>NC_141006.1:39904690-41104690 GCF_052327205.1 Somniosus microcephalus | reverse complement strand
AAAGCATTTAATTCTCTTTTAATCATTGTCTGGCATGACTTTGCAAAATAGGTCAACTGCTTGCCAATTAAGGAATACACAAGAGTAATGTGAAACTGTAATAGTCATAGAAAACCTTTCACTGAGAGGCTAAAAAGCAATACTGGTGTTAGAATTCCCTGAGAGGAAACATCCTAATCAGTAGAGGAAGATACTCCACAGAACAAGACCTACTGAGATGGTCTTGGAATTCATCCTGCCCATGCGGTTGCATTCCATAACATGGATACCTTTTTGGGGCAACTAGCAGGTACACTCACCCATAAGGCCAACCACATATAATATAACCCCATGAACTTTCACCCTGAAAAATGGGAAAACCCCTCACTCCATTATGAGTTGAGGGTCAACATTTCAAAGCTTCCATCCATCAAAATTCTAACCTTCGGATTGGCTGGTTCCCACCGGTACAGTTTCTCTTCTTTTTCATTTTGCTTAGCGCATTCCTGTCAGTCTGCCGATGCTCCTGCACTGTTGTTATATTTAAATGATGATCGCTCTGCCTCCGAACCCCAGCTCTGGCTCCCATTGCTGACTTTAAATCTCCTCTCCCTCTGGCTAGCCAGCTGGGCTGTCTCTGATTTCAATCACCAACAGACACTTGGATTGAAGTCCAGAACTGAGAGGGAAAAGCTTCCATTTAAATGTCACATTGCTGGAGAAGAGGAGTAGGACAACAGCTGAAGAAATTGCAGCTGCATGGCACTGCCGACTCCAACGATATTTGAAGAATTTGTTCCGCTAGATGGGAAACCTGAGGGATAAAGCAACCTGAGTATAATCCAGAAGTTTCTAATCTATGGTACTCTATCATTAAGTTCTGAAGAGGTGAATTGGATAGGCTCGATTTAACAAACAAAATACATACCAAATGCCCATTAGAGCTACAACAGAGAAAAAAATGTCCAAGATCAAATTTAGACTTCAGGAAAAGGTTGGCAATGGTAATTTACCATTGTATTTAATTAAAAACAGTTTATTCACTTACTGCAAACTGATCCCTCTCACCAGGAAATGGTGGAATGCCTCTTTGAATAAAAACAAGCTGCAGTCTTGGATGTTCCACCTGACCTACAATACAGAGTTTATATAAAATACACATTCTCCAGCAGGATCTTTATAAAACCTGACCTCATGCCAGCTGTTAAAATAGTAAGCAAGTCCAAGTCCAGCTTCATGATGTTAGTGACTGATTTCCCTTACAGAGTCTGATCCAAACTTGGAATCATTGTTTCACTCCACAAACTATTGGACTGTAACTGGTTAGGCCCACCTGCACGGGCCACTGTTTTTTCTGTTGTAGCTGTAATGAGGTCAAGGAAAGTGGTAGTACCTGAAACTTGACTTTAAGCCCTTTCCCTTGTCAGGAAGAATATGTGCCCTGAGGGAATGAGCTAAGCTAATGTGCTGAGATTCTGCTAAGGATGCAGAAGTCTGAAACTCTTGCTACCAGGAACAGAACCAATAGGGAAGCTAATTTAGCTCAACACCCTGAAGGGAATAAGATAATCTGAACAGGAGGTAAGCATGTCAACGTTGCTTAGACTGTCATGTTTAAGACAAGCTGGACAAGTCAGATGGAAGTATGCACCAGCTGGTTAGATCATTCTACTGGAGTAATGGCATCAGAAAGCGATGGTTTCAGACAACATTTGGAGTATTAGTGCTGGTTACTCATGCAGGTGGGCCTAACAATATCACCCATTAAATTCCAATAGTTTGTGACAAGTGACAGGAATAGACAGTTGCTTCTGTAATCATAAATATAACTCCTTAATGGTATTGCCAGAGTAAAGGGCATTATGGAATGGGTGCAGAGCTCTTGGAGAGAGACAGAAGTTATGGTTCCTGTCAGAACTAATGCTGTAGGGACAAGTATTCAGGTCCTGTAAAGGAGTTCTAGGAGTTGGAAGTAAATTAAGAAGCGGGACCTCAAAGTTAGCAATCTCTGATTACAGTACTCCCAGTGCCACACACAACTAGGTACAGGAACAGCCAATTTAGGGAGACATGTTGGAGGGAAGGGTTTGAATTCCTGGGATATTGGGGTATGAGTGAGCTGTATTGACAGGATGAACTTCTCCTGAAGAGAGTTGGAGCCAGTATCCTTATGGGGAAGTTAACTAGAGTTGTGGACACAAGTTTAAACTAATATGACATTGGTAGAGGAACAGCAAGAGAGAGTAAATGAGGCAGTTTGGAAGAAAAAATAAGTTTTAGGTGTATAATTAATAAGGACATAGAAAGATTGAAAGGAATTTAAAAGGACAACACAACAAAATTAAATTGGGATTTGGAAAGGCAAAAAAGGAAATTTTCCAAGTTAAGGAAATCCAACCTAAAATGTATGTATATTAATGTACAGAGCATAAGAAACAAAATCGTGGAAATTAGGGTTGATGCTTTTATATCATGATTTTATATTATATTCATGACTGAAATGTGGCTATTCAGGCTTGGGCTGATAAGTGGCAAGTAACATTCGCACCACACAAGTGCCAGGCAATGACTATCTCAACAAGTGAGAGTCTAACCACTGTCCCTTGACATTCAATGGCATTACCATCGCCGAATCCCCCACCATCAAAATCCTGAGGGTCACCATTGACCAGAAACTTAACTGGACCAGCCACATAAATACTGTGGCTACAAGATTAGGGCAGAGGCTGGGTATTCTGCAGCGAGTGTCTCACCTCCTGACTCCCCAAAACCTTTCCACCATCTACAAGGCACAAGTCAGGAGTGGGTTGGAATACTCTCCACTGGCCGGGATGAGTGCAGCTCCAACAACAACAACTCAAGAAGCTCGACACCATCCAGGACAAAGCTACCCGCTTGATTGGCACTCCATCAACCACCTTAAACATTTACTCCCTCCACCACCGGCGCACCATGGCTGCAGTGTGTACCATCTACAAGATACACTGCAGCAACTCGCCAAGGCTTTTTCGCCAAGTTCCCCTCCAAGTTACACACCATCCTGACTTGGAAAAATATCGCCATTCCTTCATCGTCGCTGGGTAAAAATCCTGGAACTCACTCCCCAACAGTACTGTGGGAGTACCTTCACCACAAGACTGCACACCACCACATTCTCAAGGGCAATTAGGGATGGGCAATAAATGCTGGCCTTGCCAGCGATGCCCACATCCCAGGAACAAATTAAAAAGAAAGCTGGGTGGGAATTTAAATTTTCCTGGGTATATATCTTTAAGGAGGGATAGGGAAGAAAGAAAGGAAGAGGGCTGGTGCCCTGAATTAGAGACAATAATGATTTAAGAACATAAGAAACAGGAGCAGGAGTAGGCCAATCGGCCCCTCGAGCCTGCTCCGCCATTCAACAAGATCATGGCTGATCTGATCCTAACCGCCAATCCACTATCACAGAACCATCTCCTGAATCTAACAGAATTAGACACATGAAATAGGAGCAGGATCAGGCTACACGGCCCCTGGGCCCGCTCCGCTACCCACAGGGCCATGACCGATCCGAACCTAGACTCATGTCCAAATTCCTGCCCGCTCCCCGTAACCCTTAATTCCCTTTACTTCTAGGAAACTGTCTATTTCTGTTTTAAATTTATGTAATGATGTAGCTTCTACAGCTTTTTGGGGCAGCATATTACATGGACCTACCACCCTCTGAGTGAAGTAGTTCCTCCTCATCTCAGTTTTGAAAGAGCAGCCCCTTATTCTAAGAGTATGGCCCCTAGTTCTAGTTTCACCCATCATCGGGAACATCCTCCCCGCCTCCACCCGACCCAACCCCTTCACAATCTTATATGTTTCAATAAGATCGCCTCTCATTCTTCTGAACTCCAATGAGTAGAGTCCCAATCTACTCAACCTCTCCTCATATGTCCATCCCCTCATCCCCGGGATTAACCGAGTGAACATTCTTTGTACTGACTCGAGAGCAAGTATGTCTTTTCTTAAGTATGGACACCAAAACTGTATGCAGTATTCCAGGTGCGGTCTCACCAATACCTTGTACAACTGAAGCAATACCTCCCTATTTTTGTATTCTATCCCCCAAGCAATGAAAGCCAACATTCCATTGGCCTTCTTAATCACTTGCTGCACCTGCATACTAACCTTTTGAGTTTCGTTCACCAGGACCCCCAGATCCCTTTGTACTTCAGTACTTTCCAGTTTCTTGCCATTAAGATAATAACTTGCTCTACGATTTTTCCTGCCAAAGTGCATAACCTCACACTTTCCAGTATTGTATTCCATCTGCCAAATCTCTGCCCATTTACTTAGCCTGTCTATGTCCCCTTGCAGGTTTTTTATGTCCTCCTCACTCACTACTTTCCCTCCCATCTTAGTATCATCTGCAAACTTTGATATGTTACACTCGGTCCCCTCCTCCAAATCGTTAATATAGATTGTAAAGAGTTGGGGACCCAGCACTGACCCCTGTGGAACACCACTAGTTACTGATTGCCAGTCTGAGAATGAACCATTTATCCCAACTCTCTGCCTTCTGTTAGATAGCCAATCCTCTATCCATGCCAGAATATTATCCCCAATCCCGTGATTTTTTATCTTAAGCAATAATCTTTTGTGTGGCACCTTGTCAAATGCCTTTTGGAAGTCTAAATACACTACGTCCATTGGTTCCCCTTTATCCACCCTATATGTTACTTCCTCAAAGAACTCTGGCAAATTTGTCAAACATGACTTCCCCTTCATAAAACCATGCTGACTTTGTCCTATTAAATTATGATTATCCAAATGTCCTGTTACTGTCTCCTTAATAATGGACTCCAACATTTTACCTACCACAGATGTTAGGCTAAACGGTCTATAGTTTCCAGCCTTCTGTCTACTGCCCTTTTTAAATAAGGGTGTTGCATTAGCAGTTTTCCAGTCTGCTGGGACCTTTGCTGAGTCCAGGGAGTTTTGGAAAATTATTACCAATGCATCCACAATCCCTACCGCCACTTCCCTCAAGACCCTAGGATGTAAGCCATCAGGTCCAGGTGATTTATCCGCCTTGAGTCCCATTATTTTACCGAGTACCACTTCCTTAGTGATTTTGATCGTGTTTAGCTCCTCCCCCCCTATAGCCCCCTGTTTGTCCAGTGTTGGGATATTCTTAGTGTCCTCTACTGTTAAGACTGATACAAAATACTCATTCAGTGTTTTTGCCATCTCCATATTTCCCACCATTAATTTCCCGGTCTCATCCTCTAAGGGACCAACATTTACTTTAGCCACCCTTTTTCTTTTTATATAACTATAAAAACTCTTACTATCTGTTTTTATATTTTTTGCTAATTTACTTTCATAATCTATCTTCCCTTTCTTAATCAATCTTTTTGTTATTTTTTGCTGTCTTTTAAGTTTTCCCAATCCTCTATCCTCCCACTAGATTTGGCTACCTTATATGCCCTTGTTTTTAGTCGAATACTATCCTTAATTTCTTTACTTAGCCACGGATGGCTGTCTTTTCTTTTACACCCTTTTCTTCTCAGTGGAATATTTTTTTTTTGGAAGTTGTAAAATAACTCCTTAAATGTACACCACTGATCATGTATCGTCTTACCCTTTAATCTATTTTCCCAATCCACTCTACTCAATTCTGCTCTCATACCTTCATAGTTTCCTTTATTCAAGCTTAGCACGCTTGTTTGAGATCCAACCTTCTCACCCTCTAATTGAATATGGAATTCAACCATGTTATGGTCACTCATTCCAAGGGGATCCTTTACTAGGACATTTTTAATTAATCCTGTCTCGTTACACAGGACCAGATCTAAGGTTGCTTGCCCCCTGGTCGGTTCAGTTACATACTGCTCAAGAAACCCATCCCTAATACACTCAATGAACTCATCCTCAAGGCAGCCCTGCCCAATTTGATTTGTCCAATTAATATGATAGTTAAAATCCCCCATAATTATAGATGTTCCCTTATTACAAGCCTCAACTATTTCCTGATTGATACTCCGTCCAACCGAGTTGCAACTGTTCGGAGGCCTATAGACTACGCCCGCTAGTGTTTTTTTCCCCTTATTATTCCTTATCTCCACCCAAACTGTTTCATTATCCTGATCTTTTGACCCAATATCATTTCTCTGTATTACAGTGATTCCTTCCTTTATTAACATAGCCACCCCACCTTTAAATTAGAGAAGTGGACCAAACAAAATGCATTTAGACTGAGTTGAAGAATAGTATGGGATTGGACATATTAGTGCCAATATTTTACAGATAGCAAACAGCGGAAAAGAAATTGAGGATGCAATTTGGTACATATATTTCATCCTCAATAGAATAATAATTGTAAGAGATTTTAACTATCCTTATATTAGCTGGAACAGGGAAAATGTTTGTAGTAAGAAAGGGGAAAGTTTTTTGAAGTGTGTTCAGGGCTATGCTCTCAGTCAACGGGGGTGATTTTGCCAATGGGAAGCTTTTGGAGGCGGAACTCCCACTTGTCAGGTTTCAGTCCCGCCTCCATCAACTTCTGGCCAACCCACACTATTTTCCCTTGATTGACCTTGTTAAGCCCTCCCAGCGGGCTTAGCAGGTCAATTAAGGGAAAGCAGGTTGCAGAGAACGTCAACGTATGACGTTTCATCGGTCAAAAAATGATAAGGATAGCTAATCTTCAGTTTTGGTAAACTACTGGAGTCTGAATTACTAAGCACTTGGAAAACATACATTAATCAGGGCTAGTAAGCATGGATTTTTAAAAGTCAAAGGACTGGATTTTCATTGAGGAGGCAGGTAGGAGGCAGGACTACGACTTTCAGGGTTGTAGTCCCGCCTCCATTGAGTTCTAGCCAACCCATGTGATTTTGACTTGATTGACCTTGTTGAGCGGGCTCAGCAGGCCAATTAAGGGCCACCCGGCAACAGGTGACGTCACAGATTGATATTTCATCTGTCAAGACCTTTTGACAGATGAAATATCAGCGTTCGACAGCTGTTTGAAGCTGTCAAACACTCACAATCTGTACTCTATGTTAATTCCTTCCTCTCAGGATGATTTAGAGATCTCTCCGGAACAGAAAGCTGAATGCTGCAATTTTTGACAGATCGCGGTCATTCTGCTTTCTGTGCCGGTGAGATGAGGGACTCCCGAGACCTGAAGGAAGGAAGGCTGTAAAGGTAAGTAAAACTTCTTTAAACACTTTAAACACACCAAACACACTTACCTCTGCACTCATGCATCCATCATTCACCTGAACACCGGCCATCTCGACCCCTCCAAGCCCTTCATCCCGACGGCCCACCTCACTAACTTGGCGTGGTTTGGAGCCGTCGGGAATCCCACATTTCACCAATGAAAATAGAGATTAGGCTAAAAACTGCCTGTTAACTACCTGTTAACAGGCAGTTAATTGGCACTAATCCCCTTCCCGCCTCGGGGAGGTGGGTCCCAGTGCGGGTTGGGTACCCGCCTCCTTCGAAACTGGCATGGAGGCGGGTTGGGTGCGGGATGGGTTCGTGCCCCCCGATTTCGGGATTTTAACCCCCCCACACACCTCCAATCCTGCCTCCATGGCCCAATGAAAATCCTGCCCAAGGACTTAGAAATTGGTCGATGCAACTCCCATTTTTGGGGTGCTACTTGGACTACTGAAGGCTCTAATATGGCACGCAGGAAGCATACACACAATGAGTGGCATAGTGTTTTTTTTTTGCTGGGGCTGTTTTCATTTATTATATACATTATTGATTTGGACTTTGGAATTGAGTGAATACTAAAATTTGCTGATGAAACCAAATCTTGCCAAATTGTGACAAGAATTGTGAAAGTATATATATTGATTAACAGTTCAATGAAGAAAAATATGAAGTAATACATTTATAAAAGTAAGAATAGCTAAAAGAAAACACCATAAATGGTACATTTTTTAATAGATTAGAAGAGCAAAGGGACCTTAGTGTACAGATACTCAGGCCATGAAAAGTGGCAACGTAAGTAGATAAAGTCATAAAAATAGTAGAATGCTTGGTTTTATATCTAGAAGCATAGTGATGTTGAACTTGTGTTAGACCATGGTTAGACCACAGTTGGAGTATTTTGTACAGTTTTGCGCCCCCCGACCACCCCCCCTCCCCCCCACCCCGCTCATTACAACATTAACAACTTTCCAAATGAGGCTGGTTGCTATCATGGGAAAGTGTGATAGAGCAGGGGAGTTCTCCCTGGTGTCCTGACTGATATTTATCCCTCAACCAGCACATAAAAACAGATTGGAGTAGTGTTTCCCCTTTGGACGCAGTCGGCAATCCGGGTGCAAACTGCGCTCAAAATTGCGTTAGTTTTCAGAATTGAATTTTTTGCTCAAGTTTTCCAATGACCAGCGTGATCGGGCAGCATTTTAGAACGTCATTTTTTTTTCTTGCATTAAAAAAAACTCCGTGATGTATTTAAGAGTGGTAACCTGGTGCAGTTTTACTAATACAGCTGAAAATGGGTTTGTCACAAAAAATAAGCATTTTTAATCTGTGTCTAGTCTGCCACCTGTGAGTAACCTGATTTTAAATCACTGAAAATGACTTTAACAACCACACAGAACCATTTACTAGTTTCGTTGGTGAACAGTAATCAGGTTCTTAGTAAATTAAAACATTTTTAATATTTAAAAGCTTTTACAAGGTGCCAGTTACTGTCCT
Organism: Somniosus microcephalus; assembly: GCF_052327205.1. Taxonomy (NCBI): domain Eukaryota; kingdom Metazoa; phylum Chordata; class Chondrichthyes; order Squaliformes; family Somniosidae; genus Somniosus; species Somniosus microcephalus. Next base: position 41,096,017 of record NC_141006.1, on the reverse strand, counting down.
TGCACCTAAAATAAAGCTTAATTTTAAGAGCCTCCTCAAAAGCCCACAAACGGGTGCAATAAGCGGAAACTTGCTGACGTAGGAAAACTACTAGGCACTTGGCCTAAGTATTAAACAGAGCTTTAATCAACTGTTTTTCAACATGGAGATCTAGTTGTGTCCTTCACTAGTTCCTGTTAAAGAATGTCATGAGCAAGCTGGGCCCATGCCAGAGTATTTATACTCTCCCTGGACAGCGCCACCAGCAGGCCACCCAGAATCATTTCATAAGTCATTTCTGTAGTGTATGTGCTTTAAGTCAGAACTACTTTTTACAGCTCCTGTATACTGTAGTACCGGCAGTGACCACACTGGTATATAAGCTGTGCGCATGCCTCTGTACCCCAGTCTAGAGATGACCCTCCTCCAGTAAAGACCTGTTGTTTGTTTATGTACAGCATCCGTGTAATTATTTATCCACTGAACCACGGATCTAACAGTGGCGACGAGTGTTGATGCGAATCTACCTGCACCATTAAACAAAAAAAAATAGTCGAGTCCAGGAACACGGGCGTCGACCGCGAGCAACCGCCCAGCAGTCAGGCAGAGATCCAACTTCGCTGGGGAGGCTGTGGAGAGCCGGGCTTGGTTCCCCAGCCACAACGAGCAGTAAGAGACCGACAACAGGTCCAGAGCAGACCCTTCCCGAGCAGCGGCGGCTGCAGCCGACCGACGGCAGAGAGAGAGAGCCGGGCAGCGTCGACGGGGTAAGAAAAAGGGTGAAGAGAGTAGGGCGCAGCCGGGGGTTGATCACCGAGCAGCGTCGAGGAAAAATACTGCAAAACCGGAGACTGAGCGGCGTCGACAAATATCAAGAGAAGAACACGCAGAGCACAGCCAGGGATCACGGGCTGATCATGGTCCGCGGGGCGAAGCAAGGGGAGATGCCATTGAGCCGCGGAGAAGCAGGGAGAGCGCGGGAGATGCCACTGAGCCACGGAGAAGCAGGGAGAGCGCGGGAGGCGCCATTGAGCCACGGAGAAGAAGGAAGAGCGCGGGAGACGCCATTTTGCGAAGCCGCAGCGGAGAAGACGGGCGAGCGCGGGAAGGAAGGAAAGCGCGGGAGACGCCATTTGTGCCAGCGGAGAAGAAGGGGAAGCGCGGGAGGCGCCATTGGTGATAGTTAATGCACAACCAAGGATGCCGAAGAGTGGCAGTATCTCTACGTTCGACAATGAAGTCGAAGATTGGGCGACATATGTGGAACGTATTGCGGTGTACTGCAGGGCGAATGAAGTGCCAGATGCTAATAAAGCACTGGTTCTGTTAAATTCCATGGGTGCAAAAACTTATGGGTTACTGCGAAATCTAATAACCCCAGAGAAGCCGGTAAGCAAGAATTTTGAAAGCATAGTAGAAATCCTACAGGACCACTTAAACCCCACACCGCTGCTGAAAGCAGAACGATTTAAGTTCCATAAAAGGAACCAACACAAAGACGAAAGCAATGCTGAGTACCTAACGGAACTGCGCAAGCTATCGAAATACTGCCAGTTTGGAGCGGGACTAGCAGACACATTAAGGGACAAGTTTGTGTGTGGGCTACAAAGTGAAGGAACCCAGAAACGGCTTCTATCAGAAAAGGACCTTACGCTGGACAAAGCTTTCAGTATGGCAGTATCACACGAAGCAGCCGCAAGGAGCGCTGCAGAGGTACAACGGAGACCGCAAGAATATGGCACCAACGAAATGACCTATGGAACAGGGAAGTGCTATCGCTGCGGCAGAACAACACATGACCAGAAAGATTGTTGGTTCAAGGACCAAGTGTGCAGACAGTGTGGGAAAGCAGGACACATAGCAAGAGTCTGCAGGTCTGGGAAGAAAACCAACAGTAAGAAATCTCCACAGGAGAAGTACAAAAAGGTACACCAGGTGATGGACAGTGGTTCAGACGAACAGAAAAGTGACACAGACTCCGGAAGCAAGGAGCTGGGTTGTCTGAAACTACATAATGTAACCGAAATGGAGGATCACCAGACTATCTGGGTTACACTCAAGATAGACGGAGTCCAAGTGGAAATGGAATTGGACACAGGGTCAGCTCTAACAGTCATAAATCAAAGAGACTACAAGCGGCTATTTTCACACATACCCTTGAAAGCTACAGAGATTGTCTTGAAGACGTATACGGGGCAAAAAGTCTACCCCAAAGGAAAAATAAGGGTGAAAGTGACATATAAAGGTCAGGAAATACCTAAAATGGATATATATGTATTGCCAAATGGAGGACCACCACTGGTAGGACGTGAATGGATCCGGAAGATACATTTAGATTGGCATTCCATACAGGTACTGAAGGTGGAGGCCAAAAAGGATGACGACGTCACACCTGGACGACTGTCAAAAATGCTAACTGATGCAAAAGAAGTGTTCCAGGAGGGACTAGGAACACTAAAAGGAATAACAGCAACAATTAAAATAGAGGATAATGCAAGCCCAAAGTTTCTGAAGGCCAGACCAGTGCCTTATGTGATCAGACCAGCGGTTGAAGCAGAGCTGGAAGGGTTGGAACATTCAGTGGTACTGTCCAAAGTGGACTGGAGCGAGTGGGCTACACCCATCGTTCCTGTAATGAAGAGGTCGTTGAGTAATACGCCTGGGGAAGCAAAGAAGGTCCGCATCTGTGGGGATTTTAACATGACAGTGAACCCAATCCTTCACACGGTGCAATATCCGCTTCCACGAATTGAGGATATTTTCGCCTCGCTATCTGGTGGTAAACGCTTCACCAAAATTGATCTAGCCCAGGCGTACTTGCAAATGGAGGTAGAAGAAGCTTCGAAACATTACCTTACGATCAACACCCATAAAGGTCTCTATCAATACAACCGGCTGGTGTTTGGAGTAGCTTCGGCTCCGGCTATCTGGCAAAGGGCGATGGATCAGGTCCTGCAAGGGATTCCAGGGACCCAGTGTTATTTGGACAACATCTTGGTCACGGGCGAAAATGACGGTGATCACCTCGCTAACTTGGAGAAGGTGCTCGCCAGATTAAAGGAATATGGGCTACGAGCTAATCGCCAGAAGTGCAAGTTTTTCCAGAAACAGATCTCGTATTGCGGCCACGTCATCGATGAAGAGAGGTTACATAAGTCCCCTGACAAGATTGAGGCAGTAGTCAAGGCTCCAGCACCGGAAAATGTGTCACAACTGCGGTCGTTCCTCGGGCTGGTAAACTATTACCACAAGTTCTTACCAAATTTGTCTACGGTATTACACCCGCTGAACACCCTACTGCAAACAGGGGTACCATGGAAGTGGGATGACGAACGTAGATGAGTTTTCCAGAAGTGTAAAGAATTGATCACATCAAAAGAGGTGTTGGCCCATTTCAACCCAGCACTACCAATTCGGTTGGCATGTGATGCATCACCCTACGGCATTGGAGCGGTGCTGTCGCACAAATTCCCAGACGGGTTGGAGAGGCCAGTAGCATTTACGTCTCGGTCACTAACCTCAGCCGAGCGCAACTACGCCCAGATTGACAGGGAGGCCCTCAGCCTAGTATGGGGAGTAAAAAAGATTCAACCATTATCTGCATGGGCAGAAGTTCACCTTGCTGACTGACCACCAACCACTTGTCTCCATCTTTAATCCTAAGAAGGGCGTGCCAGTAATGACTGCACAGCGGTTACAAAGATGGTCCCTGTTTCTAGGGGCGAATCAATATGAAATAGAATATAAAGGCACGAAACAGCATGGGAACGCTGATGGGCTATCGCGCCTGCCACTGCCTAAGGTGGAGGAAGCACCAGCAATGGACCCTATCGAGATATTTTATTCGTCGATAATTGAACGATTGCCAGTAATAAACGCGGATATAGAGAAGGAGACCCGCAATGATCCGACGCTGTCACGGGTATATGAATTGACCGTGAGGGGAAGGCCAACACATGGCGATTCACTGTTGCCAGCATTCGCATCCAGAAGAGAACAGCTGTCAGTATGCCAGGGGACAGTGATGTGTGGATCCAGAGTGGTGATTCCACCCAAGTTAAGGGAGAAAGTGCTAAAGGAGCTACATGAAGGTCATCTGGGGGGAGTGAAAATGAAAAGCCTTGCTAGGGCTTATGTGTGGTGGCCGGGAATCGATCAACAAATCGAAGACCTAACTAAGAGCTGCTTAGGATGCCAGAAGGTCCAAAATGCACCACCACATGCCCCTCTACACCCATGGGAGTGGCCCTCCTCTCCATGGCAACGGGTGCACATTGATTTCACTGGTCCATTCATGGACTCAATGTTCTTAATAGCAGTGGATGCTCATTCAAAGTGGCCTGAGGTGATAAAGATGTCTTCAACCACTACAGAGAAAACGATTGCAGTCCTACGGACCATATTTGCCAGAAACGGGTTGCCAGAGCAGATCTGCTCTGATAATGGACCACAGTTTGTGTCCGACGAGTTCCAAAAATTCATGAAATGGAATGGGGTAAGGCATTACACATCCGCCCTGTATCATCCAGCCACCAATGGATTGGCTGAGACGTTCGTACAAACCTTTAAGAAGGCGATAAAGGCCATGTGCGACAAGGAAATTCCACTACAGCATAAGATGGACAGTTTCTTATTAGCCTACCGAAACGCGACACATGCAGTTACCAACCAGACCCCGGCCATGATGTTCTTTAACCGAAGGTTGAGATCTCGTCTGGACTTGCTCAGACCAAATGTGCGAAGAAATGTTGAGGACAAACAATTCCAGCACATCAACGAGAAGCCGACAAGGAGCTTCAATGTAGGGCAACCAGTCTTGGCCCGTGACTATTGAACAGAGAAGTGGCAACCCGGAACGATATGTACAAGGCAGGGGCCATTAATGTACACAGTGGATGTCGGGGAGAACATTGTGAGACGCCACGTCGATCAGATCTTAGCGTCACAGGAAGGCGTCAACCCCATGTCTCGGGTACCTGGGGATGAACCCGACATACCGGTAGCATCTACTTCAGACCCAGTAGCAGTGGAACCCGATGAACTACCCGATGAAAAGGGGTCAGAATCGCCTCTGCACCAAGAACAAGAACCTCCGGAAAGGCGCTATCCCGAAAGGGTCAGGAAGCCGCCCCAAAGACTGAATCTATAAATGGACTGTTGTTATTGAATGTACATGTAAAAATGTAATTGTTATTTGAATATTAAGGGGGTATTATTAATGTAAAAAGGGAGGAATTGTAGTGTATGTGCTTTAAGTCAGAACTACTTTTTACAGCTCCTGTATACTGTAGTACCGGCAGTGACCACACCGGTATATCAGCTGTGCGCATGCCTCTGTACCCCAGTCTAGAGATGACCCTCCTCCAGTAAAGACCTGTTGTTTGTTTATGTACAGCATCCGTGTAATTATTTATCCACTGAACCACGGATCTAACAATTTCCACATGAATGACAAGATTCATGTCACTCGCCATGCTGATTCATTTGATCTGGGGCCGGTTTTGTGGGTGGGGCTGACTTCCAGCGCGATCTTTTTTTTTAAACCAGCGCAAAATATCACGGAAACGCCATTAGCGCTGGATGTAGCTTGCGCTTGAAATTCCTCGATCTTTTGCCCTGGTTTGGCCAATTTCGGTTGAATTGTGCTGGAAAAACCAGCGCAACCTAGTGGAAATTTCAGGCCAAGATTACCTTGTCGTCATCACATTGCTGTTTGTGGGAGCTTGCTGTGCGCAAATTGGCTGCCGCGTTTCCTACATTACAACAGCGACTGCACTTCAAAAATACTTCATTGGCTGCAAAGCGCTTTGAGAAGTCCTGAGGACATGAAAAGCGCGATAGACATGCAAGTCTTCCTTTCTTTACTAGAGCAATGAACTTTGATGAGCAGAATTATTTTCGTCATCCTTGGCTTTTGATTTGTTTTCATGCTGCGAGCTGTATGGGGCAAATGTACAACATAAACAGAATGGACCTGGTGACGACAGTCAGCCCTGGGAGGAAAGAATGGGCAGAATTAAAAGTTGATGACTAAACAACTTTGGCGTCAATTGACAACTGGCTCTGACAAGACAAAAAGGCATGGGGTTGTGGTGGTGGTGGGGGATTGCTGAGGTTTGCAGTTATTTTTTTAATCCTTAATGACTTGAGTAATTTTAATTTGTTAATACTCATGTAGTTCTTTCAAAGGCACACCACAGATAAGTAGGAAACAAAGTTTGAATTTAGTTTTATCTAAAATATATTTTTTTGTTGCAGTGCATAATAAATCAACGTTCAGTCTCTCAGTGCACCAGTTGGTAAAGGCAGAGTGTAGCTGAGCCATACAAACCTGAATGACCCCAATTCAATTCTTGGGTTATACTGAATTAGCTGATCAGAAGTGAGATATTAGTCAGGGGGTAGAAAGTTTTTTTTTAAAAAAGCAGCTGTGATTCTGGCTTCTGATCAGCAGCCAGTGACCCCTCCTGGAAAGTCTCCGGCCGCGATTGCGCCAGCGGAGGTGGGATCGCGGTGGGAGAGCTGGTTGGCGGGTTCCGGTCCCGCTCCCGGCTGCAGCCGCTCTGTGAAAAGGATTTTCCGTTAATAGGGGTTCCCGGCCAATTAAAAGGAAGTGGGTCTGCTGATGTCATTTGATGACACGTCGTCAGCCGGTTTCCTTAAAGGGACCATGGCCACATTCATTTTGACAGCTGTGCTGTCAGTGTTCTACAGCATTGAGGTGCTGCAAACACTGACAAGCACTGCACAAAGGTGCACGGCTGCACCCAGGCTCTCGCATGATGCCCTCCATGGAGGGAGTCGCAGCACGCAGGGAGGTTCTTTTCCCTTCCAAGGGCGGAAAAGACCTCCCCAGGAGACCAACGCAGCCTGATTGCACATTGCACAGGAGGACACAAGCAGGGATGTTGTCAGAAGGACCTGGCTGCAGTGGCGCAAACCTTTCAATGATCTCAGTAGATCAGGAAACATTACTGCAAAGCCACACTCAACCTCGCCCTGCTGTGCCACTCATCAGATCCCCATCACTCTGCCTTCCCTGCCATACTCCTGCACATCTTTATTCACACCAACTTACCTTGCAACTCCACCCATCCCTCTTTATCTACATTATCACTTCCCCATCTCACTAGCCACCCCTCACACCCACCCTCATCCTAGTGCAATCATACCAACTAACAACACACAAGGGTAGGCACTTGGGTCTTTTATGCAATGTTCATGTAAATTTTCTGTTAATGCGTTGTCAAACATTGAAATCTTTATTTTCAACACTTTGCCTTATTGTACAGATCTGTGCTCACCTTTGGAAGTGTCTTCATGAGTTGCAGTGAATGGTGAGACATAATGGTATCCCCCACAAAGGTGATGAGTGTGAAAGGAATGGCTTGGTCATTGTAGGAATGCTTTATGGTGATGGTGTGGGGTGGTGTTATCCTGGTGCATCATGTGGCAACCAGGGTGTACAGCGTCAAGTGAAGTAAATCTAGCCATGGTGATGCATAACAGGAAGAATGACCAGTTGTGTGAGGTATCAGAGGATACCCAGTGTCAGTGGAACTGTACCCTACCATGGAGTTAATGTCTTCATGGAGAGGAGGAGGTGAGGAGGGAGGATAAAGCTGGCTATTCCCTGTTAATGTTAAATAGTAAAAAGAAAACCATTGAATTTCCATCTGACCAGTGAATATAAAAATCCAAGTTTATCAGCAGAGCAGAGAAGTTTAAGGGGAGATTTAATAGAGGTGTTCAAAATTATGAGACGTTTTGATAGAGTGGATAGGGAGAAACTGGCAGGAGGGTCAATAACTAGAGGACGCAGATTTAAGATAATTGGCAAAAGAACCAGAGGGGAGATGAGGAGAGGCTTTTTTATGCAACGAGTTGTTATGATCTAGAATGCACTGCCTGAAAGGGTGTTGGAAGCAGATTCAATAGTAACTTTCGAAAGGGAAATGGATAAATACTTGATAAAGTAAAATTTGCAGGGCTATGGGGCAAGAGCAGGGAATGGGACTCGTTGGATCACTCTTTCAATGAGTCGGCCCAGGTACGATGGGCCAAATGGCTTATTTCTGTGCAGTAACATTCTATGATTCTTTGATGAGTGAGAGGAGAGAAAGAAATCTTGAACCTACCAATTAATTTTATTCAACTTCAAAATTCAGATAAACCCAGATTTCAGTCCAATTAGAGCTCGTTCACAATGCCAACCACCAAATTTCTGTTTATTTAGCAGAGTGCGGGTTAACTGGGTCAATTCCATGTAATGACATGCTCAAACCCAGATAAAAATTCTAGGTTATTCCATAGATTCTACTTCTATCCCCCTGATGAAGACAGAGAATTAATATCTAGCACACAACGCTGTAGGCACAATGTGCCGATATTAAGCCGAGGTCATTCTCAGTGGGAATATAGCACAGAATGCCAATACTAATCTGCGATCATGCTCAGTGGGAATATAGCTGAGTGTGCCAATATTAAGCTTAGGTCACACCCAGTGGGAATATAGCAAGTATCCCATTATTAAACTGAGATCACACTCTATGAGAATATAGTAAAATATTGAAATATTAATACAAAGTTGTAACCAACAAGAATGTATGATGGAGTGTTATTAATCTGAAGTTATATTCAACAGGAATATTGCAGAGGTTGCCAATGTCAATCCAGATTTGGTAGTTTTTAGGATGGTTACCACAATCTCATGATTAGTGCAATTAAGATTGGGATACTGCACTAAAAGGGGTAGAGAGCAGAGTAGGAATATTTTACAATCTATGAATATATTGGGCCTTTTTTCAAAAATTTCACACATCATTGTCATGTAACAACATATGCAAGTAGTGCAACTGTTGTCCCTAAGGACACACAGAGGACACTTTATCGCCAGCAAAGGGATGAACCATATCTCGGCTAGTGAGGATTAGGTGAATCTTATAAGAACATAAGAACATAAGAAATAGGAGCAGGAGTAGGCCAATCGGCCCCTCGAGCCTGCTCCGCCATTCAATAAGATCATGGCTGATCTGATCCTAACCACCAATCTACTATCACAGAACCATCTCCTGAATCTAACAGAATTAGACACACGAAATAGCAGCAGGATCAGGCTACACGGCCCCTGGGCCCGCTCCGCTACCCACAGGGCCATGTCCGATCCGAACCTGGACTCATGTCCAAATTCCTGCCTGCTCCCCGTAACCCTTAATTCCCTTTACTTCTAGGAAACTGTCTATTTCTGTTTTAAATTTATGTAATGATGTAGCTTCTACAGCTTTTTGGGGCAGCATATTCCATGGACCTACCACCCTCTGAGTGAAGTAATTCCTCCTCATCTCAGTTTTGAAAGAGCAGCCCCTTATTCTAAGACTATGCCCCCTAGTTCTAGTTTCACCCATCATTGGGAACATCCTCCCCGCATCCACCCGATCCAACCCCTTCACAATCTTATATGTTTCAATAAGATCGCCTCTCATTCTTCTGAACTCCAATGAGTAGAGTCCCAATCTACTCAACCTCTCCTCATATGTCCATCCCCTCATCCCCGGGATTAACCGAGTGAACCTTCTTTGTACTGACTCGAGAGCAAGTATGTCTTTTCTTAAGTATGGACACCAAAACTGTATGTAGTATTCCAGGCGCGGTCTCACCAATATCTTGTACAACTGAAGCAATACCTCCCTATTTTTATATTCTATCCTCCTAGCAATGAAAGCCAACATCCCATTGGCCTTCTTAATCACTTGCTGCACCTGCATACTAACCTTTTGAGTTTCGTGCACCAGGACCCCAGATCCCTTTGTACTTCAGTACTTTTCAGTTTCTTGCCATTAAGTTAATAACTTGCTCTACAATTTTTCCTGCCAAAGTGCATAACCTCACACTTTCCAGTATTGTATTCCATCTGCCAAATCTCTGCCCACTTACTTAGCCTGTCTATGTCCCCTTGCAGGTTTTTTATGTCCTCCTCACTCACTACTTTCCCTCCCATCTTAGTATCATCTGCAAACTTTGATATGTTACACTCGGTCTCCTCCTCCAAATCGTTAATATAGATTGTAAAGAGTTGGGGACCCAGCACTGACCCCTGCGGAACACCACTAGTTACTGATAGCCAGTCTGAGAATGAACCATTTATCCCAACTCTCTGCCTTCTGTTAGATAGCCAATCCTCTATCCATGCCAGAATATTACCCCCAATCCCGTCATTTTTTATCTTAAGCAATAATCTTTTGTGTGGCACCTTGTCAAAAGCCTTTTGGAAGTCTAAATACACTACGTCCACTGGTTCCCCTTTATCCACCCTATATGTTACTTCCTCAAAGAACTCCAGCAAATTTGTCAAACATGACTTCCCCTTCATAAAACCATGCTGACTTTGTCCTATTAAATTATGATTATCCAAATGTCCTGTTACTGTCTCCTTAATAATGGACACCAAAATTTTACCTACCACAGATGTTAGGCTAACCGGTCTATAGTTTCCAGCTTTCTGTCTACTGCCCTTTTTAAATAAGGGTGTTACATTAGCAGTTTTCCAGTCTGCCGGGACCTTTGCTGAGTCCAGGGAGTTTTGGAAAATTATTACCAATGCATCCACAATCCCTACCGTCACTTCCCTCAAGACCTTAGGATGTAAGCCATCAGGTCCAGGTGATTTATCCGCCTTGAGTCCCATTATTTTACCGAGTACCACTTCCTTAGTGATTTTGATCGTGTTTAGCTCCTCCCCCCCTATAGCCCCCTGTTTGTCCAGTGTTGGGATATTCTTAGTGTCCTCTACTGTAAAGACTGATACAAAATATTCATTCAGTGTTTTTGCCATCTCCATATTTCCCACCATTAATTTCCCGGTCCCATCCTCTAAGGGACCAACATTAACTTTAGCCACGCTTTTTCTTTTTATATAACTATAAAAACTCTTACTATCTTTGGCCTTCTAAACGGTTGTTATAACTAACTGCTGTTTATGAGAGATCTGTTCATATTCCACAGTAACTTTTAATGGAAGAATGAATTTCACATTGTTAATTTTAATGGGGAATGTTAATGGTTAATTGCCTGGTTCCATTCTTATCTATCTAATCGTAGCCAGAGAATCACCTGCAACCGCTTCTCTTCCCACTCCCGCATCGTTACCTCTGGTGTCCCCCAAGGATCTATCTTTGGCCCCCTCCTATTTCTCATCTACATGTTGCCCCTTGGCGACATCATCCGAAAACACAGCGTCAGTTTCCACATGTACACTGACGACACCCAGCTCTACCTCACTACCACTTCTCTCGACCCCTCCATGGTCTCTAAATTGTCAGACTGCTTGTCCGACATCTAGCTCTGGATGAGCAGAAATTTTCCCCAATGAAATATTGGGAAGTCCGAAGCCATTGTTTTTGGTCCCCGCCACAAACTCCGTTCCCTAGCCATTGACTCCATCCCTCTCCCTAACACCTGTCTGAGGCTGGACCACACTGTTCGCAACTTTGGTATCATATTTGACCCTGAAATGAGCTCCCAACCACATAGCTAACACACGTAGCCATTATTCATGTGCAAACCTAGATTGTGAGTGCTGGCAACCCATTCACCTGAGGTGCTTCACAGCTTCCCTTTTCCCTGTCCTTGGATATCGATCAGTAGTGGAAGACTGGATGTGTTTCCTCCCCCTCTGCCTAGCGCAGGGGTCAGTGCGACCAACTATGTTGCTTCGGTTACCACATTGCCTGAGGTCAGCCAATACAGCCAAGGCTTGGGATGAAGACTGGGATACTCCTGGTTTACGTGGCTCAGTTCCACCTTACTGGGTTGATATTAATTTGGGGCAGGGTTGTCGAGTGGAGGGCCAGAAGCAGTCATTGGACCCGGAAGAGCGGAGTGAGGCTCCAGGCCTCATTTTAATATTTGACGTCTGTCTCCCAGCTGAAGCCAGTGGAAATTGGGATAGGAGCCATGGACCCAAGGAATCAGCCCCTGGCATAAGTTAAATGCTGCTAGTGCCAATGCTGGGCATAGGAGGGAGATGAAAGATCATGGCAGGGGAGGCCCAAGAATATTTTCTGGGGCCCAGAGGAGCACTCCTGCTCTTCCTGGTCTCCAAGGAATCCTCCCGAAGATTAAAAACTACAACTTAGCTTGATCTCTTATGGCCACTCGTTGACACTCACTGGAAGGAGACACAATGGGACACATTCACTGGAAGGAGACACAGTGGGACACATTCACTGGAAGGAGACACAGTGGGACACATTCACTGGAAGGAGACACAGTGGGACACATTCACTGGAAGGAGACACAGTGGGACACATTCACTGGAAGAAGACACTGTGGGACACACTCACTAGAAGGCGACACACTATAAGGAGATCGGGACCCAGGAGCGAGGTCGAGGCCCAGGAGCGAGGTCAGGACCCAGGAATAAGGGCGAGGCCCAGGGGCGAGGATGGGGCCCAGGAGCGAGGACGGGACCCAGGAGCGAGGACGAGGCCCAGGGGCGAGGATGGGACCCAGGAGTGAGGACGGGACCCAGGAGCGAGGTCGGGACCCAGGAGCGAGGACGAGGCCCAGGGGCGAGGATGGGACCCAGGAGTGAGGACGGGACCCAGGAGCGAGGACGAGGCCCAGGGGTGAGGACGAGGCCCAGGGGCGAGGACGAGGCCCAGCAGCAAGGTCGAGGCCCAGGAGTGGCGCAGCCTATGAAACCCAGGCAGAGAGGACCTGCGGGTAGGAGGGAGGAGGACAGTAGGAGTATGTTTGTGTGTGTGTGCTCGGCCGATGTAGCAGAGCCTGGTCTCCAATCGTCTTGGATCCCCTTGCCATTGGACCAAGACCTTGCTCTGTCAAGCCCATGTGGTAGCTGGTGTGCAACGGCCACCCCACGTTAAAAGAACTCACGCACAGGCATCTTCCACTCTTTAAAATGAAGTTCGGGACCTGGAACGTCAGGCTGCCCCACCTGTGACAGAGACTGTAGGTCCCGTATTGAACTCATCAGTCACCTGAGAGCTCATTTTTAGTGTGGAAGCAAGTCATCCTCGGTTCTGAGGGACTGCCTAAGAGGAAGAAGAAGACTCTGTTGACTCCCGCCAGGTTTCCCACTGAGTGGGCCTCCTCCTGAGTTGTAGTTAAAATAACGTTATGATTCTGATGACAGCATCAGGCCATGACTTTTACATTTCAATTAGGCCCCAGCCTGCCCGTAACAGGAGCCTTGGCTGAGTTGAAAGTCGATGAAGAGAAAATGGCGCCGGCCGGGAACAGAATTAACTCGGGCCAATAAGCCAACTCACCTGATTTTAACCCTTTCCACACACAGTCCCTGCCCGGCGGAGGGGGAGGGGATGGTCAGGGTAAATTCCCCTGTGTGTATTTACCAACTCAACCATTGTGGGACCTAAAGAATTTTTCCCTTTCATTGAAATCAGTTGAAAATTAAAGCGCATCAGTTATCACAGAAAAAAAGCAACTGATCATCAATTCAACAGGTCAGAAGACTAGTCCTACCACTGTAAATCAGTCAAATTCAGTAACTGCAGAATATATGATGGTATAGTGGTAAATGATGAACTTGAACATGTGTTTAGTTTTATTTATATTCCAACAAAGACCAAATTGGCTCAGTGACTCACTGCTTAATGAGGTTATATTTGGGATTGAGCTGGCCCCTACACAAAGCTGGGGTTGGGGGGTTGGGGGGGGGGGGGGGGGAGGCGGCGGGGAGGTGGGGTGTTGGGAAGCTAGAAACATAGAAGATAGGAGCAGGAGTAGGCCATTCGGCCCCTCGAGCCTGCTCCGCCATTCAATGAGATCATGGCTGATCTTTTGCTCTGAAGCTAAAATGACCAATGGAAAAGAATTAAAACATTTGTAGTTAAATTAATGTGATGTATGATTATTCTGCAGGGGTTGCCCAACTTGGTGACAATGGCCCAGAAATTCGGGTCCCAACGCGTGAGTAAGCACGGAGTACTCAAGCGTGGACCCGATGGAAGTGCCGGTTTCTTGCATGCACTACGCATGCGTGGGAAACCGGCATTTCCGATCCTCTGAACGAAGGGGTTCAGAGGTCGAACACGTGCGCGCGGGAGTCTGCGCGTGCGCGTTGAACTTCCTTTTTTTTTACAGGTTTTTCCGTGCGTGAAGGCCTCTACATTTTACACATTTAAAAACCAGGCGTAAGGACTTCATTTTAAAAGGTAAGTGGTCAATTAATTAAAATTAGAACATTTTTTCCACAGGTTTATTATTTTTAAATACTTTAAAGTAAGGTAAGTGTATTTTTAGCACTGTTTTTTTATAAAATTATTTTTTTCAAAAATTTAAATTATTGTTTAAAATAGTTATTTAATGTTATTTATAGTTTATTTAAAAAGTGTGATTTTTTAAAATATTTATTTGAAGGTTAAGTACTGTTTTGGGGGCCGGAGTTTTCATTAGTTTGACAGTTCTTTCTGTCAATCTCATGAATGGGCTTTTCCCTCCTCCGATTGGTTGCCCAGTGCTCACGTGATCCCAGCGGACGCATCGCACTAAGTACGCCGCTGGATCACGCAAGCACAGCGCGCCGGGAGCTGGACCGGGCCACAGAGAGGAAATCCACGCAGGTCCAGGCCTCAATGGCCGGCGCGCTAGGTAAGTGTAGGTTGGGGGCTTGCACCCGCAGGAAGCCCCCGACACTAATTTCTGGGCCATTATCTTAAATCATAACACTTTGATTAGCGGATTTAAGGATTCACGTGGAACTTACCAGATAAATTTCAGTTAATCTCACCAGTGATACGCCAGACTTTTAAAAATGAATTAAATATTAAAAAATGAAAGGGTAAAAAAAAAATCACAGAAGATCAGCACATATAAAGAATAAAACCGGTTACAGCTCATTAAGCTATCCGATGCTTTGCTAGCTAAATAATTGATTGTCAAAAGAATAAAGATGATAACGAAGCCTGTTTTATTGCCCTCCTGCTTTATCCCCATCATAAAATAGCAAGCTAGATCCTCTTCAGTCTCAATAAGACCTGAAAGGACTCGTTTTTGCACCATCTTTGTTTCTGTGTCTCTGTAACAGAGACCATTACCAGCTGCAGCCTCTCATCTACATTCATTTAAAGTGTTAAAACAGAAACAGAAAGTGAAGTTCAGCTTTCCAAGCTGCTCAAAGTAGCAATCAAAATAAACCGTTAAAAGTTTGTTCATTTACTGACACAGGCTTCCTGAACAAGAACCAAATAAAATCGGAAAGGGAGCTTTACGGCATCGTTACTACGGCAACAGTATTTCAACAACAAATAACCCATGACCTTACCAGCTTAGCATCAGGGATGCAAATTGGCACAAATTGGTTATAAAATCCTTGTAACTCCTGAAAGCCATATAAAGCCACTAGGGAGGATTGTGTGATAGCCATTTTCAGTTTGGAGAGCAAACTACGTAAACTGTGAATTACTTAAGATCAGGGAAACTCTAATATTGCCATGTGTTTTCAATGTAACAGTTATGGCTGCATGATCCCAGTGGCTGCATATTCTTCATTTGACTCAAGTATTTGGGAAATGAGTACTCAAAGGAATACTGCAAGTTAGAATCCCTCTCCATGACATACAGTTATTACATTACCATAAAATAGGTTGGAATAAGCACCCTTATTAATATTTATGAACACTGTTAGGTTCTCTCTAGGATAGTTTACTATTGTAGATGCTTGGGTTTTTAATTTTTAGAATATGTGGCAATAAAAGACAAGGTTACCATAGGAGAACTCCATTTGCATGGCACAAGCACATTTGAACTCTTTTATCCGGGTCATGTTTTGTAGAAAAATATAGGCCTAGAAATTCGGTTGGTTGCGCCAGCGATTAGCGTCTAAAGAGCCCGAGATTTGGGGCGTTACCCAATTTTCGGACGTGCGCAGTGATCCTAGCGCATCCTGCCATATTGAGTAGCCTGTTAGCGCTGGCGCTAAGTCTTTGCGCCCGCGAGCGGGCGCAGTCAGATAATGATGTCATTTCATTGTGCAATGCCTTTTTGGCGCCCCGTACCGGAAATTCAGTGGCGCCCCCCTCCGTTCTGCCTGGCGCTATTAGTGACAGTTGGATGGAACGTTATCAGGTCCTTCTCGGACTCGGGGGGCGCTCTTTAAAGGGGACAGCACTAGTATAAAACCGGCAGCCATTTGGCCTGGCCATACTACTCGCTGCTGGAGAGAGTTGCAAACCTTCAGTTACACAGACTTGTTCTTATTGAGTCAGAGGAGCCTTGGGACCTTCAGCCCTGTCCAGAACAGTTGGATCCAGAAAGCTGACTGCGTCTTACTCGTCGGCCAGAATAATGGGAGCTGCTTTGGAGGGGAACGTCATCCTGGCTGAACAACTGGCAAGGGCACAGAGACGGAGAGAAAGAGGGCCGGGATTGGCCAGAAGGAGGAGGGCCAATGGACGTCGCCAAATCCGACCATACGCTGCCAGGGTTTTCAGACAGCAGGTCTCCTACCTTACCATGTCGGAGGAGCAGTGTCTGCGAAGGCTCAGATTTAGTAAGGATGTTGTCACTGAGCTGTGCCACCTGCTTGCTGGGGATCTGCAGCCGCGGATACGGTGCAGGACCTCTCTGTCGGTGGCCGTGAAAGTCACTGTTGCGCTCAACTTTTACGCCAGCGGATCGTTTCAGGCAGCAGCTGGGGACATATCAAATATCTCTCAATTTGCGGTGCATTGCTGCATCCGGCAAGTGACAGCTGCCCTCTACAAAAGGAGGCGCGAATTAATCACCTTCCCTGTGACCCTGGAGAAGCAGGGGGAGCGCGCACAGGGCTTCGTGGCTACTGCGGACTTCCCCATGGTGCAGGGGGCCATTGATTGCACACACATGGCTTTGCGGGCGCCATTACAGAATCCGGAGGAGTTCCGTAACCGAAAGGGGTTCCACTCCATTAATGTGCAGCTGGTCTGTGATCACCGGCAGATGATCATGGCGGTGAACGCACAATTCCCTGGCAGCAGCCATGACGCGTTCATCCTGCGGCAGACCTCAGTGGCTGATCTTTTTGAGGCCCCGGCTCAACCACGAGGCTGGCTTCTGGGCGACAAGGGCTTTCCTCTCTGCCCATGGCTCATGACCCCACTCCGTTTGCCCAGCACCCCGGCAGAAGAGCATTACAACAACAGCCATCAGGCCACCAGGAACATTGTGGAGCACACAATTGGTGTGCTGAAGCAGCATTTCCGTTGTCTGGACCATTCGGGGGACGCCCTACAGTACTCGCCGGAGCATGTGGCCTGCATCATTGTTGTCTGCTGCATGCTCCACAACCTGGCCATTCGACGCACCCAGCCAATGCCAGCCGACCCTCAAGGTCCAGCAGAGCAGGCAGACGAGGAGGAGGAGGAGGAGGAGGAGCATGCGGGCGAGGAGGATCAGGAGGAGGAGGAGGAGGAGGAAGATGGGAGGGCTCCAGAAACTGGAAGGGCCGTTCGTCAGAGGCTCGTAAGTATTATGTCTGTGTATAATTGAGACACGGACTGCAGGAGTTGATTATAACAAGTCTTTACTGAATGGAGACAACCTGGAAACTGAAACTACAGAAGCCTGCTAGGGCCTTTTATACAGGGGTGGTCACTGCCGGTACTGCAGTCTGAGACCAGTTATTCCCTTAAAGGTACATACACAACAATTCCTCCCCTTTTAGATAAACAGTACATAACATTCATTTAACAAATAAATAATAACTAATTACAATTACAATTACAATTACGGTTGCTAGATACATTGGTTGAAGTTAAGCAATTATAAGTTCAGTCTTTGAGGAGGCTTCCTGATTCTGTCTGGATAACGCCTCTTTGGGATATCAGGTTCTTCTGGCAAGGTTGAGTCGGGATCAATGTCGTTGTTTGGTTCGTCTGCTTCCAATATCATCGATTCTGCGGTAGATGCAATTGGTACTTCGGTTTCATCGCCAGGTGTATCAGATCGTGGTGTGGAGTTGACGTTTTCCAGTGACTCTAGAATCTGGTCAGCATGGCGTCTTACAATGCTCTCTCCAACGTCCACGGTATACATGAGAGGTCCTTGCCGTGTACAAATCGTTCCTGGCTGCCATTTCTCTGTGCGGTAGTCCCGGGCCAAAACTGGTTGACCTATCTTAAAACTCCTGGTCGGCCTTTCATTCATATTCTGAAACTGCCTGTTCTCCACATCTCTTCTGACGTTTGGCTTAACCAAATCCAAGCGGCATCGTAGTCTTCGATTGAAGAACATCATGGCTGGAGTTTGGTTGGTAACCGCATGTGTCGCATTCCGGTAGGCAAACAAGAAGTTATCCACCTTGTGTTGTAGGGGTATATCTTCATTACACATTGCCTTGATAGCCTTCTTGAATGTTTGAACAAATCTCTCGGCCAATCCATTAGTGGCTGGATGATATGGGGCAGATGTGTAATGCTTAACACCATTGTTCTTTAAGAACCTCCGGAACTCTTCAGACACAAACTGTGGTCCATTGTCAGAGCAAATCTGTTCAGGCAGCCCATTCCTGGCGAATATGGTTCGTAAGACTGTGATAGTTTTTTCTGTGGTGGTTGAGGACATTTTTATTACCTCTGGCCACTTTGAATGTGCATCCACCGCAATTAAAAACATCGAGTCCATAAAGGGACCAGCAAAATCAATTTGCACCCTTTGCCATGGAGATGAGGGCCACTCCCATGGATGTAGAGGGGCTTGTGGTGGGGCGTTTTGGACCTTCTGGCATCCTGTACAGCTCTTGGTCATCTCTTCGATTTCTCTATCGATTCCCGGCCACCACACAAACGCTCTGGCTAAGTTCTTCATTTTTACCCCTCCCAGATGACCCTCATGAAGCTCATTGAGCACTCTATCCTTCAATTTGGGTGGAATTACTACTCTGGATCCACACATCAAGGTTCCTCTGCACACTGACAGCTGTTCTCTTCTCGGCGAGAATGCTGGCAACAGTGGTTCGCCATGTGCTGGCCATCCCTTCACCGTTAAATCATAGACCCAGGAGAGTGTCGGGTCATTTCGTGTTTCCTTTTCTATGTTTGCATTCGTCACAGGGAGACATTCGACTATAGTCGAGTGGAATAACTCCATTGGATCCACTGCCAGTTCTTCTTCCACCGTCGGCAACGGTAGGCGCAACAATCCATCAGCATTCCCATGCTGTTTAGTTCCTTTGTACTCGATGTCATATTGGTGTGCCCCTAGGAAAAGGGACCACCTCTGTAGCCGTTGTGCCGTCATTATCGGTACGCCCTTCTGAGGGTTGAAAATGGAGACGAGAGGTTGATGATCAGTTAGTAGAGTAAATTTCTGACCGTGCAGGTAGTGATTGAACTTCTTCACCCCCCACACCAGGCTGAGGGCCTCTCTGTCAATCTGGGCGTAGTTACGCTCAGCTGAAGTTAACGAGCGTGACGCAAAAGCTATCGGCCTCTCTGAACCATCAAGGAATTTATGTGACAGTACCGCCCCAATGCCGTATGGCGACGCATCATACGCCAGTCTTATCGGTAGTGATGGGTTGTAGTGAGCCAATACTTCTCTTGAAGTGATTAGGTCCTTACTCTTCTGAAAGGCCCGCTTACATTCATCGCTCCATTTCCATGCTACTCCCATTCGTAGTAGGGCGTTCAGTGGATGCAGAATTGTGGACAAATTCGGCAAAAACTTATGGTAGTAATTCACCAATCCGAGGAATGACCTCAGTTGCGACACATTTTCAGGCGCTGGAGCCTTAACTACCGCTTCAATTTTGTCAGGGGACTTATGCAACCCCTCTTCATCAATCACATGGCCACAATACGATATCTGTTTCTTAAAAAACTCGCACTTGGGGCGATTGGCTCATAGCCCATGTTCACGTAGTCTAGTGAGCACCTGCTCTAGGTTGGCAAGGTGTTCACTGTCATCTTCACCTGTCACTAGGATGTCGTCCAAGTAACACTGAGTCCCCGGAATCCCTTGCAGGACTTGTTCCATCGCTCTTTGCCATATCGCCGGAGCTGATGCTACTCCGAATACCAGTCGATTATACTGGTAAAGACCTTTGTGAGTGTTTATCGTGAGATACTTCCTAGAGGATTCTTCAACCTCCATCTGCAAATATGCTTGTGCTAGGTCAATTTTTGTAAAACGCTTCCCTCCAGATAGTGAGGCGAAGATATCTTCTATCCTTGGAAGAGGATATTGTACTGTGTGAAGGACTGGGTTCACTGTCACCTTGAAGTCCCCACAGATGCGAACCTTCCTTGGCTCCTCAGACTTATTGCTTAACGTTTTCTTCATGACAGGAACGATGGGTGTCGCCCACTCGCTCCAGTCTACCTTAGATAACACGCCTGCATTCTCCAGATTCTCCAGCTCTGCCTCGACGGCTGGGCGAATTGCATATGGTCTTGCTTTGAAAAACTTGGGAATTGCATTCTCCTCTATTTTTATCGAGGCGGTTACGCCTTTAAGAGTGCCCAGTTCTTGTTGAAATACCTCTTTGGCGTCAGCTAAGATTGTTGACAATTGTCCAGGAGTGACGTTGTCATCCTTTTTACCAGCCACCGTCAGTGCCTGAATGGAGTGCCAGTCTAAACTAACCTTTCTGATCCATTCATGTCCCAATAATGGTGGTCCACCATCTTGCAGAATGTAGAGATACAATTTCCGTATTTTCTTGCCGTTGTGTTTGACAGGCACCCGTATTTTTCCTCTGGGGTATACTTTTTGCCCCGTATACGTCCTCAAGACAATGGATGTCTCTCTCAAGGGTATGTGTGAGAATAGCCGCTCGTAGTCTCGTCGATTCATGACGGTTAGAGCTGATCCTGTATCCAATTCCATTTTGACTTGGGACCCTGCTATCGTGAGGGTGACCCAAATGGTTCGGTGATCCTCTTTTGCGATTACGTTGTGAAGTTTGCGACAGCTTAGTCTCTTGTTCCCGGATTCACTATCGCTCATCTGGTCTTCGGAACTACTGTCCGTCATCTTTTGTACTTTCCTGTACGGTTCCTTAGTAGCCTTTTTGTTGTCGTTGGTCTTCTTCCCAGACCTGCAAACTCGTGCAATGTGTCCCATCTTTCCGCATTGCCTTCATATTTTGTCCTTGGACCAGCAGTCCTTCTGGCCATGGTTTGTTCTGCCGCAGCGATAACATTTTGCAAATCCCCGTGTCATTTCGTGGGTGCCGTATTCCTGTGGCTTTTGTTGTATTTCCGCAGCTCCCCTTGCTGCTGCTTCGTACGATACTGCCACGCTGAAAGCCTTATCTAGCGTCAGCTCTTTCTCTGAGAGTAACCTCTTCTGGGTTCCTTCACTCAGGAGTCCACAGACAAATTTGTCCCGTAAGGTATCTGCCAGTCCTGCTCTGAACTGGCAGTGCTTTGATAGCTTGCGTAGTTCCGTAAGGTAATCAGCATTGCTCTCATTTTTATGCTGATTTCTCCTGTGGAATTTAAATCTTTCTGCTATCAGCAGCGGTGTAGTATTTAGGTGTTCCTGTAGGATAGCAACAATTTCGTTAAAACTCTTCACCTTCGGTTTGGCTGGAGTAATCAGGTCCCACAATAGGCCGTACGTTCTTGCACCCATTAAGTTTAGTAGTACCGATGCCTTTTTCTCATCGGCTATTTTGTTTGCCTCGCAATATACCTCGACTCTTTCCACATACGTGGTCCAGTCTTCTATTGCATTATCGAAGGCAGTGATATCGCCAGTCTTTGGCATCTTGAAAATCTAAGATGGCGCCTCCCGCGTTTTTCCTTCGTCCCCGATGGATCAAAATGGCGCCTCCTGCGCTTTTCCTTCTTCCCCGCCGAGTTAAGATGGTGCCTCCCACGCTCTCCCGCCGCTGCCGCCAATGCTGTTGCTGGCGATTATATTTATTTTACTATCCTGTAATGGCGACGCCCTATGGTCTTCGCGCCTCCCCGATCGCTGCTGCCAACGCCGCTCTCCGCGGTATTTTTATTTTTCTATCACGCTTCAGTATTTGCTCCGTTAATTGAAGAACCGTTCCTGTCGTGGAGCGGACCCTCTGGGACACTTCCCTCCGTCTTCTTAGGTCCGAACACTGCCCGGCTTCGAAGCATCGGCCGCGCCCTGTCAGGGCAAGGCTGGTTCTGGACCCAAGTGCAGAGACGAGACTTGAGGCAGGTATAAAGTTCAAACAAAGTTCTTTACTTAATAAACACAAAGATACAATTACACTTTAGAAGCTATGACAAGCAACCACTTGGCACAAAGGCTTGTCAAGACTGAGCACAGAGAAGGGAAAAAACAGAACTAATATACTACAAATCACAGGTGAAACTCATAAGCCCAATAACAGTCAATTAGGGATTTAACACAGGAGTAACCACTCATGAATACTGAAGCGTGATAGAAAAATAAAAATACCGCGGAGAGCGGCGTTGGCAGCAGCGATCGGGGAGGCGCGAAGGACGGAGGCGGAGGTCCCCAATGGGGGATTTGGCCTGGAGGGTGTTGCACAGAGCAGTTCCGTGCAATAGATTTTTAAGTAGGTTTACGGACTCCCAGACCGCCTGTTTGTTTTGCGGTCTGGAGGAGTCCGTCTTTCACGTTTACACGGGGTGTGAGAGGTTGCAGCCCCTCTTCCATTTTTTGAGGGGGCTGCTCCTCAAATTTTGGTTGCACTTCAGTCCCATGCTCCTGATCTACGGTCACCCCGTGCGGAGGGGAGCGGGCGGGTCGGAGGACCTCCTCGTGGGCCTGCTCCTGGGCCTGGCCAAGAAAGCCATCAATTGGTCCTGGCAGCGGGCGAGCGAGGGGGTCGTCCGACCGGATTGCCTCCCCCTCTTCCGTGGTCATGTTCGCGCCCGGGTGGCCCTAGAGATGGAGCACGCGGTGTCCGCCGGCACGCTCGAGCTCTTTCGTGACCGGTGGGCGCCGCGGGGACTGGAGTGCATTGTTAATCGGGACAACCAAATTTTAATTTGATTGGTGGAGGGTTATTTAAAAGGGTAATTGGGTTGTTGTCACCTTATTTGTGAAATTGTTTCTTTTTTATTTGGGTCCAATGAAAAGAGAGGAGTAACCACTCATGAATACTGAAGCGTGATAGAAAAATAAAAATACCGCGGAGAGCGGCGTTGGCAGCAGCGATCGGGGAGGCGCGAAGGACGGAGGCGGAGGTCCCCAATGGGGGATTTGGCCTGGAGGGTGTTGCACAGAGCAGTTCCGTGCAATAGATTTTTAAGTAGGTTTACGGACTCCCAGACCGCCTGTTTGTTTTGCGGTCTGGAGGAGTCCGTCTTTCACGTTTACACGGGGTGTGAGAGGTTGCAGCCCCTCTTCCATTTTTTGAGGGGGCTGCTCCTCAAATTTTGGTTGCACTTCAGTCCCACGCTCCTGATCTACGGTCACCCCGTGCAGAGGGGGGCGGGCGGGTCGGAGGACCTCCTCGTGGGCCTGCTCCTGGGCCTGGCCAAGAAAGCCATCAATTGGTCCTGGCAGCGGGCGAGCGAGGGGGTCGTCCGACCGGATTGCCTCCCCCTCTTCCGTGGCCATGTTCGCGCCCGGGTGGCCCTAGAGATGGAGCACGCGGTGTCCGCCGGCACGCTCGAGCTCTTTCGTGACCGGTGGGCGCCGCGGGGACTGGAGTGCATTGTTAATCGGGACAACCAAATTTTAATTTGATTGGTGGAGGGTTATTTAAAAGGGTAATTGAGTTTTGTCACCTTATTTGTGAAATTGTTTCTTTTGTTTGGTCCAATGAAAAGAGAGGAGTAACCACTCATGAATACTGAAGCGTGATAGAAAAATAAAAATACCGCGGAGAGCGGCGTTGGCAGCAGCGATCGGGGAGGCGCGAAGGACGGAGGCGGAGGTCCCCAATGGGGGATTTGGCCTGGAGGGTGTTGCACAGAGCAGTTCCGTGCAATAGATTTTTAAGTAGGTTTACGGACTCCCAGACCGCCTGTTTGTTTTGCGGTCTGGAGGAGTCCGTCTTTCACGTTTACACGGGGTGTGAGAGGTTGCAGCCCCTCTTCCATTTTTTGAGGGGGCTGCTCCTCAAATTTTGGTTGCACTTCAGTCCCACGCTCCTGATCTACGGTCACCCCGTGCGGAGGGGAGCGGGCGGGTCGGAGGACCTCCTCGTGGGCCTGCTCCTGGGCCTGGCCAAGAAAGCCATCAATTGGTCCTGGCAGCGGGCGAGCGAGGGGGTCGTCCGACCGGATTGCCTCCCCCTCTTCCGTGGCCATGTTCGCGCCCGGGTGGCCCTAGAGATGGAGCACGCGGTGTCCGCCGGCACGCTCGAGCTTTTTCGTGACCGGTGGGCGCCGCGGGGACTGGAGTGCATAATTAATCTGGGCAACCAAATTTTAATTTGATTGGTGGAGGGCTCTTTAAAAGGGTTATTGGTTTTTTTTGTTAGTTAATTTGTGCACTTGTTTTTTGGTCGAATGAAAAGAGAGGAGTAACCACTCATGAAGGTGCCACCTAGGGGTTACTAGGAGAACTAACCGGCACCCTCACAGCGCCCTGTGTGCTCCACCCTCTCTCTCTCTCTTTGCTTCCCGACTCGCTGCCCGGCCCCGTTGCAGAGCCACCCGATCGAGCTCTAGCCCGCCGCAGCCCAGGAAGGATCAGTGCACTACCTGCCACCAGCCCGATTAGCTGGGAAACCACAGACTGGCGAACCAAGCCTGGCTCTCGACAGTCTCTCCTGCAACTTTTCAATTCGATGATTTGGAGGGCGGTTGCCCACGGTCGACGCCCGTTTCTCGAGCTCCTTTGGATTATTATTTTTTTCTTTCTTCTGGCTTCGACCTTCAATAACTGCGTCTGAGGTGCTGCCGAGTTGCAGGTAAGTTCGTTTCTTACTCGTCGCCAGTATTATGTCCGTGTATAATTGAGACACAGACTGCAGGAGTTGATTATAACAAGTCTATACTGAATGGAGACAACCTGGAAACTGAAACTACAGAAGCCTGCTAGGGCCTTTTATACACGGGTGGTCACTGCCGGTACTGCAGTCTGAGACCAGTTATTCCCTTAAAGGTACATACACAACAGTAAGGACTCGGTTCTAGGCCCCTTGGACGGAATGGTGGCTGTGATTTGAACAGCGCCCTCCGGTTCACTGTAAGCCTATGAAGGTTCGATGATTGTAAATAGTGTACAGCTCGATTGTAAATAAAAAGTTTTCTTTATTTTCAAACAAGTGCTTCCTTCCAGCATGACAACGTAATGGTAACAGAAATCATAACTAACAAACTAACAGATAACTGTCTGGCAACCCGGCGAAACTAACCAAACCATAACAAACAAACACAGCAGGTGTGGACGGCCTTAAATCCAGAAAAAGAGGCGTCTTAGCACCTCCCTCTACTGGTGACCCCTTGATGGAGACCGACTCCTCTTACGAGGTCGGCCCCTTCCCTCCCTGCAGCTCCTCCGTAATTGGACCCCAGTGGCTGCGTCAAGGCTGGGGGATGCCTGCTGAGTGTCTGGAAGCGCTGAAGCCCCTGAGGGACGGCCTGGACGACCTCTGGGCTTGGAGGTCCCACAAGCAGGCTGCTCCAACTGGGCATGTGTGCTAGCAGTCTGCCGCGCAGGTGGTGGCAGCTGCTCTGCTGACGTGCCAGCGGTGGCATCAAGACTGCTCACATGCAGAGAGAGGATACCTGCACCGTGGTCGGCCGAAACACTAGCACTCTGACGGGGCCGCACAGGATCATACGCCACAATCGACTGCTCCACAGATTCATGGCCTGCTGTGGTGCTGCAAGGGCCTGGGGTGATCCTGCCTGATGCAGCTAGGGTGGCAGCAGAGAGTGTTCGCGTGGCCTCAATTTGCATGTGGACGAGGCCAGCAAGTGACTGCGTGGCAGCAGTGAGAACCTGCGTGGCAGGTGCCAGTGCTTGGGAAAAGCCATGGACAGTCCTTTCCACTGCTTCGGACAAGGCCTGGAGAGACCTTTCCACTGCCTCGAACAAGCCCTGGACTGAATTTCCACTGCCTCGGACAAGTCCTGGACAGACCTTTCCATTGCTGGGCCAAAGCCCTGAACAGACCTTTCCATTGCTGGGCCGAAGCCCTGGACAGTCCTTTCCATTGCTGCCCCAAAGTCCAGCACACTCTTTCCCAGTGTGTCGATCGACTCAGGCATCCTCCCCACTGCAGCCATCAGCTCAGTGTGCCTGAGCCGGGCCTGGGCGCTCATCTCGGCAAGGCTATGCTCCTCCTCTGCACTCTGTGCAGCAGTCATGGTGGCCTGCCTCGCCCTCCGGGGAGACGGCCCCCGAGCGTCCCTACCCCCCGCGCGTTGCTGCAGGCCACTGGTTCCTGCAACTGGCTCCTCATCATAGCCCCCCCTCCCCTCAAGGGAACTACTATCCCCAGTCTCCAGATGCGGTGGCTCCGCTGAGGCTGGCACGGATGGTCCGGCTTCCTCCTGGTCGTCGCCTCCGGAGGCACTGGCACTGGCAGCTTGAGGGGCCGGCTCCCGAGCTGGTGATGCAGCATCTGAAAGCAGGGAGGCTGAAGAGTGGCTTTAGCAAAAGGACAGTTTGGCAGCAAGGGATGCAACAGTGCGGCAATGCTATGACATGGGTCCACATTGAGAAAGCATGCTGGCGGGGGAAACAACTGGAAGGTGACAGCTGTAATAGTAGAGAACCTTACCATCGCTGTGGACAATGGGGTCGGCAGCTGCAGTGGTGACAGGACCACTCAGGCACCCTCCCACAATCTGGTGCACTCTCTCCTCGAGATCCGTCAGAGGCTCCAGTTGAGGACGGCCTCCTCCGGTGCAAAGCTGCTCCTTGCAGTTTCTCGCCAGCTTGGCCTGCAGGGCAAAGGACGGGAAGTGATGTTACATGATGCCCTGAATTATGATCTCATGCCCCCCATGGTGGAACAGCCCTTACATGATGCCCTGGGTTATCATCTCATGCCCCCCATGGTGGAACAGCCCTTAAATGATGCCCTGAGTCAAATGTGCATGTGTGTGACCAGAAAGGGCCATGGGTGCTTGCTGACAGATGGCCAGTGGGGCATAGTGCACCCTGTAGCCATAAAGTCAGGTGCTAATGGAGGGATGCATAAGTTTACATTAACTCCACTCACCCTCACGACCCGAGTGAGGTCGTTGAATTTCTTCCTGCACTGCACAGGGCTCCTGGTTGCCATGCTGCTGGAGTTGACTCTCTGAGAAACATCCCTCCAAGCTCGTCGGTAGTCCTTATGATTAGGCCTCCTGCCATTGTCGGGGTAGAGGACATCTCGCCGGCGCTCCACTGCGGCCACCAATTCCTCCAGAGACACATTGGTGAAGCGCTCTGCTCTCTGCCTCACCCTCTCCATATGCTCCAAGTTTTTTGCGCCAGAGAAGGGCCTGCGCCGATTTGCAGGCCTACAAGGCGCAGACTGTGGATGCTGGAGCTGCCTGACCCACCCCTTTAAGAGCTGGCCGGCGCCTGGAAGTCTCGTGGTCATGGGTAATTGAGAGCACCTGCGCTGCGGCTGGACGCCCCGATATTGGGTTGCGCCGGCATGTTAGCGCCTTACTTGCCCCGTGTAACGCCTGAACTCGCGCCTCAATTACCTTTGGGGCGATGCAACCCAATATCGCACGCGGTGTCGAGAAGTTGCGTCTGGCTATAAAATTTGCGCTCCGCCAATTCTAACGCCCCAAGCAGGGCTATACCCAATTTCTAGGCCATAGTATTTTATCACGTGTTAATTCTGCCAATACCATTATATTAAAGCTGCATTTGAAAATAAGAAATAAGACTCCTGTCACGTAAGTCTCACAACGTAAGTTTTCTGACCAGCTTGTGCCATGCTCAAGTCTCTTGTTCCCTGTCACTCCAACACACCTGCTAAAACTGGGATGGCTTCTCAACAATCAGATCATGTTGTGGTATAGGGCCAAAAATCCATTACCTTTCTGATACACTCTGACCATAACTACAGAGGGAGTATGCTTGAACGGCCAGAAATTAGGCCCAGATCTGGATATGCCAGGTTTATATCAGGGATTTTGTGGGTCCTAGTAATGGTAGAGCCTCCATCCATCCTTTACAAGAACATCAGCATAGGTTGAGCAAGGGCTTCCAGTGCTAGGAGTTCCTGTGTCCCCAGCTACCTATTAGCAAGGTAGCTGTAGGCCACTGAATGGTGGTTGTGGGCTCCACCTGGGAGTCCAGCCTGGGATAATAGTCTAGGCCCCTGAAGAAATAAGATGCTTTTTTTTTAGCCTTATCTAAATACTGGCCCCCTTATAAGGGGAGTAATGGGGACACTGTTGCTTTCCTCCTGAGGGAATTGGCGGGGAGGTGCGGGGAATGGGGTTGGAATACAAAAGTGAGGAAATGATGCTTCAGTTGTACAGATCCTTGGTTAGATCCCATCTGGAGTACTGTATTCACCTTTTGGCACCCCACCTCAGGAAATGTATAACAGATTCATCAGAATAATACCAGGGCTTAAAGGGTTAATTTACAAGGACAGGAGTCATAAACTTAGTTTGTATTCTTTTGGGTTTAGAAGTTGTGAAGGGTAATCTATTCAAGGTTAAAAATGATAAAGGGTTTCAATAGGTTAGTTACAGAGAAACTCTTTCCTCTGGTGGGGGATTCCAGAACAAGACGGCATTATCTTAAAATTAGAACCAGGCCATTTAGGAGTGAAATCAGGATGCATTTTCTCATGCAATGTGTAGTGGAAATGTAGAACTCTCTCCCCCAAAAGACTGTGGGTGATGAGTCAATTGAAATTTTCAAAATGGAGATTGATAAATTTTTGTTAGGGAAGAGTATGAAGGGATTGTGGAGAGAAGATGGGTAAAAGCAGTTGAGGTACAGGTCAGTCATGATCTAATAGAATGTTGGAAAAGGCTTGAGAGGCCGAGTAGCCTGCTCCTGTTCCTTTGTTCCCTCTCTGATGCGCTATCAATTACCGAGAAAGACTGGAAGTTAAGAGAGTAACAAACAGGCTTTTATTAGCTAAAGAACGAAGGCATGCCTCTAGTGGTCGACCGGTCCTGAATGCCTGGGGAACTGCAGAGCAGCCGCCTTTATACCAGGGCATATGGGTGGAGCCAGGGGCGGAGCCAGCTGAGGCATGCACAGACAGGTACGACAATGGGCAAGAGTGAACAACAGTGAAGTGAACAACAGTGAAGTGAACAACAGTGGTTTACCACATTCACCCCTTGCTTAAAAAATGAGTCCGACGGGGTGAAGTGTATTAAAAGTTCGTATAATTAAGTCTTTCTGGGGGTCTTGTATGCCGTCATGATCGTCGTGGCGACGGCTGAGGTGGTGCAGCTTCCAACGCCGAGTCCCGCGTGGGCCGGAGCCCTGGCGTGTCGTCCTCATAGGTGTTGAGTTGGTTGGTGATCAATGGCGGGTCACGGGGCCACGGCGTGCCGTCTACAGGGGTTAGGTATGGGTCCGTTGCCGCCGGTGCATTGTGGGTAGCAGTGATGTTGGTTTCAGGGGCCCCTGAGGGTGCGAGGTCTCGTATGGAGACTGTGTCCTCCCGCCCGTCCGGGTACGCAATGTAAGCATACTGGGGTTTGGCGTGGAGGAGGTCAACCCTCTCGACCAGGGGGTCCATTTTATGGGTCCTCACGTGTCTTCTCAGTAGGACCGGCCCTGGGGATGTCAGCCATGGCGGTAGCGATGTCCCCGATGTGGACTTCCTTGGGAAGACAAACATTTTCTCATGAGGGGTGGCGTTAGTGGCAATGCAGAGCAGTGACCGAATAGAGTGGAGTGCATCGGGGAGCACATCCTGCCAGCGGGAGGTCGGAAGGCCCCTAGACTTTAAGGCTAGCAGGGCGGCCTTCCAAATTGTCGCATTCTCTCTTTCCACCTGTCCGTTCCCCCGGGGGTTGTAACTGGTGGTCCTGCTTGTGGCAATACCCCTAGCGAGCAGGTACTGACGGAGTTCGTCGCTCATAAACGATGAGCCCCGGTCGCTATGGATATAGCTGGGGAAACCGAACAGGGTGAAGAGGTCGTTCAGACATTTAATGACCGTGGCACTGGTCATGTCCGGGCAGGGGATGGCGAACGGGAAACGGGAGTACTCATCAATAATGTTGAGGAAGTACACATTGCGGTCGGAGGAGGGGAGAGGCCCTTTAAAATCAACGTTCAGGCGCTCGAAGGGGCGAGTGGCTTTTATCAGGTGAGCCCTGTCTGGTCTATAAAAGTGCGGTTTGCACTCAGCGCGGACTTGGCAGTTCCTGGTCATGGTCCTGACCTCCTCAATGGAGTAAGGCAGGTTGCGGGCCTTGATAAAATGGAAGAACCTGGTGACCCCCGGGTGGCAGAGGTCATTGTGGAGGGCCCGCAGTCTATCAACCTGTGCGTTGGCACATGTACCTCGCGATAGAGCATCCGGGGGCTCATTGAGTTTCCCGGGCCGGTACAAGATATCGTAATTGTAGGTGGAAAGTTCAATTCTCCACCTCAAAATCTTGTCGTTTTTGATTTTGCCCCTCTGCTTGTTATTAAACATAAAAGCAACTGAACGCTGGTCAGTGAGTAGGGTGAATCGTTTTCCGGCCAGGTAATGCCTCCAATGTCGCACAGCTTCCACAATGGCCTGGGCCTCCTTTTCGACAGAGGAGTGTCTGATTTCGGAGCCTTGGAGGGTTCGTGAAAAGAAGGCCACGGGCCTTCCCGCCTGGTTAAGGGTAGCGGCCAGGGCAAAGTCGGACGCATCGCTCTCCACCTGGAAAGGGATGGACTCGTCCACCGCGTGCATGGTGACTTTAGCAATGTCCTCTTTGATACGGTGGAAGGCTAAGCCGGCCTCTGCCGCCAGGGGAAAAGAGGTGGACTTGATAAGTGGACGGGCTTTGTCCGCATAATTAGGGACCCACTGGGCGTAGTAGGAGAAAAACCCCAGGCATCTCTTCAGGGCCTTGAGGCAGTGGGGCAGGGGAAAGTCCATAAGGGGACGCATCCGGTCGGGGTCGGGGCCGATGACTCCGTGTTCCACAACACAGCCAAGGATAGCGAGGCGGGTTGTGTGGAATATGCACTTCTCCTTGTTATACGTAAGGTTTAGGAGTTGGGCAGTGCGGAGGAATTTGTCGAGGTTGGCGCCATGGTCCTGCAGGTCATGGCCGCAGATGGTCACATTGTCCAGGTAGGGAAAAGTGGCCTGCAACGCATTCTGGTCGACCATCCGGTCCATCTCCCTTTGGAAAACGGAGACCCCATTGGTGACGCCGAAGGGAACCCGAAGGAAGTGGTAGAGGCGGCCGTTTGCCTCGAAGGCAGTATACTGGCGGTCCTCATAGCGGATAGGGAGTTGGTGATATGCTGACTTAAGGTCAATGGTGGAGAATACGCGGTATTGTGCGATCTGATTGACCATATCAGATATGCGGGGGAGGGGGTATGCGTCCAGTTGGGTATATCGATTAATTGTTTGGCTGTAGTCAATGACCAGGCGCTGCTTCTCGCCGGTCTTGACGACCACAATCTGGGCTCGCCAGGGGCTGGTGCTAGCTTCAATAATCCCCTCCTTCAGGAGCCGCTCCATCTCAGATTTAATAAAAACTCTGTCACCAGCGCTGTATCGCCTGCTTTTGGTGGCGATGGGCTTACAGTCGTGGGCGAGGTTAGCGAACAACGGTGGGCGGGTGACTTTAAGCGTGGAGAGGCTGCAAAAGGTGCGCGGCGGGCAATTTGAAAACTGCTGGCTGCAGACTGTGAGTGGGGGAAGGGGTCCACCGTACGCCATCGTGACACTCTTAAGGTGGCACTGAAAATCCAACCCCAGTAGAACGGCAGCGCAGAGATGGGGCAGGACAAGCAGTTTAAAGTTTCTGTACTCTGTGCCCCTCACCGAAAGGGTCACCACGCAGTAGCCGCCGACGTCTGCTGAATGGGACTTGGAGGCCATAGAGACCCGGTGGCACGCTGGCAGGACCGGGAGAGAGTAACGCCGCACCGTGTCGGGGTGGATAAAGCTCTCCGTGCTCCCGCAGTCGAAAAGGCAGGTCGTGGCGCGGCCGTTTACCTTAATGTCCATCATGGACCTGGCTAGTTGGTGAGGTCTAGATTGGTCCAGTGTAACGGAGGCCAGCGTAGGGTCAGGCGTGTCGCTGCAGTCATCAGGTGAGGCGGTGGGTGAGTCGGGGGCCCGTTGCAAAAATGGCGGCCGGAACGGATCACCCATGGTCGAAGGCGTCCAAGATGGCGTCCAAGATGGCGGCGCCCATGATCCACACGCGGCTGGAGGCGTACAAGATGGCGGCGTCCAAGATGGCGGCCCGCTCGGCCCACACGCGGCACTGCTGGAGTTTGGGGTAGGTTTAGCCTTGCAGACGCTGGCGTAGTGCCCTTTCTTCCCACAACCAGAGCAAGTAGCGTTTTTCGCCGGGCAGTGTGCTCTGGGGTGTTTGGCTTGGCCACAGAAGTAACACTTCGGGCCCCGGGACATCGCTGCAGAAGTTGGGCCGTTGGCGGGATGTGGCGGGGTTGGCGCGGCACAGGGTGGCGGTCCTACCGTGTCCCAGGATGGCGGCGCCCGCGCCATCCACGATGCGGCTGCGCGGTCAGGGGAGTAGGCGTCCATATTCCGGTGGGCCACGTCTAGCGAGAGTGCGAGGGCCGTGGCCTTCTTCAGGTCGAGTTCGCCCTGCTCCAACAGTCTCTGCCGGGTGTAATTGGACCTGAGGCCCGCGGCGAAGGCGTCCCGGACAAGTTCCTCTGTGTACACCGCGGCCGACACCTCTTTACATTTGCAGGCCCGGCCGAGCACCTTCAGCGCCCGTAGGTATACCTCCATCGATTCCCCGGGTTGCCGTTTGCGGGACCCCAGGAGGTATCTGGCGTAAACCTCATTTACTGGGCGTGCGTACTGTTCTTTAAGGAGGTCGAGAGCACCCTTGTAGGTAGTCGCATCTTGGATGAGCGAATAAG
Organism: Somniosus microcephalus; assembly: GCF_052327205.1. Taxonomy (NCBI): domain Eukaryota; kingdom Metazoa; phylum Chordata; class Chondrichthyes; order Squaliformes; family Somniosidae; genus Somniosus; species Somniosus microcephalus. The sequence goes on along the minus strand of NC_141006.1, from coordinate 41,063,113 downwards.
CTTGGTGGTTCACCTTGGAGGTCAGAACCCTTAGTTTGTCGCCATTGTTTTGAACAGTTTCGACGGAGGCTTCTAGGAAGAATTCGAAGCATCGCAGCCAGTGTGCGAACTTGGGAGATGAATCCACCTCTTGAGGGTCTAGTTCCAGGCGTGCTGGTTTGAGGATTTGCTCCATCGAAAAAAAAGTTTAGCTAATAAAATTGATGCACTATCAATTACCGAGAAAGACTGGAAGTTAAGAGAGTAACAAACAGGCTTTTATTAGCTAAAGAACGAAGGCATGCCTCTAGTGGTCGACTGGTCCTGAATGCCTGGGGAACTGCAGAGCAGCCGCCTTTATACCAGGGCATATGGGTGGAGCCAGGGGCGGAGCCAGCTGAGGCATGCACAGACAGGTACGACAATGGGCAAGAGTGAACAACAGTGAAGTGAACAACAGTGAACAACAGTGAAGTGAACAACAGTGAACAACAGTGATTTACCACACTCTCCAGCTGTCCACTCTTCCATCATGGTATATGGCCTCTAGTGCAAAACGGCACCAGTGTCGAAATTGGCATAGAAAGTAACTGATCTCCTGCTGACCTGTCGATTGTGGCGGGGTTAGAAGCAGAGGTTCGGATAATCAGAGCCCAGCACATGCACCCCTCCCCCTGTGGATTTTCAGCCCCACTATTTCACTTGAGGGAGAGTGGAGCAAGAAACTGAGAAACACTCCCCGATCTAACCATCCTCCTTATCAGTCAATTGTGGAACAACTCCACTTCCAGCTCTGGGGAGAGACCAGGCCCAGACACAAACTCAACAAACCCAGAACGTGGCCAACTCACCAGCAATGAATAAAGCAGACAATTAAATTAAAGCAAGTGTGAAATGCTAATGCGATTTATGCTGTTTTTGGGAGCTACTTTTTTGTTGGTGTTTTGCAACATGAATGAGATTAGCAATTATTGCTCCAAATCTGAAAGCTTTGGGTTTATCCAGATTGCGCACTGAGTTTGGAGCTGATCGCTGAAAATACACTTTCCAAATCATACAAGCAGAAACTCTGCTTTTGCTGGCTTCTGATTGATTTTAAGAAACCCAGCCCCCAGGGAAGCTCTGACAAAAGAGCATCGACCTGAAACGTTAACTCTGTTTCTCTCTCCATAGACGTTGCCTGACCTGCTGAGTATCTCCAGCATTTTCCGTTTTTATCCCAGTGAAGTAAAGCTTGGCTTTGATCCGACTCAGATAGAAAGACCATATTTGAATTTTCTGGGAATTTTAACCCTCGTGTGGCTAAGCAAAACAGAAAGGTGGATAATAAGCCTAGTTCTGTGTATCAGCTGTGGCTCAGTGGGCAGCACTCTCTAGGTGGGAGGGGCTAGGAGTGAGCCAGGTGTTACTGGTTGCCTAATTGCAGCTGGGTGTTGGAGGGAGTTTTGTAAAAAGTTGGTGGTGGGTTTTGGGGTGTTGTTTTCAGGTTTTAGGGCCTTTTTGGCCCACAAAAAACAGCCAGATGGCTGCTGAGGGGTCTGGAGTGCCGGGCCCCTCAGAGGACAATATTCCCTAGAGGAATTTAATTAGGGAAGAAACTGTGGTGGGAAGGGGAAAGAAAAGGCCCAAAGATTTGGGCTGGGACCTCAGGAGGTTTGGTAAAGAAAATACGGTGGTGGTGCAGTGTGAAGATAAGAAGATTCGAGCCTGGGATATAATCCAGGCGGTTCATGAGGACTGTGGCGAGGGAAGCTGCTTTGCCTGCCGACCAAAGCCGAATGTGGGATTTGAGGTGACGGTCAGTGGCCGTGAGGAGGTGGAAAAACTGCTACTCAGTCTGAAAGTTGGTGAGAAATTCTTGGAGGTGACTCTGCTATACTCAGAGGAGGTGGTGGTTTCATTTTTGAACTTGCCAGTGTACATTGAGGACGAAGTGCTGAGCAAAAAGTTGGAGTCGTGGGACATTAAAATCTGTTCTGAAATAAAGAGGAGGTACTATCCGGGAACACGGGTAGCAGACGGAACCCGGTATGTAAATGTGCGGTTCCCAGAGGGGGTGAGGTCTTTGCTGTAGAGTATGAAGTTCGAGACACTGGAGGGAGTGCAGTACTTTTGTGTGCTGCACGATAACCAAGTAAAGGTGTGCTACTATTGTCTGGGACATGACCGTCTCGTAAGAAACTGTCCAGATTTGTATTGTTACAATTGCGGTGAGTCAGGACATATCGCTCGGAGCTGCAAGGCGGAGAGCTGTGGGGTGTGTCACAAAGGCCCCACCCGCTGTGAGTGTGTGGCAGAAGGGAGCGATATGAGTGATGAGGAGATGGGAGAAGGAGATGAGAGTGGAACGGCCGGAGGAGCGGTGCAGTCGGAGGACACAGCCGGGAAAATGAAGGAGAAAGGAGCACAGGAAGAGGCAGAGGATGGCGGAGCGGAGGATGGGATGGAGATGGCAGAAAACGCGCCGAGTGCTGTGGAGGGGAACAAAGACAGCAGCGGGCAGCGAGGGTCAAGTGCAGACTCGAGCCTTAGTGCGGTTCGGCTCCCCCTGGGGAGTCTGGTGGCTGCGGGGGGAGAGGAGGTGGGAGCGGGGTGTGTGGTGGATGTGGGTGCTCCGGGGAGAGTCGGATGTCTTGGTCGGGGAGAGGGAGCAAGAGGCAGGAGCCTTAAAGGGACAGCAGGATGGGATCGGCGAGATAGAGACGTCAGAAGGGAACAATTTAGGTGCGCCATTGTCCCATGGAGAGAGGCAACAGGGTGCAAGGGTCAGAGGTGGAGATGTGGTTGAAGGGAGCGGCACAGTGGGAGAAACTGCGATAGCAGGAAGACTCTCTGTGGGAGATGAAGTATCTGACGGGGAGCAGGCACAGGGGGTTGCAGAAGAGCTTGAGTGTGAGGAATTAGAGGGGGACAGAGACATGGAAGTCGGGGGTGGGGTAGCATCATGTGAAAAGGGAAAGGTTAGTGAGGGGCAGAAGGAGGGAGGAAGGGCAGCTCCTGGGCCCAAACTTAATGCAAGGAAGAGGCTGAAACAGCAGGGAAAGTTTAAATAGGAAGGGAAAAAGAGTCGGAGGCTGCAGGAAAAAGCAACAGCTGCCCGAGAAGTTGGGAAGGAGCATGTGAGGAGGGAAGGGCCAGAGATTAAATGATGGGGAGATTATCAGGCATACTTCCCTTCTTTGGAGCCATGATTACATTGGTCTCGATTAATGTGAACGGACTGAGGGGTGAGGAGAAATTGCAACAGTTGTTGCAGGGTTTTAAAGGTACGGACTTGTTATGTCTGCAAGAAACCTTTTGGGATGAGGATATCCTAGAAAGAGTTCAGAAGGTTTGGAAGGGAGAGGTGTTTGCGAGTTGTGCAAACAATAACCGTAGAGGGGTGGCTGTTTTGGTGAATCCGTCCATAAAAGAGAGCATTGCCTTGATGGACAAGAACGCTGAGGGAGATTTTTACGGCTAAGGGTAAAAATGGAGGGATTTAATTGCGATCTCTTTAATATCTATGCACCGAACGACCATTGCAAGCGTCGCGAGTTTTTTCGGGGGTTATTCACTGAAGCGGCAGAGGTGGAAAATCCTTGTATAGTGGGGGATTTTAATGTATTTTTATCTCGGATGGACATTTCAGCCCAGATGACCTTTATGGATGATAACTCCAGAGGGATGATTGTAAAAATGATGGCAAATTTAAATTTGAGAGACTTATGGAGGGACCGGAACCCCATAAAAAGGTAGTTCTCCAGATCAGGTTGGGTGGGTGATGTTTTAAAACAGAGCCGAATAGATTTTGTGTTAATGCGGGAAGGGTTAAGTTCTGAGGTGATGGAGATTTATTATAAAAAAGTATTTTTTAATGATCACTCGGCTTTGGTTCTTAGAATTAGGAACAGCAGAGTTAAGATCGGTTCAGGGGTGTGGATTTTAAACAATCAATACCTGAAAGAAATTGCTTATAAAGAAGGGATTATAAATATAATAAAGAATGCTTGGAAGGAACCTTTGTTCTTGAAAGAAAGAAGAGTTTGGTGGGATAATTTCAAATATGAGGTAAAAGTTTTTTCGGTACGTTATGGGAAAAAGAGGGCGGCAGCTAACCAGCGTCGAGAAGAGAATAGAAATAAAAGGTTTACGGATGTCTGTAAAGCAGTTGACGGAGGGGATAAGGGAGCGGAGACTAAGTTCCGGGTGCTAAAGGAAGAGTGGGAATTATTGCAAGCTGAAAAATGCAATGGGGCCATTCTCCGTGCAAAGGCTAGAGATGCATTGGAGGGCGAAAGATGCACTAGATATTTTCTAGAGCAAGAAAAGCTGCAACAGAGATTATCGTTAATTGAAGAGTTGAAGGTAGGGGAGAAGATCATTCATGAAAGTGGGGAGATTTTAGAGTCGGCTAGCAGCTTTTATCAAGAGTTATATACTAAAGAAGACATTTCCAATTTGGTGATGGAGAAGGTTACTGCTTTTATTGAAAAGGGTTTAAAGGAGGATGAGAGAAGCACGTGTGACAAAGAAGTTGGATTAGCGGAAATAAAAGTAGCAATAAGTGGAATGAAGGGGGGGAAAAGCCCAGGGTCCGATGGACTAAGTGCAGAATTTTATAAAGAATTTTGCGAGATTTTAAGTCCATTGCTCTTAGAAGTTTTTAAGGAAATTAAAACTGAGGGAAGCCTGGCCCCATCTATGAGGAGAGGGATCATAAGCTTAGCTTATATAAAAATAATAAAGGGGATAGACGGGATCTGAAGAATTGGAGGCCCATCACATTATAAAATGTGGATTATAAGATCTTGGCGAGGGTTATGGCAAATCGTTTGAAGGAGGTGTTACCGCAAATAGTTTGGCCCTCTCAGTCCTATGGAGTCATAGGCCGGGACATCGCAGACTCTGTGGTCTCAATCCGAGATGCGATAGAGCTCATGGAAGAGAGTGGGAGGGAGGCTTATGTATTAAAGATAGATCAAGAGAAAGCCTTTGATAGGGTCTCTCGTGAGTTTTATTGAAGGTTTTGGAAGCATTTGGTTTCGAGGAAAATTTCATTCAGTGGATAAGGATTTTTTATTCAAACATATTTAGCTGTGTTAAATGTAATGGTTTTTTATCCAAGTATTTTCCGATACAGAGATCAGTGAGACAGGGTTGTCCCCTGTCCCCATTGTTGTACACATTGGTAGCAGAACCATTAGGTTACATGATGCGAAAGAAACAAGGTGTAGTTGGGATTGTGGTCCCCAGTTCTGGGCTGGTGTCGGTGATACACCAATATGCAGATGACACAACTTTAACATTGAGAAATGGGGAGTCAGTGAGGAAAGCTATGGATGTAGTGGAGGAATATTGTAGAGCTTCAGGAGCTAGAGTGAATTATAGTAAGTCCCAATGCCTGGTTGCAGGGAGGGGTAGGGGGGAATGGTTGGGGGAATGTCCCTTTAATGTGGTGGAGGTTTTGGAAGTTCTGGGGGTGCATATGGGGTGCAAGAAAGACAGGGATGAAGTGGATCGATTAAATTGGGAACCGAAGGTTATGAAAATTTTAAAGATTTTGGGAAGATGGGAAAGAAGGCGGTTGAAAGTGCAAGGAAGAGCGACAGTGGTGTCTGCCCTCCTGCTATCTAAGCTATGGTACTTATTGACGGTGGAGGATATTCCTGAGTGGGCGGAAAAGTCCATCCGAGAGGCTTGTGTGAGGTTTTTATGGGAAGGGAAACCAACCTTGGTGGCTTACAATACCATCATTGGACGGAGAAATCAGGGAGGACTCAATTTCCCAGATATTGATTTGAAGAAAAAATCCTTTAGAATCAAATGGGTGAAGAGATTTCTTCAGAAGTCAAATACAAGTTTTTGGAAGAGTTGTTTTGAGCATTTTTTAAAACAAAGTGGGATAGGAGGGCAGGGGATATTATATATGGAATACAATACTGTAATATGTTTTTGAAATCGATTAAACTTCTCCCTAGGTTTTATAAGGGAGTTCTAGAGACTTGGGCCCAATTTTTTAAAAGTGTGCAGTTTATGCCCAAGGGGGCTGAGGAATTTTTAGAACAGCCCTTATTTTTGAACAGGTGGGTCAACATCGAAGGAGAGGTTTTATTTAATCAAGCTTTTATAAAAGCTGGGATTATATCTGTGAAAGATGTATTATACGAGGTGATTCCAGGTTGGTTGCCAGAAGCGATAGTCACACAGAGTCACAGAAACCCCACAGTGCAGATAGAGGCCATTTCGGCCCATCGAGCCTGCACCGACACATATCCCACCCGATCCCTGTAACCCCACATATTTAATCCCCCCTAACACTAAGGGCCAATTTTTATCATAGCCAATCAACCTAAACCCACACATCTTTGGACTGTGGGAGGAAACCGGAGCACCCGGAGGAAACCCACGCAAACACGGGGAGAATGTGCAAACTCCACACAGACAGTCACCCGAGGCCGGATTTGAACCCGGGTCCCTGGCGCTGTGAGGCAACAGTGCTAACTACTATGCCACCGTGCTGCTAGTGAGGGACATGGTATGGGAGGAGGATCAGGAGGTAGAGGAAAAGCAATAGGAATCATGTATGAGAAGATTATGAGGACAATGCCACAGGATTGGATGGAAGAAATAAATGCGGAAATCTCCAAAGGAAGTAAAATGCGTCCTGCTTTTCCAAGCTTTGTACTGGAGAAAGGGGGAGAGTTGGTCCAATTTGACAACTGTAATACTCGAGATTTCTATGAGGTATTTAGAGAATGGAGATTCAAGACACCTGCTGGTCAGGAGTTTTGGCAGAGCATATACCCACAGCTGGACTTCAACAGGATTTGGAAGGGAGTGTGGGCGAATTTTAAATGTCCAGAGTGGATTGAACTGGATTTCAAATTGGCTCATAACTGGATTTTTACCATGACAGTCTTTTGCAAGATTGGGCGAGTGGAGGCGGCAACTTGCCCAGTGTGTGGGACACGGGATGAGACTCTGTCCCATTTACTGGTGTTATGTCCGCAGTTAAATGACTTTAAGTACTATGTTCGACAGTTGTGTGAAGCTTTTTTGCTGGGTGGGGACCGAAGAGCGAGAATGGGAATCCCGTGGGACTCAATTTTGAGATGGGGATTGCAGGAGAGTCTGCCCGAGCCTAGCGGAGCGGCAATTAATTTAATGTTCAGTTTGGCTAGATTCGTGATTGTGCAAAGAAGGAATGCTCTGTTTTTTAAGGGGAGGAGAATCAATCTAAAAGAGTATTTTAAATATAAGCTAAAAGATCATTATAAGGCTCTGTGGATGTTTTATTCAGAAAGGAATTTAAGGATAGTATTTTACAACCAATTTTTAAAGTAAAATCGATTAATATATGTTACAGGAGACAAATTAAACTTCAGGTTTTGATGTTAAAGTGTGGTGGCGGAATGGCTGTGCAGAGCGGCGGAATTGATTTGTATCATACAGTGAAATGATCAAGATGTTGTAAATGTTTTTAATGTTCAATAAAGTATATTTATTAAAAAAAAGTGGGTAGCACGCTCGCTTCTGAGTCTAGAAGGTTGTGGGTTCAAGTCCCACGCCAAAGACTTGAGTACATAATCGAGGCTGACACTCCAGTGCTGTGCTGAAGGAGTGCTGCACTGTCGGAGGTGCCATCTTTCGGATGAGATGTTAAATCGACGCCCCGTCTGCTCTCTCAGGTGGTTGTAAAAGATCCCATGGCACTATTTCTAAGAAGAGCAGGGGAGTTATCCCCGGTGTCCCGGTCAATATTTATCCCTCAACCAACATAACAAAAGCAGATTATCTGGTCAGTATCGCATTGCTGTTTGTGGGGCCTTGCTGTGCGCAAATTGGCTGCTGCATTTCCCACTTTACAACAGTGACTTCACTTCAAATAGAACTTCATTGGCTGTAAAGTGCTTTGAGACCTCTGGTGGTTGTGAAAGGCGCTATATAAATGCAAGTCTTTCTTTCCTCCCGATCCCAATTTTATCTCCTTCTTCACTGGCGGTTGTCTGGTACCTTGCCACAGTGACTCTTCTTCATGTATGACCCTAGACGGTATCAGCATGCCACCAGGTGGTGTCGATGGTGGCATCATAGCTGAATCTCAAGGTCCACACACACCTATTTTCAGCAGGAATCACTGGATAGCAACAAGAAGAGGGATCCCAAGCATATTATTCCCCTTCCTGGCCCAGGACCATTAAGGCTGACTGTACCATCCTTACTGACACTTCACTGGCGATCAACTAACTGAATGCAGGCCAAGTGTGCTACTCTTATGTGCCACGTGAGTCTACAGATGAAATCTACAAAGCACCAACAGCACAAAGGAGTGCCTGAATATACGGGAGGTTGTATTGCATTGGAAACAAGTCAACATGGTCTCTATATTTAAAAAGAGATGACCAGACAAGCCCAGGTACCGACAAATTTTACATCGATAAATGCCAACAAAATATCCATCCCTAAGGATTTATTAGTTTTGAGCTCTTTAAACTTATCCATGCTATGAATCTCAAAAACTTTAAATAGAACCTCATATGAAGGGTAGCATGCTAATCATGTCTTCTGCAGTGAATACTTTGAGGAAGTAATCATTTAGAATATTAACTATCTTTAGTTTATAGTTTTAGCTTCATTTGCATCCTAAAGAAATCTATTTTTTTTACATTCTTGCTGTTATAATACTAGAAAAATTTCTTGCCATTACATTAAATTTTCTACCGTGATGTTAACTTCCAGTTACCCCTTTGACCCTCTGACTCCCTCCCTTTTCTAAAAAAAAACAGGAGGTAACCTATTCTTCCCAGTGATTTACCTCATCTCTCTCCCTGCAGACATTGTACAATTTGTTTTTCTTATTTCACTTTGTAATGTCTTGTTAATCCATTTGGGGTCATGCGCGTTACTTGAAATGAATGCTAGTGGTAGGAAAGATACTAAAATCTTTGCAGAAAGATGAGCAAACAAAACATCTCGAGATGGAGAATATAATAACAAATGGCATGGATTTCCATAAGGAAGGTCATGTTTAACCAACCTTATTGAATTCTTTGACAAAATAACAGAAAGAGTAGTCAAGGGCTATGTAATGGATGTGGTATACATAGGGGGAAAAATTCAGTATCGCCCCGTTTGGGGCGCCAATATCGTCCGTGCGCAAAGTTTAGCGCCTGGCGCTAATTATCGCCTCCGACGGCAAACTTGGCTTTTATCGCCCCTAGAGGTGATTAGAGCGCTAAGTCAGGCGCTTCACACCTGTCTTAAGGCGCAAAGGCCGAGGAGTGAGGCGCTACCTCAGTGCACTGACGAAGCTCATGTGATGTCAGTCAGCAATGGAACACAGACACACTGGTGCCGGCCAGTTCTTAAAGGGGAGTTCTGACGAAAGGTCATCGACCTGAAACGTTGGCCCAGAAACTTGGGTCGGAGGCTTCCCGCAGGTGCAAGCCTCCGACCTGCACACCTAGCGCGCCGGCCGTTGAGCTGTGGGCCCGCGTGGGATTCTGATCCTGGGCCTCCTCCAACTGCTGGCGTGCAGTGCTTGCTTGCGTATCCCAGGGGCGCAGTTAGTTCGATGCATCCCCTGGGATCAAGTGGGCCATGGAGAGCCAATGATAGCAGGGAAATGCCCATTCATAAAATTGACAGGAAGAGCTGTCAAAACTATAAATACTATAAGCCCCAAAACATCACTAAAACTTCAAATAATTTTTTTTTTAAATCACATTTTTAAAATAACTATAAATTGCATAAAATAACTATTTTAAACAATAATTTAAATTTTTGAAAAAATTAATTACATTTTCTAATGGGACTAAAAATAAACTTACCTTTCTTTAAAGTATTTAAAAATAATAAACCTGTGGAAAAAATGTTTTAATTTTAATTAATTCACCACTTACCTTGTTGAAAGCAGGCCTTGCGCCTGCTTTTTACATGTGTAAGTCCTGGAGACTTACCCTCCCGGAGAAAGCTACAAAAAAATGTAAGTTCCATGCGTACGCACTGCTTCTCCGGCGCACGCGTCTGACCTCTGAACCCTTTCCATTAAGGGAACGGAAGTTCCAGTTTCCCGCACATGCGCAGTGCATGCATGAAACCGGCACTTCCATTGGGCCTACGGGTGAGTACCCCTTGCGTACTCACCCGTGGAGACCCGAATTTCTGGGTCATTAACTCTGTTTCTCTCTTCACAGATGCTGCTTGACCTGCTGAATTTCTCCAGCATTTTCTGTTTTCATCTTAAAGGGGAGGGTTGATTTTGCTCTCCATCCACAACCTACTCATTGCAGCCTTGAATCTCGGACTGGAGAGACCTGTACGTTAAATCTGCTGGTAACAACAATGGAGAGACCCAGGGAAAGAGCTCAGAGTGCAGCCCCCACAGTCTCTTCTAAATCGATACAAGGAAGGGCAAATCAAAATGAAACTGCAAAGTGCTGCTCAGTACCCAAAACTCCTTCACACAGCGTTGAATCTCTCCAGAATTCTCTCTCTCTCTCTCTCTCTCTCAGAATGCGTGGTGTAAAAATGTCACCAACAAAAAAAGGCAGGAAGCGGTCGCCTTTAAATAGCGCTCCCCTAGTCCCTTCCTGACTGCAAATCGCTCCCCTCAACCTGTCGTTGCTAGCAGCAGGTGGTAAGGCAGGGGGCGCCACTCAATATCTGGTCCGGGGCACTACCGGGGCGTTGCGCACTTGATTGATGTCATGATCTGCCGGCGCAGGAGATCGTGGCGGTAGTATTTAGTGCCGCGGCAAAATGTCTAGTTAATTTCGCGAGCAGCGCAAACATCGCCGTGCCCGGGCGCTAGTTGCTTTGCACCCCATTAGCGCCCTCTTAAGGCGCTAACGGGAGGCGCAAACAACTGAATTTTTCCCCCATAGAATTTCAGAAGGCCTTTGATAAGGTGCCTCATAAGGAGTTCAAGGCAAAGGTCAGGGTGTGTGTCAGGGGCCAGGTAGCAGAATACAAGATGGCTACAAAACAGAAAACAGAGGGTAGGAGTTAAGGAAAATGTATCTAACGGGCAGGAAGTGGGATGGTTATCCTGCAGGGATCTGTGCTGGGACCACTGTTGTTCACAATATACATAAATGATTTGGACTGCGACATTGGAGGTGTATATCAAAATTTGCAGACTATACCAAATTGGGAGTGTAGCTAATAATGTGGCTCCAAAATATAGGAAGACATAAACAGGCTTACAGAATGAGCAGATAAATGGCAAATTAAATTCAAAATAGCGAAGGGTGAGGGAATTCAGTTTGGTAAGAAAAATAAGGAGGCCACTTATTCCTTGGAAAGTAACAAACTGAATGGGACAGAAGAGCAAACAATTTTTGGATTACAATAATTGCTAAAAGTAGCAACACATGTTGATAAGGCCATAAAGAGTGCAAACAAAGTATTGGGGTTCATTTCTACAGGAATTAAATACAAAAGCAGGGAGCTAATGTTAAATTTATATAGAACCTTGGTTAGACTGCACTGGAGAAATTGCAGAAAAGATTTACAAGAATGTTAGCAGAACTGAGAGGATGCAGCTACCAGGAAAGATCGAGCAGACTGGGAAGCTTTTTTTCTGGACAGAAGACTGAGGAGACCGGATAGATGTCTTTAAAATTTCAAAAGGGGTTCGATAGGGTGGATGTTAAGAAACTCTTTCTAATTGTGGGCAAGTCTAGTGAGCGGAGGCATAAATATAAGATGGTCACTAACAGATCAAATAAAGAATTTAGGAGGAATTTCTTTGCTCAGAGAGTGGTGAGGACGTGGAACGCGCTGCCACATAGAGTGGTTGAAGCAGGTAGCATTGATGCAATGTGACACAGTCAAGATATATTATCAAGATGGTAATCAATTTAATAGCACTTAGTCTACTGCACATATAGGCCGCGAGTTTGCTGATCTCCGTGGGTCTGTAGCAGGTGACGTCGGTGGTGGGTCCCAAACCCACTGTTGGCTCCATCCCACTCTGTAAAATGAATTTCCCTTGAGAGGGCATGTTAAGCCCGCCCAGCACATTTCCCGGCCAATTAGAGGAAGCGGGTCATGTGACTTCATTTGATGACACATCATCAGCCAGTTTCCTTAAAGGGACCATGGCCACATTTGTCTTGACATTTGTGCTGTCAGTGTTCTACAGCATTGAGGTGCTACAAACACCAACAATGACTGCCGAAAGGCACAGGGCTGCACCCAGGCTCTTGCATGCTTATGGAAGGAGTCACAGCATGCAGGGAGGTCCTCTTCCCTTCCAATTGGCAGAAGAGACCTCCCCAGGAGATCAATACAGCCTGGTTACACATTGCAGAGGAGGGCACAAGCAGGGATGTGGTCAGGAGGACCTGGGTGCAGTGCTGCAAAGTTTCATTGATCTCAGTAGATCACGAAACGTTAGTACAAAGCCACACTCAACCTCATCCTGCTGTGCCTCTCATCACATCCCCATCACTCTGCCTTCCCTACCCTACTCCTGAACATCCTTACCCACAGCAAATTACCTTGCACCTCCACCCATCCCTCTCTATCTATATTATCACATACCCATCTCACTAGCCACCCCTCACACTCATCCTAGTGCAATCATACCAACTAACAACACACACGGGTAGGTACTTGGGTGTTTTATGCAATGTTCATGTAAAGTTTCTATTAATGTGCTGTCAAACATTGAAACCTTTATTTTGAACACTTTGTGTTCTTGGACAGATTGGTGTGCACCTTTGGAAGTGGCTTAGCAAGTTGCAATGAACGGTGAGACATAACGGTACCCCTCGCAATGGTGATGAGTGTGAAAGGAATGGCTTGGGCATTGTAGGGATGCTTTATGGTGTTGGTGTGGGCTGGTGCCAACCTGGCGCATCATGTGGCAGCCAAGGTATACAGCATCAAGTGAAGTAAATCTGGCCACGGAGAGGCCATCCCTGGCCTCCTGGGTAGCAATGTGGTTGGGTGTTGATGCCCTCTGTCCTGTGCAGCATCAGTTGATTGTGGAGAAGGTTGGTGTTGTTGTTGGTGCTGCTGGTGTGCCTGGTGCTGCTGGTGTTGGGGCTGATGGTGGTGCGATTCTGAGGACCAAGGTGAGAGAGTATAAAGGGCATCCATGCTGATGGAATAGATGGCAGGTGAAGTAGAGGTGACAGAAGCAATCTGTCAATGGTGAGAAAGGTAATGAGGTCAGACTGGATGGAGACTTGTGTAAAGACTTGCAGCATGGTGAATCTGTTGTGGAAATGCAGTGAGGAAGAACTTGTGGCTGAGGGAAGATATCTCTGTAAGGTGGGAGCTATTACTTTACATTTGAAGTTGTCAACTCAACAGCTGATTCAATGGCCACTGACCTCCCTCCTCAGCTTCACAGACATGGTCTAGCAACTGCATGAAACCTGTGGGCGAGCTGTCAAATTCAAAAGGTAAGTTAAAGCCATTGTTAAGTGGCTGTAAACAAGCCACTAATCATATAAATTAGCTTTCCCGCCGCTGCCTGTCAGGTCTGCTCAGCGCTGGCAGACCCGACATCGGGAAAGGCAAGTGTGCGTGTTTTGACAGCGGGTTCCCGACCCGCTGTCAAAAATATCAAATTTCCCACCCGACCCGCCATCAATCCTGCCCGCTGACCCCCAAGGAAATCCCGGCCATATTGTGCAAATATATTTGGAGATGAAGAGTTACACTTAAAATGTTAACCTATCGTTTTTTCAGATGCTGACAGACCTGCTGTTTATTTCCAGCATTTTCTGTGTCTTTCAGATATGCATTTTTTCCCTTTTTTATTTAAAATATTTTAAGAGTTAATTTCAAAAGTGGTGCTGTCACTCGCTCAATTGTTTAGCGAGTGAACGCACCTGCCAGTGTGCTACTGATCCATACAGGGTCAGACAGTTTTGGATCTGATCGCAGCCAGAGCTGAAATTGGCCGCAGCGTCTGAGAAGGTTGAAATGAGCCAGAGATCCAGTTCCTGATCTTTGTACGTTTTCCCTATTGTAAAGTGCATTTGTGTCTATGTTTGAAGAAGACAAGACAGGACTGGGCTTGGCTGCCATGCTATTAACATTTACTGTCTAGGCTCACAGTGGCTTAGGTAAGTACTTGGAGGGCCGCTGTTACCTCTAGAACTAATTGCCCCAGCAAGATTCAGTATCTTCAGGAAAGGAGAGGGGAACAGTGGGGCAGCAATCTACATTTGTTTTTACACTAAGGCTACACTTCTGAGATGCTTCACAAACAAAATAGTCAAACATCATGGTGGAGACGGGGGATGGAGCAGGGAGAGGAAGAAAATGAGTTGCCACCATCTTCAATAACCTAAACCTGACCTTCTTAAAATGACAATTACTGGCTTGCAAGCCAGGAACTCTAGATGACAATGTCTTTTGGGTGACTTCAGATATACTGAAATGCCACAGAAAATAGGAAATTCTCAGGGAGGCAAAAAAGGTGAATAGCGCAGCAATTAAAATATTGGTTAGTCAGCCAAGAATAAAACGAAACACAATTTCACCGTGCGACCTATTAATTTGTTTATTGCACATTAATAGCACAAGTTTTTAAATTGCTGTAAAGTATAAAAGCCAAAGGTTAAGGGCCCTTCTGTTAAACAGAAATCTCAGCTTAATTTGCATTTTAATGCCCTTTCACATTTTTTTTTCAACACAGCATGTGCTGAATTCATTACCATTATTTGTGAATCTGTAACCTATGATCCAATGTTGTTAAACAGGAACTAGATAGCAATCACCCATTTTCATTAGGTTAAAATGAGGCGAAGCTCTCCAGTGTTGTCTGATTTTATTTGTTGGAATAAATATAGTTTGCCCAGGTTCTCTGCTGTCAGTAATGTTACTGCACATTTATCTTCACTGGTAGTAAATAGCACCTGGGATAAATACCACTAGTTTACATTTTCTGCATACTAATAACTAATCCTGCAATAGAAATGGAATACAAAATATCAATTAAAACTAATTATATAGGAAATTGTCTGAAAGGTAGGAAGCAGTGGATTCTTGGTGAGGCAGTGACGTTGTGGGCGGGGGGGCGGGTAAGTGTGGAGTAGGGTGCTCTGGGAATTAGTTTTGGGATCCCGACATTAATCATAGATTCAGAAGTGAGATACCATACTGGGGACGGTGGAGGGGCTTACCCAGGGACCTAGAGAATGAATTAGATAGTGCTTGTAACAATGGAAGCTGAAATTTAATATGGATAAATGTAAAGTATTGAAAAGAAAGAAATATAACACCTTGTAGAACCTCAGAACTGAATATCAGCAAACGTTGAAAATACCTGAACTTTGCAGCCCTTAAAAGAGGCAATTCAGAAAGTAGGCTCAAACTTATACACGATAGTAATGGTATAGAAACGTAAATCCAGACAATACTCTAAATTAAAACGTGACTGTTGGACAAAGGCTACTGATATAAACGACTGAAAGGCAAATTTAGGACACGTCAGAAAGATCTTCATAGAAAAGCCATTTTTACATTTGGTGGGCTCTAGGTCTGGGTCCAGGTCCAAGTCCATGAAAGTGACCCATGTTTGCTGCTGTTCTATGGTTACGAGAAAGAAAAAGAAAGACTTGCATTTATATAGCGCCTTTCACGGCCTCAGGACGTCCCAAATGCTTTACAGCCAATGAATTACTTTTTAAAGTGCAGTCACTGTTGTAATGTAGGAAACACGGCAGCCAATTGGCACACAGCAAGGTCCCACAAACAGCAATGAGATAAATGACAGATCATTTCTATTGCATTGTATGAGGTGTAGGGTGGATGAATATATTGATGATGTACTGCCAGATATTCCTGTTAAATTGAATAGGACATTTTATTTTGCACAGACTAGAAAAAGCCTGGGGCTGGATTTTGCCATTGGGGGCGGGTCAGGTGGTCAGTGAGTCCCAATCCCACTTCCGCTGTCGGGTGTGAAAAAATTGCGATTTTGCCTTAATTGGGCAATTGATTCCCAGCGTGTGCACACCCCTGGCCCAATTAGTTTTTTGGGCCTGAAACTCACCTCTGATGACGTCATTTCTCCAGCTGTATTTAAGGGCTCCATGCAGCCTTGGTTCATTTTGTGCCTAAACGTTTGTGCTTGCTTCTGTTCAAAATAGTTTTTGGAGCTAGTGGAATGTCGACTTCAAGGCCCAAAGCCTCACCACACTTTAATGATGACTCACTCCATGCTCTGGTGGAGGGAGCCAGAGCAGAAAAGAAGGTGCTGTTTCCATCCTCTGGGAGGAAATAACCTCCTCAGCAGACCAAAGCTGTGTGGCTGCAAGTTGCCCAGGAGGTCAGTTCCAGATCGATGTGCAGCAGAACCTGGCTGCAGTGCCGAAAGAGGTTCAATGACCTTGTCCGGACAGGCAAAGTGAGTACACCATCACTTTTACCCTCATTCTGCTCCCCATCTCCTCTCTGCACCATCACTCTGCATTGTCAACCTACTCCTACACATCCCACTTTACCCTTGCATCCCTTGCACCCTTAACCATTCCCCCACTCTCTATGTGCACAATCACTTAACTATTCGACTATGCAGCCCTCACACACCTTATCACTGTTATGCTATGACAACAACTAACAACACACAGGGAGGGCCCTCAGTATTGGGACCTCACTCCATCTTTGCATCCTTCTAAGCATCTATGCTATGGATTATCTACACTCACTCCATCATTCTCACTCAAACTCCACTTGTGTCCCTCATTGCAGGAAAAGAGAGCACACAATAAGAGGGAAAGGGCGAAGACCGGAGGAGGGCCACCCTCAATAACACAGTGCCCAGGAGGCGGCCCTAGAGATCGTTGGCGCCGAGGAGGATGTGGAAGTGGGGGACGGACAGACAGGCACATCTGAGCAAGCTGGTGACAGAATAGTTTTGCATCTCTCTCATTGACATTGCATGAGTGACTGATCTGGCTTCTGGTGCTCAAACAGATTGACTTATGATCATCTGCACTATTCCATGTGCATGCTACGTTTATATCACATGTCTAACTCATGCCTTTACTCCTCCACAGGACCGTCGACAGCCCCCCTCCCCACTGTCCAGGAGGAAGAGGCTGAGCATGAAGACTCCTCAGAGGAACCTGCAACCTCTGAGGGTGCAGCGTCAGCAGAATTAAGCGCACCCAGCACCAGCGCAGATACGCACACCTTGGTGGGACCTTCGGGACATAGAGTAATGTGGTCACCTGGTGCATCACAGCTCACAAGTGAGCATCAGCAGATGGAGGAGTCAGGGACAGCAGTGGAGAGTCCTCGTCGGAGGCCGCAGGGTGCTCCCAGCTCTGCTCAGACCCGATCCTGTGCCTCCGGGTCCATCCAGAAGGAGAGCAGTGCTGGAACTCCAGGAACAGGTGCAGGAGTCTTTGGCAGGTTTTGTCTCCAGGGTCACTGCAAGTGTGGAGCGGATGGAGGAGTCCAACGCTAACATGAGCAGAGCCTTTGTGGAGGCATTGGCGAATGAGCACATCACTGTGGAAAGGATGGCAACCTCTGTGGAAAGGATGGCTACCTCCATGGAAAGGATGGCTATGGGAGAGGAGAGGATGGCTACGGCCATGGAGGAGCTAAGTCGCCAGAGTGTGGAAAACATGGTGAATGTTCAGAATAGACTGACATCTCCGGAGGAGCGATGGTCAACTCTTGATCAGAGAAACCAGACCTTCATGGAAGTCCTCTGGCCTTGGACTGCCAGTGTAGAAACAGGTCCTCATGGCCCCCCTGATGTGCAGCAAGGTGCTGTCAAGCCACTTGCTAGCTCTGAAGTGGGGCTGACCCATGAGAGGGATGTTGGTGGCAGGGAACGAGGAAGTGAGGACTTCTCTCCAAGCGCTCACATTCCCATGCCACTGCGGAGCCCTCAGTCAGAGCCCCACCAGAGTCCTTACCCAACTGAGATGGGCGTCTCAGGCCCTGCACAGCCACAGGAGGAGCAGACTGTTGGCGAGCCCTCACAGGCTCGCAACCCCAGAAGATGCCCACCAAAGGTGTCGAAGCAGGAGCAGCATGAGAGTGAGCAAGGGGCCTCCACATCTGCTGAAGCCACAGGGGAAGCACCACGTAGGAGCACGCGTAAGAGGAAGATAAAGCACAAGTAGTCACAAGGGTAGTCACTTGGGTGTTCTGTTGTGTTTAATTGTTAAATGCCATCCTTTACTCAATGTATTAAAATGAAGTGATGGTAAACTGTTGAAGTTCTGGACTCTGTCATTTCGGAAATGGAAGTTCCACATTGAGGGCTCAGGGCGAATTGTATTTGTCATGATGGTGGTCAGAATTATAGGAAGCCACAGGTTCTTGTCCATTGTCTATGGTGTGGTAAGAAGGTGCCAGTTTGAATGGGCAACTTAAACAAATCTGGCCAAGGTGAGTGCATCCCTTGCATCCCGGGCAGCAATGTGCTCGTGTGCTGCTGCAGCTGGTTGATGCACATCTGCAAGGTCTTCGTTCTTGTTTTCCTCCTCCTCCTCCTCCTCATCATCATCCTCCTCATCTGAGGAGGCTATGTGCTGAGCCACTTGTTCCTCAGGCAGCTGCAAGCCACGATGCTGTGCGATGTTGTGCTGTGCACAGCAGACCATGATGATTCTGGAGACCCTGGCTGCTGATTACGGCAGGACTCCACCTGATCTGTCAAGGCAGCTGAATCGCATCTTCAGCAAGCCGATGGTTTGCTCGATGATGGATCTGGTCAAAATGTGGCTGGAGTTGTAGCGCTCCTCAGCTTCGTTGGATGGTCTCCTGAATGGTGTCATTAGCCACATCTTCAGGGCCCTTGTAGCCCTTGTCTCCAAGTAGCCATCCGCAAAGTTGGTTTGGTGGACTGAAGAGCGGAGGCACACTAGACTGCCACAGGATGAACAAGTCATGGCAACTGCCAGGGTACTTGGAGCCAAAACATGCAAAATGTCCTTCTTGTGGTTACACACCAGCTGCACTTTGAGGAAGTGGAAGCCCTTGTGGTTGACAAAAAGATCTGGGTTGTGATGGGGTGCCTTAAGGGCCACATGTGTGCAGTCTACAACGCCCTGCACCCTTGGCAAGCCTGCCATATTTGCAAAGCCAACCGCACACGTGGTTATACTTGCTTGATCCGTCGAGAAGTGGATGTAATTGTTCACCTTTGCAAAGAGGGCATCGGTAACCTGCATGATGCAAGTGTGTGCGGCCGACTGGGAAATGCGCTGATTTCTGCTGATGATCCCTGGAAGGAGCCTGAAGCAAAAAATTTGAGTGTGGTGGTGACTTTGACAGCCACTGGTAAGGGGTGTCCACTCGCTCCTCTGGGCTCCAGGTGTTGGTGCAGCATTGTGCAGATGTCAGCGACTACCTCTCGCAAAAGCCTCAGCCTCCTTTGACACTGCTGCTCAGTCATGTTGAGGAAGCTCATCCTCATCCTGTAAATCCTGCTTTGGGGGTATCTCCTGCGGCGACATGATTCCCTGCGCTGGCGCCTTCTGCCCTGTGCACCATCAGGTGGGTGAGCAGCAGGTTGGCGCTCCTGTTGTTGCTGCTGTTGTGCCTGGTTCTGCTGCTGCCGTGGCTGCTCGTCCTCCGAATCAGAGGACCAGGATGAAAGGAAATAAATGGTTCCCATGCTACTGGTAGATACCTCAGTTGAGGAAGCACTCAGTCAATGTAGGGAGAGGTTTTTCACATGAGGTCACAGTGGAGATGGATCTCAGGTGGGTGGGGAAGAGGTGCGAGGGTGTGGATAAGGGAAACAGGGAGGATATCAGGGCTATGGAGAAGAGATTTACTAAGAGATGAAAGGCTTTAGTTATGAGGAGAGACGAGAGAAATGAGGGCTCTTTTCACTGGAGCAGAAAATGTTTAGATGAAATCTGAGAAGTGTTCAAAATTATTCAGGGTTTCAATCAAGTAAATCGGGGACAGAACTATTTCTCGCTGGTCGGTGGGTTGGTAACTGAGGGCATAAATTTAAGATCACCGCAGAAAGAATGAAGGGAAACTTATTGAGCTTATATGCAGGCGCTGTTCAGTGGGAATGATGAGAAAGACCAGCAGGGGCTCATGGGAAAAATAAACTACTGCCAGAACAACCACACCTGTGATACAAGTACAGAGCGCTCAGATTACCACAGCAGAGTTACAACTAATTAGAGGCCTTTAGATCATCATTTACAATGTTAGTTCAACATCTCTGACTGGAGATTGGCACCATCCCAGCAGCGTGCTAAATAATAGAACGACTTTGATGTTTTGGATATGTTATTTACTTTTTCCAGACTGAGCATGAATCAGAAGTGGAAGGACAAGAATTCACAAACAAAACAGAAGCTGGAATGATTAGGGATATCATTCGTTTTACCTGTAAAAAAAAAACGAATAGAAATTTGAAGACTGTGACAAATGTTGGCAAGATTATTAGAAGAATTGGATTACTCCCAGCACCGACTGCAGTCATTGCTAGGAATTTAAGTCACTAGTTTGTTGGTATTGTTTCAACAACAGCAACAGCTTACATTTATATAGTGCCTTTAACATAGGAAAACGCAACACAACGCATTTCACAGGAGAAAAAAACAGATATCAAGCCAAAGAAGGAGATATTAGAATGGGTGACTGGTCAAAGAGGTAGGCTTAAAGGAGGGGTTTAAAGGAAAGATGGGAGGTGGAAAGGCAGAGGGGCTTAGAGAGGGAAATTCAGAGCATCAGGCCTAGGCGGCTGAAGGCAAGGCCTCCAGTGATCGGGCAATGTGGGGGAGGAGGGACGATGATGCACAAGGGGCCAGAGTCAGCGGAATGGAGAGTTCAGGGGAACGGAGTTGTAAAACTGAGTTGTAAGGCTGGATAAATTCTAATCAGCGCATTACTGTCTTGGTACTGGCATCTACAGATATGTGCAAATGAAATAGAACATTCATTAAAACTTTCTATCTGGCCCCAAGGCTTCACATAAAATGAGCCTACAGGGGCGGAAGCTGATGGTAGAGGTGTTAGAGGTGGGCAAGGAGGGGAAATAAGGAAATGATTAGAGATGGCCTTGTCGGTGATAGAAATCTTGAAAGCGTTAAGGCATCTCATAAATAAAAAATAAAGATGTTTACTACTGAGCCGAGAAATATACAAGTTTTGATCAATCAATGCCAGATGGTAGACACACTTGCAGTTATCCTTAGCTGATGCAATTCCAGATATCTTCTGGGATCCAGTGAGGAGCCCTTTAAATACTGATTTTCCCCAAGTATAAAGGTACTTTTAAAACACGGAGCACACAAAGAGGTAGCATTTTTTATCTCGACGGTTAACCTTTTAAAGGGGAAGGTATATACTCTTAAAGGGAATAGAACAACTAAATCACAGCTTAAAAGCTCAAATCGGCACCTCACCCTAACCCTTGCAGAAAGGGCAACGAGGCAGCAGTTTATAATTCAAAGTGAACACCCAGACCATCAATGAGCTGAAACAGGAGTGCAGGCTTTTGGGAAGGGAGTGGAATTTAATTTTTTGTTTTGGAGGGAGAGTCTCTTCTAAAGGATTCCATTTCACATAATTAAAAGACGTTATAAAATGAAATGGTAGTTGGATAACCAGCTCTCAGCAGAGTAAATGCCTCAGGCAATCTCGAAAGCTTCAGCGTTGAAGTGACACCAGCAACAGGATCAATATCATCTCTGTTATTAATATCAAAAGCACATTACTTTGTTTAGCTTGGCTTTCTTCCAAAATCTAAGGCTCAACCATCACTCGACCATTTACTGGGGACATAATTTACTTTTGTGAGTTTTTAGGGTATTGTTTTGTCAGGACCAATCATTGCAGAGTTATAAATGATCTCTGGTTTTGCTCTTGGTTAGTCACATATGCAGTGAAATTAATTTTAAAAACTTTCATGTCAATTACTTATTGTCCTTGACTTATATATGGGACAAAAGAGCGGCGGCTCCAGACATGAGTGATATCCCACAGCTGAGCGAGTGACAAATAGAAACAGAGGCTGGAGACAAAATTAGACATTACACTATCTTTAATTGATACATTGGATTAAGTGGCACTGAAGCCAAGTAAATATTGATCATTCAGGAAAGGATCATTGATTTTTATGGGTCTCAACATTTACATCATATAACTTTCTCTCTCCTGGCGATTTAAGCTAAAAGCTTACGTACTGGCGAGCTTTGTAGCCATTATTTATACCACAGATGTGGCAGATCCAGCAACAGCACATTCCCCCTGCTAGCTGCTACTTTAACTACTTACTGGTTGCAGGAAGGAACCAACAATAAAAGAATCAAGCCAACAGCTCTGAGCAGGTCTTATTAATAAAATACCTCATTCCATTAAAGCCACACAAACTACAGCCCCCCAAAGGATAAACAAGTTACCTGGTGGTTTACATTTCATTAGGTTATATTGTGGAGTTTTGACTGGCGGCACATTTTCAGGTGGAATATCTTCTCACTTGGACTTTTTTTAAACCATTGCTATTTAAACCTTGGTTTCCAAGCTCCAGTTTTGCTATGATTTCTCATTTCCAACTGACAATTGTGCTCCTGTTGGAAGACACAAGTTTGGCCCCGATTTTAACTCCACGCACCCCCCCCAAACCTGGTGGAAAGTGGGCGGGGCAGAGGGGGCAGTTAAAATGAGGCCCGTCATTCACCCCCTGGCAGGTGTCCTCTTCCAGGCCTCACAAGGAAATCTTGGGCCTCCCTTGCCTCAGGAACCCCTCCTCCTCACGATCACGGCCAGAGACACACCCCCCCCCCGCAACCGATCGCAGCCAGAGCCTCCCGATCGCAACCCGAGCCCCCATCCCTAATCGTGGCCAGATCCCCCTCTCCCTAGTCACCTCCAGAGGCCCCATCTTCAACTGACAGTTGCCACAGGTCCCCGGCTATGGCCTCCTGCAGCCGAACTGCTCCTGCCCATCCACCGGGTAGTGGATCTGGCCAGGTTCATGCGGGAGTCAGAAAATTTATTCCAATGAGGCCCGGCATCCATGTCCCCGGACTCCCCGTGTGCGCGCATGCTTTGGTGTTGGCGTGCACTGTACCCCCCCCCCCACTTTCTGGCACATTCACTATCTCATACCAGTCACCTGCTGTACAATGCATCTCATGCTTTTGGTTATTTCTACAAGCTGGTTAGCAATAGTACTAGTTTCCATTGTTAGAAAATGTTTGTGATACAACAGAAGATATGTTACCAATATTTCACTGTAAATGATAGATTAGTGAATCCAATTGTAGCCGACAGGATATAATAGGACATAAATAGGACCATGGGTCAGCTCAAAGCATAATTTATATATCAGTTAAAAATTAATAAATATCTATTGGGGTTAATGTCAAAACACATAACTGCATCTGTACTAGGATTGTGGGCTATCTGTTGCACTTTCATATTTCGCACTTTTCGCCATGAATTCAGAGATATTCTCTATTGCTCGAAATTCTTCCATTCTAACTAATAATTCTCAGTTGAAAGTTATAGAAAATTATTCTAGTGTCATATTGGTAGAAACCAGGAATGTAATTAAACCCTATAGGCATGCTTGAAGAGATCAAAGAGTTCTTGGTGCTCTATGTAATAGAGGCCTATGGCCCAGTGATAAAGGCCTTGTCCAGTGTACCAATAAGCCATTTATATAGTCCATGGTTGGATGCCCATTCTGTGCTGGGTTACCTGATCTCATTCAGGTCAGTGATTGAGATGCTATAATTGTCCTCAGCATCCCTGGACTAAGGAAGGGGAAAAGTCAGCCTGGGCTACTGCTCCTGATTGTTATCCAGTGACTTCTGCATCGAACCATGCATCTGTGGAGCTTGGCTAAGGACAGAATCTGGTTTGGCTGCGACATCCTCAGTCAAATAGCTTGCTGATGCTCATTAATTTACCTTCACAAAAGAGTGGCTACTTGGACAAGGTATCTGATGGTTGATGATACCCATGGGACCAGACCCCAACAAGAGTCAGCACCTTCTGGAGAGATGGGAGAAAATTGTGGGGGGTGGAAGAGGACAGAATGAGACAAATACAGCAGCTAGCAGTGGTTTATGGTACTTGCATCATAAAATAACCCATATGCATAATCAACTAATGAGAAAATTCTGAATTGGTTGGTCGTAATCATAAATGGTAATAGTCAGAGTTGTTGACATTGGAAAATTCCTACACATGATATTTTCCTATTGTATAACTTGAGGTCAAACCTTGCAACAAAACATAATCATAGTTACAAGTGGCAAGTTGCATCCATCACATAGCCCAAAGGGGACAGCCAAGGGAGAGTAATGTATTTTTCTCCTCTCTCCCTCATCCTTCTAATCTTTTTCTCTCTTTTTATTTCTCCTTATCTCCCCTTCATTACTCTCGTATTTATCTGTCTCTCTTCACAGCCCACCCAGCTTTGAAATGTCCAAATGGTTGCTCTTGCAACAATGGAAGTGGGACTTTCTCAGTGATAGTGAACACCTTCTATGAAAACAAAACTCCATACAGTTTTAGTCAAGAACTTTCACTATTGCTATGAATGCTGGGTTAGCCTCACTTCCATAGCATTCTCCCGCTTTCTCTCGCCCTGCCATTGCAATCTTGAGGAATTAAGAGCCATTTATCACTCTAAATTAGGCATATATATCAAGTCATTATTTTAAGTAGTTAATAAACTACTTTGTCTAAAATCCCTAAACTACTCTGTGATTGCATAAGAATAAAGTATAATGAATCCTAATACAGGAAACTTTCGATTAACCGGCCCCTAAATAACCGGAATGCTCTATCCACCAGCAAAATTCAGGAGTCGGTTCAGGTAACTTTTTTTACTTTTAGTTACTTTTTTTAATTGATTTGTTGCTGTGCAAGGGTGTAGCTGAAGCTGTTGCTAAGCTACAGAGACGCAACTTGTGCCGATTGTTTTGAAGCACAGGGTTTGTTGCTTTATACGGAGCTCTGAGCTCCGTGTCTTTTACTATAGCGTTCGGTTATCCGGAATTGTTGATGAACCGGCACCACGTCAGTCCCGTCTGTGCCGGATACCAGAAAGTTTCCTGTAGTTACATAACTTACAGCAGTTTCACAAGTTGCAGAATATAATCTGCAATTTATGATTACCTTTTCCATCTCATAAGGATGCTGGTATTTCCCTCCATATGTTATGTATTCTGGGAGGGTAGCCTTACCATGGGCTGAGACTCATGCAATATTCAGTCATCCTCAGAGATGGTAAGAATTATGATGGCTGTTAGTTAATGTGTCATAGCTTCAGCACCACAGAATTCAAATATTTATAGACAAATGTACACAAATCCAAATGATTATTCTGCACAAAAAGAATTAGCATCTCACGCCCAGTGGCAGCGATCATTGTTTCAGAATTGATTTAAAAACATGCTTAAACTTGGACAATCCATGCTGTACATTGTGGTGAATGGATGTAGATTAACAAGATCACAAGGGATTTCGAGTATAAAAGGAAGGAAGGAAGGGCTGCTGCAATTACACAAAGCATTGGTCAGACCTCATTTAGAATAAATAACAGAAAATGCTGGAAATACTCAGCAGGTCAGGTAGTATCTGTGGAGCGAGAAACAGAGTTCACGTTTCAGGTCGATGACCCTTCGTCAGAGCTGGAAAAAGTTGGAGATGGAACAGGTTTTTAGTCGCGATAGGAAGAGATAAGTTCCATGGGGCAAGAACAGGCTGAAACGATGGGTCTACCAGGGAAAAGAGACAAACGGAAATCCTGTCAGAGAGAAGAGTCCACCTTGAAGAAGTTCTGCTCTTCTCTCTGACGGGATTTCCGTTTGTCGAAGGGTCATCGACCTGAAACATTAACTCTGTTTCTCTCTCCACAGATGTTGCCTGACCTGCTGAGTATTTTCAGCATTTTCTGTTTTTATTTCAGATTTCCAGCATCCGCAGTATTTTGCTTTTGTTTTGGCTCATTTAGAATAAGGTGTTCAGTTTGGGATGCCGTGGAGAAAGTCGAGCAACAATTCACCAGGGTGATATCTGGTTGAAAGGACTGAAAGATAAAGAGAGACTGGGTAAATTTCAGTAACGTTCCCTGCCGATGAGGTTTAGGAGGTAATCTGATCGAGCTACTTAAAATAATGACGAAAGTTGACAAGGCAGATAGGAAGTGACTCTTTCCACCAGTATGGGAACCAAGAAACAAGGAGGCATAATAGAATTTGAGCTTAGGTGGTTAACAGCTAATCCAGGAGAAACTTCTTCACCAAAGTGTTGTGAAAATGTGGATCACACTGCCCCAGAAGGCCAAAGAAACAAAGTCAATTTGGGGTGTTTAAAAGGGAGTTAGGCGAGATGCTAAACTGAGGCCCCGCCTGCCCTCTCAGCTGGACATAAAAGGTCCCATGGCACTATTTCGAAGAAGAGCAGAAGAGTTCTCCCTGGTGTCCTGGCCAATATTTATCCCTCAATCAAAACCTAAAAAAATAGATCATCTGGTCATTATCACATTGCTGCTTGTGGCACCTTGTTGTGCGCAAAATGGCTGCAGCATTTCCTACATTACAACAGTGACTACGGGGGTGATTTTGTGACTGGGGGCACGTTGGAGGCAGGACTGCTGCTTGGTGGGTCAATGTCCCGCCTCCATCAATTTGTGGCCAACCCGTGCTATTTTCCCTTGATTGACCTTGTTAAGCCCATCCAGCGGGCTTAGCAGGTCAATTAAGGGAAAGCCGGTTGCAGAGCACGTCAACGTATGACATTTCATCTGTCAAAAAGTTTTGACAGATGGATTGTCATCATTTGACAGCTCTGTGAAGCTGTCAAACAGTGACATTCTCTGCAGTTTGATGAGGTCTTGCATACAAGATGTCCGAGACACTCCGCATACACACTGACTGAAGCCTGCAGGAAGAAACAAAGGTAAGTACACTTTTAAAAACACTTTGCACTTACCTCAGATACTCACCTCTACACTCTTGCACCCATCGCTTACCTTCACACCACACTTTTGCACCGACCCCCGCAGACCCAGTACTCGCCTCGCTGACCTGGCATGTTTTGGAGCCTTCGGGAAATCCGCACTTGTGAGGGCAAACTGGTGATAATCCTATTTTCTGCCTGTTAACAGGCAGTTAATAGGCTTTAATCCCTTCCTGCCTCCAAGGAGACAGGTCCTGGCGCGGGATGGCTACCCGCCTCCTGGGAAGATGGCATGGAGGCGAGTTGGGGGCAGGATGGGCACCCGCCCCCAAATTCTGCCATTTTCCCAGCAGTCCCGCCTCCATACCCACCTCTCCAAGGCTGGCAAAATTGTCCCCTACACTTCAAAAAAGTACTCCATTGGCTGTAAAGTGTGTTGGGATGTCCTGAGGTTGTGAAAGGTGCTATAGAAATGAAAGTCTTTCTTTTATTTGGGAAGTAAGGGTATTATGAGATATGGAGCAAAGGCAGGCAAGGCATGCAGGAGCACTGCTTGGGCCAGTTTAAGAGTAGCAATGGCAAATGCCTAGAAGTAGAACATATATTTTGCCATTGAATGATGATGGAGCTAAGAGAAGGGAAAAGATTCAATGGCAGTGGGACTGAGGAGGTGGAACATGTTTTTAAATAATTAACAGATGAGGGAGCTTGGTTACACAGCAGGTTAGTGCACTGGCATGCAATACCATGGAATGCCAACGTGCAGGTTTGCGTTTGAGATTTATCATAATCCAAGTATGCACGCTCAGCTGGAAGCTTTGAGTGTGACAGAACATTTGCTGTGAGCCTATGAAACAATACTTTAGCAATGTCCAGACATCATTACTTCTTAGAAAAAGTAAAAATGGGTTGGAATACTTTATGTCACCTTTTAGAATTGGTGAATCTATCCCAAACTGCTGGGACTTGGCTACTCTCTTACAAGTTACTATAAGGATCTGAAATGGAAATGAGTTTGTGTAATCACAGTGCAGTTGCCAGTACAACTGCCTGTAATTTGGCACTAATTAGGCTAGGTTCATAAGTCACTTGGGACCTGCAGTAGTCATGAGTTATGAGTGTTTTCTACTCAAGAAAGCAACATTCATCACTCCTCACCACCAGTGCAATGTTCTTAATATCTTAAAGCAGACCATCACAAATACTGACCATTTAATTGATTATTTTAACATATGGAAGGCATGCTTTCATAAACCATTGCTGTATTTATCCAGGATTAAATTGTATTCCTTCTTTCATTATTGCTATGGTGAATGAAAAGATTTGGAGAGGGCAGTGAAGGAGTGTTTTCATTTTTGTGTAGTAGTTCCCAAGAGATCCTTTGTGGATTTCAACCCATTAATGAACTTCCTAGTGTTGTTAGCTTCCAACGTGACTCAGCACAGCAGTGACCAGCTGCTCTGTGATGAGATGGACACATTCAGTATATCCCCAGAAAGGTCAAGTGCTCATTATACTCATATCTTTGATGGGACACAGCCTTGTCACCAGCTGCTGGCCACCAACTAAATAAAAAGGTCCTTTTCTACATATTATTCAACCATAAACATGAAAATGGGGAATTATAGACCGGTAAGCCTGATATCAGTAGTGGCGAAAATGCTAGAGTCCATTATAAAAGATGTAATGGCAGAGCACTTGGAAAACAGTGACAGGATCGGACAACGTCAACATGGATTTACAAAAGGTAAATCATGCTTGATTAATCTACTGGAATTTTTTGAGGATGTAACTGGTAGAATAGATAAGGGAGAACCAGTGGATGTGGTGTATTTGGACTTTCAGAAGGCTTTCGATAAGGTCCCGCATAAGAGACTAGCGTGCAAAGTTAAAGCACATGGGATTGGGCTAAAGTACTGTCTTGGATAGAGAACTGGTTGGCAGACAGGAAGTAAAGAGTTGGAATAAACGGCTCTTTTACCGAGTGGCAGGCAGTGACTAGTGGGGTACCGCAGGGATCGGTGCCAGGACCCCAGCTATTCACAATATATATAAATGATCTAGACGAGGGAACTAGATGTAATATCTCCAAGTTTGCAGACGACACAAAGCTGGGTGGGCGTGTGTGCTGTGAGGAGGATGCCGAGAAATTCCAGTATGATTTGGACAGATTGGGTGATTGGGCAGATGCATGGCAAAGGCAGTATAATGTGGATAAATGCGAGGTTATCCACTTCAGTGGCAAAAACAGGAAGACAGACTATTATCTGAATGGCAATAGATTGGGAAAAGGGGAAGTGCAATGAGACCTGGGTGTCCTTGTGTGCCAGTCGCTGAAGCTAAGCATGCAGGTGCAGCAGGCGGTTAAGAAGGCAAATGGTATGTTGGCCTTCGTAGCGAGAGGGTTCGAGTACAGGAACAAGGATGTCTTGCTGCAGTTGTACAGGGCCTTGGTGAGACCACACCTTGAGTATTGTGTGCAGTTTTGGTTGCCTTATCTGAGGAAGGATGTTCTTGCCATGGAGAGAGTGCAGCGAAGATTCACCAGACTGATACCTGGGATGGCAGGAATGACATATGAGGAGAGATTGGGTCGATTAGGCTTATATTCGCTGGAGTTTAGAAGAATGAGAGGGGATCTCATTGAAACTTATAACATTCTAAAAGGACTAGACAGATAGATGCAGGAAGGATGTTTCTGATGGCGGGGGAGTCCAGAACCAGGGGTCACAGTCTAAGGATAAGGGGTAAGCCATTTAGGACTGAGATGAGGAGGAATTTCTTCACCCAGAGAGTGGTGTACCTGTGGAATTCTCTGCCACACAGGGCAGTTGAGGCCAATTCATTAAATATATTCAAGAAGGAGTTGGATATATTTCTTGAGGCTAAAGGAATCAAGAGATATGAGGAGAAAGCAGGGACAGGGTACTGAATTTGGATGATCAGCCATGATCTCATTAAATGGCGGAGCGGGCTCGAGGGGCCGAATGGCCCACTCCTGCTCCTATCTTCTATGTTTCTATATTTCATATTAGAAACGTGCATTGAGGATTCTTTTACATTGCAGTTTGTGGGACATCACCTGATGCCTTCTCAATCAGCTGCTACAAATATTTCAGACATTTTTTAATACTGTATCACTCCATTATTACAGATTCTGCTGATCCAAACTTCCATAACAAGCTTTTTTAATCTGATTTTAGAAAGCCACATTCTTAATATCAGAGAAGCACAGACTTTAATAAACAAGGCACAAATAAAACAAAATGCTTTGCTTGTTCCTTGAGCTTACAGGATTTACTCTACAGGTCACTACCACATTCACACATATACGGCATTGACTCTTTTTGTTTTATTTAATAAATAAAAAATGTTTTTTAAACATTGGGTACTTCTGCAGTGGTGCTTCACACAGCGCCAACATTCTGGTCTCACGTGTACAGTTGCTGTGGCACATTGCTAAGATTTAATTGGCTCCATGAGGTGTGGAATCATGCCAATCACAGGGCCCCTTCCAGTGAAGTATAATGTTGGCAGTAGGTTTAATTAAAGAAACATGTTTTGCTACGGAAGAATTGGTGATTGTTTTCTAAATGCATTCAGTTACATAAAGACTACATAAACTCATTTGATGTTCTTCTAAAAAGGAATTCTTAAAACCATATTTTGAATTTATTTTGGATTCTGTTCCCTCTTTATCCCAGTAGTCTTCAGTCAGAAGGACGATGCAGGTCAGGCTTTTCAGCGCACAGGAAAACCTATTTACTTCAAAATCCTACAACGGGAAATTTGATAAGGTCCTAAAACGGGCGGGGGCACCCCGATGCCCCATTTAGAAAGCACAGGCAGCATATTAATTTAACGCTGCCTACTAATTTAAATGATTTTAGCGCACAGCCCAGCAACTATTGCACTGCTGACAGGTTGTGCGCCCAGCAGGAGGCCCAAGGTGGCGTTGCTGGAGCGACGCAACATTTTCCGAAAGCAAGGCTGTCACTTTTGAAAGCAGTCCTGAGCCCTTAAAGGTGAACTGACTTCTGAAAAAAAAATCATTCAAAAATAAGCAGTCTCTAGCCCTTAAACCTGAACTGCCCTCTGCAAAAAACAATTAAAAATCATTCCAAACTAGGCAGTCTGCAGCTCTTAAAGGTAAGCTGCCTTCTGCACAATAAAATGGTAAAAGTGCTTCAGCATGAACACAAATGGCTCAACAGGCCAGTTAAAGAGCACCTAGGGTCTCGGACGCAATGCTCGAGCTTTGTGCAGGGGGTCAACATTGAAAGAGAGGTCCTCTACCCGCAGAGGGCCAGGTGGCCCTCCAGAAAGGCGAGTGTAGCACCAGGACCTGGCTCCAGTGCTCAAAGAAGTTTCATGACCTCAGGTGAGTGGTCAAGGTCAGTGAATGCATCTCAAAAGCTGTCTCCTACCAACTGCACCACTAGCCTCACACATTGCTCAATGCATGACCCACCCCTGCACATCACTCACCTACCAATAATCTCTACCAAATACAAGGCATAGCTCCTATTCCTAGCTTCACCTTACCTCCATGAAGGAGACGCTGCTGGCCATTCTTGGCAGGGGCATGGTTGAGCCCTTGGCCAACGGCAGGGCTGAAAGAATACAAGGCGCTGGCATCTTCATATGTTATCCTCCTTCTCACATCTCACTTCCCCCTCATCCCACAATCTCTTCTGATGTACAAGCTGCACATGGTGTAAGCATGCAGCTCTTGCTTTTCCGCCCTCCTCTTACTACAACCCTACCCTTGTGCCTTCCACATTTCAGACACCCAAGAAATCCAGCCTCCCCAGCCAATGACCAAGAAGAGGAAGAGGAGAGTGAAGAAGAAGAAGAAGAAACACCGTCACTCGATTTTGTACTCCCAGCCACCAGCTCCTCGAGGTCATCCTACAAGGCTATCTGCAGTGACCCCCACCAAAAGTCAGCAGCCTTCCACCAGCCATGCTGCAGCACTGGGGTAGCACTGCGTAACATCATTTGGATAAGCAAAGGCACACACAGGAAATCACTAAGGGAATGCACAAGGGTGATTAGTTCATTTTTTGATACATATATGGATAAAGTTGGATTGGAAAGTGTTCTTTATGGCGGCTTTTATTTCAGCATTGTGGCCAAGAGGATGCTGTGATGGTCAGTAACAGAGGGAAGGGAAGGTATGGGACGAATCTTGAAAGGGGAATTGGGGTTGTGATCACTGGTACCTCAAGTGGATGATTTGATCCCAGATATCCCAGCCAGAAAGTGGCTGTCTGGGTTGTCTCCTTCCTTCCACTTTCTCCTCTTCTGCTTCTTCCTCTTCCCTCTGCAAGCATCATCCCCTTTATAATAATTATAATAATAATCAACTTTATTGTCATTGTTAGTGCACAAGTGCAGTACAACGAAATGTAGGCTTGCGGCTCCCGAGAGTGTACATTTAGATTAAGGCATTTAAACATTCAACATACATTTGGCTTGTAATACATTAACATAAACATAACCATAATAAAGTGCATTGGCAGATGTGCAGGCTTTAGAGTTTATTTGTGGAGTTCAGTAGGACAGCCCTGGGAAAGAAGCTGTTCCTAAATCTGGTCGTACGGGTGCGAATGCATCTGTAGCGTCTCCCAGATGGCAGGAGGGCGAACAGACTGTGGCTGGGGTGGGTAGGGTCTTTGATGATGGTCCGTGCCCTCCGTAAACAGCGTTTCTGGTATATGTGCTCTATGGTCAGTAGCCGGGTGCCGGTAATGCGTTGGGCAGTTTTGACTACCCGCTGCAGGGCTTTCCGGTCATAGTAGCTACAGCTGCCATACCATACTGTGATACAGTTCGTCAGGATGCTCTCTATTGTGCAGCAGTAAAAGTTAGAGAGGATCAGGGGTGACAGGTTACATCCCTTCAGCCTCCTTAGGAAATATAGGCGCTGCTGGGCCTTCTTCACCAGAGAGGAGGTATTGAGGGACCAGGAGAGGTCTTCCGTGATGTGGACTCCGAGGAACTTAAAGCTGTCCACCTTTTCCACCACAGCCCCATGGATGTGAATGGGGGTGTGACTTCCGCCTTTAGACTTCCTGAAGTTCACAATGATTTCTTTGGTTTTCTTGATGTTAAGGGCCAGGTTGTTATCGGCGCACCACTTCACGAGATGCTGGACCTCCTCCCTGTAGGCTGACTCATCGTTGTTGGTGATCTGGCCTACTACCGTGGTATCATCCGGAAAATTGATGATGGTGTTGGAACTATGAACAGCCACACAGTCGTGGGTGAAGAGTGAGTAGAGGAGGGGGCTCAGCACACATCCTTGTGGGGCCCCCGTGTTCAGGGTCAGGGGGGGGAGGTGTGGTTACCTAATTTGACAGACTGGGGTCTGTTTGTTAGGAAGTCCAGGGTCCAGTTGCAGAGGGAAGTGTTCAGGCCAAGAGTGTGGAGTTTGGTGGCCAGCTTGTTGGGGACGATAGTGTTGAATGCTGAGCTGTAGTCTATGAACAGCATTCTGATGTAGGTCTCTTTACCATCTAAGTGATTCAGTGCAGAGTGCAGAGCAGTTGTGATTGCATCCTCCGTTGATCTGTTTGCACGATAGGCAAACTGGTGTTGGTCAAGAGAGGCGGGAACACTGGCTTTGATGTGAGCCAGGACCATTCTCTCGAAACACTTCATTATGATGGGTGTGAGTGCGACAGGTCGATAGTCGTTCAGGCACGTCACAGCCGTTTGCTTTAGCACAGGAATAATGGTAGCGGTCTTGAAGCATGTAGGGACTACTGCCTGGGCCAATGACAGATTGAAGATGGCGGTGAAGACATCAGCCAGCTGATCAGCACATTCCTTGAGTACCCGTCCAGGGATGCTATCAGGTCCAGCAGCCTTTCGTGTGTTCACTCCGTGTAGAACACCCCTTACGTCGGAGGTCGACAGAGTGAGCACCTGGTCTTCCGGGGGTGGCAAGGCTTTGGTAGCCGGCTCCCTGTTGTCCCTGTCAAAGCGAGCGTAGAAGTTGTTAAGCTCCTCCGGAAGGGAGGCATCGCTAACCGGGGGGCTGGTGTTTTTACTCTTGTAGTCAGTGATGGACTGGATGCCTTGCCACATGCGCCGGGGGTCTGAGTTGTTGTGGAAATGATCCTCTATCCGCAGTGTCTGTTTCCTTTTGGCAGTCCTGATACCCTTTTTTAGGTTGGTCCTAGCTGCACTGTAAGCCGCCGCGTCGCCAGATTTAAATGCTGCGTCGCGTGCTTTCAACAGCGAGTGGACCTCTCCGTTCATCCAGGGTTTCTGGTTGGAGTATGTCCTGATATTTTTATGGGTCATGACGACCTCGACGCAACTGTTAATGTAGAATAGCACTGTGGATGCGTATTCCTTGATGTCATTATGGGCAAACATGCCCCAATCAGTGCGTTCGAAGCAATCCTGAAGCTCCGAGACTGCCCCCTCTGGCCATACTTTCACTGATCTCACTGATGTTCTCACTCTTTTGATGAGCGGTTTGTATGCCGGGGCTAGAAACAGGGAGAGGTGGTCAGACTTCCCAAGGTGGGGGCAGGGAATGGCCTTATAAGCATCTACAATGCTCGTGTAGACTTGATCCAGTGTGTTCTCCCCTCTTGTGGGGCAGGAAACATTCTGGTGGAATTTCGGTAGTACAGATTTTAGGTTTATGTGATTGAAGTCCCCCGCGATGATAAAAGCTCCGTCTGGGTGCGCAGTTTGTTGTTCGCTGATGGCCCTGTAGAGGTCCTTCAGTGCTAGTTTGGCATTAGCATGTGGTGGGATGTAGACCGCAGTGATGATAACAGCTGTGAATTCCCGAGGCAGGTAGAAGGGTCTGCACCTTACCATGAGGAATTCCAAATCAGCCGAACAGGATCTATCGATTATGTCAGTGTTAGTGCACCAGGCATTGTTAGTGTAAATGCACAAACCGCCTCCCTTGCTCTTACCGGAGTCTGCAGTTCTGTCGGCGCGGAAGACCGTGCGTCCTTCTAGCTGGATGGTGGTGTCAGGGATGCCGTTGTTCAACCAGGTCTCTGTGAAGATCATGGCGCAGCATTCCTTTGTCCTTTTCTGTGAGGAGAGATCAAGTTTGATCTCATCCATTTTATTTTCTAGTGACCTGACGTTGGCCAGGAAAATACTTGGGAGGGAGGGTTTGTGTGGGGCCCTCTTCAGCCTATTTTGGATTCCGGCCCTCTTACCCCGCTTCTGCTTGCGTTCCCTGCGCGGTCTGCACCGACTTCTGGCTGGGGAAGGACGCCACGCTGGTCCCGGGGGTCGGGTGATGTCAGGAGGCAGATCGACGGTGCCGAGTGTGAGCCGCACGCAGTCGGCCCCGATATCGAGGAGCGTCTGCCGACTGTACAGTAGGTCTGCCCTCAATTCCCATATCAGCAGAGTCCAGAAGAGACTCAGAAAGAGGGTAAAAACGCTCAGTCTCGGGAGAGACAAAGCCGCTGCGTCCATGCGTGCCGCCATTTTTAAAAAAAAATTTTGCTCCATGTAATGTTGCAGCCCAAGGGGGACTGTAACTAGAGCCCCCAGGACTGTGAGCAAATGGTCTTCTCAGAGGCCTTCCTTTAACATCCAAAGCTGTGCAAGCATCCAGCTGCACTTCCTACACACTTTAACAACTTTGTAAATGTATTGCACCAAGACACTACTCCAATAAAATGTTAAAAAAGTCCAAAAGCTGAAATCAAAACTTACCTGAAAGATGTGTGTGTCCCTTTAAGAAGCGCAGACAGCATCTCTGTCAAACTGCTGCATGTACATTCTTCCATGCGTGGTTAGGAGAGGGCGGTATGGAGAGCGGCAACATCCAAAATCACAGTCGTGCATCAATTCAGGCCTTGCATGCCAATTGACGTCATGATCTGCATATTTACATGTGAGAGGCGAGCGCAGGCAACAGCAGTGCTGCCGACCTCTCCAAAATGGCAGCTACCGTGTTCCACACTGGAAGCGGACGGAAGTGAGGCGGCCGCCATTTTTTCAACAAAACTTGCCTTAACAGCCAGCGCTACAACCCCAAATTTTGTGGCCCAACTGTTTAAGCATCTGAACAGCATGGTCAACCTAATGGAGCAGTGTTTTGTTGAGTATTACTTCAATGGCAGATGTATTGGCCCTTGAATGGACTTTCATGTTGGGTAAACTTGTCTTATCTTCTGATGTGAAGCATCAAGAGCAAGTGACACATGTGGAAATTGTTAAGTTCCTTGAAGTGGTGCCTGTAGCAGCTCCATTCCTCAGTCGTGTAAAATGAATATGAGCATTACTGCAGTATAAGCCTCAACTTGTCCTTCACGGTGCTGCATGCTTACCTAGATTCCATACATCCTTACTCCATACATACCCATAGGATAAGCTCACCTTTTAGATTTGTGCATATAGTTCTTGATCAAAGAATGTATTGATAGAGAACACTTCCCAGATAAGTGCACTAAATTATAAAACTCAATTCTGTGTCAGCAACGAAGACTCTGATTTTCTTTAGGCAGTTGACATGTAAACCTCAGTTTTATTGAGATTGATGATGAGGCCATAGTTCTTTGCTGCTGCCAAGAATCTGTTGGTGATTAGCTCGGTGTCTTCTTGAGTGTGTCACCATAGTGCATCATCTGCAAAGAGTAGTTCACAGATGAGAGCTTTCATCACCACAGTCGACGTGTGGAACCTGTTCAGGTTGAACAGTTTGCCAGAACTGTCCCTTACCACATCACCAAGCAGGGCAGTGGAAAAATAGACCAACCGGACTTAGAGGAAGTTGAAAGCTCTCCTGTCTATCCTACCTGAAATAGGATCCCATATATGCGCATTCTCACAAGCAGGTCATAGTTTGGCCATTAAACAATGCTGATGTACACAATCTGAGTATCCAAACTTTACTAGTAATCATCATGCCAGGACAACTAACAGCATTGAAGGCACATGTTAGATTGATGAACATGTATGGGTTCACGTTTTGCTCTCATTACTTCTACATCTGTCTTGTGAGAAAGATCAGATCTATTGTGCTGCACTGTGCTCTGAACCCGCATTGTGCCTCGGGGAGGATATTGTCTGCAATGTACATTATTAAATGGTTCAGGAGAGACAATCTTTGCAGAGAACGAGATGTCACAGTAATTGCTGCAGTCAGATTTCTCACTTCTACATTTGTAAATGGTGATGATTGCCTCTTCAAGGAGGAGTTGGTGAAATGATCCTTGAAGGACAGTGACCTGTCTAATTATCCCTAAGGTATAAGGTACCTCATAATATTCTCATGGACATTGTTATCTATTAGGATGTCAGTTTTTGGAGATACATTGCAATTAATTAAATGGTACTGGTTTCATTTAAAGTAAAGTTTTTTTCCCTTTTCACTTTTATATTTTTGGATAAGCATTTCAGTGTTCAACAGCAGTGAACTCCTGCCCAACCACACTGGCACAGTGTTTTGTTGCACCAATGCCCTGCCCAACCACACCATTGTTAAAGAAAGCTTATTCTTCCCCAACTATTGTAAAACTAGAAGCATATCCTCACGTCCACATCTACCATTTTTTGTAGGTTAGTGACAAAATACATTAGGCCCATGTCACCACCAGCAAATAAAAAGACTGGAGTGTGAATATACCGTAGGGAGGTCATTAATAAATCAAAGGGATAGCAATGGTCCTAAGACAGATCCCCGAGGGACTCCAATTTCAACCGGGCTGAGATCAGACAATGAATTTTCAAATGTAGTTGTTTGATGTTTGTTTTCTAGCTAGGAATGAATCATCACTATGACCCTAACAGATAAACCAGAGTCCTTCAGCTATTACATGATGCTCTTCTTTACTGCATCCAATTTGTTTAAATGTGCAAAAGGAACGTAACTTGACGGAGAAGGAAAGTTGACTGCTGTAAATATTATAACATTTCTGTGAAAATGAATGAGAATAAATAAAGGCTATTACCATGCACTAATGTTCTCATTCTCTAAATGTTATAGGGGCATTGGCAGGAGATGTGTTGCTGTAGCAGGAGAACCATTTTCCCAGGAGACCAGTGTGGTGGACTTTGATCTGAACTTATTCTGACTGAGCCAGCATCAAATGCCCATTTCAAATAGTAAAGGTGAACAGAGAAGTAGCAGGGGCTTCGGGAGAGATTTCTACAGATGACTGGAGGCTGAGCTACTGATAATAGAGCAGAGGGGAGGGGGAAACAAAGAGTAGTCCAGAATCAGAAGAACAAAGTGTGGGAGCTAGGACACAGACTGGAGCGGCCTGAAGAGGTTGGGTGGATCGAGGCATTGGAAGGATTTATAGACAAGGGCAAAGATTTGGATGTTAATGCAGTGAGGACAGAGAGCCAATGAAGGACAGATAGGTGAATAATGCCTATTCTGGGTGAGACTGTTGTTCAAAACTATAATTAAGAGATCAAGCCAATGCATAGATAAAGATTTGCAGATGG
Source organism: Somniosus microcephalus (assembly GCF_052327205.1). Taxonomy (NCBI): domain Eukaryota; kingdom Metazoa; phylum Chordata; class Chondrichthyes; order Squaliformes; family Somniosidae; genus Somniosus; species Somniosus microcephalus. Next base: position 41,024,824 of record NC_141006.1, on the reverse strand, counting down.
ATGCACCAATTCTAATTGATCTTTGAGGTAGTTTTTATTTTATCTTGTGGACTAAATAGTGAAAGATTATCCCTCAAACTTTATGACAACAGACATGTTATACCATTCAGCGAAACTGTTCATGAATTAAAACACTGGAGCTTTTTTTGTGTTAACAATAAACTGAGCTTTGTCTCTCTCCCAGTCCCCTCCCACAAGTTAATTTCTCCCATACTTTGCACCACTCCCAATAGGGAGACCAGGTACATGAACAACCCCCAGGCATTTGTCCAGATCATGTCACTAGCTGCTAAAGATCTGCAAGAGTTCTCTAGTTTTCTGATTTTTGTATCGACTCCTATAAAATTCTAACAGGACCAGACAGACTCGATGCAGGAAGGATGTTCCCGATGGTCGGGGAGTCCAGAACCAGGGGTCACAGTCTAAGGATAAGGGGTAAGCCATTTAGGACAGAGATGAGGAGGAATTTCTTCACCCAGAGAGTGGTGAACCTGTGGAATTCTCTACCACAGAAGGCAGTTGAGGCCAATTCATTAAATATATTCAAGAAGGAGTTGGATATATTTCTTAAGGCTAAAGGGATCAAGGGATATGGGAAGAATGCAGGGACAGGATACTGAATTTGGATGATCAGCCATGATCTCATTGAATGGCGGAGCAGGCTCGAGGGTCCGAATGGCCTACTCCTGCTCCTATCTTCTATGTTTCTATGTTTCTATGACTCTGAGAAAGCAACACCTCACCTCCGCTCAGCTACTCCCCAGGCAGCTTAACTAGGTGCTTGCCCCCTGGGGAATTGTGAACATCAACCCACATCTTGCTACTTGGCGACAGAAATCATTTGTTTGCTAATATGGTGTGCCACTGGCCTGCCTTTAACTCATTATACCACAGCTCAGGCTTCAGTGCGGGAAATAGGTATTTAATTCACGAGGTCAATTTGTTTATCAACCTGAATTTATGCTCCCAAAATAGAAATCCCCCAAGAATGTTAGGGCTTTAAAGAGCTAAAAGTGGACAATTTAGGTAGAAGATGAAAGTGATTTGCATATTGTTTAAAAGTATACTGCGCTGAAGGCAGCAGGTTCTGAGGGTTAACTGGAATGATCAATGGTATGTTGAAACGCCTGCAGCTGTAGCTATATGTAGCTGCAACGTGGCTGATCAAAACACGCATAAATTTGAGACAATTTCATGACTGAGTGGCAAGATGCACAGGTTGTCTGGTTTGGATTTTACTCTGGCACAGCCATGCTGCCAACATTGTAATATTTCAGCTTAACTCTTTCAGAATAGCGAACCATTTATTTCCGAGTAACAATTGTGCTGAAGAGGTAACTCACACTAATAGCACTGGATCAAGTGACCAATGTTTGCAGGGAGCCACAGTCATTGAAATTGCCACTTAATCCAAAATGATGCAAGACAGTCAGTGGGGAATTGTGGGCACATAATTTGTTCAAGGGATGGGGAAGGCCTAGTAACTCATGAACACTTCTGACTTTATCAAGATTATCCTCACTAACAGAATTCTGCATTGCAGTTTCTCATTGAGTATTCCATTTACGTAAATCATGATTTTTTTCCCCCAATTTTCCCTCATCCTCTCCTTAAGGTTTTGATTCCTTGGTTCCGTGGCTGCTGGTCACCCTTTAGTACCTCATCCAAATGGCCATTCTTCAAGTGTGAGCCCGCACAATGAGTTATTGAGGACATCATAGGTCAGCCTCATCCTTTCCTCACTGGACAATCGCGCCCATGCACACACGCTCTTACACACACACGCACACACAATCAAACATGCACAATCAAACCTGCCTGGTTTTCCTCTGCTGAGGCCCATTCTGAGAACAGCCAACTTGACAGACTGAGAAAGACATAACATAGAAACATAGAAACATAGAAGATAGGAGCAGGAGTAGGCCATTTGGCCCCTCGAGCCTGCTCCACCATTCAATGAGATCATAAGAACATAAGAACATAAGAAATAGGAGCAGGAGTAGGCCAGTCGGCCCCTCGAGCCTGCTCCACCATTCAATAAGATCATGGCTGATCTGATCCTAACCTCAAATCTACTATCACTCTACATCCCTCCCGAACCCATGTGATCTCCTGGGAGAGGCGAAAAACCAGATAAAAAACCCAATGGCCAATTTGGGAGAAAAAAATCTGGGAAATTCCTCTCCGACCCATCTAGGCAATCGAAACTCGTCCAGGAGATCACTGTCCCTATATTTTCTACAGTACTTACCTTCTGTAAAAGGTGATCTCCACCCCAACCAGGAACAGGAATAGAACCATCTCCTGAAATCTAACACATAATTAGAACACAAGAGGTAGGAGCAGAACCAGGCTACATGGCCCCTGGGCCCGCTCCGTTACCGACAGGGCCATGACTGTTCCGAACATAGACTCATGTCCAATTTCCTGCCCGCTCCCCGTAACCCCTAATTCCCTTTACTTCTAAGAAACTGTCTATTTCTGTTTTAAATTTATTTAATGATGTAGCTTCCACAGCTTTCTGGGGCAGCAAATTCCACAGACCTACTACCCTCTGAGTGAAGAAGTTTCTCCTCATCTCAGTTTTGAAAGAGCAGCCCCTTATTCTAAGATTATGCCCCCTAGTTCTAGTTTCACCCATCATTGGGAACATCCTCACCACATCCACCCGATCAAGCCCCTTCACAATCTTATATGTTTCAATAAGATCGCCTCTCATTCTTCAGAACTCCAATGAGTAGAGTCCCAATCTACTCAACCTCTCCTCATATGTCCACCCCCTCATCCCCGGGATTAACCGAGTGAACCTTCTTTGTACTGACTCGAGAGCAAGTATGTCTTTTCTTAAGTATGGACACCAAAACTGTATGCAGTATTCCAGGTGCGGTCTCACCAATACCTTGTACAACTGCAACAATACCTCCCTGTTTTTATATTCTATCCCCCTAGCAATAAAAGCCAACATTCCATTGGCCTTCTTGATCACTTGCTGCACCTGCATACTAACTTTTTGAGTTTCGTGCACCAGGACCCCCAGATCCCTTTGTACTACAGTACTTTCCAGTTTCTTGCCATTAAGGTAATAACTTGCTCTATGATTTTTCCTGCCAAAGTGCATAACCTCACACTTTCCAGTATTGTATTCCATCTGCCAAATCTCTGCCCACTTACTTAGCCTGTCTATGTCCGTTTGCAGGTTTTTTATGTCCTCCTCACTCACTACTTTCCTTCCCATCTTTGTATCATCTGCAAACTTTGATATGTTACACTCGGTCCCCTCCTCCAAATCATTAATATAGATTGTAATAAAGAGTTGGGGACCCAGCACTGACCCCTGTGGAACACCACTAGTTACTGATTGCCAGTCTGAGAACGAACCATTTATCCCAACTCTCTGCTTTCTGTTAGATAGCCAATCCTCCACCCATGCCAGAATATTACCCCCAATCCCATGATTTTTTATCTTGAGCAATAATCTTTTGTGTGGCACCTTGTCAAATGCCTTTTGGAAGTCTAAATACACTACGTCAACTGGTTCCCCTTTATCCACCCTGTATGTTACTTCCTCAAAGAACGCAAGCAAATTTGTCAAACATGACTTCCCCTTCATAAAACCATGCTGACTTTGTCCTATTAAATTATGTTTATGCAAATGTCCCATTACTGTCTCCTTAATAATGCACTCTAAAATTTTACCAACCACATATGTTAGGCTAACAGGTCTATAGTTTCCAGCCTTCTGCTTACTACCCTTTTTAAATAAGGGTGTTACATTAGCAGTTTTCCAATCTGCCGGGACCTTTGCTGAGTCCAGGGAGTTTTGGAAAATTATTACCAATGCATCCACAATCCCTACCGCCACTTCGCTCAAGACCCTAGGATGTAAGCCATCAGGTCCAGGGGATTTATCTGCCTTAAGCCCCATTATTTTACCAAGTACCACTTCCTTGGTGATTTTAATTGTATTTAGCTCCTCCCGCCCTACAGCCCCCTGTTTGTCCAGTGTTGGGATCAGAGGGGAGTGCTGCTGATCGGCACACTCGCCGCCACCAACGTGGCAAGGGTCCCCTAGTTCAGCCCCCTCCTCCCCAGCGGGAGAGTCGCGACTCCAGTCCGGACACCTTCACCTCGGAGGAGGTGCGGAAGCTGGATAAGATGGCCGAGGATTCGGACCGGCGCCACACGGAGCTCATGAGCATGGTGGGGCGCATGCCTGAGGCCATCGAGTCGCTGGCGACCAGTGTGCGCGAGTTCGGGGCAGCAACTGCCGCGAGTGGCCGCATGCTGACTGATGCCGTCAAGACCCTGGCGGATGTGATGCGGGCGCACACCAGGACAACAGGGGCACTCACTGCTGCCACATGCGCTGTATCAGGCAGGCATCGCCAGGGCAGCCGCCGCGCTGGACTATCCCAGCAAGCCGCCCCTCGGCTGATTGTTGCGGATCCTGCAGTGCGGGCCCGGCTGAGTGCCACCGCGCCACAGCACCAGCCAGCGCATCCCAGACGCCAGCTGGCCCACATTGCGCCATCCGTCGCCGCCATTCCCCCACTGGGGCATCAAGGGCAAGCGGCTGCAGCTGATGGTGGCCAGGCTCAGGTGCGCCACTCAGCAGACAGCCCCTCGAGGCCCAAACGCCGTGTAGGCTGCCCCCCAGCGGCATCTGGCGGAAGGGCATCTGAGCCTCAGGCGCCTTCCCCCAGCCTCGCAGCAGCCACTGGGCAGAGCTTGCGAAGGAGCAGCAGGCCGGGCAGGGGAGGCAAAAGGCTGGGCAAGGTCTCGCCCTCGCGGGCCACTCAGTAGAGGGTGTGGCCAGCTTTCCTTTTATATGGCGGTGGCCATCTTTATTTTGCCCATGGTTGTGTTGTTGGAGGGCTCAATTTTTGCGTTAGGCCGACGTTGAGGCCCGGTTTGAAGAAAGGTGGAGTGACTCCTCCCCAGTTTGTGGGAGTGAGTCGTTTGTTGGGCTTTTTGTGGGGCCCGTTTATTGTTTTTGGGGATTCATGTGGGAAGGGCTTTTCATTTTTGTGTAATAAAAAATTATCTTTATTCATGCAGTCTCCATGGTTGTTCTTCTTAGTGTTTGTTGGCTTCGCCGGCTGAGGGCTTGCGGAGCGGCTGCATTCATCTTCCCTCATGGCCCCTGGCCATTCCCTGACAGGGGGCTTAGAAGTACCGTGTAATAAGGTGGCGTCGTGCGGCCCTTGGCCCTGGTCGCTCCCTCCTGGGAACGTACTCCTGCTCCTCCTCCTCCTCCTCCTCATGCTCCTCCTGCTCCTCCTCCTGAGGTGCTGGTCCAACGTCAGGTGGCAGTGCCTGAGTCCTGCGGATAGCCAGGTTGTGTAGCATGCAGCAAACCACCACAAATTGGGAGACCCGGTCCGGCGAATACTGGAGAGCTCCTCCGGAGCGATCAAGGCAGCGGAACCGCTGCTTGAGGACCCCAATAGTTTGCTCGATGATGTTGCGGGTGGTTTGATGGCTCTCGTTGTAGGCCTCTTCAGCAGCGGTCCTGGGCGCGCGGAGCGGGGTCATGAGCCAGGTGCACAAAGGATAGCCTTTGTCCCCGAGTAGCCATCCTCTTGGGGGAGGCTGTGCCTGGAACATGTCATGCACAGTACTCTGCCGCAGGATAAAGGCATCGTGGCTGCTGCCTGGGAAGCTGGCATTGACTGCCATGATGCGCTGCTTGTGGTCACACACCAGCTGCACATTCAGAGAATGGTAGCCCTTCCTGTTGCGATACTGCTCGCCATGCTCCAGAGGGGCCCGCAAAGCCACATGCGTACAGTCAATGGCGCCCTGCACCAAGGGGAATTCCAATGCGCGCTGATGCTGGCTCTCCAGGGCCATGGGGAAGGAGATGAATTGGCTTCTCCTTCTGAACAGTGCTTCGGTCACCTGGCGGATGCAGCGATGCGCGCCGTACTGGGAGATGTTTGCTATGTCCCCAGCAGCGTATTGGAAGGAGCCGGTGGCATAGAAGTTCAATGCCACCGCCACCTTCACTTCCACCGACAGAGACGTCCTGCACCTGAGCTTTGGCCGCAGATCTCGGCGAAGCAGGTGGCAGATCTCTGCAATCACCTCCTTTTGGAATCGGAGCCTTTTAACACATCGCGCGGCACTCATGTTTAGGTAGGAGCGCTGCTGGCGGTACAGCCTGACTGGGTAAGGCCTACGTGGCCAACGCCTGTAGCCCCCTCTGCCTCTAGCCAGGGCTGCCCCTCTCACAATGCGTCTGCGAGCCCTACGGACATGGAGCTGCAGCTCCGCGTTGGCACCCCATGCAACCCCCATCAAATCCTGGCAAACACTCAAATTTCCAAAAGGCCACTTGCAGCGCTCTGGCCTGAGTCCAAAAATACCTGAGCTCTTGCTGCTTGAAACCAGTTAGCTATCCTCCTTGTTGTGCCTCCAGAAATGCATTGCACAAGGGTGTTTTCTGAAAAAAGGCTGGCCTTTATACTGGAGAGCACGTCCCCTTTAATTTGCGCCCCCCGGGGCCCGCGCTGGTTGTGTTGCGTTCCTTTTTCCAAACGCTCCGGCCGCCAGCTGCACAATGGGGCGGTCCAACTGAAGTTTGGAATCGGGGCGGCCAAAGGGCGTTGCACGAGGATGTGACGTCATTTTCTGCGCGCGCATCCGGCCGGGCGCTAAACTTTGCGCCGGCGCTAATGGGCAACTTAATTTGGGGCGGGGCGCAAACTGCGCTGCGCACGGGCGCTACACGCATAGCGCCCGAAAATCACTTCTCTTAAGGCGCTAACTGCTGGCGCAAGCAACTGAAAATCTAGCCCAAAGTCCTTTATTTTAAATGGGTAAACACCATTAAACAATGCAATTTTATTTTTTTTCATACATGGGATGTGGGCATCTGAGACTGCAGCAGCCATTCTGTCATCTCTGCCATTGAGATGAGGCACCTCTGGAAACCCAAGGGTTGAAACTTTTTCCAACACTTTACACTCACCTCCCATACTTACCTCTCCACACTTGCACCCATCACTCACCTCTACAATGGACGTTTTGATCCCTCTCAGCTCCGCAGACCCACTGCTTGCCTCGCTGACCCTGGCGAGGTTTGTAGCCATCGGGAAGCCCGCACTTGCAGGGGTAAAATGGGGATAAGCCTCAAAACTGCCTGTTAGTTAATTGGCTCTAATCCCCTTCCTGCCTCAAAGAGGCGAGTCGCTGCGCGGGTTGGGGACCCGCCTCCCGGGAAGATGGCACCGAGGCGGGTTGGGAGTGGGGTCAGTACCCGCTCCCAGTTTCTGCCATTTTCCCAGCAGTCCCGCCTCCATACCCACTTCCCCAGGGCTGGGAAAAATCCCTCCTCATTTTCTTCTGCTCCTCCAACTGCGGATGGAAGGTAGATTTAGCACCTTTCACATCCTCAGAATGTCCCAAAGGTGTGTCACGCTTAATGGGCTCGATTTCCCAAGCCCCGAGGAGGCGGGCTTGGAGGCGGGAGTGGTGGGAAAATTGCAGAATCGGGGGGCAGGAACCCATCCCGCCCCCAACCCGCCTCCGTGCCAATGTCCCAGGAGGCGGGTACCCGACCTGTGCTGGGAGCCACCTCCCCGAGGCGGGAAGGGGATTAGTGCCAATTAACTGCCTGTTAACAGGTAGTTAACAGGCAATTTTTTGCCTAATCCCTATTTTTAGCCTTGAAGTGTGGGCTTACCGACGCCTCTGAACCACACCAAGTTAGCGAGGCGGGCCGTTGGTCTGAAGGGGTTGGAGGGGTCGAGATGTCCGGTGTTCAGGTGAGTGATGGGTAAGTGTGTGCAGAGGTAAGTGTGTGAGGTAAGTGTAAAGTGTTTTAATAAGTTTTACTTACCTTTAATTTCTTCTGCAGGCTTCCTTCCTTCAGTTCTTAGGAGACCCTCAGCTCACCGGCACAGAAAGCAGAATGGCCGCTGAACTGTCAAAAGCTACAGCCTCTGCTTTCTGGTCTGAAGAGCTCGCTAACTGAATCAGCGTAGAAGGACTCAAGTTCGAAGACAGATTGTCAGTGTTTGACAGCTTCACAGAGCTGTCAAACGCTGATTTTTCATCTGTCAAAAGCTCATGACAGATGAAATGTCAATCGTTGACGTCACCAGTAACCAGGTGTCCCTTAATTGGCCTGCTGAGCCCGCTGGGTGGGGTTAACAAGGTCAATCAAGGGAAAATAGCGTGGGTTGGCCACAAGTCGATGGAGGCGGGACTACAACCCAAACAGTGGGAGTCCTGCCTCCAAAAGCTCCCCATTGACAAAATCCAGCCCAATTAATTACTTTTGTAGTGTGCTCATTGTTATATAGCCAAACTTTGAGTCAAGATAGTGAGGGATCACGACCGTTTCAATCATAGGGACCATCGAAGCACAGCCTAATCCATTTCACTAATGCACACTTTCTAGCTCAGACCACTGGATAACAATCAGGAGGAGGCTGGCTCAGCTGAGATCAGGATTGAACCTGTAACCTTTCTGATTAGCAGGATCTACTGCCCCATGCTGAACAGAATGGAAAATTATAATCTTGAATGTTTAGTTTTACACACTACAAATTAAAAAGACTTTGTAGGGCCCCTAACATTTGAGAAGGGAAATCATCATTGTACCAGTGATCTCAAAATAAGACAGTGACATGACTGTGTCCTGCCTAGTAAAATGAAGATATCTGTAACTTCGGGAAAAAAATATTGAAAACACACACAGCGCTAAATACCTTCTTGTGCAGTGCATTTTTTAGATTTGCACTCATGAGATTGAGGCTGGCTATAACTCACCTACATCTCTGGCAAGCCAGTAAGCCTGACTGATCATTCTTAAACTTTTGTTAATTTGTTATTTGGACTTGTGAACAATGACATGACCAGCTCAGGTCATTACTACTGTTGCTAATAAAAGAGGGATTTCCCAAGGATGGGCAAATGTGTTCAGCCAGTACATATTTGCCTTCTGGAATTTCCTCCCTCGTTCCCTCCATCTTCTCTCTTTCCCGCCCTGCTTTCAAAAACCTTCCCGAAACTCCTCTCTTTAACCATAGCGTAGATCTTGATTTTGTGCGCTAGTGTAAAACGGGTGATAATAAGTGGCAGCTCGTTTTACTTCCATCGAGTCAATGGAAATAGAAATTGGGAGAGATATAAAATGGCTGGCTATTCGCTACCACTTATTTTACACTATCGCGCAAAGTCAAGATCTACCCCCACGAACCTTGGCCACACACCCAAACCTTTCCGTTTATCCTATTTCTCCTCCTGCTGCTCCCTGTCTACTGTAGTGTCCTCCTTGATGGAATTTGATTTGAGACATCCTCCTGCACATGATGAGCACAATAGAAGTGAAAGTTCATGTTGTTGTACTCTATGGGAACAGTGCATAAACAGATTTGGGACATGTTAACAGTCACAGGCAATTAGGGACTCATTTTGTCTGAAAAAAAAGGTAAGAATTTTTATGTTTCCTTTGTGTTACAGGAACAGCAATTGACTATTGTGACCCAGGAGTACGAAGACAGTGACATAACAGTAATATTAATAAAAAATCAGACAATGTTTGCTCTGCTGTTGATGCCAGAGGTGTGAAATAGAGACAATGCAATACAGGAAATGTTAACAATTGTTGAAAGAAAAAGTTAGGAGGAACTAATTACAATAAACGTAGCTTAATTTGTGGGATTTCTTTTTGTCAGCATACTGTAGGTGCTTTGTGATTTGAGTCGAAATGAGACCAATTATGAGATAGCATAATTGCCCTGAGAGTAAGGGAAATCAGATTCGAGACCCCCCCTCATCTGCAGCTCAGGAACAGGATCTCAGTCAATACAAAGTCCACAGTTTTCTGTGCTCCCTCCCCCTGCCACTATTTATATATCAGGTAGCCAGAGCACCAAGTGGACTCAGGAGACGCAAAGCCACTTTATTGCATGAAGTCTATTAGGCAGTCAAATACATATTCGTTTTTTTAAAATATTTGCTGCCACAAGGGGAAAATGGTGAAATCAGAGACTAGCAGGTGGACCACTATGAGCTCACCAAAGTCACCACCTTTCTTGGAATTCACTGTGGAGCAGCTCACAGGCTCAGGAAGCACTTCTGCAAACTCAAGAGCTGAAGGAGCAGTGCCATTTCTTGGGCCATCTCCTTATACCCTTCGCCCGTGCCCCCTCCACCCTTAACTCCAACAAAAAGTGCGAGGAGCTCAAGGTTTGTTTTGTCAGTAGATTCAGACCATTCGTTCATCTGGTTCTCCCCTTTTCCTTGCCCATGGAGTCAAAGCTCCCCCCCAAGTAACCCCCCCCCCCCCACACATCCCAGACCTCATCCCATGTCCTTCTCTGATTTCTTCATCTCCCCTCATGCCCTCTCCGAGTTCATTTTCTGCATGAGACCCACCTCAGCTCCCTTCATCCCATTCCCACTAAGCTGCTAACCACCCAACTTCCTGGCTCCTATGCTAGCTGACATTATAAATGGTTCCCTCTCCTCAGGTACTGACTCCTCCCTTTTAAAATCTGCTGTCATCACCTCCTCCTCAAAAACGCACACTCAACCCTCTTTCCTTGCAAACTTCCACCCCATCTTCAACTTCCCTTTCTTTTCCAAAGACCTTGAATATGTTGTCACAACTCCATGTTTGAACCTCTCCAATCAGATTCCTGCCCCTGCCACAGCACTGAAATAACCTTAGTCAAAGCCACAAAAGACCATTGTTTCTCTCCGGCCCCTGTCACAAACCCTTGCCACCGATTCCACCCCCCTCCCCGGCCATTGTCTCAGGTTGAACAAGGCTGCTTGTAACCTCGGCATCTTGTTTGACCCCGAGTTGAACTTCTGACTCCATAACCTCTCCATCACAATGACTGCCTACTTCCACCTGCAAAATATCGCCCACCTCTGCCCGTGCAATCAGGCAGAGATGAACATTGTAGATTGAAATGTTAGACTGATAATCTGTAGTTTTAGTTCAAATTGCAAATCAGAAGTTTGTTCTTGGTATTTTTGCACATGGCGATTTGCCTTTTTTCCAGAGATAAAATAAGTTGGAGCCTAAGTACATGGTTTGCTAGTTTGTAGGGTTTGATGGGTCAAGTGAACTTTTCCAGTTCCATATTTCATGTTTCAATCAGCCTGTCAGAAATCTATTTTTATTCATTTCTATTCCAGATTTTTTCCTGGTAATCCCTTACAACCATGCAATATCTTTCAACTGGGAGGGTGGATGGCCTGCTCTATGACCCTCCATACAAGCTCTGTGCATTGTTATTTGACTGACCAACAGGAGGTTCATTCACAGCTAGACAAGCCACTATTATCAGGCTGTCTCTGCCCTCCCCACTCCCTCCACCCCGCCACACACTCAAGATGGAATGGTCTTCCAGCTGAATGTGATCTATCAGTCAGACTGGAAGCTGACAAAACCAGTTCCTACGGTAAGGTGAGGGATTTGAGATACAGGCAGCACTGGGACCTGAACTTGTGATCATTTAACTGGAAGTCAGGTGTAGTGCTGCTTGTCATCCTTGGCACTAAGCTAGAAATAACATTAATAAATACACTGGCTAACTGTGTTGGTTAGAAAAGTTCTTAAATTGACATTACCATGCCAGTTATTGCAAAGTTTGTAAGACCACTGACACCTTTCACCCTCTCACCCCAGTTCCAAACGCTCCCTCTATTTCAAAGAACAAGGCACTCTGACTGTGAACAAGAAAATGATAACCAGACATAAGTAGATTCAAGTGACAGGCAGTCCTGGGACTAGAACTGAGGCAGGAGGGAAATGTATGTCAAATATCAGTGCTTGATCTGGTCTCATGATCGCAATCTCATTAATTCTGTTAATCTCTAAAATATGCTCTCTTTGCATTGAGAAGAACAACTGCTTCCTTTTTAATTTCTGGAACTTGGCAACTCTACCCTTGTCAAGAGTCTTGGTCATTGTATCTGCAAACACAGGCCTACGCACTTCAGGGGTTAAATTGTATAAAAAGTGATCGCTTGTAATGCGGGCGCTGTAATGCATGCAACACTTGTAACGCTAGAGTCTATAGTGGGCAATGGCCTAGTCAGATTTTGATTGAATTGCCAAAGATCCAGAGAAAACAGATTAGGGTTGTAAATTAATATTTTCAACCAGTTACATAAACTATACACTAGAGACAGCTGTCCTTTTTCCATTGTCCCGTTACAATGGCTTGTGTACCTTTATCTATTCTACAGGGTCAGTTTTAAGGCCTGGGGGAATATGAAGTCGTATGGCCTTACTGAAATGTTGAGAACTCCAAAGAATCTAAAATGAAGACAAAAAGATAAACACAACTGATTATCTGAACAGAAGCCATTAAAGCTGTGGACCATCTAGGAGTACCATGGTTTCTACTAGAAATAAGTATTACATTCAATTGTGCTTCACAGAAAGATTAGGAGAGCAGCCAAATGTACTTCTTTGCAGAGGGTGTCCTAATCCCAGCTCCACGGTCTTGTTCACTTAGAACCATTCTTGCTCACTCAGTCCTACCAACAAAGGCAGAAGCGTGGGAAACTCTTGAGTAATTACTGCAGTCCATCATTAATCCAAATGCCTTAAAACATTGAAGAGAACTTTAAACAAGATGGAAAAGGAAGTGGGCGAGGGAGGGGGGAAATCACTTACTTTATACGTTGCATCTCTCCCCACCTTTAAACTTTTGCGTAAATTTTGCTTTCCTTACCTGAAATCATCTCAGGGAATAACAATGCGCTTTAACTGTGTCCAATCTCTTAGAACACTGATCATAGCACGGCATTTGTTTCAAAAAAACTGTTAACATGTGGAAGAGACTCCCAGAGATAGTTGATTCAGGCTCAATTAACACATTTAAAAAAGGAACTGGATCGATACCTGTTCAGGGTGTTTGTGGGATATAGAGATACAAATAATATTACAGGTACTGCCTCATTAATTTTTTCCTGGGGAAGAAACATGGGCCACAAAACTACGGCATGGGATATGAGCATACTTCAACAAGGGTTAACGCCTCTGGTAAAATAGCAGAGAGAGGAATTTCAGATTGATGTATCAAGATCTCATGCACTAGTATCCCATGGTATAATTTAGTATACCTCAGTAGGGGGTTCAACAGGTAGTGTGGATCAAAGTCCCTTATTGATGGTGAGGAGTTGATTGATTGATTGTCCCTTTTCTTGCTCTAGATTTTCTTATATTCTAACTTTCACAGTGTGTCAGCTGATCTCTGTCAGAGAGCTTACATCTTTTTTGCTTTGCCACTGTAATTAGCGGTTTCATTCTGGATTAAAGAGTAAACTAATTAAAGCTACAGCCCCCACCATGAACAAATTTTTATGAGAATGTATTAACAATATTCACCATATTCCTTAAAATAAGTATTTTAAAGCTGAACTAAGAAATAGACTGAATTTTTCACAAACCTTTTTTGATGTTTTTGCAATAAGAACAATCAGCTAGACAGCCATTAGATGTTAATACCACAGCAACAAAGAAAAGTTTTAATTTATTGTTATTCTTCATGAAGAGTCTCACTGACTAAATTTACAGTCAAAGCCCCTGCAGATTTTTATATATTAGATTATTCGAGTGGAAGGTTAAAGTCTATCAATGTGGGAAAGGCAAAATAGGATCATTCCCTTTGTTTGGTGGATAGCTGGATTATAGACAATGTAAAGGGTCACGACCCCTTGGAAAATTTGCTGAAACGCTGCTTTCTGACATAGCACAAGTAGACTTAGCCTAAACTTCTGTGAAAATTTATTACAGTATTGATTACCAAGGCATATCAAGCTAATCTTGCTTGGCAACCCCAAGAAACATTCATCTAATGCAATGCACCAGAAGGGGTTTTGAATGGTACACCAAATACTAATCTACTAATTTTTAAATTTTTAATTCTGGCTGTGGAATGCTCCTACACAATAGCCAGTAAATAATTTAAATTGAAAATTGATTATTTGTGCAGTAGTAGATTAATGTACAAAGAGCCCTATCCCTCTGAGGCCGAGAGCAGAGTTTTCGCACCGTGTCAAACAAGGTTAACTTTCTTTAGCCGACTTCAGAAGTAATAGGAAGGAAGAAATGTTATATTACTGGGTCTTATTTTATTTATTTCAAAGAAATCAATGAATTAAAACATTCCCTCCAGACCAACAATATTTATTTCAGAGCTCTGTCAATAAATTTAACAAGGTTAGTAGCCCGGAAGCTTAGTTAGAAAGCAAAATCAAAGAGAATGTTGGATATGTTCTATTTTTTATGTACATTTTATTAATATAATAAAATATCAATGAATCAAGTCCTGCAGACACTGGCAGGGACCAATATGCTTCCAGCTGATTTGCAACAGATGTCTTCTCTTTTTAAAAAAAATCCATATTAGGCAGCACAGCTCTGTTCATATTCATTTTCTCATTTACCCTGAATTAAACACTCGTTTAAAGGTGGGCTCGTTAAAAGCTACGTTAAAGTGATCAATTCTTGAACAGGGCATCAAGAGTTTACAGTAATGAAGTGTGGCCAACTGCAGAAAAAAAAAGTCAGTGGCACCATTGATGCACTGGAGACCCTCAGAGTCTCACAAGCTGCTGTTGGGTCTCTGGTTAAATCTGAAAAAAACCATGGAAATGGGCACCCTCCTTAACAAAGGGAATTGGGAGTCTCCAGGCTTGGTTAGGAGTGGTGGCAAGAAGAAACATAAATAGGGCAGAAAGGTGGATGGAGGTTGTGTGCGTTCACTTGTTCCCTCAGGGTGACCTTATAAAAAGGGGTAAAAATACCATTTAGACATTCTCTAGAGGGCAGGTTTCTACCAACTTTGCTGGATGGAGGGAAAAAATTGCGTGTTTGAGTGCCTTCCCCGTGGCACCACTCACACACCTTTAAGAATAGCATTGACTGGCACTCGTGAACCAACAGGTAAAAGAAGGCGAGCGGGGCCGGCTCAATGAGGAAAGTACCTTTATTGTACTGCTTGTGGGCCAGGGGGAGCAGGAGTGTTTCCCCAGCCCAACGAGCTTACCTCCACGTGATGGGACTCCCGCAATCAGCTGATCCCCCCCGCTCCCCTCCCCCCACCACCCCCCCACCCCCTGCCATGTCTGATTCGGCCCCTCACCCCCCCACACACCCTGTGATGTTCTAACCCCAACCACCCCAGCGATGATCGACTCCCTCTATGATGTCCGACCCACCCCCAAGTGCTGGCTGGACCAACCCCCACGCAATTTCGAGACCCCCCTGCCCCCATGCTGTCCAGACCCCTCTGCGATGTTCATATCCACCACCGCCCCCACCCTGGTGTCCGGACACCCCCTCTTGATGTCCAGGCCCTTCTGCGATGTCCGGATCCACCCCCACCGCACCCCCCCCCCACCAGTGATGTCCGGACCCCTCCGCGATGTCCTGACCCCTCCGCGATGTCCAGACCCCCTCATGATGTCCAGACCCCTTTGCAATGCCCAGACCCCCTCATGATGTCCTGACCCCTCTGCGATGTCCAGACCCCTCCGCGGTGTCCAGATCCCCTCATGATGTCCAGACCCCTCCGCGATGTCCAGAGCCCTCTGTGATGTCCGGATCCACCCCCCTCCCCCCACCAGTGATGTCCGGACCTCCCATGATGTTTGGACACCCCCACGATGTCTGGATCAATCCCCCGACAACGTCCAGACCCCTCCCCCATGATGTCCGGACCCCTCCGCGACCCGCCCCTATCTGCAACACAAACCAGAAAAGAGACCTGTGCCACTGGTGAGTTACTGAAGCACATCCCCTGTCATAGCTCAGGACAGGCTACTGATGAGCACGTGTGCCTGGAGAAATAAATAAGCAGGTAAACCCGCTGTTTGTAATCTGCAGTTTCTGGGATATAACAGGCAATATGCTTCTGCTATGACTGCATCAGCCAGACTATTTATGACCTCAAGTAAACAGCAAAATACAATGGCCTAGAAATTCAGTGGGCTGCGCCACCAGTTAGCGCCCAAAGAGGGCACTTAGTGGGTTTTGCGCCACTGGCCACGCCTCCTGCTAAATTTAGCGGGGCGCTAATAGCGGCGCTAGCCGTTAGCGCTGCGCCGCCACCGATGACGTCATTGGTGTGCGCAATGCTCCGCTACCGCCCCGATCGCCAAATTTGGTAGCGCCCCCTGCTTTAACGCCGGTCGCAATTTGCGACCGGTTCAGGGGGGCCTACCTGCGGCGGTAGAGGCGCTGAGGTGCGGGTCGGCCATTTTTTTTGCTGGCCGCCTGCCAGCACCACTTCGCGCTGCCATCCCCGGCCTCCTGAGCCTCCCCCCCGCGTTGTGCCAGCTGTGTCCCAACAGCCCGGCACTTCTCCTCGGTGCCGGGCTCTTTTGCCGGCACTCACGACCGCCGATCGCGCTGCAGCAGGCCCCTCCCCTTTAAGAAGGGGAGGAAGGCCTGCAGTACCGCAGTGCGCCGTGCCGCAGCGTGTGGCGCTGTGGCACGTTGCACTGCGATTTTCAGTTGCAGCTCCCCAAGAGGGATGCGGGGCGCCTCCAGTAGCGCCACGCTTCCGTTTGGGGCGCTGAAACTGAATTTCTGGCGGGCGCTCGCGACTCCTTCCGGGGCAGTACTTTCGGCGCCCTGGCGAGACTGACAGGGTGCCAGTGAATTTCTAGGCCAATATGTTAATCTCCAGAGAGTTTAGTCTCTTGAAAAATAATCACCACTGAAACTCAATGCTCCTTTAAAATTGTATTTAGTTAATAACTTACACAATGGCCTAGAAATTGAGTTTTGGCTTAGCCAGGGCTTTAGCGCCGGAAGTTAGTGCCGGCGCTAAGTCCCCCTGCGCGCGCCAAAAATTCAGCAGGGCTGCACCCAAACGGCTGCCGGCGCTACTGAAGGGTCTTTGCGGCGGTAAATCGGCGCTAACTGCCGTTTCGCGCCGCAATTCCGGCGCTAAGGGCACTCAATTTCAAGGCCAGTGTCTATACTTTGTTTCCTCTTGCCATTTTATTCCCCACCCTCTTCTGTTAACTCCTTTCTGGGGTCTGGTTCCCCATGCACTACTCACCCTCTGGTACCTTACCCAAGTAACCATTATTCGTATGTGAGCATTGACAGTGAGTGGCAGCAAGCTATTTGATAATCGGGGGCAAACTGGCTTCCCTAGGTGATTCACTTTTACACACTTCTAGCATGAGTCACTGAACAGTTATCAGCATGAAGAATGTTGTCCAATTTTCCCCTCCTTGACCCAGGGAGCCGAGACCAATTGTGGCAACATTAGCAACACTCGGCTAATGTAGCACAGACCAGTGATTAAAGCTAGGACCTTCAGTTCTTACTACAGTTCTAATCTCCATGACCACCTTGGATTGTGCTAGCTTCACTGCAGCAGAAG
Organism: Somniosus microcephalus; assembly: GCF_052327205.1. Taxonomy (NCBI): domain Eukaryota; kingdom Metazoa; phylum Chordata; class Chondrichthyes; order Squaliformes; family Somniosidae; genus Somniosus; species Somniosus microcephalus. The sequence continues at coordinate 41,007,446 of NC_141006.1, read as the reverse complement.
ATCAGGTTCTCTGGAGTATTTCAATGAGGACAATCCTTTATCTGGCCATTTTATGAAAGCACATTTAAAGTTAGAGCTAACAATCTTGATTGAAAACATATCCCGTAGACACCCAGAAATCTGACTCAATGATCACTCAGACCGCCGTCAACCCGCCTCTATTCAACTTTGCCAAAGGCGGGCTCTCAGACTCCCGTTCGGTCCTGCGCACTTAAAGCAGTTTACTGCTTGTTAACTGCCTGGATTATGCCATTTTGAGAGCGGTTTTTGAATTTACCACTTTTTCTGTGTGTTCCCTACCGTTCCCAGAACACGGCAACTAATTGTGCTGAGTTCACAAGTGGCTGCCTTCTTCACAGCTGCAGCTCCAGCATAAAAACGAAGCTCTCAACAAGACTCAGTTGTAAGTGGCAGAACTTTGTTTTTTCAGGTATAGGAAAACATTTTGCATGTCTACTGATCTTGGAAGTGGTGAAGCTGAGATCCATCTCAACTGTTACCTCCTGGAAATACCCTCTCCCCACATTGACTGAGCGCTTCCTCAACTGAGATACCTACCAGCAGCATGGGAACCATTTATTTCCTTTCATCCTGGTCCTCAGATTCGGAGGAAGAGCAGCCGCGGCGGCAGCAGAACCAGGCACAACAGCAGCACCAACAGCAGGAGCGTCAACTTCCTGCTCAGCCACCTGATGCTGCACAGGGCAGAAGGTGTCAATGCAGGGATGCACGTCACCGCAGGAGATACCCCCAACACAGGGTTTACAGGCCGAGGATGACCTTCCTCAACATAACTGAGCAGCCGTGCCAAAGGAGGCTGAGACATGTGCGAGAGGTAGTGGGTGACATCTGCGCAATGCTGCACCAACACCTGGAGCCCATAGGAGCGGGTGTACACCCCCTACCAGTGGCTGTCAAAGTCACCACCGCCCTCAATATTTTTGCTTCAGGGTCCTTCCAGGGCTCAACAGCAGACATCAGCGGCATCTCCCAGTCAGCTGCACACACTTGCATCATGCAGGTTACCGATGCCCTCTTTGCCAAGGCGCACAATTACATCCACTTCTCCATGAATCAAGCAAGTGTCACCGCGCGTGTGGTTGGCTTTGCAAATACGGCAGGCTTGCCAAAGGTGCAGGGCGTCGTAGACTGCACACATGTGGCCATTAGTGCACCCCATCACAACCCAGCTGTTTTTGTCAACCGCAAGGGCTTCCACTCCCTCGACGTGCAGCTGGTGTGTAACCACAGGAAGGACATTTTGCATGCTTGTGCGAAGTACCCTGGCAGTTGCCATGACTCGTTCATCCTGCAGCAATCTAGAGTGCCTCCGCTCTTCAATCCACCAACACAACTTTCCGGGTGGCTCCTTGGAGACAAGGGCTATCCCCTGAAGATGTGGCTGATGACGTCATTGGAGGAGGCCGTCGAACGAAGCTGTGGAGCGCCACAATGCCAACCACATTTTGACCAGATCCATCATCAAGCAAACCATCAACTTGCTGAAGAAGCGATTCAGATGCCTTGACAGATCAGGTGGAGCCCTACAGTATTCAGCAGCCAGAATCATAACATCGCACAGCATCATGCCAAAAATTAAACACAACAAAAGACAACAGAACAGAACACCCAAGTAACTACCCTTGTGACTAATTGTGCTTTATCTTCCTCTACCTGCTTCTACGTGGTTCTTCCCCTGTGGCTTCAGCAGATGTGGAGGCACTTTGCTGACTTTCATGCTGCTCCTGCTTTGACACCTTTGGCGGGCATCCTCTGGGTTTCCGAGCCTGTGAGGGCTCAGCAACGGTCTGCTCCTCCTACATCTGCGCAGGGGCTGAGACGCCCATCTCAGTTGGGTGAGGACTCTCAGGACTGAGGGCTACTTAGTGGCATTGGATTATGAGCGCTTGGAGAGGAGCCCCCAGTTCCTTGTTGCCTGCCACCAATATCCCTCTCATGGGTCAGCCCCACGTCAGTGCTAGCAAGTGGCTTGACAGCACCTTGCTGCACATCAAGGGGGCCATGAGGACCCGTATCTACACTGGCAGTCCTACTCAAAAGGACTTCCATGAAGCTCTGGTTTCTCTGCTAAATAGCTGCCTATCACTCCTCCAGAGATGTCAGTCTATTCTGAACAGTCACCATGTTTTCCTGATTCTGGCGACTTATTTCCTCCATGGCCTTAGCCAGCCTTTCCACGGAGGTTGCCATCGTTTCCGTAATGGTGCGCTCATGCGCCATTGCCTCCACAAAGGCACTGCTCATGTTAGACATGGACTCCTCCATCTTCTCCACACTCGCAGTAACCCTGGAGACAAAACCTGCCAGAGACTCCTGCACTTGTTCCTCGAGTTCCAGCACCGCTCTCTTTCTGGATGGACCCGGAGGCACAGGTTCCACAGGCAGCTGAGCAGAGCTAGGAGTGCCATGCGGCCTCCGACGTGGACTCTCCACTGCTGTCCCTGTTTCCACCATCTGCTGATGCTCACTTGTGAGCTGTGATACACCAGATGACAACACTACTCTATTTCCCGAAGGTCCCACCAAGGTGTGCATATCTGCGATGGTGCTGGGTACGCTTAATTCTGCTGACGCTGCACCCTCAGAGGTTGCAGGTTCCTCTGAGGAGTCTTCTGGCTATTCCTCCTGGACAGTGGGGAGGGGGGCTGTCAATGGTCCTGTGGGGGGGTAAAGGCATGAGTTACACCTGTGATGTTAACGTAGCATGCACATGGAATAGTGCAGATGATCATGTCAATCTGTATGAGCATCAGATGCCATATCAGTCACTCATGCAATGTAAATGAGAGAGATGCAACTCTATTTTGTCACCAGCTTGCTCTGCTGCGCCCGTCTGACCATCCCCCACTTCCAGATCCTCATCACCTCCGATTATTTTGAGGGCAGCCTCCTCAGCGTTGGTCAAATGGGCAATTGAAGGTGGCCCTCCTCCTGTCCTAGCCCTCTCCCTCTGACTGCGGGCTCTCTTTTCCTGCAATGAGGGACACAAGTGGAGTTTGAGTGAGAATGATGGAGTGAGTGTCGAGAATCCATAGCATAGATGCTTAGAAGGAGACAAAGGACTGGATTTTCTCAATGAGAAGCTTTTGGAGGCGGGACTGCTGCTTGCTGGCATTCAGTCCCGCCTCCATCAGCTTCTGGCCAACCAGCGGGATTTTCCCCTGATTGACCTTGTTAAGCCCGCCCAGCAGGCTCAGCAGGCCAATTAGGGGGAAGTCAGTGACAGAGCACGTCAATGTATGACATGCCATCTGTCAAGAACTTTGAAAGAAGAAATGTCATCTTTTGACAGCTCTGTGAAGCTGTCAAACACTGACATTCTGTGTAGTTTGATGAGTCCTTGTGTTCAGGACTCATCAAACCTTTCAACTTTGCAGAAATCACCTGGCTGTTGGTTCGGAGGATCCAACAGCCAGTCTGTGATATCTACAATGAAGATGTCGGGACTCCGGATCCACAGCGGCTGAAGGCTGTAGGCAGAAACAAAGGTAAGTGAACATTTTATAACACTTTACACTCACCTTACATACTTACCACTCCACACTTGCACCCATCACTCACCTCTACATCTCACTTTCAGACCCCTCCGACCCCCGCAGACCTCCTTCTCATCTCCTACACCCTGGTGGGGTTCCCCGAGGTCGGGAAGTCTGCACTTCGGAGGTAAAAATGGGGATAATCCTATTTTCTGCCTGTTAACTACCTGTTAACAGGCAGTTAATAGGCTTTAATCCCCTTCCCGCCTCGAGGGGACGGGACCCGGGGCAGGACGGCTTCCCGCCCCCTGGCAAGAGGGCACGGAGGCGGGTTGGAGGCGGGTTTGCCAGCCGCCCCCAAATTCTGCAACTTTACCGGCAGTCCCGCCTCCATACCCGTCTCCTCGGGGCTGACAAAATCCAGCCCAATGATGGAGTAAGGTGCCAATACCAAGGGCCCTCCCTGTGTGCTGTTAGTTGTTGGCATTGTAGAACGGTGATAGCGAGTGTGAGGGCGGCATAGTCGAATAGTGAAGTGATAGCGTGCATAGAGTGAGAGGGATGGCTAAGGGTGCAAGGGATGTAAGGGTAAAGTGGGATGTGCAGGAGTAGGTTGACAATGCAGAGTGCTGGTGATGAGAGGAGATGGGGAGCAGATTGAGGGTCCTAGTGATGTTATACTCACTTTCCTTGAGCGGACCAGGTCATTGAGCCTTTTTCGGCACTGCACCCAGGTTCGACTGCACATCGATGTCGAGCTCACCTCCTGTGCAATTTGCAGCCACACAGCTTTGGTCTGCTGTGGTGGCTTCTTCCTCCCAGAGGATGGGAAGGGTACCTCCTTTTGACCTCTGACTCCCTCCACAAGCGCATGGAGGGAGTCAGCAGCAAATCGTGGTGAGGCCTTCACCCTTGAGGCTGCCATGTCAGCAGCAGTAAGCAGAGTAGTCAATCCAGCGGTAAATAAGGAGACAATGAACCAAGGCTGCATGGGCCCCTTAAATGCAGCTGGCTCACAGACGTCAGCAGAGGTGAGTTCCAGACCCAAAACAGTAATTGGCCAGGGGAGCGCACACGCAGGGAATCCATTGCCCAATTAAGGCAAAATCGCAAATTTTTACCGGCTGAATGCGGAGGTGGGACCGGAACCCGCCAACCACCTGACCCACACCCACCCCGCCACTAATGATAAAATCGCGGCCTCAGAGTCAGAAAGTTTCCATTTAAAAAAAATATAATTCTTGTGATATGGGTGTCATTGGCAAAGCCGGCATTTACTCCCCATCCCTAATTGCCCTTGAGAAGATGGTGGTGGGCCTTCTTCTTGAACCACTGCAGTCCGTGCGGTGAAGCTTCTTCCACACTGCTGTTAGGTAGGGAGTTCCAGGATGTTGACCCAGAGATGATGATAAAACAGCAAGTCAGGATGGTGTGTGACATGGAGAGTTCAAGCTGTACTCCAGGAGTACAGCACACAATCTAGGCTGACATTTCAATGCGGTGTTGAGGGAGTGCTGCATTGCCTTTCAGATGAGATTAAACCAAGGCTCTATTTGCTCGCTCAGGTAGGCGAGTAGATGTGATACAGATTGCCAACTTATTTTCGAAGGTGTCCTGGCCAACATTCATTCCTCTACCAAACACGTTAACTGCTCCTTCACTTCACTGTTTGTGGGATCTTATTGTGCGCAAATCGACTACAAAAACATCAGCGACTGTACTTTTAAAAAGTAATGCGGTGGCTGTGCAGTGCTCTGGGTTGTTCTGAGGTCATGCAAGGAGCTGCAGAAATGACAATTCTTCCGTATAATGATAACTTGGTATTAGGAGATGTTGGGCGAAAGCTGCTATTCCGCTCTAGAAGGAGGAATGGTGGTGTCGCTTGGCAGCCTGTATAAAACAATCACACGAGATGCCTTTCGTTCTCTTATGTGAAACAAACAGAACTCCTGAAATAAAAATTAAAAATACTGTATTGGAAATACACAGCAAGTCAGTCAGCATCTGTAGAATGTGTCAGGGCATAACTCTGCATCAGAACTGAATACTGAAAAGGTAAAGCAAGCCCTCGTGGGATTATTGTGCTTCGCTGCATGTAAATTACATTTTTACTGTTTCTCTGGTTTTTATATAGTCAATTCGCTAATCCAGCAGTGGATCAATATAAAACAACAGCTCCTGCCTCGATATTCTTACAAACTAATGTTATATTTATACTGCAGATCCACTTTCGATGCAAGCAGCTGAGCAATGTGTTAAGAATGCTGTGTTGTTACGTTAATTTGACAGCCACAGACCTCAGGGAAAAACCTGTGGACGAGGCCAGCAATGCAAAAACTATATTGCTGCATTGTGCTAAAGGGGTGAGAACACAGCCTGCCCAAGCCAGAACAAAATGGTGGCTGTTTGCTGCCCACCTCAGAACAAAATTGTGGCTCTTTGCTGCCCAAGACAGAACAAAATGGTGGCTGTTTGCTGCCCACCTCAGAACAAAATGGTGGCTGTTTGCTGCCCAAGACAGAACAAAATGGTGGCTGTTTGCTGCCCACCTCAGAACAAAATGGTGGCTGTTTGCTGCCCACCTCAGAACAAAATGGTGGCTGTTTGCTGCCCACCTCAGAACAAAATTGTGGCTCTTTGCTGCCCAAGCCAGAACAAAATGGTGGCTGTTTGCTGCCCACCTCAGAACAAAATGGTGGCTCGTTGCTGCCAGTGGCATGTGAGAAACCGTGTCGGGTGTCTACGCCTCTGGAGGCCCTTAGCGCTGCTTTGTTTATTTTTGCAGTGGCGTTGGCAGAGGTACAGCTGCCTCCAGCACTGTTGTAATATAAGTGAACTACTGTAACTTTCTGATGAGAAGGTGGAAGAAACAACCTTTTACCTAAGCAAATATTTTTAGTAACTGAGTGTTCTCATTAACTGGGTGTGCACTGTCATATGCTGTAATTATAGACAAGATGAAAGGACATTTACATTTGAACCAGTTTTTGTGTCAAATTGCTGCTAGAGGCTTCAAACACCTGAGAATTTTTGAAAATGTCAAGGCCAACATCACAAGTTTTTTGCTTGGAGAGATGACAATATCATTAATTCTTTTTTCTTGACGATAGAACCTGTCACCACAAGCCTTAAAACAAAAACATCCATCCGGCGATTCCATAACCATCTATAGTCGTTTGTATTTCAAACACATTCTTCCCTCTTCCTTCCCCCTTCCTCCCCTCATTACACTGCAGTGCATGTCCCTTGAGCCCCCTGTTTAGGTATATTACCCCATCCCCTCAGCTCAATCATAATGCAAGCTGCATAGAGATGGGGAAAAAACTTTATCCTGCTTGTGTGTACGTATCACCTGATCAGAATGAGGGAGAAGAGTGCTGGGTAGTGAAACAAAAGACATAATAATATAACCAACAAGCAGACTACAGTGGGACCTTATACTAGAGACACCAAATTACATTGCTTGCTGCCAACTAATGGTGTCAAAGGCTTCCTCCTTTGAATTTTCTCAAACTGTTATGCTTGTATTAAATAGGCAGGTTAGCCATGGAGGTGAATGATTCGAACCATAATGTTTTGTTTCCTGTCAAAATGTAGCTTTTATTTCTACTCATCGATCAGTTTATCAGATCGCAGCTATGCAGGTGAGACATTAAGACAGTTATCAGTCTCCATTTCCGACACAGTGACAAGTGAGCAGTGCGATTGTGCCACAGTGGCATTTCATTAAAGTTACAGCAGTTTTCATGTAGAATAAAGATTATTTTTTTGAAAATGACCAGATAGATACGTATGAGAAAAGCGACTGGCTGCTGTAATTTATTGATCAAACAAAACGCACAATCCCTCCATCTCGGCATTCGGCGATTCCTTTAGCGAGTCCAAGCTGTTTGCTTTCACTGCGCGACTTGAAAGTCCAGTTCCACGTGTTGATCACCACGTGCGAAGAGCTTCCAGACATCCATGCTAAATTTGCCTATTGCCCGTTTGAATTCAGATTTTTTTTTTTTAAATATCTTTTTAAAATTTTGGTCGTGGATTTTAATACTGCCCATATCTGAAACAAAAAGAAAACAGGAAAAGGGATGGTGCGGCTTTAAGCTGTTTTTCATCAGCTCAGTTGTGAACTAGCTGGAGGGCAAGCAGAGGAAATGCAAGAGAATGCACTGAAGACAGCCCCTTTCTCTATGTCTGGGCCTTGGTGATATTAAGCTAATACTGATGCTGAGCACTTCAGTCAGAAACGCAGCACAGGGATTTACACAAGCCATGGGTGTACATGGATATCACTGGAATCCTAGCGGCATCATTTTGTGAAAACGCACAAAACAGCCATAATTACTGCTCATCAGTTTGGCATCTTTGAAAGTGGAAGATGATCTGAGCGTTTTATTTACAATTACACTCACCGATTATTATTGGAAAAAAGGGAGCATGAGGCAGAGACTGACATATTTAAATGTTACCAATTTTGCCAAAATTGCCTACAATACAGGCAGGTGACTATTTACCCGGCTTGGAGGGCTGAATGCGTCTTACAAAAATGTCCCTGTGTTTTTTCCCCTCGTATAAAATGTTTACAGAGGGCGTTGTGTAAAATGATAATGAGGTTATAGTACATGATTGAGTAGGTTACACGCTGCAGTCAGGCAAAAAGTCATCATTAAAGCTTGAGGCAGTAACCACCCTGTAGCTGTAAGCAGAGACGGATTAAGGATTCTCGAGCCCCTGGGCCCAGAAACATTCGGGGTCGCTCCGCACAAACCCCCCTCCCCCCCCCACACCCCACACCCGATCTATTAAGACACAAACTGCAACAGTAAGTGTCAGTATTCATATTGTACTCAATCTGCCGACCCTGCCTCGCCCCTTCTGAGAGTATTTCTAAATGTTAGAATACTATGAGCCAGTTGTATACAGTTTTTCTGTGTTGTGGTGAGTTTTACCAGAAGGAGCCTCATATTTGGCTGGGGCCCAGGCCACAGGCCCTGTAGGTGTATTAATCCTACCCTGGCTGTAAGTGGATGGTTTGGGCTAAGCTATGTACATGTCTATATTGGGATCATCATTTTGGTTACTCTTTTGAATGTTAATCAGAGTTTTCCACATTTACTTAGAACTCTATTCTTTTTTTTTCCTGTCGAGGGTCAAAGGAAAGCACAGGTGGACAAAATGTTGTATGAGCAGTAGAGGCAGAGGATTCAGCAGAAGACTTACTTAGAAGAGCTGTACAATTGGGTAGACATTTGGCAAATTAAACTTAACGTTGATAAGTATAAAATATTATTCATTGCTTTGTTAAAATGGTACACAGTGAATGGGATTTAATTGGCAAAAATAGACTTAGAAAGGAGGTCTCAGAACGTGATGGTAGAGTCAGCACTTTCAATATTTGAACGAAATGATGAGGCAATTAAAAAGCTAAAAGCATGCTGCCATAATATAGCCTGAATAGCAGAGTACAAATTTAGAAGTTATGCTGGGGCTTTACATTGTGTTACCAGTTACCCATGTTCAGTTGAACTACAAGTTATAATGGGAAGAGATGAAAGGTCATCAATTAAAAAAACTGGGTTCTTTATTAATGCTGCGTCAGACTGTCCTCTCATTCAGAACATCAGAACATCAGAAATAGGAGCAGGAGTTGGCCATTCGGCCCCTCGAGCCTGCTCCACCATTCAATAAGATCATGGCTGATCTTCTACCTCACTTTTCTGCACTATCCCCATATCCCTTAATATCCAAAAATCTATCGATCTCTGTCCTGAATATACCCAACGACAACAGCTCTCCGGGATAGAGAATTCCAAAGATTCACCGCTCTCTGAGTGAAGAAATTTCTCCTCATCTCAGTCCTAAATGGCCGACCCCTTATTCTGAGACTGTGACCCCTGGTTCTAGACTCCCCAGCCAGGGGAAACATCCTCCCTGCATCTACCCTGTCAAGCCCTGTAAGAATGAATTGGCACACCCATACACCCAGTGTTCACCTGGCCTAATCAAAACTATAGAACCGCATTGTGCAACTGTACACACCAAGATTAGGTCATCGACATCATTATCCCCTGCCTGAGCTTCTGTAACTACAGAAGTGACCAGAGTCAGGGCCAGTCCAACCTCAGCCTTTGGAGTCAAGCAAAAGCATCAAAGCGCTGTTACAGTCTGTAGCCTTCCCGACTGTGCCTAGTTTAAAAGTCAAACCCAATGGCTAGGCCTAGAATCCTGGGTTTGCATCCCTGTTGGCAAATAACTCTAAGGCTAGTTATGGGGGGAAAAATTCGGTTACTTTAATGTACCCAAGAGGGCACTAATGGGGCGCAAAGCAACTAGCGCCCGGGCGTGGCTCCGCCAATGCCTCCCGTGAAATTCAGTGGGAGGTTAGCGGCGGTGGTAACTGTTAGTGCCCCGTGGCGCTGCGCCGCCAGCAATGACGTCATCGCCTTGTGCAGCGCCCCGCTCGTGCCCCGGCCACGATCTTTGGTAGCGCACCCTGATTACCGCCGGGCGCTATGTCAGACAGGGTCGGCGGGGGGGGGGGTCTACCTGCGGCCAGGGTAGCACAATTTAAAGGCGAGGTGCAGGGTGGCCATTTTTGTTGCTGGCCGCCAGCCAGCACCTGCCTCCACTGCCGTCCCCGGCCTCCCGAGCATCCGCCGCCTCCCCCCCCCCCCCGCCCCCGCTCTACGAAGTGCAGGCTGCGCTCTATTAGTGCTGGGCTCTTTTGCCAGCTCTCCCAATTCCTGGTGGCCCAGCTGGGCCCTGGGTCGCGCTGCACAAGGCCCCCCCCCTTTAAGAAAGGGTTGAAAACCTGCAGTATTGTGGCACATAGCACCACAATGTTCCCTCGCAGCGCCCCAAGAGGGAGGCGGGACGTTTCCAGTAGCGCCCCGCTTCTCTCTTGGAGCGCTACTGATGAATTTCAGCCGCGGGGGCGTTACATTTTTTGGGAAGTAGCGCCACGGTGAAGCTAGCACCCGAAAGGGGGCATGATTCAATTTTTTTCCCATAGTTTTTCCAAGTGCGAACACCTTTTATTCAGCTTTGGAGGAAGGTGAAGGTTGGGAGATCACTCATGTGTCTGTATGTGTGCTATGTGATACAGTGAGCATGTTATGTGATACAGTGAGCATGCTATGTGATACAGTGAGTGTGATATGTGACACAGTGCGCGTGTTATGTGATACAGTGTGCGTGCTATGTGATACAGTGAGTGTGATATGTGATACAGTGAACGTGCTATGTGATACAGTGAGCGTGCTATGTGATACAGTGAGCATGCTATGTGATACAGTGAGTGTGATATGTGATACAGTGAGCATGCTATGTGATATAGTGAGCGTGTTATGTGATACAGTGAGCGTGCTATGTGATACAGTGAGTGCGATATGTGATACAGTGAGCATGCTATGTGATACAGTGAGTGTGATATGTGATACAGTGAGCATGCTATGTGATACAGTGAGTGTGATATGTGACACAGTGCGCGTGTTATGTGATACAGTGTGCGTGCTATGTGATACAGTGAGTGTGATATGTGATACAGTGAACGTGCTATGTGATACAGTGAGCGTGCTATGTGATACAGTGAGCATGCTATGTGATATAGTGAGCGTGTTATGTGATACAGTGAGCGTGCTGTGATACAGTGAGTGCGATATGTGATACAGTGAGCATGCTATGTGATACAGTGAGCGTGTTATGTGATACAGTGAGCGTGCTATGTGATACAGTGAGTGTGATATGTGACACAGTGCGCGTGTTATGTGATACAGTGTGCATGCTATGTGATACAGTGAGCATGTTATGTGATACAGTGAGCGTGCTATGTGATAGTGAGCGTGATATGTGATAGTGAGCGTGCTATGTGATACAGTGAGCGTGATATGTGATACAGTGAGCGTGATATGTGATACAGTGAGTGTGATATTCAATTCAATTCAATTCAATTCAATTTTATTTGTCATATATGCAGCAGACGTGTGTACTGCACAATGAAATGTTGATTTTTATGAGTCCTCCCAACATTGGAATAAATATGGCATAGCAATGATAAAAATACTAATAGAAATACAGTAATAATAAATAAAACAACAGTAATAAATAATAATAAATTATATGTTCATGAGTCTTACGGCCTGGGGGTAGAAGCTGTTTCGAAACCTGCTGGTACGAGACCGTATGCTTCGGTATCTCTGACCGGACGGGAGCAGGGCGAAGAGGTTGTGGCTGGGGTGGCTCGCGTCTTTAATGATTCTCAGGGCCTCCCCCCGGCACCTCTGGGGGTAGATATCCTGGACAGCAGGTAGTTTAATTCCTATAGTATGTTATGCAGCTTTCACCACCATCTGTAGAGCCTTGCGGTCTATGGCGGTGCAGTTGCCATACCAGGTAGTGAGGCAGCCGGACAGGATACTCTCGATGGTGCACCGGTAGAAGTTGGTGAGAATCTGGGGGCCATTCCAAATGTCTTCAGTCTCCTGAGGAAGAACAGGCGTTGGCATGCCTTCTTCATTACGACGTCGATGTGATGTGACCACGTTAAGTCCTCCGTAATGAATACACCCAGGAATTTGAAGCTGCTGACCCTCTCCACCTCAGCCCCTTCGATGTAGATTGGGGTGTGTCCCTCCCCCTGCTGCTTCCTGTAGTCCACGATCATCTCCTTTGTTTTGCTGATGTTGAGGGAGGTTGTTGTACTTGCACCATTCTGCTAGAGCTCTTACCTCCTCCCTGTAGCCTGTCTCGTCGCCATCTGTGATCAGGCCTACAACGGTAGTGTCATCAGCAAACTTGATGATGGAGTTGGAGTTGTGCATGGCCACGCAGTCGTGAGTAAACAGGGAGTACAGAAGGGGGCTGAGCACACAACCCTGGGGAGCTCCCGTGTTCAGGATCAGTGTTGAGGAGGTGTTACTGCCTATTTTCACCACCTGGGGTCTGCCTGTCAGGAAGTCCAGGATCCAGTTGCATAGGGAGGTGTTAAGTCCTAGCTCACTGAGCTTGTTGACAAGCTTGGAGGGGATAATGGTATTGAATGCTGAACTATAATCAATGAACAACATTCTCACATAGGTGTTCTTCTTATCCAGGTGTGATAAGGCAGTGTGCAGTACAGTGGCGATGGCATCATCCCTAGATCTTTTTGGGCAGTAAGCAAATTGCAGAGAATCCAGTGTGTCAGTTAGTAAGGAGTTGATGTGGGTTTTGACCAGCCTCTCAAAGCACTTCATGATGACAGAAGTGAGTGCTATGGGGCGGTAGTCGTTTAAACAGGTTACTTTTGTTTTTTTGGGGACTGGAATAACCGATGTCATCTTGAAGCAGGTGGGGACTACAGACTGGTACAGCGAACGGTTGAATATATCCATAAACACGGCTGCCAGCTGGTCAGCGCATGCTCTAAGGACACGCCCAGGGATTCCATCTGGACCGGGTGCTTTGTGGGTGTTCACTCTCTTAAAAGTCTTACTCACGTCAGCCACGGAGATTGAGAAGACCCGGTCGTCCTGAGCCGCGGGCGCCCTTGTAACAGGCCAGTTGTTGTTGGCCTCAAACCGGGCGTAAAAAGTGTTAAGCTCGTCTGGGAGAGAGGCATTGCTGGGCATGACACAGCTGGGTTTCCCTTCGTAGTCCGTAATAGATTGTAGTCCACTCCACATCCTTCGCGAATCTGAGCTATGATAGTGTGACTCCACTTTATCCGTGTATTTTTTTTTGCATTTTTGATGGTTTTTCTTAGCTCGTACTTTGATTTCTTGTACTCATCTATGTCCCCAGAGTTGAATGCGATGGACCGTGCTTTTAGCATAGCACGGATATCGCCATTTACCCATGGTTTCTGGTTGGGAAATGTTCGTACAACAATCCTCAGAACAATGTCATCTATGCACTTGTTTATGAAACTAATGACTGAATCTGTATATGTGATACAGTGAGCGTGCTATGTGATACAGTGAGCGTGCTATGTGATACAGTGAGCGTGATATGTGATTCAGTGAACGTGCTATGTGATACAGTGAGCGTGCTATGTGATACAGTGAGCGTGCTATGTCTCTCTATGCTATATGATACAGTTCTGCAGCACAGCGTCTAACTATTGTCCCCAGACCTCCAATTCTACAGGGATATAAAGCTCATTTTTTTGCCAGTTTCATTGTTCGCATCTCTGGTCTGGAGCCTTTATCCTTGACTGCATTGGATGGGCTGGTCACTTAAAAAGTTTGGGGTGTCACATTTATGGCAGTACAAAGGTGCTTAAAGGGGCATTGTCCTCATGAATAATTTGGCAAAGTCTTTGGGTAAGAAGAAAATCTAGATAATGGCATCATACACAACCACCTCACAAGGTCCATTTTGCATGCCATGGGAGGTGGTGCAGGTGCAAACCAGTGACCTACCATCTGTGCATAGCACATAGGAACACCACTACACTGCCAGCTGAAAATGAAGTCCCTCACCTCCAATCCTCACTTCCTCTGTTGAAACTACTGAGGTTTGCTGGGTATGATCTCATGGGTCCCAGCAACCCTTTGCTGCCCCACCAACTGCCCATTTTTATTGCCTTAGGCAATGAGTGTTGGGAGGCTAGTTGACTATCACAACCAAGCCCAGTTACATCCCAGCTGATGTCACCATGTGCACATTCGAGCCTGGATCCCTGGATAGGGATAGCAGGAACTGATTCCCATACACCACCTCCCCACCCACCCGCCTTTGTGGAACCTAAGCTGCTGCTCTAATTGAGACCAACTGACACAACACAGGCCACGAACTTGGGATATTCCTAGTCCGGGTTTTTTTGTTTCTTAAAGTAGGAACAGCATTTGTAACACAATCCATAATAATGGTGCCACATTTTATTTCATGAATATACTTCCTGCAGGACTCTCAATCACAAATAATCCACAGACCACAGTAAAATGGACATGCCATCACCAAGTAATCAAGTCTGAAGTCCATGCCAATGCTAGTTGTGCTACGATAGAAGTTTATAGAAATTGCAGCACAGAAGGACGCCATTCAGCCTATCACGCAAGAATGAAATCATTAACATAGATGTATGTAAACTAGTACAGTCCCTGTGTCAAGGCAGACAGCATATGAATACACACAAGACATCAGCTACCATGTTTGGCTGGCAGGGTCCTATTTTCACAGAAAACAGCCTGAAGGAACACCTAGACCCAGACAGCCCTGGATGACCCTGCGCACCCCAACTGAAGATGAGATACTGACATGTTTCCTGTCCCCAGGGAGAGCCTTAAGGAGCTATTCCACACTTCAATCCAATTGAATATAATTTGTATTCAGCACAGTCATCTGACTTCTGTGCCTCTGATTTTACTGCTTTAAAGGAACATTGTCCTCCAGAAGCACCGGCTTGCAAGCCATAAATTCCTGATGTAAACTCTACAGCATCAAGCTTGGCATCAGACTGCGAGTCCATTGTGACCCTTAATAAAGGCTATTTTTGAACAGTGTAAGCGCAATCCTTATACAGAAGCCTCAGCATGCCTCTACTTTGAAACACGCTATTACTACAAACATCTGAGGCTGTTTAGAGCATTTTACAAACCCTATAATTACACCTCCCTTCACAGCAGGATGACAATGTTCTTTACAATGGTGCTGTTGTGATTTTGGCATCCATTGTATGAGCAGTGCGTACCCGAGTTTCTTTTCTATATTCAATTCGTATCTATGGTCAGATTGACTTGGTTCACATTCCAGCTCTTTCTTCTTACCATCAGACTCAGATTAAAGTCAGTTACAATGAATTAACATTGATTTTTTTTTTTGTCCATGTTAGCTGAATTTTACACAAAGCAAGTGTTGATGCCATCACTTGGAAATACTGCTTCAGAATCGGGTCATATGTGGGGGCTGAATTAACGCACATGGTTAATGTGAAATCAGCCCTTGGTTTCTAACCATACATCTCCACTAATAATTAATCTCCCTCGCACTCGGGTTCAGTAACCCCTTTAAGCCAGTATCTCCATATCAGCACTCATCGCTTTTGAAAAAAAATACAAAAAACGGGCAAAATAAATGCTAATCTTAGCTCTTTGCAGCCATCATTTTAAAGGGGAGGGGGGTTGGGGGGGGGGGGAGGTCCTGATATTGAGACTTTTAACCTTCACAAGCAAGGAATCGTTTTATACTGAACATTTGCCGATTATCCATGATTCTACTGGTGAACTCGACCTCCGTCCTGCAGGTTTGCTGGGGTCCCTGCTGCTCTGAGCACTGCCCCACACCCGGCAGGACCTCTGCTGCTGCGACGGCAACACTTACAGCAGCGTACGCATTTTAGATTTGACATTGCAACAATGATCTGGCATTGGGGCACTGCGATTGGTCGAATCGCCTTCATGTATCATTCATTTCAGGTGGGGTTCATTAGTCTGCACAACCGCTCAGACAATGAGGGATTACACTTGCGTGCTTTTCACATGCTGAATTCTAATGGTGTGCTGGAAGTGGTGAGTGTACAAATATGGGCGCAGTCTCCTTCCTCACGGAGGAAGCTAACATCGACCAGCTGTGGCAGGTGTGTGCTGTCAGCTTTTCTGTGAAATGTGGGATCTGGCTCTTTCAGCAGGCTGCCCATAAATTGCTAAAGTGGAAACTGGAGACCGAAAGTTTTCTTTTATTATATATAAGAAGTCAATTTTCCCCACGTCTCTTGTCATTTTATGAAATGGAAACATCAGTTGCTTAAGGCTTTAATTTAAAGCTCATCAGCAGTAAAGCAACCATCAAAATTCTAGCCGTGTTCACACCACGGCCCTGCGCCTTATCCAGATTTGGGACTTAGCAGAAAGGAAACCTTCATCCACAAGTGATAGCTCCCATGGAGACATAACAGCTGGAAACAGCAGTCCAGGCTCTACCCAGAATGCACTACAGGAAGGGGCTGCAATGCCACCCCCTGCTGGAACAAGAGGGCAATGCTACAAGATGGATAGCTCCATATCTCATCAGAGCAGTACAACTTAATGAAAGAATTCATTTTAAATTACTGACATTTACTACTTTTAAAGGGCACCAGCATCCCATAAACTTGGGAAAGATTTTTTTTCCTCTTTCATAAGCATACTCTCAGTCTCAAATGTGAAAGTCCAAAAGAAATCATTCACAAAAAGTGATAGCAGTGCAGAATCGGGTCACATCGAAGCAATATTTAATGCACTGACAAAAGTGATATTTAGCTCACCCATGCTAACAGTCCCCTATAAAAATTGTTTTATATTGCCTTTGTTTTAGCCTGGGTTCCAGGAGACTACCATTTATGAACCAGTTTACATTTCTAAATCCAACACTTTTATCCTAACTATATAGACTCATCGGCCTACAAAAAAAACTGGGTCTATGAGTCAGCCACTAGCAGGGAGCCAGCCCTTAGATTTTGGTCTCCTAGAATCCAAACTAAAACAGCACCAGTATAAAAGTAATTGAAAGTTACTGTGACTCAGCTGCTAATATATTAGGTCTAGTGGGATTTTTTTTGCAACTCATACAGCTGATTCACTAGGAAGAGCCGCTTGGAAGACCCATTCTTTTTAAACCATGTTCTGTCTCTAGCAAACCCGGCCAGTTAACTCTGGGAGTCGTCGCCAACCGTGTGGATGTGCCTGTAGGGAACTGCTGGCACCACAAGTAAACCCAATACACAAGCTGCTTCACATTCCAACATCAGCCTCTAAGTCACCTTACAGGAGGTTTTGTGCAACTGATGAGCTTGTATGTTGCTCGCTTTCAGGTGTCAAAGTGACACAACCCCGATGCGGTTCTGCTGGTCACCCAATGCATAGCAATATAGTGGCAGTGACCATTTTAATCATTTCAGAAGTCGTCCAACATTCCTGCTCATATTATCACATTGACGGCAAATATTCAACATGGAGAACAAGTGGGAGTTGATACTGAAGAAGGAAGCTATAGACTGCAGGAAGATATCAATAAATTGGTCAGGTGGGCAGAACAGTGGCAAATGGAATTCAATCCGGAGAAGTGTGAGGTAATGCATTTGGGGAGGGCTAACAAGGAAGAAAGGGAAGCCATGGTGTGGAGATGCCGGAGTTGGACTGGGGTGGACAAATGTAAGAAGTCACACAACACCAGGTTATAGTCCAACAACTTTATTTGAAGTCACAAGCTTTCGGAGCGCTGCTCCTTCGTCAGGTGAAGTGGAGAGATGCATAAAGACACAGCTTATATAGTCAGAGAATAATGTCAGATGTTTACAGGTAATCTTTCTAACTGCCATTTATCACACCTCGGCAGAGAGATAATCACAGCAATCAAAGGTGTGAATGGTGTCCAAACAGGTCAGTCAGGAAAACATTACATCAAAGAACAATGAGGTGGGGTCACAAGGGGTCAAATGTTGCAGATGCTGGGGTCTGTTTGAAAAACAAAAAACAGACAAAAAATTTTTTTGCTGGAAATCACAGCATCTGTGTAGAGAGAACAAGCCAACGACGACTCGAGTCTGGATGACCCTACATCAGGTGGGGTTACATGTAGCGTGACATGAACCCAAGATCCCGGTTCAGGCCGTCCTCATGGGTGCGGAACTTGGGTATCAGTTTCTGCTCGACGATTTTGCGTTGTCGTGTGTCTTGAAGGCCGCCTTGGAGAATGCTTACCCGAAGATCGGAGGCTGAATGTCCTTGACTGCTGAAGTGTTCCCCTATAAAATTCTGTCAGGCCTGGACAGACTAGATGCAGGAAGGATGTTTATGATGGCCGGGGAGTCCAGAACCAGGGGTCATAGTCTAAGGATAAGGGGTAAGCCATTTAGGACTGAAATGAGGAGGAATTTCTTCACCCAGAGAGTGGTGAACCTGTGGAATTCTCTGCCACAGAGGGCGGTGGAGGCCAGTTCATTAAGTATATTCAAGAAAGAGTTGGATATATTTCTTAAGGCTAAAGGGATCAAGGGATATGGGGAGAAGGCAGGGACCGGGTACTGAATTTGGATGATCAGCCATGATCTCATTGAATGGCGGAGCAGGCTCGAAGGGCTGAATGGCCTACTCCTGCTCCTATCTTCTATGTTTCTATGTTTCTATGAACACTCCTGCCTGGCGATTGTTGCGCGGTGTCCGTTCATCCGTTGTCGCAGTGTCTGCATGGCCTCGCCGATGTACCATGCTCCGGGGCATCCTTTCCTGCAACGTATGAGGTAGACAACGTTGGCCGAGTCACATGAGTATGTACCATGTACCTTGTGGGAAAGGGAATACACATTAAATGGTAGGACACTGAGTAGTGTAGGGGAACAAAGGGACCTTAGAGTGCATGTCCACAGATCCCTGAAGGTAGCAGGTCAAGTAGGTAAGGTGGTTAAGAAGGCATACGGAATGCTTGCCTTCATTAGCCATGGCATAGAATACAAGAGCCAGGGGGGTTATGCTTCAAATGTATAAAACACTAGTTAGGCCTCAGCTAGAGCACTGCGTGCAGTTCTGGTCGCCACATTACAGGAAAGATGTGATTGCACTAGAGAGGGTACAGAGGAGATTTACAAGGATGTTGCCGGGAGTAGAGAATCTTAGCTATGAGGAAAGACTGGATAGGCTGGATCTGTTTCCCTTGGAACAGAGGAGGCTGGGGGGAGACCTTATTGAGGTGTATAAAATTATGAGGGGCATAGATAAAGTGGATAGAAAGGACCTATTTCCTTTAGCAGAGGGGTCAAAAACCAGGGGGGCACAGATTTAAAGTAATTGGGGGAAGGTTTAGAGGGGATTTGAGGGGAAATGTCTTCACCCAGAGGGTTGTGGGGGTCTGGAACTCACTGCCTGAAAGGGTGGTAGAGGCAGGAACCCTAACCACATTTAAAAAGTACTTGGATGTGCACTTGGGATGCTCTAACCTGCAGGGCTACGGACCAAGAGCTGGGAAGTGGGATTAGGCTGGATAGCTCTTTGTTGGCCGGTGCGGACACGATGGGCCGAAATGGCCTCCTTCCGTGCTGTAACTTTCTATGATTCTATGGGAGGTGTTGGAAGATTTAATATTTTTAAAGAGTTTGACATAATGAACTACAGGACCAAAACTCAAGAAACTTTGAAAATATGTTTCACCCTCAAACACATTCCCAATCATCTATTTTAATACAATTCTTTTTTTTTTTCTTGCCTTTACTGTGCTTTCCCATTGGATTTACTGCTGGAGTTTCTGTTACCTTTGCCCATTTCTACCATCACAATCGATGATTTTCTTTTCTGCTTAACTCCAAATTACATGGCAGGTTTTACAACAAGTATTAGACCAGCGTTATAATGAGGTCAGCTGCCAGGATGAGAGGGTTTAATGAGGAATAATACATTGGACAAAAGGGCAGTATCTCTCCTGTGCTTAATCTACAAGCCTTTCACTTGTAAGTGCACAGAACGACCCACACACCCTGCCCAGCTTCCAGATGACCCTTATCTACTCAATTAATTGCCATCAAATGAACTAAGCACCATAGATGTGCAGAAAAGCAAGCCACAGTACAACCTGTATTTAACTCTTTATTCACTGACTATATTACACTTTTTTTTAAACAGAGGAGCAACAGTTCCTGTAACTAATATAATTTTCTTTTACAATACCCATCAGGATGTGAACTAGCTTCGGAATTTTACATTGAATTTCATACTTAAAGAAACAGCAGAAGTTGTCCAACAGCTTCAAAATAGTTCACACAGCCCATGCAAGCTAACAACTCAAGTATGGCGCTGAGTATGAGTCTCTGCCATGTGAAAAACAATGGCTTTGTATATCCAACGGTCCTTCACTTGTACTGGAGGGAAAAAGACGCAAGTGCAAGAAAGGTCAAAGGGGAAATCCAAATGATGCTGCTGCGTTTCTGGAAGTGTGAGGTCATCCACTTTGGACCCAAGCAGGATAGATCAAAGTATGTTCTAAACAGTGAGAAGCCAGGGAACTGTGGAGGAGCTGAGAGGTTTAGGGATCCATGCACAGAAATCACTAAAAGCTATTAATGGACAGCTGGCAAAGAATAATTAAAAAAGCTAATGGAATGTTGGCTTTTTATCACAAGGGGGCTGGAATACAAAGGGGTGGAAGTTATGCTACAGTTGTACAAAGCTGTGGTTAGATACCATTTAGAGTACTGCGTTCAGATCTGAGCACTGTACCTCAGGAAGGATATATTGGCCTAGGAGGAGGTGCAGTGCAGATTCACCAGATACCAGGGCTAAAAGGCTAATTATAAGGATAGGTTGTATTCCCTTGAGTATAAAAGATTAAGGGATGGACTAATTGAGGGGTTTAAGGAGTTGACAGAGTACATAGGGAGAAACCATTTCCTCTGGTGGGGGAGGCCAAAACAAGGGGGCATAGTCTTAAAATTGGAGCTCGGCCGTTCAAGGGTGATGTCAGGAAGCACCTCTTCATACAAAGGGCAGTGGAAATCTGGAGCTCTCTCCCCCAAAAACTGTTGAGGCTAGGTCAATTGAAAATTTCAAAACTGAGTTTGTTAGATTTTTGTTAGGCAAGGGTATTAAGGGTTATGGAACCAAGGCAGGTAGATGGAGATAAGATACAGATCAGCCATGATCTACTTGAATGGCAAAACAGGCTCGAGGGGCTGAATGGCTTGCTTTTCTGCACACCTATGGTGATTGGTTCATTTGATGGCAATTAATTGAATAGATAAGGGTCGTCTGGAAGCTGGGCAGGGTGTGTGGGTCGTTCTGTGCCCTTACAAGTGAAAGGCTTGTTTCTACATTCCTAATTGGGGGGACTTATGCTGGTTGAAGGCCCCTGATGCAATGCTGAGGTACCAATCGGCATACTAGGTGTTGAGCGACCCAGCCAGTGATCCTTCAAAGGGCCACTGCAGGCCGCTCAGAGAACAGAGATTCTTGTGGAGCCAGGAGGTACCTGAATGTGGGGAGCCAGTTTACAGCTGCCGCTCTCCATGGCCCAAGAAAAGCTAAATATAAAATGGAATACGTTTTATGATGCTATCTAAACCCTGGATTGGCATAATGCCTCTTAATGTAGAGGTTGTGCTCCATATTTTCACCTTCGTGCAATGTCAACACTAGAGTCTGGGAAAGTAACAATAATAGGCATATAACAGCAATGCTTTTAGTTATAAAATGTTGATAGCTGTTAAAATGATGCCATAAATTATGCTGCAAACACTGCAGATTATTTCAATGTGATTATTAAGTGACTTGATCTAACCAGTGTATATTGACAGTAAGAAACCTAGGTGATGGGCTAAGGCCTAGGGTGCAGAACACCACCAGGAGTAAAAGGAAAGGTCGGGTAAATCAGGAAGTGGCAAATAGGTGATGCCAAGGTAGGGGTTTACAAGCCAGTTGATTGTAAAATCATTAAAAAATAATTATTGAATAGAGTAAAGCAAACAAAATATTTAATCCAGTATATATGGTATCATCTGTACATTTCCCCCTGTTGCTATGATTCAAAGTGGCTCCAGTATGCAAAGGGTTATTAGGTGCTGCAGGCGCTGATGACAAATGAATTAGTCATGGGATCACAGAGCTGCGATGCTGAGCACATTCCTCGATGATTCACCATGCTCTGCTGGCACTGGGGAGGGGGGTTGTTGCGAAGTCTTCCAGCCAGGGACAGATGGCATCCCTTGGAGGCCAGGCAGAGTCCCAGTTTTCACCTGCAGCCCTCATGGGAAAATCTCCTAGTGCACAGCTGCTAACTGAGAACCAAGGAATTCTTCAGAAAGGAACCCCAGTCAGGGGTTAGGTGACTGTACCACTGTTCAGAGCGGAGGAAGGGGGCGGGGGGAGAGGAAGGGAGAGAAATAAAGAAACCAGAACTCAGGTGACTAAAAATAGAGCATCGTTTTAAATGCTACTCTGCCGCCCCCCACCCGCACAATTGTTTTTGAAAAGCTGAGCAGGAAAATAATCATATTCTCCAACATTGTTAATAACTTAATGTGTCAATTTATCATTTGTTAAAACAAATCATTAAAGCCAGATTATAGAATAAAGAATATAGCTTCACAGATTGCCAAATGCTTAGATATATCTGAGTCATTTATATCTGCTATCTGTGGTCAGGCACCAGACGAAGTGACCTTTCAGGGTTAAGCACCAAACCTTTGTACGGAATTGAGATGAATGGCCCGGCCAGATTGGCAACACTTCCTACAAACGAACCCCAGTAACTCTCAGATGTTTCAAGATGTCAGGTCCATTCACTGTTTGTGAGGTTTTTTCCCCGAGTTTTCGTCTTATATCGTGACGTTAAAAATGTTTGGAAACTGTGACACAAACTGAGATCCATCTCCTTTTGCTGGGACTATGTGGCTTGGCTCATTGTGGAGGCCGGGGGTGGGGGGTTACATTCAGGGATGGAATGAAAGACAGAGCTGGTGGGAGGGGGGGGGACACCGGACTCCCAAAAACCGCCAGGTTGCTGTGCCTAAAGCGCAAAATGAACAGTCCTGGTGATGCTTTCTGTGTAAATGCAGCGTTTCCCTTCCATGACATACTGAGCTGATTCTTTTAGATGCCATTCAATAATAAATAATAAGTGCAATATAATTAGCAAATGCAAAGCTTTTAAAAAGTCAGTTCACTGATTGAAGCTTTTTCCATTTCAGATTACAAATTAACGTAATATGACATGCATATAAAGGGTCTTATTATTATCCACTTGAATTGCAAGTCAAACACGGAAAAACGCCCTGTGAAGCAAACTATTTGTTCCAGACTTTACCAGCCAATTAACCCTGATTTTAAAACAAAACTACTTCTCCAATTGTAGGTTAAACAATGCGATTAAATGTGAAGTGTTTTGTATAAAATATTGTTCTATTGCTCGCAATACTTTTATCATTAATATCATTTTTATCATAAGGTGCCAAACGTCAACAGTCGAAATTGGCTCAAGCTTCTGAAATGTGAGTACCCTGAGGGAGGTGGGCAGGATTAAAGAAAGACATAAGTGTAGTGAGACAACAAAAAACATAAAATGGAGTACTATTGTAAAAATCTGATTAGGATGTATACAACATGTGGTATAATGAGCAGAACCAGCCCATAACACTTCTCCATGCTGTTACATGATGAGAGATACACAAAGGGGGAAAAATATGGTTGCTTTGCGCCTCCTGTTAGCGCACTAAGAGGGTGCTAACTGGGCGCAAAGCAACTACCGCCCGGGAGCGTCGCCGCCAACGCCGCCTGCAAAATTCAGCAGGAGGCTAGCGGTAACCGCTAGCGCCCCGCGGCGCTGCTCCGCCGGCGATGACATCATCATCGTGCGCAGCGCCCTGCTTGCGCCCCAGCCGTGATCTTCGGGAGCGCCCCCTGACTTATCGGCGGACGCTAGGTCCGACGGGGTCAGGGGGGGCCTACCTGCGGCCGGGGCGGGGCTATTTAAAGGCGAGGTGCCGGGCGGCCATTTTTGTTGCTGGCCACCTGCCAGCACCTACTTCCGCTCCCGTCCCCGGCCTCTTGACCCACCCCCCTGCGGAGTGCCGGCTGCGCGCCATGAGCCCGGCACTTCTCTTGAGTGCCATGCTCTTTTGCCGACAGTCCGATCCCCAATGGCCCAGCTGGGCCCTGGGTCACGCTGCGCAAGGCCCCTCCTCTTTAAGAAGGGGTGGAAGGCCTGCAATACCGTGGCGCGACGTACCACAGCGCCATAGTGCCCGCTTCCCTCTTGGGGCGCTACCACTCAATATCGGCCGCGGGGGTGCTCATTTTTCCGGGGCGCTAAAAGTAGCGCCCCAGCGAAGTTAGCGCCCCAAAGGGGGCACGACTCAATTTTTCCCCCAAAGACTTTCATTATAAAAGTTATTGCTACTAATCAACACCCAACATATCACCCTACATTACAGGAAAGTGTAGAAAGTACTACACACACTACATACTAGAATGTCAGGAACAAAACCCCACCCTACAAAGTATTAACAGCACAGAAACAGGCCATTCAGCCCAACTGATCTATGCCGGAGTTTATGCGCCACATGCACCTCCTCCAACCCTTCTTCATCTAACCCCATCAATATATCCTTCTATTTCTTTCTCCCTCATGTGTTTATCTAGTTTTCCCTTAAATGCATCTATGCTATTCACCTCAACTACTTCCTGTGTTAACAAGTTCC
The DNA here is from genome assembly GCF_052327205.1 of Somniosus microcephalus. Classification (NCBI taxonomy): domain Eukaryota; kingdom Metazoa; phylum Chordata; class Chondrichthyes; order Squaliformes; family Somniosidae; genus Somniosus; species Somniosus microcephalus. Next base: position 40,982,816 of record NC_141006.1, on the reverse strand, counting down.
ACACTCTAACCACTCTCTGGGTAAAGAAGTTTCTCCTGAATTCCCTATTGGATTTATTAGTGACTATCTTATATTTATGGCCCTTAGTTCTGATCTCACCCTCAAGTGCAAACATCTTGTCTATGCCTCCCCTTTCAAAGCCTTTCATAATCTTAAAGACCTCTATCAGGTCACCCCTCAGTCTTCTCGTTTGTCGAGAACAGAGCCTCAGCCCGTTTAATCTCTCCTGATATGTATAACCTCCCAGTTCTGGTATCATCCTTGTAACTGTTTTTTGCATCTTCTCGAGTGCCTCTGTATCCTTTTTATAATATGGAGAACAGAACTGTTCACAGTACTCCAAGTGTGGTATACATAGAGGAACGTCAGAAAATATCCCCTCTCTACATAGAGGAACGTCAGGAAATATCCCCCTCTATACATAGAGGAACGTCAGGAAATATCCCCCTTTCTACATAGAGGAACGTCGGGAAATATCCCATCTCTACATAGAGGAACGTCGGGAAATATTCCCCTCTCTACATAGAGGAACGTCAGGAAATATCCCCCTCTCTACATAGAGGAATGTCAGGAAATATCCCCCTCTCTAAATAGAGGAACGTCAGGAAATATCCCCTCTCTACATAGAGGAACATCGGGAAATATCCCCTCTCTACATAGAGGAACATCAGGAAATATCCTCCTCTCTACATAGAGGAACGTCAGGAAATATCCCCCTCTCTACATAGAGGAACATCAGGAAATAGCCCCCTCTCCACATAGGGGAACGTCAGGAAATATCCCCCTCTCTACATAGAGGAACATCGGGAAATATCCCCCTCTCTACATAGAGGAACGTCAGGAAATATCCCCCTCTCTACACAGAGGAACGTCAGGAAATATCCCCCTCTCTACATAGAGGAACGTCGGGAAATATCCCATCTCTACATAGAAGAACGTCGGGAAATATCCCTCTCTCCACATACAGGAAAGTCAGGAAGTACGCCTCACCTATGAGAGGATGTTACTGTCTAAAATTTACAATTGTGAAATGAAATTGTCAACATTTTTAATGAAGTACCTTAAAATTAGGTTAAAATTATGAATCATGTGAATCAGTTAATTTAAAGGACTTTGCCACATTTGTTAGAAACTCTCCCACTGCACCATATGCAGGCCCGGGGTATTTTAACACTCGGGCCTCATTATAATCTCACCGGTTGGTTTTCCATCACATTTCGCTGACACAATGGACTCTTAAATTAAGGTTATATTTTCTTCTGCAAGATTGCCTTTTGGAGCGTTGGATGAAGAAATTGCTTCTGCATGAGGCGCAGGCATGCCTCAGATTCTCTGAAGCCTCCCTTGAGGTGCTGCTGGAAGAGGTCAGAGCGAGGAATGAAGTTCTCTTTCCAGACAGTGGGAGGAGGATCCCGAAACACCAATTGCACCAGGCATGGAGAGCGGCCACTGCCTGAAACTGAACCAGATTGTTCGCAACCTTGGCGTCCTATTTGACCCTGAGCTGACCCCATATCCTTTCCTCACCAAGACCACCTACTTCCACCTCAATAACATCGCCTGCCTTCACCCCATCTCAGCTCATCTGCTGCTGCAACCCTCATCCATTCTTTTGTTACCTCTAGACTTGGCTATTCCAATGCTCTCCGGGCCGGCCTCCCATCTTGCACCCTCCATAAACCTGAGCTCATCCAAATCCCTGCTGCCCACGTCCGAACTCGCACCAAATCCCGTTCACCCATCAACCCAGTGCTCGCTGACTTACATTGGCTCCCAGTCCATCAACATCGCGATTTTAAAATTCTCATCCTTATTTTCAAATCCCTCCTTGTTCTCGCCCCTCCCTACCTCTGTATCCTCCTCCAGCCCTACAACCCTCCGTGAATTCTGCGCGCCTCCAACTCTAGCCTCTTGTGCCTCCCCGATTTTCTTTGCACCAGCATTGGCGGCCGTGCCATAGAAACATAGAAACATAGAAGATAGGAGCAGGAGTAGGCCATTCGGCCCCTCGAGCCTGCTCCGCCATTCACTGAGGTCATGGCTGATCATCCAAATTCAGTACCCGGTCCCTGCCTTCTCCCCATATCCCTTGATCCCTTTAGCCTTAAGAAATATATCTAACTCCTTCAGCCGCCGAGGCCTTAAGCTCGGGACTTCCCTCCCTAAACCTCTCCGCCTCTCCTCCTTTAAGAAACTCCTTAAAACCGACCTCTTTAATCAAGCTTTTGGTCAACTGTCCTAATATTTCCTTATGTTGCTCGATGTCAAATTTTGTTTGATAATCGCTCCTGTGAAATGCCTTGGGACGTTTTAGGTGCTATGTAAATGCGAGTTGTTGTTGTTGGTATTGTCAGCTCCAGGAGCTCAAGGATGAGGTCAGCTCTTCATTTCTCCATCTATCTCAAGAAAACATGGCAACAGTTTTTTTCCTCACCGTCAGCACTTTGAACAGCTCCCACCTTTGGGGGTACTGCTAATACATCCCAAGTCATGCTATCACAAAAGTAGATATAATGAAAGGAAGTCTTGTATTGATATAGTGTCTTTCACGACATCAGGATGTCCCAGAGTGCTTTACAGTGAATTAAGGACTTTTTTGAAGTGTAGTCACTGTTGTAAAGTAGGAAATGAGGCAGCCAATGTGCGCACAGCAAGCTCCCACAAACAGCAAATAAATAAATGACCAGATCATGTGTAGGACAGCGCGAGCCAACTCCCACAACAGTAAGCTGCTGAGACTGCTTGCAGGAGTGGTTGACGCCACGGAACCTGAGAAGGTATCTGCGGCAGACCAGAATTTGTAACAGTAACAAACATTGAGGGGGGAAAAATTGGGTTGGTTTGCATTTCTTGTCCGCGATCGTTCAGCCCAGCACTCCTCTTGAGTGCCGGGCTGTTTTCACGGCACCCCGCTCCCCAGTGGTCCAGCAGGGCCCCGGTGCACGCTGCGCTAGACCCCTCCCCTTTAATCAGAGGAAGATGCCTGCAATGTCACGGCGCCACATGCCGCCGCGTGTGGCACTGTTGCACGTAGTGCCGTGAACTTCAGTAGTAGCGCCCCACCTCTTGCTTGGGGTGCTACTACAGAATTTTCGGCGGGGGGGCGCTACCTTTTTCGGGGTGCTAAAATTAGTGGCCCGGCGCCGTTCGCGCCCCAAAATGGGCGCCACCCAAATTTTCCCCCTAAGTTTCCTGCAGATTATGTCTCGCCAAACTTGCAGCAGTAACATCGCAACTGCTAGTCCTCCAATAAGAACAATACAACATAGCAAGACATGCCGAGTGTTGACAGTTGACATCCATGTTCTCAATCACTGCCGGCATTAAAACAACCCCACATCGGTGCAACAACAACAACTTGTATTTATATAGCACCTTTAACGCAGTAAAACGTCCCAAGGCGCTGCACAGGAGTATTTTGAGACAAAAAATTTGACACCGAGCCACATAAGGCTAAATTAGGGCAGGTGACCAAAAGCTTGGTCAAAGGGGTAGGTTTTAAGGAGTGCCTTAAAGGAGGAAAGAGAGGTAGAGAGGCGGAGAGGTTTAGGCAGGGAATTCCAGAGCTTAGGGCCTTGGCAACAGAAGGCACAGCTACCAATGGTTGAGCGATTATAATCAGGGATCCTCAAGAGGGCAGAATTAGAAGAGCGCAGATATGTCGGGGGGGTGGGGGGGTGGTTGTGGGGCTGAAGGAGATTACAGAGAAGGGGCGAGGCCATGGTGGGATTTGAAAACAAGGATGAGAATTTTGAAATCGAGGCGTTGCTTAACCGGGAGCCAATGTAGGTCAGCGAGCACAGGGGTGATGGGTGAATGGGACTTGGTGCAAGTTAGGACATGGGCAGCCGAGTTTTGGATGACCTCAAGTTTACGTAGGGTAGAATGTGGGAGGCCAGCCAGGAGTGCGTTGGAATAATCAAGTCTAGAGGTGACAAAGGCATGGATGAGGGTTTCAGCAGCGGATGAGCTGAGGCAAGGGCGGAGACGGGCGATGTTACGGCGTGCAGGTACACTGTAAATAAGAACAGCCACCAGAGAGGGATGTGAAAGCTGTAATATGATGTGGGGTTTAGATGAGGGCTATACACTGTCTAAGATTGGCTTTCATGATTTAGGCGACCATCTTCACCCTTTATAAGATGACTGCTTTGGAATCACTCCCACGTGATCACTATTCTTCATATCCCTAAAGACTTGTGGGTTTTGTTTACTTCTTTTTGAAACCCTCTCACAGACAAAATAAAATGGTACAACTCCTACAAAACTAGATACAGTAGTGACTTTATTTGACCATAGCAACAACTGCGGGATATGTACATTGCCTACACAGCTTTCTGCTTTAGTTTTTTACTCTGTTATGGAGTTTGTGATTTACACCACCTCCCCTTTCCACTTACTTAAAAACAAAGTTGAACCAAAAAGTGTAAGGAAACTCTTTTTTCGCAGATCAGTGCGCATGCCTGCAGAGCAGGACCCTGTGGAGCTCTTTTTCCTCTTGAATTGTTTCCGTGGCGCGGCTCTCCGGAGTGCTGGATGCACGTCAAGCGAAGAGAAATTGAAATTTCCGATAACATGCATGGGGCCGGCACACCAAGGACTGGGGCTGTCCCTAACGAAGATCGCGCTCGCTGACAGGCCTGGAGAACGCTCGTGATCCTGAGCCCTGGAGGTGGAGGACGCCTCTCTGCGCTTCCCTTCACAGGGCCGGGGCCGACTCCCCTTTCACCCTCTATCTTCACATGTCAGTGGAAACTTCTATGATGCCTTGACCCGTATCCAAATTAAAAAGCAAGCTGCCTGCACAGATCAAGCCGAGAATAAACTGGTCTGAGACCAAAATAATTTATTTTGGCCTCGTGATTTTTAACTAGAATTTATCCATTGACAACGTACACACTCATACTTTTGTCACAGTTTCAGTCTCATATCCTGCAAGATATGCCTCAAATGTTCGACTTTCATGTTATGTTTTTACAGTCTGAAATGTAATAAAGTTATTTAAACAGGCAGTTATTTTGATATATATGCAATAGTCATGGTAATGCTTTGTATTGCACCATTGAAAGAAATATAGTTCCACAAGCTTTATAAACCTCAAAGATTTCTCTGTCGTTTCTCATTACATCTTGATTCTTAATAATTGCAAAAGAATATTGTGGATTTTTTTTCACCTGTTACCTGTTTATAGTATTAACTTCTAAGATGTAAATGACACAAAGTCACCTACAGTATTCAACATGCTTGGCAGCGACGGTGATGGGGGGAGGGATTTAGTGGGTTAGGCTGTCTTGCCATGTCTGGGACTGGCACTAAATGTAGCCCAGATTGATGGGCTGAAAGTCAAAAATACTAAAGTAAAGGCCATTCAACTGGTCCAGCTCACCCCTCTAGTGTTCCCATTCACCCAGCTCAACACTCAGCTCAACACCGATTTTGAACTCTAACTTTGAATCCAAACCTTGTTACCTTTGAGTAATAATTTGTTGCCTATGTTTTGGGTTAATCGACTTCTCATTATTTTGAATTTACATCCTACTGGCCTGTCCAATCTTGAAGCAATATTCCGGGAACATCTTCACCACAATTCTGTACTTTATATACCTCTTAACCTTCTCTCTTAGGCTTCTCTAATCTTTCTGTATACTTCATCCTTTGATGCTTGGGATCATTCCTCTTGCTCTTCTTTGCAACTTTCCAAAACAAGTGTGTCCCTTTTGAATTTTGGTGACCAGAAGTGGACATTGTGGGATTGATTTCAACCACCAGTCACTGGGCAGGAAAGGTGTGTGGGAAGGGTTAAAATCAGGTGAATCATTTACCAGCCCAAGGTGGCACCGTTCCCACCCGGCACCATTTGATCTTTGTGAACTTTCAAGTTGGCCGAGACTCCTGTTCCAGGCAGGCGGGGGCCTAATTGAAATGTTAAAGTCGTGGCCCGATGACATCATCGGTGTCGCAATGCTATTTTTACTGGAACATGAGGGGTGACCCGTCTAGTGGCAAACTGGCCAGAGAAAACAGGCGGGAGGTGGCAGAGTGGTCCGAAGAGGCCAAGTTAAGCTCAGGTTTTTTTAATTTTTGGAAGGATTCCATAGGGGCGAGGAGGATCAGGAGTGCTCCTCTGGGCCCCACAAGGAATCCATGGACCAGCCCTGCCTCGATCTTTTCTCTCCTTCCCCCCAACCGGCATTGACTCTGCAACCCCCCTCCAGCAATTACCTGCTACCAGAGGTCGTTCCCTTGAGTCCCCGATAACACCTCGCTCCCGCCCCAATTCCCTCACCTGCACGCTGACCCTGCCGTCATTCCCACAGGCCCAGAGTGGGAGACAGATGTGCAATATTACAATGAGGCCCGGCAGTTAAAATTGGCCCAGCATCACTCCTCATGTTGCTGTCCGTTTCGGGTCCCCCACCCACCAACCCCGTCCCAAGTTAAAATCGACCCTTATACTTCAGGTGAGATCTGACACTGTAAAGACATAATAGATGTGACCAGTGGATTGCAAAACCTAACCATAACCTCTGTAGACATGTTTCGGATTTCTGGCTGTGTATCCCAACATTCTGTTTGCCTCTTTATTGCTTCTCCACATTTTCTCAAAATTCAAAGTAACGAAAGCGCTCCCTGTTCTCACTGTGAAATGGGGTTGGGCAGTCTGAATCCAGTTCATAGAATCATGCACCACAGAAGGAGGCCATCCAGCCCATCGTGCCTGTGCGGGCTCTTTGAAAGAACTATCCAATTAGTCCCACTCCCCTGCTCTCCCCATAGCCTTGCAAATCTTTTCTAGTATCAGTTCATTGTGGGTTCATGGCACGAAACTAAGGGGGCGATTTTATTAATGGGGGCGCGTTGGAGGTGGGACTGCTGCTTGTCGGGTTTCAGTCCCGCCTCCATCGATTTGTGGCCAACCCACGCTATTTCCCCTTGATTGACCTTGTTAAGCCCACCCAGCAGGCTTAGCAGGCCAATTAAGGGAAAGCTGGTTATAGAGAATGTCAGCGTATGACGTTTCATCTGTCAAAAATTTTTGACAGATGAATTGTCACCGTTTTGACAGCTCTGTGAAGCTGTCAAACAGTGACATTCTCTGCAGTTTGATGAGGTCTTACTTTCAAGACCTCACCAAACTTCTTTGTTTAACAGAAATTAGATGTTTGTTGCATCTGAGAATGCAATGGCCATCTCTCATCTGCAACACGGAGGTCCAAGACTCTGAAGCATACACACCGACTGAAGCCTGCAGGAAGAAACAAAGGTAAGTACACTTTTAAAACCACTTTGCACTTACCTCAGATACTCACCTCTACACTCTTGCACCCATCACTTACCTTCACACCACACTTTTGCACCCCCCTCGACCCCCGCAGACCCAGTACTCGCCTCGTTAAGCTGGCGGGTTTCGGAGCCTTCAGGAAGCCCGCACTTGTAAGGGCAAAAAGCGGATAATCCTATTTTCTGCCTGTTAATTGGCTTTAATCCCCTCCCGCCTCCAAGGAGACGGGACCCGACGCGGGACAGCTACCCACCTCCTGGGAAGATGGCATGGAGGCGGGTTGGGCACCCGCCCCCAAATTCTGCCATTTTCCCAGCAGTCCCGCCTCCATACCCGCCTCCCCAGGGCTGGCAAAATCACCCCCTAATTGTCAACTGGCACAAAATGATCACTTACACTCAAAGCAGTCCTGGCTGGCATGAGAAATGGAGAAGTTCATGCTGGTGGAATATAGTGTGTTTTTTGAGAGTTGAGTTAAAGGCATATGATGAGCCCTTGTTCTACCCAATCTGGGAGCGCTTCATACGAATACAGAAACCCAAAGCAGAAAGTCTTACACGCCCCTGCACTGAAATCCTTCATTTTGATGGGCACAGACATTCACCAGTTTAATACACAAAGTCCTTTATTTTGCTCTCGTTTCTTTCTGCAGAGGCCAATCTAAAAATTCTGGGAACATTTTCCCTCCCCGCATCAGCATAGAAAGTAATGGTGTGAGGCACAAAGAGATCTGGAAAAGGCCTACAATAAACCACAATAAAAAAAATAGGAAGAAAAGGCAAAAGTGACATTTGTTTCTAGCAAAACACTGAAAGATACCAGGAGGAAGTAGTCGTGACAATGAATACAAGAAAAAGTCAAGGATATGAAAAGGGAATTCACCCATTGAGTTCATCCCTTCCATATTCCAACTCACCCAGCCTAGGCCCAACGGCAGCTTGAACTCTCCCAATGTTTTTGAATGAATACATTTTTTTCTGATATTAATTTACATTTATTTTTAATTTGATGTCCTCTTGTTCTATTGGCTTGACTAGGATTAAAATAATATCCTAGGTTCACCTTATCTATGCCTATACCTAAATGAGGTAACTCCTTAACCTTCTTTTCTCTAGACTATTGAGCTTAATCTTCTCTAATCTTTCCTCATAGCTCATCCTCTTTATAATTGGGATTATTTTTTCACTCTTCTCTCTACCATTTCTAATGGACGTATGTCCCTTTTAAAGTATGGCGACCGGAGCTGTACACAAATTCAAAGTGAGGTCTGCTCAGTGCATTATAAAGCTTCGGAACGACCTCTGTATGCTGCGCTATTCTGGCTATGTATCCCAACATTCTATTTGCTTTTTTAATTGCTTCTTGCAACATTGTAAATGATGAGTCTATGATCATTCTCAGGTGCTTTTCAAAGTTAACTTGTGTTAATTCAGTTGCCTTCCATGTATATATGTTGCTCATTCTTTATTCCAGTATTGAATACATTGCATTTATCAGCATTTAATTTGCTATTTGTCTGCCCAGTTGTATAAGAACAAGAGCCTAAGCATTGACCTCTGCAGTGCTTCACTCAGCACCTCCTCCCTGTCAACCACTATGCCCATCACAAATATTCCCAAATTCCGATCTTATTCAGCATCACGTTGTACCAAGAACAATACATTGTGCATTAATGGTGTAATGATCCTTCTGAATCAGTGTAGCTTCTGACTTACCACAGCAATGGGAGATCTGCTAGTATATTGTTATTAATAAATTGAATCCTGTTGATTGCATAAGTAACTTGAGTGAGTGTCGCTTTTGAGCAAGCTGATTGGACTCTGGAGATAAGATAAACATTGCTCAAGCCATGAATCGGGATTGGTTTCCCTCAATTTCCCAAGGGAGGTTTTCAACAAGCGCTACATTGTAAAGAATTGTACAATATTAATTAAAGCATCAGAATATCATTACATTTATCAGATTCTTTCAGTCTAGAAAGATCTCTGTTCCCCAATCTCTAAAAGCTATTATTATTGGATATAACTTGCCAGGAGTTACCCTATTCATCCTTTAATTCCCTCTTCCATTATGATATCATAGCAGTATATTACAATCGGACGTATGGTATCCTGGACACAGTAATGAGCTTAGAGGGAGTTTGGTGAGCGGAGGAGAGAGGCTGGATTATGGTTTTGCTTATTTAAAACAGTTTAAATATTTTTATATAAAATGGCAAGGTAAACAGAAAAGGCAATAAGTAAAAAGAATGGGTAGTTCCCCTCACATGTGGCGAGGGGCATGGAGGAAGTTCAGAAAATGTATTTATTTTTGAATAATAAGCAAAAGAAAAATGTAAAGAAAAATATGAGTTTACTTGGGATGAAAGATCTCCAGGACTGAGATTTGGTTAAATAAATGATATGTGTGCCTATTTGCTGGAAAAAGCTTGTAGCAACATTCCCAACCGTTATCATGTTAACGTCAACAGCATTTCAGACTCTCTCTCTGTTTTTGAGATGTGTCCAGCATGCTTCAAAATATTAAATAAAAGAGAAATTTGAAAGGCAGCCATTTCATGCTGGTTTCTTCTGACATGGAGCCAGAAATTTACAAGCACGTGCCAATCTGCGAACTTCCCTCTCCAACAGCAATTAACCTCTAATTGACTTAAGAATGTACCTATTTGCAGCAATTAGACGTTGTGGCTTCCAAGGGGCAGGCCAGGTTAAATAAAGCTGCACCTTAGCCCTGCGGCCTGGAATTTCCGCAAGGTTCGCTGGCGGGAAATGGAGCGAGAAACGGTGTAAAAGGCTAAAAATGGCAGGTTACACAATTTCTCCAGCGCATCCGCCGAAGTTAAGTCAGGAGATCCAGAGAAACCCAACGCAATTCAGGGCCTGTATGTGACATGGTCTGAAGTTGCTATCATTATAAAGCAGACTACCATTAACTTACTGTAAGCCATACCACAGCAGATCTGTATTTTAGTTAACCGGGAATATCTGACTATTTTTCTTATAGAGAGAGAAACAGAAAGAAAATACAGCGCCACCGATTAACGCCTAAAGAGGCTGAGAGGTGGGGCGCTAGCCAATTTCTGGGTGGGCGCAGGGCGCCTAGCGCCTCGCCCCATATTGAGCATACATTTAGCGCCGGCGCTAAGATTGCACCTGCTCACGGGCGCAGGCTGATTATGACGTCATTTGAGTGTGCAACGCCTTTTGGGTGCCCCGGACCGGAAATTCAGTGGCGCCCCCCTTCGTAGCGCCTGGCGCTAATAGTGACAGCTTACCTGGAACCTTACCAAGTCGCTCTTGGGCTGGAGGAGCGTTATTTAAAGGGGACTGGTGTGGCTTAAAAGCGGCAGCCATTTTTGGAGCACAACTTCCTCGAGAGCTACAAAGAGTTGCTGAGCTGCACATTGAGAGCCATTTGACCACTGAGCCAGCGCAGGCAGACGATCATCAGCCTTCTAACCATCACCTTGCTGTTGGTGAGCCTTGACAACGGGGAACCTTCCTGTGGGCACTTATTATGGGGGCTGCATTGGAAGGGAACGTCCTGCTGCTGAATCATCTGGAAAGGGGACTGAGACACTGGGAGAGGGGGGCAGGCATGGCCAGACGGAGGAGGGCCAACAGACGTCGCCACAGCAGACCTTACGCTGGCAGGGTTTTCCGACAGCAGTTTTCCTACATGAACATGCCGGAAGAGCAGTGTGTCAGAAGGCTGCGATTTAGAAAGGAGGTGGTGACTGAGCTGTGCCAGCTGTTTCAGCCAGATCTGCAGCCTCAGATAAGGTGCAGGACATCTCTGTCGGTGGCTGAGAAGAAGCCTGCTGGCCTGAACTTCTACGCGAGCGGCTCTTCTCAGGCTGCGCGTCAGAGGCTGATCAGAAGTAGCTTCTAGGCCCCTCTCACGGAATGCTTGCTGCCATTCCAAGAACAGGAATGGAACCGGTCTGATACCCCCAAGCCTGTGAAGGGCAAGATGCATGTAAATAGCAGGCATGGCCATTGTAAATGAAGAAAGTGTTTCATTACACAAAATGTGGTTCCTTCAAACATGAGAAAGCTATGGCAACAGAAAGCAAAACTAATACACTGACACATAACTGCATCTCACACCCGGGAGACTGTCCAAAACATAAATCACATTCCGACCATCTTCCTTGGCCTTGATTCCACTGCGCCAACCAAAGCATCCAATGCCCCATCAGTGAGGCGTTCCACCCTCTGCCTCACCCTTTCCATGTCTTGCTAGGCTGGTGCGCCACAGGTCGGCTCCCACCGCTTTGAAGGCCTACAAGGCAGTGAGTGTGTCTGGTGATGCCAATTGACCTGCCCCTTTAAGAGCTGGCCGGCGCGAGTGTGTCTCAGGGAAAGTGATTATTGACAGCACCTTCGGTGTGCCCCGCCGCCGCGAAATTGCGTTGCGCCGCCGGGTTAGCGCCTTAAGACTAGCGTGCAGTGCCTGATTTAGCGCCGCAATCACCTTTAGGGGCGCTGCAACCCAATATCGCGCTAGGTGGCGCTAAATTGCGCCTGGCGCTAAACTTTGCGCATCGCCAGGACTAGCGCCCCAAACGCGGCTATACCGAATTTCTAGGCCAAAGGATCATAGAATAATACAGCACAGAAGGAGGCCATTCGGCCCATCGTGCTTGTGCCGGCTCTTTGGTAGAGGTATTCAATTAATCCCACTTCCCTGCTCTTTCCCCATAGCTAAATCTCTAAATTGTCAGACTGCGTGTCCGACATTCAGTACTGGGTGAGCAGATATTTCCACCAACTAAATATTGGGAAGACTGAAGCCATTGTCTTCGGTCCCCGCCACAAACACCGTTCCCTAGCCAGCGACTCCATCCCTCTCCCTGGCAACTGTCTGAGGCTGAACCAGAGTCTTTGCAACCTTAGTGTCATATTTGACCCCGAGATGAGCTTCCGACCACATATCTGCCTATTTCCACCTCCATAACATCGTCCGACTCTGTCCCTGCCTCAGCTCATCTGCTGCTGAAACCCTCATCCATGCCTTTGTTACCTCTAGACTTGACTATTCCAATGCACTCCTGGCTGGCCTTCCACATTCTACCCTATGTAAACGTGAGGTCATCCAAAACTGCTGCTCGTGTCCTACTTCACACCAAGTCTCATTCACCCATCACCCCTGTGCTCGCTGACCTACATTGTCTCCTGGTTAAGCAACGCCTCGATTTCAAAATTCTCATCCTTGTTTTCAAATCCCTCCATGGCCTCATGCATCCCTATCTCTGTACTCTCCTCCAGCCGTACAATCCTCTGAGATATTGGCGCTCCTCCAATTCTGGCCTCTTGAGCAACCCCGATTTTAATTGCTCCACCATTGGTGGCTGTGCCTTCAGCTGCCAAGACTCTAAGCTCTGGAATTCCCTCCCTAAACCTCTCCGCCTCTCTGCCTCTCTTTCCTCCTTTAAGAGGCTCCTTAAAACCTACCTCGTCTGTCCTAATATCTCCTTATGTGACTCGGTATCAAATTTTGTTTGATAACGATCCTGTGAAGCGCCTTGGAATGTTTTGCTACGTTAAAGATGCTATATAAATCCAAGCTGTTGTTGCTGCTCTGTAAATGTTTTCCCTTCAAGTATTTATCCAATAAAAAGATAAGGAAGAAAGATGTGAGAGCTGTACAGAGAAAAATAGAGAAGGAGAGTGAGTAATGCTATGAGAGATCAACTCATCTAAATAAAGCAATAAGGGGGATTATCCAGTCAGAACCAATAATACTCGCCCCCACCTAAGCAGTCTGGACTCCCTTCCTGGAGACCACTACAAGAACCCCCTCATAAACATCACAGCACAGTCCTAATTGTGCACGAGGTTAGGTGGAGATAGGATCAATAACACTGCCCACCACCCTCCCCGTGTCACAATGAACCAATCTAATTGTACTCCGAGACAAGGTAGGGTAGGTGTATCTAAACCTATGGGGCAGTGGAACAGATCACATTTGGTGAATGGGCCACTAGTCAGGAAGAATCCTGATTAAACACCTTTTCCAACTCCCAATCTTTTCTCCACTTTATGCAGTCGATGGGGGCAATCATTTCCGCCTTCATATCTTTTGTCTCTTTCTCTCTGTTTCTTGATTTCTGTCTGTCTCTTTCCATTCAGTTTTTATCTGTCTCCTCCCTTATTTCCACTTCCCTTTTCTTATTCTCCTGTTTTCACCTCTCTCATGTTTGACTTTGCGATTGTGGGCGGGAGAGACAGCAGCATCAGTGGAAAAGGTGCTGGAGACATTGCTGTATTCTTGGGAAGGGCAAGGGAGGTCTAGTCTGGCAGTTTACCAGCTGCATGGTGGAGTATAGTCCATTGGACAGTCAGGTGTGCTAATATAATCAGGCTCAGAAGCCCTGTGAGGACAATTTGGATTGCTCCAAGCTGGGCAAGTCCTGCCAGTAACGTGCCTCTCCCACGCCAAACATAGAGTCACACCTGGGTAATCTAAGCACTCTGAATGAAAAGAGCTCACCTCTGAAAGTGGGAAATATATGTAACAAGAGTCAGCAATGCTGTCACTCACAGTAGGAATACAGTGGGCTGATGTTCAGCTTACACTTCCAGCAGCACTACTGACCCCATCCAGTTGTGACCTGGGGTATTGTGGATTCCCAGCCGGAGCTCTTATGCCAGTACCAGGGCTGGCAGTGCTGTGCCTCTGATCGTTTATGTTCAGCTTTCTGCTGGTGGGTTTTTCTTCAAGCAGGAGCTTGCCAGTGAGCCATTTAGAGTCAGGAAACAGGCTGGATGTAGTCTACAGGCTGGCCGTTGAACATCGTAGGGTAGTTCCTGACCACCCCAGACCAGCTCCTGACCAGCTCCTGACCAGCTCCTAACTAGCTCATGACCACCCCTGACCAGCTCCTGACCAGCCCTGACCAGCTCATGACCAGCTCCTGACCACCTCTGACCAGCTCCTGACCACCTCTGACCAGCTCCTGACCACCCCTGACCAGCTCATGACCAGCTCATGACCAGCTCCTGACCACCCCAGGCCAGCTCATGACCACCCCTGACCAGCTCCTGACCAGCCCTGACCAGCTCCTGACCAGCTCCTGACCACCTCTGGCCAGCTCCTGACCACCCCTGTCCAGCTCCTGACCACCTCTGACCAGCTCCTGACCACCTCTGACCAGCTCCTGATCACCCCTGACCAGCTCCTGACCAGCTCCTGACCAGCTTCTGACCAGCTCCTGACCAGCTCCTGACCAGCTCCTGACCACCCCTGGCCAGTTCCTAACCAGCTCCTGACCACCCCTGACCAGCTCCTGACCACCCCTGACCAGCTCCTGACCACCACTGACCAGCTCCTGACCAGCTCCTGACCAGCTCCTGACCACCCCTGACCAGCTCCTGACCAGCTCCTGACCACCCCTGACCAGCTCCTAACCAGCTCCTGACCACCCATACCAGCTCCTGACCACCCCTGACCAGCTCCTGACCAGCTCCTGACCAGCTCCTAACCAGCTCTTGACCACCCCTGACCAGCTCCTGACCACCCCTGACCAGCTCCTGACCACCCCTGACCAGCTCCTGACCAGCTCCTGACCAGCTCCTGACCACCCCTGACCAGCTCCTAACCAGCTCCTGACCACCCCTGACCAGCTCCTGACCAGCTCCTGACCACCCCTGACCATTTCCTAACCAGCTCCTGACCACCCCTAACTAGCCACTTCCCCAATGGGCACTGCAAACAAAACTCCCTAACCTTGAATCATGAAATACCGACCCCCCGCCTCCGCCCCGCATCCCCCCCCCCTCCCCGCCCCCCCCCCAACCGCCATTTTAACTCGGTGCAAATTGGGCAGTTGGGCCATCGACAAGAGACTCGGGCAATTTTAACCCCTGGGCCTCTTTTCCACGTGGGAAGTTGGACTCCCGCCCGAAACTGGGAATTACTACCTGGCCGAAGGATGGAAGTGGAATTTTGAATGGCAGGAGGCTGCTGCCAGGGACCCGAAGGAATGGTCCCAGGCCTAAGGTAAGTAGTGGGGAGGGCTGTCTGGTGCGGTCAGGGACGAGGAAGGAAGCCCAGGGCTGAGAGAGGCCCAAGGTTTCCTTGTGGGGCCCAGAGGAGCACTCCTGGGACACAAGAAAAATCAGAAATAATTTAAAATACTGGTATTCCTGGGTCTCTTCTGGCCCAGCACTTGCTTACCACCAGGTCTCAGTGGTGGGTTCGGCACTGTGCGTGACTTGTTGTGATCCAAAGTAACAATCGTGTTGGGGTCCGAATTGTGCCATAGGCCCCCGGCATTTAAACATTATTGAGGCCCCCGACTGCCTGCTGCCAGTGCCACCTACGCTACTGAAAACCTGGCATTCAAAATGGCAGCAGGCGGGCGCACTTCGGAAACGCAGCGGGCAGCACTCGACCGCCATTTTAAATCACGCACCTGCCCTGTTCCCAGACAGGGTTAAAATTGGATCTTACGAGACCAAATAATAAATGCATAATCCTTCAAATGCTAGGGAAGCAAAATGCTAGAATTGCACTTGTAAGTAAGCCTGTGTAAAATTCTGAAGCAAAGAACGTTATTGAGCCTGTGGTGTGGGCCTCATGGGGCTGGTATTTTGCTTCCACAAATCAGAGCATATGTGACTGACTCTCAGCTCTGTTTAGCCATGGCAGCGTATCTGCACTGTTGCTTCATCGAGCGTGCCTTATTGACGGGAGACTTTCCTGTTGCATTCATCTCAAGCACACATTCCAACTGAAATAAATGATGGTATTCCATCACACAACTGGTGAAATGGAACCTTTTCCCTATTGTCTGCCGCTGTGCTTTTTGTACAGATGGTGTGAATGAAGGCACAGAAGGGGGCATCAATGTCAGGAGGGCAACAGGGGACAGAGAGACAGATCCCATTCAGCCACAACAGCGTGTAAGTGAAGAGTCAGCGATCTATAGTCAGGTGGGGGGGAGGAGGTCACACAATAGGTCATGAGGTGACATCCACTTTCAAACAGCTCAACCAGTGCTTGCCATTTGAAATTGCACTTTTAACATAAATAATTTTGAGTTAATATGTCCTGGGTCTTAAGATGATGACTAACCTCACCGATACAGATGTAAGTAAGTAAACAAGACAGGTTCGAAACATAGTCACCATTTGCTTTGGTAGTTTCCCTTCTGCTACGTTTATATTACAGTGAGGCTCCTAGAAGCAGCCCTGGCTCTGATGGCTGTGCTGTAATATATAAGTTTTGTCCCCCTCCCGCTGTCCTCCCCCTCACAAAAATCTGTTCCTGCACAAGTGCGAGCTGCTGGCGCAATGACTGATTTCTATCCCCTCCCCTCAACTCCCACCATCCCCACAACCCGCCCCCCCCCCACCCCGCCCCCCACCTCACCTCCAGTACCCAAATAACGGTCAGGAGGAAAAAATTGGTAAAGAAATTTATTCCAGTAAAATAACTGCTTGCCAGATTATTGAGAAGGCCCGAGGCCGGCTCAAAATTGAGCCTCGGGCCTTTCGGTTCAGGCTCATGTTGTAGCTGCATTTTCTACCCCTAGTTGTCTTACAGTACCTCGCCCGTGCAAGCCTCGATAGTGAGTGCTGGAAGGCTATTTGGTCGGGTGTGGGGAAGATCACAAGTCTGATTTTGTCCTCACCCGACATCCAGGCTTGGATATTCCCTGTAGTGGTCACTGGACAACGATCAGGACCAGGAACCTTTCCCAAGCCCAGGAAGCTGAGCCCAATTGCTGCCCCACTGAGGTCAGCTTTTTTAAAATTCATTCTCGGGATGTGGGCATTGCTGGCAAGACCACATTTATTGCCCATCCCTAGTTGCCCTGAGGGCATTAAGAAACACCCATGTAGTGTGGGACTGGATTCACAAATAGGCCAGACCAGATAGAGGTAGCAGGTTCCCTTCCCTGAAGGAGATTATTTGGGTTTTTAAGACAATTCAATAGCTTTCATAGTTAATTTATCTGCTGCCAGCCCAAAATCCGATTTAATTTATTTAAATTTCCAATTTGCCAGGGTGGGATTTGAACTCACAACCTCTGGATTGTTAGTCAGGTATCATAACCAACCAACTCAGAGCACTATCAAACTTAACACACTGAAAGCAACAGCCTCAATACGCAGACAGCACCAATAGCCTTAAACACGCTACAGAGTTGTTTCTGCAACTCCAGCAGGAGAGGGGTGAGTCTGAAAACAGCATTATCATGCACTGGGAGGAAAAGTATTAAGTGATTAATTCTACAATTAAGTGACACCTTTTACTGAAGAAATATCTCGTGAAGCCGATGTGGCTTTCTGAATGGACTGAACAAAAAAAGCATTTTAGAATGTACTAATAAACTGGTGAGTTTATCCATAAACTCTAAAACTTTGCAAAATGATTTTCCATCAGAGAAGATGGGTTGATCAGCAGTATAAGGGATATAGTTTGGAAATCATGCTGACAATATTCCTTTCCAGATAACAAAAGCATTCTTCACAAGAATTGTACACTGTGAAGATATTGAGAAGGTCAGATCCAGGAACATGAGGCTCTGTATACTCATGAGATTGGACGCCGACCCTCAAAGCTGAATTGAGGCTCAGTGATCACGGAAAACTCAAAGGGCAAGAGCAGGAACCATTGATGTCAGGACAGGCAACCCCCAGGACATGAACATCAGCTTTACTGGAAAAGAAACCCTCCAGGAGGCACCTGTATATCTTCTACAGGACAGTGTTTGAAGGCAAATGCTTGGATAAGTAGGCAGGAACTCTCAAATACTGGCTTCCTGTCACACAACGCCCAAGTGAGACAGTCTGTTTATTCAACGGGAGTGACTGATACCTGAAATATTGCTATAGCTAATAAATTCATTCTACTTTGAATTAGAGAAGCGCAGATGTCTCGGGGGGTTGTGAAGCTGAAGGAGATTACAGAGATAGGGAGGGGCGAGGTCATGGAGGGATTTGAAAACAAGAATGAGAATTTTGAAATCAAGGCATTGCTTAACCGGGAGCCAATGTAGGTCAGCGAGCACAGGAGTGATGGGTGAACGGGACTTGGTGTGAGTTAGGACACGGGCAGCTGAGTTTTGGATGACCTCAAGTTTACGTAGGGTGGAATGTGGGAGGCCAGCCAGGAGTGCATTGGAGTAGTCAAGTCTAGAGGTAACAAAGGCATGGATGAGGGTTTCAGCAGCGGATGAGCTGAGGCAAGGGTGGAGACGGGCGATGCTACGTTGGTGGAAGCAGGCGGTCTTAGTTATGCTGTGGATATGTGGTCGGAAGCTAATTTCAGGGTCAAATATGACACCAAGGCTGCAAACAGTGTGGCTCAACCTCAGACAGATGTTGGGGAGAGGGATGGAGTCAGTGGCTAGGGAACGGAGTTTGTGGCGGGGACCGAAAATAATAAGATAATTACAGGTGAGCAAGGCCATTCGGCCCATCTTAATTCATCCATCGAGAGAGATCTTAATGTTCGCCCCATTGTAGCATCCAATTGTTTCTTAAATAATTCCATGGTTTTTGCCTCCACTGCTCTATCTGGAAGTTTATTCCGTATGTTGATCACTGTGTGAAGAGGAATTTGCTGATCTCAGTCCTAAAATTACCTTTTACTAGTTTGAACCCATGCCCCCTTGTCGTACTCCCACGGTTTATATCAAAGTAATATTCCGGGTTAATTTTTTCATATCCATAATGTTGTGTATGTAACCTGTTCCACCTTAAGAGAGCTTAAGCCTGTTCCACCTTAAGAGATGTACTACTTTCTCAGGCTGCTGTAGACGTAATACCGGGGGTGAACACACCGGTATATAAGCACTGTGCAGTAATCTTGTATTCAGTATAGTCCCTACCTCCAACCAGTAAAGACCTGTTTTTATTGTTACTCATTAGTCTGTGTCTTAATTAACTAAATAATTCACAGACTTAACACATAACAATCTTATATATCTCGATATAAGATCACTTCTCAGATGCATTTTTTCCAGGTTGAAAAGCCCAAGTCTATCCAGGTTTTCCTCACAACTGAGCCTTCAAACACTGGGGATCAGATTTGTGGCTCTTCTCTGCACTGCCTCCACTGCTTGAATGCTCCTCTTGCGAGCCATACAGACCAGCTAGATCCCACCTTCGACGTCTGTTGTCTGCAGAGTTATCTGATCTCAGCCAGGTTGGCCATATGACTGCTGTGTTCTTGCCTGGATTTCTTGGACCCCCATCCTCCCCTTTCACACTGAGCTCGGATCCACGTAACTTTAGATTCATCCTTGAGTGGCTAATACTCTGTGCTCAGCACCTTTCTCTAGCCAGTCAGGAGACTGAATATTGTTACATTGCATCTTCAGTGTTGAAACCTTGCCAAGTTAAATAATTACATGTCAAGCAGGCTAATATTCATGAATTGGGAAGAGCTCCCATTAAGATAGGTTGGTGGCCGTACAAAAAGTTGAACAATTCCTGAAATGAGTTACCTTGCTGGCAGTGCTCAAGGTGTTAAATAGCACTTGTGCATATAACCTGTTCTAGCAACACCATGGCAACAACAAGAATGCCTCTCGAGTGGCATCTTTATTTTCTTAGTGACTCTCTATAACAACCAATGGATAACAGAAAGAGAGGTTGAGTTAGTTTGGACCCGATTTTAACTGCCTCTGCCTGGTGGAAACCAGGCGGGAGGGGCAGTTAAAATAACAGGAGTCAGTTTACCCCACCGATCCCACTTCCTTCCCACCATGTCTCCATATTAACCCGCTCTTTTAAGCAGGCGAGCAGGAAAACGAATTTTAAAAAACTTTATTTAAATGAGGTCCTGCTGTTAAGATTGACAGGGCCTCCACATCCCCGACCTTGCCAGGTTTTCCCCGCACTCCCCCGCACCATCCCCACTTCCCTGTTAAAATCGGGGCCTTTGATTTTCAAGGAATATGCCAGTTGTAATGTCCGACATGTGGGTAATATTGCCTTAAGAATGCTCTGGGATCATTGTATCCCGTCTACCTGTTAATTTGGTAATCTACAATCTTTGCTAAATACATAACCAGAGAGCAGGATCAATCCAGTTTTATCATGAATGCATAGAGAAAAAGCTCCAACCTTACAACCAGTGCCTATTATAGTTTCTTTCTTAATAAATCTTTCTAGATGATACAGAGACATTACACCATCTATAAATTTGTTTGGCTTCAAGCGAACAGCAATGAACAATATTGTTTTATGTTCAGCGGAAATATTCTCTTCTTCCATCAGTTGTATCCAGAGCAAGAATCATCCTCTGTGATTCAAACTGCATTTTTAAAAAATTCGTTCCTGGGATGTGGGTGCCGCGGGCAAGGCCAGCATTTATTGCCCATCCCTAATTGCCCTCGAGAAGGTGGTGGTGAGCCGCCTTCTTGAACCGCTGCAGTCCGTGTGGTGAGGGCACTCCCACAGTGCTGTTAGGGAGGGAGTTCCAGGATTTTGACCCAGCGACGATGAAGGATCGGCGATATATTTCTAAGTCAGGATGGTGTGTGACTTGGAGGGGAACTTGGAGGTGGTGGTGTTCCCATGCGCCTGCTGCCTTTGTCCTTCTAGGTGGTAGAGGTCACGGGTTTGGGAGGTATTGTCGAAGAAGACTTGGTGAGTTGGTGCAGTGCGTTACTTGTAGATGCGAGCTTCCATGGTCCTGACTCTTTCTGAGCTTCAGGGAGTGATTTTGCATGGGTCACTCAGTCAACTGATTGTCGTTCTAGACAAGATAGTAACAAGGGCTTCCCAATACCTAGATGTTGCTAAAGCTGAGCAGCAGCAGTTTAACACTGAAAGGTTTTATCCTATAGTTAGTTTACCAAGGGTTGTCGGTGTTGTCCACTGAACACATTGCAACATCTTACACCTCTACATCGTGCCTTCATGTATCTGAATAGGAAAGGATTCAAGACCATGAATATGCAGGTATTTGCCAACCACCCAGACTTGTTCTGTCTCAAACCACTGCATTTAGAATGTTTAAGAGAAATGATAGACTACATGATTGGATGCTGGATGATCATGCATATGGAATCAAGTCATGGCTGATGACTTCATTACATAATCCTCAAAATTCTGCTAAGCACAGATATGACGCACAGAAAATCAAGTAATCAGCCTTTAAAAGAAGACTGTATTTGAGAGGCTAAAAGTAGACTTCCATTGTCTGGACTGATTGTGAGGTGGCCTTTGGTATGTATCAATATTAAGCATCCAAATGCTTTGCAGTCTACTGCACTGTATTGTCATACAGCCAAAGTGAAAGTGCAGACTTTATCCATACTGATACAACTGCAACAGCCAGGAAAATGAAGACAAATATGCAACAGAACAATAATAAATACAGATAGTCTTCCTTCATGAAAACCATATCCAAAGACATCCAATCCTTCTTGCCAATTTGAAATCCCAGACAACTATTGATATTTAATATGTAATGCAACCAATGGATTGGTATATCTTAACTTTTATTCAAATATAGTTTTGGCAAATTTTATATATGTAAGGTAATTAAATTCTGTACAATATTCTATACTTTTGTTTGGAAACTTTATTATTCTTTGTTTGCCGTATTTAGGGTTTTTAACTGTGAAATTGGGTAATCCTTTGTGGCACTCAATTGATTTGGGTAGAGTTTCCGCTCGGATGCATTGTTTTTTCGGCGCAAAAGATTGGGGAATTTTAAATCGAGTTTCCGCGATCTTTTGCGCTAGTTTAAAAAACATTGCGACAGAAGCTGGCTCCGCCCACAACACTGGCCACACCCCCAGGTTGAATTAATCACCATGGCGAGTTTCCGCTAATTGCGCTCATTTGCGGGCCTTCGAGGAGGTTCCAAAACTTAAGCGGGATCTTGTTGGGCGCAAGGACACTAGTAGGCATGTTTTAAAAGCTTTTGATGTAATATTTTTTAAATTTACTTGGAAACTGACTACTGTACCCCAATATAACTAGCAAATGGTTCTGTATATGTTTTTAAAAGTCATTATCAGTCATTTGAAATCCACAGGTGGTGGACTGACACTGTGATTTAAAATGCTTCTTTTTTTGTGATAAACCCATTTTCAGCTGTATTAATTGAATTGCACCAAGTTACCAAACTTAAATATATTAAGGAATATTTTTTAAAGCAAATTTTAAAAAAATTACATTTTAAAATTCTGCCCGAATGCGTTGGTTTATGGCAGATTTTGCGTTCAGCGATATGCAAATAAATTAGAGCGAAAACTCGTGGGAAAAAAACCTCAAAATGGACGCAAAGCGGCAACTCTACCCCATTGTGTAAAAGCTATTGTGTGTTACCAGTAGTAGCAAGACCTGTGAAGAGACCATTAACTTTTCCCAGGTGTGTGACTTTGAACTGCGATGAGTGATGCTTCACTTTCTGGGATATTTACATCTTCTACCATCTCTCAGGATGCATGCTGGCTTCGATCCACAATTCACTGAAAATGCGGCTTTGACTTAACATCAGCTCAGGGATGCCTGCCAGAGCACATGTCATGCCTAAATTGTTTAAGACCTTCTTATACTGTAGCTTAAGCAATCTCCAGGCGCCCATTTTTCTAGCTGGGTGCAGTGTGGGTGGCATCTTCAAAGCCTGTTTATCTAGCAGTCTACAGCCCATCCCCCAAGGCTGTAATCTAACATGCAAGGCAGATTGCGGGACATCCAATGTGCCTATTACACGACATGCAAAATGGAATGAAGTCCTGCAAATACTGGGTTCCAAAACAGCATGCAAGCCAAATAATGTCAGTTTGCATTCTTGACTGTAGCACACCTTGCACATTGACTGTGTGACTGCACAGTACAAAGTACAAGACCATCACGTTTGCTCTGAAGCCTACTTTCACATCCTGACAGTACCTCGGCAGTGTGCCACTGAAAGCAGGGATAAGGTAGACCACACCATCTTTCATGCTTGTCAGTCTGACCAGCATGTTACAGCGCTCTGTAGTGTTTGCCCAACTATTTCACTTTCCCCCTATCTATTCCTTCGGTCTCATTCCTGTAATAAATCCATGTTTGATGTCACCTAACCACTACTTTTTGATTTATTTCCTCTTCTATTTGTCTCAGTCCTGGCTGTGTCTTGAACTATGCGGCTTGGCCCTTCACCTAGGTTTCTCAATAAAACAAATAATAAACTGACACCTCTCACTATCTGCCCAGCAGATACCAGGGGAGAAAATTGGGTTGATTTGCGCCTCTTGTTAGCGCTAACGGGGCGCAAATCCCATAGCGCCCATAGCGGTGGCGGTAACCATTAGCGCCCTGCGGCGCTGCGGCACCGGCGATGACGTCATCGCTGTGCGCAGCGCCCCAGCCGCAAACTTCGCTTGTGCCCCCTGACCTATCGCTGGACGATATGTCTGACAGGGTCAGGGGGCGTTTTTGCAGCAGCACTAGTAAAAGGGGCAGGTGTTGGGCGGCCATTTTTTGGGGGGCCGACTGCCAGCACCTCTTGAGTGCCGGGCTGTTTTCACGGCACCCTGCTCCCCAGTGGTCCAGCAGGGCCCCGCCCCTCCCCTTTAATCAGGGGAGGAGGCCTGCAATGTCACGCCGCTATGTGCCGCTGCACGTGACGCTGTTGCACGTAGTGCTGTGATCTTCAGTTGTAACGCCCCAAGAAGGAGGTGGCGCGCTTCAGTATGCTGGTTCAAACAATTGCTATATTGACAATATGTATTCAATGATGTAACTTCATGTGTGAAAAAGCACTAAATTGCAAGTTTTCAATAAGGTGAGTAATTTCCTCACAAACACCACCCCAACTAGCTTCACAGCAATGGACGAAATGCTCTCATTGTGAATACTGAATAATGCAGATGGACACCCCTACTGGCCAAACACAAATCCTATCAAGTCCTGTATCATGTAAAATTTCCAATGTAATGCACAAGAATATTCCTAGTTTCAAATACAGTTGTCTTACAAGTTAAAAAGTGACCATGGTCTAAATGTAGACTACTGCAGGTAATTAAAATGATTCATAAAACTTGCAATATATTTATTGTTACTTTTCAACACTTCCACCCCCTCCTCCCCACCCCCCCCAACAGCCACTAAATGAAAATGTGCTGTTGTCCTCGATTATAATAATGCTTTGTCTTTGAAATAATATTTGATCACCCAAGTATGGCTTGGATCAAATGAATGGCTCTAATATGATTCTGATGCTCTCAATTATAGATATGAGCAGCTATCTTGACCCTAATTAACGGTTTTCATTTGCACATTACAAAAAACTGGATTTGCATATTAGTAAACGGAAAGCGCTCCCATCTCTGTTGATGCGACAGAGCATGCCAAATGCTGGAGCATGACAGGAAAGGCTGGCATTCACTGGCACTGGCAGGTTGCCATGCTCATGATGCCCTCTGTGCCAGCCAAGTGAAAATGGCGCATCAATAACTGCTGTCTTGCCAATATTTAAACACTGTGAGTCACCTTCAAAGTCACCAACTGTAAACACTAGGGAGCGAAACAATTATTCAGTTAATTAAATAATAATCCAATTTCAATGAAATAATTGGACACTCATTTCTCTTGTTTTTGCCAGTTTTCACTGTAGCAAGTGAGTTGCTTTGAAATGATGGGCGATGATGTCATTTTAATCCACAGCATTAATGGCTTTGAATGTTACACTGTGCTGTGCTTCCTGAAGACTGGAAATTATTCGACAATGGTACGATGAAAACTACCAAGATTTCTGTTTTACTGTGAGGGTCTTTTTATTGTGCATTTCATTTCTGCGGCTATTGGAAATATGCAGTGCCGCTCAGTGACCTTAAATATTGCATCGAAGCCAGGCAACATACAGAGGTTTCATTGTAGTAACCAATCTGGATTTTATTCAGCTGACTATTAGATAACTGAATTGTCCCCAAGGCGTCAGTAGTTCTTAAAGCTGACCCACAGTTGTGTCATAGTTGAACGTTTCCAAGATGGATTTGGTAACTAAAGAAGCTGGACTCTTACAAATGTTCTTCTGAGTGCTGTCCATTATGGAGACCTTTGTATTTTTGCAGTGCGGCTCAGTTTCAGACTCCCTGTTTTCTGTTCTTTCTTCTGGCATCTGAGGACACCCAGGGACAAAAAGTGAAAGCCAGCAGCATGAGCCCATGAACTAATGCGCTGGAGTTCGATCTCTGCAGGGGAAACTTGAATATCTACAGAACGGATGCTATCGGGGAGACAAGTCCTGAACGAATTGGCTTTTTTAGCTCCCGACAGTCAGCCGCACAAAAACAAAAATCAGGCACAATTGACAAAACATTGAAACTTTTATACCTGACAAGAGGGGGAAAGTCTTGGAAAAGCATTTATATTCTGTGGAAAAAGTAGTTTCATTTCAATCTGTGAATGAACCATTGTCTGTGATTGTGTCAGTTCTATCACAAATGTATTATGTCTTCCACCCATTCTCATTATTTAAAACAAAATGCAATATTTCACCATTCCCTCCTATCCGCCACTGACGCAGGTCTGGTAAAACCCTGCATAGGAGGGAATCTCACACAAGCTAAGAAATCTCACTGGGACCTCCTGAAGTAATACTGGAATTCCCACCCCACGGATTCCAGGGCTGTCCAATTGGGTGAATATTTTAAAATTGAAAATGCTGTCCTTTTTTTACGGCTTCAATAACTTTGAAAATAGTAGACACACGTGAGCAATGGGGATTTGAAATCTAAGGGCTGTTGAGAAAATTCCACCTGCCTCAATATTTCTGAGGTATCAGTAGTGTTCAGGACACACTGACTTTGTGATGTATTAATGAAGGGGAGGGAGCGGAGGAGGCTTACCTGCATTAAAATTAATCTGTGGACAGAACAAGTTTTATTGGTGTTAAAGAAGTGTTAATCTGTGAAAATAGTGAGATGGTCTTATTTACTGGCTAGACTGCGGTGTTACTTGCCGCTTGCTAATCACTTCAATCATAATATTTAAAATTATTTCCCAAGTTTATAATGGAAGCTCACCAATCTCTTTTTCGTGCTACTAGACATTTTTACACTTCTCCTCTCGCACTCTCCTCCCCAATCCTCCAATGGTCTTCACACTCTTGACTCTCCTCCTTGAATGTTTGTTGGGATAGTCTAGAGGTCCTGCCAACAGTAATCCTGTGCAGCCTGTCAGAATGCTTTGGAAGGGAATATTCCTGTTTCCTCTCTCCTCAATGGTTCATTCACCCTTTCCATCCTGTTTTGCAATCCTGAATCTGACAGACTTGACTTAGACCAATAAAGCTCTTCCCTTTGGAATGCTGTGAACATTCATTAAGACTGGGATTCAAATCTCAGTAACCTAACTGACGATGCAATATTTTAGCTTTGTAAAAGAAAACAAAAAGGATTTTAAGACAGCACCAGGACAGGTATACCTTAATTACAGACAGTCCCAAGTACCTGCCCTGCATTCAATGGCACCATAATATTCTTTTTTTTTAGACTTTAATCCAATTTAACAAACTGGTCAATTTGGTTGCATAACTTGATAGGAAGGAACCTTTTTCGTTTGTCTATCCCTTCCCTTCCCTTTTTTATAGCTTTTAATATTTGATGGGAATAGGAAAAGAAGCCACCCAAATGCTTCCCTATGCTCCACAAAAATACTCCAGTCCACTGCTGGCCCATGCACGGCCCCTCACTGAGATTGCATCCCACCCCCCCCACCGACTCCAATTGTCAGCTGGCTCCGCACAGGTGCTGGCTGCTTTTCTGACCTCCCCAACCCATGTGCTTCCTCAGAGCGCCGATTTGGCATCTGCAGTTCGCTGACTGCATTCAAATGAGGTCCGAGCCTCAAAATGGCTGAGGCCCCACGGTGGTTACAGCGGGTGGACTCCTTCAACCCAAAGCCTGCTGTGCGTGCGCCTAAACTGAGAATTGGCCCCAATGCGTGTTACCAAGACTTAGTTGATAACACTCAGCTCACTTACCTGGGTGGACATCGACAAACACTTCAACAAAACAAAGATAATATCAAGTTCAATTTTCAGACAAATTCATCTACTACGGGAATCAAAAGTAAACCGTGGGAGTTCTCCTTTATTCTTCTCAAATGCACAGAGTACGTGGTCATAGTTATGCCACAGCAATTAGTCCACATGGATATCTGTTACCAATCATAGATGTCCTCGGCCTGATGAAGACAGACTTCATATTAATTCTCCTTACTTTTAACAACATAACAAAAGGAAGAGTCGGTCTTAATGGAGTCTGGTGTGGAGATGCCGGAGTTGGACTGGGGTGGACAAATGTAAGAAATCACACAACACCAGGTTATAGTCCAACAGCTGTTGGACTATAACCTGGTGTTGTGTGATTTCTTACATTAATGGAGTCTGACTGCAATCTTGTTATTTTCCAGCTTCTGAATTTTTTTTTTGTTTCTATATTTTGACGTTAACATTAAATAACCTTCTGTAGCATTCCATTTGTGCATGATCTGTAACTGTGCAGAACTTTGCATACTGTGACTGACACAAGTGTGCATTATTATAGGATAGAACTGCCATGAGAGTTTGCAGTTTCAAGATTAATTGGCAGCTAAATGGATATTATCTTCAAATTTATAACAAACATTGTAAACAGCTGAATAATCAAATAATGGCTGATTGTCATTAGCAGTAGGGAATTATGCATTGTTATGATGTGCTTTCACTCAACAGTCACAAAGGAAATTTCAATTCCTTGCTGGGGAGAGATGAATGCTAATTCCCAGCTCGAATATTCTGCAACAATTTATTGTAATAAAATGGTCACAACAGGTTAAAGGATTTTTCTTTAACATATGTACCCAGTTTTCAATAATTAGTTAGTAGATTGACATGGAGAATAGGTAATAGTTTCTCAAGCAAATGTATAGGCGCTTCACCTGTTCATACTGAGGTTTTTAATAGGAGAGCAGCAAACAAAATAATACTGTCACAGAAGAGGATTACTTCTTTTCTTGCTCTTCAGCCCCTCCCCATGTTTTCTCCTCTCTGATATACAGTTCCACTTGTGTTGTCAGCACTCAGGGACCTGGCCCATCCATCATGTGGCGAGTGTTGAAGGCCATTCACCATGGAACACTTCACTGCTAAGCCTGATCCCGTCCTCACCCAATATCCACACATGCACACTTCATAGAAGATGTCATCAGATGGCAACTAGAAGCATCATGTTATCCTGCCCTAACCCAGAGAGGTTAAGCTTAAATATATAGCCCTCTACCACTGTCCTGACCTAGAACAGAGCACTCAGCACAGACTAGGAATCAAACCTGGGACATTCCTGGTAGGTATGTTTTAGATGGTATTTACCCATCAGGTAAGGGAGGCTCAAAATGACAAGTTCTTGTGACAAAGCACATGGATAGCTTATGGAAAATGCATTCTAAAGACATGATCAGAGGCTTTCTCAGACCAAAGAGGTGCTCCAAGAAACATTTATTGGCCAACATTAACTTGTTTCCCCAAAGACTTTGCCAAAGTGAAGAATGGGTGAAATGGCAACTGATAAAATATACAAGGAGCCTTTATGAGGTTGAATTTCCCCGCGGGTTCTCCTGATCGTCCGCTGTAAGCTCAGCAGTGGTCCATGGAAACCCCAGAGAAATGGCGCAAACACCATTCTTGCCATTTCTCTGTGATTTCTTGGGATCTTCCATTGAAATTACAATGAACAATTGGGTGACCCGAGTGGACTTGAGCGGGAGCAGCAGTAGCGGCGGTGACAGCTTAAAGAGAGCTGAGCAGAGACTTAAAAAACAAAAAAACAAGGAGTGACATCACAGGTGTAAGGGGTTTTCGATCGCCGAGGTCTCTCTCTCTTGCACAGTAATACACCGAGTGGTTTGACCCACTCACCCCTTAGGTTCTATACACTGGACTTTGAGGCAGGAACTACAATGCAGAGAATACTCTATAGACCAAGTTTAATGAAACGAAATGAAATTTTATTGCATGGAGGAAAAATTAAATATAAGCCAAATAAGGTACATGGGAGGGAAAAACAAATCATAATACAGTACTAACCAACATATCTACAGGCGTATTATGTTTTACAAGGTTCATCCTGAAATAGGGAAAAAACACGGAACATCGAGCGACAACAACTCATTGTTAAATTATACCCAAAATGCCCACCCCCTAAACCTAGCTAGATTAGATTATGAGGGGCCAGAAACATGCTCACCAATCCCAGTTAGAAACATAGAGATTTTGAAGTGTGCGTTTTGGTCCTCTCAGGCGTCCTGTCTCCACGTGGTCAGTGGGCTGTAGGCACAGCGGGCTGCCCAGGCTGATGGCGTCTTGACCA
This sequence comes from Somniosus microcephalus, assembly GCF_052327205.1. Lineage (NCBI taxonomy): Eukaryota > Metazoa > Chordata > Chondrichthyes > Squaliformes > Somniosidae > Somniosus > Somniosus microcephalus. The sequence goes on along the minus strand of NC_141006.1, from coordinate 40,953,222 downwards.
CCTTAAGTCAGCAGGACTCGCCGTCCATCGTTTCGCCCACCGGCTGTCTTCTCGGTGCTCCTGCAGACGATGATGGTGGTCACAGCCTCGATTTTTCCGTGCTCCTACACTCAACGCTGGCTATCCGATCGGTAGGGCATTTCGTCTCCTCTTCTTGTCAACGGCCCGGGGTTTTTGTCGATGATCTCCCGATGACTACCCTGGATCTTGTCTTCTTCTTCTTCTCGTCAATGGCCTGGGGTTTTTGTCGATGATCTCCCGATGACTACCCTGGATCTTGTCTTCTTCTTCTTCTCGTCAATGGCCTGGGGTTTTTGTCGATGATCTCCCGATGACTACCCCGGGTCTCGTCTTCTTCTCCTTCGAACCACCTTCTCCGATGTCAAGCCTTCCCAAGGCTAAGAAGCGTACCGAAAGCTGCAAACGCTGCAAAAGCTCCCAAAAAGCTACCGATGGCTACCCCGGGACTCCAGTTATACTTTTCCATGGAGGCCCTTATCTCCCACCAAATCAAGGTTAGTCTTTGTTTAACTTTTGGCGGGCTTGTAGCACAGCAGGGTATTCTTTGTTTTTAAAGTATCTTCGGGATGGCCGGTAACTGCCATCTCTGATCTGGAATGACCTTGTATTGTCTTTAATGTCCCTCTTCGAACTTGAATCTGTTCCCCTTTGTCTGGGTAAAAATTTAGATGGCCTTTATCTACAGGCCGATCTGATCGGATCTGCATCCAATCTATATGTATGGGGCTCTGCTGGTTTCGTTTTCCCTGAAACTGCCTTCCAGAACCTACTGTGGGCTGAATCCACAAAAGTTGTCTGAGGACTGCAGGAACCATTTTAAAGTGCCCCAAAAGCTGGTCACAGGGTCTGGTGGCCATTTTGTGTGTCCCTTTTTCTGGGCTTCTTTTAAAACAGTCTTTAAAATTAAGGCCTTTTCTGCCAATAGACCCTTATAGGACAATGTTCAATTTTGCAAATTCTACACAGGACAGCGGGTAGGTGATTGGTTGGTGACTATTACAGCTCTTTTTCTCTCTAGGTTAGGTAAGTGGATTAAATTCAGAACTGGAAGAGTAACAACTACTATAACTTTATTGAATTAATAAATTAAACTAAATTGACTAATTAAAACTAAAAATTAAAAGTAAAAATAATCATTTGAATAAATACTGTAACTGATTATATAAATAAAATAAGGTTAGATAGAGATGGCAGTGCAGGTGGTGTGTTGTAACTGCAGCATGTGGGAGTTGGTGGAGACCAATGAGATCTCGAGCAGCCACATCTGCGGTAAGTGCCTACAGCTCGAGGAACTTTGGCTCAGAGTTGTTGAGCTGGAGTCCGAGCTGCAGACATTGCGATTCATCAGGGAAGGGGAGAGTTACCTGGACACTTTGTTCCAGGAGGCAGTCACAGCCCTTAGGTTAAGTAGTGCTTTAGAGTTAGTCAATGGTCAGGGACAGGAGGGTGTGACTGCGAGTCAGGAAGGTATGGGGACCCAGGATATAGTGATGGAGGAGCCTCAGCCCTTGACCTTGCCCAACAGGTATGAGGTACTTGCTGCCTGTATGGATGGGAACAAAGACTGCAGGGAAGGTGGGCAAACTGACCACGGCACCATGGTGCAGGAGGCTATTCAAGTGGGGGGAAGTAAAAAGCAATGTGGTAGTGGCAGGTGACAGTATAGTCAGGGGGATAGATACTGTTCTTTGCAGCTGCGATAGAGAGTACCAAAGGCTGTGTTGCCTGCCCTGTGCCAGGGTTAAGGATATCTCCTCGCGGCTGGAGAAGAACTTGGAGTGGGAGGGGGAGGATCCAGTTGTCGTGGTCCACGTAAGAACCAATGACATATGTAGAACTAGGAATGAGGTTCTGCTGAGGGAGTTTCAGGAGCTAGGATCCAAATGAATAAGCAGAACCTCAAAGGTAATAATCTCTGGATTGTTAACTGAGCCACATGCAAATTGGCAGAGGGACAAACAGATTAGAGGTTTAAATGCATGGCTCAAAGGCATCATTGACTGAGGTGACATCAGGAAAAAATAGAAAAAGACAAAACTAAAGGCACTATATCTGACTGCATGAAGCATTCACAACAAAATAGATGAATTAATAGCGCAGATAGAAATTAATAGGTTTGATCTAATAGCCAGTAAGAAGACGTGGGGGGGCGATTTTGCCAGCCTTGGGGAGGCGGGTATGGAGGCGGGACTGCTGGTAAAATGGCAGAAATTGGGGGCAGGTGCCATCTTCTCAGGAGGTGGGTAGTCATCCCGCACCGGGTCCCGTCTCCTTGGAGGTGGGAAGAGATTAAAGCCTATTAACTGCCTATTAACAGATAGTTAACAGGCAGAAAATAGGATTATCCCCTTTTTACCCTCACAAGTGCGGGCTTCCCGAAGGCTCCAAAACACGCCAGGTCAGCGAGGCGAGTACTGGGTCTGTGGGGGTCAGAGGGGTGCAAAAGTGTACTGTGAAGGTAAGTGATGGGTGCAAGAGTGGAGAGGTGAATATCTGAGGTTAATGGAAAGTGTTAATAAAAGTGTACTTACCTTTGTTTCTTCCTGCAGGCTTCAGTCGGTGTGTATGCAGAGAGTCTCGGACAGCTTCACAGAGCTGTCAAACGAAAACAATTCATCTGTCAAAAAGTTTGAAATGTCATACGTTGACGTTCTCTGCAACCGGCTTTCCCTTAATTGGGCGGGCTTAACAAGGTCAATCAAGGGAAAATAGTGTGGGTTGGCCAGAAGTTGATGGAGGCGGGACTGAAACCCGACAAGTGGGAGTCCTGCCTCCAAAAGCTCCCCATTGAGAAAATCACCCCCATGGTTGCAAAGTGACCAAGGTTGGGAACTAAATATTACAGAATACTTAACTTTTAGCAGAGATAGGCAAAAGGGAAAAGGAGGAGGGATAGCCCTGATAATAAAGTATGGGATAAAGACAGTAGAGAGAAAGGCCTAGAAATTCAGTATAGCCACTTTTGGGGCGGTAAAGTCGGGCGGCCGCTAAAGTTTGCGCCCGGCGCAAAGTCGCGCCCCCTTCGCCGATATTCAGTCGCATCGCCCCAAGAGGTTGCTGCTGCGCTAAAACAGGCGATGCACGACTATCTTTAGGCGCTAAGCCGGCGGTGCTGAGCGATAGCCCCGAGGCCGGGCGCAGCGCAGGTGCGGCGAGTTCTTGATTGACGGCAGACACTCTGGCGCCGGTCATCTCTTAAAGGGGGAGGGTGGATTTGTTTGCCTGCCACGCCCTGCACACTGCAGCCCTCAACCTAGGCCTGACCACTTCAGCTTCACCTGTACAACGCCCAGGACTATGGAGAAGGCCAGGGAGAGAGCGCAGCGCTTCAGCGACGGAGACCTGAGGGTGCTGGTTGGCGGAGTGGAGCGCAGGCGCCATGTTTTGTTCCCAGAAGGTGGCAAGAGGCCGCTGCCCAGCGCCTACCGGAAAGCCTGGAGGGAGGTGTCCAACAGGGTGTCTTCCAACAGCGTGGTTGCCAGGACTCCTGTGCAATGCCGGAAGAAGTTCAACGACCTCACTCGGGTTGTCAGGGTGAGTACCCTTTCCAGTGTCCTCCTCATCCTTGCATGTGCACCTCACATTATGGGCAAAGGGACCTGAAAGCCCTAATGGCCAGCCCTCATCCAGCAGCTATGGGACTGGCATGAAAATCAATTGCACATTCAGCACTTTACACACTGTCCAAGCTATTCGACCATGGGAGGCAGTGCAGACAAGATCAGGGCTACACACTGTCCAAGCTATTCGACCATGGGAGGCAGTGCAGACAAGATCAGGGCTACACACTGTCCAAGCTATTCGACCATGGGAGGCAATGCAGACAAGATCAGGGCTACACACTGTACTTAGAGGCCGTCCTTTCTCTTGCAGGCCAAGGTTGCGCACAACCGGCGCAACCGAACTGACACCGGCAGAGGCCGTCCTGACCTCAAAGAGCTCTCCGACCTCGACCAGCGTGTGGAGCGCATTATGGGAGGCCGGCTGATTGGCCCCGTCGCCAGTGGAGATGCCGACCCTGTTCTGGGCACCAATGGTAAGGGCATCACCTTTTGGACCTCTCTCATTCCACTTGCGCATCAGATCAGCATCCTTTGCCACTGTCCGACCAATGCAGTGAATGGCACCACTCATGCCTCCCTCGCTGCCGCCCTGTCCTCACTCTAAAGCTACTCTTGTGCCTTCCTGCTTTCAGATGGTGAATCGCCAGGTGAGGAGGCTGGCCCTCAAGCTGCCACTGTCAGCCCTTCGGAAGACGAGGAGGAGGAAGAGGAAGCCGGACCATCAGTGCCACCCTCAGCCGCGCCAGCCCATGGCGATGTAGGGGACACGTCTTCCCTGGAGGGGAGCTGGGGGGAAGGGTTGGAGGAGAGTGAAGCGCCGGGGCCCAGCGGCCTGCAGCAACGCGGGAGGGGTGGGGAAGCTCGGCGGGCTTCTCCCCAGAGGGTGAGTGCGGCCTCCAGTCCTGCGACGGTCAGCGCAGAGGAGGTGCGCCTCCTAGAGGAAATGGCCGTCCAGGCTGAGCGCAGGCACACTGAGCTCATGGCTGCAGTGGCAAGAATGCCTGACTCCATAGAGTCACTGGCAAGCAGTGTGCAGGAATTCGGGGCAGCACAGGCCAGGAGTCTGGAACTATTCAGTGCAGCACAGGCCAGGAGTCTGCAGGACAGCGCGGCAGCACAGGCCAGGAGTCTGCAGGACTTCGCGGCAGCACAGTCGGCTTCTAGCCAAGTGCTCAGTCATGCCGTCCATTCACTGGCTGGTGTCATGCGGACACAGACCAGGGCCACACGGGCACTAACTGCTGCCACCCTCGCTGGATCAGCCAGGCATCGCCAGGGCACTCGCCGCGCAGCAGCAGCCCAGCAGTCTGTCCTTCAGCTGTTTGCTGCGCATGCTGCAGTGCTGGCCCGTGCGAGTGCCAATGTGTCAGGCGACCAGCGAGCACCTGCGATCTGCCAGGTTGCCACCATTCCTGCAGCCGACACTGCCACTCCGCCATTGCAGCTGCCACGAGCTGCTGGACAGACTGCTGCCGCCCAGCCAGAGTTGGAGCAGTCAGCAGCCGGCCACTCCAAGGCCAGAGCTGGTGCAGGCCGACCCCCAAGGGCATCTGCCGTCTCGCCATCTGCCCCTCAGCAGCCTTCCCCCAGCCTTGCTGCAGCCACTGGGCTCCCATTGAGGAGGAGCAGCAGGGCGGGCAGGGGCCAGGCAAGGATGCGCAAGGCATCGCCCTCGCAGGGCAAAAAGTAGAGGTATGCACAAATGCCTGGTGCTTGTTGTAAGGCCGACACTGGTGCAGTTGTTTTTCTGTAAGGCCGAGACTGGTGTCTTTCTTTGTTTTTGTGTAAGGCCGAGACTGGTGTCTTTCTTTCTTTTTGTAAGGCCGAGACTGGTGTCTTTCTTTCTTTTTGTAAGGCCGAGACTGGTGTCTTTCTTTCTTTTTGTAAGGCCGAGACTGGTGTCTTTCTTTCTTTTTGTAAGGCCGAGACTGGTGTCTTTCTTTCTTTTTGTAAGGCCAAGACTGGTGTCTTTCTTTCTTTTTGTAAGGCCGAGACTGGTAGTTTTGTGTTTTTGGAGGGGGCTTCTCCACATGAGCATGTAATGTGGGAAGGGCAGAGGTTTTCAATAAATTATTGTTGTTAAATTGCAGTGTGCATGGTTTTTTGGTTAAGTCCTGGTTGCCCTGCTCGGCTGAGGGCTTGTGGAGCGGCTACATTCATCTGCTGACATTGGCACAAGCCAGTCCCTGAGAGGGGGCCTAGAACCGACGTTCAATAAGCCGGCGACGGGCGGCCCTTGCGCTTTCTGCCTCCCTCCTGTGCTGGTCCTCCTCCTCCTCCTCCTCCTCCTCAGGTGGTCCTCCAATCTGTGGTGGCAGTGGCTGAGTCCTGCGGATAGCCAGGTTGTGCAGCATGCAGCAAACAACCACGAAATGGGAGACTCGCTCCGGCGAATACTGTAGGGCTCCACCGGAACGATCCAGACAGCGGAACCGTTGCTTCAGGATGTCGATTGTTTGTTCGATGATGTTCCTGGTCGCTTGATGGCTCTCGTTGTATCCCTCTTCAGCAGGGGTGCTGGGCGCACGGAGCGGGGTCATCAGCCAGGTACACAAAGGATAGCTTTTGTCCCCGATAAGCCATCCTCGTGGGTGAGGCTGTGCCTGGAACATGTCTGCCACAGAAGTCTGTCGCAGGATGAAGGCATCGTGGCTGCTGCCTGGAAAGCGGGCATTGACAGCTAGGATGAGCTGCCTGTGGTCACACACCAGCTGGACGTTCAGCGAATGGTAGCCCTTCCGGTTGCGGTAATCCTCGGCATTCTCCAGAGGTGCCCGCAAAGCCACATGCGTGCAGTCAATGGCGCCCTGCACCATGGGCAAGCCCGCGAATGCTGCAAAGCCCATTGCACGCTGTTGCTGCTTGGCAAGGGCCATGGAGAAGGAGATGAACTGACGTCTCCTTTTGAAAAGGGCATTGGTCACCTGGCGGATGCAGCAATGCACGGCGAACTGGGAGATGTTGGCAATGTCCCCAGTAGCAGATTGGAAGGAGCCGGTGGCATAGAAGTTGAGAGCCACCGTCACCTTCACTGCCACCGACAGAGACGTCCTGCTCCTCAGCTGTGGCTGCAGATCACCGCCAAGCAGCTGGCAGATCTCTGTGACCACGTCCCTTCTGAATCGCAGCCTCCGAACACACTGCTCCTCAGACATGTTGAGATAGGAGAACTGCTGGCGGTATACCCTGGGTGGGTAAGGCCTCCTTTGCCGATGCCTGTTGCCCCCTCTCCGTCTAGCCAGGGCTGCCACTCTCTCACGGCGTCTGTGAGCCCTTTGGATGTAATTGAGAAAGCCTGCGTTGACACCCATTGCAGCCCCCATAATATGCTGGCAAACAATGAGATGTCAATGAAGGCAAAGACTAGTGGAAATCTGTGGCCTGAAGCCAGAAGAACCTGTCCGAGTGTTGGGCCAAAGCAGAAAGCTATCTACCTTGGTCTCTCTCCAAAGATCCGTTTCGCAAGAGGGAGTGCTGCGAAATGGCAGCCTTTTATATTGCAGGAGGAGTGCCCTTTAATTTGCACCCCCGCGCCCCGCATCGGCTGAGCACCATTCCACTTAACAGTCGCTAGGGGCGCCAGGCGCACAATGGGGCGTTGCCACTGAAGTTCCGGTTGGGGGCGCACAAATGGCGTTGCACGAGGAAATGACGTCATGATCTGCGCGCGCAGCTGAGCGCGCGCAAAACTTTGCGCCGCCGCTAAATCTCTAGTGAAGTTGGGGCGAGGCGCAGTTCTCGCTGCGCCCGGGCGCTACCCGCCTAGCACCCAACATCTACTCCTCCTAAGGCGCTAACGGCTGGCGCAACCAACTGAATTTCTAGGCCAAAGGATCTTAGCTCCAAAAATCAAGATGTGGAATCATTTTGGGTGGAGCTAAGAAACAGCAAGGGGCAGAAAATATTGGAGGGAGTTGTTTATATGTCCCTAAATAATAGTTGTAATGTAGGGCAGAGTATAAATTAGGAAATTAGAGACACATGTAACAAGGGCAGTACAGTAATCATGGGGGACTTTAATCTACATATAGACTGGGCAAACAAAATTTGCAGTAATAGTGTGGAGGACGAATTCAAGATGTATACAAGATAGTTTTCTAGATCAGTATGTTGAGGAACCAACTAGGGAACAGGCTATTTTAGATCTAGTATTGTGCAATGAGAAAGGTTTAATTAATAACCTTGCAGTAAATGGGCCTTTAGGGAAGAGTGACCATAATATGATAGAATTTTATATTAAGTTTGAAAGTGATTTAGTTAAATCCGAAACTAGGGTCTTAAATTTAAACAAAGCAAGCTATGTAGGTATGAGGGGCGAGTTGGCTAAGGTAGATTAGGAAACTACATTAAAAGGTATGATGGTAGACAAGCAATGGCTAGCATTTAAAGAATTAATACATAATTTACAACAAATATACATTCCTTTAAGGCACAGAAACCCCACAAGAAAAGTGGCCCAACCGTGGCTAACTAGAGAAGTTAAAGATAGTATTAGATCAAAAGAAGAGGCTTATAATTTTGATAAAAAGAGTAGTAAGCCTGAGGATTTTAAAATTCAGCAAAGGAGGACCAAGAAATTGATAAAGAAAGGGAAAATAGAATATGAGAGTAAACTAGCGAGAGACAAAAACAGACTGTAAAAGCTTCTGCAGGAATGTAAAAAGGAAAAGATTAGCGAAAGTAAATGCGGGTCCCTTACAGGCTGAGACAGGAGAAATTATAATGGGGAATAAAGAAATGGCAGAGAAATTAAACAAATACTTTGGGCTGGATTTTATTAATGGAGGCAGGTTGAGGGCGGGCCCGCTGCTCAGTGGCTTTCCGACCCGCTCCTGGCTGCCGCCTCCCATCACTTACTATTTTGGCTTGATTGGCCTCGTTACAGCTGACGTGCAGGTCCCTCCAGGCAATTGCTTGGAGGCTGTCAGTTTCTCGCGTCTGATGACGCATTGTTTGAATGAAAATTTAAAGGGGCCATGTCCCCTTTGGAAAAAATGTCAATGGGATGGATTGGTGCTGTATTATATAGAAAGGGGAGTTGACAGCGTCTGTTCTGAACAAAATTTAATGAATGAAATTGCTGGTCATATTATTCCAGAAAGATAGTGATGATTTTTTTATATATCAATTTATTATCTGTCAATGAAATGAAAAAGATGCCAGATTTGATCCAATCATTGGCTTAGTAATATTAATGCTTTTTCTCTTAGAGATGCTGGGAGCTGCAGGAATGGCAGCCCCAATAACTAAGGCTGCACCCAGGTTCAATGAGGGTTCTCTCCATGCTCTTGTTGAGGGAGTTAGAGGACATCAGGAGCTCCTCTTCCCTGGAAATGGAAGGAGGAGGCCTCCTCAGCAAACCAAGGCAGCTTGTCTGCAAATTGCTGAGGAGGTGAGCTCGAGGTCTGTGTGCAGACGCACATGGGTTCAGTGTGGAGAAAGGTTTAATGATCTGCTGAGATCACCTAAAGTGTGGCCTTTGTGTTCTGGGAAATGGAAGTTCAAGAGTGAGGGCTCAGGGCGATTTCCATGTAGAATGTTGGTGGTGACACTGAGCGCAAACCACCGTTTATTGGACAGATGGTGCCTGGGGTTTTGAGAATGTCGGACTTATATTCATCTCCATGTGCCAGCCACCTGTGGTTGAAGCATAAGCTTACGCAAATCTGGCATGGATGAGTGCATCCCTTGCATTACGGCCAGCAATGTGGTCGCCTGCTGCTGGATTGGCCACATCCGGCCCCGCAAGGCGTCACTCTCCATCCTCCTCCTCATCCTCCTCCTCACCCTCTTCATCTTCCTCCAAGGAGGCTGTGTGCTGAGCCACTTGTTCATCCGGCAGCACTAAGCCGCGCTGCTCTTCCTCCGAATCGGACGACCAGGATGAGAGGATGTAAATGGTTCCCATCCCGTTGTTATAGATTTCAGTTGAGGCAAGAAGCTTGCAAGCGCACACTCAAAGTGGCCTGAAATTATTCCCAATCGGTTCAAACAGCAGATGTGTGTCAGCTTGACCAGTCACATGGTCAGTAGATTTGCAAAATCTTATCCCAAACCTCCAATAACAAAATTGTTGCATTTGAATGCCAGCCATGTTACATGAGCACTTTTAAAGTTCTGCACCAATGACTACAGATCATGTCCTCCACCAACTTGTCTCCTTGCAGCAGGACTGTTTCTGACAAGACGGGAAACAGGAGCCAGAGGCAGGAAAATGGGAAACCTCAATCAAAATAGGATTATCAAGGCAGTTAACAGACTCGTAACTGCCTTAACTACCTGTCTCATCAGTTGGAGTCGGGTCAGTCTGGGAGCAGCTGAACAGACACTTACGAAAATCGGGTGGGGGTGGGATGGAGGCGGGTTGGGTGTCTGAAGCCATTTTTCCGATTTTTGCAACTGACCCACCTCCAAGCCCGCCTCCTCAGGGCTATTAAAATCCAGCCCTTTGTGTCTGTCTTCGCAGAAGAAGACGCAAAAAACTTCCCGGAAATAGTGGAGAACCAAGGGTCTAGCGAGAATGAGGAACTGAAAGAAATTTATATTAGTAAATAAATAGTACCGGAGAAATTAATGGGACTGAAAGCCAATAAATCCCCTGGACCTGATGGCCTACATTCTAGGGTTTTAAAAGAGGTGGCGAGAGAGATAGTGGATGCATTGGTTGTCATCTTCCAAAATTCCATAGATTCTAGAATAGTTCCCGCGTATTGGAAGGTAGAAAATATAACCCCATTGTTTAAGAAAGGAGTGGAGATGCCGGTGTTGGACTGGGGTGGACAAATGTAAGAAGTCACACAACACCAGGTTATAGTCCAACAGTTTTATTTGAAATCACAAGCTTTTGGAGTGCTGCTCCTTCGTCAGGTGAAGTGGAGAGATGCATAAAGACACAGCTTATATAGTCAGTGAATAATGCCAGATGATTACAGGTAATCTTTCTAACTGCCATTTATCACACCTCGGCAGAGAGATAATCACAGCAATCAAAGGTGTGAATGGTGTCCAAACAGGTTAGTCAGGAAAACATTACATCAAAGAACAATGAGGTGGGGTCACAAGGGGTCAAATGTTGCCAATGCTGGGGTCTGTATGAAAAACAAAAAACAGACAAAAAAACAGTCAAGGACATTCAGCCTCCGATCTTCGGGTAAGTATTCTCCAAGGCGGCCTTCGAGACACACGACAACGCAAAATCGTAGAGCAGAAACTGATAGCCAAGTTCCGCACTCATGAGGACGGCCTCAACCGGGATCTTGGGTTCATGTCACACTACATGTAATCCCACCTGACGTAGGGTCACCCAGACTCGAGTCGTCGTTGGCTTGTTCTCTCTACACAGATGTGGCCGGACCTGCTGTGATTTCCAGCAAAAAAAATGTTTTTTTGTCTTTTTTGTTTTTCATACAGACCCCAGCATCTGCAACATTTGACCCCTTGTGACCCCACCTCATTGTTATTTTATGTAATGTTTTCCTGACTAACCTGTTTGGACACCATTCACACCTTTGATTGCTGTGATTATCTCTCTGCCGAGGTGTGATAAATGGCAGTTAGAAAGATTACCTGTAATCATCTGGCATTATTCTCTGACTATATAAGCTGTGTCTTTATGCATCTCTCCACTTCACCTGATGAAGGAGCAGCGCTCCGAAAGCTTGTGATTTCAAATAAAACTGTTGGACTATAACCTGGTGTTGTGTGACTTCTTACATTTAAGAAAGGAGGGAGAGAGAAAACAGGGAACTACAGACCAGTTAGCCTGACATCAGTAGTAGAGGAAATGCTAGAATCTATTATTAAGAACATGGTAATAGGGCACTTAGAAAATAATAATATGATTGGGCAGAGTCAACACGGGTTTATGAAAGGGAAATCGTGTTTGAGAAATCTGTTATAGAGTTTTTTGAGGTTGTAACTAGCAGAATAAATAAAGGGGAACCAGTTGATGTGGTGTATTTGGATTTTCAGAAGGCATTCGAGAAGGTGCCACACAAGAAGTTATTAAACAAAATCAGGGCTCATGGGATTGGGGGTAATACACTAGCATGGATTGAGAATTGGTTAATGGACAGAAAACAGAGAATAGGAGTAAACGGGTCATTTTTGGGTTGACAGGCTGTAACTAGTGGGGTACCACAAGGATCAGTGCTTGGGCCTCAGCTATTCACAATCTATATCAATTATTTGGATGAAGGGACAAAATATAATATTTTGAAGTTTGCTGATGATATAAAGCTGGGTGGGAATGTAAGTTGTGAGAAGGATGCAAAGCGGCTTCAAGGAAACATAGACAGGCTAAGTGAGTGGGCAAGACCATGGCAAATGGAATATAATGTGAAGAAATGTGAAGTTATCCACTTTGGGAGAAAAAATAGAAAAGCAGAGTATTTTTTAAATGGTGAGAGATTGGGAAATGTTGGTGTTCAGAGTGACCTGGGTGTCCTTGTACATGAATCACTGAAAGTTAACATGTAGGTACAGCAAGCAATTAGGAAAGCAAATGGTATGTTGGCCTTTATTACAAGAGGATTTGAGTATAAGAGTAAAGACTTCTTACTGCAATTATACAGGGCCCTGGTGAGACCACACCTGGAGTATTGTGTACAGTTTTGGTCTCTTTACCCAAGGAAAGAAAGAAAGGAAGGATATACTTGCCATAGAGGGAGTGCAACGAAGGTTCACCAGACTCATTCCTGGGGTGGGCAGATTGTCCTATGAGGAGAGATTGGGTGGACTAGGCCTATATTCTCTAGAGTTTAGAAGAATGAGAGGTGATCTCATTGCAACATACAAAATTCTTACAGGGCTTGACAGGGTAGATGTAGGGAGGATGTTTCCCCTGGCTGGGGAGTCTAGAACCAGGGGTCACAGTCTCAGAATAAGAGGTTGGTCATTTAGGACTGAGATGAGGAGAAATGTCTTCACTCAGAGGGTGGTGAATCTTTGGAATTCTCTACCCCAGAGGACTGTGGAGACTCAGTCGTTGAGTATATTCAAGATAGAGATCAATAGATTTTTGGATATTAAGGGAATCAAGGGATATGGGGATAGTGCAGGAAAGTGGAGTTGAGGTAGAAGATAAGCCATGATCTTATTGAATGGCGAAGCAGGCTCGAGGGCCAAATGACCTACTCCTGCTCCTATTTCTTATGTTCTTATGTAGAACCCCTGCGGAATTTCAACACTTTTGACTTTTAACAAAGACCCGTGGCCCAGAAATGTTAGTCTGGGCCAATGATTTAAAACCTGAAAGAGCTAACAGGGATCACAATGATGGTTTTTCTGTCTTCAAATATTTAACTTTGGCACCGTGTCTATCTGAACGCAATTGTTGTGCTGCCTAATTCTTTGAAAAAAGTAGTGCACACCATGGAATAGTGGGTGGTTAAGTAAGAAACACAAGTGCTTTGGTACTACTACTAGTATAACTCCAACAATTGTACAGGCCTTGATATTTACGGGGAGGGGGGGAGTGGAGGCTGATGACGGCCGAAGCACCCGGCAAGGCCGGGGACATGGTAATCCTGCTGAGATTGGCATCAGGTCCTCACTAGCATTTGTTTCTTCCATTTCTCGCCTCGCAGCCGGTCAAATTGACAGCCTGGCCGGCGGCTGGGTGGGAAAAACCTGCGGCAGGAGGTAGTAACCGGGGACCCTTGGAGGCGGTCCCTGGCAATCAGGAGGTGGAGGTGGGCGGGGAAGGTCAGCGATCGTGGCGGGGGGAGAGAGAGGTCATCGGGACTTTGGCGGGGGGACGTCGGCAATTGCGGCGGGGGGAGAGAGAGGCCGCGATTGGCAGAGATGGGGCCAAAGGCTTCCTTGAGAGGGAGGAGCACTCCTGTTCCTCCTGGCTCACAAGGAGTGCTGTAAAAGGCACATACCTTCTTGAGCCACAGCTCCCACCTCCCTTTCACTGCCGGGTTCCCCAACCCAAATCAACTGAGCAGCCCATCAATCATATTCAAATTAATTTAGAGTTAATTGGAAGGTGAAATGTTGTAAACGGCCATTTCTAACCATTTATATCTTTTTCTGGAGGTTTGTCCGATCTTGCACTGTACTTTTGTCTTTAAATCTGGATTACATTTCTTATGCTGACTAAAATCAAAATTAAAAATTACTTCTAGAACAGTTCTGCTGAGTAGTTCACCAATTCTAGAACAGATCTTGGAAATTAAAATGAATGAATAAGGTATCAGTTGGCATTCAAGTTCCAGCTTATTATTTCTTGATGTTTCTTGTGGCCTTGTGAATTCCGTGAGAAAGGTAATAACAATTATGACATTTTTGAAAGATAAATGTTGAAAAAACTCACAAAAGGATTAGAACAAAAAAAAATCAAAATCGGAGATTATTTTTTTTCAAAGCTAAAATCTAGGAACAACAGACTAGAGTAAAACTACGATTAAGAACAGAAGAAACAGGAGCAGGAGTAGGAATAGGCCAATCGGCCCCTCGAGCCTGCTCCGCCATTCAATAAGATCATGGCTGATCCAATCTTGGCCTCAACACCACTTTCCCGCTCTCTCCCCATACCCCTCGACTCCCTGTAGTTCAAATGTCTGTCAACCTCCACCTTGAATATATTCAATGACTCCGCCTCCACAGCTCTCCGGGGTAGAGAATTCCAAAGATTCATGACCCTCTGAGAGAAGAAATTCCTTCTGGAGACTATTCCTGACATGAAACAGTGGCGATTTGATCGAGGTTTATAAAATAATGAAGGGACTAGATTGTGTTTATGTGGACCAATTATTTCAACTGGATAGGCTAGGGAGTGTCATTCATACAAGTTATGTCAGGGCAGAGCTAAGTTGGATGTTAGGCATTTCAGCCTGGGGTGGAGATCACTTCGTACAAGAGGTAGGTACCCTGTAATATAAATCAGGGTAAACGTGGTCTCCTGGACTAGTTTTGTTGCTTAAAAAGGTTGGAGAGGCATTATCCAGATTTTTTATTCCTAATTTGCCTGGCTTTTTTACGTGGTTTTTCACCATTCCCAGGGGATTACATCTGGGTAGGTAGGGAGTGTCTGCATCATGATGCATAAGGCATTACAATTATATAGAACAGGTTAGATGGGCCTTACACTGTTCCAATGAAGCTCAATGTAAGCTCGAGGAACAGCACCTCATCTTTCGATTAGGCACTTTACAGCCTTCTGGACTCAACATAGAGTTCAACAATTTCAGACCATAACCTCTGCCCCTAATTTTTTTTCCATTTATTTATTTTTTTCTCTCTCACATGGCAGCTGTCTTTCATTCTGCCATTTACACTTCATCTAGAGCCATCTTTTATTTTTTAACTTGTCCCATTACCATCTCCTTTTGCCTTGCACCATCATCCCTTTTGTCTCTTAATCTCTCCTGCCTTCCATCCTATCACAGACTTTCCCTTTTGTTCTTTCCTCCCCTCCCCCCTTTCCCTGCCCCTGCACTTGCTTAAAAACCTGTTCCATCTCCAGCTTTTTCAGTTCTGACGAAGGGTCATCGACCTGAAACGTTAACTCTGTTTCTCTCTCCACAGATGCTGCCTGACCTGCTGAGTGTTTCCAGCATTTTCTGTTTTCATTTCAGATTTCCAGCATCCGCAGTATTTTGCTTTTGTCGATGGACCAATTCGTCTTTTCCTGTCTGTCCCACATACAACAATGGAGCAGGTATTTGAACCTGTGAGTTGAGAGCTTGTCAAGTCACTCACTTTAAGTTTATTCTTGCCTCATGGCCCATGTGTAGCCATTGTTGGCAATACAATGGAAGAGTAGTACAGCAAAAAGAGGCTTTCCCCAGTGGTAACCATGCTCTTGTTCAAAACCTTACTTGATAGCTATCAAGGGGCTTCCCCCAATGACTGAGTGGGTCATTGCACTGCTAGGTGCAGTGCATAAGCCATACAGACCTTGCAGGCTCCAAGTTCGATCCCAGCCAGAGCAGGATTGTGCTGTATAATTAGCTGCAGTGCCTTCAGGCTGAGAAGAGGAACAAAAAGTTATCAAGAGGTCCTGTTCTTGATTGCTATACAGAGGTTGCTATTGGTAAAATGCACAAGTCGGGATGTTGGGCAAAGAAATGATTGGACTCAGCTCTGATGCTCTCTGAAACTGAATAGCCTGGCAACACTCATTGTCCGAACATGCTTCCCAAGAATTGTCATTTGATGAAGTACAGGAAACTTTTTTTTATCCGGCACGGACGGGACCGACGTGGTGCCGGTTCATCAAAAATTCCGGATAACCGAAAGCTATAGTAAAAGATACGGAGCTGAGAGCTCCGTATAAAGCAACAAACCCAACAGCTTCAGAACAATGGCCACAAGTTGCAAGCGTCTCTGTAGCTTAGCAACAGCTGCAGCCACACCCTTGCACAGCAACAAATGGAGGAAGGCAAGTAATAAAAGTTACCTGAACCTACTCCTGAATTTTGCCGGTTAACCGAGATTTCCGGTTATTTAGGTGCCGGTAAATCGAAAGTTTCCTGTATGCAGAGCTGTCAGCGCTCCTGGATCCACACCCTAGCATATCACCACTCTGAGGGGTGAAAGTTAGGGATGAAATGAAGGGGATATTGTAATATGGTTTGCTGAGCAATACTGGCAACCCTCCATGTGACTGTATTGTGTCTAAACATAAAACATCTAACAGCATCATATAATTGATTATGTTATTGATTCTCTATTAGCTTTTACCACACAAAAAGAAAAAAAGGCTGGTAGTTAACAATGTCCGCAATCAATAACTCTTAATTGAGTCTTAGTATCTTGTTAATTTATCAGTGAGCAAACTCACTATAATCATCTCCTGATGAGACCACATCTGGAGCACAGCAATATCTATTGTAATTAATACACTTTAGATTGAAATGTATGTATTATATAATAGAACCTATACTGTACTATTCATACAACACTGTATGAATAGTACACGAACTTTGTGCTGCCTGCTGATTAGCATGATTGCGGTGTTCAGCCCAGCGCTGGAAGCGCTGCTGAGTGCCTGAACGCTCAGCAAGGGACCCAAACTAGCACCACTTAAAGCTAGCCTGCACTACTTAAAGGCAGTCTGCACCTCTTAAAGGGGAGTTGCATTCTGCCTGCAGCAGCACATTCAACTGGCTGGGGAAGAGAGTGAAAGGAGGAGAAAAGAAATATTATGTCACAACGGGGAGAGAGTGTGCACCGAGGTTCTCCGATGCAGCACTAGAGGCCTTGGTGCAGGAGGTGGAAAGGAGGAGAGAGGTGCTGTTTCCACAGAGGGACAAGAGGCCCTGCAGGCATCTGTGTAAAGTCCAATGGGAGCAGATACCCGCTGTGGTGAATGTCAGCAGTTTAGCCCCAAGGACCTGGACGTAATGCAGGAAGAAGTTTAATTACCTCACACGAGTGGTCAAGGTAAGTGATTGAATCTTCAAATGCCATATCCCACCAGCTGCACCACTAGCCTCACACACTGCTCAGTGCACCACACCCCCATCACTCACCTACCAACAATCTCTACCAAACACGACTCATACCTCGCATTCATAGCTTCACCTCACCCTCACACACATACCACTTCTGCAAGCCTCACACCCACATCTCACAGTTTGCACACGCTGTCCGCTATTCAACCATGACAGGCATATCACCCAAACACGTTGCACCACACACACACTGACACATTTCCCTTTCTCTTGCAGGAAAAGGTGGCTCACAACCGACGTCAGCAGGACCTAACTGGTGGGGGCAGGCGTGCCTGCATAACCTCACCCCCATGGAGGAGATGGTGCTGGCCATTCTTGGGAGGGGCATCTCTGATCCTGTGGCCAGCAGTGGGGGTGAAAGAATACAAGATGCCGGTATCCTCATACATAATCCTTCTTCTGACATCCCACTTCCCCCTCTTCTGATTTACAAGCTGCGCATGGTGTAAGCATGCACCTCTTGCTTTGCCCCCTCCCCTCACCACAACTTTACCCATGTGCCTTTCTCATTTCAGAGACCCAAGAAATCCAACCTGCCCAGCCAGTGGTACAAGAAGAAGAGGGAGAGGAGACTGATGATGAAGAAGAAACACCGTCACTCGATCTGACACTCGCAGCCAACAGCTCAGATACTGGCACTGCGCAGAGTTCAGAGGGTAGCTCGAGGCAGGATCTGCATGGGGTGAGTCACCGGGCATGAGTGGGGCTGCAGCCAGGGCAGGAAGAACAGGTAGTGCAGATGCCAGCTTCTCGGAAGGCGAGGTCACACACGAGTCCCGCTGCAGAGGACTCAGATGAGGAGTTCGATGGGGCGGCCTGCAGAAGAACGCTGATGGGTATGCACAACAAAGTGCTTGGTGCATTGGCAGGTCTGCCAGAAAGCCTGAGTGCAATGTCAAGGAGCATGGAGGAGTCCAGCATCAACCTTGCATAGGGCTTTGCAGAGAGCTTGGATCCCATAATTTCCAAGATGGAAGTGATGGCCAACTCCATTAGCGCACCTGTGGACCCAACCATGGTGCAGAGTCTGATGCTGATGTCTCAGCTTCTATTGTAGCACAAGCAGAAGCCACCCAATGTCTGAGAGTTGCAGTGGAAGCTCAGACTTCTGTCATGCAAGCTCAGATTGCTGCCGTCATGACTGGGTTTACCAGTGTGGAAAGGGGTTTTTGCAGGGTGTCACAGCAGTCCAGCAATCTCTCCTCCAACAGATGACTAGGAATGCTGAGGCGCCGCCCCGGGGCAGTGACAATGGCTCCGTGGAGCACGAATCTGCTGCCCTCTCATCAGGATGACAGCACTCCACACTGGCGGAGTGGCGCCACTGCCCTTGCTGTTGCCTGTCAACCAGCCAGCCCAGCCTGCTGCTGCCCAGGCCAAGATGGTGCAGTCCACAGCCAGGCCTTCTAGGCCTAGAGCTGCTCGAGGTCATCCTGCAAGGCCATCTCTAGTGTCCCCCACTGAAAGTCAGCAGCCTTCCACCAGCCATGCTGTAGCCACTGGAGTAGGACTTCGTAGAAGCACTAGGACAGCTAAAGGCACATTGAAGACAGGCACTAAGGGAATGCACAAGGGTGAATAGTTGACTTTGTTATGGTTTGATGTCTAAAGTTGGATTGGAATGTTTCTTGTGGGGTCCTTGCTGCTGCTGAATGCATGTTCAGCTGTGCGAGGTTAAGATGGGGTGTTAGCTCCAGCATTGTGGACGAAAATGGCAATGCTGTCATCAAATCAGTGTTGCACACTGATTGACGTCATGATCTGCCTACTCTACATACTCCTGGCGCACGCTCCTAACGCCTGCCCTACTACCCTCACCATGATGGCATCCGGCGCGGCTTGGACCAGAAGTGTGCGCACAAGATGCGGACGGTATTTTCATCACAAAACGGCACCTGCAGTGCCGAAAAATCGGGTGCTACACTGTGGAATTCTCTAGCCCATAGTGCCTGCACTTAGTCTCAGAGGTCAGATCATCTCGGAAACCACAAGCAAGACTTCACTTCTATAACACCTTAACCTATCTCTCTCAGAAAGGCCCCAGAAGCACTTGCCATGCATTGAAATTTGAAGTGTAGTCACTGTTGTCATGCCAGCAAATGCGATAGCCATTTTATACACAGCAAGATCCCACAAACAACAATGATGTAAATGCCTAGTTAATCTGTTTTGGCGATGTTTGTTGAGGAAGGAATGTTAGAACTGCATAAGAGATTATTTTGCAGTTCCAAAGCCACATTTTAGGGAATTCTGATCCTAGTTTATATTATGTAAGAGGTAATGCATACCTTGCAGTGACTAGTACAACAGTAATCTAGTTAAAACATTAAAATAACATTAATTTTATTGATCACTTCCTGTTAAAAATGGTTATCTGATATTATTTGTGAAGTCACCTGTTACTTTTTATAAAAGTTATCTGGTGCTGTTCAGAATAGTTACTGATAGAGTTTGTAATAGTTGTCTGATAATGTTTATAACAGCTATTAGATACCATTAATAGTTATTTGTTACGGTTCATAATAGTTACCTTAGCGTGCCCAGAAGAGTTATCAGTTACTTGATACTGTTTGAAATAGTTACCTGCTACTGTTCATAATAGATTCCTTCTACTGATTAGAATAGTTTACCTGATACTATTTAGAATCATTATTGATAATCAATTAGAAAAATTGGGGTCGATTTTCATCGGGCAAGCAATGGGCCTCCTGCCTGTCCGCTGATGCTCACCGGAGGCCTGAACCACTTTCATGGCCAAGCCTCATTAGAATAAAACCAGCAAGCTGCCAGCACTAAACAATACAGAAAGGCAGCTCATCGAGCAGTGTGGGGGGAGGGGCGGCGTGACATCTGGCGGCCCTTTCGGGGAGCTGAGCCAGGAGAGGACCCTTAAAGGGTCAGGGACAGGCCGCTCAGGGAGGAGTAGTAGGTGTGGCAATGGTCATGGTGGGGGGGGGCGGCAGAAAGAGCATTGATGTGCCTCCTACCCCAAAAAATCCACCACTTAGCTGAATTCTGGCCTTTTGAGCAACCTCCAGCCATCCCTTTAAGGGACACTGGTTTGGCCGCTTGATGCACGCTATAAGTGGAAAGAATTAGCGCAGCGACGGTGCTGCACATTTCTATTAAAAAAAAATTTGAGGTCCAATGTACATCATAGGACTCTGATTTGCATAGAATAATGACTCTCCTGCCCGTTCCCAGCAGGAGCCAACTTCCCCGGCCGCTCCAAGATTGCTGTGGGCGTGAAGATGGCAGGAAGACAGTAGTAATAATTATCAACAACAACAAGTTGCATTTATATAGCACCTTTAATGTAGTCAAATGTCCCAAGGCGCTGCACAGGAGCGTAATCAGACAAACTTTGACACCCAGCCACAGAAGGAGACATTAGGACAGGTGGCAGACGTAGGTTTTAAGGAGTGTTAAAGGAGGAGAGAGACGTGGAGAAGTTTGGGGAGGGAATTCTGGAGCTTAGGGCCTAGAAAGCTGAAGGCACGGCCACCAATGGTGGGGCGAAAGAAGTCGGGGATGCACTGGAGGCCAGAATTGAAGGAACACGGAATTCTTGGAGTAGTTATGGGGCTGGAGGAGGTAACAGAGGCAGGGAGGGGCGAGGCCATGGAGGGATTTGAACACAAGTATGAGAATTTAAATTTGAGGCATTTGTGGACCGGGAGCCAATGTAGGTGAGCGAGCACAGGGGGTGATGGGTGAACGGTTACTGCTTAGAATATAGTGACCTAATAGTGTTTAGAATAGTAAAGTTGACACTGTTGAGAACAACTACTTGATACTGTTTATACCATCCTCAAAGCTCCAAAAATTCTGCAGCAACCTTAGACAAATTCTCCATCATGAGAACATAGATTGTGCAGCAAGTCTGCCCACAGATTTGGGGCTGCCCCAATGTAAAAAATATTTTTTAAATACCATATGTAATCAGTGTTGAACTGGAAAAATTGTGCAATTCTCATTGTTTAAAAGCAGCTTATTGTGCATAGCCTCGGAGTCCTACATCTGCTGCTTAGCTGTTGGCAGTAATTGCTGCCACGTAACACCTAGCTGTCTCATCTGACTTTTCACATGGTCAGGCAACATAGCTAGGTGTTACCTAATAATAACCAATACCTGATGCGCAAATACCTGGTGTTCCGAATCCAAATGTGGCAATTGATAGCAATTTTCTAAACACTATTGATTTGCATTTTGTTAATCCCTGTGCATTTCACACCTTGCGCATTTATCTGCTAAGTTGGACTTAGGACATCTGCAGAATCAGATGGCTAAGAAGTTGATACAATAGGACATGTAAGTGACGCAAGCGAAACCAATCACTCACTTATCTGAAGACATTTTAGGGTGGAGCCAAACTCCGCAATCTGGTATAAATGAGCACTCGGTTCTTCCAGTGCTTTCAACTGGTCTGCTCCCCTGTTTACTCACATTCTTTGGTTAAATTATTTTCAGATGAATAAATATACAGGCATTTTGTTTTGATTTCAATGTTAATTCATAATATAAGATTTGTTGTTATCACAGAAAACGAGTTAGAATTATGGAATATGAGTCCCAAAAAATGGTTAGAAATCCCAGATAATACTTTAATCCCATGTAATAACAATGGAATTTAGTTATTTAGTCACCTTAAACCGATGGGCTTACTTATAAATGGATGGAATTACATTATGCAATACCCAAAACACCAATAAAAGCCTTAAAATGTCATGCAATAAAAACAGATTGCACTGATCCAGGTACCATTAAACAGAGGCAATATTCATGATGCACAGGCTAAGTTGATAAAACAGTTTCATGATAATGAATCTACATCGCAATAAAGAAGGGTATTGAATAGCAATGAGGATTTCTGTAGAGTCCCACTCAAGAACAATAACCGCTTATATATTTATATAGCACCCTTAAACTAGAAAATGCCCCAAGCTCATTTACCAGGAAGCAAAAGACAAGAAGGCAGAGTTAGGGGAGGTGACTGAAGGAATGAAGAGATACGTTTGGAGAAGGGTTTTGGTGGTGGAGAGTGATGGAGCAAGGTGGAGGAATTTAGGAAGAGAATTCCAGACTGTACAGTTGTGAGGTCTGAAGGCTTGGCTACCAATAGTGGAATGGAGAGAGGGGAGACTCGAAGAGCCGAGGTTGCAGACTAGTACATAGAGCTCTAACAGAAACAGTATAGACATTTCATTGTCTAAGCTCAAACATGATGACGAATGGAGTAATCATTGTGCAAGATGCTGGGATTAAACTGCTGCCGTGACACTAATCCTGCATGATCAGTACCTTTAGGGGGAAAAAATAGAACCAGTGAAATTTACAGCACAGAAGAGGTTATTCAGGCCATCATATCTGTGCCAGCTCTTTGTTAGAACAAGCCAAAACTAATCCCAGTGCCCATCCCCGCAAACGCGCCCCCCCAACTCCACCCCTCCCCTCACCCCCTCATAGTCCTATATCTTCTGCTGCTTCAAATATATAGGAGCAGAGAGAAATGGAGGAAAAAGAATGATCAATATGGTAGTTATACTGCATCTAATATGCAGTGATGAAATGATCTCTGAAGGATGCCATCAAACTCTTCTAAGTCACAATTCAATTTGCCCTCTGACCTTCAGAAAATAGGACAAGAGGAAGGTACAGAGGTAGATATGGGCTGCAGGCAAAAATCAAACTAATAAATAATAGAAATATAAAAATGATAGTGGAACATAATTAAATGATAATCTATAGGACAAATCATTTACTACCAAAAGTAATGCATTTCTCATGTTGTATTGGTATCATATTGAGGGGATTGCCCTATGAGGAGAGATTGAGTAGACTAGGCCTATATTCTCTAGAGTTTAGAAGAATGAGAGGTGATCTAATTGAACCATATAACATTTTTAAGGGGCTTGACAGGGTTAATGTTGAGAAAATGTTTCCCCTGGCTGGGGAATCTAGAACACGGGGTCACAGTCTCAGAATAAGGGGTCGAACATTTAGGACTGAGATGAGGAGTAATTTCTTCACTCAGAGGGTGGTGAACCTGTGAAATTCTCTACCACTGAAGGCTGTGGAGGCCAAGTCACTGAATATATTTAAGAAGGCGATAGATAGATTTCTAGACACAAAAGGCATCAAAGGGTATGGGGAGAGAGCTGGAATATGTTATTGAGATAGAGGATCAGCCATGATCATATTGTATGGCGAAGCAGGCTCGATGGGCCGAATGGCCTACTCCTGCTCCTATTTTTTCTATGTTTTCTTTCGATATTAATCTATACTGCTAACTTTTAATTCCTGCAAAATGAAAGTAACTATCTGTTGTGTATGTACCTTTAAGAGAAGAACTGATTCTATACTGCAGTACCGGCAGTGACCACCCCTGTATATAAAGCCATAGCAGGCTTCTGTATTTCAGACTTAAGTTACCCTCTGTTCCAGCATTTCTGGCTGTGCAGCTGCCTCAGTCAGCAGGAGGAGAAGGAGCAGCCAAACCAGGAGAGTGGAAAGTGGTGGTCTCCTGACCAGGAAGAGGAGGACAACGATAGGCCACCACCACCACCTCCACCATCATCATCACATCAACAGAGGTGCCTGGAGAGAGAGGACAGAGAAAGAGAAGGAGAAGGGAGGCCAGCAACAACACCAACCAGGGGAGAGGCCTTTCCGATCACTGCTTCCCCAAATTGGCCTCCAATTCAGGAGAGGGAGAGAGGGGTGAGAAACCACCATCAACAACCAACTGTTTGGAAGGAGGGAAGAACAACATCATCTTTTCTGAACATCTAAAGGTGGGTGTTATTTGGGGCACTCTCCCAAAGACTTTGTATTTTAGGTGGGGGGAGAAAAGAAGAAACAAGGCCGGATCATCAAGAGGTGTCTGTGTGTGTGTGTGGCTCTTGTTAAAAGCTAGGCCACACACACCACTAATAAGCACCCCTTCTATTGCCTGACCTGGGACAGCTGGAGCTGCCTAGGTGAAGTCCAATTACATCGTTAAGACCTGGTGTGGGACTGAGCCTGGGGCATCTCCAGCTTTCCCAGGTGAAGACATCTTCTCCCCCTGCCAGAAGACCACCACCATCAAAGACTTTAAATTCCCATCGGAGAGTGCACCCCTGCCAACACCCACCCACCCACCACCCTGAGTGGCAACCCTGCCCTTGCGGCCTCCCTCCTTCCCACCCCCCTCTCTCTCTCTCTTTGTCTCTCTCTGCCTATTTCTCTGAGGCACCTCAATTTCATCTCTTTTTATTAATTGCCTATTGAGCAGAGGGGAGAAGGCCCCTCTCCCAATTTCAATCAATAAGGGGAGAGGTGTGTCTTCATTTTAAACTGCTCCCTCTGCTCAATAGAGGACCAAAAAATACCTGAGGCCATTAACACCTTCAGGCCTGTGACTTGGGGTGAGTGTAGCCCTTATAAAAACACCCCATAATGGCGACTGTATCTTCGCCGGTGGCGGGGCCAGCCAGGACTTATGCAGGAGTGGCAGCCACAGCCACAGCTGCTCCCGCTGCTTCTGCTGCCCCATCACCTTTTAAACTTATGACAAAAAAGCTTGGGGTGAAGAGCTACACTCACCCCACTATGACCATTGAGGCCTGTGTTAAAGCCATGGCTGGGGTTGTCGGCCCCCCAGCCATCATCGCGGCCTCAAAAATGTATGGGAAGGCTGTGTTCTTCCTGGGGTCGGAGTGGGCGGTGTCCCTGGCCGTCGCCAAGGGGCTCACCGTGGGCGGGACCTTCCTGCCGGTGGATCCTCTCGAGGCCACCGCGCAGAGGATCGTCATTTCCAACGTCCTGCCCTATGTTCCTGGTGAGCTCCTCCTTCCCCATTTACGCCAGCTTGGGGAGGTGAGGTCGGGGATGACACCCATCCCGCTCGGCTTCCGGGAGGCCAGCCTTCGCCACGTCTTCTCCTTCCAGTGCCAGCTGTTTATCCAGCTGGCGCGGGAGGAGGACACCGACGGGGCGTTCGTCATCCTCCACGAGGGGACCGTCTATCGCGTCTTCTGGGCGTTGGACGGTGTGCGGTGCCACGCCTGCAAGGAGGTGGGGCACATTCGGAAAAACTGCCCTGCCTCCAAGGCCACTAGATCATCTAGTGCGGCCAAGGCTGGCACCGCCGCCGCTTCTCCCCCCGGATCTGCCTGCGCGTCGGGAACCGCTGATGCGCGGTCGACGTCGGAGGCCGATGCCACCAAGGCCTCCGGCGGGGGGGAGGGAGCACGTCCGGCCAGAAAGAAGGTGCAGAATAAATCTAAACACCTTAGGGCGGGTCCCCCCGTGGGGGGCCAGCCCTTGCCCCTTGAGCCCCTTATACCCGCGCTCCTCGCGGAGTTAATCGGGGCAGACGCGAGTGGGAGGGGCCTCGTGCCCGAGCCTGTGGCCGCAACCGCCGTAGCGGAAACGGCAATACCTGCGGCCGGGCTCGGGCCCGAGGAACCCGACAAACCTGCTCCACCGGAGGGAGCTGAGGAGGAGGCCTCTGCAGACATGGAGGTCTCCCTCGCTCCCTCCGTGTTAAAAAGAAGGCGTGACCCCCTGGAAGAGGAGGAGGACCGGGAGGAGGAAGGTCCCTCCAGGCAGGGGGAGTCGTCGCCCGCCGCGGGTATTGCGCCCCCCCCCCGCTGTCGTCATCACCAGCGATCGGCAGGGGTCGCCTGTCCCTCGGGAGGCTGAGACAGATGTGTCTGTCCGGCACGTGCCTCCCGGGGATGGGGACGAGACCCTGCCCATGGGGGGGGGGGGGTCGCGGAACAACCCGCGGCAGAAATTGACATTTTATCGGTGCCGTTACCCCTCGCCGGGTCAGGCGGCCTGGGGTCTGGGTCGGGCAAGCTCGAGGAAAATGAGCTCGCCCAATGCGACCCGGATATCTCCCAGGGGCTGCTCGAACTGGTAGAGGTTTTAATTCAAAACACCCCATCCGCTGGGTCGGAGGTTGGTGGCGGGGAGGAGGATGGCCCCCTGGCTGCGTCTCTGGTGCCGGATGTACTGGAGGAGCTGGGAATTGTTCTCTCCCCGGTTTCTCCGGTCGTTCCGGCGTCTGGGGCGGAGGGGAGCTCTCAACCGCCGCCGTCTTCTGGCCCAGCACCCCTAGAGGAGCCCAGGGAGGAATCCTCTGCCGCCGATCCTGGGGGTGGGATCCGGGCGGAGGCGGGGCTGGCTGGTGCGGCCGAGCCGTTCGCTGCGCACTGCGCGGCGGACGGGTCGGCCGCTAGTGACGACCCCCTGGAGGAGGATGGGGACTCGGTGATGGGCACGGAGGACGATTCGGACTCCAGCGCCGACGAGGCGATGGATGATCTCGTGCCCCATGCCGAGTCTCCCCTCATTCCCGTAAGGGAACTCCGGGATTTTATGGCCACGTGCCTGGGTTGGCGCAATAAGGTCCGGCTGGCCCTCGACAGGTGGTCGGAGCTGGCGCTGCTCATCGTGTCCGTCCGCGCCACCGTTAAGATCATGGGCGCGGATGAGGGCGTGAACCCGCTCGAGCTGCGTCGGCTCAGAACGTTGCTCATGGGGCTGCTGAGGAGGTGGCGGCTGACCAGCGGCTGCACTTCCTCCCCCCGTTAGGTGTAGGTAGACGTTGCACTATGCTTCTGACATGAAGATAACCATAGCCAGCCTCAACATCAACGGCAGCAGGGAGGCGCGCCGCAGATTCAATAACTTCTCGGTCCTTCGGGACGGGAAGTATGCGGTGTGCTTCCTGCAAGAAACCCACAGCGTTCCGGGAGACGAAGCCACGTGGCTCCTGGAGTGGCAAGGGGGGTCAGCATGAGTCACCTCTCCAACAATTCCAGCAGGGTGGCTATCTTGCTGGCCCCGCATTTTCAGCCGGAGATCTTGGGGGTCAAGGAGCACGTGCCGGGCCGCTTGCTCCAGGTCACTGTTCGCCTGGGAGGCGTGTCGCTCCATCTAGTGAACGTGTACGCCCCTCAGACCGGTGCGCAGCAAGTGCGCTTCTTCGAAGAAGTGTCCGCTCTTTTGGGCTCCGTCGACGTGGGCGAGTGCGTCATCCTCGGGGGGGATTTTAACTGCACCCTCGAGACGAGGGACCGTTCGGGTCCCCCGCGAAGCCCGGCAGCGATGGAGAAGTTGAGGGACCTGGTTGGGTCCTTCGACTTGCTGGACGTCTGGTGAAATCTCCACCCCGACTCCAGCGCCTTCACTAGCGTGAGGTCTGGGGGAGGAAGGTCCAGAATCGACCGCCTCTACATTTCCCGGGCATACGTCTCCTGCGTTCCGATGGCTTCCATGCGGCCGGTGCCATGCACGGACCACCACCTGGTGTGGGCGGAGCTCGCTCCGCTGCGCGCGCGGGGGGGGTCCGCGTACTGGCATTTCAACAACCTGCTGCTGGAGGATGCGCGGTTCCGGGATTCGTTTCGTCGGTTCTGGGCCGACTGGTGAAGGAAGCGGGGGGCTTCCCCTCCTCGAGGCTATGGTGGGACGTGGGCAAGGCTCACATCCGTCTCTTCTGTCAGGAGTACGCGAAGGGGTCGACCAAGAGGCGGGAGGCACGGGTCGGGCGGTTGGAGAAGGAGGTGCTCGACCTGGAGTCCCGTCTCGGTCAGGTTGTCGAGGACCCGGCCCTGCGGAAGGTGTACGAAGAGAAGAGGGGCGCGCTGAAGGACCTGCAGCTCGTCGGGTCCCGAGGCACGTACGTGAGGTCGCGGATCCAGCTCCTGTGGGACCTGGACCGCGGCTCACCCTTCTTCTACTCGCTGGAAAAAAGACGGGGGGTCCGTAAGCAGCTCTTGGGGCTGCTGGCCGACGACGGATCTCTGGTCTCGGATCCGGAGGGAATCAGCGTGGAGACCCGCGCCTACTATGGGGCTCTGTTCTCTCCGGATCTGTCCAGCGAGGATGCATGCAGAGTTTTGTGGGAGGACCTGCCGAAGGTCAGCCCGGAGGGCGCCGAAAAATTGGACGCTCCGCTAAGCCTGGCGGAGCTGACAGGCGCCCTCCGCCAGCTCTCTAGTGGAAAGTCCCCGGGGCTGGACGGGCTGACCGTGGAGTTCCACAGGGCGTTATGGGACATCATGGGGGACGACTACGCGCGGGTCCTGGGGGAAAGTTTGGCGACCGGGGAGATGCCCCTCTCTTGGCGCAGGGCGGTCATTGTCCTGCTCCCTAAGAAATGCGATCTCCGCCTCCTTAAGAACTGGCGCCCAGTCTCCCTCCTCAGCACGGACTATAAAATCTTTGCCAGGGCCATGTCTGCTCGCCTTGGCACCGTGCTGGCCCACATGATCCACCCCAACCAGTCCTACACGGTCCCAGGCCGGACCATCCACGATAACACCCATCTGGTCTGGGACCTGGTCCACCACTCCCAGAGGGCTGGTCTGTCGGTCGCCTTCCTTTCCCTGGATCAGGAGAAGGCGTTCGACAGAGTGGATCACGAGTATCTCGTCGGGACTCTGCGCGCATTCGGGTTCGGGGCGCATTTCGTCGCCCGGATCCGACTTCTGTACACCGCCGCGGAGTGTCTGATTAAAGTTAATGGGTCCTTGACGGCGCCCCTTCGCTTCGGGAGGGGGGTGCGTCAGGGATGCCCCATGTCCGGTCAGTTATACGCCGTTTGCGTGGAGCCATTCCTGCGCCTCTTGTGGAAGAGGTTGACGGGACTGGCTCTGCAAGGGCCGGGCGTGGAGGTGGTCCTCTCGGCTTACGCCGATGACGTGCTCCTCATGGTCACGGATCCCGCTGACTTGCGGAGGATGCGGGAATGCCAGCAGATTTACTCGGACGCATCCTCCGCCAAGATCAACTGGGAGAAATGTTCCAGACTCCTGGTGGGTCAGTGGCGGGTGGACTCCCTGCCGGAGGAGTTCAGGCCTTTCGCCTGGAGCACCACGCACCTCCTCTATTTGGGAGTCTACCTTAGCCCTGCCGAGGACGCCTGGCCGGCGAATTGGCAAGAGCTGGAGGCCAAAGTCACCGCTCGCCTAGGACGCTGGACAGGACTGTTCCGAGTGTTGTCCTACAGGGGTCGAGCGCTGGTCATAAACCAGCTGGTGGCCGCCATGTTGTGGTACCGGTTGGTCACTTTGATCCCTCCCCCTGCGTTTGTCGCCAAGATGCAGAAGAAGCTCGTCGACTTCTTCTGGGGCAAAAGGAAGCACTGGGTCTCTGCCGCGGTTCTATGTCTCCCGCTTAGGGAGGGCAGTCAGGCGCTGGTGTGCCTTCGCACCCAGGCAGCGACTTTCCGTCTTCAGACGCTGCAGAGATACCTGTACGCCGAGAATCCTCCGAGATGGTGTGCGCTGGCGACGTTTTTCTTCCGCCAGCTGCACGGCCTCAATTACGACACGCAGCTCCTGTTTGCGAAAGTGGGCGGCAGGCGTGCCGGCCTGTGGGAGCTGCCTGTCTTCTACCAGGAACTACTATGGGTTTGGAACTACGTCGCTTCCAGACGGAGCTCTCCCCCGTCAGGAGCGGCGGCTCTCCTTCGGGAGCCGCTGCTCAGGAATCCGTACCTCCACGAACGCGGGTTCGGGCGGCTGGCGGAGGGCAGGGCTGTACCTGGTAAGGTGACCAGAGTCGGGGACCTGCTCGATGGCGGAGGAGCGGGCTGGATGGCACCGGAGGAGCTGGCGTGGCACCTGTCCTGGGCCAACGTCCGGCTCGCGGTCGAAGCCATCGAATCGGTGAAAGCGGCACTGGGCCCCGACTCCACTAGGTGTATCGAGGTGGCTCAAGCATGTGGGGCGATCCCGTTCGAGCTTACCCCCGTTTGGACGGAATTCCTCATCGGCGCCCGGCCCCGAAACTCCCCTCGAGAACCGGCGCCTGACAACTTGAGCCGTCTCGAGGAAATACCCTCCGTGCCTTTTCATTCCGCACGGAGGGGTTTGCCATCTTCGTCTACCGTCCGGACACGCCTTGGCGTGGCGTCTTGCCGACTGGCGGTGGCGGAGGTCCCCAATGGAGGGCTCTCTACGCGGGAGTCCTCCCTTGTTCCATCGGGGACTTGGCCTGGAGGGTGTTGCATGGAGCGGTCCCATGCAATGAGGTTTTAAGTAGGTTCACGGACTCCCAGGCCGCCTGCATTTTTTGCGGCCTGGAGGAGTCCGTGTTTCACGTTTATATGGAGTGTGAGTGATTGCAGCCCCTCTTTCACTACTTGAAGGGGCTGCTCCTCGATTTTTGGTTGCACTTCAGTCCCACGTTCTTGGTCTACGGTCACCCGGTGCGGAGGAGAGCGGACAGGTTGGAGGACCTCCTTGTGGGCCTGCTCCTGGGCCTGGCTAAAAGAGCCATCAATTGGTCCAGGCAGCGGGCGGTCGAGGGGGTCGTCCAGCCGGATTGCCTGCCTCTCTTCCGCGGCCATGTTCGCGCCCGGGTGGCCCTGGAGTTGGAGTACGCGGTGTCCGCCGGCGCGTTTGAGTATTTCCGCGACCGGTTGGCGCCGCGGGGACTGGAGTGCATTATCAACCCGGAAAATCAAATTTTGATTTGATTTTTTAAGTTTTAGTTGAACTTTTGTTTATTTACAGTCCGATTGGGTTTTTTTTTTGGGTTCAAACAAAAAGAGTACCCTCTGTTCCAGCATTTCTGGCTGTGCAGCTGCCTCAGTCAGCAGGAGGAGAAGGAGCAGCCAAACCAGGAGAGTGGAAAGTGGTGGTCTCCTGAGCAGGAAGAGGAGGACAACGATAGGCCACCACCACCACCTCCACCATCATCATCACATCAACAGAGGTGCCTGGAGAGAGAGGACAGAGGAAGAGAAGGAGAAGGGAGGCCAGCAACAACACCAACCAGGGGAGAGGCCTTTCCTATCACTGCTTCCCCAAATTGGCCTCCAATTCAGGAGAGGGAGAGAGGGGTGAGAAACCACCATCAACAACCAACTGTTTGGAAGGAGGGAAGAACAACATCATCTTTTCTGAACATCTACAGGTGGGTGTTATTTGGGGCACTCTCCCAAAGACTTTGGCCTAGAAATTCGGTTGGTAGTGCCAGCGATTAGCGCCTAAAGAGCCCGAGAATTGGGGCGTTACCCAATTTTCGGGCGGGCGCAGTGAATATAGCGCCACCTCCCATATTGAGTATCCTTTTAGCGCCGGCGCTAACTCTTTTCGCTCACCCGCGGGCGCAGGCAGATCATGACGTCATTTCAGTGTGCAACGCCTTTTTGGCGCCCCAGACCGGATATTCGGTGGCGCCCGCAACCTTTTCGCCTGGCGCTATTAGTGACAGTTGGATGGAGCGTTCCCAGGCCCTTCTCGGACTCGGGGGGCGCTATTTAAAGGGGACAGCACTAGTATAAAAGCTGCAGCCATTTGGGCTACCATTCTGATCGTTGCTGGAGAGATTTGCTGACCTTCTGTTGGACAGTGATGCGCCATCAATTACTCAAAAGACTGAGGTAGAGCGAGTAACAATCAAGCTTTTATTAACTAAAGAATGAAGGTCTTGTCTCGAGTGGTCGACCCGTCCAGAGTACTAAGGGACTGGGAGGTAGTCACTTATAGACCTAGAATAGTGGGAGGAGTCAGCCGAGGCATGTCCAGACCTGTACCTAGTGGAATACACATACAGACACAGACAGGTATGACAGTGGTTTACCACATTCACCCCTTGTTTAAAAATGAGTCCGGCGGGGTGAAGTGTATTTAAAAGTTCGTGTATTGGAGTCTCTCCGGAGGTCTTGTCTGCCGCTGTGATCGACGTGGCGATGGCAGGGGTGGTGGAGCTTCCGGCGTCGCGTCCCGTGTAGGCTGGGGCCCTGGAGTGTAGTCCTCGTGGGTGACGGTCCAAGGCGAGCCGGCTGCTGGGGTTGGATATCGGGTCGTGGGGGGGGGTGGTAATGGGTAGTGGGTTACAACGGTCCCCGAGGGTGCGAGGTCTCGTATGGAGACTGTGTCCTCCCGCCCGTCCGGGTACGCAATGTAAGCGTACTGGGGGTTAGCGTGGAGGAGGTCGACCCTCTCGACCAGGGGGTCCGTTTTATTGGCCCTCACGTGTCTTCTCAGTAGTACCGGCCCTGGGGACGTCAGCCATGGCGGTAACGATGTCCCCGATGTGGACTTCCTTGGGAAGACAAACATTTTCTCGTGAGGGGCGGCATTGGTGGCAGTGCAGAGCAGTGACCGAATCGAGTGAAGCGCATCGGGGAGCACCTCCTGCCAGCGGGAGGTCGGAAGGCCCCTAGACTTTAAGGCTAGTAGGGCGGCCTTCCAAACTGTTGCATTCTCTCTTTCCACCTGTCCGTTCCCCCGGGGGTTGTAACTGGTGGTCCTGCTTGTGGCTATACGCCTAGCGAGCAGGTACTGGCGGAGTTCGTCGCTCATAAACGATGAGCCCCGGTCGCTATGGATATAGCTGGGGAAACCGAACAGGGTGAAGAGGCTGTTCAGAGATTTAATGACCGTGGCACTGGTCATGTCCGGGCAGGGGATAGCAAACAGGAACCGGGAGTACTCGTCAATGATGTTGAGGAAGTACACATTGCGGTCGGAGGAGGGGAGAGGCCCTTTGAAATCGACGCTCAGGCGTTCGAAAGGGCGAGTGGCTTTTATCAGGTGGGCTCTGTCTGGTCTATAAAAGTGCGGTTTGCACTCAGCGCAGACTTGGCAGTTCTTGGTCATGGTCCTGACCTCCTCGATGGAGTAAGGCAGGTTGCGGGCCTTGATGAAGTGGAAGAACCTGGTGACCCCCGGGTGGCAGAGGTCATTGTGGAGGGCCCTCAGCCTATCGATCTGCGCGCTGGCGCAGGTGCCACGCAATAGGGCATCTGGGGGTTCATTGAGCTTCCCAGGCCGGTACAAGATCTCGTAATTGTAGGTGGAAAGTTCGATTCTCCACCTCAAGATCTTGTCATTTTTGATTTTGCCCCTCTGCTTGTTGTTGAACATAAAAGCAACTGAACGCTGGTCAGTGAGCAGGGTAAATCGTTTTCCGGCCAGGTAGTGCCTCCAATGACGCACAGCCTCCACGATAGCCTGGGCCTCCTTCTCGACCGCGGAGTGTCTGGTCTCCGGGCCCTGGAGGGTTCGTGAGAAGAATGCCACAGGTCTCCCCGCCTGATTAAGGGTGGCGGCCAGAGCGAAGTCGGACGCATCGCTTTCCACCTGGAAGGGGATGGATTCGTCCACTGCGTGCATGGTGGCTTTGGCAATGTCTTCCTTGATACGGTGGAAGGCTAAGCGGGCCTCTGCCGTCACGGGAAAAGAGGTGGACTTGATCAGCGGACGGGCTTTGTCTGCATAGTAGGGGACCCACTGAGCGTAGTAGGAAAAAAACCCTAGGCACCTCTTCAGAGCTTTTAGGCAGTGGGGCAGTGGGAGTTCCATAAGGGGACGCATCCGGTCCGGGTCGGGACCGATGACCCCGTGTTCCACAACACAGCCAAGGATGGCGAGGCGGTCTGTGCGGAATATGCACTTCTCCTTGTTATATGTCAGGTTCAGGAGTTGGGCGGTGCGGAGGAATTTCTCGAGGTTTGCGCCATGGTCCTGCAAGTCATGGCCGCAGATGGTCACATTATCTAGGTAAGGGAAAGTGGCCTGCAGCTCATTTTGATCGACCATCCGGTCCATCTCCCTTTGGAAGACGGAGACCCCGTTGGTAACACCGAAGGGAACCCTAAGGAAGTGATAGAGGCGGCCGTTTGCCTCAAAAGCAGTATACTGGCGGTCTTCAGGGCTGATGGGGAGCTGGTGGTACGCTGATTTCAGGTCAATGGTCGAAAAGACGCGGTACTGCGCGATCTGGTTGACCATGTCAGCTATGCGGGGGAGTGGGTAGGCGTCCAGCAGGGTGTAGCGATTTATTGTTTGGCTGTAGTCGATGACCAGGCGTTGTTTCTCGCCGGTCTTAACGACTACAACCTGGGCTCGCCAGGGGCTGGAGCTGCCCTCAATAATCCCCTCCTTCAGGAGCCGTTCCACTTCGGTTTTGATGAAAACCCTGTCCCCGGCACTGTATCGCCTGCTCTTTGTGGCGATGGGCTTACAGTCGGGGGTGAGGTTAGCAAACAGTTGGGGGGGGGGGGTGGGACTCTGAGTGTGGAGAGGTTGCATCTGGTGCGCGGCGGGCAATTTGGAGGCTGCTGGCTGCAGACTGTGAGTGGGGGGAGGGGGCCACCGTACGCCATCGTAATGCTTTTGAGGTGGCACTGGAAATCCAACCCCAGTAGAACGGCAGCGCAGAGGTCGGGCAGGACCAGGAGTTTAAAATTATTGAACACAGTCCCGTCTACTACTAGTGTCACCACGCAGTAGCCGCCAATGTCCGCTGACTGGGACTCGGAGGCCATAGAAATCCGCTGGTGCGCAGGCAGGACTGGGAGATAGCAACGCCGCACCGTGTCGGGGTGGATGAAGCTCTCTGTGCTCCCGGAGTCAAAAAGGCAGTTTATTGCATGGCCGTTTACCTTAACGTCCATTTTGGACCGAGCTAGCTGGTGCGGTCTCGTTTGGTCCAGCGTCACAGAGGCCAGCGTAGGGGTCGGTGTGTCGCTGCGAGTATCAGATGGGGGGGGGTTGGCGGTCTGCTGCGTCCTGGCTGGTGTCCAAGATGGCGGCGTCCATGATTCCCATGTGGCTGGAGTCGTCCAAGATGGCTGCTGTTGCGGTGGTTCGCACATGGCTGGGGAGGCCCAAGATGGCGGCCCGCACGGCCCACACGCGGCGCTGTTGGGGGCCCAAGATGGCGGCTCGCACGGCCCACACGCGGCGCTGCTGGCGTTCGGGGTGGCTTTGGCCTTGCAGACGCTGGCGTAGTGTCCCTTTTTTCCGCAGCCCGAGCAGGTCGCATTCTTCGCCGGGCAGCGTGCTCTGGGGTGTTTGGCCTGGCCACAGAAGTAGCATTTCTGGCCTTGGGATACTGCTGTCTGGCTTTGGGACACTGCTGCGGTAGTTGGGCCGTTGTTGGGCTGTGGCTGGGGTGGCACGGTGCTATGGGGCTGTCCTACCGTGTCCCAGGTTGTCGTTCCCCGCGGCGTCCACGGTGCAGAGGAGTAGGCATCCATGCCCCAGAAGGTTGCGTCCAGCGTTAGTGCGATGTCGGAGGCTTTGTCGAGGGTGAGGTCACTCTGCTCCAGCAGTCGCTGTCAGGTGTAGTTGGACCTGTGGCCCGCTACGAAGGCATCCCGGATCAGTTCCTCCATGTACTTAGTGGGCGTTACCGCCTTACACCCACAGGCCTGGCCAAGCACGGACAGTGCTTGGAGGTATCCCTCAGTCGATTCCCCAGGTTGTTGCTTGCGACTCCCCAGAAGGTGCCTAGCGTATACTTCGTTCACAGGGCGCATGTACTGGGTCTTGAGGAGCTGGAGGGCGGCTGTGTACGAGGTCGCGTCCCGGATGATTGAGTACACTCGGTGGTTCACCTTGGAGAACAGGACAGACAGTTTGTCCGCATCCGTTTCGACCGCAGTGGAGGCAGTCAGGAATGTCTCGAAGCACGTGAGCCAGTGAGCAAACTTGGTGGAAGCGTCCGCTTCCCGACTGTCCAGGTCCAGGCATGCTGGTGTGAGGATCTTCTCCATTATAAAAAATTTAGTTAATAAAATTGATGCGCCATCAATTACTCAAAAGATTGAGATAGAGCGAGTAACAATCAGGCTTTTATTAACTAAAGAATGAAGGTCTTGTCTCGAGTGGTCGACCCATCCAGAATACGAAGGGACTGGGAGGTAGTCACTTATATACCTGGAATAGTGGGAGGAGTCAGCCGAGGCATGTCCAGACCTGTACCTAGTGGAATACACATACAGACACAGACAGGTATGACAGTGGTTTACCACAGACAGTAATTTTCTCATTGAGCCTTCGGAGGCACTGGCACTGGCAGCTTGAGGGCCCGGCTCCCGAGCTGGTGATGCAGCATCTAAAAGCAGGGAGGTGGAAGACTGGCTTTAGCAAAAGGACAGCTTGGCAGCAAGGGATGCCAGATTGCAGCAAGGCTATGACATGGGTCCACAGTGAGAAAGCATGCTGGCGGGGGGAACAAGTGGAAGGAGACAGTTGTAAAAGGTGAGAACCTTACCATCACTGTCGACAATGGGGTCGGCAGCTGCAGTGGTTGCAGGACCACTCAGACGTCCTCCAAGAATCTGGTGGACTCTCTCCTCGAGAACCGTGAGAGTGACCACTTGTGGAGGTCCTACACCAGTGCGAAGCTGGTCTTTGCCAATCCTTGCCAGCTTGGACTGCAGGGGAAAGGAGGGGAAGTTATTTTACCTAATGCCCTGAATGATCATCTCATGCCCCCCATGGTGCAAGAGCCCTTACATGATGCCTTGAGTCAAATGTGCATGTGTGTGCCCAGAAAGGGCCATTGGTGCTTGCTGGCAGATGGCCAATGGGGCACAGGCCACCCTGTAGCCATAAAGTCAGGTGCAAATGAAGGGATGCAGAAGTTTGCAGAAACAACACCCACCCTGACGACCCGAGTGAGGTCGTTGAATTTCTTTCTGCATTGGACAGGGCTCCTGGTCACCAAGCTGCTGGAGTTGACCCTCTGGCATACATCCCTCCAAGCTCGTCGGTTGTCCTTATGATTCGGCCTCCTGCCATTTTCTGGGTAGAGAACATCTCGACGGCGCTCCACTACGGCCACCAATTGCTCCAGAGCCTCATTGGTGAAGCGCTCTGCTCTCTGTCTCACCTTCTCCCTCTGGTCCAAGTTTTTAGCGCCAGAGAAGGGCCTGCGCCGATTCTGAGGCCTGCAAGGCGCAGAGTGTGGATACTGAAGCTGACTGACCCACCCCTTTAAGAGCTGGCCGGCGCCTGGAAGTCTCGTGGTCATCAGCAATTGAGAGCACCTGCGCTGCACCCGTCCGCTCCGATATTGGGTTGCGCCGGAAGTTTAGTGCCTTAGGAGTCCCGTGTAATGCCTGAATTCGCGCCTCAATCACCTTTAGGGGCGATGCAACCCAATATCGCGCCAGGTGGCGATAAGTTGCATCTGGCTATAAATTTTGCACTGCGCCAATTCTAACGCCCCAAGCGGGGCTATATCCAATTTCTAGGCCTTTGTATTTTAGGTGGGGGGAGAAAAGAAGAAACAAGGCCGGATCATCAAGGGGTGTCTGTGTGTGTGTGTGGCTCTTGTTAAAAGCTAGGCCACACACACCACTAATAAGCACCCCTTCTATTGCCTGACCTGGGACAGCTGGAGCTGCCTAGGTGAAGTCCAATTACATTGTTAAGACCTGGTGTGGGACTGAGCCTGGGGCATCTCCAGCTTTCCCAGGTGAAGACATCTTCTCCCCCTGCCACAAAGACTTTAAATTCCCATCGGAGAGTGCACCCCTGCCAACACCCACCCACCCACCATCCTGAGTGGCAACCCTGCCCTTGCGGCCTCCCTCCTTCCCACCCCCCTCTCTCTCTCTCTTTGTCTCTCTCTGCCTATTTCTCTGAGGCACCTCAATTTCATCTCTTTTTATTAATTGCCTATTGAGCAGAGGGGAGAAGGCCCCTCTCCCAATTTCAATCAATAAGGGGAGAGGTGTGTCTTCATTTTAAACAGCTCCCTCTGCTCAATAGAGGACCAAAAAATATCTGAGGCCATTAACACCTTCAGGCCTGTGACTTGGGGTGAGTGTAGCCCTTATAAAAACACCCCATAATGGCGACTGTATCTTCGCCGGTGGCGGGGCCAGCCAGGACTTATGCGGGAGTGGCAGCCACAGCCACAGCTGCTCCCGCTGCTTCTGCTGCCCCGTCACCTTTTAAACTTATGACAAAAAAGCTTGGGGTGAAGAGCTACACTCACCCCACTATGACCATTGAGGCCTGCGTTAAAGCCATGGCTGGGGTTGTCGGCCCCTCAGCCATCGTCGCGGCCTCAAAAATGTACGGGAAGGCTGTGCTCTTCCTGGGGTCGGAGCGGGCGGTGTCCCTGGCCATCGCCAAGGGGCTCACCGTGGGCGGGACCTTCCTGCCGGTGGATCCTCTCGAGGCCACCGCGCAGAGGATCGTCATCTCGAATGTCCCGCCCTATGTTCCTGGTGAGCTCCTCCTCCCCCATTTATGCCAACTTGGGGAGGTGAGGTCGGGGATCACGCCCATCCCGCTCGGCTTCCGGGAGGCCAGCCTTCGCCACGTCTTCTCCTTCCGGCGCCAGCTGTTTATCCAGCTGGTGCGGGAGGAGGACAGCGACGGGGCGTTAATCGTCCACCACGAGGGGCCCGCCTATCGCGTCTTCTGGACGTCGGACGGTGTGCGGTTCCACGCCTGCAAGGAGGTGGGGCACATCCGGAAAAACTGCCCCGCCTCCAAGGCCGCTGGATCATCTCGTGCGGCTGAGGCTGGCACCGCCGCCGCTCCTCCCCCCGGATCTGCCCGCGCATCGGGAATGTCTGATGCGCGGTCGACGTCGGGGGCCGATGCCACCAAGGCCTCCGGCGGGGGGTAGGGAGCGCGTTGGCCGGAAAGAAGGCGCGGCGAAAAAATAAACACCTTAGGGCGGTTCCCCTGGTGGATGGCCAGCCCTTGCCCCTTGCGCCCCTTACACCCGCGCTCCTCGCAGAGTTAATCGGGGCAGACGCGAGTGGGAGGGGCCTCGTGCCCGAGCCTGTGGCCGCAACCGCCGTAGCGGAAACGCCAATACCTGCAGCCGGGCTCGGGCCCGAGGAACCCGACAAACCTGCTCCGCCGGAGGAACGGACGAGGAGGCCCCTGCCAACATGGAGGCCTCCCTCACTCCCTCCACGTTAAAAAGAAGGCGCGACGCCCTGGAAGAGGAGGAGGACCGGGAGGAGGAAGGTCCCTCCGAGCAGGGGGAGTCGACGCCCACCGCGGGTACTGCGCCCCCCCCCCCCGCTGTCATTACCACCGGCGATCGGCAGGGGTCGCCTGTCCCTCGGGAGGCTGAGGCAGATGGGTCTGTCCGGCACGTGCCTCCCGGGGATGGGGACAAGACCCTGCCCGTGGGGGTGGGCGCAGGACAACCCGCGGTGGTGATTGACATTTTATCGGTGCCGTTGCCCCTCGCCGGGTCGGGCGGCCTGGGGTCTGGGTCGGGCGAGCTCGAGGAAAATGAGCTCGCCCAATGTGACCCGGACATCTCCCAGGGGCTGCTCGTCCCAGTGGAGGTTTTAATTGAAAACACCCCATCCGCTGGGTCGGAGGCTGGTGGCGGGGATGAGTATGGCCCCCTGGCTGCGTCTCTGGTGCCGGACGTACTGGAGGAGCTGGGAATTGTTCTCTCCCCGGTTTCTCCGGTCGTTCTGGCGTCTGAGGCGGGGGGGGGGACTCCTGGGGGTGGGATCCGGGCGGAGGCGGGGCCGGCTGGTGCGGCCGAGCCGTTCGCTGCGCACTGCGCGACGGACGGCTCGGCCGCTTGTGACGAACCCCTGGAGGAGGATGGGGACTTGGTGATGGGCACGGAGGACAATTTGGACTCCACCGTCCACGAGGCACTGGATGACCTTGTGCCCCTCGCCGAGTCTCTCCTCATTCCCGTATGGGAACTCCGGGACTTTATGGCCACGTGCCAGGGTTGGCAATATAAGACCCGGCTGGCCCTCAACAGGTGGTCGGAGCTGGCGCTGCTCATCGTGTCCGTCCACGCCGCCGTTAAAATCATGGGCGCGGACGAGGGCATGGACCCGCTCGAGCTGCGTCGGCTCAGAACGTTTCTCACTGGGCTGCTGAGGAAGTGGCGGCTGACCAGCGGCTGTGCTCCCTCCCCCCGTTAGGTGTAGGTAAAGGTTGCACTATGCTTCTGACATGAAGATAAACATAGCCAGCCTCAACATCAACGGCAGCAGGGAGGCGCGCCGCAGATTCAACAACTTCTCAGTCCTTCGGGACGGGAAGTATGCGGTGTGTTTCCTGCAAGAAACCCACACCGTTCCGGGAGACGAAGCCACATGGCTCCTGGCGTGGCAAGGAGGGGTCAGCATGAGTCACCTCTCCAACAATTCTAGCGGGGTGGCTATCTTGCTGGCCCTGCATTTTCAGCCAGAGATCTTGGGGGTCAAGGAGCACGTGCCAGGCCGCTTGCTCCAGGTCACTGTTTGCCTGGGGGGCGTGCCGCTCCATCTAGTGAACGTGTACGCCCCTCAGACCGGTGCGCAGCAAGTGCGCTTCTTCAAAGAAGTGTCCGCTCTTTGGGACTCCGTCGATGCGGTCACTGGGTCACTGGCAAGGCTTGGAAGCTAAGCAGAGCCAGGTCCTGGTTAGTATCCTGGAGGGGTGACCCTCAGGGAAGACCAGGTGCAGAAGGTCACGGAAGGAGCCCCGAGGAGGGGCGGTTGGTGAGCAGGCCCGGGCGTTGGGCTGAAGATTGTCGGACAGGAGGAATGGTAGAAATGGAATGGCGGCGCGCACAGACGCAGCGGCTTTGCTTCTCCCAGGACGGTGCTATTTACGTTTAATGTTAATGTTATTTGTACTGGACTCATGGGAGCTTGCAAGATCACATTTCGTTGTTCATGTACTTGTGCATTGTACAATGACAATAAAGTTGAATTATTATTATTATTAGAGTGCGTCATCCTCAGGGGGGATTTTAACAGCACCCTCGAGGCGAGGGACCGTTTGGGTCCCCCGCGAAGCCCGGCGGCGATGGAGAAGTTGAGGGACCTGGTCGGGTCCTTCGACTTGGTGGACGTCTGGCGAAATCTCCACCCCGACTCCAGCGCCTTCACTAGCGTGAGGTCTGGGGGAGGAAGGTCCAGAATCGACCGCCTCTACATTTCCCGGGCGTATGTCTCCTGCGTTCCGGCGGCTTCCATGCGGCCGGTGCCGTGCACGGACCACCACCTGGTGTGGGCGGAGCTCACTCCGCTGCGCGCGGGGGGGGTCCGCGTACTGGCATTTTAACAATCTGCTGCTGGAGGACGCACGGTTCCGAGATTCGTTTCGTCGGTTCTGGGCTGACTGGAGAAGGAAGCGGGGGGGCTTCCCCTCCTCGAGGCTATGGTGGGACGTGGGCAAGGCTCACATCCGTCTCTTCTGTCAGGAGTACGCGAAGGAGTAGACCAAGAGGCGGGAGGCCCGGGTCGGGCGGTTGGAGAATGAGGTGCTCGACCTGGAGTCCCGTCTCGGTCAGGTCGTCGAGGACCCGGCCCTGTGGAAGGTGTACGAAGAGAAGAAGGGCGCGCCGAAGGACCTGCAGCTCGTCGTGTCCCGAGGCGCGTACGTGAGGTCGTGGATCCAGCTCCTGCGGGACCTGGACCACGGCTCCCCCTTCTTCTACTCGCTGGAAAAAAGACGGGGGGTCCGTAAGCAGCTCTTGGGGTTGCTGGCCGACAACGGATCACTGGTCTCGGATCCGGAGGGAATCAGCGCGGAGACCCGCGCCTATTATGGGGCTCTGTTCTCTCCAGATCCGTCTAGCAAGGATGCGCGCAGAGTTTTGTGGGAGGACCTGCCGAAGGTCAGCCCGGAGGGCGCCGAAAAATTGGACGCTCCGCTAAGCCTGGCGGAGCTGACCGGCGCCCTCCGCCAGCTCTCTAGGGGAAAGTCCCCGGGGCTGGACGGGCTGACCGTGGAGTTCCACAGGGCGTTCTGGGACATCTTGGGGGGCGACTACGCGCGGGTCCTGGGGGAAAGTTTGGCGACCGGGGAGATGCCCCTCTCTTGGCGCAGGGCGGTCATTGTCCTGCTGCCTAAGAAGGGCGATCTCCGCCTCCTTAAGAACTGGCGCCCGGTCTCCCTCCTCAGCACGGACTATAAAATCTTTGCCAGGGCCATGTCTGCTCGCCTTGGCACCGTGCTGGCCCACATGATCCACCCCGACCAGTCCTACACGGTCCCGGGCCGGACCATCCACGATAACATCCATCTGGTCCGGGACCTGGTCCACCACTCCGAGGGCTGGTCTGTCGGTCACCTTCCTTTCCCTGGATCAGGAGAAGGCGTTCGACAGGGTGGATCACGAGTATCTCTTCGGGACTCTGCGCGCATTCGGGTTCGGGACGCATTTCGTCGCCTGGATCCAACTTCTGTACGCCGCCGCAGAGTGTCTGATTAAAGTTAACGGGTCCTTGACGGCGCCCCTTCGCTTCGGGAGTGGGGTGCGTCAGGGATGCCCCATGTCCGGTCAGTTATACGCCATTTGCATGGAGCCTTTCCTGCGCCTCTTGCGGAAGAGGTTGACGGGACTGGCTCTGCAAGGGCCGGGCGTGGAGGTGGTCCTCTCGGCTTACGCTGATGACGTGCTCCTCATGGTCACGGATCCCGCTGACTTGCGGAGGATGCGGGAATGCCAGCAGATTTACTCGGACACATCCTCCGCCAAGATCAACTGGGAGAAATGATCCGGACTCCTGGTGGGTCAGTGGCGGGTGGACTCCCTGCCGGAGGAGTTCAGGCCTTTCGCCTGGAGCACCACGCACCTCCTCTATTTGGGAGTCTGCCTTAGCCCTGCCGAGGATGCCTGGCCGGCGAACTGGCAAGAGCTGGAGGCCAAAGTCACCGCTCGCCTAGGACGCTGGACAGGACTGCTCTGAGTGTTGTCCTACAGGGGTCGAGCGCTGGTCATAAACCAGCTGGTGGCCGCCATGTTGTGGTACCGGTTGGTCACTTTGATCCCTCCCCCTGCGTTTGTCGCCAAGATGCAGAAGAAGCTCATCGACTTCTTCTGGGACAAAAGGAAGCACTGGGTCTCTGCCGCGGTTCTGTGTCTCCTGCTTAGGGAGGGCGGTCAGGTGCTGGTGTGCCTTCGCACCCAGGCTGCGACTTTCCGTCTTCAGACGCTGCAGAGATACCTGTACGTCGAGAATCCTCCGAGATGGTATGCGCTGGCGACGTTTTTCTTCCGCCAGCTGCACGGCCTCAATTACGACACGCAGCTCCTGTTCGCGAAAGTGGGTGGCAGGCGTGCCGGCCTGCGGGAGCTGCCTGTCTTCTACCAGGAACTGCTATGGGTTTGGAACTACGTCGCTTCCAGGCGGAGCTCTACCCCATCATGAGCGGCCGCTCTCCTTCGGGAGCCGCTGCTCAGGAATCCGCACCTCCACGAACGAGGGTTCGGGCGGCTGGCGGAGGGCAGGGCTGTACGTGGCAAGGTGACCGGAGTCGGGGACCTGCTCGATGGCGGAGGAGTGGGCTGGATGGAGCCGGAGGAGCTGGCGTGGTGCCTGTCCTGGGCCAATGTCCGGCCCGCGGTCGAAGCCATCAAATCAGTGAAAGCGGCACTGGGCCCCAACTCCACTAGGTGTATCGAGGCGGCTCAAGCACGTGGGGCGATCCCGTCCGAGCTTACCCCCGTTCGGATGGAATTCCTCATCGGTGCCCAGCCCCGAAACCCCCCTCGGGAACCGGCGCCTCACAACTTGAGCCGTCTCGAGGAAATACCCTCCATGCATTTTCATTCCGCGCGGAGGGGTTTCCTGTACGGGCTGCTCCTGCACACTCTCCACTTTGCCATCTTCGTCTACCGTCCGGACATGCCTTGGCGTGGCGTCTTGCCGACTGGCGGTGGCGGAGGTCCCCAATGGAGGGCTCTCTACGCGGGAGTCCTCCCTTGTTCCATCGGGGACTTTGCCTGGAGGGTGTTGCACGGAGCGGTCCCGTGCAATAAGGTTTTAAGTAGGTTCACGGACTCCCAGGCCGCCTGCATTTTTGCGGCCTGGAGGAGTCCGTGTTTCACGTTTATATGGAGTGTGAGAGGTTGCAGCCCCTCTTTCACTACTTGAAGGGGCTGCTCCTCGATTTTTGGTTGCACTTCAGTCCCACGCTCTTGATCTACGGTCACCCGGTGCGGAGGGGAGCGGACAGGTTGGAGGACCTCCTTCTGGGCCTGCTCCTGGGCCTGGCTAAAAGAGCCATCAATTGGTCCAGGCAGCGGGCGGTCGAGGGGGTCATCCAGCCGGATTGCCTGCCTCTCTTCCGTGGACATGTTCGCGCCCGGGTGGCCCTGGAGATGGAGCACGCGGTGTCCGCCGGCGCGCTTGAGTATTTCCACGACCGGTGGGCACCGCGGGGACTGGAGTGCATTATCAACCCGGAAAGCCAAATTTTAATTTGATTTGTTAAGTTTTAGTTGAACTTTTGTTTATTTACAGCCCAATTGGTTTTTTTTTGGGTCCAAACAAAAAGAGTACTCTCTGTTCAGTAAATACCTATTATTATTGTTCTCCTGCAGTCCATGTATTATTTATACTCGGACTCTACATTGGCGACGAACAGGTTCGAACTCACCTGCAGTATTGCATCACCTCATGGGGATCTTTCCCTGAGAAGAAGCTTCTTGGAGGTCGAAGTCAGAACAACAGGCGTCGACCGCGGGCAACCGCCCAAGGATCCATCGGAGTTCGGAGAGTTGCAGGAGAGGCTGTGGAGAGCTGGGCTTGGCTCCCCAGTCAAGGTGTTCCAGCAAATCGTGCTGGTAGCAGGTAGTGCGCTGACCCTTCCAGACTGCGGCGGGCTCGAGCTCGATCGAGCGGCTCTGCAAAGGGGCCATGCAGCGTCGTCGGGAGGAAAAGAGAGAGAGAGAGGGTGGAGCGCACAGGGCGCGGTCGGTGCTCAAGAACCGGGCAGCGTAGAGAAAATAAAACAAGGGGAAGGAAAAGTGATACGCGCTGAAGCCGCGGGTCGCCGCCATTACCCTGCAGAATGCTAGGAGCAGCGTGGCAGCAAGGGGAAGAAGGAAAAGCGCGGGAGGCGCCATTTTATTCCATTGGGGAAGAAGGAAAAGCGCGGGAGGTGCCATTTTAATCTATTGGTGAAGAAGAAAAAGCGCGGGAGGCGCCATTTTAAATCA
Source organism: Somniosus microcephalus (assembly GCF_052327205.1). Classification (NCBI taxonomy): domain Eukaryota; kingdom Metazoa; phylum Chordata; class Chondrichthyes; order Squaliformes; family Somniosidae; genus Somniosus; species Somniosus microcephalus. The sequence goes on along the minus strand of NC_141006.1, from coordinate 40,908,485 downwards.
CCCAAGATGCCAAAAAGTGGCAGTATCACTGCTTTCGACAACGAGGTAGAAGACTGGACCACGTATGTGGAAAGAATTGAAGTGTACTGCAAGGCAAATGAGGTGGCCGATGGAAAGAAGGCATCGGTATTATTAAATTTGATGGGCGCGAGAACGTACGGCCTATTGGGGAATTTAATTACCCCAGCTAAACCAATGGAGAAAAGTTTTGAAGAGATTGTTAATATCTTACAGGAACACCTAAACCCTACACCGCTGCTGATAGCAGAAAGATTCAAGTTCCATAAAAGAAACCAGCACAAAGATGAGAGCAATGCTGACTATCTTACGGAACTACGCAAGTTATCAAAGCACTGCCAGTTCGGAGCAGGACTGGCAGACACCTTACGGGATAAGTTTGTCTGCGGGCTCCAGAGTGAAGGAACCCAGAAACGACTACTTTCGGAAAAGGACCTGATGCTAGAACAGGCTTTCAGCGTGGCAGTATCCTACGAAGCAGCAGCACGGGGAGCTGCGGAAATACAACAGAAACCACAAGAATACAGCGCTAACGAAATGGCGTATGGAGCAGAAAAGTGCTATCGCTGCGGCAGAACAACCCATGACCAGAAGGACTGCTGGTTTAAGGACAAAGTATGCAGGCAATGTGGGAAAATGGGACACATAGCAAGAGTCTGCAGGTCGGGAAAGAAAACCAGCACTACAAGAACTACTAAGGGAAAGTACAAGAAAGTAAAGAAATTGACAGACAGTAGTTCAGAAGATCAGGAGAGTGATAAGGACTCCGGGAGCAGGAGGCTAAGTTGTCTAAAGTTACACAATGTGATCGCAAAGGAGGATCACCGAACCATTTGGGTCACCCTCATGAGAGCAGGGTCCCCAGTAAAGATGGAATTGGACACAGGATCAGCCCTAACTGTCATGAATCGATGAGACTATGAGTGGTTATTCTCACACATACCCTTGAAGGACACGTCCATTGTATTGAAGACATACACGGGGCAAAATGTCTACCCCAGAGGAAAAATAAGGGTGCCAGTTGAATACAACGGCAAGGAAACACAGAAACGGTATCTATATATACTACCAGATGGAGGACCACCATTATTGGGACGTGAATGGATCCGAAAAATACAATTGGATTGGCATTCCATTCAGGCGCTAACTGTGACTGATAAAAAGGATGATGATGTCACACCTGGCCGACTGTCAAAAATTCTAACTGACGCGAAAGAGGTGTTCCAACAAGGACTTGGGACTCTAAAAGGAGTAACGGCAACGATAAAAATCGAAGATAACGCAAACCCAAAATTTTTTAAGGCCAGACCGGTACCTTATGCGATCCGCCCAGCCGTTGAAGCAGAGCTGGAGAGTCTGGAGCATTCGGGTGTGCTGTCCAAGGTGGACTGGAGCGAGTGGGCCACACCCATCATTCCTGTAATGAAGAAATCATTGAGCAGCACGCCTGGGGAACCAAAGAAGGTTCGCATCTGTGGGGACTTCAAGGTAACTGTGAACCCAGTCCTGCACACAGTACAATATCCACTTCCACGGATAGAAGATATTTTTGCCTCACTATCTGGAGGGAAACGCTTTACAAAGATTGATCTGGCCCAAGCGTATCTACAAATGGAGGTGGAAGAAGCATCTAGGAAATACCTCACGATAAACACTCACAAAGGCCTTTACCAGTACAATCGACTGGTATTCAGAGGAAGCACCTGCAGTGGACCCTGTTGAGATATTCCATGCGACCATAGTCGAATGTCTACCTGTTACAAACTCAAGTATAGAGAAGGAAACCCGAAATGACCCGACACTCTCTCGGGTCTATGATTTGACGGTGAAGGGATGGCCAGCACATGGCGACTCATTGTTGAGAGCATTCTCGCCAAGGAGAGAACAGCTGTCAGTGTGCCGGGGGACCTTGATGTGTGGATCCCGAGTGGTAATTCCACCCAAGTTGAGAGATAGAGTGCTCAATGAGCTTCATGAGGGTCATCTGGGAGGGGTAAAAATGAAGAGCCTAGCCAGGGCGTTTGTGTGGTGGCCGGAATCGATAAAGAAATCAAGGATATGACCAAGAGATGCACAGGATGCCAGAAGGTCCAAAACGCTCCACCACAGGCCCCGCTACATCCATGGGAGTGGCCCTCATCTCCATGGCAATGGGTATACATTGATTTTGCTGGTCCATTTATGGACTCAATGTTCCTAATCGCTGTGGACGCCCATTCGAAATGGCCAGAGGTCATCAAAATGTCCTCCACCACCACGGAGAAAACTATTGCAGTCCTACAGATCATCTTCGCCAGGAATGGCTTGCCAGAACAGATTTGCTCCGACAATGGGCCGCAGTTTGTGTCAGAGGATTTCCGGAGGTTTCTGAGGAATAATGGGGTGAAGCATTACACATCTGCCCCATATCATCCAGCCACAAATGGATTGGCTGAGAGGTTTGTGCAGACCTTTAAAAAGGACATAAAGGCAATGCATAATGATGACATACCACTACAACACAAGGTGGATAATTTCTTGTTTGCTTACCGGAATGCGACACATGCAGTCACCAACCATGCTCCAGCCATAATGTTCTTCAACCGAAGGCTAAGATGTCACCTGGATTTGCTCAAACCAAACATATGATGAGATGTTGAGGATAAGCAAATCCAGCACATAAATGAGAAGCCAACCAGGAGCTTCAAGATAGGGCAACCAGTCTTGGCCCGCGACTACCGAACAGAAAAATGGCAGCCAGGAACAATATGCACACAGCAGGGACCACTAATGTACACAGTGGACGTTGGAGAGAGCATCGTGAGACGCCATGCTGACCAGATTCTAGAGTCACAGGAACAAGCCAAACCCATACCATGAGCAGGTGCACCTGGTAATCAACCCGAAGTACAGATTGCGTCTACCTCAGAAGCAGTGGTATTGGAAGCTGACGAACCAACCAATGACAATGAGCCAGAATCAACTCCGCCGCAAGAACAGGATACTCGAGAAAGGCGCTATCCAGTCAGGATCAGGAAGCCTCCTCAAAGACTGAACTTATAAATGATTATTTCAGTTGATGTATATAGTACAGAGAAAATTGTAATTGTAATTAATTGTTATTTAGTTGTTAAATGAATGTTATGTACTGTTTATCTAAAAGGGGAGGAATTGTTGTGTATGTACCTTTAAGAGAAGAACTGATTCTATATTGCAGTACCGGCAGTGACCACCCCTGTATATAAAGCCATAGCAGGCTTCTGTATTTCAGTCTTAAGTTACCCTCTGTTCAGCTGCAAGCACGAGTAGAGGGAGCAGCCAGACTTTGGAGAGTGGATTAAAGTGGTGGTCCCCTGACCAGGAAGAGGAGGAGAACGTTGGACCACCACCACCAACTCCACCATCATTACATCAACTGAGGTGCCTGGAGAGAGAGGACAGAGGAGGAGAAGGAGAAAGGAGGCCTACATCAACATCAACCAGGGGAGAGGCCTTTCTATCACTGCCTCCCCAATTTGGCCTCCACTTCAGGAGAGGGAGAGAGGGGAGAGAAACCAACTGCTTGAAAGGAGGGAAGAAAACTTCATCCAGAACATCTACAGGTGGGTGTTATTTGGGGCACTCTCCCAAGACTTTGTATTTTAGGTGGGGGGAGAAAAGAAGAAGCAAGGCCGGATCATCAAGGGGTGTAGTGTGTGTGCTCTTGTTAAAAGCTAGGCCACACACACCACTAATTAGCATCCCTTCTATTGCCTGCCCTGGGAGAGCTTGGAGCTGCCCAAGGTGAAGTCCTTAATTTAATTTAATTACCTCGTTAAGACCTGTTGCAGGACTAAGCTTGGGCTTCTCCAGCTTTTCCAGGTGAAGACGTCTTCTCCCCCTGCCAGAAGACCACCATCACCAAAGACTTTTTCCATCGGAGAGTGCAACCCTGCCTACACCCACCCACCATCCTGAGTGGCAACACTGCCCTTTGCGGCCTCCCTCCTTCCCACCCCCCCCCACCTCTCTCTCTCTCTCTCTTTGTCTCTCTCTGCCTGTCTTTCTAAGGCACCTTAGTTTCATCTATTTTATTAATTGCCAATTGAAGCAGAGGGGCGAGGGCTCCTCTCCCAATTTAAATCAATAAGGAGAGAGGTGTGTCCTCATTTTAATCAGCTCCCTCTGCTCAATAGAGGACAAAAAAATATATATATACACCGAGGCCATTAACACCTTCAGGCCTGTGACTTGGGGTGAGTGTAGCCCTTAAAAAAAGCACCCCAGAATGGCGACTGCATCTTCGCCGGTGGCGGGGCCAGCCGGGACCTATGCGAGAGTGGTAGCCACAGCCACAGCTGCTCCCGCTGTTCCTGCTGCCCCGTCACCTTTTCGATTAATAACAAAAAAGCTTGGGGTGAAGAGCTACACTCACCCCACTATGACCATCGAGGCCTGCGTCAAGGCCATGGCTGGGGTTGTCGGCCCCTCAGCCATCGTCGCGGCCTCGAAAATGTATGGGAAGGCTGTGTTCTTCCTGGGGTCGGAGCGGGCGGTGTCCCTGGCTGTCGCCAAGGGGCTCACCGTGGGCGGGACTTTCCTGCCGGTGGATCCTCTCGAGGCCACCGCGCAGAGGATCATTATTTCCAACGTCCCGCCCTATGTTCCTGGTGAGCTCCTCCTTCCCCATTTGCGACAACTTGGGGAGGTGAGGTCGGGGATCACGCCCATCCCGCTCGGCTTCCGGGAGGCCAGCCTTCGCCACGTCTTCTCCTTCCGGCGCCAGCTGTTTATCCAGCTGGCGCGGGAGGAGGACACTGAAGGGGCGTTCGTCGTCCTCCACGAGGGGACCGCCTACCGCGCCTTTTGGACGTCGGACGGTGTGAGGTGCCATGCCTGCAGGGAGGTGGGGCACATCAGGAGGAACTGCCCTGCCTCCAAGGCCGCCGGACCGTCTCGTGCGGCCGAGGCTGGCGCCGCCGCCGCCGCCCTTCCCCCCGGATCTGCCCGCGCGTCAAGTACGTCTGATGCGCGGTTGACGTCGGGGGCCGATGCCACCAAGGCCTCCGGCGGGGGGGAGGGAGCGTGTCCGGCCGGAAAGAAGGCGCGGGGAAAAAAGAAGCACCTTAGGGCAGGTCCGCCCGTGGATGGTGAGCCCTTGCCCCTTGAGCCCCTTACACCCGCGCTCCTCGCGGAGTTGATCAGGGCAGATGTGAGCGGGAGGGGCCCCGTGCCCGAGCCTGTGGCCGCAACCGCCGCAGCGGTAATGCCAATACCTGCGGCCGGGCTCGGGCCCGAGGAACCCGACAAACCTGCTCCGCCGGAGGGAGTCGAGGAGGAGGCCTTTGCAGACATGGAGGTCTCCCTCGCTCCCTCCGTGCTAAAAAGAAGGCGCGACCCCCTGGATGAGGAGGAGGACCGGGAGGAGGAAGGTCCCTCCGAGCAGGGGGAGTCGTCGCCCGCCGCGGGTACTGCGCCCCCCCGCCCCCCCAGCGCTGTCGTCATCACCAGCGATCGGCAGGGGTCGCCTGTCCCTCGGGAGGCTGAGGCAGATGTGTCTGTCCAGCACGTGCCTCCCGGGGATGGGGATGAGACCCTGCCCGTGGGGGGGGTTGCGGAACAACCCGCGGCAGTAATTGAAGTTGACCTTTTATCGGTGTCGTTACCCCTCGCCGGGTCGGGCAGCCTGGGGGCTGGGTCGGGCGAGCTCGAGGATAATGAGCTCGCCCAATGCGACCCGGACGTCTCCCAGGGGATGCTCGTCCTGGTGGAGCTTTTAATTCAAAACCCCCCGTCCGCTGGGTCGGAGGTTGGTGGCGGGGAGGAGGATGGCCCCCTGGCTGCGTCTCTGGTGCCGGACGTACTGGAGGAGCTGGAAATTGTTCTCTCCCCGGTTTCTCCGGTCGTTCCGGCGTCTGAGGCGGAGGGGAGCTCTGAACCGCCGCCGTCTTCTGGCCCGGCACCCCTAGAGGAGCCCAGGGAGAAATCCTCTGCCGCCGATCCTGGGGGTGGGATCCGGGCGGAGGCGGGGCTGGCTGGCGCGGCCGAGTCGTTCGCTTCGCACTGCGCGGCGGACGGGTCGGCCGCTGGTGACGACCCCCTGGAGGAGGATGGGGACTCGGTGATGGGCACGGAGGATGATTCGGACTCCAGCGCCGACGTGGCGATGGATGACCTCGTGCCCCTTGCCGAGTCTCCCCTCATTTCCGTAAGGGAACTCCGGGATTTTATGGCCACGTGCCTGGGTCAGCGCAATAAGGTCCGGCTGGCCCTCGACAGGTGGTCGGAGCTGGCGCTGCTCATCGATTCCGTCCGCGCCGCCGTTAAGATCTTGGGCGCGGATGAGGGTGTGAACCCGCTCGAGCTGCGTCGGCTCACAACGTTTCTCACTGGGCTGCTGAGGAAGTGGCGGCTGACCAGCGGCTGCGCTTCCTCGCCCCGTTAGGTGTAGGTAGAGGTTGCACTATGCTTCTGACATGAAGATAACCATAGCCAGCCTCAACATCAACGGCAGCAGGGAGGCGCGCCGCAGATTCAATAACTTCTCGGTCCTTCGGGACGGGAAGTATGCGGTGTGCTTCCTGCAAGAAACCCACACCGTTCCGGGAGACGAAGCCACGTGGCTCCTGGAGTGGCAAGGAGGGGTCAGCATGAGTCACCTCTCCAACAATTCCAGCGGGGTGGCTATCTTGCTGGCCCCGCATTTTCAGCCGGAGATCTTGGGGGTCAAGGAGCACGTGCCGGGCCGCTTGCTCCATGTCACTGTTCGCCTGGGGGGCGTGCCGCTCCATCTAGTGAACGTGTACGCCCCTCAGACCAGTGCGCAGCAAGTGCGCTTCTTCGAAGAAGTGTCCGCTCTCTTGGGCTCCATCGACGTGGGCGAGTGCGTCATCCTCGGGGGGGATTTTAACTGCACCCTCGAGGCGAGGGACCGTTCGGGTCCCCCGCGAAGCCCGGCGGCGATGGAGAAGTTGAGGGACCTGGTTGGGTCCTTCGACTTGGTGGACGTCTGGCGAAATCTCCACCCCGACTCCAGCGCCTTCACTAGCGTGAGGTCTGGGGGAGGAAGGTCCAGAATCGACCGCCTCTACATTTCCCGGGCGTTCGTCTCCTGCGTTCCGGCAGCTTCCATGCGGCCGGTGCCGTGCACGGACCACCACCTGGTGTGGGCGGAGCTCGCTCCGCTGCGCACGCGGGGGGGGTCCGTGTACTGGCATTTTAACAACCTGCTGCTGGAGGACGCACGGTTCCGGGATTCGTTTCGTCGATTCTGGGCCGACTGGAGAAGGAAGCAGGGGGGCTTCCCCTCCTTGAGGCTATGGTGGGATGTGGGCAAGGCTCACATCCGTCTCTTCTGTCAGGAGTACGCGAAGGGGTCGACCAAGAGGCGGGAGGCCCGGGTCGGGCGGTTGGAGAAGGAGGTGCTCGACCTGGAGTCCCGTCTCGGTCAGGTCGTCGAGGACCCGGCCCTGCGGAAGGTGTACGAAGAGAAGAAGGGCGCGCTGAAGGACCTGCAGCTCGTCGGGTCCCGAGGCGCGTACGTGAGGTCGCGGATCCAGCTCCTGCGGGACCTGGACCGCGGCTCCCCCTTCTTCTACTCGCTGGAAAAAAGACGGGGGGTCCGTAAGCAGCTCTTGGGGCTGCTGGCCGACGACGGATCTCTGGTCTCGGATCCGGAGGGAATCAACGCGGAGACCCGCGCCTATTACGGGGCTCTGTTCTCTCCGGATCCGTCCAGCGAGGATGCGCGCAGAGTTTTGTGGGAGGACCTGACGAAGGTTGGCCCGGAGGGCGCCGAAAAATTGGACGCTCCGCTAAGTCTGGCGGAGCTGACCGGCGCCCTCCGCCAGCTCTCTAGGGGAAAGTCCCCGGGGCTGGACGGGCTGACCGTGGAGTTCCACAGGGCGTTCTGGGACGTCTTGGGGGGCGACTACGCGCGGGTCCTGGGGGAAAGTTTGGCGACCGGGGAGATGCCCCTCTCTTGGCGCAGGGCAGTCATTGTCCTGCTGCCTAAGAAGGGCGATCTCCGCCTCCTTAAGAACTGGCGCCCGGTCTCCCTCCTCAGCACGGACTATAAAATCTTTGCCAGGGCCATGTCTGCTCGCCTTGGCACCGTGCTGGCCCACATGATCCACCCCGACCAGTCCTACACGGTCCCGGGCCGGACCATCCACGATAACATCCATCTGGTCCGGGACCTGGTCCACCACTCCCAGAGGGCTGGTCTGTCGGTCGCCTTCCTTTCCCTGGATCAGGAGAAGGCGTTCGACAGGGTGGATCACGAGTATCTCTTCGGGACTCTGCGCGCATTCGGGTTCGGGACGCATTTCGTCGCCCGGATCCGACTTCTGTACGCCGCCGCGGAGTGTCTGATTAAAGTTAACGGGTCCTTGACGGCGCCCCTTCGCTTCGGGAGGGGGGTGCGTCAGGGATGCCCCATGTCCGGTCAGTTATATGCCATTTGCGTGGAGCCTTTCCTGCGCCTCTTGCGGAAGAGGTTGACGGGACTGGCTCTGCAAGGGCCGGGCGTGGAGGTGGTCCTCTCGGCTTACGCCGATGACGTGCTCCTCACGGTCACGGATCCCGCTGACTTGCGGAGGATGCGGGAATGCCAGCAGATTTACTCGGACGCATCCTCCGCCAAGATCAACTGGGAGAAATGTTCCGGACTCCTGGTGGGTCAGTGGCGGGTGGACTCCCTGCCGGAGGAGTTCAGGCCTTTCGCCTGGAGCACCACGCACCTCCTCTATTTGGGAGTCTGCCTTAGCCCTGCCGAGGACGCTTGGCCGGCGAACTGGCAAGAGCTGGAGGCCAAAGTCACCGCTCGCCTAGGACGCTGGACAGGACTGCTCCGAGTGTTGTCCTACAGGGGTCGAGCGCTAGTCATAAACCAGCTGGTGGCTGCCATGTTGTGGTACCGGTTGGTCACTTTGATCCCTCCCCCTGCGTTTGTCGCCAAGATTCAGAAGAAGCTCATCGACTTCTTCTGGGACAAAAGGAAGCACTGGGTCTCTGCCGCGGTTCTGTGTCTCCCGCTTAGGGAGGGCGGTCAGGCGCTGGTGTGCCTTCGCACCCAGGCTGCGACTTTCCGTCTTCAGACGCTGCAGAGATACCTGTACGTCGAGAATCCTCCGAGATGGTGTGCGCTGGCGACGTTTTTCTTCCGCCAGCTGCATGGCCTCAATTACGACACGCAGCTCCTGTTTGCGAAAGTGGGCAGCAGGCGTGCCGGCCTGCGGGAGCTGCCTGTCTTCTACCAGGAACTACTATGGGTTTGGAACTACGTCGCTTCCAGGCGGAGCTCTCCCCCGTCAGGAGCGGCGGCTCTCCTTCGGGAGCCGCTGCTCAGGAATCCGCACCTCCACGAACACGGGTTCGGGCGGCTGGCGGAGGGTAGGGCTGTGGCTGGCAAGGTGACCAGAGTCGGGGACCTGCTCGATGGCGGAGGAGCGGGCTGGATGGCGCCAGAGGAGCTGGCGCGGCGCCTGTCCTGGGCCAACGTCCAGCTCGCGGTCGAAACCATCGAATCGGTAAAAGCGGCACTAGGCCCCGACTCCACTAGGTGTATCGAGGCGGCTCAAGCACGTGGGGCGATCCCGTCCGAGCTTACCCCCGTTCGGACGGAATTCCTCATCGGCGCCCGGCCCCGAAACTCCCCTCGGGAACCGGCGCCTCACAACTTGAGCCGTCTCGAGGAAATACCCTCCGTGCCTTTTCATTCCGCGCGGAGGGGTTTCCTGTACGGGCTGCTCCTGCACACTCTCCACTTTGCCATCTTCGTCTACCGTCCGGACACGCCTTGGCGTGGCGTTTTGCCGACCGGCGGTAGCGGAGGTCCCCAATGGAGGGCTCTCTATGCGGGAGTCCTCCCTTGTTCCATCGGGGACTTGGCCTGGAGGGTGTTGCACGGAGCGGTCCCGTGCAATAAGGTTTTAAGTAGGTTCACGGACTCCCAGGCCGCCTGCATTTTTTGCGGCCTGGAGGAGTCCGTGTTTCACGTTTATATGGATTGTGAGAGGTTGCAGCCCCTCTTTCACTACTTGAAGGGGCTGCTCCTCGATTTTTGGTTGCACTTCAGTCCCACGCTCTTGATCTACGGTCACCCGGTGCGGAGGGGAGCGGACAGGTTGGAGGACCTCCTTGTGGGCCTGCTCCTGGGCCTGGCTAAAAGAGCCATCAATTGGTCCAGGCAGCGGGCGGTCGAGGGGGTCGTCCAGCCGGATTGCCTGCATCTCTTCCGCGGCCATGTTCGCGCCCGGGTGGCCCTGGAGATGGAGCACGCGGTGTCCGCCGGTGCGCTTGAGTATTTCCGCGACCGGTGGGCGCCGCGGGGACTGGAGTGCATCATCAACACGGAAAACCAAATTTTAATTTGATTTGTTAAGCTTTAGTTGAACTTTTGTTTATTTACAGTCGAATTGGTTTTTTTTTGGGTCCAAATAAAAGAGTACCCTCTAAATACCTGTTATTATTGTTCTCCTGCAGTCCGTGTATATTATTTATACTCGGACACTACACTATCCTTAAACAAAAAACTTCTGCCCCTTAGAAACCACTTGCTATATCTGACCATGGAACAGGTCATATCGAAGTAGGCCCATCTTAAGGCCGCCTCATGAATTAAGTCTTCCAACAGTCAGGAAGCACCTCCGGCAAGAATACAGAGAACAGTGCTACAGGAGCCACAACAAAATGCTCCAAATCACCAGCACTTGTTGTTGTCTTGAGATGTTGAGGCATATTTCTGCAATGCTCACTATTAGTGTCAGCCGTAGCTCAGTGGGTAGCACTCTCTAAGTGGGAGGGGCTGGGAGTGAGCAGGTGTTACTGGTTGCCTGATTGCTGCAGGGAGTTGGAGTGAGTTTGTAAAAAGTTGTTGGTGTTTTTTTTTTCAGGTTTTAGGGCCATTTTGGCCCATAAACAACAGCCAGATAGCTGCTGGGGGGTCTGGAGTGCCGGGCCCCTCAGAGGACAGTGTTCCCAAGATGGATTTAATTAGGGGAGAAACTGTGGTTGGAAGGGAAAGAAAAAGGCCCAAAGATTTGGGCCGGGACCCCAGGTTTGGAAAAGAAAACACGGTGGTCGTTCAGTGTGAGGATAAGGAGATACGAGCTTGGGATATTATCCAGGTGGTACATGACTGTGGCGAGGGAAGCTGCTTTGCCTGCCGACCAAAGCCGAATGTTGGGTTTGAGGTGACGGTCAGTGGCTGAGAGGAGGTGGAAAGACTTTTGCTCAGTGTGAAAGTTGGCGATAAGTTTTTGGAGGTATCTCTGCTATATTTGGAAGAGGTGGTGGTCTCATTCTTAAACTTGCCAGTTTATATTGAGGACGATGTGCTAATCAAAAAGTTGGAGTTGTGGGACATTAAAATTTGCTCAGCAATAAAGAGGAGATACTATCCAGGAACACGGGTAGCAGATGGAACCCTTTTCGTAAAGTTGCTGTTCCCAGAGGGGGTGAAGTCATTACCATACAGCATGAAATTTGAGACAATGGAAGGAGTGCAGTACTTCCGAGTACTGCATGATAACCAAGCGAAGGTTGTAGGGGGTGATGTGATGGTTGGCGCGTGTGCCCAGTCTGTTATGCCGCTGACTGTTTGTGAGTGGTTCGACTTGCTCCCACACCCCTGGGTTCTAGACACCGGACTTAGGTACAGGCGGCGATACAGAAAAGACTCGAGTAGACAGATGGTTTGGATGTAAGAAAACCAAGATTTTATTGAAATAGAAATTAACACATTCTTATGAGAAGTTACTAGTATAAAATTACAGGCAAATACAAAATGACTATACTTATACAGGGAATGTTGAACACATGGCACATCGAGGGAAAACAACTATCTTAACAATCCCCTTATCCTTATCCCACCCCCTATACCTAACTAGATTAAGCTATGAGGGGCCAGAATTCATGCTCACCAATCCAAAATCTGCTGAATTCAAACAACGGTGGGGCTTGGGGTTCGCTCTTTGTGCTCTCTGGAGCCTGCCGTCGTCATGTGGTCTCGGGGCGCTGCAAGGGCGTCGTCCAGGTACAAGTACCCCAAGGTTAAAGTCTTTGCTTGGGTACTTTACCTCGCAGGGATGATGGTTCCTCTTCCTCGGGCGGCAGTTGGAGTTTGCATGAAGATAGTCGAAGGTCGGCTGGATTGAAGGCCCGATTATTCGAAGCGTTCTTCAATCGTCTCCCAATTCGTCTCGTCTCACCACCTCGCCTTGTCTCGTCCCGCCTCGCCTGGCCTGGTTTGTCCGTGTCCGCCTGGTGCAATGCCGGGCATCCCTGATGGGGTGGGGAAAGGCACTGGCAGTGGCCAGGCAGCAAGCGCGGGAGGGGGAAGAGCAGCAGCCACGAGGGCTTTTCAAATACAAAAGTCCTTCTTCACGGAAACTGCATATTAGGTTTCGATTTCCCCAAAAGCTGCTTGTGCCACAGAGTCCAAGCTTTTGAAATCTTGCAGGCTTTTGGTCACGAGGTGCGGACGCCATCTTTGGGTACCCTTATTTTTTAAAAATGTCCATGCAGGGCCCCTTTTATTAATAATAACCTTGGGGGAAATGTGGAAATTTTGCGAATCTTACAAGGTTTGTTGTTATTGTCTTGGACATGGCCATCTTGTAAGAAACTGTCCAGACCTGTACTGTTATAATTGTGGCGAGTCTGAACACATCGCTCGGAGCTGCAGGGCTGTGGGGTGTGTCACAAAGGCCCCACCCAGTGTGAGTGTGAGGCAGAAGGAAGCTCTATGAGTGATGAGGAGATGGAAGAAGGATGTGTGAGTGGAACGGCCGGAGGAGCGGAGCAGTCGAAGGACACAGCTGGTAAATTGAAGGAGAAAAGAGCACAGGAAGAGGCAGAAAATTGCAGAGCAGAGAACAGGATGGAGATGGTGGAAAACACACCAAGTACAGTGGAAAAGAACAAAGACAGCAGAGGGCAGCAAGGGTCGAGTGCAGACACGAGCCTTAATATGGTTCAGCTCTCCCTAAAGAATCTGGTGTCCACGGAGGGAGAGGAGGCGGGAGCATGGTAAATGTAAGTACTCCAAAGAAAGACGGGGAGTCGGACATCTCGGTGAGCAGGAGGGGGCAAGACAAGGAGAGGGTGCAAGAGGCTGGAGCCTTAAAGGGGCAGCAGGATGGGAGCGGAGAGACAAAGACGCCAGAAGGGAGCAATATAGGTGCGCAAATGTCATAGAGAGAGAAGGATCAGGGAGCAAGGGTCAGAGGTGGAGATGAGGTCGAAGGGAGCGGCACTGTTGGAGAAACCGTGATAGCAGGAAGACTCTCTATGGGAGATGATGTATCTGATGGGGAGCAGGATTATGTATCTGATGGGTAGCAGGCACAGAGGGTTACAGAAGAGTTTGAGAGTGAAGAATTAGAGGGGGACAGAGACATGGAAGTGGAGGGTGGGGTGGCATCATGTGGATAGGGGAAGGTTAGTGAGGGGCAGAAGGAGGGAGAAAGGGCAGCTCCTTGGCCCAAACTTAATGCAAGGAAGAGGCTGAAGCAGCAGAGAAGGTTCAAACAGGAGGTGAAAAAGAGTCGGAGGCTGCAGGAAAAAGCAACAGCTGGTCGAAAAGTTGGGAAGGAGCATGAGAGGAGGGAAGGGCCAGAGATTAAATGATGGGGAGATTATCAGGCATACTTCCCTTCTTCGGAGCCATGATTACATTGGTCTCGATTAATGTGAACGGACTGAGGGGTGAGAAGAAATTGCAGCAGTTGTTGTAGGGTTTTAAAGGCACGGACTTGTGACTGCAAGAAACCTTTTGGGATGAGGATATCCTACAAAGAGTTCAGAAGGTTTGGAAGGGAGAGGTGTTTGCAAGTTGTGCAAACATAAAACCGTAGAGGCGTGGCTGTTTTGGTGAGTCTGTCCATAAAAGAGAACGTTGCCTTGGTGGACAAGGACACTGAGGGGAGATTTTTACGGCTAAGGGTAAAAATGGAGGAATTTAATTGCAATCTCTTTAATATCTATGCACCGAACGACCATTGCAAGCGTCGCGAGTTTTTTCGGAGGTTATTCACTGAAGTGGCAGAGGTGGAAAAGCCTTGTATAGTGGGGGATTTTAATGTATTTTTATCTCGGATGGACATTTCAGCCCAGATGACCTTTAAGGATGATAACTCCAGAGGGATGATTGTAAAAATGATGGCAACTTTAAATTTGAGAGACTTATGGAGGGACCGGAACCCCATAAAAAGGGAGTTCTCCAGAACAGGTTGGGTGGGTGATGTTTTAAAACAGAGCCGAATAGATTTTGTGCTAATGCGGGAAGGGTTAAGTTCTGAGGTGATGGAGATTTATTATAAAAAAGTATTTTTTAGTGACCACTCGGCTTTGGTTCTTAGAATTAGGAACAGCAGAGTTAAGATCGGTTCAGGGCTGTGGATTTTAAACAATCAATACCTGAAAGAAATTGCTTATAAAGAAGGGATTTTAAATATAATAAAGAATGCTCGGAAGGAACATTTGTTCTTGAAAGAAAGAAGAGTTTGGTGGGACAATTTCAAGTATGAGGTAAAAGTTTTTTCAGTACGTTATGGGAAAAAGAGAGCGGCAGCTAACCGGCATCGAGAAGAGAATATAAACAAAAGGTTTACGGATGTCTGTAAAGCAGTTGGCGGAGGGGACAAGGGAGCTGAGACTAAGTTCCGGGTGCTAAAGGAAGAGTGGGAATTATTGCAAGCTGAAAAATGCAAGGGGGCCATTCTCCGTGCAAAGGCTAGAGATGCATTGGAGGGCGAAAGATGCACTAGATATTTTCTAGAGCAAGAGAAGCTGCGACAGAGATTATCGTTAATTGAACAGTTGAAGGTTGGGGAGAAGATCATTCATGAAAGTGGGGAGATTTTAGAGGCGGCTAGCAGCTTTTATCAAGAGTTATATACTAAAGAAGACATTTCCAATTTGGCGATGGAAAAGGTTACTGCTTTTATTGAAGAGGGTTTAAAGGAGGATGAGAGAAGCATGTGTGACAAAGAAGTAGGATTAGCGGAAATAAAAGTAGCAATAAGTAGAATGAAGGCGGGGGGGGGGGGAAAGCCCAGGGTCCGATGGACTAAGTGCAGAATTTTATAAAGAATTTTTTGAGATTTTAAGTCCATTGCTCTTAGAAGTTTTTATGGAAATTAAAATTGAGGGAAGCCTGGCCCCCGTCTATGAGGAGAGGTGTCATAAGCTTAGCTTATATAAAAATAAAGGGGATAGAAGGGATCTGAAGAATTGGAGGCCCATCACATTATTAAATGTGGATTATAAGACCTTGGCGAGGGTTATGGCAAATCGTATGAAACAGGTGTTGCCGCAAATAGTTTTGCCCTCTCAGTCCTATGGAGTCATAGGCCGGGACATCGCAGACTCTGTGGTCTCAATCCGAGATGCTTTAGAGCTCATGGAAGAGAGTGGGAGGGAGGCTTATGTATTAAAGATAGATCGAGAGAAAGCCTTTGATAGGGTCTCTCATGAGTTTTTATTGAAGGTTTTGGAAGCATTTGGTTTCAGGGAAAATTTCATTGAGTGGATAAGGATTTTTTATTCAAACATATTTAGCTGTGTTAAATGTAATGTTTTTTTATCCAAGTATTTTCCGATACAGAGATCAGTGAGACAGGGTTGTCCCCTGTCCCCATTGTTGTATACATTGGTAGCAGAACCATTAGGTTACATGATGTGAAAGAAACAAGGTGTAGTTGGGATTGTGGTTCCCAGTTATGGGCTGGTGTTGGTGATACACCAATATGCAAATGATACAACCTTAACATTGAGAAATGGGGAGTCAGTGAGGAAAGCTATGGATCTGGTGGAGGAATATTGTAGAGCTTCAGGAGCCAGAGTGAATTATAGTAAGTCCCAATGCCTGGTTGCAGGAAGGGGTAGGGGGGAATGGTTGAGGGAAAGTCCCTTTAAGGTGGTGGAAGTTTTGGAAGTTCTGGGGGTGTATATGGGGTGCAAGAAAGACAGGGATGAAGTGGATCGATTAAATTGGGAACCAAAGTTTATGAAAATTAAAAAGATTTTGGGAAGATGGGAAAGAAGGTGGTTGAAAGTGCAAGGAAGAGCGACAGTGGTGTTTGCTCTCCTGCTATCTAAGCTATGGTACTTATTGGGCCAGAAATTCCAGGCCAGAAGCGTGAGTACGGTCGGCTTACTCACGCTTCTGGCCGTTGGAAATGCCGGCGTTCAGCATGAACAGCGCATGCGGGGAACGCCGGCATTTCCAGACCTCGAGCGCGTGCGACTGCACAGGCAGCGCTTGCGCAGTGAACTTCGTGGATTTCATTCATGAAATCCGTGAGGTTAAGTCCTTAGAAGTTACACTGAAAAAAAGCAAGTGTAAAGTGGTTCATTGGCTGCGGAGGAAGATATATTTTATCGTGGAGCTTTTGAAATGCAATATTTTTGTTTGGGAAAGGGAGGGAAGTTATTTTAAGAAATTTTAAGTAAGTTTTAAAGTTAAAATTTTTTTTTTTTTTAAAGGGTTTTCAGAACGGTAGGTAGAAGGAGCAATTGTGGCTGTGTGAATGGAATGTGAGAATGAGTTATGTATGTATATCCACATATATTCCTTCACGTATATGTATGTATGTTTTATATTGCTTTACTATGAATGTATGTTTTTAATTATGATTTTCCAATAAGTTACTTTCTCTGAAAGTCATAATTAAATAATACATTCATACACATAAGTAAAGGAATATATACATAACACGCAAAGGAATATATACAGACATACATACTTTCAGAAGCTCCACGATAAGAAATATCTTCCTCCGCAGCCTCTGTAGCAACTGTACCCATGCTTTTTTCATGTGTAAGTTGTAATGACTGGACCTCACTGAAAGCATGAATGAAAGCGGCGAATTATACTGCGCACGCGCTGCATGTGCAGTCGCACGCGTTCTGCCTCTGAACCCCTTCGTTCAGAGGACAGGAAATGCCGGTTTTCCACAAAAGCACTGTGCATGCTGAAAACCGGCATTTCATCCGGCCAGATGCGTAAGTACCCCGACCGTACTAGCGCATTTGGAAGGGAATTATTGGGCCAACATTTTACATGTCAATAAAATAAAAAATTTAACACTTGCACGACTTGCCCCCTCGCATCTGCGACTGAGGGTCCAAGGAGGTGCATTGCGCAAGAGGTCATCATCGGACGTATCCTCACACTGTTCCCTTTGGGGAACTGTATGAAGTGGTGGAAGGATTTATGGCCATGATTAACGCTCATTCCGTGACCGTAACCATCTTTGAACCAGCCATTAGGGTGGTTAGTCCTATGGCGGGAGGGTTTTACGGGCTGCCACAACCCATCTGAGGGGGGGGGGGGGGCCACCAACACCCACGGACGCAAGTATCCCGCTGGATGTCCACCCAGAATTTAAAGTTGGAGCTCCGACTCCACTTGCCGGGACTGTCTGGAGTGGGGTTCAAAACCCTACTCCTTCTGGCCCAGCGGCGGGGATGCTTACTGCTACGCAAAAGGCCCACTCCGCACAAAAGGTGACACCCATACGTTTCCTGCGCCTTTTCCCTCCCCGTGACTGGAGCCCTATGCTGCCATTTCACGTTGCTAATCGGATTGGGCGTTTGTCATAGCGGTAGGATCCCCGCCGCTGGGCCAGATCAGGGTAGGGTTTCGAACCCCGCTCCAGACAGTCCCGGCAAGTGGAGTCGGAGCTCCGGCTCTAAATTCTGGGTTGACATCCAGTGGGATATTTGCGTCCGTGGGTGTGGGTGGCCCCCCCTCCTTGTATAGCTTGTGGGAGCCCGTAAAACCCTCCCGCCATAGGACTAACCGCCCTAATGGCTGGTTCAAAGATGGTTACGGTCACGGAATGAGCGTTAATCACGGCCATAAATCCTTCCACCACTTCATACAGTTCCCCAAAGGGAACAGTGTGAAGACACGTATGACGACGACATTGCTAAATAAATAAATGGAATTAAAAAAATTCTTTTAGGGCTTTTAAAAGTCTTTAAATTGCTTTAATTCTCTTTAAAACTACTTCAGATTACTCAAAATAATGTAAACATTTTAAAAAGTTTATAAAAGTTACCAAAATCTTCAAAAAACTTCCAAAAACCTATTTAAACTGCTGCTTTGCATGTAAAAAAGCAAAGCAGCTTGACAGAAACATTGGGGGCGTGTCCAGTGAAACTGAGACCTCAAGGGGCGTGTCTCACTTACACTGCACGCTCCTGGGTCCGCGCTGGCTACACTCCTGGGCGGCGTGACGTCATACGCTGCCCGGGAATGTGCTTTCTATTTCTCCAAGTTCAGGCGTCCCAGAAGCTGATCGGCAGGAGCGCGGGGTAAGTGCAAATACGGGGCTTGCACGCGCTGCAAGCCCCGTTCTGGAATTTCTGGCCCATTGACGGTGGAGGATATTCCTGAGTGGGCGGAAAAGTCCATCTGAGAGGCTTGTGTGAGATTTTTATGGGAAGGGAAACCAGCCTTGGTGGCTTATAATACCATCATTGGACGGAGAAATCAGGGAGGACACAATTTCCCAGATATTGATTTGAAGAAAAAATCCTTTAGAATCAAATGGATGAAGAGATTTCTTCAGAAGTCAAATACAAGTTTTTGGAAGAGTTGTTTTGAGCATTTTTTTAAACGAAGTTGGATAGGAGGGCAGGGAATATTGTATATGGAATACAATAATATGTTTTTGAAATCGATTAAACTTCTCCCTAGGTTTTATAAGGGGGTTCTAGAGACCTGGGCCCCATTTTTAAAAAGTGTGCAGTTTATGCCCAAGGGGCCTGAGGAATTTTTAGAACAGCTCTTATTTTTGAACAAGTGGGTCAACATCGAAGGAGAGGTTTTATTTAATCAAGCTTTTATAAAAGCTGGTATTATATGTGTGAAAGATGTATTATACGAGGTAATTCCAGGTTGGTTGCCGAAAGCGATAGTGAGGGACATGGTGTGGGAGGAGGATCAGGAGGTAGAGGAAAAAGCAATAGGGATCATGTATGAGAAGATTGTGAGGGCAATGCCACAGGATTGGATGGAAGAAATAAATGTGGAAATCTCCAAAGGAAGTAAAATGCATCCCGCTTTTCCAAGCTTTCTGCTGGAGAAAGGGGGAAAGTTGGTCCAATTTGACAACTGTAATACTCGAGATTTCTTTGAGGTATTTCGAGAATGGAGATTCAAGACACCTGCTTGTCAGGAGTTTTGGCAGAGTATATACCCACAGCTGGACTTCAACAGGATTTGGAAGGGAGTGTGGGCAAATTTTAAATGTCCAGAGTGGATTGAACTGGATTTCAAATTGGCTCATAACCGGATTTTTACCATGGCGGTCTTGTGCAAGATTGGACGAGTGGAGGGGGAAACTTGCCCAGTGTGTGGGACACGGGATGAGACTCTGTCCCATTTAATGGTGTTATGTCCACAGTTAAATGATTTGAAGTACTATGTTCAACAGTTGTGTGAGGTTTTTTTGCTGGGTGGGGACCGAAGAGCAAGAATGGGAATCCCATGGGACTCAATTTTGAGATGGGGATTGCAGAAGAGTCTGCCCGAGTCTAGCGGAGCGGCAATTAATTTAATGTTCAGTTTGGCTAGATTCGTGATTGTGCAAAGAAGGAATGCTCTGTTTTTTAAGGGGAGGAGAATCAACCTAAAAGAGTATTTTAAATATAAGCTAAAAGATCATTATAAGGCTCTGTGGATGTTTTATTCAGAAAGGAATTTAAAGATAGTATTTTACAATCAATTTTTAAAGTACAATTGATTAATATATGTTACAGGAGACAAATTAAACTTCAGGGTTTGATGTTAAAATGTGGTGGCGGAATGGCTGTGCAGAGCAGAGGAATTGATTTGTATGATACAATGAAATGATCACGATGTTGTAAATGTTCTTAATGTTCAATAAAGTATATATTTTTTTTAAGTTGGTAGCACACTTGCCTGTGAGTCAGAAGGATGTGGGTTCAAGTCCCACCCCAGATAATCTAGGGTGATGCTCCAGTGCAATACTGAGGGAATGCTGCACTGTCGGAGGTGCTGTCTTTCAGATGCAACGTTAAACCAAGGCCCTGGCTGCTCTCTCAAGGGGACGGAAAAGATCGAAGAAGAGTAGGGGACTTCTCCCCAGTGTCCTGGCCAATATTTATCCCTCAATCAACATCACTAAAACAGATTATCTAGTCATTATCACATTGCTGTTTGTGGGATCATGCTGTGTACAAATTGGCTGCCGTGTTTCCTACATTACAATGACATACTTCAAAAGTACTTCATTGGCTGTAAAGCGCTTTGGGACATCCTGAGGTCATGAAAGACGCTATATAAATGCAAGTCTTTCCTTTTTCTTATTACCCAGCAATAGCATTACATTGGTAGCTTAGCTTATTACTGTCTGGTTAATGTAAGTGGTTTAACTGATTTCAATGTCGATGCATGATTTCAGTGGTAACAAAGCCAGCAGGCCAAAGCAATGCATGAATACAGCAGTGATACTGATGTAATACTGGGATCTGGTTATGTGCCAAAAACCTGTTTTCTCCATTATTTTAGTAACTATTTATCATTCATTTCAGGATTTTTAATGTTTTTCCTAACTTTTGCTTGTTGTGTCCTTTGTTGATATAACAGAAGGTTCTGACGAAAGGTCTTTGACCTGAAACGTTAACTCTGTTTCTCTCTCAACGGATGCTGCCTGGCCTGCTGAGTTTTTCCAGCGTTTTCTGTTGTTATAACAGAAGGTCTTTATTAGATAAGCTAATTAAAAGACTGACATTAATCATGTACTTTGATAATGAACACTAAGATAATCAGAGTTATCTTTCACTTAAAAGTTTTCCAGTTTTTATGCTCCTACCCTCCCTAAAATGTACCTATGTAGTTCTAATAGATGACCTAAGACATTCCTGTGACTTGAATTGTAGATCATATACAGCAGACGTTCAATATACAGTAGGACAGGCCATCTACCAGTAAGTGACAGGTCATTTCTAATTCTAAATCACCATATGCTAGAATGATTACTTTTGAGCATCAGCAAAGCCTTTGAAATTGTACACTCTTTTCACCACACACTCTCCAATAGAATAGGAGATCAGAAAAAAGAAACCACAATCTTGTAGGACTGAAGATTTAGAAACAGCATTTTAAAATTGTATTTCCCTATTTCCAGCATGGTTGCTGTTTATGGGTCAATATCTAAGCCATATTCCAATTGTCTTTGCACAATGGTTTGGTCTGTTCCTTCGACTGAACTAAACTACCTTCAGTTTGGGAGATTGCAGTCAGGTAATTATCAATTTTTTGGAGATTAATGCCTCTTCTGTGTCCCACTGAGAGCCTGCCTTCATAGAGAACATCTGTCAATTTACTTCATGTCCCTACAGGGCAACCTGCAAGCTGCAGCTGGGCCTGTTGCCTGAGAGTTACAGCTGCCTCACTCTTCACATAGAATCCACTAAAGCCTAAGCAACAAATTTGGTGACAAGAAGCCTCAAGGCCCTTTTTTTCCCAGCTTATTGCGAGAAGTCCCTGTCATCTGTCCATCAATCTGTACACGCCAGGAACTGTGCCTTTGCACGAATGAGAAGAGTTTGTAAAACACATTTCAGAAATATTCTTGTCATATAAAAACTTGCAGCTATTTTCAAGATCTTAACTGAAAATTTCAGAGAGACAGAACTTAGCAATGAGGCCTGGCAGTTCTTTGAAGATCTTATTACAACAAGAACAACAACAACTTGTATTTATACAGCGCCTTTAACGTAGTAAAACGTCCCAAGGTGCTGCTCAGGAGTATTATAAGACAAAAAATTTGACACCGAGCCACATAAGGAGAAATTAGGGCAGGTGACCAAAAGCTTGGTCAAAGAGGTAGGTTTTAAGGAGCGTCTTAAAGGAGGAAAGAGAGGTAGAGAGGCGGAGAGGTTTAGGGAGGGAATTCCAGAGCTTGGGGCCTAGGCAACAGAAGGCATAGCCTTCAATGGTGGAGCGATTATAATCAGGGATGCTTAAGAGGGCAGAATTAGAGGAGCGCAGATATCTCGGGGGGTGGGTTGTGGGGCTGAAGGAGATTACAGAGATAGGAAAGGGCGAGGCCATGGAGGGGTTTGAAAACAAGGATGAGAATTACAATTTAATAGATGGCAAGTCGCAGTGAGGATAATATGGACCAGCATTTGTAACAGCAAGGATGTGGAAATCATGGGTAGAAATTCGAGCGCGGCCATTTTTGGGAGCACAGGGGGCACAGGGTCTAACTCCTGCGCTTAAATGGTGAGGCGCGAGGTGCCCCCTATATCGGGCCTCGGGCCTCATTTCCATGAAGCGGACAAGCTGCAGAGGGTGAGGGGCAGCTTGCCTGGCGAATGTCACTGACAATCAGCTCACTGCAGCGCTAACAGCGGCCTCAAGTAAGTGAGGAGGTGGGGGAGACGGGGGAGGGGGACAATCATTGGCAGGGGTGGGGGGTGGGGGGGGTTTGTCTTGTTTTGCACACTTTGTACAAAAATAATAAATTGCAGGACAACGGAGTATTATAGTTTAACTCTATAATTAAAGCAATAGGTCTGATCTTACTCAGAGCAGCACAGTGGGGACAAGATGGCGTTAGGACCCCTTACAGATGCCTGCAGGCCAATGACAACTCAGCATGTGATCACATGTGAATATAATAGGTATTCCTTACAGATGCCTGCGGGCCAATGATAATTCAATATGCAAATGTTACAGGGTTCTTCTAATGTGAGGTCAGGAGGAGTACTCCTGGTGCCTGGTGTCCATCAGCTAACTCGCCACAAGAGCCTGGCTGAGGTTGAGCACCCAAGCAATGGTGGAACTGTGCACGCAGACTCATACCCTACGCCTCAGGCCCACTGGCCAACAAAGGAGAATTTTAAACTTGGCAATGTACTTTTTTTTTTAAATTACAAATGAAAGAAAACAATTTAGAAACACAGCCGCCAGCCAATTTCTAGTAAGATAAGAACATAAGAATTAGGAGCAGGATGGCTATATGGCCCCGAGAGCCTGCTCTGCCATTCAATGAGATCTACTTTTTTATTCGTTCCTGGGATGTGGGCGTCGCTGGCAAGGCCAGTATTTATTGCCCGTCCCTAGTTGCCCTTGAGAAGGTGGTGGTGAGCCGCCTTCTTGAACCGCTGCAGTCCGTGTGGTGAAGGTGCTCCCACAGTGCTGTTAGGGAGGGGGTTCGAGGACAAAGCACAATGTAGAACAAATTTACAAGATGTGGAGATGCCGGTGTTGGACTGGGGTGGACAAATGTAAGAAGTCACACAACACCAGGTTATAGTCCAACAGTTTTATTTGAATAAAACTGTTGGACTATAACCTGGTGGTGTGTGACTTCTTAAATTTACAAGAGTTAAAGGAACCCAGCAGAGAAGGAGCCATTAGGAGGGATTTAAAGAGAAGGAAACCATAGGGAGAAACAATAGGGAAAGGGCACACACATATAGATAAACACTATTACAACCGGAGTATCATCAACAACGGATTTATAGGACAAATTTTTTAAAAGCACCTGACAAGGATTAATAGAACAAGAAAGCAAGCCACACAGGGCAAAAAATTGCCAATTCATAAGCTTGGACTTCACAAAAACGTCAACATAAGCCAATGAAGTTCCAAGTAAAAGGAGTTAAAAACATCTAGGGGTTAAATTGGTACGCGTTACGCCTAAAAAAATGGGCCTCACGAATTTAGCAGAGGAACCAACTCCTGCTCAGATTGGTCGCAAGCAGTGCTAAATTGATCATCTTTGCACCCATGTTATGCCCAAAAACCAATGCCAACTTCTACCCCCGAGTCTTTTATAGCATTCAAAGGATCACAATTTCTGACAGGTTATGCGCACTGGCATTTTTGATCGTAATGCACTTTGTTTAGCAACAGAATCCGTGTATTCTTGCAACAATATAAATGAAAGAGTTCCTAACCACTCATCAGCTGAATATTAATTCTCCTTCACTGCACAAAGGCTGCAGAATATTATGTGAAAAGGTTTCTTATTCTCTCCTGGTTATTACTTAGCAGTCTGTTGTGGATCTGCCTGCCAGCAGCCTTTAGCATGAAACACAGAGTTGTCTTTACTACAGCAGCCTAAAATTCCATTTTGGACACTATACAAACACAAATATAAATTGCCCATTTTTTCCTCTTCCTCTACAAATTTGATACTTTTCAAATATCTTTACCATTCTCAAAAGCTTCTTTGTGAGTGTTTCCATACGAAGTCTGCAGGAACTTTCCTTCCACAATACTGAACATTAACAACTGGCCTAAAAGCAGGTTATAGTGAAGCGTAGCCCTACAGGTCTCATTTGCTCTCTCTCTCTCTCTCTCTCTCATGCGTGTGCATGTTTGCTGTTTACTGTAAAACCTTGCTTTGCTGTTAAGTAACTTCAGGGGTTAAAGTGGAACAGGATGGTCCAGGACAACATTGAGTTCATGTCTCATTGGGCACATGTTGTACTGGTTCTTGATTGACTCATGAGGTTTCCAAAGGAGGCTTTTTTCATTAGCAGTTGTATCTAGAAACATAGAAGATAGGAGCAGGAGTAGGCCATTCGGCCCCTCGAGCCTGTTTAATGAGATCATGGCTGATCATCCAAATTCAGTACCCTGTCCCTGCTTTCTCCCCATATCCCTTGATGCCTTTAGCCTTAAGAAATATATCTAACTCCTTCTTGAATATATTTAATGAATTGGCCTCAACTACCTTCTGTGGTAGAGAATTCCACAGGTTCACCACTCTCTGGGTGAAGAAATTCCTCCTCATCTCAGTCCTAAATGGCTTACCCCTTATCCTTAGACTGTGACCCCTGGTTCTGGACTCCCCCACCATCGGGAACATCCTTCCTGCATCTAGTCTGTCTAGTTCTGTTAGAATTTTTTATAAGTTTCAATGAGATCCCCTCTCATTCTTCTAAACTCTAGCGAATACAAGCCCAATCGACCCAATCTCTCTTCATACGTCATTCCTGCCATCCCAGGTATCAGTCTGGTGAATCTTCGCTGCACTCCCTCCATGGCAAGAACACCCTTCCTCAGATAAGGCGAGCAAAATTGCACACCATACTCAAGGTGTGGTCTCACCAAGGCCCTGTACAACAGCAGCAAGATATCCTTGCTCCTGTACTCGAATCCTCTCGCTATGAAGGCCAACATACCATTTGCTTTCTTAACCGCCTGCTGCACCTGCATGCTTACCTTCAGCGACTGGTGCACAAGGACGCCCAGGTCTCGTTGCACTTCCCCTTTTCCCAATCTATTGCCGTTCAGATAATAATCTGTATTCCTGTTTTTGCCACCAAAGTGGATAACCTCGCATTTATCCACATTATACTGCATTTGCCATGCATCTGCCCAATCACCCAACCTGTCCAAACCATACTGGAGTTTCTCTGCATCCTCCTCACAGCACACACGCCCACCCAGCTTTGTGTTGTCTGCAAACTTGGAGATATTACATCTAGTTCCCTCGTCTATATCATTAATATATATTGTGAATAACTGGGGTCCAAGGACAGATCCCTGCGGTACCCCACTAGTCACTGCCTGCCACTCGGAAAAAGACCCGTTTATTCCAACTCTTTGCTTCCAGTCTGCCAACCAGTTCTCTATCCAAGACGTACCTTACCCCCAATCCCATGTGCTTTAACTTTGCACGCTAGTCTCTTATGCGGGACCTTATCGAAAGCCTTCTGAAAGTCCAAATACACCAAATACATCCAAATATGGATGATTTTGCCAATGGGGAGCTTTTGGAGGCAGGACTCCCACTTGTCGGGTTTCAGTCCCGCCTCCATCGACTTCTGGCCAACCCACACTATTTTCCCTTGATTGACCTTATTAAGCCCGCCCAGCGGCCAATTAAGGGAAAGCCGGTTGCACAGAATGTCAACGTATGCCGTTTCATCTGTCAAAAACTTTTGACAGATGAATTGTCATCGTTTGAAAGCTCTGTGAAGCTGTCAAACACTGACATTCTCTGTAGTTTGATGAGGTCTTGAATTCAAGACTCATCAAACCTCTTTCTTTTGCAGAAATGTGATGGTTGTTGCATTGGAGAATGCAGCGGCCATCTGTCATCTCTACCGCGGAGATGCGAGACTCTCCGCCTACACACCGACTGAAGCCTGCAGGAAGAAACAAAGGTAAGTACACTTTTAAAAACACTTTGCACTTACCTCAGATACTCACCTCTCCACACTTGCACCCATTCACTTACCTTCACAGCGCACCTTTGCACCCCTCCGACCCCTGCGGACCCACTACTCGCCTCAGTGACCCTGGCAGGTTTCGGAGCCTTCGGGAAGCCCGCACTTGTGTGGGCGAAATGGTGATAAGCCTATTTTCTGCCTGTTAACTACCTGTTAACAGGCAGTTAAGTGGCTGTAATCGCTCCCGCCTCCAAGGAGACGGGGCCCGGCGCAGGACAGCTACCCGCCTCCTGACAAGATGACACGGAGGTGGGTTGGGGGCGCGGGTTGGGCACCCGCCCCCAAATTCTGCCATTTGCCCAGCAGTCCCGTCTCCATACCCACCTTCTCAGGGCTGGCAAGATCGTGCCCCAAATGTCAGAGTTGTAAATAGTAGGTTAATTAGCAGATTTGCATCTTTTGTATGTGGTAATAAATAGCTGTCATTTTAGGGAAGAGAAAGTAGAAACATATTGAATTAAATTGATAAAATGGTGTAAAATATTCGAATTGTACTGTCAATAACTTTTTTTCATTAACCTTCTTTTGATGTGAAATTTGCACAGAAGTTGAAACCTATTTCCTTTCTGGAACTGCACAGTGTAGCTGAGAGACTCTCAAATGTAATGTGCTCAGTTTTCCATATTACAAAAAGAATACAAAGGTGAATAGCATAGCTGCATTTAAGGGGAAGCTAGATAAGCACATGAGGGAGAAAGGAATAGAAGGATATGTTGTTAAGGTGAGATGAAGAAGGGTGGGAGGAGGCTCCTGTGGAGCATAAACACCGGCACAGACCTGTTGGGCCGAATGGCCTGTTTCTGTGCTGTAAATACTTTGTAATACTTTGTGATATAGAGGCACTGGAGAAGGTGCAAAAAGGAGTTACAAGGATAATACCAGAACTGAGAGGTTTTAACTATCAGGAAAGATTAAACAGGCTGGGGCTCTTTTCTCTAAACATAGAAACATAGAAGATAGGAGCAGGAGTAGGCCATTTGGCCCCTCGAGCCTGCTCCGCCATTCAATGCGATCATGGCTGATCATCCAAATTCAGTACCCGGTCCCTGCTTTCTCCCCATACCCCTTGATCCCTTTAGCCTTAAGAAATATATCCAACTCCTTCTTGAATGTATTTAATGTATTGGCCTCTACTGCCTTCTGTGGTAGAGAATTCCACAGGTTCACCACTCTCTGGGTGAAGAAATTCCTCATTTCTGTCCTAAATGGCCTACCCCTTATCCTTAGACTGTGATCCCTGGTTCTGGACTCCCCGACCATCGGGAACATCCTTCCTGCATCCAGTCTGTCCAGTCCTGTCAGAATTTTATAAGTTTCAATGAGATCCCCTCTCATTCTTCTAAACTCCAGCGAGTACAAGCCCAAGCGACCCAATCTCTCCTCATACGTCATTCCTGCCATCCCAGGTATCAGCCTGGTGAATCTTTGCTGAACTCCCTCCATGGCAAGAACATCCTTCCTCAGATAAGGTGACCAAAACTGCACACAATACTCAAGGTGCGGTCTCACCAAGGCCCTGTACAACTGCAGCAAGACATCCTGTACTCAAACCCTCTCGCTACGAAGGCCAACATACCATTTGCCTTCTTAACCGCCTGCTGCACCTGCATGCTTACCTTCAGTGACTGGTGCACAAGAACACCCAGGTCTCGTTGCACTTCCCCTTCTCCCAATCTATTGCCATTCAGATAATAATCTGCCTTCCTGTTTTTGCCACCAAAGTGGATAAACTCACATTTATCCACTTTATATTGCATCTGCCATGCTTTTGCCCAATCACCCAACCTGTCCAAATCATCCTGGATTTTCTCGGCATCCTCCTCTAGAAAAGAGAAGACTGAGAGGTGACCTGATAGAGGTCTTTAAAATTATTGAGGGGTTCGATAGGGTCGCTGGAGAGAAAATGTTTCCACTTGTGGGGGAGTCCAAAACTAAGGGCCATAAACTTTTTGGTTTCTCTTGAATTTCTTATTTGATTTATTAGAGTGGTGAGAATGTGGAACTTCCTACCACATGGAGTGGTTGAAGCGAATGGTATAGATGCATTTACAGGGAAGCTAGATAAGTACATGAGGGAGAAAGGAGTAGAAGGAAATGTTTTAAAGGGTGCGATGAAGTAAGGAGGCTTGTGTGGAGCATCAACCTGGTGGACCAAATGGCCTGTCTCTGTGCTGTAAATACTATGGGCTAGATTTTGTCAATGGGAAGCTTTGGAGGCGGGACTGCTGCTTGCTGGCTTTCAATCCCGCCTCCATCAGCTTCTGGCCAACCAGCGGGATTTTCCCCTGATTGACCTTGTTAAGCCCGCCCAGCGGGCTCAGCAGGCCAATTAGGGGGAAGTCAGTGACAGAGCACATCAACGTCTGACGTGCCATCTGTCAAGATTTCTTGAAAGGAGAAATGTCAGCATTTGACAGCTCTGTGAAGCTGTCAAACACTGACATTCTGTGTAGTTTGATGAATCCTTGTGTTCAGGACTCATCAAACCTTTCAATTTTGCAGAAATCACCTGGCTGTTGGTTCCGAGGATCCAACAGCCAGTCTGTGATGTCTACAATGAAGATGTCGGGACTCTGGATCCACAGCGGCTGAAGGCTGTAGGCAGAAACAAAGGTAAGTGAACATTTTATAACACTTAACGCTCACCTTACATACTTACCACTCCACACTTGCACCCATCACTCACCTCTACATCTCACTTTCAGACTCCTCCGACCCCGCAGACCTCCTTCTCATCTCCTACACCCTAGCGGGGTTCTCCGATGTTGGGAAGCCTGCACTTTGGAGTTAAAAATAGGGATAATCCTTTTTTCTGCCTGTTAACTACCTGTTAACAGGCAGTTAATAAGCTTTAATCCCTTTTCCGCCTCGAGGAAACAGGACCTGGGGCAGGACGGCTTCCCGCCTCCTGGCAAAAGGGCATGGAGGCGGGTTGGGGGCGGGTTTGCCAGCTGCCCCCAAATCCTGCAACTTTACCGGCAGTCCCACCTCCATACCCGCCTCCTTGGGGCTGACAAAATCCAGCCCTATGTAATTTTGCATCGAGGCTAGATTTTGAGCTTGAGTCTAAGATGGGATATCAAAATCCCAAATCCTTGGCATCATGCCTCAGAAATCTGTCTCTTTGCAACCTGATACAGAGCTGCGAGAGAGAACACAATTTGTTGAACTTGATTCCAGCTGCTGGCGAATATGGCAAAGTCTGTTATACACAGAAGAGAGGGGATGACTTGCTTACACTAGTGAAATGGATTTTTGCCAACAGGAATATCCTGCTGCATTGGAACAATGTGAAAGCTATCAATTACATAAACACGGTTTACAACAATGAGTTATACACGGCAAATGCTTTTCAGTTTTTTTGTAATTTTATTTATTTTGTACATGACATTTATAAGCTCTCAGGGCATGGGCTGGAACAGAACATGATATATTGCAGGTTTGACAACACAAGCTGCACATGCAATGAAGATTATATATAGATATGCAAAGCATGGGGCGTTCAGTGCTGGGGTCATTCCTGTTCAGGGAGACTGGGAGGCTTGTAGGTGGGTGGTGACTGGTGAGGTATTGCAACAAGCTGAGGGAGCAACAGGTTCCTGCTTGGGTTGAACGGAGTGGGAGGGCTGAACTCAACAGATTGCTCTGGGTGGGTTCCGGTTGTGAGACGTGGGATGGGTGGGAGGCTAAAATTCAGGAAGGAGTCCAATATCCTCTGGCGTTCTCAGCTATTTAAATCACCTTAAATAGCAGTACAGTGGCAGACAGCCATTGTGAACTTGGTTTACATGATGATCTTAAAGCAATCTGTGATAATGGCTTGGGACGAGCAAAAAGGACACCATCTCAGTGAGTGATCATTGAAATGTGAAATCTGAATTTCTATGTGTGCAGAATGCCAACAAAACTGCTACTCTATAGGAAATGTGTTTTGTTGTCTGCACAGATTAATGGGAAAATCCCAATTGTACTGACAACAGCTGCAAAAGCATAATTGAGACCCTCACAGATTAGTCTTCAAACCAGCCATTTAAAGTGTAATCCTGTCAGCCTGTTATACAGAATAATCAACTTTCATAGGCCTGGCTCTTAACTATTGAGCTAGGAGATCACTATTGATTAATTACCACATCAGAGGGGGCGATCTTGCCAGCCCTGGGGAGGTGGGTTGTAGGATTCGCAAAAATCCAGGAAAATACAGTCTACATTGTAAAACCCCTGAAGTGGCCACATTTTATGAACACAAGATGGAGTTGGCAGATCACATGACTCATTTCAGAAGGACATACCACTGCAGTATCTTAAAGAAACCTGAGTCACCACCGATTAGAAGATTCCAGAACTGACTGCAATTGATATGGTAAAATGGTTACAGTAGTAACGAAGTCAAAACAAAAGTATATACACCTCAAGGTGTGTTAATTGCTAGCAAAACGCAAACCCATCTCTGAAATCGCAGAGCACAGACAAAACCTATTATCTGTACCAAACTCAGAGGGACACAGGACAGATCCCATTAGTTTCATTTACAAGACATTAAAATAAAGTACCCGCTTTTGTCAAAGCAGCCTGCCCATTACTTTAACAAAAGAAAACCCCTGATTTGGCGCCAAGATAAGGGCAAGAAAACAGTATAACTGTTGGGGGAAAAGAGACATTAAAAAAAAACACAGTTTCACACAGACACGAGGTCAAAGGCAGAGCGAGTGGAGAGGTTCGATTACGGTTCGAGGAGCACGGAGGGCGTACAAGTTCGAGCAGGAGAGCAGGTTCAGGAGCCGGTCTCATAAGGAAGATTGGAGATCCCGGACAATACAGGAGCACCAAGGTCAAGGACAGTTTTAAAAACCCTGGTGAGCATAGAGGCCCAACTCCACCTAGCTGATCTAGTTGAGGTATACTGTAGAGACGGGAGGGTATTTAATATTAAGGGCTTTGTAATTCGGGAGTGTTATTCATCCTTCGTTGTGTCGTGCGCTTTCTCCACCCCCGTTTTATTATATCGCTGATCTAGAATTGATGTATTATGATAGTCAAAGTAACTCTTGTGTGTTAAATTTTAGTTCCCATTGAGAGGCGTGTTCATGATTTTTGTCTGCATTGTTTCTTCATTCTCTATGTTTTATTCTCCTTAAAAATAAAGATACCTTTGATTTAAAACTTACCTTGTCTCACCTGATCCATTTGTCTTCTGAGTCACAAGTTGGGCCAACACATCAAGGTGGTCTGGCAGTAAGCCCAGTGTCTAGAACCAGTGAGGGGGGAGCGCTTCGGAACCGCTCACGAGCAGTGTGAAATCAAAAACCGATCTCGCACACCACAAGCTCGTTAAAACGACCCCTTACAGAATGGCGACCCAGATGGGACACTGGCTACAGAACCCTTGTGTGGTGGACAAAGACTCGGGTGAGACAGATGTTATGGAGGACAGGTTATCCTCCTACATGTGTGGCAAAGTAAATGTAGCAAAAAAATGGGTATATGACCTGTTAGGAGCCGAGCATCCCCTAAAGGCAGCCGCCCAGTGGACGGCTAGTAAAGAGCACCACAAGGGCATTGAAAAAGCGGTGTGGCTTATGTGCTATAAAAAGCAGGTTCTGGTACTGGACCATGCGGTGGCCAGTAAGGAAACCAAAATTAAGCATTTGTCCTGGGAGCTGCAGGAAAAGGTTGCAGCGGAAGGGAAGGTGCTAGTGGCTCTGGAGGCCATAAGCCAAGGGAGGGCAGCGATGGTCCGGGACCATCGGGGGAAGGTAGAAAGGCTGGAGGGCAAGATAGCTGAGCTGGAGGGGAGCGCTAGGTTCAGGGTAGAACACGTAGAGTATCAGGCAAGAGAATCCAGGGAGAAAGAGAGGAGATTAAAAACAGAGATTAGCCGCCTTACAGGGGAACTGAAGGCACAGGAGGAAAAGGTAGGCGAAGTAAAAGCAGCCTATAAGCTGGCCTGCGCTCAAGGGTTTGAGGAGGCAGACCATGGCCCCTGTAGGCAGGAAATAGAAAGCCTGAATCTGGCATTGGCCAGGGCAAAGGGGATGATATGCCTCATTAGCCCCAAGGTCGGCCAGGCTGAGTTCAACGGTAACCCAAGCAGGGAAGTCCCGCAGGCAGCCCCCAGAACAAAACGGGTTAGGGAACCCGAGATTTCACAGCCACCACCCCTAGCCCCTAGTTTTCCAGAGGTCTGGGATCAGGAGGGGGTGGAGGATGAAGAATCCAAGGTAGACCAGGGTAGCCTGAGAGAGAATCAGGAACCGGGACCGGTGTACCCCGTGACACAACGGAGGTACGGACCACCCGGTGACGACGGGGAACCTGGGGACCTCCAGAACCAATTCCTGGTGCCACACGGTGCACAACAATTGCGCTCCATGGTGAGCTACATCCCCAAGCTCACCATGAAGGGGGACCCTTCTCTTCACTTTAGGGAGATAGAGCAGGCGGCCTGTGTTAACGACTGCGATGAGGCAGAGAAGGCCAAGATGATGTTGTTCTCCCTGGGTAGCGATCTCCAGACGCTACCCGATGGGTGTAAGAGGGGTCAGGAAAATCATGGCAGGCTGAAGGATGAGATCCTGGAGGCCATGGGGATGAACGAAGGGAGTCCATTCACCCGGGTGGAGAAAACAGTCCAGCTCCCCGGGGAATTCCCGCAGGCGTTCGCGGACAGGCTGTGGCCAGTCTACCAGGGTGCGTGCCCGGGAATGCCGGCGCGAGCGAACCTGGACGGGGACCAGTTAGTCCACTGGCTCAGGTGCCTGATGAATAACTCCCTGCCCCGCATTCGAACGCAGGCAATGGCCTGGTTCGACCCCCGAAACCCTCTGACCACGGAGGCGACGGTGATCCGCCAACTCACCGTCACCTTTAGAAACGGGAGGGATAGTGAGACACCCCAGCAAAACGGGAAGGTTTGTGAGGTCAGGCCTGGTGACCAGCCCCGTAAAGAGTGGCGCCAGGAAGGGAGCCGTCCCAACCAAAGCCGACAAACGTGCTACGGCTGCGGGAAGGAGGGGCATTGGTGCAGGGACTGTAAGAATCCCTGGAAGGACACAAGGGAAAAGGTCCCCACAGCCCCAGCCCAAGCCCCGGCCGCACCCCCGACCTCTGCCCCAGAGAGAGAGATGGAGCCAACTGTCCCTCCAGAGCTGCTGGACATGCTGCTGGCTTCAGTGAGGTCATTGGTCCTCACTAAGGGAAAGATAGCAGCCACCACCGGTCCAGCGGTTCCCCCAACCCCTTCCCAAAGTGGCCCGCAATGACTGGAGCCTGCGCAGCCCGTCTATCTATGTGCGCTCCAGTACGACGGATGGAAGAGACCGCTCGTGCAGATGGAGGTAGAGAAGGAAACGGAGACTTATCTGTTGGATACGGGAGCTTCATGCACCGTGATCCATACGGAGAATCCCACCACCTCACCTCTGTCTAACGGGGTTCCATACGTCCTATCGGGGTTCACAGGGGCGGAGCAGACGGGTGCATTCTCCAGGCCGCTCTCGATCCGCCTGGGCACACTCCAGACAAAGTGGACATGTGTCCTGGCGAGATGGGATGCGGAGGGAGGGAAGGGGATCCTAGGGGCCGACTTCATCGTGGGCCATGGGATCCTCATGGACCTCAGGAACCATTGCCTTTGGGGGGCCAACACCGGAAAGGAAAGTGGAGTGGTAGTAATCCCGGGAAAGGATGGGAAGGGAACCCTGTGTACCATGAAGCCAAAAGGGAGTTACGACCTCGGTGAAATGATGGTGGGTATCCCAGAAGTATTTAGAGCCGAGGTGCAGGCTCAGTTAGGTGCGTTCGCCACGCACAAACACAACTGTGGGAGAGTTGCTGGCTTTGAGGTTAGGGTAGATGGGGATCCCATGGCCCGGCCCCAAAAGCAGTACAACTTCCCAAAGGAAGCAGAGGCTGATATGGAGGTGGCCATATCAGCGCTGGT
The DNA here is from genome assembly GCF_052327205.1 of Somniosus microcephalus. Taxonomy (NCBI): domain Eukaryota; kingdom Metazoa; phylum Chordata; class Chondrichthyes; order Squaliformes; family Somniosidae; genus Somniosus; species Somniosus microcephalus. The sequence goes on along the minus strand of NC_141006.1, from coordinate 40,874,332 downwards.
ACAGCGGGGGGTGCTGAGGCCTATAGCCACCCATGTGAACTCTCCGCTTTGGCCGGTTAAGAAACCGGACAATTCCTGGAGAGCCACGGTGGACTATCGGGTGTTGAACAGCAACATCCCCGCATGTGCCCCCACAGTGGCAGCAGTGGCCAACCTCATTGGGAGTATCCCTGCATCCGCGACCACGTTCACGGTGCTGGATATTTCCAATGGGTTCTGGTCGATCCCTGTGCAGAGGGAGGACCAGTATAAATTTGCCTTTACTTTCAGAGAGCAACAGTATACCTGGAATTGCTTGCCACAAGGCTTCCACAATAGTCCCAGCATTTTCCACCAATGCATGGCGGACAGCCTGAAGGAGTTCAGTCAGCCCCTTCAGTTAGTACAGTACGTGGACGACCTGCTCCTGTTTACCGACACGGTTGGGGAGCATGGCCCACTGCTGGCTGAACTGTTGGAACTACTGACCAGAAGGGGGTTCAAAGTCAACCCAAAGAAAGCGCAGATCGGTCAAAAGGAAGTCAAGTTCCTGGGGCTGACCATCCGCGCCGGAGAAAGGGCCATCGATAGGGCTAGGAGGGAGGCGGTACAGGAGTTACCGGTCCCCGTCACCATAAAGGGTGTGAGGTTGTTTCTAGGGCTAACCGGGTACTGCCGAGACTTCATGGAGGACTATGCGGCCATGGCAGCCCCACTACTCCGACTCCTGCACAAGGGAGTGGAGTGGTCATGGGATGAAGGATGCCAGGCCGCGTTCGAGCTCCTAAAAAGGAAGCTGCAGACCGCACCGGCCCTGGGAGCGATAGATGGGGGAAGGAAGTTCTTCCTGGAGGTGGCGGCCAGCGGGGACAGTCTGAGTGCTGTGTTACTCCAGGAGCGACATGGCAAGCTGAGACCCGTGGTTTACTCCTCCAGGGTGCTCACCGACGTGGAGAGGAGCTACTCGGTCTGTGAGCGGCACCTCTTGGCCACACACTGGGCTGTGAAAAGATCCGCTATCTTCACAGGCACCTCCCCCATCACCCTCCTCACACACCACACGCCCACCAAGATGCTTTTGGATGGGAGGATTAAGGATGGGACAGTAAGCAGTGCCCGCATTGCGCACTGGACCCTACTCCTCTCACAAATGGATCTGCGGGTACGAGGCCTGTGCGAGCCCAGATTAGCCGCCAACCTGGCTTACCCTGGGACAGCCCATCAATGTTCCGTTGAAGGGGTATGGGAGGTCAACGTTGGTCTCCGGGCTGGGATACATCCCACCGGCCGTGAGATTTACGTGGATGGTTCCAGCACAGTATCCACTGGAAAGCGGCTCACGGGGTTCGGAGTGTATGACCCAACGGCTGACATTGCGTTGGCGATTAAACTCCCCAGTACCATGAGCGCCCAGCAGGCAGAACTGTCTGCTGTGGCGTATGTGGTTACCCATCCCGAAGTTTTCCCTACCCCGTACACGATTTGCTCAGACAGCATGTTTACATGCAATTCGTGTACCGAATACCTGGCCATCTGGTCCCGTCGCGGATTCACTTCCGCGGATGGGAGACCCTTGGTGGTAAAGCCCCTGCTGGAGAAGATCCTGGCAGCCGTGGGGGAGAAGGGTGAGGTCTTCATCCACAAGGTGAAGGCTCACTCCTCCACAGAACCTCGCGGTCAGGGGAACCAGCGAGCTGACGCACTGGCGAGAGAGGGTGCCCAGACTGGCATTTTCTGGGACCCCTACAGGTCCGGACCAGTGGCAGCTGTAAAAGGCAAGGATGGGATCCAGAAGAGTGTAGGGGTAGCGCTAGCCCCGGACCTCAAATCGGTCCAATCTCAGGACCCTGCCCTGAGAGGGGTATTTAACGCGGTTAGCGAGGGGAAGAAAATGGAAGGCCCGTATGGTGCAGCATCCCTGTCCATAAGAGAGGGAATGCTGTTTAAAGAAGAGCAGTGGGTGGTGCCTCAGCAGCACCGGAGGGAATTCCTTCAACTGGCCCATGAGGGACCAGGAGCAGGGCACCCCGGGCCTGAGGTCACCTGGCAGCGGGTGGAACAAGCAGGATGGTGGCCAGGACTCCGGGAGGACGTCCGGGAGTTTTGCGCGAACTGTCTTGTGTGCGCGGCAAATAACCCCGATCCTCACAGGAGGAAGGTGCCGATGGGACACGTTAGGAGGGTAGAGGGACCATGGCAGTCAATCCAAATTGACTATATCGGACCCTTACCCGCCACCCAGGGAGGCTATAAGTACTGCCTCGTTCTGGTGGACGTGTTCTCTAAATGGGTTGAAGCCTTCCCCTGCCGAACAGCCACAGCGTTAGGGACTGCGAGAATCTTGGTGCGGGAGGTGTTCTTGAGACGGGGACTGCCCCAGTTCGTGGAATGCGATCAGGGAAGCCAGTTTACCGGCCAAGTAATGCAGAACACCCTGATGCTGCTGGGCATTCAGGGGAAATGGCACGTAGCCTACAATCCACAGTCATCGGGGATTGTGGAGCGGATGAACCGCACCTTAAAAGAAAAAATGAGGAAAGAGATAATGGGTTCACCCCAAAGGTGGGCAGAAGTCCTGCCTCTTGTCCTCATGGGGATCCGCTCCAGCCAGTCGAAGAGTACGGGGTACTCTCCGCATGAGCTCATGACCAGGAGGGTCATGAGAACCCCCACCCATGTCCTGGCCCCAGTCCTAACGGAGGGGCAGCTAAGGGAGGTGAATCGGGACAAATTCGCCCGCGTGCTCCTTGAACGCCTCCAAAGGATCTATGAGGGGGCCACAGGTAACATGGGGAGGCAGCACCAGGGAAATAGGATGCTGCTCGAGCCCAGTAAAACCCATCGCTGGGAGGTAGGGGATCTAGTGATGGTAAGGAACTTCGCCCGTGTGGGGAGTTTTGAGCCACTTTACATGGGTCCCTACAGCATCGTAGATCAGGCCAGCCCCATGGTGTATGCTGTGAAACTGCCCCGGCACACAAAATGGTTTCACATCAATCAATGTAAGCTGTTTAAGCTGGAGGCAGGGAAGCAGGCAGCGGGGGCTGAAAAAGGCAGCAAAGAATTAAAAACTGCAGGGGAGCTGCAGCCGCAGGTCACACAGGCTGGACGAGCAGCCTGCGTGAGGGGAGGAGTTGACCCGTCCACACGGGAGACTCCCCCATTGTTCTGGGACCCAGAAGGGGAGGAGCCGGAGGTCCTAGGTCCTGTCCCTGGTCACCCAGAAGGGGAGGAGTCGGAGGTCCTAGGTTGTAAGATTCGAAATTTTCAGCAAAAATCACGCAAGAAAACTGGATAAAATAAGACTGTTTATTGACCAAAGTAAGCTTGCACAGAAAAAACCTTTGATAAAAGGGCATACAAAATGGCCGCCAGGCTCCGTGATCAGTTTCTGAACCATTTTATTTCTGTTACTGCAAGCCAGACAGGCTTGTGGATTGAAGACAGTAAGCCCGCGAAAGCCAATATCTGGGAACTGAAACTCCGAGAAACAGCATACATATTCAATGGATTCTAAGTACAGGATGGGGCCCATCAAGATATGGGCGGACAATGCAAAAACACTTATACCCATTTATTGTACAAAGGAAAAACCGTTTAGCAGCCATCAAGGAAAATCTCCGGACCGATCAATATGCGAACCGAGCCGCGATGACAATGAAAAAGACATTAAAAGACATTATCGGCCAGGAAGGCCAGTTTAAGTTATCACCGGCTCCGTTACAAGACAAAGCGCCCCTGCAGAGATTTCTGCCCGCCAAAATTAATACAAAGACAGGACTATGATTTGGCGGGAGATAAGACTGTCCCAAAAGGGTATAACTATGGATTGAAAGTCCATCTAAGTTACTGGAACAACTTCGGACTTCTTCCTCGACTTCTGCTACGCTGGGCGACTTCAGACTTCTACTTCTTCAAGGACTTCTTCTACAAGGAACGAACGAAGGACGGACGGTGCCAGGCTAGGCGCCTCTTCCACTTCGGCAGATGCGGAATCGATGAAGACGTTTTCGTCTTTTTAAAGACGGACGACTTCGGTGAAAAGACAACGTGGTCGGTGTTCAGCCGAACAAGGCTCGGCCACGACGAGAAGACGACGAGGGTGGCCCGGGTACTGAGGTCGGGAGATCATCGACGACCCAGGCCGACGGAGAAGAAACCCTCTGGAGGACCGGCGATCCAGGCCGGAAAGACTCTTCCATGTGCATGCACTTCTTCAGCAGCCTGCATCTAAGTCTGCTCCATGAACCCAAATAGTGGATCTCAACCTTGACGAGCGCTCATCGAGGCTGTGTCTACCCCACCGCCTCGAGGGAGAGAGAATGTCGACTGCGCCAGAAGCTTCCAAATCCACGTGACGACGGAAAGCGGTGCCAAAAGGCTGCGAACCCCCTTTTTCGCGATTTCGAGAGTGGTGAGCATGATCCCAAGTTCCCCAGGTCGAAACTTAGTTTAGGTATAGGGGAGGGAGTTAAGGGTAATCGTAATGTGTGTCCCCTTTTTCGATGTGCCGTGTGTTCCCCATTTCCATAGAGTTAAGTTCATAAATTTGTGTATGATTGTAGTAACTTTAATCTGTGCCTATGACATGTATTTTGTAATGCTTCAAACTGTTTAAAAATAAAAGCATCCATTTCGTGCTATTCAACCTGGTCTATTGTGTTCTTTCTCTGCACTACTGTTCTCTGCATCTAAGTCCAAGGTCTAGAACCGTAGGGGGAGTGGGTCAAACCACTCAAGGGTAATTATTGCACGAAACCTGGCAGGAGACCAGAACGAGCAAGAGAAACCCCCTACAAGGTCCTGTCCCTGGTCACAAGGAAGCCGAGTCGGAGGACGAAGGTCCCGCCCCCGACTGCGGTGAAGGGGAGGAGCCGGAGGTCTTAGGTCTTGCCCCTGAGTGCAGCATTAGAGAGGTGGCGTCTGGGGGGCGGAGACTCTCAACCTGGAGTCCCAGGTAGCGGGGAGGTGCCTGCCGCTGACACAGAGCCTAGGGAGGCGGAGCCTGCGGGAGGAAGCCCACAGCTGGCAGTCGTGGGGAAGCCACGGACTGCAGCCAGGGCCAAAACTCCAGCCAAGGGTCCGACCTACGAGGAAGCCTCATATGTGGTGACCCTTAGACGGTCAAATAGAAAACCGCAACCAAAGAAGGTTTGGTCGCCGGTTTTCACAAGAGGGGCCCCCCGGAAGAAAGCTGCGAGAAGTTTAAACGGTCCACAGCCAGCAGCCACGGGCTGCCAGGGACCAGCAGCTGAGACCGATGTGGGAACGCAGCAGGGGGAGGCCTGCGACGGTCCCCGCAGATTATAAGCTGGCCGCCCGGAGACGGGCGGCAGATGTATATATTTATATAGTTTTGGGTAATAAGGTTTAGTTTATTGTAATTTTAGAAAATAAGTAATGTGGTCTTCTGGAAGTATGGTAGCACTTTGGAGCGGTAGAATGTGGCAAGTTTTAAGTGAGCTAGGGTCGCGGGACCCACTCACCCCGCACCCAAGCCGAGGAGCCCAGGGAGCCTGGCTCGAAACCTTTTTTTATCTCTCCGCCAGATCATAACAAGATGATGCCAGTCGGAGGCATCATCCTCGCGGCCCTGGTGGGCCTCAATGTCGCCTGGAGAGGAGAAACGGAGGATCACCGTATCTTTGGATGCTCCGGGGAAACTGCGCCTCTGGCCCACGACGGGCAGGGCCTGTGCGAAGCAGAGGAAGTCGCTGGGTACACCCACGAGGGCAACTGGCCCGGATGGCTGGGCTCGAACGCCACGAAATAGTCAAGCGAAACTGGCTTCACATACGGGGAGGTCTCTTTGTCGTGTCCTCGGATCAAGATCCAGGCCACGCGGATCAGTGTGACTGTGGGGAAACGTATTTACCTAACCTGCAGGGGTACGTCCCCCTGGATAGGTGGTGGTGGCTCAGGAAACTGAGCAGGGACATGGGGAACCCCAGAGGAAAGTGGGAAAGGTTAGGGAACAACACTCACCGGACTATCACAGGGACCCAGGGAGGGTTGACAGTGTGCTGTGATAAATGGTGGGAACCCGATCAGGGGATTTATGTGTGTATGTGGGGTTCAGAGAAAGTCTGCCCCACAGGTGTTTCCATCATTTTCCACAGCCAGTGGTAAGATAACGGGAGGGGGATAGACTGGGAATCGCGCTTGGACGCATGCGCGGTCCCCTACTCCCCAATCGCGGTTAATGTCACTGAGCTAGTGACCCACCCCCGACAGCCCCTGCCCACGACCCAGACACCACGGACGGTAGCAGAGGGATGCCCCACCACCACCAAGGGACCAGGGAACGGGTTAGTATTAGTTCCCACTGACCAAATGGCCTATCAGGGGGTCCATTACGCGGTGGCCTCGGTCATCCTCAACCTGACCGAGATGCACCTGCCGGAATGGTGCCCCGTAGAGACGGCAAGGCTGTATCAGGCCCTGCTGAAAGAGACCCTGCAGAAGTTTTACGAGTTTGACTTCGCGGGGGTCAATAGAACTGAACTCTACACCGAGGGCCACAAGGAATGGGAGCAATTGGGGAGACAAAGAAGGGACGCCGTGAACGATTGGTTCACAGGGTTTAACACTGGGTCGTCCATCATAAATAGTATGGGCGACATCGAATTGCAACGGCAGGTTAACGGGTTAAAGACCCAGTTGAGGGGGATCCTCACGGACGAAAATCGGGTGGTGGGTTCAGAGCTCCATGAGGACCAGGTTATGACTCTCCATTTAAAAGAAATCATAGCAGAGCTGGAGAAGTAGGCTCGGACGGTCAACGCTCTCATTAGGGAGGACAGGAGCGCCTCAGATCAGGCTGCCCAGAATGAGGTGTGCGTACTATACGGAGCATGGTTGCTGGGCGAGGGCCGCAGCAATCTGGAGGACTTAAAACAGGGTTTGGTCCCCTCCTGGATCAGTAACAAACACCTCGCAGCCCTCCACCCCTTTGAGAACGCGTTGAGTCCATGCCAGCTCCGGCTCGCTTCTGAGGCCTACCCAGTCCCGGTGGACTGTGGTCGCTCCAACCACACCATCATGGGGGTCGTCGTGTGGATCCCAGTAATGAGTAGGGCGGCCCGACCTGCGCCGGTGTATAGGGTGGTGAACATTGGAGTCATTCGGGGGGGAGCACACGTCCGTTTCGCAGAGGTCCCACCCTACGTCATTAAGTGGGAGCATGCTATGACGGGGACTGACCTCTCGGGGTGCCATAGCCGGGGAGCACACATAATCCTGTGTCCCCAGCACTTGAATGCCTATTCAACACCACAGTGCGGGTTCAGTTCTGCTGACGTTAAGCCTATCAATTGCACCATGGAAGCCATGGCACAGGACCATGTTCCCCCACAGGTGGCATACATAGGTGGTGGGACATATTGTGTCGCCACTGCAGCGTCTCACTACCGGAACGGACAGCACGGCTGGTGCGCGGTCAGTGAAAGCAGCTTCTGTTTCAAACCCGAGGCAGTAGTTCAAGTGGCACAGCTGCAGATTATCCCGATCCCTGAACCATCCACTGTTCACCTCACTGTCAAGGAGAACTTCATCGATCTCCAGAAGTACGTGGCCCACTTTGGTTTCACAATTCCCCCTCTCCCAGAACATTTAACCGAACTGCTGAAAGCAGTTACTGTCTCTCAGAAGCACTTCTTTACTTTAGAGCAGAAAACCACCGACATAGGGGCAAAAATCCAAGACATAGTGGTTCCACCATGGTGGGACCTTTTTGATAATATAGAGATCCCATCATGGGTCAAACTGGCTTCCCACGTCTTAGTGGTGTGCCAGGTAGGGATCGTTCTGTACCTGGTCTGTGTCCAGTGTAGGAGGAAGGGACACGACAGGGAGTTCCCTAGTCAGCGGAATTGGCGGGGCCGCTATGTCAGCATAAACGGGGACTCGCCCGTGTAGCTAAATATTTTTATTCCATCTGTTTTTGGTGTATTATAACAAAGATTGTGTTGCGTCGGATTATGACTCTAAGGTGAGTCTGTACATAGCATAAATGTTTCTCCGGTAGGGGATATCTACTCAACTCCATTTTCGGGATGAGGAAAGTGCGTGTGCGAGGTACACTCCATAGTCAGGTAAACTACGGGGAAGGTCAGTTGGGGGGGGGAACGGATTTATGCTCACCCTAAAACATTCATGATACAAAAGACGATTTGAGATGTCCATTGTATCACAGGGAGGACTGTAGGATTCGCAAAAATCCAGGAAAATACAGTCTACATTGTAAAACCCCTGAAGTGGCCACATTTTATGAACACAAGATGGAGTTGGCAGATCACATGACTCATTTCAGAAGGACATACCACTGCAGTATCTTAAAGAAACCTGAGTCACCACCGATTAGAAGATTCCAGAACTGACTGCAATTGATATGGTAAAATGGTTACAGTAGTAACGAAGTCAAAACAAAAGTATATACACCTCAAGGTGTGTTAATTGCTAGCAAAACGCAAACCCATCTCTGAAATCGCAGAGCACAGACAAAACCTATTATCTGTACCAAACTCAGAGGGGCACAGGACAGATCCCATTAGTTTCATTTACAAGACATTAAAATAAAGTACCCGCTTTTGTCAAAGCAGCCTGCCCATTACTTTAACAAAAGAAAACCCCTGATTTGGCGCCAAGATAAGGGCAAGAAAACAGTATAACTGTTGGGGGAAAAGAGACATTAAAAAAAAACACAGTTTCACACAGACACGAGGTCAAAGGCAGAGCGAGTGGAGAGGTTCGATTACGGTTCGAGGAGCACGGAGGGCCTACAAGTTCAAGCAGGAGAGCAGGTTCAGGAGCCGGTCCCATAAGGAAGATTGGAGATCCCGGACGATACAGGAGCACCAAGGTCAAGGACAGTTTTAAAAACCCTGGTGAGCATAGAGGCCCAACTCCACCTAGCTGATCTGGTTGAGGTATACTGTAGAGACGGGAGGGTTTTTAATATTAAGGGCTTTGTAATTCGGGAGTGTTATTCATCCTTCGTTGTGCCGTGCGCTTTCTCCACCCCCGTTTTATTATATCGCTGATCTAGAATTGATGTATTATGATAGTCAAAGTAACTCTTGTGTGTTAAATTTTAGTTCCCATTGAGAGGCGTGTTCATGATTTTTGTCTGCATTGTTTCTTCATTCTCTATGTTTTATTCTCCTTAAAAATAAAGATAGCTTTGATTTAAAACTTACCTTGTCTCACCTGATCCATTTGTCTTCCGAGTCACAAGTTGGGCCAACACATCAAGGTGGTCTGGCAGTAAGCCCAGTGTCTAGAACCAGTGAGGGGGGAGCGCTTCGGAACCGCTCACGAGCAGTGTGAAATCAAAAACCGATCTCGCACACCACAAGCTCGTTAAAACGACCCCTTACAGGGTTTGGAGGAGGGACTGCCGGGAAAATGGCAGAATCTGGGGGCGGGTACCCATCCCACCCCCAACCCGCCTCCGTGCCATCTTCCCAGGAGGCGGGTACCCGACCCGCACCGGGTCCCATCTCCTGGATGCAGGAAGGGGATTACAGTCACTTAACTGCCTGTTAACAGGCAATTAAGAGGATTAGCCCCATTTTTCCACCAGAGGTGCGGGCTTCCTGACATCGGGAAACCTCTCCAGGGTCACTGAGGCAAGCAGTGGGTCTGCGGGGGTCGGAGGGGTGCAAAAGTGCGCTGTGGAGGTGAGTGATGGGTGCAAGTGTGGAGAGGTAAGTATGTGAGGTGAGTGAAAAGTGATAGAAAATGCTTACTTACCTTTGTTTCTTCCTGCAGGCTTCAACAGTTAGGGAACTGGAGACACCGGCATCTCCGTGGCAGAGATGACAGATGGCTGCTGCATTCTCCGATGCAACAACCATCTGATTTCTGTTCACAAAAGAGGTTTGATGAGTCTTGAATACAGGACTCATCAAACAACAGAGAATGTCAGTGTTTGACAGCTTCACTGCTGGGCGGGATTAACAAGGTCAATCAAGGGAAAATAGCGTGGATTGGCCACAAGTCGATGGAGGCGGGACTACAACCCGACAAGCGGCCCTTCTGCCTCCAACGCGCCCCCATTGGCAAAATCACCCCTGTATATCTACCATTTTCTGTGGGGGAGAGAAGACTAGCCAGGCAGGGTGTGCCCTCCCTCTCGACAGGTCAACATAGATAAAGAAAGCAAAAGCTTGCATTTATAGAGTGCCTTTCATGTTTTAAGCAAGTCCCAAAGTACTTCCCAGCCATTGGAGAACGTGGCCTTTGGTATAGGTTTGGTTATGTAATTGGGCTGAGGATTAGGCTTGAGTTGGGGTTAAAGTCAACTTAAACTTAGGGTCAAGGTTGATTTTCGGATTGGGGTAAATTAATTTCAGGAGGTGACTTTATTTCATTAAGGAGGAGTTTTTATTTCAGTGTGGAGGACTCTGCATTGAATGGATTTGATGATCGTGGACTACAGGAAGCGGCAGGGGGAGGGACACACCCCAATCTACATCGAAGGGGCTGAGGTGGAGAGGGTCAGCAGCTTCAAATTCCTGGGTGTATTCATTACGGAGGACTTAACGTGGTCACATCACATCAACGTCATAACGAAGAAGGCATGCCAACGCCTGTTCTTCCTCAGGAGACTGAAGAAATTTAGAATGGCCCCCCAGGTTCTCACCAACTTCTACCGGTGCACCATCGAGAGTATCCTGTCCGGCTGCATCACTACCTGGTATGGCAACTGCACCGCCATAGACCGCAAGGCTCTACAGATGGTGGTGAAAGCTGCACAACATACTATAGGAATTAAACTACCTGCTGTCCAGGATATCTACCCCGAGAGGTGCCGGGGGAAGGCCCTGAGAATCATTAAAGATGCAAGCCACAACCTCTTCGCCCTGCTCCCGTCCGGTCAGAGATACCGAAGCATACGGTCTCGTACCAGCAGGTTTCGAAACAGCTTCTACCCCCAGGCCATAAGACTCATGAACATATAATTTATTACTGTTGTTTTATTTATTATTACTGTATTTCTATTAGTATTTTATCATTGTTATGCCATATTTATTCCAATGTTGGGAGGACTCGTAAAAAATCAACATTTCATTGTGCAGTACACACGTCTGCTGCATATATGACAAATAAAATTGAATTGAATTGAAATTGAATTGAATTGATTTGATGGGGCAAGAGGAAACATTTGTTATGTTCATGTAACCAGCCTTGCTGCCCCAAGTGTCATAAGTGGCAGGGGCAGGGTTAAAAGTTGCAGGCAGTGCCAACCATTGTAGGAGCTCAAAGTGCAAGGAATACTAGCACCAACCCTACTTTGATCGAGCCAACTTCTGGCTCTGTCCCTTCAAATCTAACATTTTTTCTGTGTTCTGGCTCAATTCCTGTTACCTCTGCCTTTATCTTTTTCCATCTCTCTGTTCTACCTTCTGCATTATATGTCCTATTTCCAGGATCTTCTAATTCTGCCCTGACCTATCTTCTCTTTGTTCTTCAGTTCTATCCTCTGCAGGTCAGTGAGATATTAAAACTCAAGTATGCAGGAAGAGTAAAATTTCATTCAGCCTATTCATCTCACTCTGTCTTCAAGCCCAGTTCAAACCAATATCTGTCCAATTTCCTTCTGAAATTTTCAGCTGGCTCAATATTTACTGTAGTATATCAATGATGCCAGTCATGAATAAGTAACTCCTTAGCTTGTGACTCAGGCTCTTATTCTGCCTGAAATGTATCTCTGTGTTCGTTTGATTAACACCCTTGATCAATTCCTTCATTTTATTAAAACCTTAAATTGTGTACTTTTTCTCCCCCCCAAAAAATCTTTTCTTTAACTTTTTTCTGAATCTATCTCTGTAATCTCCCGACTCTCTCCGTTCCCTCTCTCCTACTGTCTGGCCATAGCTCAGATCTACGATTGCTCTCCCTTCCACGGTCGCTCAGCTCGATCTTGGGTTAGGTCAGCAATGTAAAACAGTGTTGTAACTTCACAACAAGTGTTGTTTCTGTTCCCACTGCTACTGCAAACTAGGTTAGAAGTGACTGAGAACTGGCAAAATCAATACCGACATTTTATTTTTCATTACTTACACTGAGGTTAGTTTTGCAAGTCAATTCTTACTCAATCAAAAGTTATTTGAAACTGTTCCTGACACGATTAGCTTAGCAGTGAGCATTCCATGTGCTTGGCAAAAATAGAAGAACATAAATGGGGGTTGAGGATATTAAATAAATAAATAGAAATTACAGATTTAAAAATAATCAGCACTATGTGTAAACTTAGCCAGAGGTTGAAGGACGTTGAGAAATGTTGAAGGACCTTGGGAGGTGCAGTGCGTTAGATGCCTGTACAGTGTTCATATCAGTCAAGGAAGGTGGACATTATTACAAAAGCAAAATACTGTGGATGCTGGAAATCTGAAATAAAAACAGAAAATGCTGGCAATACTCAGCAGGTCAGGCAGCATCTGTAGAGAGAGAAACAGAGTTAACGTTTCAGGTCGATGACCCTTCGTCAGAACTGGAAAAAGCTGGAGATGGAACAGATTTTCAAGCAAGTGCAGGGACTGGGCAAACACGAGAAGGGAGACAGAAAGCAATGAAGATGAACAAGGTAAAAGAGACAAACAGAAATCCCGTCAGAGGGAAGCGCAGAACTTCTTCAAGGTGGACATTATAGTCCTCGAGTCCAGAGTCTTGGGTGATATGAATTTGGACAACCTTCGTCCAGATTACATTCAGCAGGTCAGTCAGCAACTGTGGAGAGAATAGAGAAGTTAACATTTCAGATGTAATCCTTCACCAGAGCTAGAAAAATATTATGAACAGCATTTAAAAAGGAACAGAATAATGGGGAGAGGTGAAAAATACACACATAAACGTACATGAGAGAGGGGATATAGACTGATCGGTGATGTGCTTAACAGGAAAGCAGGAGACGGTTAAATAGCTGAAGTGACATTAACAGGAGAGAATAGGAAGAAGCATAATAAAAGAAATTAAAGATATTTAAGAGACAGCGAGAAAGTGTGACTAGCAGAGGCAGTGGGGGGTAAGGTAGGTCTGAAATGGAAACAGGAAAATCTGGAAGTGGAGCTGAATCAGACAGCCTGAGAAGGAAAATGTGGGTCATTTCTAAGGCTGCTGGACCCTCTTCCACTTGTCCTGTTTCTATTTCAGACTTGCCTTCCCCACCCACCTACCTCAACTATTCACATGGACTCCGTCTCTTAATTATCTTTAATTTGTTTTATTAGGTTTCTTCCTACCACTTCATGTTAATGTCACTTCAACCATTTAACCACCTTCTGTTTTCCTTTTAAGCACTTTACAGGCCATTCTATTTTTTCTGGTGCACGCATGTGTGTGTCCTTTACAAATGCTGTTCATTTGTCTTTTATTCCCACTTCTGACAAATGGTCCGCACCTGAAACATTAACTTGTCTCGTTGGCCTGCTGAATTTTTCCAGAATTTTCTGTTTTTGTTTCAGATTTCTGGCATTTGCAGTTTTTTTTTTATTTGGTAATATAAACTAAATGGTACAATTTTAAAGGTGGTGCAGGAACAGAAAGACTTGGGGGTGTATGTGCACAAATCTTTGAAGGATAAGTTGAAAAGGCTGTTAAAAAAAGCATACGGGGTCCTTGGCTTTATTAATAGAGGAATAGAGCACAACAACAAGGAAGTTTTGCTAAACCTTTATAAATCACTGGTTAGGCCCCAGCTGGAGTATTGTGTCCAAATCTGAACACCACACTTTAGGAAGGATGTGAAGGCATTGGAGAGGGTGCAGAAGAGATTTACCTGAATGGTACCAGGGATGAGTGAATTCAGTTACTCGGAGAAGCTGGGGTTGTTCACCTTAGAGCAGAGGAGGTTAAGGGGAGATTTGATAGAGGTGTTCAAAATCATGAAGGGTTTTGATAGAGTAAATCAGGAGAAACTGTTTCCAGTAGTTGAAGGATCGGTGACCAGAGGACACAGATTTAAGGTAATTGGCAAAAAAAAAAGACAGCTGACGAGATTTTTTAATTTCGTGGTGAGTTGTTCTGATCTGGAATACACTACATGACAGGGTGGTGGAAGCAGATTCAATAATTACTTTCAAAAGGAAATTGGATAAATACTTGAAGGGGAAAAATTTGCAGGGCTATGGGGAAAGGGCAGGGGAGCGGGACTATTTGGATAGCTCTTTCAAAGAGCCGGCACGTAAGTGCTGGGCCGAATGGCCTCCCTTTTGCTGTATCGTTCTATGATTGTATGATTTTTATTTAAGCTAGAATATAGAATAATCTGACAATAAGTTGCTCTTGTCCTGAGAGGACACTGGACTAGGATATTTACAACCGCTTGATACAGTTGAGGTGGGTTGGGGAAAGAGGGCAGTGCTTCTTACAGGACAGAGAACTTGTGATTGACGACACAGTGTCAGGTGATTTCTGTACTGCAATGCTTTGGCTGTAATTTTTTTAAATTTCATCGCCCAGTTCATATAGGGTAAAATCCTTTCTATTGTAGCCCAATAACATGGAAAGATTAGCTCAGGCAATTGTGTATAGTGATATCATGAGCAGATTCTTTTTGAATTAATTTATCATGTCGCTACGCACAGCAATTTTTGCCCTCATGTGGCTTAACACCATCCTCAGTATGGCTCTTCCATTTCCCAAAACAGCCATTCTTATGGGCTGTGTGAGTGAGTTCGCCAATCAATGCTGAATTATGGACAAAATATTGACAGCCCTGAGCACTGTGGGCACTGTGTTATGACCAATTACAAACTCATTTCACTTTGATATCCTTATAGGAATATGTGTAACGTCTAAAAAGGTGAGTATCCTTTAGCGCTGGTATCTCGTACCTACCTGATACACAGAAAAAGAACCAATATGGCAAATGTCCACATTGCATGGGTCTCGGAGCAATAAACTCAGAACCATCGCTACAGCTTTATTTAGATCAGTGCTGTGACACAGCAACATGCCTTCTCCATTAATATAGAGCAGAAGAAAGGTTGAAAGAGAATAGAGTTGTTTATTTTTTGCTTTGATTCTACTTGAACAAAAAAAAACGATAAACCACGTTGTTGCTTTAATTAGTTTTAATTATGTGAGTGCGAGGCTCTTCTCTTGAAGTAATTACTGAAATGAATAAAGTAGCCGAGATCAGACGAGTCCTTCTGTCAGCAAAGAAATGCAATTAGATTGGTAGGCGGAATTCCAGCTGCTGCCTCTGTTATGGAAAGTTTTTTTTGTGTTAATGAGGAGTATCTTTGTTTCTCTTACTTTTATAAATTGCCTAATTTCAAACACATTGAAACAGGATGTGCTTTGTGATCATCTAGCGGTGCAGCGAAGGTTAATGAGACAACGTGACCAGGACCCTCACCCAGGTGCTGCCACAGTCAGCGTTTTAAAACAGTGAACCACCTTTACCTCAACGTGACTGTTAGTGATTGAGGATGGTACAACCATCATGTCGCCCTGCCATTTAGTTTTCAGATTAATTGGCTTTACTTCCCGGAACTAATTCTGTGATAGTAGTATCCACAGTTCTAAACATGGCGAACCATTCAAAGTCGTATACTTCATCCAGGCTAATTCAACTTGGAGTGAGGTATATCAAGACGACACTAAAATCTACGGAGAGAACAATTCCTTAAGTCCTCAATTAGAAAAAAGAAGTACTGAATTAACAACAAATATGTTTCAGCTATAGGAGGCCATTGAATCAAAAGTTGCATGTTAAATGCCACTTAAGTTTTTAACATAAACATATTTTGATTATATTGTCTATACATCTGCTCTAAACAGGGCATCTCATTTTCTTTATCTCCCCGTCCCACATTCTAGCTCTTTTTCTGATGCAACAAGTGTTTCTTTCTTGCAACAGACAAGTTTGAAAATATGTGTAGCCACCCGCCATATAGTAATAAATACATACATGTTTTGACACTTACCAGATATACGCCACCTGTCACACATAGAAAACACCAACAGTCACAACTAAATAGTATTTAAGAAACAAAAGCCAGTTACTGGTGGTTTTTTTCAGATTTTGTCATAACTTGGCCTGTCCTTAAGTAGAGTAGTCAAGCAGCTACCAATCTAGCGAAATTTTCAACAGCAACAGTAATTGGCCTCTTACCAACTTCAGGACATGTCTATTTAGACCACTTCTTCAGAGAGAGTACCTGAGTAGTAGCCTTAAAGGAACAGGTCAAGATAAATGCAGCTAAACATCACAACCATGCATCAGATCCCAGACTGTCAATGATCAATGCCAGGGGACATCAGCTATATTGATGATGATATATTTATTTCAGTGGAGCACTTTTTCCTTATCTTTAAGTCCCATGCTCTTCTTCTCATGAGACCCCTTATATGTTCCTCTCTAACATGATTCCTCCTTCAGCCAAGAGGGAAGGTGTTTGGGTTACTGATTACTCTATGACTGCATACATGAGGGAAAGTGGTTGTGGTATGGGTCAGCCATCACTAACATGTGGAGAATGAAGGGTGGTCATGATCAACTCATCCTCCACTTGGAGTTTAGACAAGAGCTCGTACACCATCTCTCCCCCATTCCCAAGAGGCAGACATCTGCCATTCACTACTCCATTTTGTAATCTCCCAAGGGATTGGTGAAAATACCATTAATGGGGGCTCATGACTTGGAATGGTAACTGAAGGTCATGATCCTGTGGATTAGCGTCCAAGGGCCCTCTGCTAAAGTTGCCAAATTTAATTAATTTATTGAGCAACTATTTGCTGCAGATAAAAGTTGCAGTATGTGTTTCCCTGGAGCATTTGGGTACCTGTAGTAAAATCAATTTAAAAAAAATGAAAAATCCTTACTATTGCACGGTTTCATATTGTAATCCATGTATTAGAAATTCCCAAATTACAGACCATTTTGTATAATGGGTCACAACAAAGCCTAGTTATTAGGAGACCTTTTACAATGCAGTGTGCTCATCTTTACGCTGCAATTGTTTATTTCCCAACCTCTGTTGAATTTTTAAAAATATCTTAGTCTAAATGATTGTTAGCATCAAGGTAACTGGCAGTTTCTGAGGCCAACGGTTTGAGGGTTCTGAATCAACACACAGGAGAAATAAGAATCACAAACCTCCTGAGTTCATTATTTTGTGACCTTGAAAACGGTCTTTAGCAAAAGGATTGCAGTCAACCTCCCCTTAACACTTGGTTATAAAAGGGATCATTTTATTATGAGCGCATCTGAACATTCTTTGCACTGTGACAACAACTTGCATTTCTATAGTGCCTGTAAGCATAGAAAAATGCCTCAAGGCACTTCAGAGATATAAAGGAAAATGAACACTGGGCCAAGGAGAGATTAGGAGGGGCCGACGAAAAGCCTAGTCAGAGAGTGGTCTTAAAAGGAGGAGAGAGGAGTGAAGAGGCAGAGGGGTTCAGGCAGGGAATTCCAGAGAGTGAGATCTAGGTGGCTGAGGGCACGGCCAAATATACAGTTAGTTTCCTGATGGATTCCCATTGCCCAGGTTAACGATGCTGTCTGTTTAAAAGAGAGAATGGATAAGGTATCTGCAGAGTAATTATTTGAACTAACCAAGAGTACTCCAGTGTGAGCAGGGCCCTATTTACATTTCTGTCATTATTTAATCACTACTGATGATATTTCCTTTCTAAAGTTCTTCCAATCCATTAGTTATGCATTTACTAACATCATTTTGCTTTTAAATAAACTCAAATACACAATGGGGTTGAATAAATAAAATTGATCTGATAATAAGATTCTGAGTAAATTAAATTGATTTGATAATAACATTTTGAATATATGAATGGGATCTCATATTAAGATTTGCATACATGAAACTGATAATAGGATTTTGAATATATAAGATTAAGCTGGTATTAAGTCTTTGATAAATGAAATTGATGCGATTTTTTAAATGTAAAAATTGATCTGAAATTGACAAGCACATTTTTGGGGGGAAAAGATACAATAACTTGGGAAATCTTCATCATGTCCATAAAGCTCAGCCCAGGGAATAAAAATGGTAAACCAAGTTAAAGGATCATTTCCAACGCACCATCTTAAGCCACTCCCGGTCTGATAGTGTTTGGAATGTAGGCTTTGCTGAAGATTTGAGATTTGTTACTTCACTGACAAACGTTTCTGCTTTTAACTTTTCTTTTAAAAAGTGGCTGTATCCTCCACATTTATTGAACACCATCCTGATGGCGACCTGTGTTCAGGGCATAGAAAGAAGAAAACAACACAGGCTCAAATTTAACTCCCTCCCCCCCCCCTTAGATTGTCTCCCTTCCTCCTCTTGTGAAAGCACCGACTCTTGGGTTACTGTTCTACAGGCAACGGTCGCCGTCCCGTACCTCACCCCAAGTGCTCATTCTACATGGTTGAGTTTAGATAGGGACTGTGGGGGAGGGGGCTTGGCAGTGTTGAGAAACATCAGCCAACATCTGCTCTCCAGCGGGAGTCGCTAGAGAAGGAACATTAGTCGATGTGTTCCCTCCCAAAGCCCTGTGCTGACGAGGTTAAATTGTAGCCATCCTCCGGCTAATTCATGCAGACCAAAGGATAATACCTAGGCTAGGACCCTTCTGGTTTGTATGGCTCACTTTCACACAAGGTAGTACTTACAAGCCTGGGGAGGGGGGAGCGAGATAATGGTAACTTTATCCAGGGGGCATTTCGTTCAACCATCAACCCGGATTTACAACAGGGATGAATAAAATGTACACAGCATCTAACGAAAATGGGGGGCTGAAATACAAATACATTAGGAAACAAAGAGTGATTAAAGTACTGTTTCTATAAGTGTGCCAATCCCGGCAGGAAAAACTGCCAGTGTACAGGCAGAAGGAGGGAAATAATGAAAGGTGGCAATCTACAAAGAAATGAGGGCAAGAGACAATAGCAATACTGTCAAGGAAACATAGGTTAAAAGCTGCATAGTCTGCAGGAGAAGTCAGAGCTGGATTTGAGAATACTGGAGAAGTGTTCAGGCAAAAAACATTCAAATGTTCTTGTGTATAATATATATAATACACGCGGAAATGTAGTGATCCCAAGCTCGCAGTGGAGATCCACACTCGAAGGGAGTGCGGGAGTGAAAATTGCAATGTTGTAGCGTTATCTCGAACCCGTGGATCCCCCACCCTTCCACTGGGAGCACGGAGTCATTGGATTGACCCTACAGCTACAGCAGATCAAAATCATCATGCCTGTCCTGTTTTCCTGGAGTGTTTGGACTTGAGTAAGTAGGAAAGCAGAGGAAAAAAACAAACATTCAGAAAGTACCGGGAGACACGTGTGCGGTGTGCAGGAAAGGTCTGATTAGGAAATAGGCGCGCTACATTGCACAAAAGCGACTTACCTTTCAAGATCTCCACAACACACCGGAGCAAATGGGTTTTATGTTGTGCACTGTGCAAGAATTAACAGGGCTGCAAAATACATCATTTGCACAATGTATTTTCTTGCATATACATTTTAATATACGGATATTAGACATTTTTTAAATTCTGTTTGTAAGACATAAAGGAGATGCAGTTATGTACAGTAGTTGCCATGTGCTGACGCTTTTCATCATTTAAATACAATGGACTTCTTTAGCTCTAATGGCCTTGTGTAAACTCACTGACATAATCGTAGTATTGTGTGCCCTGCATCTGGTTCTACCCCACGTTTTCCTTTATACCAACATTACACATCTCCTTCCAATAAGTGCTTCTATTATTTTCACAATAAATAACATACTTCACCCTGATTATAAAACTCTCCACATCACCCCCACCACGTGTACCCAGACCATGTTCCAGAAAGAACAGGCTAAGACTTGAAAGAAGAGTTTCTGGGTTCAAAAAAAAACCCTCTTTGTTATAAGTGCTACTGAATCTGTTCTCTTAGGCTTTTTAAAACATTTTTATCTATTAGGATTGTTATGGGATATTCATTGTAACACACACCTCATTATAATTCTCAGCTCCAAGGATTGTCATTCAATTTTCATTTCAAGAATGGCAGGACTTTAATCATTCAGTGAATACAATTTTGACCCCATGCTGATTAGTTTTCACCAATGAAATGAAATGAAACATTAGTTGCACTTTGACATTGACAATATTGGGCATAAGAACAAGTTTTCTATTGGGCAATAGTTCCAATTTGAATGACCAATGAAATAGAAACAAAAAAGGTACAGATACACATTTGCATAGTTTGTTTAGTGTCGCTTTTCCTAAATGAACAGGCTACCATATAGGCATTAGTTAAACAAAAGGGACTACTCTGCTTTAAAACAAAATCATATCATTTGAACTTAATGATAATCAAGTCCCAGAGTAGATCCCTGATCTGTGTGGATTTCTTTTAAATTTGTTTATGGGATGTGGGCGTCACTGGCAAAGCCAGCATTTATTGCCCATTCCTAAGTGCCCTTGAGAAGGTGGTGGTGAGCCGCCTTCTTGAACCGCTGCTATCCGTGTGGTGATGTGAAGGAATAAGCCATATAACCGATTCAGAAAAATACACTATCTTATGAAAGTATTCTGGCCTTATTGAAACATGACAAACTGGGTTTGGAAATTTAGAAACCTAACTATGAAATAGCTATGAAAGCATTCTGGCTATTGAGATAAGGCAGTTGTTGACCCTGAATAAATAACCTTATTGAAATGGAAGGTGAAGGGCTCTGACAGGCTGACCTTTGGGAACAAAAACAATGGTTCACCATGGATAAGGTGTTCTAATTTACACTTCGTAAAGAAGCACATAAAGTAAGGAACATCTGCCCTCATAAAGATGACAAAGTAAGGAACACCTGCCATCACACCATTTTTTATATGGTAAACCTAGAACACCTAGAGATGAGACACAAGTCTGAGGTAGCAGTAAGAGTTGCAGAGGTCAGCAGAAAAATGACGAGAGATAATTAGCTTGCATCAGCAGAAAACCTTAAAGAAAATACCACTGGAAAAGGGTATAAATATTGAACTCTCAAATTGGATAACAGGCTCGCTTTAATCGGGCAAAGCGATTCTCGGCTTCAGAGGCGGCTCTGGAAGTCTCCAACTCTTTGTACCTTGGGGATTAAAGGTATTTGATTTTGGTGGATATCCTGTAAAACACTAAGAACTGTAATACTGTAGTGAAGTTAAGATTTAAAAGTAAGATTCTCTGATAATAAGATTGTAAGTTTTCTCTTTTTGGAACTGTTAATGTTGCGATTGACTCACCAACTGTAAATTACATGTCGGTTCTTTAATAAATCTATATATTTTTAGAATTTCTCACATAATACTTCTGTATCAAAAACTCGTGAACTCAATCTCTGTACACTCTTTGGTGAGGAGTTGCAGAATTCTGAGGGGGTTTTCCGGACCCTCATTGTATCTGGAATGTTACAGTCTAGCTAAACTTATTAAAAGTGCTATCTGGAGGATGGTAATATTCTCGGGTTGTTCCTTTCCTTTAGGGAGAGATAGTCCAGACCTTTCGACCCAATTAAGCGTCTTTAGGATTCGGCTACCTCAAACTTTAGTTGAAAGTGAACGT
Organism: Somniosus microcephalus; assembly: GCF_052327205.1. Classification (NCBI taxonomy): domain Eukaryota; kingdom Metazoa; phylum Chordata; class Chondrichthyes; order Squaliformes; family Somniosidae; genus Somniosus; species Somniosus microcephalus. The sequence continues at coordinate 40,852,812 of NC_141006.1, read as the reverse complement.
CTTGAGAAATAAGCCTGATCCGGGGTAGTCCTAAAGGGGCTAGGACTAGTAATTATCCTTTCAGTGAAGGTACTCCTCAATGCTGTTAGGTAGGGAGTTCCAAGATTTTGGCCCAGCGACAATGAAGGAACACTGATATATTTCCAAGTCAGGATGGCGCATGACTTGGAGGGGAACTTGGAGGTGGCGGTGTTCCCATGTGCCTTCTAGGTGGTAGCAGTCACAGGTTTATTAACGGTTCTCTCTCCTCAGATACTGTCTCCCTCTCCCTCAAATCTGCCGTCATCACCCCTCTCCTCAAAAAACAAATCTTGATCCCTCCGTCCTTGTAAATTACCGTCCCATCTCCAACCTCCCTTTCCTCTCCAAAGTCCTTGAACATGTTGTCGCCTCCCAAATCCGTGCCCATCTTTCCCGCAATTCCATGTTTGAATCCTTCCAATCAGGTTTCTGCCCTTGCCACAGTACCGATATGGATTTCCAGGATTTTGACCCAGCGACGATGAAGGAATGCTGATATACTTCCAAGTCAGGATGGTGTGTGACTTGGAGGGGAACTTGGAGGTGGTGGTGTTCCCATGCACCTGCTGCCCTTGTCCTTCAAGGTGGAAGAGGTCACCGGTTTGGGAGGTGCTGCTGAAGAAGCCTTGGCGAGTTGCTGCAGTGCATATTGTAGATGGTACACACTGCAGTCATGGTGTGCTGGTGGTGGAGGGAGTGAATATTTAAGGTGGTGGATGGGGTGCCAATCAAGCTTTGTCCTGGATGGCGTCGAGCTTCTTGAGTGTTGTTGGAGCTGCACTCATCCAGACAAGTGGAGAGTATTCCATCACGCTGCTTACTTGTACCTTGTAGATGGTAGAAAGGCTTTGGGGAGTCAGGAGTTGAGATGCTTGCCACAGAATACCTAGCCTCTCACCTGCTCTTGTTGCCACAGTATTTATGTGGCTGGTCCAATTAAGTTTCTGGTCAGTGGTGACCCCCAGGATGTTGATGGTGGGGGATTCGGTGATGGTAATGCCGTTGAATGTCAAGGGGCGGTGGTTAGACTCTCGCTTGTTGGAGATAGTCATTGCTTGGCACTTGTGTGGCGTAAATGTTACCTGCCACTTATCAGCCCAAGCCTGAACGTCGTCCAGGTCTTGTTGCATGCGGGCATGGACTGCTTCATTATCTGAGGAGTTGTGAATGGTGCTAAACACTGTGCAGTCATCAGCAAACATCCCCATTTCTGACCTTATGTTGGAGGGAAGGTCGTTGATGAAGCAGCTGAAGATGGTTGGGCCTAGGACACTGCCCTGAGGAACTCCTGCAGCAATGTCCTGGGGCTGTGATGATTGACCTTCAACCACCACAACCATCTTCCTTTGTGCTAGGTATGACTCCAGCCAATGGAGAGTGCATTTAGCTGAAGTGTTGGCTGGAGCATTATAATTGACCTCAGTGCCCTGAACTAAGGAGTGGAGGGGAAGCAGATGGGGGAAATGATCAGCATTCCTGCTCCTAATTATTATTCGGGAACTTCTACTAGAAAGTGCGTGTGTGTAGAGATTGGCCGAGGGCAGGACTGAGCTCAGCAGTGATGTCTCCTGTAGTCAAATAGCACCCCCACACTCACCTTTTAGGCTCACTTATTGACTGGCCACTTAGGCACGGTTCTGGATGGAGACTGATGGTGGAGGAACTGGACCTCAGTACAGGTCAGTGCATTCAGGAGAGGAAGGGAGAAAAATTGAAGTTGTGGGGTGGAGGCAAGAATGACCAGGATTATTGCAGAGATCGATAATAGGATCGTTTAGAGTGTCTTCTCAAGGTGTCCATCTACAAAAGACCAGGCAGGGTTCAAAAAATCCACTTCAAAATCAGTTATATTAAACACTTTAAAAAAAATTAAGTTGAAAAGCGCTTTAACCACTGGAAAATGGTAAACTGCTAGGTAGAGAACTCAAGGACAACAGCAGATACTCTACTGTATGGGTTATGAATATTTTGTGTGTTTCATATAAAATGGTTTAAAATATTAATATGTGAGCAACTCCAGGCAGCAGTGTCTCCGAGCAGGTCACGAGAGCCACGGCGAATCTGGAAATGATCAACAGAAGATGAAAGAATGCATTTAGGGGTAAGTGAAATATTAATGCTAAAAGTAAATCAAAAGCAAGATTCAATTGTTGTTTTATTTTTAATAGTGAAAGTAATGTTTGGACCCGACACTTGTCAAATACATTATCCATCACTCCTGAGCGGCTGCAGTTCAATAATGACTTCAGCGATAAAAATGGAAACCCCACTCAGATTGACTCACTCCATTTCAATCGTGTTCTGTGTACGCTTTAACCAGATTGCCACAATTTAATTCATATACTTAAGCAGAGGACGTATTCTTTAGCATACTTAGAAAGTTACACCATAGCACAAGGATTTAGAGACATGCTGTTTTATTGATAGTAATCGTACAGTTTAGCACAACTTAAAAGATTTGATAAGATGACACTGGTGAGACTGTAGCAGTTAGTGAATAATGAGACACAAAGCTGTCTTGTTAAGAGAAACAATTAAGAACATAAAAGAACATAAGAAATAGGAGCAGGAGCAGGCCATTCGGCCCCTCGAGCCTGCTCCGCCATTTAATGAGATCATGGCTGACCTGGTTTTGGGCTCAGCTCCATTTCCCTGCCCGCTCCCCATAACCCTTCACTCGCTTATTGTTCAAAAATCTGTCTATCTCCACTTTAAATATATTCAATGACCCAGCCTCCACAGCTCTCTGAGGCAGAGAATTCCACAGATTTACGACCCTCCGAGAGAAGAAATTCCTCCTCATCCCAGTTTTAAATGGGCGACCCCTTATTCTGAAACTATGCCCCCAAGTTCTAGATTCCCCCACGAGGGGAAACATCCTCTCAGCATCTACCTTGTCGAGCATTAAATTAACATTTAAAAACTTGGAATACAGCGAATGTTAATCTACTACTTGCTACTTTCTTAATTTTTTAACTTTGGGACAGGTAGGGAATGGAATGTGCAAATAATTTTAATTCAAAATTGTACAAGGTTTAGGCAAATTGTGGTATTACTGTGATGTTATCACCAAATGAGTGCCTTCCACTTTGAGATCATTAATTGCATTTCCTAAAACAGAATATGGCAATTAATATATTATTTTGTTCTGCAGGGCCTCCTCTATATTTGCAGAGATGTAACCTGTAAAATAACTTTTGTGAACAATGTCTCTGAGCCATCTCAGTTTATTTTCAAGGCAATGCACCTGATTAGAGGAGACTGGGCTGTATAAGAATAACATGCAACAGGTCACAGTTATAATTAATCAGAGTTTAATAAAATGTCAGTAGTCTTGGGGAGCTCAGTTTAATTAAATAAAAAAAGAGAAAGTATTTTGTGTAGTATTTTGACTTTGATTTTGTTCTCTGCAGCTGACATGGGATTATCATTAGTGAGCTATAGCTACTGCTCCCACAGTGGCTACTTTGCTCTCCCATTGATGCATTTTGCCAGTAATGGTTAACGGTGAGTGTGCTGTCTCTCTTTAGGAATTTATGTTAGCTTTCCAGTTAATTCAGGGGTTTGAGTAATTTGGGTCGATTCCCATTGTGTGCCGCCACCTAGTGGATATTTGGTACCTAGCAACTGCAGTAAAAGTGCAGTAAAGCATAGTAAGTGCAGTAAAGTAAACTACTGTATATCACAGACCTACAGCCACACATGGTCTGGGAAGTTATATTGTTGCCACGCCTGAGCCTTGGACACTATTTGTCTGTAAGTACTTGAGAATGTTATAGATGATTAGTGTACACTATATTTTGCAGAAAATGTTTAGTTTGTAACTTTTCTTTGTAAGCAAACTTACACAGCTAGCCGTGAAGTGCTCGCTCTCTGTCTAGCTGGTTAACTTGTAGCTGTATTTTGATGCACTATGTACAGGGCTAATTTAAAGAGAATGCCTTCCAGTTTGCTAAATGTATATTCACAGTAAGCTGTGTTTCCACGTGTTTGGTAAGTTACATGCCAAATGTACTGTGTTGCTCAGGCGTACCTAAATTTGTGTCTGCATATCAGTTATGCGCTTGTATACTAATGTGTGCTTCCATTTCTGTATTGTATTTCAGTTTCACAATAAGAATCTTTCAGTAAAGTTTTACAAGAAAAGTCAAGCCTTGTGATTTTTAGGGGAAGATATCAAGTTGTTAGCTACCTGTCTAGCTCTGCATAGGAACGCGCTGCAAGGGCAGAATAGTGAAAAGACAACAGCACAGCGGGCTCAAGCACAAGAAGATACAACTCAGCTACCATGAGTCTACGCTCAGGAAGACAATATACCATAGAGGACATCGACCAGCCAACCGAGAAGCATGAGGCTCTCCGAGCAAATGATGCCAAGTCACAGTCCTCTAAAGCATCCTCCAGATCATCTCGGTGGTCCAGCAGACCGTCGTCATCGACAGCTTCTGCAGCCGCCAAAGCACGTGCCAAGGCAAAAGCTGCCCAGGCTCAATTGTCCTTCGCTGAAAAAGAAGCTAGTGTGATGAAGCAGAGAGCTGACCGTACGAAGCAGAGAACTGACCTCGACGCCAGTCTCCACATTCTCCAAAGCCAGAGAGCTGCCGCTGAAGCTGAAGCTGCAGCTTATGAAGAATCTGAGGAGAACGAAGGCGGGGAGCACAGCCATGAAGCATATGTTCTAGAACAGCCCCTCAGTCCAGTGCAATGTACAAGTGAGTATGTCCAACAACACTCCAAATTGTTCTTCAAGGAAACATCCAGGTATCTCGACGCAGAACCAGCTACTCACCACAGTAACAAACAACCTGTTTTCGGAGACACTGAGCTTAAAAGAGAAGAAACAAGTAAGACTTACCTGCAGAGACCTCCACAGCACTCAGCCAATCCAGCCAAGCAGTCCTCACCCGAGCCACAAGGTGCACAAGACCTCGCTAGGTACCTCATCCGCCGAGAATTGTTAAGTTCAGGTCTTCTAGAATTTGATGACCGTCCTGAAAATTATTGGTCATGGAAAGCATCCTTCCTGAGTACCACCAAGGACTTGAATCTGTCAGCCAGAGAAGAACTAGATTTGATGAAAAAGTGGCTCGGAGCTGAGTCGTCAGAACAGGCGAAGAGAATCCGCTCAGCGCACGTCTGCAATCCCACAGCAGGCCTCAACCTGGTTTGGCAACGTCTCGAAGACTGTTATGGGACACCAGAAGTCATTGAACACGCACTGCTCAAGAAGATTGAGGACTTTCCAAAGCTAACCAACAAAGATAATGTCGAGCTCCGAGAACTGGGTGACATTCTCCTCGAACTGGAGTGTGCTAAGGGAGAAGGTTACCTGACAGGCCTCTCGTATTTGGATACAGCTCGTGGGGTAAACCCAATAGTGGAAAAGCTCCCCTACAACCTTCAAGAGAAATGGATAGCTAAGGGATCCAAGTACAAGGAGGACAATGGAGTGGCATTTCCCCCCTTCTCTCTCTTCTCCAGGTTCGTCCAACAACAGGCAAAGGTGAGGAATGATCCAAGTTTCACTTTCTCCACCTCCAGCAGTTACGCTCCTTCGAGAACAGAGAAACCCACAAAGTACAGCAACAAAGCCTCTGTGAGCGTGCACAAAACAGATGTTCCAGCCGAACCCTCAGTCAACCAATCCAGTTCTGCTGGGAATAAAGTGGATGACCCAGATCGTCAGTGTCCAATACACAAGAAGCCCCACCCACTCAAAAAGTATCGAGGCTTTAGAGACAAGCCTATTGATGAGCGCAAATCATACCTGAAAGAGAATCGCATCTGCTTCAGGTGTTGTGGGTCGACTATGCACATGGCAAAAGATTGCAAGGCGACAATCAAGTGCTTTGAGTGCAACAGTGAAAAACACATCGCAGCCCTGCATCCAGGTCCTCCTCCTTCAACCACCGAGAGTGCTGCGGTTGACAAAGAGGATAGTGGGGAGCAAAGCGAAAGCACATCTTCTTTAGTCACCTCCAAGTGTACAGAGGTTTGTGGAAATGCAAGCAGCCCACGCTCATGCTCCAAAATCTGCTTGGTTAAAGCATATCCTGCAGGGAGAAAGGAGAAGGCAATCAAGATGTACACAGTGCTTGATGAGCAAAGTAACAAGTCTCTAGCGAAGACAGAATTCTTCAATCTCTTTGAAGTCAAGGCCAGCGCAGCTCCGTACACGCTAAAAACCTGTTCAGGGACAACAGAGACTACGGGTAGGAGAGCGGGCAACTTCATGATCGAGTCCATGGATGGGAAACTACAGCTTCCCCTCCCCACCTTAATTGAGTGTGACATGATGCCAGATGATAGGATGGAAATTCCCTCCCCAGAGGTCGCACGCCATCAGCCCCACCTACAGTCAGTTGCCAACAAGATTCCAGCTGTGGACCTGGACGCTCCAATCCTCCTGCTCGTGGGAAGAGACATCTTAAGGGTGCACAAGGTGCGTGAGCAAATCAATGGGCCCCACAATGCTCCTTATGCACAGCGGCTTGACCTGGGATGGGTCCTCGTGGGTGGAGTTTGCCTGGGAACAGTCCACAAACCAGCGGATGTCAACATCTATAAAGCAAACGTGTTGCACAACGGTCGCACATCCTGTCTCAGCCCATGCCCAAACAGGATCCAGGAAAAGGAAGACTATGATGACATGACACAGCATCATAGGTCAACCTCCTCTGCCTGTGAGGAAGAGGCAGGCCCCACTGTGAGCACAGACAGCCTAGGATGCTCAGTGTTTGAAAGGTGCAAGGATGATGACAAGCCAGCACTATCCATGGACAACAAAGCTTTCCTAACCATCATGGATGAGGAGGTTTACCAGGAGGACGATGGACACAGCTGGGTGGCACCCTTACCATTTCACTCTCCTAGACACCGTCTTCCGAGTAACAGGGAACAAGCTATGAAGCGCCTCTGCTCACTCAGGAGAACCCTGGTGCCGGTGTCCACCGACCCAGACATGCCTGCAGTCCTCACCCCAGCGATGCTCCTGACTCAAAAGATGAGTGCTATTTCAGCCCCCTCTGGAAACTTTGACATGGCTGAGCTGCACAGGAGGCAGTGGAAGCAAGTCCAGTGTTTTGCAGACACTTTTTGGAAGAGATGGAGAGGAGAGTATTTGTCCACCCTACAGAGCCGTAGGAAATGGACAGAAGACAAGCCAAATGTCAAAGTGGGTGATGTTGTCTTGCTGAAAGACAGCCAAGCACACAGAAATGAATGGCCAGTGAGATTGGTTGTCAAAACTCTGCCGAGCAGGGACAAGAGGGTCCGCAAGGTGGAGGTGAAGATTGTCAAGGAGGGTACTGTCAAAGTGTTTCTGAGGCCAGTCTCAGAGATCGTAGTCCCCCTTTCTGAAGAAACCTAGAGAAAGGATTCTGAGTATGTTTGCAGCCAAAGGACGTTTTCTTTAGGTTTATTTTGTATCTGTAGTGGTACAATGGAATTGTACCAAGCGGGGAGTGTGCTGTCTCTCTTTAGGAATTTATGTTAGCTTTCCAGTTAATTCAGGGGTTTGAGTAATTTGGGTCGATTCCCATTGTGTGCCGCCACCTAGTGGATATTTGGTACCTATTGATGCGCTATCAATTACTCATAAAAGACTGAGAGTTAGAAGAGTAACTAAAGGCTTTTATTAACAACAGAATGGAGGTCTGCCTCGCGTGGTCGACCGGTCCAGGATACAAAGGGCTGGGGAGCAGTCACCTTTATACTAGGACCTGTGGGAGGAGTCAGCCGAGGCATGTCCAGGCATGTACACAGTGGAATACAAACAGGACAAACAGGAATACAAACAGTGGTTTACCACATTCACCCCTTGTTTAAAATTGAGTCCGGCGGGGTGAAGTGTATTAGAAGTTAGTGTATTGGAGTCTCCCCGGAGGTCTTGTCTGCCGCTGTGATCGGCGTGGTGACGGCAGGGGTAGTGAAGCTTCCGGCGTCGAGTCCAGCGTAGGCTGTGGCACAGGCGTGTCGTCCTCATAGATGTCGAGCGGGTCGCGGGGCCCAGGCCTGCTGTCTGCTGGGGCTGGATATCGGATCGTGGGGGGTGGGGTGGTAGTGGGTAGTGGGTTACTGCGGCCCCCGAGGGTGCAAGGTCTCTTATGGAGACTGTGTCCTCCCGCCCGTCCGGGTATGCGATGTAAGCATACTGGGGGTTGGCGTGGAGGAGGTCGACCCTCTCGACCAGGGGGTCCGTTTTATGGGTCCTCACGTGTCTTCTCAGTAGGACCGGCCCTGGGGACGTCAGCCATGGCGGTAGCGATGTCCCCGATGTGGACTTCCTTGGTAAGACAAACATTTTCTCATGAGGGGTGGCGTTAGTGGCAGTGCAGAGCAGTGACCGAATAGAGTGGAGCGCATCGGGGAGCACATCCTGCCAGCGGGAGGTTGGAAGGCCCCTAGACTTTAAGGCTAGCAGGACGGCCTTCCAAACTGTCGCATTTTCTCTTTCCACCTGTCCGTTCCCCCGGGGGTTGTAACTGGTGGTCCTGCTTGTGGCAATACCCCTAGTTAGCAGGTACTGACGGAGTTCGTCGCTCATAAACGATAAGCCCCGGTCGCTATGGATATAGCTGGGGAAGCCGAACAGGGTGAAGAGGTTGTTCAGACATTTAATGACCGTGGCACTGGTCATGTCCGGGCAGGGGAAGGCGAACGGGAAACGGGAGTACTCATCAATAATATTGAGGAAGTACACATTGCGGTCGGAGGAGGGGAGAGGCCCTTTAAAATCAACGCTCAGGCGCTCGAAGGGGCGAGTGGCTTTTATCAGGTGGGCCCTGTCTGGTCTATAAAAGTGTGGTTTGCACTCAGCGCAGACTTGGCAGTTCCTGGTCATGGTCCTGACCTCCTCAATAGAGTAAGGCAGGTTGCGGGCCTTGATGAGGTGGAAGAACCTGGTGACCCCCGGGTGGCAGAGGTCATTGTGGAGGGCCCGCAGTCTATCGATCTGCGCGCTGGCGCAGGTGCCACGCGATAGCGCATCCGGGGGTTCATTTAGCTTCCCGGGCCGGTACAAGATCTCGTAGTTGTAGGTGGAAAGTTCGATTCTCCACCTCAAGATCTTGTCATTTTTGATTTTGCCCCTCTGCTTGTTGTTAAACATAAAAGCAACTGAACGCTGGTCAGTGAGCAGGGTAAATCGTTTTCCGGCCAGGTAGTGGCTCCAATGACGCACAGCCTCCACAATCGCCTGGGCCTCCTTCTCAACAGCGGAGTGTCTGGTCTCCGGGCCTTGGAGGGTTCGTGAAAAGAAGGCCACGGGTCTCCCCGCCTGATTGAGGGTAGGGGATGGATTCGTCCACTGCGTGCATGGTGGCTTTGGCAATGTCCTCCTTGATATGGTGGAAGGCTAAGCGGGCCTCTGCCGTCAAGGGAAAAGAGGTGGACTTGGTCAGCGGACGGGCCTTGTCCGCATAGTAGGGGACCCACTGGGCGTAATAGGAGAAAAACCCTAGGCACCCCTTCAGGGCCTTGAGGCAGTGGGGCAGTGGAAGTTCCATAAGGGGATGCATCCGGTCGGGGTCGGGGCCGATGACTCCGTGTTCCACAACACAGCCAAGGATGGCGAGGCGGTTTGTGCGGAATATGCACTTCTCCTTGTTATATGTCAGGTTTAGGAGTTGGGCGGTGCGGAGGAATTTTTCGAGGTTTGCGTCATGGTCCTGCAAGTCACGGCCGCAGATGGTCACATTGTCCAGATATGGGAAAGTGGCCTGCAACGCATTTTGATCTACCATCCGGTCCATCTCCCTTTGGAAGACGGAGACCCCGTTGGTGACGCCAAAGGGAACCCTAAGGAAGTGATAGAGGCGGCCGTTTGCCTCAAAGGCAGTGTACTGGCGGTCCTCAGGGCGGATGGGGAGCTGGTGGTACGCTGATTTCAGGTCAATGGTCGAGAAGACGCGGTACTGCGCGATCTGGTTGACCATATCAGCTATACGGGGGAGTGGGTAGGCGTCCAGCAGGGTGTAGCGATTTATTGTCTGGCTGTAGTCGATGACCAGGCGCTGCTTCTCGCCGGTCTTAACGACCACAACCTGGGCTCGCCAATAATCCCTTCTTTCAGGAGCCGCTCCACATCGGTTTTAATGAAAACCCTGTCCCCGGCACTGTATCGCCTGCTCTTTGTGGCGATGGGCTTACAGTCGGGGGTGAGGTTAGCAAACAGTGGTGGGGGGGTGACTCTGAGTGTGGAGAGGTTGCACCTGGTGCGCGGCGGGCAATTTGGAAGCTGCTGGCTGCGGACTGTGAGTGGGGGTAGGGGTCCACCGTACGCCATCGTAACACTTTTAAGGTGGCACTGAAAATCTAACCCCAGCAGGACGGCAGCGCAGAGGTCAGGCAGGACCAGAAGTTTAAAATGATCGTACACGGTCCCGTCTACTATGAGTGTCACCACGCAGTAGCCGCCGATGTCCGCCGACTGGGACTCGGAGGCCATAGAAATCCGCTGTTGCGCAGGCAGGACTGGGAGAGAGCAACACCGCACCGTGTCGGGGTGGATGAAGCTCTCCGTGCTCCCAGAGTCAAAAAGGCAGATTGTATCGTGACCATTTACCTTAATGTCCATTGTGGAACTGGCCAGTTGGTGCGGTCTCGCTTGGTCCAGTGTAACGGATGCCAGCGTAGGGGTCGGTGTGTCGCTGCGGGTATCAGATGAGGCGGTGTCGGGGGCCTGCTGCGCCCTGGCTGTCGTCCAAGATGGCGGCGTCCATGATCCCCATGTGGCTGGAGGCGTGCAAAATGGCTGCTGTACCGGTGATTCGCACATGGCCGGGGAGGTCCAAGATGGCGGCCCGCATGGCCCACACGCGGCGCTGCTGGGGTTCGGGGTGGCTTTGGCCCTGCAGACGCTAGCGTAGTGTCCCTTCTTCCCGCAGCCCGAGCAGATCGCGTTTTTCGCCGGGCAGCGCGCTCTGGGGTGTTTTGCCTGGCCACAGAAGTAGCATTTCTGGCCTTGGGGCACTGCTGTCTGGCCTTGGGACACTGCTGCGGTATTTGGGCCGTTGTTGGGGTGTGGCTGGGGTGGCACGGCACTATGAGGCGGTCCTACCGTGTCCCAGGCTGTCATTCCCCACGGCGTCCACGGTGCAGAGGAGTAGGCATCCATGCCCTGGTAGGCTGCATCCAATGATAGTGCGAGTTCAGAGGCCTTGTTGAGGTCGAGGTTACTCTGCTCCAACAGTCGCTGTCGGGTGTAATTGGATCTGTGGCCTGCTACAAAAGCGTCCCGGATAAGTTCCTCTGTGTACACGGCGGCCTTTACATCCTTACAACCACAGGCCCGGCCAAGCACAGACAGTGCCTGAAGGTATTCCACGGTCGATTCCCCAGGTTGTTGTTTACGACTCCCCAGGAGGTGCCTGGCGTACACTTCGTTCACTGGGCGCGTGTACTGGTCCTTGAGGAGCTTGATAGCGTCCGCGTACGAGGTCGCGTCTTGGATGACCGAGTACACTCGGTGGTTCACTTTGGAGGTCAGGACATCCAGTTTGTCCTCGTCCGATTTGATTGCTTCGGAGGCGGTCAGGAATTTTTCGAAACACTTAAGCCAGTGAGTAAACTTGGTGGATGAGTCCGCCTCCCGATGATCTAAGTCCAGGCATGCTGGTGTGAGGATCTTCTCCATTATAAAAATGTTGTTAATAAAATTGATGCGCTATCAATTACTCATAAAAGACTGAGAGTTAGAAGAGTAACTAAAGGCTTTTATTAACAACAGAATGGAGGTCTGCCTCGCGTGGTCGACCGGTCCAGGATACAAAGGGCTGGGGAGCAGTCACCTTTATACTAGGACCTGTGGGAGGAGTCAGCCGAGGCATGTCCAGGCATGTACACAGTGGAATACAAACAGGACAAACTGGAATACAAACAGTGGTTTACCACACCTAGCAACTGCAGTAAAAGTGCAGTAAAGCACAGTAAGTGCAGTAAAGTAAACTACTGTATATCACAGACCTACAGCCACACATGGTCTGGGAAGTTATATTGTTGCCACGCCTGAGCCTTGGACACTATTTGTCTGTAAGTACTTGAGAATGTTATAGATGATTAGTGTACACTATATTTTGCAGAAAATGTTTAGTTTGTAACTTTTCTTTGTAAGCAAACTTGCACAGCTAGCCGTGAAGTGCTCGCTCTCTGTCTAGCTGGTTAACTTGTAGCTGTATTTTGATGCACTATGTACAGGGCTAATTTAAAGAGAATGCCTTCCAGTTTGCTAAATGTATATTCACAGTAAGCTGTGTTTCCACGTGTTTGGTAAGTTACATGCCAAATGTACTGTGTTGCTCAGGCGTACCTAAATTTGTGTATGCATATCAGTTATGTGCTTGTATACTAATGTGTGCTTCCATTTCTGTATTGTATTTCAGTTTCACAATAAGAATCTTTCAGTAAAGTTTTACAAGAAAAGTCAAGCCTTGTGATTTTTATGGGAAGATATCAAGTTGTTAGCTATCTGTCTAGCTCTGCATAGGAACGCGCTGCAAGGGCAGAATATGAGGTTATACTGCACTGACCGGTTTTACACTAGTACGATTTGGGGATTGGTGATCAGGGAGTGCTTCATATAGGCACTCTTTCCAAAAATAAACACATTTCAATGGGGGGAATTTTAATCCCCCAAAACAGGTGGGTTGGGGTCGGATGGGAGGTTAAAGTGTTAAAAATCTGAATCCCGACCCCAACCCGTCTCCAACTCGCCCACTTCCGGTTTTAACAGAGGCAGGATGGGAGGGCGGGCAGCTAACGCACTCCCAGGAAGTGGGTTGGCACTTTAAATATGATAATGAGGCTGGAAGCCTCGGATTTAACCTGCTTTGCAGGTTTAACTGAGGCCGGCCGGGGTTCCCAGGCCTCTGGATTCCCGGCAGCTGCAGCGAGGCGAGGACAGCCTCAGGGAGCAATCCGCGTGGGCCAGGAGGAGCAGGAGTGTTTCCTTCTGGCACCCCAAGCTCCCCCACCATCAGACACCCCACCCCATACAAACGCCCCCCCAGGGTCGGGGATCGGACCCCCCGCAGAATCAGACTTCCGGGTTTCCCACGCTCCCGCTCCCAGCGGGTCTCCAGGCCAAACATTCCGGCCTATTTCTCCAGATTAACATCTCTCACTTTGATCAGCACAAAAGCCCTTTTGAACACTCTCTCTCACCATTTAGACTTTTTTTAAGGAATTTTAATTGATGAAGAAGTGCTAATAAAGAGAGAACTTGCATTTATATAAAGTGCCTTTCACGACCTCAGTCACTGTTGTAATGTAGGAAATGCAACAGCCAATATACTCACAGCAAAGTTGCACAAACAGCAATGTGATTTTCTTCAAAGTGATGTTGCTTGAGGGATAATCATTGGCCAGGACACCGGGGAGAACGCCCCGCTCTTCTTCAAATAGTGCCTTGGCATCTTTTACGTCCACCTGAGAGGGCAGACGGGGCCTCAGTTTAACGTCTCATCTGAAAGACGGTACCTCCGACAGTGCAGCGCTCCCTTGTACTCCCTCAAGCCTCTGGAGTGGGACTTAAACCCACAGCCTTCCAACTCAGAGGAGAGAGTGCTACCACTGAGCCATGGCTGACACTTCAAGTGCTTGTATCTAGCAATAACCTAAATTTGCAAGATTATCCACAAATAAAACACAATGGCTGTATACAATTGCTGCTTCTGAAATTCTCAATTCTGAAGTGCTTCAAGCCAGGTTTCAGTTCTTGGCCTCCCAGGTTAGATGGTTAATCAAGTCGAACATGCTTCCTTGTGCTCTAACTTTCTATAATACATTTTTTTTTCTTCAGGGTGGAAATCCCGCAGCAAAACAGATAAACATGAACACCTTGATGTTGATCCAAAGATTAGAATTAAAATAAATTCATATCCAAAGTCATGCTTCTGATGCAATCCCATGTGTAACATAAAATCTGGTCTACAGCTCACTGCCCGTGCTACAGTTCCTATTGCAGTAAAACTTTATGTCAGACGCTATCCAACATTTAGCCTTTAGTGGGCATGAACACATGCAGGAAGGTATGACTTATCCAGCTGACTTCAAAGCAGATGTTATAATTATCTATAATCGCGCGGAGGTCTCTGCTCTCAGAGTTGCTGCTAATCTGTTAAATACAATTTTCTGCAAGGGCAGTCCTCAAATAGACAATATTTCGTGCCAAAAAAAAAGGATCAAGGGAGTGGTTCCCATGTGGGGTTGACTTTGACAAGAAGTGCATTTTAGCAGGTCAGTGAATGTGGGTAGGTAGGTTTCCAGATTATGTTGACTGATAACGTGAGGTGTCCTGGTTCACCAGTGCAGCAGGATCAGTGTCAGTACTGTTTGTAAATGCTTACACGTTACAGGTCTTGAACACACCCAGAAATAGTAAAACACACTGGTGATGGATCCTGCCAGAGCTTCCGTGAGTGAAGCACTGTAATTGCAATCTTCAGAGGGACACAAATGCAAGTATGGGAACATGACAGTTGCAATAGAAAGGTAAAAATAACATTGTAAAAAAAGCTGCAGTTGTAAATAGGAAACTCATGATGGAGTTAATCATAATCAACCACAATTAATTAATTAAATCATAGTCAACCACAATTAATTAAATCATAATTAATCACTGCTTCAATGCTGAGGTCCCAAGAGGGTATTGTTCCTTATTAATATTCATTAGAAAATGTCTTATTCTAGTTTTGTTTTTTCAGTGGATTTATGATATAGTTTCTAACAGCAACTAACTTAGCAAAGTGTAGCAATGCTAGAAAGTAACACATTTTAAAATTATTTCTTCATTTTATCTTCTCCCTTCCGGGCTCTTTTTCATTAAAAGGTCATTTCTTACCTGCTTTTCTGTGCTTGAGAATTTGAGGCAGTGAGTGCTGGAAATGAGAGATTTTCCACCTTTTACCAAGTGTCAGACTAAATCAAGATCAGAGAACACAGGTTAGATGTAGGGTTAGGTTCCTCTTTGAACATTTATGCAGGCTGCTCCTGAGCTCAGTGATTCCATTATGGACTCTTCACTCTCCTGAGTTTCTGTATGGCATAGTCTCCGATATCTGTATTTATGCAGACTGCTCTGTATTCTGTTTCTCTGCAACTCACTTCACAACTCCCCAGTGTTTCTGCTAAATCTTGCTCCACAACTGCTCGATATTTCTCACTCGTACAGTTCCCTGCTACTCACTGTATTTACTGTATTTAAAACAGGGCTTTCTAAAATGATCTAGTAGCAAACGTTTCTGCTTAAGGGAATCAAAACATCCTGAACCAGGTTCCCTTCAGCGGATAAGTTTTGCACCTTTTAGACAAGCTGGGCCAGATATGTACACAGAGTAAATACTGCACATAGTCATAATCTAGCTAATGCTCACAAGCTAGGGTAATATTCTTTTTCACTGCTTGTAGTAATGCATATTTATCTCCCACGGTGATCACTGGAGTCAACAGGTTTCCTTCAATACAGACCAAAATGTTTGTGCAAATATGGAAATATGTGAGGTAAGGAGCATGGAGGATGCATGAAATGTATAGGAAACAGGATACAGATGGGAAATAAAAAGATTTGGGTGTGATAATCAACCAAATCACTGAAAGTATCTAGCCAATGTTAAGCTATTCTGAAAATTGCTCAGTTAGTAAGTATTATGGGGATATTTGAGGACAAGTCAAAACTGGTCATTTTAGTCCTTTATAATTTATTGGTGATGCCACATTTATAGTACTAAAGTTCAAAGTAGTCCTACAAAAGGACATCAAAAGAGAACTGCTACAGGGATGATCTCTGGGCTCAGTGGCCTAATTTTGAAAATAGACATACAGGATGAACATATTCAGAAATCAGAGGATAGATTGATCGAGAACATGATCTGAGATTTCAAAATGCTGACAGGCACTGATAATGTATACTTAAGCAAGCTATTTAAGTTAAACTGTGTTTGCCGGATTAGGGAACTTTAGTAGAAAATTAGCATGCCTCAATCAAGGCTATAGATTACAAGACTTTTTAAAAAAGATATGTGGAATAGAACCCCACCAACAGTAATTAATACTATGTTGATTAATTCCTTTAAAAAGCTGATGAATATCTAGTTAATAATGAAAGGGGTTTTAGGGATGAGTATAGGCGCTTAATAAATATGGAAGCATAATGGTTCAGGTCCTACTGTAGTATGGAAACATCAACTGTTGTTTGCAATTGGTCAGGGTTGAATAATGTAATGCAATGTCTGCAATGTTAGATCGCTACTCTGGAGTTTTTACTCTATTATCTGAAAAGGTCAAGTAGAACTTTCTTCTTGAAGTGTTTGCCTGTGGCCATTTACTTCCATCGGGCCATTAAGTAGTTTGGGTAAAATGACGTCCGTTGGAAGAGCTGGGCTTGATGAGCCTTTCCCCATTCCCTATTTTAGAGTCTTATGCCATTTTTGCCTCATGTTTAGGTTAGGTGGTTCTATACTAAATCCACACACAACGTCTGACAGGACAGAACAACATAAGGAGACACTAATTACAGAACAGTGGAGGAAACATTATAAGTGGATGAGCTGCTCAATGAGTACCTGGACATCCTGTGACCAGGACCTCAAACCCGGCACTAAGCTCATGGTCTACAGGGCAGCAGTGATACCCGCCCTGCTGTATGCCTCAGAGACATGGACCATGTACAGCAGGCACCTCAAAGCACTGGAGAGGTACCACCAACGCTGCCTCTGCAAGATCCTGCAAATCCACTGGCAGGATAGGCGCACCAATGTCAGTGTTCTTGTTCAGGCCAACATCCCCAGCATCAAAGCTTTGACTATGCTCAATCAGCTCCGATGGACGGGTCACATTGTCTGCATGCCCGATACGAGACTCCTAAAACAAGCGCTCTACTCGGAGCTCCGGCACGGCAAGAGAGCCCCAGGTGGGCAGAGGAAACGCTTCATGGACACCCTCAAAGCCTCCTTGAAAAAGTGTAACATCCCCATCGACACCTGGGAATCCCTGGCCCAAGACGGCACAAAGTGGAGGAGAAGCATCCGGGAAGGCGCCGAACACCTCGAGTCTCTTCGCCGGGAGCAAGTGGAAGCCAAGCGCAGGCAGCGCAAGGAGCGCACGTCAACCCAAGCACCCTACCCACCTGCCCCTTCAACCACCGTCTGCCCCACCTGTGACAGAGACTGTAGGTCCCGCATTGGACTCATCAGTCACCTGAGAACTCATTTTTAGTGTGGAAGCAAGTCATCCTCGGTTCCGAGGGACTGCCTAAGAAGAAGAAGAAGGACATCCTGAGGGAGAAGCTTGGTAGATAATATTAATCATCACATTATGACCAGTATCAATATTTAAGCACAGAAAACTTTGCGTGTGCTACCCACTCTGAAGAAAGTTGATTAAAATACAAGCTGAGGAAACAGAGTCTACGTTGTTGAACCATTTGCCTAGCTTTGGGCAGTACTATAGGTGCTAATATCCAAAGAAAGATGGATGGATGCATGGTTTATGGTGTGGACCATGGGGAGTTTTTTTTATTTGTTCTTTGGATGTGGGTGACACTGGCATGGTCAAATTTATTGCCCATCCCCAACTGCCCTGAGAAGCTGGCAGGGAGACCTCTCCTTGATCTGCTGCAGTTCCTAGTGATGGTGGCCCAAACAGTGGTGTGAGGTAGAGATTTTAGCCAAGCAATGAAAAAGAAATGCCGGTATACATGTCCAAGTCAGGATAGCGTGCAATTGAAAGGCATTTCAGAGGTGTTCCAATGATATTGCAGCTCTTTTCCTTCTTAATGGCAGAGGTCATGAGGCTGGAAGGCACTGTCGAAGTAAGCTTGGCAAGTTACTGCAGTGCACCATGTAGATAGTACAAACTACATAGGATTACATAGAATATACAGCAGAAAAACAGGCCATTCGACCCAACCAGTCCATGCCAGTGTTTATGCTCCACTTGAGCCTCCTCCCGTCTTTCCTCATCTAAACCCATCAGCATAACTCTCTATTCCCTTCTCCCTCATATGCTCGTCTAGCCTCCCCTTAAATGCATGTATTCTATTCACCTCAACCACTCCCTGTGGTAGCGAGTTCCACATTCTCACCACTCTCTGGGGAAAGAAATTTCTTCTGAATTCCAATTTGATTACTTGGTGACTAAGTTATATTGATGGCCTCTAGTTTTGCTCTTTCCTACAAGTGGAAACACTCTCTCTGGGCTGGATTTTCAGTGCGCCATGGAGTCGGGATTGGAGGCGTGTGGGGGTTTAAAATCCCGAAATCGGGGGTCCCGACCCCATCCCGCCCCCAACTCACCTCCATGCTAGTTTCAAAGGAGGCGGGTACCCGCCCGCACTGGGACCCGCCTACCCGAGGCGGGAAGGGGATTAGTGCCAATTAACTGCCTGTTAACAGGTAGTTAACAGGCAGTTTTTAGCCTAATCCCTATTTTCATTGTTGAAATGTGGGATTCCTGATGGCTCCAAACCACGCCAGGCGGGCCGTCGGGCTGAAGGGCTTGGAGGGGTCGAGATGTCCGATGTTCAGGTGAGTGATGGGTGCATGAGTGCAGAGGTAAGTGTGTTTGGTCTGTGTAAAGTGTTTAAAGAAGTTCTACTAACCTTTACTTCCCTTTACAGCCTTCCTTCCTTCAGGTCTCGGGAGTCCCTCATCTCACCGACACAGAAAGCAGAATGGCCGCCAGCTGTCAAAATCTGCAGCATTCAGCTTTCTGTTCTGGGGAGATCTCTAAATCATCCTGAGAGGAAGGAATTAACCTGGAGTACAGATTGTCAGTGTTTGACAGCTTCAAACAGCTGTGAAACGCTGATATTTCATCTGTCAAAAGGTCTTGACAGATGAAATTTCTATCTGTGACACCACCTGTTGCTGGGTGGCCCTTAATTGGCCTGCTGAGTCCGCTGGGCAGGCTCAACAAGGTCAATCAAGTCAAAATCGTGTGGGTTGGCTAGAACGCGATGGAGGCGGGACTACAACCCCAAAAGTTGTAGTCCCGCCTCCTACCTGCCTCCTCAATGAAAAGCCAGCCCTTTGTGTCTACTCTATCAAATCCTTTTATAATTTTAAAGACCTCTATTAGGTCACCCCTCAGCCTTCTCTTTTCAAGTAGCCACACTGCACTGATGGAGGAGGGGGATGGACATTGAGTTCAGTGGCAGGGGTGCCAATCCAGCAGATTGCTTTGTTCTGTTAGTGTCGAGTGTTGTTGCAGCTGCACCTATCTAGGCAAGTGGCAAGTATTCTGTGTGGCCATGATAAAAAATTGGCCCTTAGTGTTAGGGGGGATTAAATACGTGGGGTTACGGGGTTATGGGGATAGGGCTTGGGTGGGATGGCTGTCGGTGTAGGGACCGGGTGCTAGGGTTTGGATGATCAGCCATGATCTCGTTGAATGGCGGAGCAGGCTCAAAGGGCCGAATGGCCTACTCCTGTTCCTATCTTCTATGTTTCTATGTTTCTATGTTTATTCCATCACACTCTTGACTGGAGCCTTGTAGATGTGGCGAATCACTGAGGGATCAGGAGGTGAGCTACATGTCACAGCTAACCCAGCCTCTGCCCTGCTCTTGTAACCATGATGTTGAGATGGCTGGTCCAGTTAAGCTTCTGGTCAGTGGTGACCCCCAGGATGTTGATGGAGGGGGACTCCATGATGATGGTGTCATTTTAAAGTCAGTTCTGTTATTCAATATCAGGTCAGTCCTTTGGTAAATTGAGGTAATCCCCAAAGACCACCTAAAGACAGCATTTGTGACCAATAATTTAAGGTGATGTTCACCTTGAAGAATGAGTCAGTTAATCAGGTTTCAACTGTTGCTGTACAAAGTGTTAACAAGAGGCTGTGAGGAGTGCCTTCCACGCTTGGAGTTGTGGACCACTTATATAACCATCCAATGGCGTGTCAGAGATAAAGGCCTGGATTTTAGCCTGGAGGCGAGTTCCATGCGTCAGGGGCTGTTGTGAATGTCCTGCAGTTTTTAACTGCAGGGCTCCTTTAAATTTTTTTCTGTCGAGTTGCTCCCCACAGGCAGCCTGATTGCCAGGCTGGAGGTCTTTCGGGCAGGCAGCCTGTTTCACTTGGCCTCAGCCTGTGAGAGCAGGTAGGTGTATTGGGGGAGTGAGACAGATCATTGGTGGGGGGAGGGGGAGTGGTTTAAACCTCTGACATGACCCCAACCCACCTGTTTTTTGGGAGTTAAGATTCACCCCAAAGACTCCAGGAGCTTACTTGCAACATGTACAAAATGAGAAAGGAATTCTGGAAGCATATGGTCAACATTGAAGACATTAATCCTCGTTAATTACAACAGTGACAAACATCCAAGATGAAAGATATGCAAAAGTTCAACTAATTGTATGAACCACACAAGTATAATTTGTACATTAATTCTTATATACTGTGGAACTATTGAATAGGTTGCACAAAAAAGATGTCAAGTAGAGATGGCTAGATTGGAGGAAAAAAGGCTTTGCAGTATCTGATCTGAAGGCTGACAAGAAAGGCATCAGCACCAGCACTTTTACAGCACCTTTAGTGTAATAAATGGCCTGATGCATTTCAGAGGAGAAACTAATATTGAGCGGTAACAGTAAAGAAAGAAAGGCTTGCATTTATATAGCGCCTTTCACGACCACTGGACATCTCAAAGTGCTGTTACAGCCAGTGAAGTACTTTTTGAGTGTAGTTACTGTTGTAATGTGGAAAACACTGCAGCCAATTTGCGCACAGCAAGCTCCCACAAACAACATAATGATCAGATAATCTGTTTTTGTGATGTTGATTGAGGGATAAATATTGGCCAGGACACCGGGGAGAACTTCCCTGCTCTTCTTCGAAATAGTGCCATGGGATCTTTTACATCCACCTGAGAGGGCAGACGGGGCCTCAGTTTAATGGCTCATCTGAAAGACGGCACCTCCGACAGTGCAGCACTCCCTCAGCACTGCACTGGAGTGTCAGCCTAGATTTTGTGCTCAAGTCCCTTGAACCCAGAACCGTTCTGACTCAGAGGCGAGTGTGCTACCCACTGAGCCACGGCTGACACTACAGTAGAGGTTGGGGAGATGACTAAAAGTAGACAGGCATAGACCAATGTTCCCTTTAAGGTGTGCGGCCATACACCAATCGCGAGGTCCCGCGCAGGTCGCTCACCAGCAGCACGGGTGACCGCTGCAAATTTAAAGGGCCTGCGCAGGGGAAAAAAATGAGTGGGAGCATTGGTAGAGACTATCTTCATTTCACAATTTTGACTTTACAAATTGATGCTAGCAATCTAAGCCTGTGTAACAAGCAAGGCTTCGGATGCAATAAAAGTATAGTATAAACTATAATAAGTTCACCTGGAGAATGAAGGGTGGATTACCAAAGCTATTTTAAAAATTACAATTGAAGCAGCACTATATTGATAACATTGAGCTCGCGATTACCTTGTGGTTGAGAAAGTTGGGATGCATTAGTCTTGGGAGAAAGTGATATGTCAAGCCTATTATTCTCACACTCTATAAATTTTTATTACTTATCATATAGCACTAGGGCTCCAGACATTGCAAAGCAACATTTTCCTTAGTGTAAAAGGAGCATGCATGGAAAGTTGGCAACATGCAAATCTACCTGGCGACTAAGTGACAGCTGCAAGGAACATAAACACAGTGAAAAGATTTAGGATCTAGCGCATGAATATAACCGTTCATAAAATGTCACACAGCAAAACAGAGGGCAAATCAAGTTCTGAGTAGAGTCACCAGTGAGAAAGGGCTAAAAGGGTGAGGCAGGGAGGCCAACAAAACAAACACTTCAGGTAAAGTTTAAAAGAAAAAGAAAATAGTCCGATTAGAGGCATTTTAATTACAGCTATTACATTGATTAGAAGATCTATGTTCAGATATTTGGTATGTATTTATTTGAAATGCTTAAAATTAATGAAGCTTTCTCCTTACTGGTACCTGCTAGAGCAGTGTGAGCCAGAAACATTGAGTTATACTAACCTGCGTGCATCACTCTGAATTCAGGAAAAGTTGAAACCCATGCATATGCTTTTAAACACATTCCATTCATTGGCCCTGTCAGTTCTTAGCTGAGAGGGGGCCTGCATGATCTTTTTACAACTTGCACTCTCTGGCACCCCTCACTCAACAAATGCCCCTTAGGAGATCAGAGAACACTTAGGAAGTGACCAAAGGCTTGGTCAAAAACGGTCAATTTTCAGGAAGGTTTTTGAACATGGGAAAAGAGGTGGCAAGGTGGAGTGATTAAGGAAAGGAGTCTAAAGGACCTGCTACCAATATAAAAGTCTGGATAAATACGCCAGTCATTTCCACGGGGGGTTCTGGCGATCTACTGCTGTAACCTTGGTGGGAGATCAGGGAGATCCCTGGAGAAACATTTCCCCGGTGTTTCTGCAGGAATGCCAAAGTTACGGCAGGAAATCAGGGGATTCCCCATGGAAATTCGACCGCATATTGATTGCACCGTTTGCTATTATAGTGCATCTGGTGTGAAGCTCAAGTGATGTGAGGCAACCTCTTCCAGGTGGTCTCATCGCCTGCCAATGTTCAAACCACCCTCAGATCAGCGACTTGTGTGAATACAACACACAATCCACATCACCGCGATGCAGATACCATATTAGAACTGCCCTTTTCAAGATCACTGCGTCAGCTGTGCCCCGGAGTCAGAAGGTTGTGGGCTCAATTCCCACTCCAAACTCAAGTACAGAATCTAGGCTGACACTTCAGTGCTGCACTGTCAGAGCTGCTCTCTGTCGGATGAGACATTAAACCTGCCCTCGGGTAGATGTAAAAGATACCATGGCACTATTCGAAGAAGAGCAGGGGAGTTCTCCCGGTGTCCTGGTCAACAGTTATCCCTCAACCAACATCCAGAGACAGATGATTTGGTCATTTATTCCACTGTTGTTTGTAGGAGGTTGCTACACCTCAAACAGTGACTATACTTCAATGATTGAGTAGCGCTTTGGGATGTACGGCGGTCATAAAAGGGGCTATATAAATGCAAGTCTTTCTTTCTTTACATGCGCAGTAAGCACGCCTTGGGTTTTGCCACACTGCTGTAGCTAGTCACTAATACAGTTAGCCCATTGCATGACCACATTATAAACTACCTTCCATGATTTACTGCAATTTCACAGAGATAACCTGCAAGGAGCAAGCTAAAGAAGCATGCAGGAGCAGGCTAGATGTGTGAGAATGGTTATTGCCGGATTATTTTTCTGAAACAGGTTGACTGGCCAATTCCTGGTTAAACTCCGGTACCAGTAAAGGCAACATCCTGTACTGTGTGCTTGAACAAGCAATTGAATGTTAACAATGTGTGAGAAAAGGAGCTGGTAATTTTGTTTATTTTGGCCGTGAAGTGCAAACGGGTGGAGGGTAGCTGCAGGGAGTTTCAATGAGATGAGCTGACTCAGATTTTTGACATTAACAGATACAATACAGAGGAAAGTACTTGCAACTCTGCACAGGTCTGGGCACCGGACCTTACAAAGGATATATTGGCCTTGGAAGGAGTGCAGCACTGATTCACTAGAATGTTGCCAGGGCTCCAAGGGTTAGGTGACGAAGCGAGATTACATAAACTAGGCTTCTATTCCTTGGAATAGAGAAGATTAAGGGGTGATTTAATTGAGGTTTTAGAATTTTGAAAGGAACTGATGGGGTAGATAGAGCAAAATTTTTCCGCTGGTGGGGGAGTCTAGGACAAGGGGACATAACCTTACAACCAAAGCCAGGCCATTCAGGTGAGAAGTTAGGAAACACCTCTACACACAAAGGGTGGTAGAAGTATGGAACTCTCGCCCACAAAAAGTAGTAACATAGAAACATAGAAGATAGGAGCAGGAGTAGGCCATTCGGCCCCTCGAGCCTACTCTGCCATTCAATGAGATCATGGCTGATCATCCAAACTCAGTACCCTGTCCCTGCTTTCTCCCCATATCCCTTGATCCCTTTAGCCTTAAGAAATATATCCAACTCCTTCTTGAATATATTTAATGAATTGGCCTCAACTGCCTTCTGTGATAGAGAATTCCACAGGTTCACCACTCTCTGGGTGAAGAAATTCCTCCTCATCTCAGTCCTAAATGGCTTACCCCTTATCTTTAGACTGTGACCCCTGGTTCTGGACTCCCCGACCATTGGGAACATCCTTCCTGCATCTCGTCTGTCCAGTCCTGTTAGAATTTTATAAGTTTCAATGACATCCCCTCTCATTCTTCTAAACTCCAGCGAGTATAAGCCCGTAGATGCTTGCTCAATTATTAATTTTAAATCTGAGGTCGATAGAGTTTTGCCGGCCAAGGGTATTAAGGGGTATGGAGCCAAGGTGGGTAGATGGAGTTATGATACAGATCAGCCATGAACACATCGAATGGCAGAACAGGCTCGAGGGGCTGAATGGCCTACTTTTGTTCCTAATGTCTTGATAATACTTCCAAATCAGCCATGCAAGTCTGCGTGAATGTTTTGTCATTGCAATCAGTATGGAATGGATATATTTGAAAAATCTGTGCTGACAATTACCACATCCAAATCAAAAAGCTGGGGGAAAAAGCATCGTTAAGTGGCTGTAAACAAGCCACTAATGATTTCAATTGCTTCCCCCTCTGCTGTGTGCCGGGTCTGCTCAGCGCTGGCAGACCCAACATTTGGGAAAGGTGCGTGGAGGCGGGTTGACAGTGGGGCCCCGACCTGCTGTCAAAAAACATTTTCCCACCCAACCCACCACCGATCGCGCCCACTGACCCCCCACAAAATCCAGCCCAAGCACTTTGAACAATGCAGCTCTCTCAATACTGCACTGTAGCGACTGGAGAGCCAGCCTAGATTTTATGCTCAAATCCTCAAATAGGCTTGAACACACAACCTTCTGTTTCAGGTGAGTGGACCACTGAGTGAGGCAAGTTAACACAGTTTAGAAATCTTTCCTGATCCTTTCCCCTCCAATTAGTTCAGGTACTTTTAAGAAGCTACAATTATTCAGGAGACCCTTTTTAACCGGCGTTGGGATAGAGAACCCTTTCCTGCACCGACCATGTCATTTACCCATTGTCTGGCACTACAGTTTAACCCTCATTACCCACCTTAAAGCCATAACAGTAGGAACCCCTTTCTAATAATGGAAATTGGGCTTCAAATGGGGCTGGTAATTATCGGTTCAGCTGTGCGGTGTAGCTAACGGCCCCATTGAGTTCTCCTTCCTCTATGAAGAGAGTAGGTGGAGTACAAAAGCACACTTATCCATTGGGGTGCTGTATTGCCAATAGCATGTAATGTGCACATATACATAATGCATATTGACAGTAACAAACCATAGAATGTATGGTTAATGCAACACATACCCATAGTTCTACATTCCCTTCTAATCTCAAGGCGCAACACTTTCTAAAACTCTCGCTCCTGAATAAATCAATGGGAGCTTCCTCATGTGGAATGAATTGCCTGATGTCATGAGGCCCATCACCTGTTCCATACTGTGGCATCCTGTTAATAGAGGATTCAGCTTTAAAAAAAATGCAGTAGCCCATGAAAATTGCTTCCCGTCGTACACACTGTATCCCATCACAGCATCCGTAATGTAATTTATGTCACCCTGCTATTTTCAATTTATAATGTCTTACTTGCTACAGTCTTGCTAATATTTCCGATTGCTCAATTCTTTGCAAGTGTCTTTCACTACAACTTGCCTTCATGTCCGCATATGTCATGTGGTGCTACTTTACACGAGGTTTCGTGCCTTACCATTGTTCTCTTATTCAAGTCCTCCAGCCAGATTCTTCAAGTAATTGGAGTCGAATCCGGCAGTGACGTATTACTACACACAATGCCTCCTTTGCATATTTGGGCATTGTTCTCCCCCCACCACAATATGCCACGTCTCTCCATTTCCATTAGTTAGCAGCAACAACAGAGCCTCATTATTAATATTTTCCCTCATTTGTTGAGGAGCCATTTTCATCAAAATAAAATGCAAGCTACAGTTGGATTAACAAACTTTGACATTTCTACCAGTTAAATGGCTCATTAGCTGCTTGCGAAGCATTAAAGGATCATTACTTCAATGCATGGCGAGTAGCTGGTAGTTTCTTGCTGCTGCTAACTAAAATTGCATTCTCAGGAAATAACACTTTTCAAAGCTGTGCGTTCCTTGCAGAGTGATTAATTATGCTTTAAATGGGGACATTTCTCTTTTTTCTGTTGAAAGAGGTGTTTTTTTTTAATAACCAATCTCTGGTATCTGCAAAATATCTCCAGTCACCCAATCCCGATATCAGGAATACAATACTGTAACTTTAACCTTTTCTCATTCTGGTCATGTATCGGAAATATACCATGGCAGCCTCAACACACACCCAGCAGGCATACGATTCACATGAGGACCAGCGCACATAGATAAAAGATGTACAGTAGATACAATAAGATTGGTTTCCAAAATCATGAGAAGCCCTCCCCTCCATTGACTGGGTGTCACAAGTCACTTTTCCTCCCTTATAAAATATGCATATTTATCCATGTCATGCAAACATACTCAGTATTTGTACAGCTTGTTTGTTTGTTTCTCTGTACACATGTGTTTGTTGTGTTTGTCTCCTCATTTGTCGGGAGTGCCTGGAAGATCGATTCTTGCTTGTCTCAGTTTAATGCATGCGCCGTGTGCAGTGAAAGTGCGGTCATACCAGCCAGTAATGTGATGGAAGCTCTCAGAGTATCCGAGTTGAAATAAAGCTACCGAACAGCTGAGCGTTTCAATAATTCATGTGGGCAATATGACTTTTTTATGTAAATTCAATGCATTAACCCTCTATTATAATGATGGACGACAGATATGTGGAAGGGTGCATCAGTATGAGCCACTGCATAGGAGCCATAAAGGAAGGCAATGTTGATTACTTTATTGTTGTGTTGCTGGAGATTTCACAGAGACAAAGCTTTTCACATTCTTGTGTGTCAAGCATTTTCATTTTTATTTTGAACTGATATCTCTTAACAACATTCTCAGGAAAACTTAAATGTAGTAGAACTGTTAACTCAACACTTTTTTAAAGCAACGTACTAAAATGTAAATAACCAAATTGACTTTTCAGGCAAAATGGGCAGTCCAAATTAATGGAAATTTGCAGCACAGATTTCCCACAGAAGTTAGAAAATCCCTACCTGAACCTTTGTCGAGAGCAGGCTAAAATGATTTAAAAACATTTAAGTTTAAAAAAATTATCAATGATTCTCAGAATTCCCTGATACAAGAACCTAGTCCACTAAGTACCTGCAGTGCCATGTGGTCCTGCCACAGGGGAGTGATGGGCAACAGAAAGCCTGTTTACTTGTTGCCATTGTCATACACAGGCCTGTCCGTCAGCTGTGGCTCAATGGATAGCACTCTTGCCTCTGAGTGCGAAAGTTGTGGGTTCAAGTGCTGCTGCAGAAATCTGTAGCACAGAAAATCTAGGCTGACACTCCAGTGCAGTGCTGAGGGAGTGTTGTGCTGTTGGAGGTGAGATGCTCAGATGAGACATTAAACCAAGGTCCTATCTACCCTCTCAGGTGGACGTAAAAGATGCAATGGCACTATTTCAAAGAAGAGCAGGGGAGTTATCGCTGGTGTCCTGGCCAATATTTATCCCTTATCAACATAACAAAAAGAGACTATCTGGTCATTATCACATTGCTGTTTGTGGGAGCTTGCTGTGTGCAAATTGGCTGTTGTGTTTCCTACATTACAACAGTGGCTACACTTCAAAAGTACTTTTTTGGCTGTAAAGCGCTTTGGGATGTCCTGAGGTCATGAAAGACACTATATAAATGCAAATCTTTCTTTCCCTTTATGAAAGGAGAATGGTTAGTCAGTTGGATTACAATTTTTGTGTCAATACAAAAATCAAGTGGCATCAAATCTTGACAAGTGGTATAAGATTCCACCTTTTGAGGAGTGTGAAGATAGATTGGTTTTTCTAAACGCTCACCCTTACTTTGCCAAAGAACAGAGCAGTGCGGAACTGACAGTATAACTCAGTGCTGCTGGCGCAACCTATTGTAAAGTTGGTGCCAGTCTGCAGTATAAATGGGCCATTTATGATGCTGAAATGTAACAGCACCCTTGTCACAGAAATCAAGGTATTGCACAGTGCGACCAACAAGATTGTTGCAACATGCTCCATTCTTGAACAGCTTTTGGTATGAAGTCATTGTCTTGATGGAAATAAAACAATTGGTCCTAGTGATAAATTTCCAGTAAACAAATGCAGCAACAGTTTGATCTGTCCTTGTGAGGGTTTTTTTTTGTCGCGATAAATGCCTTAAAAAGAAACACTTGCATCCTTGCAGAATCATTTGCTGGAGGTGTACAGAATCCTGTCGTGTTCCCATTACCATTGCCAGGACCTAATCCGGAAATTACGAAAGCTACAATCTGTCAAATTAGAAAAAGGGAAATAATCATATGTTTCTATAAACCTTAGTTCACACAGCAGATTCAGTGAGTGCAGCACCTAAATGGCAGCAATGGCGTGCAAGGAGCAAAGCAATAGAGTGCAATCAATATTTTAATGGGGCAAGAGTTCGCATAACCCAGAGCCAGGCAGGAAAATAAAATGTTAAAAATTAATTGGTTACTTATAAAAAAAGGAACTGTGTGACATTTACTACAGCATCAAGAAGCCATGGGGACAAACAATTTAAAGACTGTCTTACGAATACTCATGTCAGTCTTCAAGATCCTCTTCTACAGGGGCACAGCAATAACGTTACAGGGAAAATACATTTTTATGGGTCTTTTAATTGTTAACATTTACAAGTCTGAGTCGGAAAATGTACACTCAAGCAAGCTGGGGTTTAGCAACATGCCATGACTATGCAAGATACAGAAACACATTTAACCATGGTCTTGTGCCATTTCTATGGGGAATATTCCATTTGTGGCTAAGCAAAAAAAAATTAATTCAAAAATAATTGGTTGGCACAACTCTAATGTTTGGCACACAATCTGTGCAACAATGAGCACAATGCATGTAAGCAAGTGCCATCACCAACTAGACACAATGTTCACTGATATAGGGCCTGGCTATTGTGCTCCGTACACTAGAAGCCATAATTTAGAATGTGCGGCTGTCAAGGACCCCCTATTGTTCTGTCACGTTGGAGAGTGCACTGATGATTTACATTAATAACAGTTGGAAATGGTCTTTCTTCCCTTACTCCCCCACCATTCAATCTGAAGTACAGTAACATTGGCATATTCCATCAAGCCTGCTTGCTTATGAATGGGTTGCATGTGCATGTAGCGGGGATGTAAATTCCAGGCAGCTCTTAGTGCCTGGATAGTGTCTTCGCATGCCACTATGCATCATCCTTAATTGGTCAGGAGCAGAATAATAATTTTTAGAATACCAGCAGTACACACCTGCATGTCTCAATAGGGTAGTAAAGTGTCAAAATAAACACCTAAAAATGATCGACGAAAACACAGGTTTACAATGCATTTTTTTTTACTGCTTCCCCCTCCACCTATTCTCTGCACATATCCATTCACTGTGCGTGCATTACAGGTAAAATGTGTGAAGGATTTACAGGCAGATTCGAGTTTCATCCTAACCATTTAAAACCCCATCACTCATTTATATGTAAAATCAATCTGTTCTCATTCAGCAGCAGCCACAGGGAAATTGTCTGCATTTCCTGTCTGCCTGAGCCCATGTCAACGTGTCCATTCACAAAGTTCACAAGACCTCCCTCTCACAATTTGTTGGTTTTGATAACACTGGAGATTTTTAGTGTTTGCGCTGAATTTTGCCAGAAAGGGTCACTTTCTGGTTTTAAAACTCCTGTCTGAACATGGAAGTGATTGCAGTGCCTTCTCTGTGGGAGGAAGGCAAAGAAGAATGAGCCTGGTCAGGGTATTTTTTTTAATGCATTTACGATGCAGCTGGATAGGCTCACCAGTGAAATTCTCCGCTTCCACACCCCCGTCCGCCAAAAGGTAAAATCCGTACTTTTGTCATTATAGAAGTAATTCTGGAACAATTCGAATTTTAAACTCTATTGTGACGTCGAGCATTGTTACTAGTAACCGTGGAGCAGTGCCAGCAGACATTTCTTTTGGTTGAGGTGGGGGCAGAGGAGGGGATAGCCATAGATCAGCCAGTACAAGTTTGCACTTAAACTCTGCCACGTTCATCTCTTAAGGATCACTTAGGCTGCAGCATCAGCCTGATCATCTCCACATTTAAAACAAAAACTTTGTAACTTGTCTCTGTTTTGATTCTTTTCTCCTCACTGGTCATTCTGGTACCTCAGCCATTAATCATTTGAGTGTTGACAAGATATTCAACTGCAAGAGATTGGCAAACTATTTGATTGCTGGAGGTATCATAGCAGAGCCTGACCTGGTCATTACCTGACTTCTGCATGTATGCACTTCCTGCTGAGTCGTGGGAACCCTAGTGATTTCCCCCTCCCTATCCCAGGGTTCCCTAACTCACAGACCAGACATTGAATATGGGACTTTCCTGATCTATGTGGTGCAGCTACTCACTGGACAACGTGCTGAGCCACCAGGGGAGCCTCATTTATTTCAATTTTTTATATAAGCTCGTCACATCAAGGCATATATCTCAAACGAGTTTCACCGCCTTGCAAAATTACTCACTGGATTTGTGTTATAGGAAGCAGGAAACCTGTGTTGGTAATTTGGCAAGGGAACAATATGCTCTTTGTATACTAGCAGAAATTGGCACACAGGTGCTGGCTTATTACCAGGGACGACAAGCTCATCATCCTGCTCAAAATTAGCTTGGCTACTAAATGGTTCCCAAGAATTTTAACAGGGCATCATCATCCCGGCTTACAATATGATTGATGATGTCATTATTAGGAGGCTGGCTGGAAGGAGTGAGGGGGCTCTGTAAACATGACAAGTTTGCTGAATCACCCAGTGTTAGTATTCAGTTCCCTCACATTGTCAGGCTCAGTAACTGGAGGAGAAGGTGGAAGGACTCAAAGAATCCCAGGCAATTTGAAGGAGACAGAAGAAGAGCACAAAGCTTCAGACACTGTTGGATGAAATGCAGCAGAGGAGAGCAAGACTGTTGAATGGCTATGGGGGAGGATGTTCAGAAAATCATGTTGAGAGCCATGTGGAGGGAGGTGGTAGTTGTAACATTTGCATATTGAATTGTCATTGGCCCGCAGGCATCTGTAAGGAATACCTATTATATCCACATGTGATCACATGCTGAGTTGTCATTGACCTGCAGGCATCTGTAAGGACTGCTATTGTTTTGAAGACCCAGGCTAGGGGTCCTAACACCATCTTTTCCCCACTGTACTGTTATGAGTAAGATCACAGACCTAATGCTTAAATAAAGAGTTAAACTGTAATACTCCGTTGTCCTGCAATATATTATTTTTGTACAAAGTGTGCAAAACAAGACAGTAGTGGCACGCACTATCATCTCTCTCACCGCCGGCATGCTGACTAGTGCTATAAAACAGTCATTGACCTGATGAAGGCAGGCAATGTAGACTGCCCCTTCTCTTTCTTGAGCACCAACACACTGTTCACCCTTTAATATGACTTCCTGCATAAGTCCTCCTTCACACTGCACTGTGGGTTCAGGGTTCACTCTCAAAATCTTGCAATAATGCATTGACAGCTTCCCTGATGAGAATGACTTGCATGTAGAAGCTTCCTACTCTTTAATATGGTGTTACCAGAAGATCTTTTCTATCAGTAGTCTGATGCCACTTGGGGGACACCCCTCAAATGCTAGCCTTCACTCAACACACTCAATATTGTTCAAGGAGAAACTTGCGAATCATGAAAGGCGGGAGGCCAGGGGGGGCATATATGACATTAAAGAACTGACCCCTAATGAGGAGCAGTTAATAGAGCCATTGGGGAGGCACTCCTCACTAACTGTAGGCAATAGCAAGATCGTTGGGACTGTGCATACAGTTAATAGATAAAAACCTACATATTCACATACATGACATTCCTGTAAAGCAGCAGATGGCCAGAAGCTTTCTCATCTTTGACTGTCTACTTAATCTCTAGGGGTTATGATCACCCATTCTTAACTGATGCATTTCTTTCTGGCAGATGCATTTCAGCATTATTTGCAGACTATGATGATGAGGATGAGGAGCAGCAGGCTACTGGAGTAAGATTCTCTGCCCCAATCCTCTCGATATCACCCCCTGCATCAGTTGCTTCCTCTCTCCCACGCACCAGCTCACCCGGCGTGAGATAAATAGTCAAAGTAAGGATGCGGAAATGGGTGATTGACAGAACAAAGGAGCCAGAGAAGAGTGCACCAGCTTCTGTGTGTGGTTGCGGAGAGGGCTACACTTGGCTGAGGGATCATGGGACTCAGTTTTCATGTGTAATTGCCTGAAAAGGATAAGCAGCATCACACTAAATGCCAACGTCTGAAGATCAGCAGCAACTGATCAGATGACATGGACTATACATTCCTCAATTGTAGGAACATCATGAAAGTTTTTTCCACATTGCTGCCATCAATGGACCATACACATTGAAACCTGTGACATTACCCCAGCTCAGCTTGCAAGTGGTCCAGGACTGGTCAGTGTCTCCTCTACGGAAGCACAGACTGCAGCCGTGGAGACTGTGGGGACAAGTTAGGTAGAACCCTGTACCAGCTAAGCACACACTGCAGCCATGAAGACTATGGGGACAGGTTGGATAGAACCCCGTGTACCCGCTTTCAGAACTTGGGGCTGGGGTACATGCAGCTGTTTGAGCAATTTGATAGAATACATTAGACCAACCTTCCTGCTGATCAGTAAACAAACTGATCAATGGCCCAGTAGAGTGGTAATGGCTGGAGGTGATCTGCGTGAGGCTGCAAGTTCTCAGGACAGCAATACATGCCACACAGCCATCCATCCCCTCAGGTAACCATGTAATTGGCATGTAGAAGGCAAGACCAGGCTGAAGCTCAAGAGATGCAGCTAATCCTTCTCGGGACCAAGCTTTCATGAGAGGAGGACCACCTTAGCCCATTGTATCTCAAGATAAGCTAACCACCACACTCACAATATTGATCCACAGGTTGCAGCCAACAGGAGAGAGACAGGCAAGTTTAGACACCCAGGGGAAGCACAGTATGAAGAAGGAGTAGAATGACTAATGTTGTCATTTGATCTGATGGTAATAAAAGAGAGAGTGTCTTTATTAAGAGCTCAGTTATTCCTGGAGTATGTAAAGACTTGCAGAATCTAGTAGGGAAGAGTGGGTCTGATGTGACGTAAGGTTCAAAGATAGAATCATAGAAATTTACAGCACGGAAGGAGGCCATTCAGACTCAGAAGGAGATGTGCTTTAAGATTGAAGAAATTGGACTTGACCTGAAAGTGGGGCAATTGGAGTAATGACAGTGGTGACAAAGGTAGACACTTCAATAAACATTGAAATATTTCACTATTTGCTTTTTGATGCCCTTTTCAGCCATCATTGAAGAATATTCCAAGTGTCAGTCCTTGAGATGCTCTCTCATACTCCTCTGTCTCCAAAGCATCTGGAGCCGTCTCCTCAGGTATTTCCATGTCCAGGCCTTTTTGGACTACAAAGTTGGACAGGGCACAGCAAGCTACCAGTATGATGGATACATGCTCAGGAACCTATTGTAAAGCCCCTCCTGGTCAATCCAGGCAGCATTAGGACCCATGTAGTTCTCTCAGTGACAACCCTAGCAGAGGCATGTACCTCATTGTAGCGCTCCTCAGCTGGTGTTCTTACAATTAGCAGAGGGGTCATTATCCATGGTACCAGGAGATACGCTTTGTTGCTAGCAAGTCATCTCGATACTTGACTATCTAAAGATAAAGGGCAAGAGTTCCTGAAGACAACTAAATCTTGACAATGTTCGGCAAATTTAGCATTGACATGCAAAATTCTTTGCATCTGGTCACACATGGCCTGTACATTAGAAAGGGCTTCCACTTGCCTATTTAGAAAGTTTAGGGAATTTAGTGTAGGAACTTGCAATACTTCATGCATGCTATCTGTTGAATCCCTGCACTTTGGGAGCCAAGCAACTTGGTAAAACGGGATAGCCCTACCATGCCGAACTCGATTAATTCCTCTGCTCTTCCTAAAAGGGTGTCAGTGACCTGATGAACACATGCCTAGACTGCACCCTGGGTAATATTATACTGATCCCCGACAGCTACTTCACAGAAGAATCACAGAAACCCCACAGTGCAGATAGAGGCCATTTCGGCCCATCAAGCCTGCACCGACACATATCCCACCCGATCCCCGTAACCCCTACACCAACACATATCCCACCCTATCCCCGTAACCCCACGTATTTAATCCCCCTAACACTAAGGGTCAATTTATCATAGCCAATCAACCTAACCCGCACATCTTTGGACTGTGGGAGGAAACCGGAGCACCCGGAGGAAACCCACGCAAACACGGGGAGAATGTGCAAACTCCACACAGACAGAACTCCTACTTGAAAGAATCCAGTGATGTACAAGTTGAGAGCAGTGGTAACTTTTACAGCCATGGGCAGGGTTGTCTGGGTCAGGCAGATTATTTTGGTTTTCCTAGATAAGCAGCGCTCTAGCACCAATCTTTCCTGATACTTACGTCTGATTGGCTTCAGGGATCACATGATGTGGTCCTGCCAGCAGTGATTCCCTGTCTATTGGGCCCACCGTTCCTGCTGGTTACACTCCCTCCTCGACCTCATTCACGCTGCTCGCTCCCAGTTGTTCCATCATGTGCGCAGTGCACGTTCCACCCATTGGTACCTCCTACAAGCAGTGTAGGACCTTTATTTGCATATTATAAATAGCCTTCCCCCTGAAACAGGCGGGCACCTAGGTCATCCTGATAAAGGCCTTCAGCAAAATGGCAATGGGCTGATCAAGAGTGGGAAATGGGCTGATAAATTCTGCGCTGTGATTTGCAGATGCTCCCATTGCAAGTGAAAGCCCTCAAAATCAGGGCCAATATTTTGTAAAACAATTGGCACAGACCATTATTACTGGATCATTCCTTCAACTGGACGCTAGCATTCAGGAATAGAGGAGAAACTAAGTGACATTGCAGAACTAAACCATAAACTGGGCGATAGGTTTAGTCAGCACCAAATAAATATTTTGCATGGAGGTGACTAATGAGATAGGAATCTGTCATCTACCTACAACATGATTGATGGCTGTGTATCTGACTCACCTTCACCGATGTCATTTGGAAGCTGTCTTTAGTCTGACAGGATCACACTATCTACTACATTCAGCTATTGACATCCTTGACATTGTGTCTCCTCTAATCTCAAATAGAACTTCCAGATCACCTCCACTGTCTATCTCCAAGGAAGTGGAGACCCTGCTCGTGCCAAACACATCTCACCATATCAATTTACTTCTATAATGCCCAGTCCATCCAAGCCTTAAATACGGCCTTCATATCCAGGAAGGATATTTTAACACCTCTCTCACATTCCTGGACAGGATACAAGATATTCTTGCCATCTGATAGGTGACCCTTTACTCACCTCCAGCCTTTAGTTTTCCTCCCTATCACAGCCTTTATTTTTTATTGATATTATAGTCATTCCTCCCATTTTAATACATTTTTTTCCAGCTCTGCCCTGCAGGTCTCCTCGGGCTGGATTTTCATTGAGGAGTCGGGCAGGAGGCAGGACTACAACTTTCGGGGTTGTAGTCCCGCCTCCACCGAGTTCTAGCCAACCCACGCGATTTTGACTTGATTGACCTTGTTGAGCCCGCCCAGCGGGCTCAGCAGGCCAATTAGGGGCCACCCGGCAACAGGTGATGTCACAGATTGATATTTCATCTGTCAAGACCTTTTGACAGATGAAATATCAGCATTTCACAGCTGTTTGAAGCTGTCAAACACTGACAATCTGTATTCTAAGTTAATTCCTTCCTCTCAGGATGATTTAGAGATCTCCCCGGAACAGAAAGCTGAATGCTGCAATTTTTGACAGCTCGCAGCCATTCTGCTTTCTGTGCCGGTGAGATGAGGGACTCCCGAGACCTGAGGGAAGGAAGGCTGTAAAGGTAAGTAAAGGTATGTAAAACTTATTTAAACACTTTACACACACCAAACACACTTACCTTTGCACTCATGTACCCATCACTCACCTGAACACCGGACATCTCGACCCCTCCAAGCCCTTCATCCCGACAGTCCACCTCCTCTAACTTGGCGTGGTTTGGAGCCATCGGGAATCCCACACTTCAACATTAAAAATAGGGATTAAGCTAAAAACTGCCTGTTAACTACCTGTTAACAGGCAGTTAATTGCCACTAATCCCCTTCCCGCCTCGGGGAGGCGGGTACCAGTGCGGGGTGGGTACCCGCCTCCTTTGAAACTGGCATGGAGGCGGGTTGGGGCAGGATGGGTTCGGGACCCCCGATTTTGGGATTTTACCCCCCACACGCCTCCAATCCCGCCTCCACGGCCCAATGAAAATCCTGCCGCTCGTTTCTCCAATCAGGTTCCAATCTTCTCTCCTACACTGTGGGCCTCAGCCCTTCACATGGGTTTATCAAGAAAAAAAAAGGATTCATTCATATCGCAAATAAATGACTGCAGTAAATATTGGGTATTAGCCTTCAGTTCACACACATAACAAATTAACCACACAAGTGCAACACATAACTGAAACCCCAAGGTAGGCTCTGCACTTCAATTAAACAGTCATTTTTACAGATTTGTATTTTGTCTTCCCCAAGTCACATTTTTCTGTTCAGGTTAAAATATTTCATTGCTGTCCTGTGACAAAACGGTTGAACTACAGGATATCAATTTAAATTGCAGGGTGGGTGGATATTTAATAAGAGATTAAAAAGTTAACAAACCAATTAATTCCAGTTTAGCACTTATTAAATTGTAAAAAATTGGAATTAGTTTTGGGACATTCTGTACTTTTACTTTTTTGGATGTTATGTTTCTGTACTGTTACACATTGATGGTGGGGCAGGGACAAGAAACCTCCTGTAAAAAAACTACTGAGAATGCAGACTCATTTTACCTTTTAAGTGCAAATAAGATGTCATTTGTTTCTGAACATGGCAAATGCTGGAGTAGAATTGGAACTTGGTAACGAGAGGGATACAGGTGGTAAATCAGCCATCAATGTTTAAAGAAAAAATATATATACTTTAAAAAAAAATTCAACTAAAAGTTATGAACAAAAAGATGTCAACATTGATCGCGACTCTTCTATAATGGTTTATGAACAGCCAATGCCTTCACGAAAATGTGTGTCATTTGGGGATCGAGAAGAACCAGGATTACCATTTCATTACCTTTGTTACATCATGGAAAAAAAATGCACAGTGTTGTTTCAAATTCAACTCCTTCACATGCCAGGATCAAGTAAGTCCTCCAAAACAGTTACTTTATCATTTATAATGCTCACTTGTTTACATGAAAGTACTTAAAAAAACAGCAGAAATCAATTGAAAAATCAAAACAATATTTTGTTGTTCATGATTTCCTTTAACAGTTATGATGATTTTTAATTTATTATTCATGGTGAAAATCTGTGTCTATTTGCATCAAGGAAGGGGATGTTAGGGTTTGTGAATAGATTACATTAGGCAACTCAATGCTAGCTTCAAGCACTCAGTCAGGCAAAGCACTGCTAAATACAGAGTAAAGCTTTCCCACCAATGGGGGATTTTCCCTTTACAATAAAATCATAAACTCATTCATGATATTTACAATTTATTTACAAATAGCAGAGGAAAACCTTGCCTTAATCTTAACCATATACTGTACGGTGTAAATTTTGCCCTATTTCCCAGACTAGCCATCCTCATAGCTCATCTCAGTGAGAGTTGTATAGCTTTGTGCCTCTGAGCACTGTAAACGGGTTAAGATTGCCAAACTCATTTCACTAGTACTCCTGGAAGGTATATTTTGCAATCGGCAATGCTAATTTTGGGGCATTAGGTGTGCGTTACCAATTGTGTATTTCCATTTTTGGGTTACAAGCGTGCAGGAAGGCAGCAGTTTAATTATAATTTTGATATTAAATTCTTATGAAGGCTTGACTATCCTTAAAGCTGGATGGCTCTTCTGGAGCTCATCAATCCCAGGATGTCATGTCTTATGTCATACTGGATGAAAGTCTCCACACCAGAGTGGTCAACAACCAGCAGAACCTAATAGGCCACACCAGCCATGGTGCCAATCATATCCACAAGTACTGCTATCTTGCTGTTATTATGGGGAAGTGGGCCTATAGATTCCAAATCAGCAGGGACCTAGATGCAGAGCTGTGCCATCTGCTGCAGCTAGCATGCACAATGGGCCTGGCACAGCCAGGGGCTATAACGGTCAGCTTTAGGCACAGATTTGCCTCCCACCTCCTTCCAGGAGTGCTGGCCTATGGGGACGATGCACTAGAATACCAAATATGGCTACCCTCCACGCCATCACCTCATGCAGCACCATTCCTCCAGCCAACAAACAGGGGGTTAGATGCTGGGCTGCTCTGTCACTTGCCCATTCACCCTTTTGTGGCTCCACATTGGTTTTCCTTTCATTTCATTTCTGCCAGTCATTCTTTGAGGGAAAGATGGGCATAGATTTAAGAGGCGACAACACGTTCAAGGACTTGAGAGGAAAGGGAGATTGGAGATGGGGTGATAGTTTGCAAGGACAGTGGGGTCAAGGGTGGTTTTTTTTGAGACGGTTGATGACGGCAGATTTGAAAGGAAGAGGGAACAGTACTCGAAGAGAGGGAACTATTTACAATATCAGCTAGCATGGGGGCCAGGAAGGGAAGTTAGCAGCAGAGGTGAAAGGACAGTGTGCTGGGCTAGTCCTCTGTGCCACTCAGTCCTCTTGGATTTTGAAGCTAGTTTCCGGTGGGAAGAAGCTATATTTAAAGGTTAACCCTTACCATGTTTTTGGTCATTCTGGATGTCTAAATATTTCAAAGTAAGAGAGTCTTTTATCTGGTTGTCATGCATTTGGCGCTGCTTAATTTGGAATTTTACTTGGCTCGCTCATGACCCACTTTGTTAACAATCCACATGCTTTCTGTGGCTCGGGAATTTTCAGTTTTGACTGACAGGATGCTGTGCAGAACTGGAAACCTTTAATTGGATGGAGAAATATTTCACCATGAAGCTACCACATATTGTGAATGATTTTCTAATTAGATACAGTCATACACCACAGATATTCCCATTTGAAGCTGCATTATTAATATTAATAGTGTTAACTGTTAATTACTGGTAGGGGTGTTAAGTACTGGTTGCACTCCCATTAGTATTGCCATTTGTAGGTTTAACTCACAGCTCGAATGGGGCCAGTTGCTGAAGATGTTAATTGAGTATGACAATCGTAAGTACCCATTCAGTTCCTGGACACAGCCAAGCTTCCAATAATAAATATTTCATTTAATTATTAATTTATTGTAGTTTGGTGAGGTTTTTATTTTCAGATGATTTGAATGATTCGTGACACTGACCTATAAAGTTACCATCAGGTGAAGATAATGTTCATTTGTTCTTTGCTCGAGGAACTGCAGCAAGTGTCCAGGACTCAAAACAAAAACACGCAACAGTCATTTATTTCTGTACAGTAGTCTTTAAATGTCTTCCTCTGCAAACAACTGTTTACTTGCATGCTCCTTTTATAGGCGTTATCCAAGTCATTTGCATCTACTGGATTGTTTCTGTGTGGTTGCTGGAGTGTTACTGTGTGTGCTGCTGCATGTGAGTTAGGGAAGACATTTCCTGTGTGTATTTGTTTAAGCTTTTCGGTAGAAACTGTTATCTTTGCTTTACTGTTTCCACCTGTGTATAAAGTTAACACTGCCACGATGTGAAAGGAATTAAAACAAAACTATTAAAAAATAAATAAAACCTCCATGCTAGAAATAGCAGTTACTTTAAATTGATCAGCATGGCCATTAAATTGGAGAACAGAGGAACATCACATAAATGCATTCGTTCTCCTGTTAACCACCAACAGTAGTTTCTAGCATTATATGTGTGCGTAAAGTGTATTTTTTTCATTTTAAAAGAAAATGACAAGTTTGTCTTTTGAAAATTAGCGACATTATACATAGATGAAAACAAAAGTAGTATTAATCGCATGCTGACATTGACAGAGAGAGGGTCGTTTTAAAAGTGTCACTTTGATGAAAGCCCAGCGTCCGGCCATTAGAGAGGGCAGTGGAATGAAAACCCTGTGCATTGCCTGCTGGCCATTACAGGCAGAAACACTTGTTTGGAGTAGAGAAACCTGGAGGAGCCCAGCCGATCGCGACAGTAACTATTTATTTACTAGCGATATTTACAAAGACTCTCCCCCCGCTGAGGTTGAACGCTTGTTTATAAAGGGCTCCTGCCCACTGGCACCTAACAGACCCAGCACAGGCCAGGAGACACAGCAGATCGGACACAGATCAGCTTGCTACAGTGGTTGGCATTTCTGTATCCCGAACAGCTTGCTCTAGCAGTAATGCAGGTACTGTTTAATGCAGAGAAATGTGAAGTAGTGCATACTGAGAAAAGCAGTGAAAGGAAGTATATCCTAAATGGTAAGTTTCATGCCATAGTGGAGAAAGGGGCCTGTAGGATAAGATGTGCTGGACACGCAAGAAAGCTAATGCAGCGACGTCAACATGTGGCAACAGACTCATCACATTACTTGCTTGCAACCCAAAAACATAATACAGCACTTTAGCGCTATATTCGCTACAGGTTGAAGGAGTGATAAGCTAGACCTTGAGTACTGACTTTCAGTTATTCTGTTTTTCCTCACTTCAGTGACAGTACGAATATGAGGCCATTATTGTTGACCTAACTCTACAGGTGCCATTATCTTACAGAGTCCCAACAGCCCTGGGACTTTGACCTGGTTCCCTGTTCTCCCACCGTACTCCCCTCCCCAAATAGACCTCCTGGGATCCATATAAACTTTAAACTTTCAAAATTCTTATTGTAAAAATGCCTCAGCTCACTCGCTCCGAACATTTAAAATTGAGCCAGCCAGACAGCCAAGTTCTACACAATGCTTAGTGCTCCTCTGTTAATAAGCTTAGTGGAAGATGGAGTCAGCACTGTAACTCAAGTCTGCCGACTCAGCATTGCACTGTATAGATACCAGTCTCAAGATCGGTTTAATTGCAGCTTTAATGCATATTTACTGTACTTTAGCATTGCTGTAAAGCACTTTACTGAAACCCTAAGTTTGCAATATAAATCTCGAGTTGAGGGCAATCAGAATCGAGGGAGTGGCAGAAGCTGTGAGACCTGCTGGTCCAGGGACGGTCACTCCATTTGGGTTTAAAACCACATGGAATGCAACTTCAGTGGAATGTCAAACAAAACTTAAGAGTGCCCAAGGAATCCCTTGGACCTATTGTGATAGGAGATTACAAAAGAGCTCGCCCATCACCCCTGTGCTTGCTGACCTACATTGGCTCCCGGTTAAGCAGCGCCTCGATTTCAAAATTCTCATCCTTGTTTTCAAATCCCTCCATGGCCTCGCCGTTTCCTATCTCTGTAATCTCCTTCAGCCCCACAACCCCCCAAGATATCTGTGCTCCTCTAATTCTGCCCTCTTGAGGATGCCTGATTATAATCACTCAACCATTGGTGGCCGTGCCTTCTGTTGCCTAGGCCCTAAGCTCTGGAATTCCCTGCCTAAACCTGTCCACCTCGCTACCTCTCTTTCCTCCTTTAAGACGCTCCTTAAAACCTACCTCTTTGACCAAGCTTTTGGTCCCCTGCCCTAACTTATCCTTATGTGGATCGGTGTCAAATTTTTTGTCTTAAAATACTCCTGTGCAGTGCCTTGGGATGTTTTACTACGTTAAAGGCGCTATATAAATACAAGTTTTTGTTGTTGTTGTTGAGTAAATAGACAAGTTAATGAGGTGGGCAGGCAGGTAGCAGGTGCTGTTTAATGCAGACAAATGTGAGTAGTGCATGCTAAGAAAAACAGTGAAAGGAAGTATATTCTAAATGGTAAGCTTCATAACACAATAGAGAAAGAGAGAGATCCAGGGGTGCAGATGTATAGATCTTTAAAGGTCCAAGTGCAGACAAAAAAGGCCATTAAAAAATAGGCAAATGGAACTTTAGCCATATTTAGCAGCAATGAATACAACAACAAGGAATTGGCGGTGAATTTGTATAAGACAGATTAGGCCGCAGTTTGAATATTGCATGCAATCGAGGCACTCCATTAAAGGGAGGATTTACAGCCACAGATTTACACCAAAGATTATTGAATGATACAAGGAATAAAGAAATTGCAGTTCTTTTTCACTGTATTGGAAAAGGTTAAAGGAGGCCTTTAATGGAGATTTTCAAAATTATGTGTGGTTTTATGAAGGTAAACAGTGAAAGATTGTTTTCATAATCTAGGCTGATACTCCAGTGCAGTACTGAGGGAGTGCGGCACTGTCAGATGTGCCATCTTTTGGATGAGACATTAAATTGAGGCCACATCTGCCCTCTCAGGTAGATGTAAAAGATCCCATGGCATTATTCGACGAAGAGCAGGGGAGCTCTCCCCGATGTGCTGGCCAATATTTATCCCTCAACCAACATCATTAAAACAGATTATCTGGTCATTTATCTCATTGCTGTTTGTGGAACCTTGCTGTGTGCAAATTGTCAGCTGTGTT
Source organism: Somniosus microcephalus (assembly GCF_052327205.1). Lineage (NCBI taxonomy): Eukaryota > Metazoa > Chordata > Chondrichthyes > Squaliformes > Somniosidae > Somniosus > Somniosus microcephalus. The sequence continues at coordinate 40,810,117 of NC_141006.1, read as the reverse complement.
TCCTACATTACAACAGTGACTACACTTCAAAAGTACTTCATTGGCTGTAAAGCGCTTTGGGACATCCTGAGGTCATGAAGGGTGGTATATAAATGTAATTTCTTCCTTTAGACTCAGGTTTATCACTAGAAGAATGAAAGGGGAGGTTAGAAGAATTTACAAGAGGATTGTTAGAACATGGCACGCTTCACCACAAGTGGCCACTGCGGCAGTGATTATAATGTCATTTCAAAGGGTATTGGATAACTACTTGGAAAGGGACAATATGAAAGGATACAGGAGAAGGAGCGGGGAAACATGATTAGAGTAGATAGCTACAATTGAAGAGCCAGCACTGACACATGCGTGATGTATCAAATAGCCCCCTTCTACGATTTCTTTAAATGGCTCTAAATATTTTTTTACGGCCACTATTTTTTCCTTAACTAGCTAACTACAAACAGACAAAGAAATATAATGCAACAAATGTAAAAATATAAAGACATATTTCAACTTGCCCATAAAGTTACCCGACTCCTGTCAAATACATTCACTCCCCAAAGCCTAATTTCTGTTGGGGTCCTGGGTTCTAGCTTAATCCCATGGGCCCTTCTGCGGTCCTGATGCAGCCATTTTCTGGCCTGTGCTGTGGCTCTCGGCCTCACCATTGGAGGCCTGCTTTAAAAAAAAAATCAAACTCTGTCCCCTGCCCTATTGCTGCCACCCGATCACCACTCAAATCCTGCTCAGGGCCTTCCCAAAAAAATCACACCGCACCCTTGGCCCACCTTGACACACCCCAGTTCGACCAGACACGTTGCTGCCCCGACCGGCCCAACATAACCTCTAGGGCATTTGCTGAGCCATTTAGTCAAATATAAATGGCAAATACAGCATGAAGCACCGACAGCACTAAGAAAATAGCTTCAGGCTCAGAATGGGCCTGAGAACAGGTTGGGGTGGCTTGGAAACAGGACTACGGCTTGGAAACAAGTTGAGGCATTGAAACTTACATTGACTGTTTCCTGTACTGCAGGACTGCAACCTAAACTTTAAAAAAAAGTTAAAGATAAAAGCTGAGTACATAGAGAAAGGACATTATCATTGGAGAATGGATAAAATTGCAGAACTTGATCCCCAACATACTTTTTCTTAAAGAAAAGGAAAATCACAGCATATATAAAAAACACAATTTGACTTCATCACCATAAATGAATGGTCCTGATTATGTAAAGCACAATGTACTAACACATTATTATTATAAAACATCCTATCCTCCAGCTCACTATGATAGACCTGCTAGCAATAAAGGTAGTATATCTGGTACATGTTTTGTCAATCACACATCAGGTATCGCACTGCACATATGCAAATTTCAGTGTAACACTTTCACATGATTGACATATTCTTAAAAAAGCAAAATTATGATCCAAACTAATGAGAAGCAACAAAAATCCACCAAACCACCTCACTGGAAACATTTGGTTTATCTAGAGTTCAAAATAAGGTTTCTTACATAATAATATTAAAAAATACATACTTTACAATAACACAATTAAACTTGCCTATAAAATTATCTTTTTGTGCCTTTCATTGGCATTTTTACTTAGAGGCCTCGGCCTCTCTCTAAAGCCTAGGCTTGAGGTCGATACTTTTCCTTGAGCTTTCATTCTGTCACTTGTAGGGAATCACCAACTAATTGTGCTTTCAGTTTGCAGATGCTGCAGTTTGAGCAGATGCAATATGGAACATTTTCCAGGATGCCTCTGTACTATTCCCTCAGTGCCAACACGTCTTTCCTCATATTGCAGCAGCATATTTGAGTTTGTTTTCCTCACACCCAAAGATTTGAAAATGAACTATTTGACCTTTTGATTTTGTTAAAATTTCAAGTTTAAAGACCATTATCAAATGCTTATTTTTTACTGTATGGTTGAAAGTTAGGGGACAGACAGAAAAGCAGAAGCACAAACAGTGATTCCCTCATCCATGCCTCACTTTCTTGTTATGGAGAATTTAAAATAATGATCGTTTGCAGGAAAACGTATTTACTTTTCTTTGTGCCAAATGAAAGTTGTGTTATGCTCAGGCTACAATATTTGATTTTTTTTGTCTTTCCAAACAATTTGAAAACAAGTTAGAATATGAATTTAAGAAGCTTTTTGGTGGTAAAGTTTCAGATGATTGACGTTGAAAAAAAAGTTGAGAGGAGGTTAGGAAACTGCAGAATTTAATCTCTGAAACACAGGTAATAATCCCAAAATAGTATGTAATAGTAATTCAACCACCATAAATCAGTGACTCATTGTATAACACCAGTTATAAAACACGGTCTCGTCTGATTCACCATGAGCAACACCCCTGAGTAAATCAACCAAAATGTATAAAAAATATCTACGTCTCAGACAAAAATTATATTTTCACCACAGCATTATTTACCTAAAGTTTTCCATTTGATGTATTAACAGGGCAACTTTTAGTGTTATCACCTCCTGAATAATTTAGTTTTTGCGTGTGCTGTCCAAATACTTCTAAAACTATAAACCCAAGACCAAAACATAGAATTTAAAATACAAGTTCACCCCCACCTGAAACAGGCATCTTCTCCCACCACCCAGGAAATGCTCCTTTGAAAATGACCAGAACATCACGTCAATAAAGCAGTAAGTCTACTGACCCCCATTAACACCAAGTCATGGGTCACTGTTTTATCCAAAATGGCTGCCACACTCACCTACATAACACATTGGAGTATCTTCTTTCTTTCTTTCAAGCTGCAATCCCACCCCCTGCACTAAACGTATTCTACCAACTGCCCAGTGTTAGACGTGGCAAAAAGCTAACGTGATTTCCCTTTGAAGTCAAAGGGGTGAATTGCCAAGAGGCACAAACAAATATGGAAAAAGTAAAAAGAAGGCAAAACTAAAGAGTAGGATCAACTTGATCCAGAAACTCGCCGGATCCACATGGGGAGCAGACGCTCAAATCCTCCGTACGGCAGCACTCGCCCTGGTGTACTTTATAGCAGAGTACTGCTCTCCGGCATGGCTATCGAGTCTGCATGTTAAATCCGTTGATGTCCAGCTGAATTCTACTATGAGAATTATCACTGGTACACTTTTAGCGACACCAATGCCTTGGCTGCCCGTGCTTGCAAACATCGCACCATCACACCTATGCCACGAATATGCAGTCTCCAGAGAATACAACCACTCCACCATCCAAGCCAACGTGGACAACCTACCACCAACCTGTCTCAAATCCAGAAGGCCATTTTGGACTGTCGCCGAAGCCCTTCAACGTTCTCCCCTCAGCCTTGATGACCGATGGCAAAATGCTTGGAAGAACTGTAACATACCCAATGGATTCCTTATAGAGGACCCCACAGTACAACCTAAAGGATCAAATCGTCCTCGCAAATAGCGGACAACCATCAACCTCCTCAGAACTGGTCATGGTAGATGCTGACACCTTCTCCATAGATGGAAAATTAAAGCATCCCCATCATGCGACTGTGGAGCTCCTGATCAGACCCTGGAGCATATCATTGAGCACTGCCTTCAGAGGAAATTCGCAGGCAGCCTACAATATATCAGCGCTGTTACATTGGAAGCTTTGGCCTGGATATCTGACTCAGATATTGACATTTGATTTGTTTTGCTTCTACCATATGGAAGAAGAAGAAGAAGAAGGGAAAAGATCATAACAAGGCAGAAAAATTGTAAAATACAAAATAAAAACAGAAAATGCTGGAAATACTTAACAGATCAAGTAGCATCTGTGGAGCGAGAAACAGAGTTAATGTTTCAAGTCAATGACCTTTCATCAGAACTGGAAAATGTTAGAGATGTAACAGGTTTTATGTAAGTACAGAGGTGGGGAAAATGCTGGGGTTGGTGGGAGGGGGATGTGGGAGGGAAGGAAATGACAAAAGGGAAGGTCTGTGATAGGGTGTAAGGCAGGAGAGATTAAATGACAAAAGAGATGATGGTGCAAGGCAAAAGGTGGTAATGGGACAAGAAAAGAAGCAAAGGATGGGTCTAAAAGAGCTGTAGATGACAATAGAATCATTACCAGCAGCTGCTGTCCGAAAAAATGGGAGCAGTGGTTATGGTCTGAAATTGTTGAACTCAATGTTGAGTCCAGAAGGCTGTAAAGTGCCTAATCGAAAGATGAGGTGCTGTTCCTCGAGCTTCCGTTGAGCTTCTTAGAACAATGTAGGAGGCCGAGGACCGAGAGATCAGAGTAGGAGTGGAGTGGGCCGGAGAATTAAAATGACAATCGACCGAAAGCTCAGGGTCACGCTTGTGGATTGAATGGGGGTCCTTATACCTTTTATACCTCCCCCCTTCCCGCTGGGCCCCAAACACCCCTTCCAGGTGAAACAGCGATTTACTTGTACTTCTTGCAATTTAGTATACTGTATTCACTGCTCACGATGTGGTCTCCTCTACATTGGGGAGACCAAACGCATATTGGGTGACCACTTTGCGGAACACCTCCATTCAGTCCGTAAGGGGGACCCCGAGCTTCCGGTCACCTGTCACTTTAATTCAGCGCTCCACTCCCACTCAGACCTCACCGTCCTTGGCCTCCTGCATTGCTCCACTGAAGCTCAGCGTAAGCTCGAGGAATAGCACCTCATCTTTTGATGAGGCACTTTACAGCCTTCTGGACTCAACATAGAGTTCAACAATTTCAGATCATAACCTCGGCTCCTATCATATACTGTATATATTTTTTATCCACACTTTTTGTTTGTGTCTTTTCTTCTCTCCCACATGGCAGCTGTCTTTCATTCTGCCAGCGCAATTTACACTTCATCTAGAGCCATCCTTTGTTTCTGAACCTGTCCCATTACCATCTCCTTTTGCCTTGCACCATTTCTTAATATCTCTTAACCTCTCCTGCCTTCCATCCTATCACAGACCTTCCCTTTTGTTCTTTCATCCCCTCCCCCATTTCCCAGCCCCTGAACTTGCTTAAAAATCTGTTCCATTTCCTGCTTTTTTCCAGTTCTGACGAAAGGTCATCAACCTGAAACGTTAACTCGGTTTCTCTCTTCACAGATGTTGCCTGACCTGCTGAGTATCTCCAGCATTTTCTGTTTTTATTTATGATTGAATGGAGGTGTTCTGCAAACCGATCACCCAATCTGCGTTTGGTCTCCCCGATGTAGAGGAGACCGCATCATGAGTGCTGTGCACAGTTTTGGTCTCCTTATCTGAGAAAAGACATACATGCCTTAGAGGCGGTGCAATGAAGGTTCACTAGATCGATCCCTGGGATGAGAGGGCTGTCCTATGAGGAGAGTTTGAGTAGATTGGGCCTATACACTCTGGAGTTTAGAAGAATGAGAGGTGATCTCATCGAAACATATAAGATTCTGAGGGGGATTGACAGGGTAGATGCTGAGAGGTTGTTTCTCCTGGCTGGAGAGTATAGAACTAGGGGGCATAGTCTCAGGATAAGAGGTCGGCCATTTTAGGACTGAGGTAAGGAGTTTCTTCACTCAGAGGGTTGTGAATCTTTGGAATTCTCTACCCAAAAGGGCTGTGGATGCTGAATCATTGAGTATATTCAAGGCTGAGATAGATAGATTTTTGGACTCTAGGGGAATCAAGGGATATGGAGATCGGGGTGGGAAAGTGGAGTTGAGGTCGATGATCAGCCATGATCTTATTGAATGGCGGAGCAGGCTCGAGGGCCTGTATGGCCTACTCCTGCTCCAAATTTTTATGTTCTTATGTGAGCAGCGAATACAGTATACTAAATTGCTTTTTCACCTGGAAGGAGTGTTTGGGGCCCTGGACAGTGGGAAGGGAGAAGGTAAAAGGGCAGGTGTTGCATTTCCTGCGCTTGCACGGGAAGTGGCCTTTGGAAGGGATGGGGTTGTTGGGGGTGTTTGAAGAGTGGACCAGGGTGTCGTAAAGTGAACGGTCCCTTCAGAATACTGAAAGGAGTGGGAAGATGTGCTTGGTGGTGGTATCATGTTGGAGGTGGCGGAAATGGCGGAAGATGATCCGTTGAATGTGGAGGCTGGTGGGGTGAAAGGTGAGGACAAGGGGAACCCTATCGTGGTTCTGGGAGGGAAGGGAAGGGGTGAGGGCAGAAATGTGGGAAATGGGAAGAACGCGGTTGAGGGCCCTTTCAATCACGGTGGAGGGGAATCCTTAACTGAGGAAAAAGGAAGACATATGCACTGGTATGGAAGGTAGCATCGTCAGGCCAGATGCGAAGGAGACAGAGAAACTAGGAGAATGGAATAGAGTCCTTCCGGGAAGCGGGGTGGAAGGAATGGTAATCAAGGTAGCCGTGGGAGTCAGTGGGCTCATAGTAGGTATTGGTCGACAGTAAAATACACTTGCCTTTCAGTGAGCAGGAAAGCAGGAAAGTCCCACTCCAGAGACTTGAGCCCATAATCCAGTCTGATACTTCTGTGCAGTACTGAAGGAGTGCTGCACTGTCGGAGGTGCTGTCTTTTGGATGAGACGGTAAATCAAGGTCCCGTCTGAGCTCTCGGGTGGACGTAAAAAATCCCATGGCATTATTTGAAGAAGAGCAGGGGAGCTCTCCCCGGTGCGCTGGCCAACATTTATCCTTCAACTGACATCACTAAAACAGAGGATCTGGTCATTATCTCATTGCTTTTAGTGGGACCTTGCTGAGCGCAAATTGGCTGCCACGTTTCCTCAATTACAACAGTGGCTACACTTCAAAAGTACTTAATTGGTTGTAAAGCCCTTTGGTACACCCTGAGGTCATGAAAAGCGTTATATAAATGCAAGTTTTTCTTTCTGTTCTTTTACAGTTCAGCTGAAATGTTGCTGTAGGAGAAAGAGGGATGAACACCAAAAAGAAGTCAGTTTGTAACACAACAAAACCGCAACCTCGTCTGAGAACTGCAACTACTCCATTAGGACACACTCTGGCGTTTCATCTTGCCGCCCGGCAGAGGCAGGGGGCCCCAGTGGAGGACTCTCTACAGGGGGAGTCCTCCCCATTTCCATTGGGGATTTGACATGGAGAGTGTTGCATGGAGTAGTCATGTGCAATAGGTTTTTAAGCAGATTCACGGACTCCCGGGCTGCCTGTAACTTTTGTGGTCTGGATGGATCCGTGTTCCATGTCTACGTGGAGTGTGAGAGGTTGCAGCCTCTCTTCCACTATTTGAAGGGGCTGCTGCTCAACCTCTGGCTGCACTTCAGCCCCATGCTCCTGATCGTTGGCCACCCTGTGCGGGGGGGAGGGGGTGGTGGTGGCGGCGGCAGGCAAGTCGGAAGACCTCCTTGTGGTCTACTCCTGAGCCTGGCCAAGGTGGCCATCAATAGGTCCAAGCAGCATGCAGTCGATTGGGCCGTTCAGCCCAACTGCCTGTTCTCTTCCACAACTATGTCCGCACCCGGGTGTCCCTGGAGGAGCATGCGGTGTCCGCCGGTACGCTTGAGGCCTTCTGTGACTGGTGGGCACTACAGAGACTGGAGTGAGTGGTGGAAACTGTAAATGATAGAAACATAGAAAAATAGGAGCAAGAGTAGGCCATTCGGCCCTTCGAGCCTGCTCTGCTATTCAATATGACCATAGCTGATCCTCTATCGCAATACCATGTTCCAGCTCTCTCCCCATACCCCTTGATGCCTTTTGTGTCTAGAAATCTATCTATCTCCTTCTTAAATATATTCAGTGACTTGGCCTCCACAGCCTTCTGTGAAGAGAATTCCACAGGTTCCCCACCCTCTGAGTGAAGAAATTTCTCCTCATCTCAGTCCTAAATGTCCTACCCCGTATCCTGAGACTGTGACCCCTCATTCTAGACCCCCCAGCCAGGGGAAACATCCTCCCTGCTTCCAGTCTGTCTAGCCCTGTCATAATTTTATATGTTTCAATGAGATCACCTCTCATTCTTCTAAACTCTAGTGAATACAGGCCTAGTCGACCCAATCTCCCCTCATGACAGTCCTGCCATTCCAGGAATCAGTCTGGTGAACCTTTGCTGCACTCCTTCAATGGCAAGTATATCCTAGGTATGGAGACCAAAACTGCACACAGTACTCCAGGTGTGGTCTCAGCAAGGCCCTGTATAACTGTATTAAGAAATCCTTGCTCCTGTACTCAAATCGTGATATCGTGATTTGATTTATTAGGTATCCTTATAATTTGGAGTTCATTGTTTGCGCCCCTTTTTAAAAAAAGGGGGTAATTTTTGTTAATTTAATTGTTGATTGGCCAATTTGGGTGACTCAGGTGTTACCAATCAGAAGAGGAGAACTGCAGCTAAACTCACTGATGACTTTTTAAACATTATCACCATTTTTGACCTTCACTTATTCCACTTTAGTGTCTCTAATTAAAGTATTCACAGGACTGTATATAGAAACATAGAAGGTAGGAGCAGGAGTAGGCCATTCGGCTCTTGAGCCTGCTCCGCCATTCAATGAGATCATGGCTGATCATCCAAATTCAGTACCCTGTCCCTGCTTTCTCCCCATATCCCTTGATCCCTTTAGCCTTAAGAAATATATCTAACTCCTTCTTGAATATATTTAATGAATTGGCCTCAACTGTCTTCTGTGGTAGAGAATTCCATAGGTTCACCACTCTCTGGGTGAAGAAATTCCTCCTCATCTCTGTCCTAAATGACTTACCCCTTATCCTTAGACTGTGACCCCTGGTTCTGGACACCCCGCCATCGGGAACATCCTTCCTGCATCTAGTCTGTCTAGTCCTGTTAGAATTTTATAAGTTTCAATGAGATCCCCTCTCATTCTTCTAAACTCTAGCTAATATAAGCCTAATTGACCCAATCTCTCTTCATACGTCATTCCTGCCATTCAAGGTATCAGTCTGGTGAATCTTCGCTGCACTCCCTCAATGGCAAGAACATCCTTCCTCAGATAAGGTGACCAAAACGGCACACAATACTCAAGGTGTGGTCTCACCAAGGCCCTGTACAACTGCAGCAAGACATCCTTGCTCCTGTACTCGAATCCTCTCGCTATGAAGGCCAGCATACCATTTCCCTTCTTAACCGCCTGCTGCACCTGCATGCTTACCTTCAGCGACTGGTGCACAAGAACACCCAGGTCTCATTGCACTTCCCCTTTACCCAATCTATTGTCGTTCATATAATAATCTGCCTTCCTGTTTTTGCCACCAAAGTGGATAACCTCGCATTTATCTACATTATACTGCATCTGCCATGCATCTGCCCAATCGCCCAACCTGTCCAAATCATACTGGAGTTTCTCTGCATCCTCCTCACAGCACACACGCCCACCCAGCTTTGTGTCGTCTGCAAACTTGGAGATATTACATCTCGTTCCCTCATCTAGATCATTAATATATATTGTGAATAACTGGGATCCTAGCACTGATCCCTGCGGTACCCAACTAGTCACTGTCTTCTGTAACGATCAATAACATGTCATTCTATAGTGGACACGAGGTGGAGCTGTAGAGCTGGATATAGCTGTATGTCTATTTATTAATGAACATAACATGGTACCAGGAGTGGGGTGAAGATCTGCTGAAAATTGTGAAAAGCGACATGGAGAATTTGAAGCCACCAGAGCGTTTGAATCTCACAGAAAAAATCGACTACAATTGGCAGACTTTTAAACAGCAATTCAAACTCTACATTGCAGCCATCAGATTCGGTACGAAGCCAGACGCAAGGAAGATAGCGTTGCTGCTCATGGTTGCAGGCCCACAGGCGATAGAGGTATTTAATACATTTGTATTTAATCCAGCGGAGAACAAAAAAAAATTAGAAGATGTGCTAAAAAAATTTGATGCACATTGCTCTCCCAAAAAGAATGAGACGTATGAAAGATACATCTTCCGTTCTCGGACACAGCAACAAAATGAGACTTTTGATAGCTTTATAACTGAGCTGAAACTGAAAGCACAGACATGTAATTTCTCTGAGCTCAAAGCATCCATGATTCGTGACCAGATTGTGTTTGGTATTCATGATAAAAAAGTCAGGGAACGTCTGTTGAGAGAAACCGAACTAAATTTGGAAAATGCGGTGAAAATATGCCAATCCAGCGAGCTAGCTCAAAAGCACGTGAAGACTTTCAGTGAAATCAATAATGATGCGATTTTAATGAGTGAAAATGCTGCTGTCGGTGCTGTGTCCTACAAGGGGAAGAAACGTGGGCAGAACAGAAATGAAAAGCAATCGGAGGATGAAATTTTTAATTGTAAACGCTGTGGTTACAAACACCAGTTAAGACAATGCCCAGCATTTGGAAAAATGTGCACAAAGTGTAATGGAAAGAATCACTTTGCCAAACAATGCTTTTCGAAAGTAAAAACAACGAAAGGGCAACAAGTTAATGTGATTGAGGACACTGATTTAAGTGAGACATTTTTTGTAGGAATGGTGTCATGTGGCGATATCAAAAAAGATACAGAAAATGTGCAGCCCTCAGAAATGGACAATGCTGAATATAAAGTCAATGCAGTAAAAGTGGACAAATGGATGATCCCACTGCAGATAAATGGAGCATTAGTTACATTGAAACTGGACACTGGGGCAAAAGCAAACTTAATCAGTATGAGTGACATAAAAAATATGAAAGAAAAGCCCAAAATACAGAAAAAGTCAGTATTACTGAAGAGCTATAATGGACAGAAAATAGATAGCTTAGGTGTATGCAGACTTAAAGTGACAGTCAAAGACAAAGTGCATCATCTCATGTTTTTTGTTGTGGCTGAAAGACTTGATTCGATACTAGGTGACAAAGCTTGTGAAGACTTAGAACTGGTCAAGAGAGTTTACCATATAAACTGTGCCATAAGCAGACCAGATGACTCAGGTGATGAAGCAGAGAGCCCATCAAGGATGAAAAGGCCAAAGGGTATCCATGTCTTCAAAAAGCCTAGTTTCTCCAAGAAGAAAGAAAAAGACTTTAAGGTCAAAGAGAAGCCAAAGGAAGAAAAGTCCAAAGATATAACCGCAGCAGATGTTGTTAAGCAGTGGAAAGAGAAAAAGAAAAAGAAGAAGCCTGCACCAGAGCAGGAAGCAGTTCCGGTGGATACTCCTTCTTCCCTCAGGCCAATCTTTGGTGTTCCATTAGCCGAGGCTGCTGAGAGGACTATGCTGTATGATGGGATCCAGCTGCCAGCAGTTTTTTTGAGAGTGCATTGACTACATTGAGAGTTATGGCATGAAGAGTGAAGGAAACACTGAAACCCTTTCCAAGCAAAGATCGCAAGGAGACCTCGATCTATACAAGAGCAGATTGATGACAATGCCGCAACTGCATCTTGTCATTCACCGCCAGAACAATCTCATGAAGACACATCAGACTTACCCGTGTTGAGAAGATCCACACGTGAAGTAAAAGAGCCTGATAGACTTAATCTTTGAGTACAATGTAAAGCTTTGAAAATGTGTTGACTGTTTTGAAAATGTTTATGTTTATAGAGGACTAACAAAAGTGTTACTGATACTATCTTTATTGTTTTCTTGAAAGTTGATTGATATTGATTTTGTTAAACCTCAAAGAAAGGGGGATGTAATGATCAATAACATGTCATTCTATAGTGGACACTAGGTGGAGCTGTAGAGCTGGATATAGCTGTATGTACAAGACTACACTACCCAGCTGTATATATATTAAGACTACATTACCCATGAGGCACTAGTACCCACAAGGCAACAATCAAGATGGCAGCCTGCACACAGGAGCACAATGCTACATCTCTACAGATACTGTACCAAGTCCACATGGCTCAATAAAGTAACTAGCAAAAGCTAGCTGTTTTCATAATAAGAATATCTATTTATTAATGAACATAACACCTTCCACTCGGAAAAGACCCGTTTATTCCAACTCTTTGCTTCCTGTCTGCCAACCAGTTTTCTATCCAAGTCAGTACCTTACCCCCAATCCCATGTGCTTTAACTTTGCACGCTAGTCTCTTATGCAGGACCTTATCGAAAGCCTTCTGAAAGTCCAAATACACCACACGCACTGGTTCTCCCTTATCTATTCTACCAGTTACATCCTCAAAAAATTCCAGTAGATTAGTCAAGCATGATTTACCTTTTGTAAATCCATGTTGACTTTGTCCGATCCTGTCACTGTTTTCCAAGTGCTCTGCTATTACATCTTTTATAACGGACTCTAGCATTTTTCCCACTACCGATGTCAGGCTTACCGGTCTATAATTCCCTGTTTTTTCTCTACCACCTTTTTTAAATAGTGGGATTACATTAGCTACCCTCCAATCCATGGGAACTGTTCCAGAGTCTATAGAATTTTGGAAGATGACCATCTTAAAGGGAGCTTAACATAATTGGTTTCAATTCAAAGTGAACAACAAGGACTGAAATGTCACCTCAGTCACAGAATTGTCCTGGTGACCCTAATCTAACTCCAGCATGTTCTTAAAGATGTATCGTTCTCAATTCCCAGCAACATCAGCAACCTCGGGAAAGGAGATAAAGAAGAGGGAGAAAATGGGCAAAACAAAACACGTATATTTTGCCAGGTTTGCAAACAGAAGTTACTTTCAAATGATAGAATGTATCATCTTGTCAGCAATCATGTTTGCCAAAATCCTTCAACATTAATTTAAATGTAAACACATGAAAATGGCACTAAAAGAGTTCACTTTGCAGGGAATAAATATCCTGCATCAGACTCCATGAACTGGGAGGAGGAGGGAGGCAAGGGTGAACCATCATGGCTGCTCGGAGATGGATTTTGGAGAAAGAATTGTTCCAGCAACATTGTTTAACTCAAATTTTTCTGGAATGAAGGCCCTATGGTGTAAATGAAATGTTGTCACAGTAGTCTGAAATTGCCGGTGTCATGTGGAAAAACAGGGACAACTGCATTTGATTACAACCTGAAACCAACGATTCAGCAGAATTGATAATTGAAAGTAAAAATGATCACACCAGTTTTAGCATATGGCAAATGTAGAATTCGCAAAATTGAACATTGTCCTATAAGGGTCTATTGGCAGAAAAGGCCTTAATTTTTTTAAGACTGTTTTAAAAAAGCCCAGAAAAAGGGACACACAAAATGGCCACCAGACCCCGTGACCAGCTTTTGGGACACTTTAAAATGGTTCCTGCAGTCCCCAGACAGCTTTTGTGGATTCAGCCCACAGTAGGTTCTGGAAGGCAGTTTCAGGGGAAACGAAACCAGACAGAGCCCCATACATATAGATTGGATGCAGATCCAATCAGATCAGCCTGTAGATAAAGGCCGTCTAAATGTTTACCCAGACAAAGGGGAACAGATTCAAGTTCGAAGAGGGACATTAAAGACAATACAAGGTCATTCCAGACCAGAGATGGCAGTTACCGGCCATCCCGAAGATACTTTAAAAACAAAGACTACCCCGCTGTGCTACAAGCCCGCCAAAAGTTAAACAAAGACTAACCTTGATTTGGCGGGAGATAAGGGCCTCTTTGAGAAGTATAATTGGGAACCCAGTATAGCTATCGGGGCGCTTCTTAGCCTTGGGAAGGCTTGACATCGGAGAAGGTGGTTCGAAGAAGAAGAAGACGAGACCCGGGGTAGTCATCGGGAGATCATCGACAAAAACCCCGGGCCGTTGACGAGAAGAAGAGAGGACGAAACGCCCTACAGCGTCGTGTGTAGGAGCACGGAGAAAAACAAGTCGGTGGGCGAAATGATGGTCAGCGCATCTTGCTGAAGAGAAGGAGCCATCAGCTTGAGCAGCCCGCTGCTCCTACAGCCCAATGACCACGTGGAGACAGGACGCCTGAGAGGACCAAAATGCAGACTTCAAAATCTCTATGTTTCTAACTGGGATTGGTGAGCATGTTTCTGACCCCTCGTAATCTAACCTAGCTAGGCTTGGGGGTGGGCATTTTGGGTATAATTTAACAGTGAATTGTTGTCCCTCAATGTTCCGTGTGTTCCCCTATTTCAGGATGAACCTTGTAAAACTTAATATGCCTGTAGATATGTTGGTTAGTACTGTATTATGATTTGTTTTTCCCTCCCATGTACCTTATTGGCTTATATTTAATTTTTCCTCCATGCAATAAAATTTCATTTTGTCTCATTAAACTTGGTCTATAGAGTATTCTCTGCATTGCAGTTCCTGCCTCAAATCTAGTGTATAGAACCTAAGGGGTGAGTGGGTCAAACCACTCGGTGAATTACTGTGCAAGAGAGCGAGGCCTCCAGAGCGAGAGAGAGAGAGATCTCGGCAATCGGAAAACCCCTCACAGAAAATGGCGACCGCGGCAGGACATTGGCAGCAGGATTGCAATGTATTAGACCCAGGTTTAAATGGACGAAATGTTATGGATGAGAGGATAGTGGATTATGTTTTTGGTAAGGTAAATCTCACTAAGCAGTGGATTTCCGATCTCTTACTGGATGGGCGTCCGGTAGATGCAACCGTCATGTAGACAGAGGGTAAAGAACATAAAAAGTCAGTAGAGAAGGCAGTGTGGCTGATGTGCTACAAAAGACAAGTCCAGATTTTGGACAGAGTCGTTGCAGCGCAGGCAGCCAAGATCAAAACCCAGGCTTCAGAGATAGAGAAAAAGGCCATGGGTGGGGAAAAGCTGATTGAAGCCGGGCAGCGGACAGACCCGAGAAGAGGGAGGAAAGTGTCCCAGAGGGTTTGCTCTGAAGACAGGAAAATAAAAGAAATTAGAAGTGCAGAAAGTCGCGAGGAGCTGCAGTTTGCCACGGGGACTGCGGAGAGCGGTGTTAGCAGCAGCGCGGGGGGGGGAAGTGCGCAAAGACCATAGGGCGTCGCCATCAAGGAATAAAAATGCCAGTAACAGTGCTAGCAGCAGCGGAGAAGACAGAAAGCGCGGGAGGCACCATCTTAATCCAGCGGGGAAGAAGGCAAAGCGCGGGAGGCGCCATTTTGTTCAATCGGGGAAGAAGGCAAAGCGCGGGAGGCACCATCTTAGATTTCCAAGATGCTGAAGACTGGCAATATCACTGCCTTCGATAATGGAATAGAAGACTGGACCACGTATGTGGAAAGAGTCGAAGTATATTGCAAGGCAAATGAAGTAGCCGATGAGAAAAAGGCATCGGTACTACTAAACTTAATGGGCGCAAGAACGTACGGCCTATTGCGGAACCTGATCACTCCAGCCAAACCGATGGCGAAGAGTTTTAACGAAATTGTTGATATCCTACAGGAACACCTAAATCCTACACCGCTGCTGATAGCAGAAAGATTTAAATTCCACAAGAGAAATCAGCATAAAAATGAGAGCAATGCTGATTACCTTACGGAGCAGGACTGGCAGATACCCTACGGGACAAATTTGTCTGTGGAGTCCTGAGTGAAGGAACCCAGAAGAGGTTACTCTCAGAGAAAGAGCTCACGCTAGATAAGGCTTTCAGCGTGGCAGTATCGTACGAAGCAGCAGCAAGGGGAGCTGCGGAAATACAGCAAAAGCCACAAGAATATGGCACCCATGAAATGACACAGGGATTTGAAAAATGTTATCGCTGCGGCAGAACAACCCATGACCAGAAGGACTGCTGGTCCAAGGACAAAATATGCAGGCAATGTGGAAAGATGGGACACATTGCACGAGTTTGCAGGTCTGGAAAGAAGACTAACGACAACAAAAAGGCTACTAAGGAACGGTACAGGACAGTACAAAAGATGACGGACAGTAGTTCCGAAGACCAGAAGAGCAATAGTGAATCCGGGAACAAGAGACTAAGCTGTCTCAAACTTCACAACGTAATCGCAAAAGAGGATCACCGAACCATTTGGGTCATCCTCACGACAGCAGGGTCCCAAGTCAAAATGGAATTGGATACAGGATCAACTCTGACCGTCATGAATCGATGAGACTACGAGCGGCTTTTCTCACACATACCCTTGAAAGAGACATCCATTGTCTTGAAGATGTATACGGGGCAGAAAGTATACCCCAGAGGAAAAATAAAGGTGCCTGTCAAATACAGCGGCAAGGAAATACAGAAATTGTATCTGCACATACTGCAAGATGGTGGACCACCAAGATTGGGACGTGAATGGATCAGAAAGATAAGTTTAGACTGGCACTCCATTCAGGCACTGACTGTGGCTGGTAAAAAGGATGACGACGTCACACCTGGACGATTGGCAAAAATCTTAGCTAACGCCAAAGAGGTATTTCAGCAAGAACTGGGAACTCTTAAAGGCGTAACCGCCTCGATAAAAATAGAAGAGAATGCAATTCCCAAGTTTTTCAAAGCAAGACCGGTACCGTATGCAATTCGCCCAGCCGTCGAGGCAGAGCTGGAGAATGCAGGCGTGTTATCTAAGGTAGACTGGAGTGAGTGGGTGACACCCATCGTTCCTGTCATGAAGAAAATGTTAAATAATAAGCCTGAGGAGCCAAGGAAGGTCCGCATCTGTGGGGACTTCAAGGTGACGGTGAACCCAGTCCTTCACACAGTGCAGTATCCTCTCCCGAGGATAGAAGATATTTTCGCCTCACTATCTGGAGGGAAGCGTTTTACAAAAATTGACCTAGCACAAGCATATTTGCAGATGGAGGTTGAAGAATCCTCTAGGAAGTATCTCACGATAAACACTCACAAAGGTCTTTACCAGTATAATCGACTGGTATTTGGAGTAGCATCAGCTCCGGCGCTATGGCAAAGAGCGATGGAACAAGTCCTGCAAGGGATTCCGGGGACTCAGTGTTACTTGGACGACACCCTAGTGACAGGTGAAGATGACAGTGAACACCTTGCCAACCTAGAGCAGGTGCTCACTAGCCTAAGAGAACATGGGCTACGAGCCAATCGCCCCAAGTGCGAGGTTTTAAAGAAACAGATATCGTATTGTGGCCACGTGATTGATGAAGAGGGGTTACATAAGTCCCCTGACAAAATTGAAGCGGTAGTTAAGGCTCCAGCACCTGAAAATGTGTCGCAACTGAGGTCATTCCTCGGATTGGTGAATTACTACCATAAGTATTTGCCGAATTTGTCGACAATTCTGCACCCACTGAACGCCCTACTACAAACTGGAGTAGCATGGAAATGGAGCGATGAATGTAAGCGGGCCTTTCAGAAGAGTAAAGACCTAATCACTTCAAGAGAAGTATTGGCTCACTACAACCCATCACTACCGATAAGACTGGTGTGTGATGCGTCTCCCTACAGCATTGGAGCGGTACTGTCACATAAATTCCTTGATGGTTCAGAGAGGCCGATAGCTTTTGCATCACGCTCGTTAACTTCAGCCGAGTGTAACTACACCCAGATTGACAGAGAGGCCCTCAGCCTGGTGTGGGGGGTGAAGAAGTTCAATCACTACCTGCACGGTCAGAAATTTACTCTACTAACTGATCATCAACCTCTTGTCTCCATTTTCAACCCTCAGAAGGGCGTCCCGATAATGACAGCACAACGGCTACAGAGGTGGTCCCTTTTCCTAGGGGCACACCAATATGACATCGAGTACAAAGGAACTAAACAGCATGGGAATGCTGATGGATTGTCGCGCCTACCGTTGCCGATGGTGGAAGAAACACCTGCAGTGGATCCTGTGGAGATATTCCACTCGACCATAGTCGAATGTCTACCTGTGACGAATGCAAACATAGAAAAGGAAACACGAAATGACCCGACACTCTCCAGGGTCTATGATTTAACGGTGAAGGGATGGCCAGCACATGGCGAACCACTGTTGCCAGCATTCTCGCCGAGAAGAGAACAGCTGTCAGTGTGCAGAGGAACCTTGATGTGTGGATCCAGAGTAGTAATTCCACCCAAATTGAAGGATAGAGTGCTCAATGAGCTTCATGAGGGTCATCTGGGAGGGGTAAAAATGAAGAACTTAGCCAGAGCGTTTGTGTGGTGGCTGGGAATCGATAGAAAAATCAAAGAGATGACCAAGAGCTGTACAGGATGCCAGAAGGTCCAAAACGCCCCACCACAAGCCCCTCTACATCCATGGGAGTGGCCCTCATCTCCATGGCAAAGGGTACACATTGATTTTGCTGGTCCATTTATGGACTCGATGTTTCTAATTGCGGTGGATGCACATTCAAAGTGGCCAGAGGTAATAAAAATGTCCTCAACCACCACAGAAAAAACTATCACAGTCTTACGAACCATATTCACCAGAAATGGGCTGCCTGAACAGATTTGCTCTGACAATGGACCACAGTTTGTGTCTGAAGAGTTCCGGAGGTTCTTAAAGAACAATGGTGTTAAGCATTACACATCCGCCCCATATCATCCAGCCACCAATGGATTGGCTGAGAGGTTCGTTCAAACATTCAAGAAGGCTATCAAGGCAATGTGTAATGAACACATACCCCTACAACACAAGGTGGATAACTTCTTGTTTGCCTACCGAAATGCGACACATGCGGTTACCAACCAAACTCCAGCCATGATGTTCTTCAATCGAAGACTACGATGCCGCTTGAATTTGGTTAAGCCAAACATCAGAAGAGATGTGGAGAACAGGCAGTTTCAGAATATGAATGAAAGGCCGACCAGGAGTTTTAAGATAGGTCAACCAGTTTTGGCCCGAGATTACCGCACAGAAAAATGGCAGCCAGGAACGATCTGTACACGGCAAGGACCTCTAATGTATACCGTGGACGTTGGAGAGAGCATTGTAAGACGCCATGCTGACCAGATTCTAGAGTCACTGGAAAACGTCAATTCCACACCACGATCCGATACACCTGGTGATGAAACCGAAGTACCAATTGCATCTACCCCAGAATCGGTGATATTGGAAGCAGACGAACCAAACAACGACGTTGATCCCGAATCAACTTTGCCAGAAGAACCTGATACCCCAAAGAGGCGTTATCCAGACAGAATCAGGAAGCCTCCTCAAAGACTGAACTTATAATTGCTTAACTTCAGCTAATGTATCTAGCAACTGTAATTGTAAATATGTTATTTAATTAGTGCTAAGCTTGAATAAAGGAGACTATGAAGGTATGAGAGCAGAATTGAGTAGAGTGGATTGGGAAAATAGATTAAAGGGTAAGACGATACATGATCAGTGGTGTACATTCAAGGAGTTATTTTACAACTTCCAAAAAAAATATATTCCACTGAGAAGAAAAGGGTGTAAAAGAAAAGACAGCCATCCGTGGCTAAGTAAAGAAATTAAGGATAGTATTCGACTAAAAACAAGGGCATATAAGGTAGCCAAATCTAGTGGGAGGATAGAGGATCGGGAAAACTTTAAAAGACAGCAAAAAATAACAAAAAGATTGATTAAGAAAGGGAAGATAGATTATGAAAGTAAATTAGCAAAACATATAAAAACAGATAGTAAGAGTTTTTATAGTTATATAAAAAGAAAAAGGGTGGCTAAAGTAAATGTTGGTCCCTTAGAGGATGAGACCGGGAAATTAATGGTGGGAAATATGGAGATGGCAAAAACACTGAATGAATATTTTACATCAGTCTTTACAGTAGAAGACACTAAGAATATCCCAACACTGGACAAACAGGGGGCTAAAGGGGGGGAGGAGCTAAACACGATCAAAATCACTAAGGAAGTGATACTCGGTAAAATAATGGGACTCAAGGCGGATAAATCACCTGGACCTGATGGCTTACATCCTAGGGTCTTGAGGGAAGTGGCAATAGGGATTGTGGATGCATTGGTAATAATTTTCCAAAACTCCCTGGACTCGGCAAAGGTCCCGGCAGACTGGAAAACTGCTAATGTAACACCCTTTTTAAAAAGGGCAGTAGACAGAAGGCTGGAAACTATAGACCGGTTAGCCTAACATCTGTGGTAGGTAACATTTTGGAGTCCATTATTAAGGAGACAGTAACAGGACATTTGGATAATCATCATTTAATAGGACAAAGTCAGCATGGTTTTATGAAGGGGAAGTCATGTTTGACAAATTTGCTGGAGTTCTTTGAGGAAGTAACGTATAGGGTGGATAAAGGGGAACCAGTGGACATAGTGTATTTAGACTTCCAAAAGGCATTTGACAAGGTGCCACACAAAAGATTATTGCTTAAGATAAAAAATCACGGGATTGGGGGTAATATTCTGCCATGGATAGAGGATTGGCTATCTAACAGAAGGCAGAGAGTTGGGATAAATGGTTCATTCTCAGACTGGTAATCAGTAACTAGTGGTGTTCCGCAGGGGTCAGTGCTGGGTCCCTAACTCTTTACAATCTATATTAACGATTTGGAGGAGGGGACCGAGTGTAACATATCAAAGTTTGCAGATGATACTAAGATGGGAGGGAAAGTAGTGAGTGAGGAGGACATAAAAAACCTGCAAGGGGACATAGACAGGCTAAGTAAGTGGGCAGAGATTTGGCAGATGGAATACAATACTGGAAAGTGTGAGGTTATGCACTTTGGCAGGAAAAATCGTAGAGCAAGTTATTATCTTAATGGCAAGAAACTTGAAAGTACTGAAGTACAAAGGGATCTGCGGGTCCTGGTGCACGAAACTCAAAAGGTTAGTATGCAGGTGCAGCAAGTGATTAAGAAGGCCAATGGAATGTTGGCTTTCATTGCTAGGGGGAATAGAATATAAAAATAGGGAGGTATTGCTTCAGTTGTACAAGGTATTGGTGAGGCCGCAGCTGGAATACTGCGTACAGTTTTGGTGTCCATACTTAAGAAAGGGCATACTTGCTCTCGAGTCAGTACAAAGAAGGTTCACTCGGTTAATCCCGGGGATGAGGGGATGGACATATGAGGAGAGGTTGAGTAGATTGGGACTCTACTCATTGGAGTTCAGAAGAATGAGAGGCGATCTTATTGGAACATATAAGATTGTGAAGGGGTCGGATCGGGTGGATGCGGGGAAGATGTTCCCGATGATGGGTGAAACTAGAACTAGGGGGCATAGTCTTAGAATAAGGGGCTGCTCTTTCAAAACTGAGATGAGGAGGAACTACTTCACTCAGAGGGTGGTAGGTCCATGGAATATGCTGCCCCAAAAAGCTGTAGAAGCTACATCATTACATAAATTTAAAACAGAAATAGACAGTTTCCTAGAAGTAAAGGGAATTAAGGGTTACGGGGAGCGGGCAGGAATTTGGACATGAGTCTAGGTTCGGATCGGTCATGGCCCTGTGGGTAGCGGAGCGGGCCCAGGGACCGAGTAGCCTGATCCTGCTCCTATTTCGTGTGTCTAATTCTGTTAGATTCAGGAGCTGGTTCTGTGATAGTGGATTGGCGGTTAGGATCAGATCAGCCATGATCTTATTGAATGGCGGAGCAGGCTCGAGGGGCCGATTGGCCTACTCCTGCTCCTATTTCTTATGTTCTTATGTTATTAATCGAATGTTATGTACTGTTTAGCTAAAAGGGGAGGAATTGTAGTGTATGTACTTTGCAGAAGGAACTATATTCTGCAGCCCCTGTATACTGCAGTACCAGTAGTGACCACCCCTGTATATAAGCCTGTGTAGTAACTTTGCATAGTAGTTCCAGTTTTGTCTCCACTCAGTAAACACCTGTTGTAACCTACTCCTGCAGTCCGTGTCTCAATTACACACGGACATAATAGTCATCATCCCAGAAAAGGAAGGGAAAGGGACCCTATGTACCGTGAAGCCAAAAGAGGACTACAACCTCGAGCTCATGGTCGCAAGTTTCCCACAAGATCTGCAGGCATTCGTGTCAGACCACCTGACTACGTTTGCCACTCACAAACATGATTGCGGGAGGGTCACCGGATTTGAGGTCAGAGTAGATGGGAACCCCATGGCCCGACCCCAAAAACAGTACAACTTCCCCAGGGAAGCGGAGCCCGACATGGAGACAGCAATGTCTTCACTGGTGCAGCAGGGTGAGTTGAGGCCGATAGCCACCCACGTAAACTCTCCTTTGTGGCCGGTGAAGAAGCCGGACAATTCATGGAGAGCCACGGTGGACTACAGAGTCCTCAATAGTAACATCCCAGCCTGCACGCCGACGGTAGCAGCAGTTGCCGACCTGATAGGGAGTATTCCAGCATCCGCGACCACGTTCACGGTGCTGGATATTTCCAATGGGTTTTGGTCCATCCCTTTAAGGAGGGAGGATCAGTACAAGTTTGCCTTTACTTTTAAAGGGCAACAGTACACCTGGAACTGTTTGCCACAGGGTTTCCATAACAGCCCCAGCATTTTCCATCAATGTATGGCAGGAAGCTTAAAAGAGTTCAGCCAGCCCAATCAGCTAGTGCAGTATGTGGACGACCTGCTCCTGTTCACAGATTCCAGGGAGGAGCATGGTCCACTATTGGCCGAGCTATTGGAGCTGTTAGGCAGAAAGGGTTTCAAGGTGAACCCAAAGAAGGCACGGATCGGCCAGCAGGAAGTAAAATTCCTGGGTCTGACCATCCGCGCTGGAGAGAGAGCCATAGACAAGGCTAGACGGGAATCGGTGCAAGATCTACCGATCCCCACCACCGTAATGGGTGTGAGGTCCTTTCTGGGACTGACCGGGTACTGCAGAGGCTTCATTGAGGACTATGCAGTGTGGTAAACCACTGTTTGTATTCCACTGTGTACATGCCTGGACATGCCTCGGCTGACTCCTCCCACAAGTCCTAGTATAAAGGTGACTGCTCCCCAGCCCTTTGTATTTCTGGACCGGTCGACCACTCGAGGCAGACCTTCATTCTTTTGTTAATAAAAGCCTTTAGTTACTCTCTTAACTCTCAGTCTTTTATGAGTAATTGATAGCGCATCAATTTTATTAACAAAATTTTTATAATGGAGAAGATCCTCACACCAGCATGCCTGGACTTAGATCATCGGGAGGCGGACTCATCCACCAAGTTTACTCACTGGCTTAAGTGTTTCGAAAAATTCCTGACCGCCTCCGCAGCAATCAAATCGGACGAGGACAAACTGGATGTCCTGACCTCCAAAGTGAACCACCGAGTGTACTCGGTCATCCAAGACGCGACCTCGTACGCGGACGCTATCAAGCTCCTCAAGGACCAGTACACGCGCCCAGTGAACGAAGTGTACGCCAGGCACCTTCTGGGGAGTCGTAAACAACAACCTGGGGAATCGACCGTGGAATACCTTCAGGCACTGTCTGTGCTTGGCCGGGCCTGTGGTTGTAAGGATGTAAAGGCCGCCGTGTACACAGAGGAACTTATCCGGGACGCTTTTGTAGCGGGCCACAGATCCAATTACACCCGACAGCAACTGTTGGAGCAGAGTGACCTCGACCTCAACAAGGCCTCTGAACTCGCAATATCATTGGATGCAGCCTACCGGGGCATGGATGCCTACTCCTCTGCACCGTGGACGCCGCGGGGAATGACAGCCTGGGACACGGTAGGACCGCCTCATAGCGCCGTGCCACCCCAGCCACACCCCAGCAACGGCCCAACTACCGCAGCAGTGTCCCAATGCTATTTCTGTGGCCAGGCAAAACACCCCAGAGCGCGCTGCCTGGCGAAAAACGCGATCTGCTCGGGCTGCAGGAAGAAGGGACACTACGCTAGCGTCTGCAGGGCCAAAGCCACCCCGAACCCCAGCAGCGCCGCGTATGGGCCATGCGGGCCACCATCTTGGGCCTCCCCGGCCATGTGCGAACCACCGGTACAGCAGTCATTTTGGACGCCTCCAGCCACATGGGGATCATGGACGCCGCCATCTTGGACGACAGCCGGAACACAGCAGGCCCCCAACACCGCCTCATCTGATACCCGCAGCGACACACCGACCCCTACGCTGGCATCCGTTACACTGGACCAAGCGAGACCGCACCAGCTGGCCAGTTCCACAATGGACATTAAGGTAAATGGTCACGATACAATCTGCCTTTTTGACTCTGGGAGCACAGAGAGCTTCATCCACCCCGACACGGTGCGGCGTTGCTCTCTCCCAGTCCTGCCTGCGCACCAGCGGATTCCTATGGCCTCCGAGTCCCAGTCGGCGGACATCGGCGGCTACTGCGTGGTGACACTCGTAGTAGATGGGACTGTGTATGATCATTTTAAACTTCTGGTCCTGCCCGACCTCTGTGCTGCCGTCCTGCTGGGGTTGGATTTTCAGTGCCACCTTAAAAGTGTTACGATGGCGTACGGTGGACCCCTACCCCCACTCACAGTCCGCAGCCAGCAGCTTCCAAATTGCCCGCCGCGCACCAGGTGCAACCTCTCCACACTCAGAGTCACCCCCCCCCCCACTGTTTGCTAACCTCACCCCCGACTGTAAGCCCATCGCCACAAAGAGCAGGCGATACAGTGCTGGGGACAGGGTTTTCATTAAAACCGAAGTGGAGCGGCTCCTGAAGGAAGGGATTATTGAGGGCAGCACCAGCCCCTGGCGAGCCCAGGTTGTGGTCGTTAAGACCGGCGAGAAGCAGCGCCTGGTCATCGACTACAGCCAGACAATAAATCGCTACACCCTGCTGGACGCCTACCCACTCCCCCGCATAGCTGATATGGTCAACCAGATCGCGCAGTACCGCGTCTTCTCGACCATTGACCTGAAATCAGCGTACCACCAGCTCCCTATCCGCCCTGAGGACCGCCAGTATACCGCCTTTGAGGCAAACGGCCACCTCTATCACTTCCTTAGGGTTCCCTTTGGCGTCACCAACGGGGTCTCCGTCTTCCAAAGGGAGATGGACCGGATGGTAGATCAAAATGCGTTGCAGGCCACTTTCCCATATCTGGACAATGTGACCATCTGCGGCCGTGACTTGCAGGACCATGACGCAAACCTCGAAAGATTCCTCCGCACCGCCCAACTCCTGAACCTGACATATAACAAGGAGAAGTGCATATTCCGCACAAATCGCCTCGCCATCCTTGGCTGTGTTGTGGAACACGGAGTCATCGGCCCTGACCCCGACCGGATGCGTCCCCTTATGGAACTCCCACTGCCCCACTGCCTCAAGGCCCTGAAGAGGTGCCTAGGGTTTTTCTCCTATTACGCCCAGTGGGTCCCCTACTATGCGGACAAGGCCCGTCCGCTGATCAAGTCCACCTCTTTTCCCTTGATGGCAGAGGCCCGCTTAGCCTTCCACCGTATCAAGGAGGACATTGCCAAAGCCACCATGCACGCAGTGGACGAATCCATCCCCTTCCAGGTGGAAAGCGACGCGTCCGACTTTGCCCTGGCCGCTACCCTCAATCAGGCGGGGAGACCCGTGGCCTTCTTTTCACGAACCCTCCAAGGCCCGGAGACCAGACACTCCGCTGTTGAGAAGGAGGCCCAGGCGATTGTGGAGGCTGTGCGTCATTGGAGGCACTACCTGGCCGGAAAACGATTTACCCTGCTCACTGACCAGCGTTCAGTTGCTTTCATGTTTAACAACAAGCAGAGGGGCAAAATCAAAAATGACAAGATCTTGAGGTGGAGAATCGAACTTTCCACCTACAATTACGAGATCTTGTACCGGCCCGGGAAGCTCAATGAACCCCCGGATGCGCTATCGCGTGGCACCTGCGCCAGCGCGCAGATCGATAGACTGCGGGCCCTCCACAATGACCTCTGCCACCTGGGGGTCACCAGGTTCTTCCACTTCATCAAGGCCCGCAACCTGCCTTACTCTATTGAGGAGGTCAGGACCATGACCAGGAACTGCCAAGTCTGCGCTGAGTGCAAACCGCACTTTTATAGACCAGACAGGGCCCACCTGATAAAAGCCACTCGCCCCTTCGGGCGCCTGAGCGTTGATTTTAAAGGGCCTCTCCCCTCCTCCGACCGCAATGTGTACTTCCTCAATATTATTGATGAGTACTCCCGTTTCCCGTTCGCCATCCCCTGCCCGGACATGACCAGTGCCACGGTCATTAACTGTCTGAACGACCTCTTCACCCTGTTCGGTTTCCCCAGCTATATCCATAGCGACCGGGGCTCATCGTTTATGAGCGACGAACTCCGTCAGTACCTGCTAACTAGGGGTATTGCCACAAGCAGGACCACCAGTTACAACCCCCGGGGGAACGGACAGGTGGAAAGAGAAAATGCGACAGTTTGGAAGGCCGCCCTGCTAGCCTTAAAGTCTAGGGGCCTTCCAACCTCCCGCTGGCAGGATGTGCTCCCCGATGCGCTCCACTCTATTCGGTCACTGCTCTGCACTGCCACTAACGCCACCCCTCATGAGAAAATGTTTGTCTTCCCAAGGAAGTCCACATCGGGGACATCGCTACCGCCATGGCTGACGTCCCCAGGGCCGGTCCTACTGAGAAGACACGTGAGGACCCATAAAACGGACCCCCTGGTCGAGAGGGTCGACCTCCTCCACGCCAACCCCCAGTATGCTTACATTGCATACCCGGACGGGCGGGAGGACACAGTCTCCATAAGAGACCTTGCACCCTCGGGGGCCGCAGTAACCCACTACTCACTACCACCCCCCCCACGATCCGATATCCAGCCCCAGCAGACGGCAGGCCTGGGCCCCGCGACCCGCTCGACATCTACGAGGACGACACGCCTGTGCCACAGCCTACGCATGACTCGACGCCGGAAGCTCCACTACCCCTGCCATCGCCACGCCGATCACAGCGGCAGACAAGACCTCCGGAGAGACTCCAATACACTAACTTTTAATACACTTCACCCCGCCGGACTCAATTTTAAACAAGGGGTGAATGTGGTAAACCACTGTTTGTATTCCACTGTGTACATGCCTGGACATGCCTCGGCTGACTCCTCCCACAAGTCCTAGTATAAAGGTGACTGCTCCCCAGCCCTTTGTATTTCTGGACCGGTCGACCACTCGAGGCAGACCTTCATTCTTTTGTTAATAAAAGCCTTTAGTTACTCTCTTAACTCTCAGTCTTTTATGAGTAATTGATAGCGCATCATGCAGCCACAGCAGCCCCGCTGCTCTGACTCCTACACAAAGGAGTGGAATGGTCCTGGGATGAGGGTTGCCATGCAGCATTTGAAAAACTCAAACAGGGACTTGCAGACCGCGCCAGCTCTGGGGGCCATAGATGGAGGAGAAGAGTTTTTCCTGGAGGTAGCGGCTAGCGGGGATAGCCTGAGCGCTGTACTGCTTCAAGAGCGACACGGCAAGCTAAGGCCGGTGGTTTACTCCTCCAGGGTGTTCACAGATGTGGAAAGGAGTTTTTCCAATTGCGAGCGGCATCTTTTGGCCACGCATTGGGCTGTGAAAAGGTCTTTGATCTTCACAAACACCTCTCCCATCACTCTCCTCACCCATCACACACCCACCCGGATGCTTCTGGATGGAAGGATTAAGGATGGGACAGTAAGCAGTGCCCGCATTGTGCTTTGGACCCTCCTCCTTTCCCAGATGGATCTGAAGGTGAAGGGTCTCTGCGAGCCCAAGCTCGCGGCCAACTTGGTATATCCCGGAACAGCCCATCGGTGTTCCGTAGAAGGGGGTATGGGAAGTGAACGTAGGTTTACGGGCCGGGATACATCCCACGGGCTGCGAGATCTACGTAGACGGTTCCAGCACGGTATCCGTTGGCGAACGACTCACAGGGTGTGGAGTTTATGACCCTGCGGCAGACATTGCCCTGGCGATTAAGCTCCCCAGCACTATGAGCGCCCAGCAGGCTGAACTGTCCGCGGTAGGGTACGTCGTTACACACCCCGAAATCTTCCCCACCCCATACACGATTTGCTTGGACAGCATGTTCACATGCAACTCGTGTATGGAATACCTGGCCATTTGGTCTCGCCGCGGATACACCTCTGCGGACGGGCGACCCTTAACCGTGAAGCCCCTACTAGAAAAAATCCTGGCCGCAGTGGGGGAGGAAGGGGAAGTCTTTATCCACAAGGTGAAGGCTCATTCCTCCACGGAACCCCGCAACCAGGGTAACCAGCAAGCGGACACGCTAGCCAAGGAAGGTGCCCGCACCGGCACTTTCTGGGATCCCTATGGGCCCAAACCCATGGCAGTAATCCAAGGCAGGGATGAGAATCAGGGGACCACAGGGGTGACACTGCCCCCAGACCTCAAGACTGTCCAAACCCTAGATCCCGCCCTAAAAACAGTCCTCAATGCCATCACTGAGGGCAAGGAAGTAGAAGGTCCGTACGGTACAGCAGCCCTTTCCATCAAGGAAGGCATGCTGTTCCGAGAGGAACAGTGGGTTGTGCCGCAGCAGCACCGGAGGGAATTCCTCCAACTGGCCCTTGAGGGTCCAGAAGTGGGACACCCCGGGCCTGAGGTCACCTGGCAACGGGTAGAACAGGCAGGATGGTGGCCGGGACTTCGGAACGATGGCCGCGAGTTCTGTGCTAATTGTCTTGTATGCGCTGCAAACAACCCAGACCCCCAGAAAAGGAAGGTGCCCATGGGACACATCAGGCGAGTAGAGGGACCATGGCAGTCGATACAGGTCGACTACATCGGGCCCCTGCCCACCGCCCAGGGAGGCTATAAGTATTGCCTTGTCCTGGTGGATGTGTTCACCAAATGGGTAGAAGCCTTCCCATGCAAAACAGCCACGGCACTTAGTACTGCCAGGATCTTGGTCCGGGAAGTGTTCTCGCGGTGGGGACTACCACGATTTGTGGAGTCTGACCAAAGGAGTCATTTCACCGGCCAAGT
This sequence comes from Somniosus microcephalus, assembly GCF_052327205.1. NCBI lineage: Eukaryota > Metazoa > Chordata > Chondrichthyes > Squaliformes > Somniosidae > Somniosus > Somniosus microcephalus. The sequence continues at coordinate 40,781,651 of NC_141006.1, read as the reverse complement.
GATGCAGAACACCCTCATGCTCTTAGGCATCGAAGGGAAGTGGCACGTGGCCCACAATCCTCAGTCATCCGGGATTGTGGAGCGCATGAACCGCACCCTCAAAGAAAAACTGAGGAAAGAGACGATGGACTCACCCCAGAAATGGGCGGAGGTCCTGCCTCTAGTCCTCATGGGGATCCGGGCTAGCCAGTCTAAAAGTACGGGGTACTTCCCACACGAATTAATGACTGGGAGAGTCATGCGGACCCCCACCCATGTACTAGCCCCGGTGCTCACTGAAGGTCAGCTCCGAGAGGTAAATCGGGACAAGTTTGCGCAGACCCTTTTTGAGCGCCTGAAACAGATTTATGGGCAAGCGGCTGGGAACATGGGAAAGCAACATCAGGGCAACCGGTTGCTGCTCGAACCCCGTAAGACACAAGAGTGGGAAGTAGGAGATCAGATCATGGTGAGAAACTATGCCCGAGTGGGGAGTTTAGAACCACTGTACATGGGGCCCTACAGTATTGTAGACAAAGCCAGCCCCATGGTTTACGCAGTGAAGTTGCCCCGGCGCACTAAATGGTTTCACGTAAATCAGTGCAAACTATTTAAGCCGGGTGCAAAAGGGCCAACAACCGAAGCCAGGTCTGAGGGTAAAAATCCTCAGCCTGAGGCGTGCAAAGAGTCACAGACCACACAGGCTGGAACCACAGCCTGCTTGCAGGGAGGAGCTATCCCGCCCACCTGGGAGGTTTCCCCATTGGCCTGGGACTCGGACGGGGAAGAGCCCGAACAGCTAGGCCCTGCCTATGACACGATTCTGGAGGAGGTGGAGTCGGAAGACGGAGGTCCCGCCCTCGACTCAAGCTTAGGGGAGGTAGAACTTGGGGGCGGAGATTCTCCACCTGGAGGGACAGGTAGGGAGGAGTCGTCGGCCACAGACCCAAATCCCGAAGGGGCGGAGCCTGAGGGAAGGGAGCCGAAGCCGGCAGTCGTGGTGGAGCCACAGGCTGTGAGGGCTAAAGTCCCAACCAAAGGTCCACTCACTAAGGGAGCCTCGCCCAAGGCGCCCCCTCACAGGTCGTCTCGAACGCCTCAGCCAGTAAAGCCCTGGCCTGATTCCCCCTACTTCAGCAGACACCGACTTGGGAAATCCCTAGAAAGACGCAGTCCCCAGTTGGCAGCAAAAGGCTGCAGGGGACTCAAGCTACAGGTCAGTGCGGCCCCGCCACAGGGAGCGGTGAGCGGCAGTCCGAACAGGGATTAGGTAGGCCGCCCGGGGACGGGCGGCGCTGTACATAAGTTTAGCTAAGTTTAAAATTGGTTAAGTATAAGGTGTGTAAATTTTTAAGGTGATGGGTGTTATGAGGAATAGTTCTAGAATCTGCCCAGCATGTGTGTTTGTTTTGGATCGAGGTCGAAAGACCTGATCATGCCTTCACCTAGGCCAGAATCTCTCGGGAGCCTGGCTGTATCATTTAATCTGTTGCAGGAACCAAAGGTACTATGGAAAGGATTCTCATCGTGTTCGCGGTGATCGGGTGTAGCTTGGCCTATCGGGGCTACACCAAGGGCGCCATCCTATATGGATGCTCCGGAGACACAGCCCCCATCACGACTGATGGGACAGGAGTACAGGACGTTGAAGAAACAGCTACCTACTTCCACGAAGGGAGGTGGCCAGGATGGCTGGGGTCGAACTCTACGGAATACTCCAGCCAGTCCGGGTTTGCATACAGAGAGACTTCTCTAATGTGTCCCAGGGTGAGGATCATCGCGCCCAGAGTCAGCGTCACCGTCGGAAGGAAGATTTGTTTGATATGCCATGGACATGTTCCTTTGGACAGATGGTGGTGGCTCCGGAAGCTGAGCAAGACCATGAAGAACTCCACGGTCGAGTGGGAGCGGCTGGGTAACAATACCCATCGGACTATTATGGAGACTCATGGGGGATTGAGTGTCTGTTGGGACAAATGGTGGGAACCAGATGAGGGGATTTACATCTGTATGTGGGGTTCAGAACGCGTCTGCCCCACAGGGGTCTCCATCTTTTTCCAAAGACAGTGGCAGGATGCTGGGAAAGGGATGAGGTGGGACGTCAGCACACAGGCGTGCGGAGTCCCATACTCTCAGATCCCGGTGAATGCCACTGAGCTCATCACCCGCCCCCGCAAGCCCCTGCCCACGATTCCGGTAGCCAAAGCCCGCAAGGAAGGGTGCTCCACCACTACCAAGGGACCCGGGAACGGATTGGTATTAGTGCCCACAGGTCAGGTGCTGTACCAAGGGGTGCACTACGCGGTGGCCTCGGTGATTTTAAACCTCACGAGGTGCGATGCCAGAGTGGTGCCCCAAGGAAACGGAGCAATTGTACCAAGTCCTGTTAACAACTATGTTCAGACAATTTTATGAGTTCGAATTTGCCGATGTCGACAGAGCCGGATTATACACCACACCGCATGAGGTCTTGGACAGGGTAGGGAGACAAAGAAGGGGTACAGTCAATTATATTTTTACAGCCTTCAACACAGGGACTTCCGTCATCAACACCCTGGATGACGTGGAGCTGCAGACCCAGATCAATGGTTTAAAAGGGCGGTTAAGAAAGATACTGATGGACGAGAATAAGGTAGTGGGTTCTGAGTTACATGAGGACCAGGCCATGACACTACACTTAAAAGAAATCAGAGCTGAGCTGGAGAAACACGCTAAAACGGTAAATGCTCTCATCAGAGAGGATCGGAATGCGTCAGATCAGGCTGCGCAGAACGAAGTGTGCATGCTGTACGGGGCGTGGTTACTGGGCGAGGGCCGCAGTAATCTGGAGGATTTAAAACAAGGTTTGGTCCCCTCCTGGATCAGCAATAAACACCTCGCAGCCCTCCACCCTTTTGAGAATGCATTAAGTCCGTGCCAGCTCAGACTAGCTTCAGAGGCCTACCCAGTCCCAGTGGACTGTGGGCGGTCTAATCACACTATTATGGGTACAGTGGTAAGAATGCCGGTTATGGGAAAGACAGCTAAACCCGCCCCGGTATACAGGGTGGAGAACATTGGAGTCATTCAAGGGGGTGCATACATTCGCTACACAGCGGTCCCACCTTACGTCATTCGATGGGAGCATGCAATGACGGGTACCGACCTCTCGGGGTGCCGGAGCCGGGGAGCACACATCATCCTGTGTCCCCAGCACTTGAATGCCTATTCGAAACCACAGTGCGGGTTCAGAACTGCTGGCGCGAAGCCTATAAATTGCACCATGGAGGCAATGGCACAAGGCCATGTGCCCCCGCAGGTGGCATATATAGGAGGTGGGACATACTGTGTCACCACTGCAGCACCTCACTACCAACACGGACAGCACGGCTGGTGTCCGGTCAGTGACAGCAGTTTCTGCTTCAAACCCAAGGCAGAAGTTCAAGTGGCCCAAGAGCGAATTGTCCCTATTCCTGAACCTTCCACTGTTCACCTCACTGTCAAGAAAAATTTCACCGACCTGCAACAATTCGTTGCACATTTTGGCTATATCATTCCCCCTCTCCCTGAACACCTCACCAAGATACTAAAAGCCGTTGCCGTTTCTGTTGTGTCCGTCAGTAGTAAGACACAGACTGCAGGAGAACGGTACAACAGGTGTTTACTCAGCCTGGCTCACTCTGGAACTGAACTGTACAGATTACTACTCAGTGCTATATACAGGTGTGGTCACTGCCGGTACTACAGTATACATGAGCTGTAAAAAGTAGTTCCCCCCTTAAAGGTATATACATTACAGTTTCACAGAAACATTTTTACACGCTGGAGCAGAAGACTTTAGAAATAGGGGCAGACATATTGGATATAGTGACCCCACAGTGGTGGGACCTGTTTACTAATATAGAAGTCCCTTCATGGATTAGGATAGCCTCCCATATCCTCGTAGTATGTCAGATTTTTATCGTGATTTATTTACTCTTTGTACATTGTAAGAGGGACAAACGTTTCCAGAAGTATGAGAACAGAGGAGAGTGGAGGGAGCATTATGTGCGGGTAGATGAGGAGACACCCGTTTGAATTTTTGCTGCTATGTATAGAGTTAAAGTTTCCCTCCCTCCTCTATTTTTGATAGTATTCATGTGTGATTTTGTGTGTATTTTCTTTGTTTATTATTTTTATTGAAGTTTATTATGTGTGTTGTTATTAATAAAAATAATATGTATAAACCAGGTGGTGTAGGGGTATTAGGCCCCCCTCCATGCCTGGAAATGTGTGTATCAGATTTTAATTCCAATGTATTGCCATCTATAGATGCTTTATGTACACTGTGGGTTTTTCTGAAATGGGAAATGCATGTGTCGTGGGGTCATAGATAGGTAAATACAGGGGATGGTTTGATTATGGAGAGTCAGAAAGTTTTGTTCACCCAGAATTATGATACTTCAAGCAAGTTATAGTATCATCAGGGGGAATGTAGAATTCGCAAAATTGAACATTGTCCTATAAGGGTCTATTGGCAGAAAAGGCCTTAATTTTTTAAAGACTGTTTTAAAAAAAAAACAGAAAAAGGGACACACAAAATGGCCACCAGACCCTGTGACCAGCTTTTGGGACACTTTAAAATGGTTCCTGCAGTCCCCAGACAGCTTTTGTGGATTCAGCCCACAGTAGGTTCTGGAAGGCAGTTTCAGGGGAAACGAAACCAGACAGAGCCCCATACATATAGATTGGATGCAGATCCAATCAGATCGGCCTGTAGATAAAGGCCATCTAAATGTTTACCCAGACAAAGGGGAACAGATTCAAGTTCGAAGAGGGACATTAAAGACAATACAAGGTCATTCCAGACCAGAGATGGCAGTTACCGGCCATCCCGAAGATACTTTAAAAACAAAGACTACCCCGCTGTGCTACAAGCCCGCCAAAAGTTAAACAAAGACTAACCTTGATTTGGCGGGAGATAAGGGCCTCTTTGAGAAGTATAATTGGGAACCCAGTATAGCTATCGGGGCGCTTCTTAGCCTTGGGAAGGTTTGACATCGGAGAAGGTCGTTCGAAGAAGAAGAAGACGAGACCCGGGGTAGTCATCGGGAGATCATCGACAAAAACCCCGGGCCGTTGACGAGAAGAAGAGCGTCGTGTGTAGGAGCACGGAGAAAAACGAGCCGGTGGGCGAAATGATGGTCAGCGCATCTTGCTGAAGAGAAGGAGCCATCAGCTTGAGCAGCCCGCTGCTCCTACAGCCCAACGACCATGTGGAGACAGGACGCCTGAGAGGACCAAAATGCAGACTTCAAAATCTCTATGTTTCTAACTGGGATTGGTGAGCATGTTTCTGACCCCTCGTAATCTAATCTAGCTAGGCTTAGGGGGTGGGCATTTTGGGTATAATTTAACAGTGAATTGTTGTCCCTCGATGTTCCGTGTGTTTCCCTATTTCAGGATGAACCTTGTAAAACTTAATATGCCTGTAGATATGTTGGTTAGTACTGTATTATGATTTGGTTTTCCCTCCCATGTACCTTATTGGCTTATATTAAATTTTTCCTCCATGCAATAAAATTTCATTTCATCTCATTAAACTTGGTCTATAGAGTATTCTCTGCATTGCAGTTCCTGCCTCAAATCCAGTGTATAGAACCTAAGGGGTGAGTGGGTCGAACCACTCGGTGAATTACTGTGCAAGAGAGCGAGGCCTCCAGAGCGAGAGAGAGAGAGACCTCGGCGATCGGAATACCACTTACAGCAAAGCATTTGGAGATATAAGCTGTGAAAGAAGAAAGAAAGATGAAAGGAAAGAAAAGAAAGGTGGAGTGAGGAAGACAAGGGGAAAGTCACTTCAGACATTAGCTAGGGTGTGAGGCTGCCGTTTATCTGGAATTGTTCCTCGGGAGTGCAGGATGTTGACGGGGGCACGGCATCAAACAACGTTCAAGTGTTCGCCTGGGCTCTCCATGTTCACATCTGAGGTCGTCTCTCAGCTGCCACTCGCTCACACTGTCACCAGTCTTTGCCACTCCACCTCTCGCTCAGTTTAGGGTACTGTGGTGTATGTAACCTGTTCCACCTTAAGAGAACTTAAGCCTGTTCCACCTTAAGAGATGTACTACTTTCTCTGGCTGCTGTATACGTAATACCGGTGGTGACCACCGGTATATAAGCACTGTGTAGTAATATTGTATTTAGTATAGTCCTGACCTCCAACCAGTAAAGACCTGTTGAACTTTAATCTTGTAGTCTGTGTTAGTAATTACAACTAGAACACACAGACTTAACAGTGGCGACGAGTCCGATTCTTACCCTGCGGCAGTTTATATCCACGGTGGCTTCGTCCACAGAACGGACGTCGAAGAGAGGCTTCCACCCTCATCACCCTGCTAGAAGACACGTCGCGCGGCAGACATCGAGAAACCAGAGTGCAGAAGACATCCTGAACTCGAAGCCTCCATCAGCGGCTGTCAGCTATCTTCTTTCTACCTCGGTGGTGGGTAAGCCGGGCAGCGACGCGACCAGAAAGTCGGCCGCGTTGGCTGTACAGACGGGGAGGGAAGACGGAGGAATAAGGGCGGTGAGATCGATCGCAACCGGAGATAAGGGCCGGGCCGCATTCGGGCCGAAAGGCGCAGCGCGGGGACATCGATCGAAGCTGGTGATAAGGGCCGGGCCGCATTCGGGCTAAAAAGGCGCAGCGTCTGGGGCAACTGAAGGCGCGAGAGCCGCGGTGAAGCGGAGACAGCGTCGGGGGACGGGTGAAGACTGCCAAGTGCGGGAAAACCGCCATTTTGTAGGCGGAGGACGAAGACAAGAGCGGGAAGCCGCCATCTTGGATAAAAATAAAAATAAATTAAATTGCAACGATGCCTAAACATGGGAACATTAATACCTTTGATAGCGACATCGAAGATTGGGCCATGTATGTAGAACGCATACAAAATTATTGTAAAGCAAATAAAATCCCAGATGAAGAGAAAGCACTAACATTATTAAACTTGATGGGTGCGAAGACATACGGGCAATTGAAACACCTTTTATCACCAGATGAACCGGCGGATAAGACGTTCGAGGAGATTGTTACTGTCCTGAAAAATCATCTAAACCCCACGCCGCTGATGCTAGCGGAACGATTTAAATTTTACAGCAGAAGGCAGCTGAAGGATGAAAGCAATGCTGAATATTTAATGGAATTGCGTAAGCTAGCAAAGTACTGTCAGTTTGGAACGAGACTGACAGAGGCGCTACGAGATAAATTTGTGTGTGGTTTATTAAAAGAAGATACACAAAAGCGACTGCTCGAGGAGAATGAGCTGACGCTTGAGAAAGCGGTCACTATGGCAGCAGCACACGAAGCCGCAGTGAGAGGCACGGCAGTAATGCAGCTACGGTCACCGGAACTCAGTACAAATAAATTGGGTTTGAGTACTGTAAAATGTTATCGTTGTGGAAAGACAACGCACGATCAGAACCAGTGTTGGTTTAAAAACCAAGAATGCAGAACGTGTGGCAGGCTTGGCCACATAGCTAAAGTATGCCGGTCAGGAAAGAAGACCAGCAACAAAAAGTCACCGCAAGGAAAATACATAAAGGTACACAAGGTGACAAAGAACAGTTCGACCGAACAGAAGTCAGATTCAGATGCTAGCAGTAATGAACTGGGTAGCTTAAGAGTACACAACGTTGGTAAGGATGCAGATCTCCAGACAATTTGGGTCACCCTTCAGATAGCAGGAGTCCAAGTAAAGATGGAATTGGACACTGGGTCGGCATTGATGGTCATGAATAAGAAAGATTACAAAAGGTTATTCCAACATATTCCCCTACGGGATACGGAGATTATATTGAAAACATACACGGGGCAAAGAGTGTACCCCATCGGAAAGATAGAGGTAAAAGTGGTCCACAAGGGCGAAGAAAGCCAAGTAATGGACTTATATGTGCTACCTGAAGGAGGTCCACCACTACTGGGACGGGAGTGGATTAGGAAAATGAATATGGACTGGCACTCCTTGAAGGCACTAACGGTAGATTCCGGGGAAACAGATGTCAAACCTAAACGATTGTCCAAAATATTGGATGATGCTAAAGAGGTGTTCCAGCAGGGACTGGGAACACTGAGAGGAATTACGGCAAACATCAAGATTGATGAACATGCACACCCAAAAAATTTTAAAGCCAGACCGGTACCCTATGCAATACGACCTACTGTAGAAGCGGAACTGGAAGCGCTAGAACGTTCAGGTGTACTGTCTAAGGTAGATTGGAGTGAGTGGGCTACGCCCATTGTTCCCGTTATGAAACGTCCTTCGAACAACAAGCCAGGAGAACCAGGGAAGGTTCGCATCTGTGGAGATTTCAAAATCACCGTTAATCCGGTGCTTCACACGGTGCAGTACCCGCTTCCGCGGATTGAGGATATTTTTGCTTCGTTGTCTGGCGGGAAACACTTCACCAAGATAGACCTGGCGCAGGCGTACTTGCAGATGGAGGTTGAAGAAGAGTCACGCCAATACCTCACGATCAACACGCATCGAAGTTTGTACCGGTACAATAGGCTGGTTTTTGGAGTGGCATCGGCTCCAGCAATTTGGCAGAGGGCCATGGAGCAGGTATTACAGGGAATTCCAGGCACACAATGTTACCTGGACGATATTCTGATTACAGGTGATGGTGATGAAGAACACCTCGCAAACTTGGAACTGGTGCTCAACAGACTGAAAGAGTATGGACTTAGAGTTAATCGGCAGAAATGTGAGTTCTTCCAGAAGCGGATCTCGTACTGTGGTCATGTCATTGACCGGGAGGAGCTTCATAAGTCTCCTGACAAGATAGAGGCAGTTGTAAAGGCTCCCGCTCCGGATAATGTCTCTCAGTTGAGGTCGTTTCTAGGATTGATTAACTATTACCATAAATTTCTACCAAATCTATCCACGGTACTGCACCTGCTAAATGCTCTTTTACAGAAGGGGGTACCATGGGAATGGAGCGAAAACTGTAAGAAGGCATTTCGCAAAAGCAAAGAATTGATCACCTCAGAGGAAGTGTTGGCTCACTTCAACCCGACACTGCCTATTCGGTTGGCTTGTGATGCTTCTCCATATGGTATTGAGGCAGTACTCTCACACAAGTTGCCAAATGGCACGGAAAGGCCAGTCGCGTTTGCATCCAGATCATTGACCTCCGCTGAGCGCAACTATGCGCAGATCGATAGGGAGGCTCTCAGCCTTGTATGGGGAGTGAAGAAGTTTAATCATTACCTGCAGGGCCAAAAATTCACACTTCTGACAGACCATCAGCCGTTGGTATCCATTTTTAACCCTAAGAAGGGTGTTTCAGTGATGACAGCACAGCGTCTCCAGAGATGGTCCCTTTTCCTAGGGGCACATCAATATCAAATAGAATTCAAAGGTACGAAGCAGCATGGCAATGCTGATGGGCTGTCGCGCCTGCCACTACCTGAAGAAGAAGAAACGACGAAAGTTGACCCTGTTGAGTTATTTCATTCGACCATCATCGAGTGTTTACCAGTCACCAATGCAAGTATTGAAAGAGAAACCAGGAACGACCCGACACTGTCCAGAGTCTACGAGGTGACAGTGAAAGGATGGCCAACACATGGTGATCCTCTGTTACCGGCATTCTCGGCAAGGCGAGACCAGCTGTCCGTCTGCCATGGTACTTTGATGTACGGGACAAGAGTGATTATTCCTCCCAAGTTAAGGGAAAGAGTTCTAAAAGAACTGCATGAAGGTCATCTGAGGGAAGTTAAGATGAAAAGTCTTGCTAGGGCTTATGTATGGTGGCCGGGTATTGACCAACAGATAGAGGAGTTGACGAAAAGCTGCGCTGGGTGCCAAAAAGTGCAAAATGCACCTCCGATCGCACCACTACACCCATGGGAATGGCCTTCAGCCCCATGGCAACGCATACATATTGACTTTGCTGGTCCATTCATGGACTCCATGTTCCTAATTGCGGTGGACGCACATTCCAAATGGCCAGAAGTGATCAAGATGAATACCACTACTTCAGAAAAGACAATTGCGGTGTTAAGAACAATATTCGCAAGGAACGGATTGCCAGAACAGATCTGTTCGGACAACGGACCACAGTTCGTGTCGGAAGAATTCCAAAAATTCTTAAAGAAGAATGGGGTGAAACATTATACCTCTGCCCCATATCATCCGGCGACAAACGGGTTGGCCGAGAGATTTGTCCAAACATTCAAAAAGGCAATAAAGGCCATGAACGATGATCAGATTCCGCTACAGCACAAGGTGGACAATTTCCTAATGGCATATCGAAACGCCGCTCATGCAGTGACTAACCAAAGTCCTGCCATGATGTTTTATAACAGGAGGTTGCGGTCCAGGTTGGACTTGTTAAAACCAAATGTGCGGAGGGAAGTGGAAAACAAACAGTTCCGGCATATTAATAACAAGACCACTCGAAGCTTCGACGTAGGACAACCAGTGTTGGCAAGGGGCTATGGAAACGAAAAATGGCAGTCCGGAACAATTCGGGCCAGACAAGGACCTCTGATGTACACAGTAGATATTGGTAACAATGTGATAAGGCGTCATGCGGATCAACTGGTAGAATCGAGAGCAAGGGTCGAACCCATGGTTGCGACAGAGACAACTGTGGAAGACGTTAATGAACCTGAAGCATCTACCTCGGCAGGGAATGTACCTGATGATGATAACACCCAATGCATGGGAGACCAACTAGAGGAGTCACCTCAGCAACAGGAATCAGAGACCACTGAAAGGCGTTATCCAAACCGAATCAGAAGGCCTCCTGAGAGACTGAACCTTTGAACTGTTTATACCTGAAGTTATATATGTTATTATGTTATGTTAAATGGGGATATGACTGTTAAGCTAAAAAGGGAGGATTGTGGTGTATGTAACCTGTTCCACCTTAAGAGAACTTAAGCCTGTTCCACCTTAAGAGATGTACTACTTTCTCTGGCTGCTGCATATGTAATACCGGTGGTGACCACCAGTATATAAGCACTATGTAGTAATATTGTATTTAGTATAGTCCTGACCTCCAACCAATAAAGACCTGTTGAACTTTAATCTTGTAGTCTGTGTTAGTAATTACAACTAGAACACACAGACTTAACAGGTACACCAGTGTTTTCGGTTGAGGTCAGCACCAGGAGGTAGTTGTTGTAAAGAAACCAAGTTCTCCAAGGTCATCGGCATTGCCCTCCATTTTGCACGTCCGCTGTAGTATTTTAGGGTGAGGTTGTTTTCAGAGGCAACGCTCTTTCTAAACTTCAGCCTCTTGGATGGCAGAATATGTCCATTAGTGGGTGTCTAGAATCATACACCTCCTTTTTTGTCTCTCCTTTTTACTGAAGCCCGTCTCATGGATGGAAAATTCTAAAAATTATCGGAACTAAACTGCATATATTATTAAAAAGCCCACAATATATAAAAAATGTGCACACCCTTTAGCACATTTCCAGCCATTCAGTGTGTAATGCATGAGAGAAATAGAATTCTCTGGTCATCAATCGTGAATTGCTTTATGAGAAACTGACAGTAATGGCATCCCGGTCAATTGTCCTCTTGCATGGCTGTTGTCACATTTTAATGAGTTGGCACAGAGCACATAGACAGTCAGGACCGAGAACAGGGCTGGTACCCCACCAAAAATAATGAAACCCCGCATAAAATGGGAATATTATGTATTGTAAATGTTAGCAATCAACGAGGAGTGATTTCAATGCTGTAATCTACCCCTCAGATAATACACACATATTGTTTTGACATGGTACATCTACAGAAAACAAAGGTTGCACTGTATTTTGAGGAGGTAATCTGTCATAGGATTCAGATGGCAAAGATAAACTGCTCAAGTTTTGCTGTCACAGTTTATATCATCTGAACTGTTTGATGTGTCACTGCTTTGTAACACATTCCAGCCTACGCACTGTTCTGTCTATAGCATGGTGCCTGTAATAGTGACTGACAGCTATGTGTAGTGTAAAATGGAACATGAAAAAGTTACGTCCAGAAGCTTTACATCACAAAATGTTTTATAGAGAGTGTGGTAACTGGGAGCTCCTCTGTTATTATATCGATGCATCGTTATGTGTGTTAATCCCATTCTGCCAATTGTGTCGCTCTATGCCCTGAAAGCACTGGCTCATGCTGGGACATTGGCCATCCTTCCCGCTCCTTGTCCACCCTACAGAAGTTCATCCAAATGAGCATTTGATCAACTATAGGGCATCATAACTTGCTCTATCCTCACTCAACTTCCACACAGACACTTTTGCTGGATAGCAATCAGGAGCTGAACCCTTTGAGATTTTGCCTACCCTAGCCTGTGGAGATGAAATTCACTGTAGCACCCATTTGAGATCAACTAACTCAGCACAGGCCAGGGATCGAGCCTGGGACCTTCCTGTTATAAATCGCTCAGTTCCACGCCGTCCAGTTACCAACTAAGGAATCGATCTATACCCTAAAAATAAAATAAGCATAACTGTTAAAAAAAATCAGAACAGAAATGCTGCTTGAAACATGGCTTCAGCACTCTGTCCTTTGGATGAGACAGTAAACCAAGATCCTGTCTGCCTGCTCAAGTGGGTACTGAAGGTCTCTGGACACTAGTCAAAGAAGAATCAGGAATTCACTTAGTGGCCTGGCCCAACATTTCTCCCTCAACCATTACCACAAACAGGATTAATGTATCATTCATCTGAGGATGGTTTGTGGGACATTACTGACATAGAATGGTTGCCATATTTGCCCAGACATCAGTCACTGCATGTCAGATGTAGCGCATTGTGTGAACCATTTTGAACCTTTTTGAAATTATAAGGAGCTATATAAATACAAGTAATATTTATTTGTTGAACTTGACTAAACAATAAAAAAAAATCCTTTTAAATGCACTCATAGTATATGATGCAAAAACACCATTCATGCAAAAAAATACAATTCTTTATTAAAGGTTGTGGATGTTGACAGTTGTATTATTATTCAATATGATAACATTCACTTTTACATTATATGCCTGTATATCATTTTCCAAGAACAGTAAAACCTGTTTCTGTTAACAATAATTACACATATATCATGTGCGGTTCAGGAAACCCTGAAGGAGGATGATTAAGGCTGATACTTAGATAATCAGACGTTCAATGCAGAATCTAAGTTCAAGTTGATTTCTTTAAGTTGTTCGATATTTCTAAATTTCCATGCTTTTAGGTTTTCCTGGTGATGCATACCATACCCTGTTTGAGAGCAGGCAGATAACTTGTTTCCAGGCCTTTATCAATGGCACATTCGAACTTGCCACAAAATATCTGCGAGAGTGACTCCATGTGATTCTTATACAATAGCAAAATACTGCAGATGCTGGAAATCTGAAACAACAACAGAAAATGCTGGAAACACTCAGCAGGTCAGGCAGCATCCATGGGTGGAGAGAGAAACAGAGTTAAGGGACGGTCTGTCTCCTGCCTTCCATCCTATCACAGACCTTCCCTTTGTTCTTTCCTCCCCTCCTCCCTTTCCCTGCCCCTACACTTGCTTAAAAATCTGTTACTTCTCCAACTTTTTCCAGTTCTGACGAAGGGTCATCGACCTGAAACGTTAACTCTGTTTCTCTCTCCACAGATGCTGCCTGACCTGCTGAGTGTTTCCAGCATTTTCTGTTCTTGTTTCCGCATGATTCTTGCCTGATTTTTCCTCCTTCTCCCTAGGGAACCTCTAGGCCTGTGCTTGGTATGTCTACAAAGGGCACGGCTGAGAATGGAAGCCTTCTTTGTTGGAGGATTGCAGTTCATTGTGTCATCATTGACATGCTCATCCAGTTCAGCTAGGTAGCACAATCATTGTTAAGGATCCCAAGTGAAATGGATGTGAACAATTTCAATCCAGCTTCCTGTGGACATGAGTTCAAAGTGCAAAACAGCCCTCAAATTTAGCATTAATTCATCCATATCAGTCAGGCAGTCCACCTACACTAAAAATGCAATCTCATCTAAGACTGGACTTTAAACCCATTTATTTAAATGATGTGGAAAACACTGTGCCTCCCACTTCTAGCACCATTTGCAAATGGTAGCATAAGCATCCGGACTCCATCAAGAAATGGATTCTAGCATCATTATTGATCTGCCTAATATGCTTCTAGTGGAATCAGAACAGACAGCCAGCAGGGGTTATCAGAAAAGGTAGTTAAGGCCAAATCACTGGAGGAAGATGGCAGAATTGGCATTCTGGAAGGACAAGATCATGTGGGCTGAAGGCATGTCTTCATCTGAATTTGTGAGAAACAGAATCTTCCTGGATCCACCCAGTACTCAGGGGCAGTGTAAACATGACTCTCGGCTCAAAATGAGGGTGGCCTTGAGGAGATCAGCCGGTACTAAACCCAACCTGAGAGGGATTGCTGCAGAACAAGGCCCTTTCCCCAGCACTGCCAGGCACCATCCCACCTGGTGGAGCGCAAGCATATTGAAACTTTAGACAGCCTTTTACAAATGGAAGATTGACGCCGTGTTAGAGGATTAACTCTTTTTAGAACTGAGACTGATTTATTTTACACTTTTTTTTCCAATACCTTGAGGGGAAATACATGTAAATGAAAGAGTTAAAATCAATGTTGAATGAAGGTGGATCATCTTTTGACAGAGATATAAATGCATATCCAGAGCAACAATCAATAATTTAAGGCCTTCCCATGATTTGCTAAAGTAGAGCTCAGCTATACATCAGAGCAAGAGTGGTAATTGTGTTTCGGGGTTAATGCCGTGTTAATTAGCTGACTGCTACGTTCCCTCTAGCTACATCTTGTTCAATACATTAAAGAAAAAAGAAGCAAAAAGAATTCCAGTGTCCACAGGCCTCGTATTCAATCATTCATTGAGGAGCCGCAGGCCTCAGTTGTATGGCTCCAGATGTTACACTAAAATTGTATCAGCCATTTCATGTCATCTCGAACTCCAGTTGTGTTTTTCTTTTAAAGATTTTTGTTAAATGCGTCTATTTAAGGGAATAGGCCACATAGTAATTTAAACTTGATCTCTCTTGTGTTACCTTTCACCGCAAGAGACTGGGCCAGTAATGAAGATGAGCGCATCCCGATTACAGTAAGTAGTCATAGGAGAGATTGTTTTTGGTGGTCCTAGTTCAATTTTTTGATACCATTAAACCATTGTGATTCTCTTGTCTCAAGGCTAAAGGGATCAAGGGATATGGGGAGAAGGCAGGGACAGGGTACTAAATTTGGATGATCAGCCATGATCTCATTGAATGGCGGAGCAGGCTCGAGGGGCCGAATGGCCTACTCCTGCTCCTATCTTCTATGTTTCTATGTTTCTGTATGTTTCGTGTTTGAAGGGTGTTGTGCTACTCATTTAGAAGCTTCTTGACTGCAGCAGAAGTGCTGAGCAAAGTCCTGGGACTCAATGTCGAGCTCAGACAAAACTCACAGGGCAGCTAGTTTGATTTGATTATATCCCTGTCAAAAGATGGGATTGGCTCTCGTTCAGATTTCACTTCTCGAAACAAAAATGGCTAAGTCTCTATTTAACTGGGCCAGGAGGAAAAGGCAGCAGTTACATTAAAGCATTCGCTAAAGGAAGACAAACTGGGAAGTAAAAGTGAGCTTGTCTCAATCTCACAGACTTCAAAGGCAGCGGAGGCCTGGGAGCTTCTCATCTGGATATGGTGTGTGGCTCAACAGGACCTGAAACATGTGCGGGGTGGGGGGTTAATGTAACAGGGAGGGAGGATACAAACAGCCTTGTAAAATCAAATTTGGACTGTTTGCTTTAAATCTGGGACTGAGAACAATAGTCAAGGACTTGGAGTCAGCGTGTAAGAATTCGCAATAATTTACAGTTCTGAAGATTAATTTTTTTGATGAAAGAATCCCTGGGCGTTGTGCTTTTAAATTTCCAGGGATAAAAATGTCTGTCACCACATGGCCGAAGACAAAGGACAATGCTTTGTTTACAAAGCAATTGAATGCTATTAGCATTTGTTTGTATATCGAGTGGATACATCTAAACTGCAGAAGAGACTTTTGTACCTTGAATGGGAAACGTTTAACAATTGAATGGGTTTTAAATCACCCAGCACTGGACAATAGGGCTGTTGCATTCTTTTGTTTCAGCCCAGGGAGCTCCGGAAGACACATTAACCCAGTCTAACCACTTTGAGTTAGCCAATCACAGCTTTCTCTTGTGTATTGGACCCTTTGGGTGGGGAATTTTGCACACAGCCCTTGCAAGGCAGAACGGCAGGGGCCTCACCAGGTCTAAAGATAGCGGCTGAGAAGCTATCTCTCTCTCTCTTACTTCGCTGGACCAAAGGTGAGCAGAGTTTCTGGCTCCTCAACAAGGCAACCTAGCAGGGGTTAAGGGGTGGTGATTTAAGGGTATTGCTAAGATTGTTTAAATAACATTGTAGCCATTGTATCCCTCGTTTTCGCCATCTGCAACCCCCTGTTATATAGTTTTACTGTAATTACTGTGTTCGTGTGGTATAGTTTGATATTTTGATTATAGTTTCTTTTAGTTAATAAAACTTGATTTTTTTCTCTCATCCAAACCACTTGTTCCGTTTTAATATCATTAATTATAAGTTCCTCCACTCAGAACTAAAGGAGGGGTAGCGATTCGTAACCGCTGTAATAAAATTGGTTTTATTGGAATTGGTCCTGCAAGACCAGGAAAATTACTTTAAACCAGTTTAAAGAAGCCCCCAAACCCTTACAAGCGAGTTCAGGTTGATGCTGATTCACTCATCCGCATATGCAGCATAAGTTCGGTTTAATGATTCAATCCAGTCACTTCACCCCAATAGTAATTTACTGTGTGAAGTGCTTGAGACATCGTGATGACCTGTTAAGGTGGTTTTTAAATACAATATATTTTTGTTTACCTTAAGTGATTTTCTTCTTTCACAGGTCTTTCATCTGGGCCTCTCTTATAAATAGCACATTGTATTCTAATCAAGAGGTTAACCATATGTGTTTAAACTTTGTGTATTGATTTATTAGATAGGCAAAGTGCTTAAAAATTATTTCGAAAGGCAGGGCTCTGATTCAGAACATTGGACTCCAGAGGCGGCTATAATAGAACCCTATCCTGGAGTGTTCCTTCAAGGACAAAGGGAGGTTCTGCACGGTTGTGAAATGCAGCTTTTCATTCAATTTATTCAATGCTATTCTGTACCAGAGCTGCTGTGAAGTCATGTAGCGTCACAGGCAGTAACTCAAAACAGATTTAAATATCTATATATTTTTTTAAATGCCCATAACTATAATAATGAACTTAAGGTATAACTATATCGGAAGTTTATCACATGGTATCTCTTAAGAACATAAGAAATAGGAGCAGGAGTAGTCCATACGGCCCCTCGAGCCTGCTCCGCCATTCATTAAGATCATGGCTGATCATCGACCTCAACTCCACTTTCCCGCCTGATCTCCATATCCCTTGATTCCCCTAGAGTCCAAAAATCTACCTTGAATATACTCAAAGACTCAGCATTCACAGCCCTCTGGGGCAGAGAATTCCAAAGGTTCACAACCCTCTGAGTGAAGAAATTCCTCCTCATCTCAGTCTTAAATGGCCTACCCCTTATCCTGAAACTATGCCCCCTAGTTCTAGACACTCCAGCCAGGGAAACAACCTCTCAGCATCTACCCTGTCAATCTTCTTCAGAATATTGTATGTTTCAGTGAGATCACCTCTCATTCTTCTGAACTCCAGAGAGTATAGGTGCTATGCAAAATCCAATTCTGCAAGCTCAGTACAGTCCTACTGAATGTGAGGCCACAGGACAAAAATTGTTCCAAGTTCAGGCATAAATTGGCACTGAGGGACTAAAATTCTGTTCCGTGCACCAATGGTGCACATGCAGGTCATGGGCAGAGGGAGCGGAAAACCAGGATCTGAGTCAGTTTGCCCTGAGTTTTCTGATGGACATAAAATTGGGCACTTGAGGCGTGTGTTTCCCCATGATACAAGCCTCGTTGCGTCATTCATTTGAGGCGCGTCCTTGCTGCCCGAGAAATTCTAATGCTTTATGGTGCCAGGCCATGGCTGTGTGCCTTTAAATGTTAAAGCAAAGCTCACTCCTGGAGGTGCATTAACCAGATGAAGAAGTACCTTCAGCTTAATTTAATCCCATATTTCCAAAATCCTACCATCTTCCTGCAGTGAATTGACATAAGAACATAAGAAATAGGAGCAGGAGTAGGCCAATCGGCCCCTCGAGCCTGCTCCGCCATTCAATAAGATCATGGCTGATCTGATCCTAACCGCCAATCTACTATCACAGAACCATCTCCTGAATCTAACAGAATTAGACACACGAAATAGGAGCAGGATCAGGCTACACGGCCCCTGGGCCCGCTCCGCTACTCACAGGGCCGTGTCCGATCCGAACCTAGACTCATGTCCAAATACCTGCCTGCTCCCCGTATAACCTTAATTCCCTTTACTTCTAGGAAACTGTCTATTTCTGTTTTAAATTTATGTAATGATGTAGCTTCTACAGCTTTTTGGGGCAGCATATTCCATGGACCTACCACCCTCTGAGTGAAGTAGTTCCTCCTCATCTCAGTTTTGAAAGAGCAGCCCCTTATTCTAAGACTATGCCCCCTAGTTCTAGTTTCACCCATCATCGGGAACATCCTCCCCGCATCCACCCGATCCAACCCCTTCACAATCTTATATGTTTCAATAAGATCGCCTCTCATTCTTCTGAACTCCAATGAGTAGAGTCCCAATCTACTCAACCTCTCCTCATATGTCCATCCCCTCATCCCCGGGATTAACCGAGTGAACCTTCTTTGTACTGACTCAAGAGCAAGTATGTCTTTTCTTAAGTATGGACACCAAAACTGTATGCAGTATTCCAGGTGCGGTCTCACCAATACCTTGTACAACTGAAGCAATACCTCCCTATTTTTATATTCTATCCCCCTAGCAATGAAAGCCAACATTCCATTGGCCTTCTTAATCACTTGCTGCACCTGCATACTAACCTTTTGAGTTTCGTGCACCAGGACCCCCAGATCCCTTTGTACTTCAGTACTTTCCAGTTTCTTGCCATTAAGATAATAACTTGCTCTACGATTTTTCCTGCCAAAGTGCATAACCTCACACTTTCCAGTATTGTATTCCATCTGCCAAATCTCTGCCCACTTACTTAGCCTGTCTATGTCCCCTTGCAGGTTTTTTATGTCCTCCTCACTCACTACTTTCCCTCCCATCTTAGTATCATCTGCAAACTTTGATATATTACACTTGGTCCCCTCCTCCAAATCGTTAATTTAGATTGTAAAGAGTTGGGGACCCAGCACTGACCCCTGCGGAACACCACTAGTTACTGATTGCCAGCCTGAGAATGAACCATTTATCCCAACTCTCTGCCTTCTGTTAGATAGCCAATCCTCTATCCATGCCAGAATATTACCCCCAATCCCGTGATTTTTTATCTTAAGCAATAATCTTTTGTGTGGCACCTTGTCAAATGCCTTTTGGAAGTCTAAATACACTACGTCCACTGTTTCCCCTTTATCCACCCTATATGTTACTTCCTCAAAGAACTCCAGCAAATTTGTCAAACATGACTTCCCATTCTTAACCATTCTTTCTGGTAACCCTTTCTAGCTGTCTGTACTAATTCCTCCTGAAGCACAACTGTCCAGACTGATCTTCTGATGAGATTAGTCTTCATTTTTGTTACTTTTGCTGGTTCCTTTGGATTCGATGCTTATTTGTTCCCTTTCATTTCAACTTTACTGTTGAGCCACATCATTCAAAGCACGTTGCGTGATATAGGTTGTCCTTCCAGTTCCTTGGATGTAATCGATCTCTTGCCGCATCTTAGCACAAAACACCGCAGAAAATTCCCAATTTCAAACATTACCACCAACAGGGTTTGAGCACAAAGATAACTGGTGCACTTGGGATGCTATTTGAAGGTTAGATTTTGTTAGAGCAGAATAAAGGGACCTTGGTATCTATCTAACCTGTTGTCTATCTGATCTGGGAGAACTTCATGCTGAAACCTTGATGAACATAAAATTTAGATAAAGGTGGAAAAAAGCAATCTTGATGAAAGTTACATTTTCAAAATCCTTTTTCCAAAAGTCCACAGTGCGCTTAAATTTCCTACTGCCATCTTTTATTTAACTGGGCAATTCTGAGTTTGGTCTTTCAGTAATGTAATTACTAGGGTAATAGTATTAATTGTCCTAGGTGGTATCTAAGGTCTTGTTGCATTGTTACCTCCCCTGCTGGTTGACACTGCACCTTATGATTAAGTAACGCAAACTGACAAAAAATGGCAACTGGTAGCATCAGAGCAAGGTACACATACTGAATAAAATGTGATTCCTGCTCAGTAGCAGGTAGAAATGTTGTCTGGATCTGTACGTATCAATAATTGACTTCATAGCTGTAGTGGTCTCATCATCAATTGATCAACCAGTGACCAATAAATGTTACTGAGAAACAATGGGGAGCAGAACGTGACATGTAGGAGGAAATTTTGCCAGCCCTGGGGAGGCGGGTATGGAGGCGGGACTGCCAGAAAAATGGCAGAAACTGGGAGCGGCTACGGAACCCGCTCCCAACCCGCCTCCGTGCCATCTTCCTGGGAGGCGGGTCCCCGACTCGTGCAGGGACCCATCTCCTCGAGGCGGGAAGGGGATTACAGCCAGTTAAATGCCTGTTAACAGGTAGTTAACAGACAGTTAAGAGGATTATCCCCATTTTACCCACACAAGTGCGGGCTTCCCGATGGCTGCGAACCTCGCCAGGGTCAGCGAGGCGAGCAGTGGGTCTGCGGGGGGTGAGAGGGGTCGAAATGTCAGCTGTAGAGGTGAGTGATGGGTGCAAGTGTGGAGAGGTAAGTATGGGAGGTGAGTGTAAAGTGTTAGAAAAAGTTTACTTACCTTTGCTTCTTCCTGCAGGCTTCAACCCATGGGGATCCAGAGGTGCCTCATCTCAACGGCAAAGATGACAGAATGGCTGCTTCATTCTCAGATGCAACAGCCACCTGATTTCTGCTAAAGAAAGAGGTTTGGTGAGTCTTCAGTACAAGGACTCACCAAAGAACGAAGATTGTCAGTGTTTGACAGCTTCTCAAAGCTGTGAAACGCTGACATTTCATCTGTCAAAAAGTTTTGACAGATGAAACGTCATACGCTGACGTCCTCTGTCACCGGCTTTCCCTTAATTGGCCTGCTAAGCCCACAGGGCGGGCTTAACAAGGTCAATCAAGGGAAAATATCGTGGGTTGGCCGGACGTCGTTGGGGGCGGGACTGAACCCCGATAACCAGCAGTCCCGCCCCCAATGCGTCCCCATTGATAAAATCCAGCCTGTACCTTCACTCATCAATAGTCCCTGCCTGAAATTAGTACCCAATATCCTAGCCTCAGTATTTCTAAAAACAAAAGAATTTACCTGAACAGTTTAAAAGGTAGTTTAATCCAAACCATCCACTAATGGCTGTAATATATGCCTGACAAGATTCTGCACTGAAATAGGGGACTTTGAACTGATTAAATTACCTTCCTGTCCCCTAGTCCAGAGGAGCTACTAAATCATGAATCATGCACTGTAGTCTCAATACAGACTTGAGGATGCTCAGTGAATTTTGATGTTAGTAGATTCCCCTTTACTCCAGATTTTCTTTTACCTTTAATGCTAATTGCTTTATCTGCATTCTGAAGCAATCTTCAGTTAGAGGTGAATGACAGCGTAAGAAAAAAATGGCTAATAAATGATTGATATACTTTTGCACTGATGTACTGTACCTCTGAGGTGTGAATGTGTTCAACATTCTGAGGCTCTCATCAGTCTTCAATAATTAACCATTTGCCTGCAATATTCATAGAAATGTTTGTACTTTTATCAAATTTGTTGTTTAATTAACTTTTTCATGTGGTCTTTAAATATATTTTTTACATTTTGACTTTATAATAAATGTTTGCAAAAAATTTAAAAAAAAATTAAATTCACTTGTTTCAAGGTGTCCAAAAGTGCCTTTATTGTCAAACTGTGGTGGACGGGCACTTTGAGGTAATTTTTAGCTTGCAAAATGAAAATTACTGACAACCATACTTCTGCAAACACAAGAAGCAACTGAATGCATCTTCCATATTGAATGTGCTAGTGCCATGTTTTCAGTAGATGATTTTGCTTAATACTGGACTTTGCAATCTGTTTTAATAGGCATCATTTCACAGAGACAACCTTGACAATAACAATCTATTATGTGATCTATGCTTACAGGTAAAGAGCAGCAAGGACCAAATTAATTCGGTGATTTTTGAGAGCTGTTTATGTTGGCTGTGATTTATAGGAGCAACGATTGAAGTTAATTTTTGGGTGGGATCATTTTTGTACTCATCAAGATGAGATATGTCATAATTGTTGAGAAACACAATACTCATTAACATGTGACATCCAGGACCCAACATCAAGCAAAGTAACACTTCCTCTACTATATCCCTACAATGTACATTACGCACAATGCAAGAAGAACACTCACTACTGCATCACTACACATTTTTCATTTCAAATATCATGGTTGAATCATGGACAGTTTTGTGCTATGGGTTTATTTTACTAAGAACTCTCTTACAGCCATCATAGAGAAGATGTTCGTGCCTTCATTCTAGACTGTATTTGAAGCCCAGTTCCGGAGATGCAAGTACAGTATAATGTCCGCACTCACTCCACCACCCGATCCCAATATCCATGTTTTAATATGAACAGATCCAAGTTGGAATGTATCAATCTAGGTGCAACCTTTACTTTTGATGAATAGAACACAGTCAGGGCCAAACTTTCATTTTTGGCAGATGCCTTTGGTTTTTCTTGGAATTTGGAACCATAAAAAAAGACTCAGGCTAGAAATTCGTCTTGGGTGGTGGTGCAACACGGGCGGCATCGGATCCGATGCCCGTTATACGCAGCGTCTGATATTCAGTTCTATTACAGTCAATGGAACTGAATATCAGGCACTGCATATAACAGGCGGCTGATTCAATACCGTCCGTTTTTCGCCACTGCCTGAGACGAATTTCTAGGCCTTAGTATAGCAGCATGATTTACCATCTCAGTATCTATGTTTTAACATGAACCACCCGGATGAAATACTTGGAAGCATATCAATCTGTTGTGTAATCGTTACTTGTAACAAGCAAAAACGGAGTCAAGACCAGACCAGGTTGGGCAAGTTTTTTTTAGTAAAACACCTGAGGCAGGTAACCAACTGCATTTGGTATCAAAAGATCTTTTTGAAATCAAAGTTAAACTTCACGTGTAACATCTCAAGCTTCCAAATACCTCTGATTCCAAACCTAAAGCTCAAAAAATACATAAGAAAGGTAGATGAATATTTAAAAATAATTACTTGTTGCCTGAAGGTAAACAGAAAAAAAGTAAATAATTAATAGCACTGGGAATAACGCCTCGCTGAGACAGCTTGTAAATCAGAACGCTTTTACAGTGCAGTGCTGGGATTCAAAGTGAATCCATAACTGCTGTCATTTCATTCTGGGGTCCTGGGTAGAAGGATCACCCTGGGTTAGTTGGGATAGGTGGGTTTTCTGTAATTATTTGAGGGTTAACAGAGATACGTAATCTTTAGCTACCCAATCATCCATTACCAAATGTCATGAGACTCTGTCAAAGTGGGAGGGTCGGTATCTGAGGTACCATGCAGTCTTTCTTTGAAAAATGTTGCTGTGTAAAATGTCTTACTTTTTGAAGTGGAAAGATCACAGAGAGATGCTAAACCACCAAAGACTATGAACATGACCATATGTCAATAGAAAATGGCTTTGTATTGTGGCATTCAGTCTGGCGATACATCAAGTTTCAGTGCATCACTGACATACAAAAATGGAAGAGGCATAAACTTGTCTTAAGTTTCCTTGTTAGAAGGTGTGCCAAATTTCCTGGGACATGATTATATGTGCCATAAAGATTGATATAGGGAACCGCACTTTGGTCATTCAAACAATGACCTCTGTTGTGCTGATCCAGATCAAAACATTTTGTTGAGGTTTGAACATCTTAGAAATTGAATATGATTGATTAATGTGTACAATTTTTGCAGCATTTAAAACATCTGGAAGCATCTGATGGGCATAGCAGACTGACCTCTCTGACTGAATTTGGATTCTTATTTTATTCATTCTGGGATGTGGGCATCACTGGCATGGCCAGCATTTATTGCCCATCCCTAATTGCCCTAGAGAAGGTGGTGGTGAGCCACCTTCTTGAACCGCCGCTGTCCGTGTGGTGAAGGTACTCCCACAGTGCTGTTAGGTAGGGAGTTCTAGGATTTTGACTCAGCGACGATGAAGGAACGGCGATATACTTCCAAGTCAGGATGGCGTGTAACTTGGAGGAGAACTTGCAGGTGATCGAGTTCCCATGTGCCTGCTGCCCTTGTCCTTCTAGGTAGTAGAGTTTGTGGGTTTGGAAGGTGCTGCTGAAGAAGCCTTGGCAAGTTGCTGCAGTGCATCTTGTAAATGGTACACACTGCAGCCATGGTGCACCGGTGGTGGAGGAGGTTTAAGGTGGTGGATGGGGTGCCAATCAAGCGGGCTGATTTATCCTGGATGGTGTCGAGCTTCTTGAGTGTTGTTGGAGCTGCACTTATCCGGGCAAGTGGAGAGTATTCCATCACACTCCTGACTTGAGCCTTGTAGATGGTGGGAAGGCTTTGGGGAGTTAGGTGGTGAGACACTCGCCACAGAATACCCAGCCTCTGACCCACTCTTGTATGCCACAGTATTTATGTGGCTGATCCCGTTAAGTTTCTGGTCAATGGTGACCTCCCAGGATGTTGATGGTGGGGGATTCGGATATGGTAATGCCATTGAATGTCAAGGGGAGGTGGTTAGACCCTTGCTTCTTGGAAATAGTCATTGCCTGGTACTTGTGTGGTGCGAATGTTACTTGCCACTTATCAGTCGAAGGCTGAATGTCATCCAGGTCTTGTTGCATGTGGGCATGGACTGCTTCGTTTTCTGAGGAGTTGTGAATGGAATTAAACACTGTGAAATTATCAGCGAACATCCCCACTTCTGACCTTATGATGGAGGGAAGGTCATTTATGAAGCAACTGAGCGGTACGAGTGTGGAACTTGTTATCAAATGGAGTGGTTGAGGCGAATAGCATAGATGCAGTTAAAGGGAAGTTAGATAAGTTCATGAGGGGGAAAGGAATAGAAGGATATGTTGATAGGGTGAGATGAAGTAATGTGGGAGGAGGCTCATGTGGAGCATAAACACAGGCATAGACCAGTTGGGCCGAATGGCCTGTTTCTGTGCTGTAAATTCTATGTAATATTGTAAATTTGGAAGGCGGGGAGAAGGGTCTCCTGTTTAATTATCTTGTCAAAACTTCTGAACGCAAATTTTTTTGGACATACACTTGTAAACATATTCATTTTTATATATTATTCTTATAGTAACTATGGTGACTAGTCAGAATTGATCACAAACTTATGTAAAAAGTTTGATAATTTAGTTCAATATTCTAATCTGGCACACCAAAGATGACACTTATTGGCAACTAGACAGCAAATGTATCTTGTTCAAAGAAAAATTCTGAACTTCAAGTTCCTATGTCAAGAAGTCTAAACTTTATTGATGTGTTGGAAAATTTAACTTGTTTTTTTTCTCCAATGGCCCATGGTTCCTCTTTAATATGTTCCCAGTTGTAATGCATTTAATAGATTCAATATACTGCTTAAACAGGTTGGGCAATTCTTCATTTTATTGTATCTGGCAGTAGGGTACAATCCTGTAGCTGTAGTCAGAATTATGGTGCAAATTAAAGTAACTGTCTAAATTGGCAAATTTACTGCTCACCAAAATGTCAGGTTTTATAGTGTTTTATCCTTAACTCTTTACTTTTAAAGCTTGGGTTTTGTCCGTGCTGCTATCTGTCAAAAAGACTTTCTAGGAATCCCTCTTTATACTATTTTTTAGCAATTGGTTAAACCATTTGGTTGAAATGCCTGTATTTGCAATTTCAACAACGTTGCTACTTTATTCAAAATAATTAGGTTAAAGACTTAAATAGTGAGCAGATAGATAAATTTCACTTGAATGAGTTAACCAATTAATTAAAAATAAGACACAGAGGAATTTCTGTAATCAGTAACGTCAGCTGCCCTGGTGTATGTGCACACTTGTTGAAGAACATAACCTTCTCCTTCGCATAATAACTGCTTTTGAATTGGAGTGACTGCTATGTAGATACAGCAAACGATTGTCCATATTAAATTAGAAATCTTTGAAGTTCTCATCAATAGTTTGAATTATTTTTCTACAAACCCTATTTTCACTTTCAGAATAGATCTATTGGGTAAGGTTGGTAAATGAGAGAATCTTTCCATCCACACTACTATTATCCTAGTAGTTATGGTATAAGACTAACAACCATTGTCCATAACTTCAAACTCCTCCATAACAAGTTGTGAAATTTCAATGAATCTATTAATTTGTAGGAGAAAATGTTGGATTCAATTGGGAGTACTATCAGCCTAAACATTAAGGGGAAGGGGGAGAAGAAGAATTTTCATTTGATTAATCATCTTGTTAAAACTTTTGATAGTTAGTTTTTGTTAGACGTGCACTTGTAAAAGTATTCAATTCTATTTTTATTTATTTTTGCACTTCTTAAAATAATTGGGTAAAATTTCCTTTGTGCACTATGTGTAACAAAATCAATGATCTATTTACAAAGAATAGGTTACAATTTCATTACATCCATTGTACCAAGAATGTATTAAACAAATTACAGTGTCATATCATTAACACAGGAGGCAAGTAAATGTCTAGACAATATTTGGGGGGTTAACAATAAGCATGAATGATAATTTAGTTGGAGTGAGGGGAATAATTGGGTTATCCATCTTCTATTCTTTCCCCTGCTCCCCTGCTCCCTACAATAAGTTAATTCAAACATCATTTATTTTTATGAAGGCTTGTATATCTGTTCTTCCACATTGCAAATGAATCAGATTGCAAGTGAACCAGTTTATAATGTCGAGGTTATAAAGAACGACTGAACATCAAGGCCATGGGTACTAGTTAAATATATTATTCTGCCTATCAGGGGCACTTCATTTAGCACATTCACGAAATTATATGCAAGCAAACTGCCCCTTAAGAGCTTGGCAACTGCCAGTGTACTTCAACATTTATCATTGTGCATTGTGTTTGCCAACATTGGGAATACTGGGACTGAAATTAATTGTGCTCTAAGCATTCAGCTCCAAAAATGACAGCAGCCTTGATGGAATACTGCATCGCAGGGAACAATATTTCTCCTGAGATCTGTGAGAAATTAATTGGTACAAAAAAAATTGTTTAAAAAAAGCAGAGATGCCATTGGCTGAGGTATGTTGAAGGGAATGTTGTGGAGAATTTCTGACCTTAAAGGTGCAGAAATCATTTTAGTTATTCTTTACAGTCTAATTATAGGACTATCAAAAATAGTTTATTAACTCCCAGAAAGAGCTGGGCACCTGGGAGGGAGTTACAGAGCTGGAGCCCAGTTGGTGGCACGAATGACATCATAAATTATTAAAGCAAAGTTTGGACATTGAGACTGGAATTCACTTTTTAATAATAGTGTAGCTTAGATATTATACTATGTGATAATACTACATGGCCTAGAAAGTGCACAGCTATATTGCTGTTAAAGCCTAGAACTGGCAGTGGGACATTACAATATCAATGTTAAATCAACCTTTGTGTCTGTACATACTACTTGTCCACAAACTTTATTTCTTCTTGTCACAAGTTTTTGTCCCACTTTGACGGCATTATTTAACGTTGACATTTTTTCCTTATCACTTATAATTGAATTTGCCCGTATCCACAATTTCCTGTCACTGTTTAGAACATAAGAACATAAGAAATAGGAGCAGGAGTAGGCCAATCAGCCCCTCGAGCCTGCTCCGCCATTCAATAAGATCATGGCTGATCTGATCCTAACCGCCAATCTACTATCACTGAACCATCTCCTGAATCTAACAGAATTAGACACACGAAATAGGAGCAGGATCAGGCTACATGGCCCCTGGGCCCGCTCCGCTACCCACAGGGCCATGACCGATCCGAACCTAGACTCATGTCCAAATTCCTGCCCGTTCCCCATAACCTTTTATTCCCTTTACTTCTAGGAAACTGTCTATTTCTGTTTTAAATTTATGTAATGATGTAGCTTCTACAGCTTTTTGGGGCAGCATATTCCATGGACCTACCACCCTCTGAGTGAAGTAGTTCCTCCTCATCTCAGTTTTGAAAGAGCAGCCCCTTATTCTAAGACTATGCCCCCTAGTTCTAGTTTCACCCATCATCGGGAACATCCTCCCCGCATCCACCCGATCCAACCCCTTCACAATCTTATATGTTTCAATAAGATCGCCTCTCATTCTTCTGAACTCCAATGAGTAGAGTCCCAATCTACTCAACCTCTCCTCATATGTCCATCCCCTCATCCCCGGGATTAACCGAGTGAACCTTCTTTGTACTGACTCGAGAGCAAGTATGTCTTTTCTTAAGTATGGACACCAAAACTGTATGCAATATTCCAGGTGCGGTCTCACCAATACCTTGTACAACTGAAGCAATACCTCCCTATTTTTATATTCTATCCCCCTAGCAATGAAAGCCAACATTCCATTGGCCTTCTTAATCACTTGCTGCACCTGCATACTAAACTTTTGAGTTTCGTGCACCAGAACCCCCGATCCCTTTGTACTTCAGTACTTTCCAGTTTCTTGCCATTAAGATAATAACTTGCTCTACGATTTTTCCTGCCAATGTGCATAACCTCACACCTTCCAGTATTGTATTCCATCTGCCAAATCTCTGCCCACTTACTTAGCCTGTCTATGTCCCCTTGCAGGTTTTTTATGTCCTCC
The DNA here is from genome assembly GCF_052327205.1 of Somniosus microcephalus. NCBI lineage: Eukaryota > Metazoa > Chordata > Chondrichthyes > Squaliformes > Somniosidae > Somniosus > Somniosus microcephalus. Next base: position 40,752,738 of record NC_141006.1, on the reverse strand, counting down.
TCACTCACTACTTTCCCTCCCATCTTAGTATCATCTGCAAACTTTGATATTTTACACTCGGTCCCCTCCTCCAAATCGTTAATATAGATTGTAAAGAGCTGGGGACCCAGCACTGACCCCTGCGGAACACCACTAGTTACTGATTGCCAGTCCGAGAATGAACCATTTATCCCAACTCTCTGCTTTCTGTTAGATAGCCAATCCTCTATCCATGCCAGAATATTACCCCCAATCCCGTGATTTTTTATCTTAAGCAATAATCTTTTGTGTGGCACCTTGTCAAATGCCTTTTGGAAGCCTAAATACACTACGTCCACTGGTTCCCCTTTATCCACCCTATATGTTACTTCCTCAAAGAACTCCAGCAAATTTGTCAAACATGACTTCCCCTTCATAAAACCATGCTGACTTTGTCCTATTAAATTATGATTATCCAAATGTCCTGTTACTGTCTCCTTAATAATGGACTCCAATATTTTACCTACCACAGATGTTAGGCTAACCAGTCTATAGTTTCCAGCCTTCTGTCTACTGCCCTTTTTAAATAAGGGCGTTACATTAGCAGTTTTCCAGTCTGCCGGGACCTTTGCTGATTCCAGGGAGTTTTGGAAAATTATTACCAATGCATCCACAATCCCTACCGCCACTTCCCTCAAGACCCTAGGATGTAAGCCATCAGGTCCAGGTGATTTATCTGCCTTAAGTCCCATTATTTTACCGAGTACCACTTCCTTAGTGATTTTGATCGTGTTTAGCTCCTCCCCCCCTATAGCCCCCTGTTTGTCCAGTGTTGGGATATTCTTAGTGTCTTCTACTGTAAAGACTGATACAAAACATTCATTCAGTGTTTTTGCCACCTCCATATTTCCCACCATTAATTTCCCGGTCTCATCCTCTAAGGGACCAACATTTACTTTAGCCACCCTTTTTCTTTTTATATAACTATAAAAACTCTTACTATCTGTTTTTATATTTTTTGCTAATTTACTTTCATAATCTATCTTCCCTTTCTTAATCAATCTTTTTGTTACTTTTTGCTGTCTTTTAAAGTTTTCCCAATTCTCTATCCTCCCACTAGATTTGGCTACCTTACATGCCCTTGTTTTTAGTCGAATACTATCCTTAATTTCTTTACTTAGCCACGGATAGCTGTCTTTTCTTTTACACCCTTTTCTTCTCAGTGGAATATATTTTTTTTGGAAGTTGTAAAATAACTCCTTAAATGTACACCACTGATCATGTATCGTCTTACACTTTAATCTATTTTCCCAATCCACTCTACTCAATTCCGCTCTCATACCTTCATAGTCTCCTTTATTCAAGCTTAGCACGCTTGTTTGAGATCCAACCTTCTCACCCTCTAATTGAATATGGAATTCAACCATGTTATGGTCACTCATTCCAAGGGGATCCTTTACTAGGACATTTTTAATTAATCCTGTCTCGTTACACAGGACCAGATCTAAGGTTGCTTGCCCCCTGGTCGGTTCAGTTACATACTGCTCAAGAAACCCATCCCTAATACACTCAATGAACTCATCCTCAAGGCAGCCCTGCCCAATTTGATTTGTCCAATTAATATGATAGTTAAAATCCCCCATAATTATAGATGTTCCCTTATTACAAGCCTCAACTACTTCCTGATTGATACTCCATCCAACAGAGTTGCAACTGTTCGGAGGCCTATAGACTACGCTCACTAGTGTTTTTTTCCCCTTATTATTCCTTACCTCCACCCAAACTGTTTCATTATCCTGATCTTTTGACCCAATATCATTTCTCTGTATTACAGTGATTCCTTCCTTTATTAACATAGCCACCCCACCTCCCCTTCCTTCCTGCCTGTCCTTCCTGATCGTTAAATAACCTGGTATGTTTAATTCCCAGGCATTGTCACCCTGCAGCCATGTTTCTGTAATGGCCACAAGATCATACCCATATGTATTTGTTGATGAACCAATTGAATCACTCTAAATGTTTTTTGTAAAAGGTGTCATCCACCATTTTCCTCTCAGTAACTGAAATTTATAATGTCCAAAATAAGGCTTGAAACAAAATAAATAAATTTAAAAAGTTGCATATTTCACAACAAAAATGATTACATTTATATATTGAATTGTCTTTTGTGTCTTTAAGGCCTTAATTAAAGTTTTTTATTGAAGTCCTCAGCCTGTCTCAAAAGCCTGGCTCCGCAACACTCTGCTCCTCCTGCGGCTGTGCAGGGGCTGAGACAGACATCTCAGTTGGGTGAGGAATCTGGGGCTCTGACCAAGGGCTCCGCAGTGGCATGGGAGTGTGAGCGCTTGGAGAGGAGCCCACACTTCATTGTTGTCGATCACCCACACTTCACTGCTAGCAAGTAGCTGGAGAGCACCTTACTTCACATCAGTGGGGCCATGAGGACCCATTTCTGTGCTGACATTCCTCATAACATGAATGTCCATGAACCTCTGGTTTCTCTCCTCAATAGATGCCCATCTATCCTCCATAGCAGACCATCTATTTAGAAGTGTTACCATGTTCTCCTGAGTCTGGCGATTTATGTCCCCCATGGAGGTTGCCATCCTTTCCATGGCGGCACCTACATTCGCCATTGTGTGCACCAAGGCATTGCTCATCTATGACATGGACTCCTCCATTCTCTGCACACTCGCAGTTACCGTGGTTGCACACTCTGTCAGAGCCTCCTGCACTTGGTCCTGAAGTTCCAGCACCGCTCTCTATCTGGATGGCCCCAGAGGCACAGCGTCCGCATGCAGCTGAGCAGAGCTAGGAGCGTCCCGCGCCCTCCGACGAGGACTCTTTACTGCTGTCCCTTTCTCCACCATCTGCTCACTTGTGAGCTGTGATACACCAGGTGACAACACTACTCTATCTCACAAAGGACCCACTGAGGTGTGCGTCTCTGCGCTAGTGCTGGGTGCGCTGATTTCTAGTGACGCTGCTCCCTCAGAGGCTGCAGGTTTCTCTGAGGAGTCGTCCGGCTCTTCCTCCTGGACAGTGGGGAGGGAGGCTCGTGATGGTCCTATGGGGGAGTAAAAGCATGAGTTAGACATGTGGGGCAGGATTTTTATTCAGGAGTCGGGTGGGAGGCGGGACTACAACTTTTGGGGTTGTAGTCCCACCTCCATCGAGATGCAGCCAACCCATGCGATTTTAACTTGATTGGCCTTGTTGAGCCCGCCCAGCGGGCTCAGCAGGCCAATTAAGGGTCACCCGGCAACAGGTGACGTCACAGACTGAAATTTCATCTGTCAAGAGGATTTGACAAATGAAATATCAGTGTTTGAAAGCTGTTTGAAGCTGTCAAACACTGACAGTCTTACTTCTAACATGAGTCCTTCGCCACAGACTCAGTTAGAAATCTCTCCTGCACAGAAAGCTGCAGGCTGTCACTTTTGACAGTTCGCAGCCATTCTGCTTTCTGTGCCGATGAGATGAGGGACTCCCGAGACCTAAAGGAAGGAGGGCTGAAAAGGTAAGAAAAGGTATGTAAAACTTATTTAATCACTTTAGACGCACCAAACACACTTACCTTTGCACTCATGCACACATCACTCACCTGAACACTGACATCTCGACCCCTCCAAGTCCTTCAACCCGACAGCCCGCCTCCTCTAACTTGGCGTGGTTTGGAGCCATCGGGAATCCCACACTTCAACCTTAAAAATAGGGATTAGGCTAAAAACTGCCTGTTAACTACCTGTTAACAGGCAGTTAATTGGCACTAATCCCTTCCCGCCTCGGGTAGGCGGGTCCCAGTGAGGGGCGGGTACCCGCCTCCTTTGAAACTGGCATGGAGGCGGGTTTGGGTGCGGGATAGGGTTGGGACCCCTGATTTCTGGATTTTAACCAACCCCACACCTCCAATCCCGACTCCACGGCCCAATGAAATCCTGCCCCTGATGTTTACATAGCAGACACAACCCATTGTGCAGATGATCAGAACTCAATTTGTATGAACATCAGATGCCATATCAGTCACTCATGAAACCTAAATGAGAGGGTTGCAAATCTATTCTGTCACCAGCTTGCTCTATTGTGCCCGTCTCTCCATCCCCCACTTCCAGCTCCTCTGCACCTCTGATGATCTCGATAGCAGCCTCCTCAGTGTTAGTTAAATGTGCCATGGAGGGTGGGCCTCCGCCTGTCCTCCCCCTCTCCCTCTTATTGTGGGCTCTCTTTTCCTGCAATGAGGGATACAAGTGGAATTTGAGCGAGAATGTTGGAGTGAGTGTAGAAAATCCAGAGCATAGATGCTTAGAGGGAGACAAAGATGGAGTGAGGCGCCAATGCTAAGGGCCCTCCCTGTGCGTTGTTAGTTGTTGTCATTGCATAACAGTGAGAGCGAGTGTGAGGGGTGCATAGTAGAATGGTGGAGTGAGTCTGAACATAGAGAGAGAGGGATGGTTAAGGGTGCAAGGGATGTAAGGGTAGGTTGGGATGTGCAGGAGTAGGTTGACAATGCAGAGTGCTGGTGATGAGAGGAGTTGGGAGGCAGATTGAAGGTAAGTGTGATTTTAAACTCACTTTTGCTGAGCGTAGCAGATTATTGAACCTTTTCCTGCACTGAACCCAGGTGCGACCACACAAAGACCTGGCGCTAACCTCCTCAGCAATTTGCAGCCAGGTTGCCTTGGTTTGCTGAGGAGGCTTCCTCCGTCCATTTGAGGGGAACAGAACCTCCCTGCGCTCTCTCACTCCCTCCACAAGAGCATGGAGGGAGTCATCATTAAAGCGGGGAGAAGACTTGGTTCTTGCAGCAATCATCTCACAAACAATACCACTGATGAGCATCAGAAAGTGAATAAAGCCCAAAGGCTGCGCGGCCCCCTTAAATGCAGCCGAATCGAAGATGTCAACAGAGACGAGCAGCAGACCCGAACCCGCTGATTGGGACCGGGTAACGGCGGGCTTAATAAGCCCAGTTACATGAAAATCCTTATCTCAGTGCAGCGGGACCGGAATCTGCTGACCAGTGTAGGGGGTTTTGCACAGGCATGTTCGGGTCAGTCAGCTTTGCCTCTGACTACCTTCCTTGAGCGGTTCGAATCGCTCGCCCCCTGGGTTCTGGACACCGGACTTAGATACAGGCAGCGATACAGAGAAGACTCGAGTAGACAGGTGGTTGGATGCAAACAAAACCAAGATTTTATTGAAAAGGAAAACTTGATACAATCTTATGGAAAATTATTAGTGTACACTTCTACAGGCAAAAATTACAAGAGAGTCATAATAATACTATGCTTATACAGGGAATGGGGAACACACGGCACATCGAGGAAAAACAATTATCTTAACAATCCCCTTATCCTTATCCCACCCCCTATACCTAACTAGGTTAATCTATGAGGGGTCAGAATTCATGCTCACCAATCAAAAGGATTTGTTAGACTCAAAATAGCGGTTGGGTTCGGGGTTCACTCTTGGTGCTCTCTGGAGCCTGCCGTCGTCACGTGTGCTCCGGGTGCTGCAAGGGCGTTGTCCAGGTTCGAGTACCCCAAAGTTACAGTCTCTGCTTGGGTACTTTACCTTGCAGGGATGATTCTTCGCCGACAGCTTGAGTTTGCATGAAGATACTCACAGGCCAGCTGAGGCTGAAGGCCCGATGATTCAAAGCCTACCCTCAGTTGGCCTTCCCCGGGTGGCCTTCGCTCCTCCTCCCCTCATCGCGTCCCGCTTTGCCTGGCCTGAATTGCCCGTGTTCGCCCGACCCGGTGTCGGGGCAAGTCCGGATGGAGTGGGAGAGGGCACGGGCAAAGGCCAGGGGGTAAGTGCGGGACGGGGGAAGAGCGGCAGCCACAAGGGTGAGGGGCCAAAGAGCCGGGGAGCTGCAGTACCGACAGCAGCAGAGCGGCAGGAGAGCAGAGCAGGAGTTCCTTCTTCTTCTTCTTGCTACCTGGGGGCCTTCAGTTATACCTTCGTCGAAAAACCCTTATCTGCGCGCCAAATCAGGTTAGTTCTTTGTTTTAACTTTGGCGGGCTAGTTAAAATAATGGTAGCAATCTATACTGACGGTTTTTAGATGGCCGGTAATTGCATCTACCGGCCCGATAATTGACTCGTATTGTCCTGAAAGTCCTTGATGGGCTTGTCCAGCCTCGATGGATGTGTTTAATCTGTTTCTGATTATGTATGCAGACTGTTTGATGGCTTTAACTGTAGGCCTCATTGAATTTAGATCTGCCTCTAATTCGGCCTAATACATAATTCACAGTTTGTCTGGGTCCCAAAACACAAAGTTCTTTTCACAGGAAACCTGCAGCCTTAGTTTCAATTTACCCCAAACTGCCTGGGCTGCAGAATCCATTTTGGAGACCTGTAGGCTTTCTGCCACGAGGCACGGACGCCATCTTGGGTACCCTTTTTTATTTCAAAAGAAATGTCCACGCAGGGTCCCTTGTATCGATAATAACCTTCGGGGAAATGCACAAATTTTGCAAAGCTTACATTCCTCCCTGTGATGCTAAAACTTGCTTGAAGTATCATACTTTCCAAGGTAAGCAAAATTTTTCTGACCCTCCATAGTCAGCCTTCCCCTGTAATTATCTATCCAATATACCCACGACACATGCACTTCCCATTCCGCGAAAATGTAGTGTACATCAGCATACAAAGAGTAAAATCACAGGCTTTACACACACATCCAAGCATGGAGGGGGTTCTACACCCCTGCACCACTTGGTACACATATCTTTATTAAACCGTGTCGCAAAAGAAAACAACAAAAGAAAAAGCCTTTAATTGAAAATAACAAACACAAAGAAACAACAATTCTTCAGTCAAAAACAGGGAGAAACTTAAACCGACATATCTTCCTCCACCTTTACATAATGTTCTTTCCAAAAGCTCTGGTTTCGGAATTCTGACCACCGAGCTTTTCCCTTACACTGGATGCTAGCTAAATACAGCACTATTCCTAACTGGCAAACCACGAGAATGTGGGAGGCCAGCCTGGTCCACGAAGGGACCTCTATATTATTGAAAAGGTTCCACCGGGGTGGAGTCACAATATCCAATATCTTAGTCCCTATCTCTACTGTTTTCTGCTCGAGAGTGTAGAAATGTTTCTGTGAAACTATAACGGCTTTCAGAATTTTGGTCAAATGTTCAGGGAGAGGGGGACTTTCATTGCCAAAGTGCGCTACGTACTTCTGCAAGTTCATAAAATTCTCCTTCACAGTGAGGTGAACAGTGGAGGGTTCAGGGATGGGGACAATTCGCTCCTGGGCCACTCGAACTTCTGCCTTGGGTTTAAAACAGAAACTGCTGTCACTAACCGGGCACCAGCTGTGCTGTCCGTGCTGGTAGTGGGACGCACCGGTGGTGACATAATATGTCCCACCCCCTATATATGCTACCTGCGGGGGAACATGGCCTTGTGCCATTGCCTCCATGGTGCAATTTATAGGCTTCGCGTCAGCAGCTCTGAACCCGCACTGCGGTCTTGAGAAGGCATTCAAGTGCTGGGGGCACAGGATTATGTGTGCTCCCTGGCTCCGGCACCCTGAGAGGTCAGTACCTGTCATAGCGTGCTCTCACTTAATGACGTAAGGCGGGACCGCTGTGAACCGAATGTGTGCACCCCCCCTGAATGACTCCAATGTTCTCAACCTTGTATACCGGGGCGGGTCGGGCTGTCCTACCCATGACCGGCATCCTAACTACTACTCCCATGATTGTGTGGTTGGACTGCCCACAATCCACGGGGACTGGATAGGCTTCGGAGGCTAGCCGGAGTTGGCACGGGCTCAATGTGTTCTCAAAAGGGTGGAGGGCTGCGAGCTGCTTGTTGCTAATCCAGGAGGGGACCAAACCTTGTTTTAAATCCTCCAGGTTACTGCGGCCCTCGCCCAGTAACCACGCCCCGTATAACACGCACACCTCATTCTGCGCAGCTTGGTCAGAAGCATTTCTGTCCTCCCTTATGAGAGCATTTACCGTCTTTGCGTGCTTTTCCAACTCGGCTATAATCTCCTTTAAATGGACCATCATGGCCTGGTCCTCATGCAGCTCCGAGCCCACTACCTTGTTCTCATCCAGTAATATCCCTTTTAACTGTGTTTTTAAACCATTTATCTGGGTCTGCAGCTCTATGCCATCCAAGCTGTTGATGACAGAGGACTCAGTGTTAAACGCAGTAAAAACATTGTTCCATACACCCCTTCTTTGTCTCCCTGGGTTACCCAAAAATTCCCGGCGTGTGGTGTAGAGTTCGGTCTTGTCCACGTGGGCAAAATCGAACTCGTAAAATTTCTTGAACATTTCCTTTAATAGGGCCTGGTATAACTGCTCTGTTTCTTTGGGGCACCACTCCGGTAAATGTACCTCCGTGAGATTTAAAATCACGGAGGCTACCGCGTAGTGTACCCCCGGTACAGCATCTGATCGGTGGGGACTAGTACCAATCCATTCCCTGGTCCCTTGGTGGTGGTGGGGCAATCTTCCCTGGATAACCTCGCCACCTGCGCCGTGGGCAGGGGCTTACGGGGGCGGGTTACCAGCTCAGTGGCATTGACTGGGATCGGGGAGAATGGGGCTGCGCACGCCTCCAGGCTGGTATCCCACCTTATCCCCTCCCACTTGCCACTGCCGGTGGAAAACAATGGATATGCCTGCGGGGCAGACCTTCTCTGGCCCCCACATACAGATGTAAATCCCTTGGTCCGGTTCCCACCACTTGTCCCAACACACACTCAGTCCACCATGAGTCCCGGTAATTGTCCGATGGGTGTTGTTACCCAAGCGCTCCCATTCGACTTCGGGGTTCCTCATGTCCTTGCTCAACTTTCGGAGCCACCACCATCTGTCCAGTGGAATGTGTCCTTTGCATGTTAAACATATACGCTTTCCAACGGTGACGCTGACCCTCGTGGAAATGACTTGCACCCGGGGGCACAGGAGGGAGGCTTCCCTGTACGTGAATCCGGTCTGGCTGGAGTACTGAGACGAATTGGACCTCAACCATCCTGGCCACCTTCCCTCGTGGAAGTAGACAGCGGTCTCCTCCGCATCCCGTTCGCCGCTCCCTACTTGTTCCAAATTGGTAAACATGTTCTTTACACTCCTGTTTAGGATTTTACTGCACATAGCGAGTGGAACAAAACTTCCTCCAAGTCATGAATCGCAAGTGATTGTTGTCAAACTCTCACCTAGTGCTGAACAAACCAATGTGAACCGTGATTTCAGATGAGCTCAGAGTTGTCTCATTGCTTTTACCAGAATAAAAGTTTCATTCTCAGCTGTATTATATCTACACTGGTAGCAAGGCCAACCATTCAGATTCAGAACTTGGAGTTAGACCAACCAATGCTCCAAATGATGCAGAAGCAAGGAAATCGTCCATTTTCTGTAAAAGGCCGATAAGAATCAGACCCATACAACAAGACTAATAGAGAAATAAAAACAGAAAATGCTGGAAATACTCAGCAGGTCAGGCAGCATCTGTGGAGAGAGAAACAGAGTTAACGTTTCAGGTCGATGACCCTTCGTCAGAACTGGAAAAAGCTGGAGATGAAACAGGTTTTTAAGCAAGTGCTGGGGCAGGGAAAGGGGGGAGGGGAGGAAAGATTAAGAGACATTAAGAGATGGTGCAAGGCAAAAGGAGACGGTAATGGGACAAGTTAAGAAACAAAAGATGGCTCTAGATGAAGTGTAAATGGCAGAATGAAAGACAGCTGCCTTGTGGGAGAGAGGGAAAAAAAATATAATAAATAAAATAAATGGAACAAAAAAGAATAGTGGCAGAGGTTATGGTCTGAAATTGTTGAACTCTATGTTGAGTCCAGAAGGCTGTAAAGTGCCTAATCGAAAGATGAGGTGCTGTTCCTCGAGTTTATGTTGAGCTTCATTGGAACAGGGTAAGAGGCCGAGGACGGTGAGGTCTGAGTGGGAATGGAGCGGAGAATTAAAGTGACAGGCGACCGGAAGCTCGGGGTCACCCTTACCCACTGAATGGAGGTGTTCCACAAAGCGGTCGCCCAATCTGTGTTTGGTCTCCCCAATGTAGCGGAGACCGCATCGTGAGCAGCGAATACAGTATACTAAATTGAAAGAAGTACAAATAACATAGAAACATAGAAACATAGAAGATAGGAGCAGGAGTAGGCCATTCGGCCCCTCGAGCCTGCTCTGCCATTCAATGAGATCATGGCTGATCATCCAAACTCAGTACCCTGTCCCTGCCTTCTCCCCATATCCCTTGATCCCTTTAGCCTTAAGAAATATATCTAACTCCTTCTTGAATATATTTAATGAATTGGCCTCAACTGCCTTCTGTGGTAGAGAATTCCACAGGTTCACCACTCTCTGAGTGAAGAAATTCCTCCTCATCTCTGTCCTAAATGGCTTACCCCTTATCCTTAGACTGTGACCCCTGGTTCTGGACTCCCCGGCCATCGGGAACATCCTTCCTGCATCTAGTCTGTCTAGTCCTGTTAGAATTTTATAAGTTTCAATGAGATCCCCTCTCATTCTTCTAAACTCCAGCGAGTATAAGCCCAATCGACCCAATCTCTCTTCATACGTCATTCCTGCCATCCCAGGTATCAGTCTGGTGAATCTTCACTGCACTCCCTCCATGGCAAGAACATCCTTCCTCAAATAGGGTGACCAAAACTGCACACAATACTCAAGGTGTGGTCTCACCAAGGCCCTGTACAACTGCAGCAAGACATCCTTGTTCCTGTACTCGAACCCTCTCGCTACGAAGGCCAACATACCATTTGCCTTCCTAACTGCCTGCTGCACCTGCATACTTACCTTCAGCGACTGGTGCACAAGGACACCCAGGTCTCGTTGCACTTCCCCTTCTCCCAATAACAGGTAGTTAATAGGCTTTAATCCCTTCCCGCCACTCATCACATCCCCATCACTCTGCCTTCCCCACCCTACTCCTGCACATCCTTACTCACACCAACTTACCTTGCATCTTCTCCCATCCCTCTCTATCTACATTATCAAATAAATTGCTGTTTCACCTGAAAGGAGTGTTTGGGGCCCTGGACAGTGGGAAGGGGGGAGGTAAAAGGGCAGCTGTTGCATCTCCTGCGCTTGCACGGGAAGACTAATAGAGAGTTGGATTGCCTTCTGCTACAAGACTGTCAGCATAACAGTGAGAGGCATAAAAATTAAATCACCAGAGAAAATGAGCCATAGACACTAGACTACCATGGAACATGAACCCATAACCATTGGGACAGCATAGATCTTGAACGTATAACCCCAGGGCCACTATAGATCATTGGTCCATAACAATTGGGACAGTATGGATCATGAACTTATAACTCCAGGGCCACTATAGATCATTGGCACATAACTATTAGGACACCATGGATTATGAACCCATAACCGCTGGACCTCCATGAATCATGAACCTATGAACATTGGGTCAGTGTGAATCATGAGCCCAGAATCACTGGACCGTCATGGAGCCTGGACACGTATCCATTGAACTGACACAACTAATAGATGAGGTCACTAACTACAAACTATCATTGATCTCAAGGTAAAGACCCTAGCAGCAGGATAGATACACTGAAAATTCCTTTCAGTTTAATCCCTTGCAGCAAGTCATTTTTGTGATCAACGTTAGTCTCTTTAGTTTCATTCAGCTGACACCCTAAATCGTAATAAATAAGTGTTCACAACCGAAACCCAGTAACAAAAAGCTGCTAATGATCTCTACAAAGCAGTTAATTGTGGCTGTCAGGTAAATGGAAACACTTACTTTGAAACTTGATCTTACAGAGTAGATAGAATCATTAAAAAAATCATTTGTGTTAGGAACTAGATAGTAGAATAATTTGTTAAATATAAATTGTTTGGACTTGGACTTTTCCTAAGGTGATCCATCCCATTACTTCAGTAAAGTCTTGTTTAATTTGTCATGATCTCATTATGGCGTCTAACTGGTTCAGATTGTCAGAACTTGCTAAAGGCCTGAAGCAGTTTGCTTTATGTGGACGGCTGAATGTGACATTATAGGACAATGATCTGTTTACCTGTCATTTTGTTTTCCTGGTTTACCTCAGGGTAGGATCTGTGATGGACAGCACAGGGCAAAGGTCAGTGGCAATTGTAAACAATATACTAAGGTTGGGATCTCAAGCTCTTCAAAAAAATGTCAAATTTCTTAACCAGATTACATTTCAAATCCATTTTTTGGTAACTAATGTCATTTTAACAATAACATATTTATAAATAATCTGTATTTATTGATACTGAACATTAATAAAAAAAAGAAAATCAATGAAGTACAAGTTCAGTATTTGTATGGAAACATGGGGATTACTTTTAACTTAATGATGGGAAAACTGACTGATTTTACTTTCCATTGACTTCAATTATGATAAAATTACCCCTATGGTCTAAGTTTGGATCAGGATACGCATACACTAGGGCCGCGATTTTCTCGACCTTGGCGGGTCCATGGTGGACGAGGTCAGTGGCGGGTCGTGGCCTGGCAGCTGGCTCCATCCGAGCCTCTGACATGACTTTCCCCTGATTGGGCTTGGTAAGCCCGCCCAGCGCATTTCCCGGTCCAATTGAAGGTCGCAGGTCTGATGACGTCAGCCGGTTTCCTTAAAGGGACCACGCACAAATTAATTTTGACATTTGTGCTGTCAATGTTCCACAGCATTGAGGTGCTGCAAACACTGACAAGCACTGCACAAAGGTGCAGGGCTGCACCCAGGCTCTCCCATGACACCATCCATAAGCATATGGAGGGAGTCAAAGAACACAGGGAGGTCCTCTTCCCTTCCAATGGGCGGAAGAGACCTCCCCAGGAGACCAACATAGCTTGGTTGCAAATTGCACAGGAGGGATGTCGTCAGGAGGACCAGGCTGCAGTGGTGCAAACCTTTCAATGATCTCAATAGATCATGAAACATTACTGCAAAGCCACACTCAACCTCATCCTGCTGTGCCACTCATCACATCCCCATCATTCTGCCTTCCCTACCCTACTCCTGCACATCCTTACTCACACCAACTTACCTTGCATCTTCTCCCATCCCTCTCTATCTGCATTATCACTTCCCCATCTCACTAGCCACCTCTCACACTCACCCTCATCCTAGTCCAATCATACCAACTAACAACACACAAAAGTAGGCACTTGTGTGTTTTAGCCAATGTTCATGTGAAGTTTCTATTAATGTGCTCTCAAACATTGAAATCTTTATTTTCAACACTTTGGGGGCGATTTTGCCAGCCCTGGGGAGGCGGATATGGAAGTGGGACTGCCAGAAACATGGCAGAATTTGAGGGCGGGTGCCCAACCTAACCCCAACCTGCCTCCATGCCACCTTCCTAAGAGGTGGGTAGCCATCCCGCACCGGGTCCCATCTCCTTGGAGGCAGGAAGGGATTAAAGCCTATTAACTGCCTATTAACAGGTAGTTAACAGGCAGCAAATAGGATTATCCCCTTTTTGCCCTCACAAGTGCGGGCTTCCTGAAGGCTCCAAAACCCGCCAGATCAGTGAGGCAAGTAGTGGGTCTGCGGGGGTCGGAGGGGTGCAAAAGTGTGGTGTGAAGGTAAGTGATGGGTGCAAGAGTGGAGAGGTGAGTATCTGAGGTAAGTGCAAAGTGTTAGTAAAAGTGTTTCTTTCTGCAGGCTTCAGTCGGTGTGTATGCAGAGAGTCTCGGACCTCTGTGTTGCAGATGACAGATGACCGCCGTTGCATTCTCAGATGCAAAAACCATCTCATTTCTGTAAAAGAAAGAAGTTTGATGAGGTCTTGAATTCAAGACCTCATCAAACTACAGAGAATATCACTGTTTGACAGCTTCACAGAGCTGTCAAACGATGAGAATACAACTGTTAAAAAATTTTGACAGATGAAACGTCATACGTTGACGTTCTCTGCAACCGGCTTTCCCTTAATTGGCCGGTGGGCGGGCTTAACAAGGTCAATCAAGGGAAAATAGCGTGGGTTGGCCACAAATCGATGGAGGCGGGACATTGAACCGCCAAGCAGCAGTCCCACCTCCAACGCGCCCCCATTGGCAAAATCACCCCCTTTGTGTTCTTGGACAGATCTGTGTGCACCTTTGCAGTAAGCAACAGCTTCTGTGCTTGGAAAGTAAACAGCTGTGAGATGGAAACTTTTATAGCACATTTCAAGCTGTCAAGTAATGAGATGATTCCATGCCATTCAACTCCCGCCCAGCTTAACAGATGTGATCCCCAAGCAGCGTGGACCCCTGTTGGCGAGCTGGTAGATTCTAAAGGTGAGCTCAAAATTGTTGTTAATCCTCTGTTAACACGGTCATAATGACCTGAATTGCCTCCCCCGCTGCTGCGTGTCGGGTCTGCTCAGCGCTGACAGACCCGACATTTGGTAAAGGCGCGTGACAATGGGTTGACAGCGGGGTCCTGACTGGCTGTCAAAAAAAAACTTTCCCACCCGACCTGCCACCGATTGTGCCCGCTGACCCCCTGGAAAATTCCCCCCTAAGACTTTCAATTCTAAGGATTCGAACCGTAGATTTTCCATATAGGAATATGATATGTAAATAGTTTAACGTGTAAGCAAGCCAGGGTCTTCCTTAAAACAAAAACAAAATACTGTGGATGCTGCCAATCTGAAATAAAAACAGTGAATGCTGGAAACACTCAGCAGGTCAGGCAACATGCGTGGAGAGAGAGAAACAGAATTCAGGTCGATGACCTTTCATCAGAATTGACCTGAAACGTTAACTCTTTCTCTCTCCACAGATGCTGCCTGACCCACTGAGTTTTTCCCAGCATTTTCTGTTTTTATTTCAGGGTCTTCATTAGTTTGGCACTGACTGGGGCACACAGGGGGCGCAAAACAGGTGGTAGCAGATCAGCCGCCCGTGACACACCCGGCCTGATATTTATTGCCTTCAATGGAAAGGAAAATCAAGCAGGGTGTATAACGGGCAGTCCTTCTGCGTACTGCCCGCTTTGTGCCAGCAAAGTTGAATTTCACCCTCGTGTAGTCTATATCTTGATTATTTTTGCACACATCTCAGGAATTGATATACACGCCAGCATCATATTCCTACCTTCCACCCGACACTGGACGGTATACAGCCACAGAGCACCCAAACTTGCCATGAAAAATGGAGGCATATCCACTGAGCGAACATTCAAGTGAACGCAAGCCTCCGTCACCATTCTAAAACATTCACATCCACTAACTGAAGACTGAAATAGCTAGTTACCACTGAAAAGACACAAAGGACAGCAAAACCCAGCCACAACCTATCTTTGCATCTTCTCAGTTTGTTGACGTTTGACTTGATGCAAACTTTTCATACAACTTGTAAAATAATATGGTAAAGCACACAAAGGGACACAAATCTAGTAAAATGAGTTCAAAGTGAGCAGCTATTTTGGGTTTGGTTTCAGCACACCAGCGTTTGGGCATAAAACAAATCCAAATAACACCCCCTGCCAATTTAGACACCACTGATCAAGATCTCAAACCTAGACCAGCCCGTGCCTTTGAGTTCCTTACATTACATTATAACTATCAGTGCATTTTAATTTTTTTATACAATTTTGAACTGATGTTCCACTGCTGCCTGTGATGCTCTTGAACTAACAACTGCCAGGTTCATGCTGAGTGGTGCTAAAGGTTTTCAGCCACTCAGACTTCATGGTTACCCATAATATAGTGTCATTTATTAAAGAAAGAACTTGCATTTATATAGCGCCTTTCACGACCTCAGGACGTCCCAAAGTGCTTCACAGCCAATGAAGTACTTTTTAAAGTGTAGTCACTGTTGTAATGTTGGAAACGTATTACAGTGCAAGCCCTCTCTTTTTAATGCCTGTTTTAAGTATTGAGCAGTGATTTACACAGCACTATGACTGCACGCTGGTGTGAATTACACAACACACTTTGCAATCACAGGTGTCAATTATAATCAGTGTGGTAACTCTTTACTGCAGTTGGAACTATTAAGGTGAGATCAAATCAGCAAAGGCGGTGATAAGTAGAACTTGCAGGGAACATAAAAGCTGACTGTAAAAGCTTCTATAGATATGTGAAGAGAAAAAGATTGGTGAAGTCAAACGTAGGTCCCTTGCAGTCAGAATCAGGGGAATTTATAATGGGGAACAAAGAAATGGCAGACCAATTAAATACATACTTTGGTTCTGTCTTCACAAAGGAGGACACAAATTACCTCCCAGAGATGTCGGGGAACATAGGGTCTGATGAGAGGGAGGATATGAATGAAATCAGTATTTGTAGGGAAATGGTGTTAAGGAAATTGATGGGATTGAAGGCCGATAAATCCCCAGGGCCTGATAAGCTACATCCTAGGGTACTTAAGGAAGTGGCCCTAGAAATAGTAGGTGCATTGCTGGTCATCTTCCAAAATTCTATAGATTCTGGAACAGTTCCCATGGGTTGGCAGGTAGCTAATGTTACCCCACTATTCAGAAAAGGTGGTAGAGAGAAAACGGGGAATCATAGACCAGTAAGCCTGACATCGGAAGTGGGGGAAATGCTAGAGTCCATTATAAAAGATGTAATAGAAGAGTACTTGGAAAACAGTGACAGGATCGGACAAAGTCAACATGGATTTACAAAAGGTAAATCGTGCTTGACTAATCTACTGGAATTTTTTGAGGATGTAACTGGTAGAATAGATAAGGGAGAACCAGTGGATGTGGTGTATTTGGACTTTCAGGAGGCCTTCGATAAGGTCCCGCATAAGAGATTAGCATGTAAAGTTAAAACACATGGGATTGGGGGCAAGGTACTGACTTGGATAGAGAACTGGCTGGCAGACAGGAAGCAAAGAGTTGGAATAAACAACTCTTTTTCCGAGTGGCAGGCAGTAACTAGTGGGGTACCGCAGGGATCGGTGCTAGGACCCCAGCTATTCACAATATATATTAATGATCTAGACGAGGGAACTAGATGTAATATCTCCAAGTTTGCAGACGACACAAAGCTGGGTGGGCGTGCGTGCTATGAGGAGGATGCCGAGAAACTCCAGTATGATTTGGACAGGTTGGGTGAGTTGGCAGATGCAGTATAATGTGGATAAATGCGAGGTTATCCACTTTGGTGGCAAAAACAGGAAGGCAGATTATTATCTGAACGGCAATAGATTGGGAGAAGGGGAAGTGCAACGAGACCTGGGTGTCCTTGTGCACCAGTCGCTGTAGGTAAGCATGCAGGTGCAACAGGGGGTTAAGAAGGCAAATGGTATGTTGGCCTTCGTAGTGAGAGGATTCGAGTACAGGAACAAGGATGTCTTGCTGCAGTTGTACAGGGCCTTGGTGAGACCACACCTTGAGTATTATGTGCAGTTTTGGTCACCTTATCTGAGGAAGGATGTTCTTGCCATGGAGGGAATGCAGCGAAGATTCACCAGACTGATTCCTGGGATGGCAGGAATGATGTATGAAGAGAGATTGGGTCGATTGGGCTTATACTCGCTGGAGTTTAGAAGAATGAGAGGGGATCTCATTGAAATTTATAAAATTCTAACAGGACTAGACAAACTAGATGCAGGAAGGATGTTCCCGATGGCCGGGGAGTCCAGAACCAGGGGTCACAGTCTAAAGATAAGGGGTAAGCCATTTAGAACAGAGATGAGGAGGAATTTCTTCACCCAGAGAGTGGTGAACCTGTGGAATTCTTTACCACAGAAGGCAGTTGAGGCCAATTCATTAAATATATTCAAGAAGGAGTTAGATATATTTCTTAAGGCTAAAGGGATCAAGGGATATGGGGAGAAGGCAGGGACAGGGTACTGAGTTTGGATGATCAGCCATGATCTCATTGAATGGTGGAGGAGGCTTGAGGGGCCGAATGGCCTACTCCTGCTCCTATCTTCTATGTTTCTATGTTTCTATGTTTCACAGTCACCCTTAAATATTCTGTAACCATTGATGTTTATCTATCAGTGATGGTGCCTATAAGAGTTCTTTGAAGATATATGAATGGGTCACCATGAGCATTACAGATGGGAGTGATTATAATAGTCTTACATGTCAGTAATATTACAGCCTGATAGTTTGTGCTCTTCTGAGTATAATATGGGTACTGTTGACTTACGATGCATTACACAAGCGATGAACGATTGAAGCATGTTTTGTTTAGTGAAAGATTATAGGAGATTTTTCAAGACATTGGTATTGACATAAAGATTTAGAAGGCTGTTGGGGAGGTGTTGAAAAGATTACGGGAACTGTTTAGTGCTACTTGATGAGATCCAGTTGTATTTGTTAATATTTTTCCGCTGAAGGTCATGGATCGTGGAGGACCAACCCGCAACTGTTGGTAGCTCTTAACCACTCCTCATACATGTGGATGTCAGCAGGCTATTCAATTGTTGGGAGCCCATGATAGCCCACCCTGACCCTATCTTTTTTCAGTGTCCACATATACTCTTTCCAGCAGGAAACTGGAACTGTGGCTATTTCTCCGCCCTAGTGCTGGGGTGCTAATACCATTTGCAGTAGCCCAGCTACTATTCCAGCTGAGATAGAATCATACAGCACTGACCAGCAACCGAACACAGTACTGAATCTTGGTCAAAGCCCACTGTTGGCCTTTATCTTAAAGGGGCTGGAGTACAAAGGGGTGGAAGTTACTGAGAGATGCAAAAACTATAGAGTAGTGATAATGGGGGACTTCAACTATCCTAATATAGACTGAGATAGTAATAGTGTAAAGGGCAGAGAGGGGGAAGAATTTCTGAAGTGTGTTCAGGAGAACTTTCTTGATCAGTATGTTTCTGGCCCAATGAGGAAGGAGGCATTGCTGGATCTGGTTCTGGGGAATGAGGTAGGTCAAGTGGAGCAAGTGCCAGTCGGTGAACATTTAGGGAAGAGTGATCATAGTATCATAAGGTTTAGATTAGCTATGGAAAAGGACAGAGAGCAATCTAGGGTAAAAATACTTAATTGAAGGAAGGCCAATTTCAGTGGGATGGGAATGGATCTGGCCCAGGTAAATTGGAATGAAGGATTAGCAGGCAAAACTGTAATGGAACAATGGGCTGCTTTTAAAGAAGAAATAGTTCAGGTACATTCGAGGTATATTCCCATGAGGGGGAAAGGTAGGGCAACTAAAGTCAGAGCTCTCTGGATGACAAAAGAGATAGAGAGTAAGGTGAAGCAGAAAAAGAGCACATATGACAGATGTCAGGTCAAGAATATATCTGAGAATCAGGCTAAATATAGAAAGTTCAGAGAAGTGAAAAATAAAATAAGAGGAGCAAAGAGAGGGTATGAGAATAGAATGGCAACTAGCATAAAAGGTAATCCAAAAGTCTCCTATAGGGAGATAAATAGTAAACGGGTAGTAAGAGGAAGGGTGGGGCTGATTAGGGACCAAAAAGGAGGCCTATGCATGGAGGCAGAGGGTATGGCTCAAGTGCTAAATGAGTACTTTACATCTGTCTTCACCAAGGAAGAAGATGCTGCCATAGACATAGTGAAAGAGGAGGTAGAGGAGATACTGGATGGGATAAAAATTGATAAAGAGAAGGTACTAGAAATGATGGCTGTACTTAAAGTAGATAAGTCACTAGGACCAGATGGGATGCTTCCTAGGACGCTGAGGGAAGTGAAAGAAGAAATTGCAGAGGTACTAGCTGACGTAATAAAACTCACTATGCACTTGGTTTGAACATAAAGCAAGGCTTTAATCAACTTGTTTCAGAACATGGAGGTCTAGTTGTACTTCACTAGTACCTTGTCTTACAAAATGTCCCTGGCAAGCTGGGGCCGACACCCGAGTATTTATACTGCTTGGACGGCGCCACCAGCTGGCCGTCCAGCGTTATTTCACGAGTAGTTTCTTGATGAATGATGAGATTTATAACACTAGCCATAATCTTCCAATCCTCCTTAGAAACGGGGGTGATGCCAGAGAACTGGAGAATTGCAATTGTTACACCCTTGTTCAAAAAGGGTGTAATGATAAACCCAGTAACTACAGGCCAGTCAGTTTAACCTTGGTAGTGGGGAAGCTTTTAGAAACAATAATCAGGGACAAAATTAACAGTCACTTAGACAAGTGTGGATTAATTAAGGAAAGCCAGCACGGATTTGTTAAAGGCAAATCATGTTTAACCAACTTGATCGAGTTTTTTGATGAGGTAACAGAGAGGGTTGATGAGTGCAATGCAGTTGACGTAGTGTACATGGATTTCCAAAAGGCATTCGACAAAGTGCCACATAATAGGCTTGCCAGCAAAGTTGAAGCCCATGGAATAAAAGGGACAGTGGCAGCATGGATATGAAATTGGTGAAGTGACAGGAAACAGAGAGTAGTGGTGAATGGTTGTTTTTCGCACTGGAGGAAGGTATGCAGTGGTGTTCCCCAGGGGTCGGTTCTAGGACCACTGCTTTTCTTGATATATATTAATGACTTTGATGTGGGTGTACAGGGCACAATTTCAAAATTTGCAGATGACACAGAACTTGGAAGTATAGTGAACAGTGAGGAGGATAGTGATAGACTTCAAGAGGACATAGACAGGCTGGTGGAATGGGCGGACACGTAGCAGATGAAATTTAATGCAGAAAAGTGCAAAGTGATACATTTTGGTAGAAAGAATGAGGAGAGGAAATATAAACTAAAGGGTACAATCCTAAAAGAGGTGCATGAACAGAGAGACCTAGGGGTATATGTGCACAAATTGGTGAAGGTGGCAAGCAGGTTGAGAAAGCAGTTAAAAAAGTTTGCGGCATCCTGGGCTTCATGAATAGAGGTTTAGAGTACAAAACCATGGAACTTATGATGAACGTGTCTAAAACACTGGTTCGCCCTCAACTGGAGTATTGTGTCCGGCACCGCACTTTAGGAAGGCTTTGAAGGCCTTAGAGAGGAGGCAGAAAAGATTTATGAGAATGATTCCAGGGATGAGGGACTTCAGTTACGTGGATAGACTGGAGAAGCTGGGGTTGTTCTCCTTAGAGCAGAGAAGATTGAGAGGAGATTTGATAGAGTTGTTCAAAATCATGAGGGGTCTGGACAGAGTAGATAGAGAGAAACTGTGGACACAAATTTAAGGTGATTGGCAGAAGAACCAAAGGCGACATGAGGAAAAACTTTTTTACTCAATGAGTGGTTAGAATCTGGAATGCACTGCCTGAAAGGGTGGTGGAGGCAGACTCAATCATGGCTTTCAAAAGGGAGTTGGATAAATATCTGAAGGAAAAAAAATTGCAGGGCTATGGGGAAAGGGTGGGGGAGTGGGACTAGCTGAGGTGCTCTTGCAGAGAGCTGGCACGGGCTCAACGGGCCGAATGGCCTTCTTCCATTCTGTAACCATTCTATGATTATATGATAAGTTATCCTTCAGTTGTAAAGAGCCTTGGTCAGACCCTATCTGGTGTATTGCACTCAGTTTTAGGCACCACATCTCAGGAGGTGTGTTGGGGAGGGGTGCAGCGCAGATTCACCAGAATGATACCGGAGTTTAGAGGGTTAAATTATGAGGACAGGTTCCGTAAACCTGGCTTGTTTTCCCTTCAGCATAGAAGATTGAGGGGTGATCTGATTAAGGTGTTTAAAGTGTTAAAAGTATTTGATAGGGTAGATACAAAGGCCGTGAATTTAATGGAGGAGGTGTGATGGGGGCGGGACATCTGGTTTCCGCTCCCAGCTGCCTCCGCTCTGCAGACGTGATTTTCCCTTGCTTGGCGGGCTTACCGGCCAATTATCAGGAAGCAGATCTGATGACATCACATGGAGTTTGACAGTTGTTCTGTCAGTGTTTGACAGCATTGAGGTGCTGCAAACACTGACAATCACTGCACAAAGGTGAACGCTTGCACCCAGGCTCTGCAATGACGTCCTCAATTTGCTTATGGAGGGAGTTACAGTACGGAGGGAGGTTCTCTTCCCATCCAAGGGCGGAAGAGACCTCCCCAGGACACCAACATACCTTGCACCTCCACCCAACCCTCTCTATCTACTTTATCACTTCCCCATCTCACTAGCCACCCCTCATACTCACCCTCATCCTACTGGGAAGCATACCAACTAACAACACACAAGGGTAGGCACTTGAAAGGTTTAGCCAATGTCCATGTGAAGTTTCTGGTAATGTGTTGCCATACAGTGAAATCTCATTTTCAAAAAGTGCCCCTTATTGGAAAGATCTGAGCGCACCTTGAGAAGTGTCTTACTGAGTTCCAGTGATTGTTCAGTCATAACTTCACCCCTCCCCCCCCACCCCCCCCACCCCCGCTGTCCATGGCAGGTCCTCACTGCTGCCACGCAGTCACTTGCTGGCCTCGTCCACACGCAAATTGAGGCCACGCGAACACTCACTGCTGCCACCCTAGCTGCATCAGGCAGGATCACCCCAGGCCTTTGCAGCACCACAGCAGGCCATGAATCTGTGGAGCAGTCGATTGTGGCGGATGATCCGGTGCAGCCCCGTCAGAGTGCCCGTGTGTCGGCCGACCACGGTGCAGGTGTCCTCTCTCTGCATGTGAGCATTCCTGATGCCACCGCTGGCACGTCAGCAGTGCAGCTGCCACCACCTGCACAGCAGACTGCTTCCAGACATGCCCAGTTGGAGCAGCCAGCTTGCGGGCCCTCCAAGCCCAGAGGTCGTCCAGGCTGTCCCTCAGGGGCTTCAGCGCTTCCAGACACTCAGCAGGCGTCCCCCAGCCTTGACGCAGCCACTGGGGTCCAATTACGGAGGAGCTGCAGGGAGGGAAGGGGCCAACCTCGTAAGAGGAGTCGGTCTCCATCAAGGGGTCAACAGTAGAGGGAGGTGCTAAGACGTGTCTTTTTTTGAAATGAAGGCCGTCCACACCTGCTGTGTTTGTTTGTTATGTTTTGGTTAGTCTCGCCGGGTTGTCAGACAGTTATCTGTTAGTTTGTTCGTTATGATTTCTGTTACCATTACATTGTCATGCTGGAAGGAAGCACTTGTTTGAAAATAAAGAAAATGTTTTATTTACAATGGAGCTGTAGACTATTTACAATCATGGTGGCCTTCATAGGCTTACTGCGAACCGAAGGGCGCTGTTCCAATCACAGCCAGCATTCCGTCCGAGGGGCCTAGAACTGAGTCCTTATGAGCCTCTGACGAATGGCCCTTCCAGTTTCTGGAGCCCTCCCATCTTCCTCCTCCTCCTCCTCCTCCTGATCCTCCTCGTCCGCATGCTCCTCCTCCTCCTCCTCCTCCTCGTCCGTCTGCTCTGCTGGACCTTGAGGGTCGGCTGGCATTGGCTGGGTGCGTCGGTGGAGCATGCAGCAGACAACGACAATGCGCGCCACATGCTCTGGCAAGTACTGTAGGGTGCCCCCCGAATGGTCTAGACAACAGAAACGCTGCTTCAGCACACCAATTGTGTGCTCCACAATGTTCCTGGTCGCCTGATGGCTGTTGTTGTAATGCTCTTCTGCCGGGGTGCTGGGCAAACGGAGCGGGGTCATGAACCATGGGCAGAGAGGATAGCCCTTGTTGCCAAGAAGCCAGCCTCGTGGGTGAGTCGGGGCCTCAAAAAGGTCAGCCACTGAGGTCTGCCACAGGATGAAGGCGTCATGGCTGCTGCCAGGGAATTGTGCGTTGACCGCCATGATCATCTGCCGGTGATCACAGACCAGCTGGACATTAAGGGAGTGGAACCCCTTGCGGTTGCGGAACTCCTCAGGATTCTGTAATGGCGCCCGCAAAGACACGTGTGTGCAATCAATGGCCCCCTGCACCATGGGGAAGTCCGCAATAGCCGCGAAGCCCTGCGTGCGCTCCCCCTGCTTCTCCAGGGTCACAGGGAAGGTGATTAATTCGTGCCTCCTTTTATAGAGGGCAGCTGTCACTTGCCGGATGTAGCAATGCACCGCAAATTGTGAGATATTTGAGATGTCCCCAGTTGCTGCCTGAAACGAGCCGGTGGCGTAAAAGTTGAGCGCAACAGTGACTTTCACGGCCACCGACAGAGAGGTCCTGCACCGTAGCCGCGGCTGCAGATCCTGAGCAAGCAGGTGGCACAGCTCAGTCACAACATCCTTACCGAATCTGAGCCTTCGCAGACACTGCTCCTCTGACATGGTAAGGTATGAGACCTGCTGCCTAAAAACCCTGGCAGCGTATGGTCGGATTTGGCGACGTCCATTGGCCCTCCTCCTTCTGGCCAATCCCGGCCCTCTCTCCCTCCGTCTCTGTGCCCTTGCCAGTTGTTCAGCCAGGATGACGTTCCCCTCCAAAGCAGCTCCCATTATTCTGTCAGACGAGTAAGACGCAGTAATCTCTCAGGATCAAACTGTTCTGGACAGGGCTGAAGGTCCCAAGGTTCCTCTGGCTCAATGAGAAGACCTCCCTGCAACTGAAGGTCTGCAACTCTCTCCAGCAGCGAGCAGGATGGCCAGGCCAAATGGCTGCCGCTTTTATACTAGTGCTGTCCCCTTTAAAGAGCGCCCCCCGAGTACGAGAAGGACCTGGTAACGTTCCATCCAACTGTCACTAATAGCGCCAGGCGGAACGGAGGGGGGCGCCACTGAATTTCCGGTCCGGGGCGCCAAAAAGGCGTTGCACAATGAAATGACGTCATGATCTGGCTGCGCCCGCAAGCGGGCGCAAAGAGTTAGCGCCGGCGCTAAAAGGCTACTCAATATGGCAGGAAGTGCTGGGATCACTGCGCCCAGCCGAAAATTGGGTAACGCCCCAAATCTCGGGCTCATTAAGCGCTAATCGCTGGCGCAACCAACCGAATTTCTAGGCCAAAAATTATAAATAGGTGGTGAGGGAGTTCAATACAGCTGATGAGAGCAATGCAGACTAGGTTCCAGACTGAAAATAAATCAAAACAAGGGCATCAGTCAGACATTTCTTGCAGAAGTTATACCTGAAAATTATTTGAGATTGCCTTTGATATAATCAGCCTGTACCATGTCATCTCTTCAACACTATCTCAGTGAGGTTTACCTGAACCTTTAGTATACCAGTCCTCCAAGAACAAGGATCTATAATCATTCAAAATCAGCAATGTGGAGCATATCAATTGACCTGCCATTTATTTTATTTAGATTCCCATACTTACCAGTGCAAATGATCAGTTTTCATGCTATTGCTAAACTAACCAGATTGAGTCTAATGTTACAGCCAGGATCCAATACAAATCGCTTTATTGGCATGATAAGGTACATCTTATGTTGCCAAAGCATCAAAATACATTTATGGTTGAACACATAAACGCGGTTCCATTCATACAGTGTATAAACAGGTATATCCCTGAGTTTATAAATATATTTTCGCCTTGTTTATATATATTCTTGTCTTAGTTTACTGGTTGTCCCTCTGTTCATGGCAAGCTGTAACATAGTGTGCCGCCAGTGTTACACAGCTTCTCTCCTCCCCCAGTAGGAATGGGAGTTTTTGGTTGTCAGTCAGATTTCTGAATTCAGGGCATATTTGTGAGAATTTTTGATAGAAATTCTCTCTGATGCCCTGATATTTTCCACAGGCTGTGAGGAAGTGCATCTCTGTCTCAACTACTCCCTGACTGCAGTGAGAGCATATCCTGTCTTCTCTTGGCAGCCTGGTCTGCCTGTGTCTGCCTTTTTCGATCGCTAGGCTATGTTCGCTAAGTCTGTACCTTGTCAAGGTTCTTCTCAGTTTGTTATCCTTTACCATGGTCAGGTAATCAGCTATGTTGTATTGTCTGTTTAGGGCCAAGTAGCAATTGAGTTTGCTTTGGGTTTTTGTTGTTTCTGCCCAATATGACAGATATTTTTCCTTTTGCTTAGCGACGATTGTGTTGGGTCGAATTCTTTGTGTTACCCTGTCACTGTCCTGGGGCTGGTTATTGTTAGTATTGTTAGTAGTTACTTTATTGAGTCCCAGGACTAGTTGACTGAGGGTATTCTTCTTTATGGTCAGCTCTTGACATTTCAGGGCGTCGTAGTGATAGCATTGGGGGTTGCTCATTTGTAGGTGATTCCAAAATTTGGTGGCTCTTTTTTGGATAGTGATTATTAATGGGTATTGGCCTAGTTCCGCCCTGCATGCGTTGTTTACTGTTTTCCTTTGAGTCCGGAGGATACTTTTACAGAATTCCGCATTGATACAGGATAAACAGAGCTAGGTTCAAAGGAATCCATAACCTGAGGGATTTCTTGAAGAAATTAACCAATTTATTTCTGAACCCATGAAACCTGAAACACTCTGATATAAGGTGGAGCGAGTTCCCCATGCCCTCATTCTCAATAGGACGGGGTCTATTTAATATCTATAGAATTAAATCTACAAGGTGTGATGTAAAACCTGTTTAGCATCATTATTTAAATAAGTTGGAGAGAGATAAGACACTTATCAGCGTGATTTACGAATCTAGGTGCATTTATTTAGACTAAAATCCATTCACAGACTATTCACAGGTAACAGTATTAGTGCACAATGAGTTAAAGAGCATGAAATCAGCCATTAAGAGGTGAAATACCCTGAAATATGCCAAATTGGCATTTCCTACATTGTCATGCAATTAAACATGTGCACTATTAACTACATTTGGAATAATATTGAACACCTCCTATACTGTTAGACTAATGCTCACAGATTTCCCACATATAGTCAGGCACATATGGAACTGTTGTGATTCATAGGACTATAGGGATTCATTAATGTAGATTATGATCCAATCATAAGAACATTTTTGGATCTGAAAGGAATGTATAAAAACTGTATACCTTTAATGACATTATACAATAGAGGAGAAAGGAGTCACACTTAATGCTGTCTGTCAGCCCCTCCCCCTCCATTTCTTATTTCCTCCAATTGGTTTTCAAAAGGTGAATGTCACAATTTGAATGGGGACAGCAGACAACATTCCCAATCATGATGTCAATTTTGAGGCAGAATTTTCTGACGTCACGCAAGTTCTATACAAAATATCTGCTCTCAGGCGGCAAAAAATAAACACAGTAATAAGGGGTGCCACAGATATCTGCAATTGTCTGGGGGCCTCGTTTAATGACACTTAGGAGTGCTACAGCAAATTAGTGGCATATATATTTTTGTAGAGACAATGGCCTAGAAATTCAGTATAGCCACTTTTGGGGCGGTAAAGTCGGGCGGGCGCTAAAGTTTGCGCCCGCCGGAAAGTGGAGGCCACTTCGCCGATATTCAGTAGCTTTGGCCAAGGAGTTTGCTCGAGCACTAAAACTGGCGTTGCACCCCTATCTTTAGGCGCTAAGCCGGCGGTGCAGACTGATACCGCCAAGGCCGGGCGCAGCGCAGGTGCGGTCATGTTTTGATTGACAGCAGACACCCTGGCGCCGGCCAGCTCTTAAAGGGGGAAGGGTCGACTTGGTCTGCTGCCACGCCCTGGATACTGCAGCCCTCCAGCTAGGCCTAAACACTGCTGCTGGAGAGAAATAGCGCCAGCAAGGATGCAGAGGGCCCGTGAGCGAGCGCAGCGCTTCTCTGCCCATGATTTAAAGGTGCTGGTTAGGGCTTTGGAGAGGAGAAGAGGTATCTTGTTCCCGGACAGTGGCAAGAAGGCTCCCAAGAGGCTGTACAGGAGAGCCTGGAGGGAAATCGGCCAGAGGGTCACAGCCAACAGCGATGTCCCCAGGACTGGTGACCAATGCCGGAAAAAGTTTAACGACCTCACTCGGTTGGTCAGGGTGAGTACCCTTTCCAGTGTCCTCCTCATCCTTGCATGTGCACCTCACATTATGGGCAAAGGGACCTCAAAGGCCTAATGGCCAGCCCTCCTCCAGCAGCTATGGCACTGGCATGAACATCAATAGCACTTTCTGCACTTTACACACTGGCCAAGCTATTCGACCATGGGAGGCAGTGCACACAACAACAGGGCACCACACTGGCCAAGCTATTCCACCATGGGAGGCAGTGCACACAACAACAGGGCACCACACTGTACTTAGAAGCCGTCCTTTCTCTTGCAGGCCAAGCTGGCCGAGAATCTGAAGAGCCGGACTGTCACCGGGGGAGGCCGTGCCCAGTTCCAGGAGCTCAGTGACCTGGAGGAGCGCGTGGGTCGACTCATGGGTGCCCGGGTGATTGGCCCCGTTGCAATTGGAGATGCCGACCCTGTGCTGGGCCCCAATGGTAAGGACATGACCGTTTGGACCTCTCTCGTTCCCCTTGCGCTTCAGATCTACATCCTTTGCCACTGTCCGACCAATGCGCAGAATGCCACCACTCATGCCTCCCTCGCTGACGCCCTGTCCTCACTCCAAAGCTACTCTTGTGCCTTCCTGCTTTCAGCTGGTGAGGAGGAGGTCCCTGAAGCTGCGAGTGTCAGTCCCTCGGAAGAGGAGGACGACGAGGAGCAAGAGGAAGGCGGCACATCGGGGGGAACCCTCATCCGCGCCAGGGGATGGCAATGGAGGGGACACATCTTGCCTGGAGCAGAGCCAGGGGGAAGTGTTGCAGGGGGGTGTAGCTCCTGTGCCCAGTGGCGTCCAGCCACGCGGGAAGGGTCGGGCAGCATGGCTGCCTTCTCCCCAGAGGGGGGAGGTGTTGCAGGGGAGTGCAGTTGCTGGGCCCAGTGGCGTCCAGCCACGCGGGAAGGGTCGGCCAGCTCGGCGGCCTTCTCCCCAGAGGGAGAGTCCGGCCTCCAGTCCGGAGACGGTCCTTGCCCAGGAGGTGCGCCTCCTTGATCAAATGTCCGCGGACTCGGATCGTCGCCACACCGAGTTCATGGGGGTTGTGGCACGGTTGCCTGAGGCCATTGAGTCCCTGGCTCATAGTGTGGCTGATTTCGGGGCCTCACAGGCCAGGGGTTTCGAGCAACTCGCGGCAGCACAGGCCAGGGGTCTCGAACAATTCGGGGCATCACAGGACGCGAGTCGGTCCGAATTCAGGGCCGCACAGGCAGCGAGTGGAGAGTTGACGAGTGGTGCCGTGCAGTCACTGGCTGGTCTGATGCGGGCACAGACCAGGGCAGTACGGGCACTCACTGCTGCCACACTCGCTGTGTCACGCACGCATCGCCAGGGCACCCGCCGCGCTGCTGCAGCACAGCGGTCTGGCCTTCACCAGATTGCTGCGCTTGCTGCAGTGCCAGCCCGGCCGACTGCCAGTGTCTCTGGCGACCAGCGAGTGCCTGGCATCAGCCAGCTTGCCCCCATTGCTGCAGCCGCCACTGCCACTCCCCCAGCAAAGCTGCGACGAGCTGCTGGAGAGACTGATGCTGCCCAGCCACAGCTGCAGCAGTCAGCAGCCGGCCCCTCCAGGGCCGGAGCTCGTCTAGGCCGACCCCCAAGAGCATCTGCCGTCACGCATTGTGCCCCTCAGGAGCCTTCCCCCAGCCTTGCAGCACCCACAGGGCCCAGGTTGAGGTGGAGCAGCAGGTCGGCCAGGGGCCGGAAAAGCCTGGACAAGGACTCGCCCTCTCGGCACACAAAGTAGAGTGTGTTGCCAAATGTTTTTTTATATGGGGGTGTTTGTGTTCTGTATGGGGGGGGTTTATTTTGGTAAGGCCGAAGATGAAGGCAAATGTTTTTTTATATGGGGGTGTTTGTGTTCTGTATGGGGGGGTTTGTCTTGGTAAGGCCGAGGATGAAGGCCACTTGGATGGACAAGTTTTGTTATTCCTCCCCAGGTTGTGGGAGTGAGATATGTTTTTGACTGTTTTTTGGGGGTCTTGTCTGTTTTTGGGTTTCATGTGGGAAGGGCCCTGAGTTTGTTCAATAAAGCTTTTTATTTATTCAGCTTGTCCATGTGTGATGTTTCAAGTGGTTGTTGCGTTAACCGGCTGAGGGCTTGCGGAGCGGCTGCATTCATGTGCCTTCATTGCCACAAGCCATTCCCTGACAGGGGGCCTAGAAGTGTCGTTCAATAAGCCGCCGACGGACGGCCCTTGGACCTTGTGGCTCCCTCCTGGGCTGGTACTCCTCCTCCTCCTCCTCCTCCTCCTCATGGTCCTCCTGCTCATCCTCCTGAGGTGGTGGTCCAACGTGAGGTGGCAGTGCCTGAGTCCTGCGGATAGCCAGGTTGTGCAGCATGCAGCAAACGATGACGAACTGGGAGACTCTATCTGGCGAATACTGTAGAGATCCGCCGGAACGATCCAGGCAGCGGAACCGTTGCTTGAGGACGCCAATCGTTTGCTCTATGATGTTCCTTGTGGCTTGATGGCTTTCGTTGTATGCCTCCTCAGCAGGGGTCCTGGGCGCGCGGAGCGGGGTCATGAGCCATGTACACAAAGGATAGCCTTTGTCCCCGATAAGCCATCCTCTTGGGGGAGGCTGTGCCTGGAACATGTCAGCCACAGTAGTCTGGCGCAGGATAAATGCATCATGGCTGCTGCCTGGAAAGCGGGCATTGACAGCTAGGATGCGCTGCCTGTGGTCACACACCAGCTGTACATTGAGGGAATGGTAGCCCTTCCGGTTGTGGTAATCCTTGGCATTGTCGATAGGTGCCCGCATAGCCACATGCGTGCAGTCAATGGCGCCCTGCACCATGGGGAAGTCGGCGATCCTCGCAAATCCGACTGCGCACTGCTCCTGCCTCTCTAGGGTCGTGGGGAAGGAGATGAATTGGTGTCTCCTTGCGAAAAGGGCATCGGTGACCTGCCGGATGCAGCGATGCACGGCGAACTGGGAGATGTTCGCTATGCCCCCAGCAGTGGCTTGGAAGGAGCCGCTTGCATAAAAGTTCAGAGCCACCGTGACCTTCACTTCCACCGACAGAGACGTCCTGCACATCAGCTGTGGACGCAGATCTCTGTGAAGCAGCTGGCAGATCTCTGCAACCACCTCCCTTCTGAAGCGCAGCCTCTTAACACAATGCGCGGCAGTCATGGTGAGATAGGACATCTGCTGGCGGTATTCCCTGAGTGGGTAAGGCCTACGTTGCCGATGCCTGATGGCCCCTCTGCATCTAGGCACGGCTGCCCCTCTCACACAGCGTCTGCGAGCCCTTCGCACATAATGCTGGAACTGAGGGTTGGAACCCCATGCAGCCCCCATAATATACTTGCAAACAGTGAAATCACAATGAGTCAAATTTCCAAGCTCTGGCCAGAAGCCAAAAATACCTCTCCTATGTTGGCCCAAATCAGTAAGGTCTCTTCCTTGGTCTCTGTCCAGAAATCCGTAGCACTAAAGTCATTGCAGCAAAATGGCTGGCCTTTATAGTTCAGTCTAAGTGCCCTTTAATTAGCACTCCCCGAGGCCCACAGGGCCTCTGCTGCGTTCCACCTCACAGTTCTTAACAGCGCCACGCCCACATTGGGCGGGCGCCACTGAAGTTCCGGTTTGGGGCGCACAAACGGCGTTGCACGACGAAATTACGTCATAAGCTGCGCGCGCAGCTGAGCACGCGCAAACACTTTGCGCCGGCGCTAAATGTCAACTGAAGTTGGGCGTAGGTGCAGATCGGTCTGCGCCCGGGCGCTAAGTGCCTAGCGCTCGAAATCTACTCCTCTTATGGCGCTAACGGCTGGCGAACGCAACTGAATTTCTAGGCCAATATGCTCTCTAGCTAATCCTATGAGCTGTATGGCACAAAGCAGGCTACCATTTACACATATACAGCAAGGAAATAGGCATGACTCACATGCCTGAGCATTGCTAAAAATTAACGGTTAGGATTCAGGATCATTTTGCAGTATATGTTACATGCAAGTAACTGACTTCACGTTGCGCTGACGGCACAGTTGTATTGTAAATGAAGCCTGACTCTGGTGGCAGGTTCCAACCTGACGCTGGAAGCAAGCAGAGGAGGTGGTCTTACTCTGCTCTTCTTTAGAGTCTGCTTGAGCCTTGACACCTGTTTAATATCAGGGTGAAGCTGTTTTGTCTTCACACAATCATGAATGTGTGGCATGTGAATGCACCATTAGATGCTTCAATTTTTTTTAAATAAAGTAGTGACCACTTTCTGTTTCAGGAGTTAGTGAGGTCTGTAACTGAGCATGAAGGGATGCTGCAATTTTCCAGAAAATTCCCGAGCACAAGATTGATATATAAATGTAGGGCACTGGTAAATTGGAACGTTTTATTTAAATGTTGGCCCTGAATTTGCGGTCGGTATGATGGCGAACTGTCCCAGTACGCTGTCATACCGCCTTTGAAACTGAGCGTATGAGCTTGCACTAAATCCCGAACTTGCGATCTGTCAAGTTACGACTACACAGAGGCTTCGCTGCAGCTTTCACCTCCTGATAGGAATCAGCCTGCTGGTGAAAAGCTGGGCTAATTGCCCAGCTACTCCAAAGTAATTACGCTGAAAGTTATTAAGTCTTGTGCTAACAGGCGCAGGAAGCCTGTTGCACAGCGTAAGGGGACTGGATGAGAAAATTGTAATAAAGAAAGTTCTTGTCAACAATTTGTAACAGCAGAGTACACAGTGCTGAGGCTTGCAATAACAAAGGGGAAGATTTGTCCTTTACAGCAAAATTATAAATGTATTTATAAGTGCATTTATGATTTTGCTACATGTAGTGAACAGAACAAATCTTCCCACAAAACTAGTTAACAGTTTTAGCTGTTAGTAACGGAGTCATGTCTTCACTTTTGTCTGCAGAATATGCTCCATTTAATTTTAATTTGTAAAATGCCAAAAATGGCAATGGTATTGCATATTGGCTCACCTACATTTCCACTTTTTCACTAGTAATAGACATCGATTGAAAAGACACGCAAAACTTATTTAAATGTGGAATACAATTGTTTAATGATGCCTTCCAATGCATTGTCTCAGTTTCATTGATCTTTAATGGAGACCAAATGATGATCGAGCCCATCTCGAGGTGGAACGTAATTGTAAAACTACAGCTGAATTCCTGTTAAAAGAGTTAACGTGGAAAGCTTAAACATGTCATGAGACATGGGCCTAGAAATTCAGTTTGGGCCCGCCAGCTGGTTGCGCCCAAAAGTTAGCGCTGAGCGCGGAGCCAGTTGCGCCCGTCAGATATTCGGTTTTTGCGCCCCAAGTCGGAACCGGGCGCTATTCCAGGGTGTGCCCGCCCCCGCTTGGGGCGCTGAAACTGAATTTCAGCGCTGTAGGCGCCGCTGCGCCACCCGATGCGGTGTGGCAGGCTGCGGTACTGCAGGCCTCCTCCTTCTCTTAAGGTGGAGGTGCCTGCAACGGGGAGATCGCCGCTGGATTGTGCCGGCAAATGAGCCCGGCACCACAGAGAAGTGCCGGGCTCGCAGAAAGCAGCCGGCAATGCCGCGGGGGGGGGTGGTGGAGGAGGCCGGGGAAGGAGGTGCGGGCAGGCGGCCGCCGAAAAAGCGGCCGGCCGCACCTCCACCTTTATGCGCCCCACTAAGGCTGCAGTAAGGCCCTGGTCTCCGGATGTAAGTAGCGGCCGCCACGGAGGAGGCGGCGGCAACTGAATATGGGATTCGGGCCGGCATCGGGGCGGAACCGGGGCACTGCGCACACCGATGACGTCATCGGTGCCGGCGCAGCGCTACCGGCTACCGCCGCCATTACCGCAGTGCTGAATATCAGCGCGAACTCCTCTATTGGCGCAAAAGCCCTCTTTGGGCGAAAACTGGGCGCAAAGCCAACCGAATTTCTAGGCCATGATATTTAAGTTCTTGAGACTGGTCATGTTTCTCTTACAGCAATTGCACCTTGAAGTGGCTATAAATTTTTCTTCTCCCCACTAATTTTCATTTACCCTAACCTTCCAGTTTTTCATGCGCTCAACAACTTTTTTGATATTTGCTTCTTATTGCTGACCTTGTTCTACTGTCATAAATGTATTTGTGAATGTTTCATTTCCATTCTTGTCCTATATGAGTGAATCCCTCCTCTTGTCACTTCGTACTTAAGGGCTCAGCGGTAGTTTATAGGCTAAGAATCAGGAAGTAAAACCACCGCCCCACGTGACCCCAGGTTCGCAAACACACAACGGTGCGCTCCTGGGCTCCATGGGGGAGTGCGCAGCGTGGAACTCTGCATCGTTTTAAAGGAAGTGCTCACTGGGAGGATCACACGAGGTAGGTGCGGATTTACTTGCGATGTCGGCGGTGTCCTCCTTAGCTTCGCCGCCGACCGCTAATTCAGGCCCATGATGTATTGACATCAATCTCGGGAGCTAAACATTTTATACGAGCTCAAGAAATCAGTGTTGAACAATGTACTTGGAACTGAGCCTGGGCCTTCAAATTCAAGATGGCGGCTAATCATCTGTAGACAGCAATGAGAAGCAACTCACCTGGCATAATGGAAAACAAGCATCATCTTCAATATGATGTTCAGCCAATGTTGTTGCATTGGTTTAGAATCACATGATGCAATGCCATAAATTACATCAAATCCACCATGATGACCAAAAATGCCAAATAGCTATTATGGCTCTTTCCCTCCTTGAAGTGATTTAGCATGCACTTTGTAATGATCACAATGCCCCTTTTGAATTTTTTTAATTCATTCATGGGATGTGGGTGTCGCTGGCAAGGTCAGCATTTATTGCCCATCCCTAATTGCCCTTGAGAAGGTGGTGGTGAGCCGCCGCCTTGAACCGCTGCAGTCCGTGAAGTGAAGGTACTCTCACAGTGCTGTTAGGGAGTTCCAGGATTTTGACCCAGTGATGATGAAGAAACGAGCAATATATTTCCAAGTCAGGATGGTGTGTGACTTGGAGGGGAATTTGCAGGTGGTGGTGCTCCCATGCATCTGCTGCCCTTGTCCTTCTAGACAGTAGAGGTTGCGGGTTTGGGAGGTGCTGTCAAAGATGCCTTGGCGAGTTGCTGCAGTGCATCTTGTAGATGGTACACACTGCAGCCATAGTGCGCCGGTGGTGCAGAGAGTGAATGTTTAAGGTGGTGGATGGGGTGCCAATCAAGCGGGCTGCTTTGTCCTGAATGGTGTTGAGCTTCTTGAGTGTTGTTGGAGCTGCACTCATCCAGGCAAATGGAGAGTATTCCATCACACCCCTTACTTGTGTCTTGAAGATGGTGGAAAGATTTTGCGGGGTCAGGAGGTGCGACACTCACCACAGAATACCCAGCCTCTGACCCGCTCTTGTAGCCATAGTATTTATGTGGCTGGTCCAGTTAAGTTTCTGGTCAATGGTGGCTCCCAACAATATCATTAAGCAAAATTACATTTTAAAAATAAACTAGTCACCAATCAGTGCCTATTGTGTGAAACAGGTTCTGGTGGTAGGCCCGTGAACATGGTAATTGTAGAGCACGTTTGTGTCCCAAAATAGTACCATGCTCCAAGCCTCCTACCAAATTCAAACATGAGTGAGAGGGGGAGAGGCGTTGGAGTTTGGGGATCACCAGACAAATGTGATGGGGGCGGAACAAACAGGAACATACAATGAGCAATGTTGCTGCTAAGCTGCACGGTCTGGAGATCCGGCGCAGGCGGCTCACTGGCTTTTCAATAGGAGAAACCATGCATGCGCGAAAATTTGAATGGGCCGCACAGCCAGTTAAAGGGACCATGCACCAAAAAAAAAATTCAAAGGAACATTGACGACGAGGAGCTTCAGCCCGAGCACCAAACCCCTTTTCTGATATCCACTGGTACTTCTTAAATAAAATGACAGCTGATTAGTTTCAAATTATTGTGGTGTTCACAAATTCCATATTACGAGCCTTCACCTTTTTGTTTTCATTTGAAATGCTTCCACTGAGTGATGTACACGAGAGCTAAGGCCAGTATGATGGCTGCTTCATCCATAGCCTCGTTAGTAGGTCACTGGATCATCACACTGAAACCAGAAGCGACCGTATCAATCTGAAATTCAACGTACATGTTCGGGATTACTTGTCAGATTACGCCTTGTGCGTTTACACAAAATTCCTTTGTCCACTATTGTAATGGGACATTAGTCGGTTTATTTGTACAATGTAATTTCAAGAATTTTTTTTTAAATGTCTAAGCTATCAGTAGTCAAGTGACCCTATTTAGAGAGCGAGTGTTAATGTGTACTGAAGGGAGAGGACCATTTTCCTGCCCCTCAATCACAGCGGGATTTTGTTTAATTAGCAAGTTTGGATGCCGTGCAGAGCTTAAATAAAGGCAGTTCCTCGACACATAAAAACCAGTAGATGACAGAATTATGCTGCTAACCATTCAGATGCACCATGCAGATAATCATCTGCAACATATATACATCCTGTGGCTTGGCTGAATCGGCTTTCACTTTGGTTATTGTGGTTTCGGAGCACAAGCACATATATCTGTGCTTATTACATTCTGGCAATTTCCCAAGACTGACCATGAACATATTTGTCTTGTCTTGCATTTGCATGCAAAACAGCTTCAAGACATAACAGCTCTGGAATATCCTTGACTCCTGGTACTGTGGAATCGGGCAGATGCAGAAACAAACACCATGGGGGAAATTTCACCCACAAGGGCAGGGGGGGTGTTGGGGGCGGCTGGGAGGTAAAAATTTTAACATCTCAAACTCGACACCAACACGTCCACTTCCAGTTTTAACAGAGGCAGTTCGAGGGATGGGTGGCCAATCTGCTCTCAGGAGGTGGGTCTCTCACTAAAATCTTTTAAGCAGGCTGTGTGGCTCCATTTTAGCAGGCTTTTTATTTTTCACCCATGGAGGCCGGGTTTCCTGGAGCTCGGGAATCCCAGCTGGCAAAAGGAGGTGAGAAACATTGAAACATAGAAGATAGGAGCAGGAGTAGGCCATTCGGCCCCTCGAGGCACCTCCGCCATTCAATGAGATCATGGCTGATCATCCAAATTCAGTACCCTGTCCCTGATTTCTCCCCATATCCCTTGATCCCTTTAGCCTTAAGAAATATATCTAACTCATTCTTGAATATATTTAATGAATTGGCCTCAACTGCCTTCTGTGGTACAGAATTCCACAGGTTCACCACTCTCTGGGTGAAGAAATTCCTCCTCATCTCAGTCCTAAATGGCTTACCCCTTATCCTTAGACTGTGACCCCTGGTTCCGGACTCCCCCACCATCGGGAACATCCTTCCTGCATCTAGTCTGTCTAGTCCTGTTAGAATTTTATAAGTTTCAATGAGATCCCCTCTCATTCTTCTAAACTCTAACGAATGCAAGCCCAATTGACCCAATCTCTCTTCATACGTCATTCCTGCCATCCCAGGTATCAGTCTGGTGAATCTTCACTGCACTCCCTCCATGGCAAGAACATCCTTCCTGTAGGGGGTTTTGTTCCAGGGGCTTATTGTAGGTCAGCCAGTTATGATTTCCTGAGCTGCCCTGCCCACTGTGCAGTTGCGAATCGCTTTCCCCTTCCTGATTCTGAGCTCAGGACTTATCTATCGAGTGGTAACAAGGACAAATGAACAGACCAGTGGATTGGTGCAAGGAAAACCAATGTTTATTCATTAGAAAAGCTAACACTACAAGAAAAACAGTATTATACAGAAGATAAAAGAAATCGCTATGGATGCACTACAGTTTTACACTTAACGGGAGAAGAAACGGACACAACGAGGGAAAAATTCTAAAATCACAATTTTGTAATACCCCTTTAACTCCCACCCTTACACCTAGCTAGGTTGTCTTGTGACGGCCAGAAAGACAATGCTCACCAGTGAAACAGATGAAAAGGCCTGGCCCTTGTGTCCCGCTGCTGCCGTCGAAATGTGCTTGCGATGCTTTCTAGATGGTTTTCCTTCTTGGTTGCTAGCAGACAAACAGGACACTGGGCCGAGGCGAAGAGAGAGAGAGAGAGGTGCTGGGCCGCCCCAGTTATATCCTCTCGGCAATGGGTCATTATCGCGCCTCATCAGTCCGTTCCATTGTCCGATTTGGGCTCGAAAACGTAAGACAAGAGGACCTTGATTTTGGCCCATTTACGTTGATGGCACCGATCAGTACCACAACTGCCTTTCCATTGTTTTCTGAATGTCCTTAATTGTTCTGAATGTTCTTCAATTGTTCTGAATGTTCCTCAATTGTTCTGAATGTTCCTCAAGCAACTGGGACTATCTCCGCCCGAACTTAGATTGTGTAGGCAAACAATTGATAACCTGCCTCAGGGCATGAATACAACTGAGCTTGCCTCACTGCATTGTTCAGATTAAACAGTCTGTGAAGCTATCAGAAAATCCATATGGATGCCGCAGGCCCTTTGGCTATGTGTCTGACCGCAGCCATTTTGAGAGGCCCTGGATTTTTAAAACACAGTCACTCCAAGGTTTCTTTAATAACTCCAATTAATCTTCGGGGGGGGAACATATGAAATTTTGCGAATCCCTTCAGTCCCCCCTGTGGATACTTAAACTTGCTTGAAGTGTCCATTCAAGGTGAGCAAAATTTCTGACCGCCGCTGTAGTGTATGTAACCGTTCTACCTTTAAGAGAACTATTGTATGTAACCATCCACCTTTAAGAGAACTATTTTAGGTGTTGCACTACTTTATCTTGGCTGCGGTATACTGTAATACCGGTGGTGACCACACCGGTATATAAGTGCTGTGTAATGAGTGATTGGGCAGATTCGCCCTGACCTTCGAATAGTAAAGTCCTGTTAAAGTTTACTCTTGTAGTCTGTGTAATAATTTGCAATATAACACACAGATTTTACAGTGGCGACGAGTTCGATCTTACCCTGCGGCAGCGATACATCCGAAGCAGTTAACGAGCGTCGAGAAGAGGCATCCGCCCTCGTCGTTCTGCTGAGAGAAGACTCGAGTCTGCAGAGCAAGGAAGAAGGAAGAATTCAGACACGAAGCCTTCCATCAGCAACAGGCAGTGATCGTCCCTTCTGTCACGGTGGTGAGTGAGCCGATCAGCCACGAGAAGCAAGTGAGTAGGGGGGAAATAAAAAGAAACGGAGGATAAGGGCGGTGAACTCGACCACGGTGGGGGGAAAGGAGCCGGACAGAAGTCGGGGCCAGAGACGCTGAGACTGGGGCAGCGTAGGGCACGGAAGCCGCGGTACAAGCGGGAACGCAGCCGGTGTGAGAGACCGGGCTACAAGCGGGAACGCAGCCGGTGTGAGAGACCGGGCTACAAGCGGGCTGGGAGATGCAACAGCGTCGTGAGACAGCTCGACCGCGACCGGCGAAAAAGGCCGGGCAGCTACCGAGGCCGCGAGGCGCTGCGACCGGGATCGTAAGGCGCGGGAAGAAATAAAAAAAATAATTAATAAATAAAACCGCGGAGAACTCAGCCGCAGCCGGGGGAGGAAAGGACCGGATGGCGAGAGGGCTGGGAGGCGCGATTGGAAGCCGCTGAGGGAGAGGCAGAGCCCGAGCGAGCGGGAGAGACAGAGCCCGAGCGAGGGGGAACGGGACCGAGCGAGGGAGACCGAGCGAGATTCCGCCCAGCGGCTGGAACTGTTCACCGCCAACGGGTTGTCCCCAGTGCCGGTTGCCCTGCCGAGAAAAGGGAACAAGGAACGCACTGAAGCCGGCGCGCAGGCTGCGAACCCCGAAAGCCAGCGGTCGTCGCCCGAGAGCAAAGCTTACCCCTCCCGCCAGGGGAAGAAACGCGGGAAGCCGCCAGTAGGCGGGGAAGAAGACAGGAGCGGGAAACCGCCATTTTGAAAGTGGGCGGGGAAGAAGACAAGCGCGGGAAACCGCCATTTTTGGAAAAAAAAAAGTAACAAACAAATTCGTGGTTGTTTCTCAGAAAGATAGTGAAGATGCCTAAGCATGGTAACATCAACGATTTCGATTCCGAGGTGGAAGATTGGGCCATGTATGTAGAACGCATCGAGATATATTGTGAGGCCAATAAAATAGCAGATGATGTTAAAGCTCTAACCTTACTAAACTCAATGGGGGCGAAGACATACGGGCTATTGAAGCATCTTCTATCATCAGCTAAACCGGCGGATCAGACTTTCGCTAATATTGTTGCTGTCCTGAAGGATCATTTGAACCCCACACCGCTGATGTTGGCGGAACGATTCAAATTTTATGCGAGAACGCAACGGAAAGAGGAAAGCAACGCGGAATACTTGGTTGAACTGCGTAGACTAGCGAAATACTGTCAGTTTGGGGAAAATCTGACAGAGGCATTGAGAGACAAGTTCGTGTGCGGGTTGTCGAAGGAAGGAACACAAAAGCGACTGCTCGAAGAGAACGATCTTACACTTGATAAGGCTGTCCTTATTGCAGCATCGCACGAAGCCGCCGCGAGAGGCACTGCGGAAATGCAGCTGAAGGCGTTGTACCTGAAGACTTCGGGTACAACGAAATGTTATCGTTGTGGGAAGACAACACACGACCAGAACCAATGCTGGTTTAAAAACCAGGAATGTAGAAAATGTGGCAAGCTTGGTCACATAGCTAAAGTATGCCGGTCAGGAAAGAAGACCAGCAACAACAAAAAGTCACCGCAGGGAAAGTACAGCAAGGTACATAAGGTGGCTGAGAAGAGTTCAGATGAACAGAATTCGGATTCAGACCCAAACGGCCAGGAACTGGGTAGTCTGAGAATTCACAATGGGAGTAAGGAAGCTGACCTACAAACTATCTGGGTCATGCTAAAAATAGCCGGAGTCCAAGTGAAAATGGAATTGGACACAGGATCAGCCCTATCAGTCATAAATCGAAGGGATTACAACCAGCTATTCTCACATATACCCTTGAGAGATACCAAGATCGTATTGCAGACATACACGGGGCATAAAGTATACCCCATCGGGAAGATAAAAGTCAAGGTGAGAGACAAGGGCAAAGAACACCAAGGAATGGACTTATATGTACTACCTGAGGGAGGTCCACCACTTCTGGGACGGGAGTGGATCAGGGAAATAAACATGGAATGGCACTACCTAAAAGCAATAACGAGTGAGAACTCGGTGAAGACAATCAGCTCAGACTCTGAAACTGATGACGATAAGACCAGCCCAGGTGCGAAAGACAAGTCTAAAATGGACTTGCTGACTAATGTTGGAAAAACGAAGGAGTGCATAAATGCTTATGCTTCAGAGGAGAACAAAGTTTCAGAACAGAATTCCATTGAACAACAACAACATAGTTTGACAGAGAATTCTGAGTCTGTCCAGTTTACAGACATACACATTTCTGAGGAACACCGGGCTCGAACTCAACTCCATTTCAAATTACAACAGCAATTAGAACAATTGAGTTGCCGTCTCGAGCAAGAGACAACAGCAATGAAAAAGTTCTTTGACACAGAGTGGGAGAATCTGGAAAGACAACAGAAGCAGCTGATGGAGAAAATGGAGCAGGAGCACAGAAACCGTCTGCGCGAGGAGGCCAAACGAATCAAAGCTGATTCGGTTTCTGAAGGTGCGTGCTCTAATCTGGTGGAGCAAGATGTTCAGCAACTGAAGGCGCTTGTTAGCAGGTTGCAGGCAGAAAAGGCTGATTTGGTCGCCATGAATTCCGAGCTCCTACTGAAGTTGGGTGCAGCATCACCGGACGATTCATTTGTGGAAATTCGAATGGTGGAGGCTGCGGATGATGGCGAAGTAGAAACAGCAAAGGAGCCCCAGGGCAAGGTTATAAACAGCCCTGCAGCTACTGGGAAACGTCTGAGGTCAGAAGAGTTAACGGTCAGCCAACTCCTTCATATGCTGAGGGGCAAGAATCTGCAATGGGAACAATTTGAACACGAGCTTCAATCTTCAAAGGAAAGGGGTTCGGAGCTCTCAAAAGTTATTGAAATAGCTGAGGTTGCAACACAGACTGCGAAGATGGCAGCAGAGCAACCCTTGGATGCCAAAATTACGCTAACTCACGTCAATGTCGAACAACAAAATGCTGAAACAGCTGCTCCAGTAGAGGGATTGAATAGTACGATCAATCAATCTCCGAATGAAGTTGAAGCATTGAAATCACGAATGAGGTCATTAATAAAAGACTTGCAGGAAGCCCAGAAAAAGCTGGAGGAAGCTGAACACATGAAGCAGTCTCTTCAGGAGAGATGTCTGGACTTGGAACAAAAGCTGGCTAACGTCCAGCTGGGCATGGAGGAAATAAAAGACCCTCTCGCTGGCCTAGCTCAGGACGACACCGATTATTACCATGTCCTGTTGAACGACACTGAATATAACGATGACCTGTTCTGCCCAGCTTGTGGGGAAATCTTCCGAAGTGCAAAAACCCTGAAGAATCACAAAAAGTCTCAGAAACACCGGGAGATGGTGGCGCTGCTAAGGCAACAGGAGAAAGAGGAGGAGGAACTGTGCATGTGGCTGGCAGCAGAGCACAGAGAGTCTCCAAGAAGCAGGGAAGGAAAAGACGAAACAGAAGAAGATGACCCATCTGAACCATTATCACCTCTACCAGATCACGCACGTGGTCCCTCCGAACGGAGCCAAATCAGTTTGGAAGTAGAAAAACTTCCCAAGGTACTCAAGCTTTTAGAAGTCAGCAATGCTGGTTCAGAAGTGACGGAAGTTCAAGCTGTTAAGTCCAGTGAAGGACTATTGGATGAGTCACCCCAGCAAAGTGAACCGACTACACCACAGGGAACTGCTACACCACCGAGGCGTTGTCCAGACCGAGTCAAGAAGCACAGGAGGCGCCTCCACAGAGACTGAATCTGTGAACTGTTTTCCACAGAGACTGAATCTGTGAACTGTTTTCCGCAGAGATTGAATCTGTGAACTGTTTTCCGCAGAGACTACATCTGTGAACTGTTTTTACATGAAGTTGGATATATGTTATGATGTTATGTTTAATGGGGAATAAGTATGTTGTAAGCTAAAAAGGGAGGATTGTAGTGTATGTAACCGTTCTACCTTTAAGAGAACTATTGTATGTAACCGTCCACCTTTAAGAGAACTATTTTAGGTGTTGCACTACTTTATCTTGGCTGCGGTATACTGTAATACCGGTGGTGACCACACCGGTATATAAGTGCTGTGTAATGAGTGATTGGGCAGATTCGCCCTGACCTTCGAATAGTAAAGTCCTGTTAAAGTTTACTCTTGTAGTCTGTGTAATAATTTGCAATATAACACACAGATTTTACAGCCGCAAACAACCCTTCCCTTTATTACCTATCCCCAATCCCTCGACACATACATTCCCTTACTTGGAGAGAGCCCCAGTGTACGGCAGGCATTCGGATAGAAAACAAGGTTGAATTACAACAATCCCAGCACAGAGGGGTCCAAATACCCCTGCACCACTTGGGATGAAACAATATTTCACATACTATGCATTCTTTATTAAAATAATGAAACAGGCTGCCATCACTCGCAAGTGATGCTTCACAGAACTCACACGGGTGTTCCGTCTACCCGAGCATACTGGTCCTTCCATACCCTTTGTGTTCTAACTACCACCTCGGGACTCCTTTTCCTACACTGGACGCAAACCAGGTAGAGGACGATCCCGAGCTGACAGATTACTAGTATGTGCGATGCCAGACGAATCCAGGAGGGGACCTCTATATTCTTAAAGATGTCCCACCAGGGTGGGGTCGTAATACTGAGAATATCGACCCCTATCTGGACAGTCTTCTGTTCCAGCGTGTAAAAGTGTTTTTGGGAAACCACTACTGCTTTTAATAGTTTAACGAGGTGTTCTGGGAGAGGGGGGATCTGGTAGCCGAAGTGGGCTACATACTTTTGGAGGTTGGTGAAATTTTCTTTCACAGTGAGGTGAACAGTGGATGGTTCAGGGATGGGGACAATTCGTGACTGTGCCACTTGAACTTCTGCCTCGGGTTTAAAGCAGAAACTGCTGTCACTCACCGCGCACCAGCTGTGCTGACCGTGCTGGTAGTGGGATGCTGCTGTGGTGACGCAGTATGTCCCACCTCCTATATACCCCACCTGTGAGGGGACATGGCCTTGTGCCATGGCTTCCATGGTGCAGTTTATAGGCTTCGTGTCAGCAGCTCTGAACCCGCACTGTGGATTTGAATAGGCGTTCAAGTGCTGGGGACACAGGATTATGTGTGATCCCCGGCTACGGCACCCCGAGAGGTCAGTACCCATCATAGCATGCTCCCACTTTATGACGTAGGGCAGGACCGCTGTAAAACGAATGTGTGCACCCCCCTGAATGACTCCAATGTTCTCCACCCTGTCGGGCCATCCTGCCCATGACTGGCATCCTTACAACTATCCCTATGATGGTGTGGTTGGAACGCCCACAGGCCACTGGGACTGGGTAGGCCTCAGAAGCTAGGCGGAGCTGGCACGGACTTAATGTGTTCTCAAAAGGGTGGAGGGCTGCGAGGTGCTTGTTGCTGATCCAGGACGGGGCCAAACCTGGTTTTAGATCCTCCAGGTTATTGCGGCCCTCGCCTAGCAACCATGCCCCTTACAAAACGCACACCTCGTTTTGCGCCGCCTGGTCTGACGCATTCCGATCCTCCCTAATGAGCGCATTCACCGTCTTTGCATGCTTCTGCAGCTCCGCTATGATCTCCTTTAAATGGAGAGTCATGGCCTGGTCTTCGTGCAGTTCCGAACCCACCACCTTATTCTCATCAGTCAAAACCTTCTTTAACTGGGCCTTTAAACCGTTGATCTGCGACTGCAGTTCAATGTCA
The DNA here is from genome assembly GCF_052327205.1 of Somniosus microcephalus. NCBI lineage: Eukaryota > Metazoa > Chordata > Chondrichthyes > Squaliformes > Somniosidae > Somniosus > Somniosus microcephalus. Next base: position 40,708,389 of record NC_141006.1, on the reverse strand, counting down.
GCTAAACTATTAATGAGCGAAGACCCCGTATTAAAACCCGTTAACACTACCCCTCTTTTGTCTCCCCACCCAGTCCCCAGCCTCGCGGCTATGCGTATATAATTTGGTCTTATCGACCTCCGAAAAATTGAATTCATAAAACCTTTGAAACGTTTCTTTTAACAGGGCTTGATATAATTTGGCCGTCTCTGCAGGGCACCATGCGGGCAAGTGCACCTCTGTGAGATTTAAAATCGCCGAGGCCACCGTGTAATGCACCCCTTGATACAGCACCTGGTCTGTGGGTATCAGCACCAGGCCGTTCCCTGGTCCCTTGGTGGTGGTGGGGCATCCCTCTGCTACAGTCTGTGACGTCAGGGCCTTGGGCAGGGGCTGTCGAGGACGGGTCACTAATTCAGTGGCATTAACCGAGATTGGGGAGTATGGGATCGCGCATGCGTCCAGCGCGATTTCCAATCCATCCCCCTCCCGTTATCTTGCCACTGGCTGCGGAAAATGATGGAAATGCCTGTGGGGCAGACCTTCTCTGAACCCCACATACAGACATAGATCCCCTGATCCGGTTCCCACCATTTGTCCCAGCACACACTTAACCCTCCCTGGGTCCCTGTGATGGTCCTGTGGGTGTTATTCCCTAACCTCTCCCACTCTACCCTGGGGTTCCCCATATCCTTACTTAATTTTCTAAGCCACCACCACCTATCCGGGGGAACGTTGCCTTTACATGACAAACATATTCCTTTTCCCACAGTGACGCTAATCCTTGGGGTGACAATTCGTATCCTCGGGCACTGGAGGGAGGTCTCCCCATATGAAAAACCGGTCTGGCTCGAGTACTGGGTCGAATTTGACCCCAGCCATCCGGGCCAGCTCCCCTCGTGAGTGTACAAGGCGATTTCATCTGCCTCGCGTAGGCCACTCCCATCGTGGGCTAGGGGCGCCGTTTTTCCGGAGCATCCGAAGATGTGGTGGTCCTCGGTGTCACCCCTTCTCGCGAGGCTCAGCCCAGACAGGGCGAGCAGGATCACGCCTCCGAACATTCCCTTTTAATTCCCTGTAAAAGATAAAGAACATCTAGCCGGGCTCCCTGTAGGCTTCCTGGCTCGGGTGAAGTGTGAGCGGGTCCCTCGACCTCGGCTCACGTAGACAACACTGGAACGGTTCCATCTTAAAATTACACTACGGTTCCACACCTTATAATTAACCTAAACATCCTAACTTAAAACTACAAACTTAACTGCTAAAGTTATATACATCCGCCGCCCGTCTCCGAATGGCCAGCTCAAATTCTGTCAGGACTGCTGCAGGCTGCTCCCTGCGGCATGGCTGTACTGACCTTTACTTCCAGTCCCTCACTGCTGGCTGAGGACCTTTGTCTTTCGACTTAACTTTAACACGGGAGGTAGCCCCTTTAAACTGGGGAGCTGGCGACCATGTCTTCCTAGGCTGGGGTGTCCGAGGGGACCTCCTAGGAAGTGCTATTGGTGGGGCTACCCTGGTGAGCGGATCCTTGCTGTGGGTCACAGTCCTCGCTGGCTGGGGGCTTTTCCCCTGTGGCTCCTCCCTTCCCAAGTCTGAGCAGGGGACAAGCAACCCCTCGCTGCCTGCTGCCGGTGGCTGGGAGTTTTCCTCTCCAGGTTCAAAACCTGGGTCGGGGGCGGGGCTACCTGCCTCGGGCTCCTCCTCCCTAGGCTCTGGGTCAGCGGCAGGCACCTCTCCGCTACCTGGGACTCCAGGTCGAGAGTCTCCGCCCCCAGACGCCACCTCTCTGATGCTGTACTCAGGGGCAAGACCTAAGACCTCCGGCTCCTCCCCTTCACCGCAGTCGGGGGCGGGACCTTCGTCCTCCGACTCGGCTTCCTTCCTAAAAACCGGGGCAGGACCTAACCTTGCTGGCTCCCCCCCTCTCCTGTGGCCAGGGACAGGACCTAGGACCCCCGGCTCCTCCCCTCTCCTGTGACCAGGGACAGGACCTAGGACCTCCGGCTCCTCTCCTTCTGGGTCCCAGAACAATGGGGGAGTCTCCCGTGTGGACGGGACAACTCCTCCCCTCACGCAGGCTGCTCGTCCTGCCTGTGTGACCTGCGGCTGCAGCCCCTCTGCAGTTTTTCTCTTCCATAGGTAGACGGGCTGCGCAGGCTCCAGTCATTGCGGGGCTTCGTCAGAGGGGGTTGAGGGAGCTACCACACCGGTAGTGGCTGCTATTTTTCCCTGGCTGGCCATAAAAGATCGCATGGCCTCAAAAAATGACTCCATGGCAGCGGGGGTAATTCCTGTCTCTGCCTCCCCCGTCGCTGCCTTTTGGGCTGGGGCGGGGGGATTCTTTCCCTTGGTGTCCTTCCAGGGGTTTTTACAATCTTTGCACCAGTGGCCGTCCTTCCCGCACCCATAGCAGTTTAACTTAGCCTGGGCGGGACGATTCCCTTCCTGGTGCCATTCCCTTCTATGCTGGGCCCCTGGTTTAACCTCGTGGACTTTCCCCTTGGGTTGGGGCGTCTCGATACCCCTGATATTTCTAAACGCTACTGTGAGCTGGCGGATCACCGTTTCTTCGGTGGTCTGGGGGCTTCGGGGGTCAAACCAGGCCGCAGCTTGAGTTCGAATTTGGGGCAGGCAGTTTGTCGTGAGACAGCGGAGCCAATGGGCCAATTGATCTCTGCTCAGGAATGCCCGCACTGGCATTCCCGGGCATGCGCTCCGGTAGACTGGCCGCAGCCTGTCTGCAAACGCCTGTGGGGACTCCCCGGGGAGCTGTACCGTTTTTTCCACCCGGGCGAATGGACTCCCGTCATTTAGTCCCATGGCCTCCAATATCTCATCCCTTAACTCCTCGTAATCCTTCTGCCCCCTTTTGCACTCATCTGATAAGGTTTGGAGGAAGTCACTACCCAGAGAAAACAGCAGCATTTTTGTTTGTTCTGCTTCATCGCAGTCAACACACGCTGCCTGCTCTATCTCACGGAAGTGTAGAGAGGGGTCTCCCTTCACTGTAAGCTTAGGGATATGGCTAACCATGGCCCTGAGCTGTTGGGTGCCATGCGGCACTACAAACTGGTTCTGCATGGCCCCTAAGTCCTCGCCATCGGCGGGCGGGCCATACCTCCGTTGTCGGAGGGGGTACACTGGTCCCGGTCCCGGTCTCTCTACCAGGGCTTGCTGGGTCTCCCCTAATGCTTCATCCTCCACCCCCCCTTGCTGCCAGACCTCCTGAAAACTCGGGGCTATGGGTGGTGGCCGTGAAACCTCTGGTTCCCTAACCAGTATCGTTCTGGGAGCTGCCTGTGGGAGTTCCCTGCTTGGGTTGCCGGTAAAATCCGACTGGCCTGCCTTCGGGCTAATGAGGCATACCATGCCCTTCGCCCTCGCTAAAGCTATGCTCAAGCTTTCTATTTCTTGCCTGCAGGGGGCATGATCTGCGTCTTCAAACCCCTGGGCGCAGGCCAGCTTATATGCTGCCTTTACCTCGCCTACTTTCTCCTCCTGTGCCTTCAGTTCCCCCGTGAGGTGGCCAATCTCCGTCTTTAATCTCATCTCTTTCTCCCTGGATTCTCTTGCCTGATATTCTACGTGTTCTGCCCTGAACCTAGCGCTCCCCTCCAGCTCAGCTATCTTGCCTTCCAGCCTTTCTACCCTGGCCTGGTGCTCACGCTGCACTTCAGCGGCCTGGCTTTCCATGTGCTCTATTCCCCCGATGGTCCCGGACCATCGCTGCCCTCTCCTGGCTTACAGCCTCCAGGGCCACTAGCACCTTCCCTTCCGCTGCAACATTTTCCTGCAGCTCCCGGGACAAATGCCTTATTTTAGTTTCCTTACTGGCCACTGCTTGGTCCAGTATCAGAACCTGCTTTTTATAACACATAAGCCATACCGCTTTTTCAATGCCCTTGCGGCGCTCTTTACTAGCCGTCCACTGGGCGGCTGCCTCTAGGGGACGGTCGGCTTTTAACATATCGCTCACCCACTTTTTCGCGATATTTACCTTGCCGCACACATAGGTAGACAACCTTTCCTCCATTGCGGATTCCTCCTCCGCACCACTGTCTGCCTTGTTACACACTTTCGCCTGACCTCCTGGCTGGCTCGCCATGTCTGTAGGGGGTTTTGTTCCAGGGGCTTATTGTAGGTCAGCCAGTTATGTTTTCCTGAGCTGCCCTGCCCGCTGTGCGGTTGCGAATCGCTTTCCCCTTCCTGATTCTGAGCTCAGGACTTATCGAGTGGTAACAAGGACAAATGAACAGACCAGTGGATTGGTGCAAGGAAAACCAATGTTTATTAATTAGAAAAGCTAACACTACAAGAAAAACAGTATTATACAGAAGATAAAAGAAATCGCTATGGATGCACTACAGTTTTACACTTAACGGGAGAAGAAACGGACACAACGAGGGAAAAATTCTAATATCACAATTTTGTATTACCCCTTTAACTCCCACCCTTACACCTAGCTAGGTTGTCTTGTGACGGCCAGAAAGATAATGCTCACTGGTGAAACAGATGAAAAGGCCTGGCCCTTGTGTCCCGCTGCTGCCGTCGAAATGTGCTTGCGATGCTTTCTAGATGGTTTTCCTTCTTGGTTGCTAGCAGACAAACAGGACACTGGGCCGAGGCGAAGAGAGAGAGAGAGAGGTGCTGGGCCGCCCCAGTTATATCCTCTCGGCAATGGGTCATTATCGCGCCTCATCAGTCCGTTCCATTGTCCGATTTGGGCTCGAAAACGTAAGACAAGAGGACCTTGATTTTGGCCCATTTACGTTGATGGCACCGATCAGTACCACAACTGCCTTTCCATTGTTTTCTGAATGTCCTTAATTGTTCTGAATGTTCCTCAATTGTTCTGAATGTTCCTCAATTGTTCTGAATGTTCCTCAAGCAACTGGGACTATCTCCGCCCGAACTTAGATTGTGTAGGCAAACAATTGATAACCTGCCTCAGGGCGTGAATACAACTGAGCTTGCCTCACTGCATTGTTCAAATTAGACATGCAGTCTGTGAAGCTATCAGAAAATCCATATGGATGCCGCAGGCCCTTTGGCTATGTGTCTGACCGCAGCCATTTTGAGAGGCCCTGGATTTTTAAAACACAGTCACTCCAAGGTTTCTTTAATAACTCCAATTAATCTTCAGGGGGGGAACATATGAAATTTTGCGAATCCCTTCATTCCTCAGATAAGGCGACCAAAACTGCACACAATATTCAAGGTGTGGTCTCACCAAGGCCCTGTACAACTGCAGCAAGACATCCTTGCTCCTGTACTCAAATCCTCTTGCTACGAAGCCCAACATACCATTTGCCTTCTTAACCGCCTGCTGTACCTGCATGCTTACCTTCAGCGACTGGTGCACAAGGACACCCAGGTCTCGTTGTACTTCCCCTCTTCCCAGTCTATTGCTGTTCAGATAATAATCTACCTTCCTGTTTTTGCCACCAAAGTGGATAACCTTGCATTTATCCACATTATACTGCATCTGCCATGCATCTGCCCAATCATCTGCAGAGAAGGGCCGGATCCATGAAATAAGTACATTTACAGCACTGCTTGTGGGCAGGAGGAGCAGGAGCGTTTCCCCCGGTCCAACAAGCTTACCTCTTTACACACCTCTCGATCGGACCCTGTAATGCCTAATTCCCTTCACCCCCCACCCTCACGTGATCTGATCTGTCAATCTGACTGGCTGTCGGGCAGGAAACCTGATGAAAAAATTTAAAAGACGTCTTGTGGTTAACTTCAGCAGGACATACGGGTACTTCTGGGTTTCATGTCTGAAAATCCTTCCCACCAACCCACCCCACCCCCACCACCCCCACCCCCCACTCTCTTCACGGCCCCAAGTAAAATTTTTCCTGGTCCTGTACCTCGCCGTACTTGACCGCACATCTGGAAAGCAGCTGGCCTGATGTCTCTGAACTCACTGTGATCAGGTGATTCATTAGAGCCAGACACAGGACCCGGAACATCCACCTCCTGCAGAGTGCCTGCAGGCAATGTTATTTGAGAGTTGTAATTCATGGCTTTATTTAACGGCTGTTGGATCTTCCCCGATGTTGGGCTGTGTCCGTACAGATGAGTGTTGGGGAATCACAATGCTGGCCTGACCCAACCACAGCCAGAAACAGTGGGCAGACAGAACTTTATTCCTTCAGGTGGATCACAGTACCTGTGGAGTCAGCAGTGCCAGCACATTTACTGGGGCCAGCATAACTTGTCAGATTCATTTACACATAAAACATTATTCAAACATATATTCAAACCCTTGGCCTGTGGCAGTGGGAAAGAACCTTTCCTTTCAGTGTATGTGCACCAGAAATGCATGACCCGGCCAGAACACACACTCTCTTCGTACAGTCACCATGGCTGTATTTCTAAACTTATCCCACAGGCAGATCGCTATTCTCTTGAACTGTCGCTGCCTTCTCATTGCCTCCTTAGCAATTGTTGGCTTTTGAGCCTTTATCTATACATTTTCAACCAATTAAGTCACCAGACAATTATTATGGTAAGTATCACATTTAATACTTCAGAGATTCCCTCTGTGAGCCAGCTCTGTCGATATTGTAAACCCATTTATAAAAAATGGAATTACAATGTCATTATACCACGGCACGCAGGGGAAATCCTTTCTCTTATATGTTCTTTGGCTGTGGATGTCACTGGCAAGGCTGTATTTGTGACCCCTCCCTACTTGCCCTGAGAAGGTGGTGAGGTACTTTCTCCTTGAACCACTGCAGTCCTTGTGGTGATGATACTCCCATAATGATGTTAAGTAGGGAATAATTGGGATTACGGAACCAGCGATGGTGATGGAATGGTGATATATGTCAGATGGTGTGTGGCTTGGAGGGGAACTTGGAGGTGATGGTGTTCCCATGACATGCTGCTCTTGTCTTTCTTGGTGGGTGAGGTCTCAGTGAGGGACATGTTTTCCCCTGTATTCTCAAATGCCTTTGCCCAGATCTCTTCATAGAGTTTGTAAGAAATGATATTATTTCGGAAGATTAAGTTATCAATATTAAAATGTGTTTTTCTGTCTAACCCAGTAAAAATACATGGTGAAGTGGTTAAAGAATGTAAATTAGCAGATAACAGCAGTGACATGCTCCTCTCTCCTAATCACTAGAACGTTGCATATGTTGGAATGTGAGACGAGAAGCTGATTTAAGTGTAAGCCTGGACCTGATGCTTTACTCAGTTCACTGACCTTTGCTTCCGTACAAAATACATTGGCGCAGTCATTATAACAACAGCTGATTAAAATGTTATACCCGATCATGAGCCCTTCCGTGTCTGAGAGAATAGGGAAGGGGCCTGCAACCAGGTCTGCATCAATGCTGCTCATGGACTGGCTACACAGTGTACGTGAGTGGCCCAAGACAGCACACTCTCTAATCTATACTGTGGGGAAGTGCCTACTCTTCACCCAGTACCTCTTCGATTGCATGGCTGGGATCAAGAATGTGTGATGCAACGCATTGGACAGGAATAGCATAAAAACAGCATTGCAAAATTAAATCTAAACTCCTGCCAACCAGAAGAAGCAACATGTTCCTTTTTATTTTATTGATAATTCTAGGTTTACAAAATTGTTGATAGGTAGACAAAGGATAGCTGGAAAAAAGACATCTAATTGCAAGTAATGATAACTGCCTGTGGAATAGCAAATATAATATCGCAGCTGCCCAGCAGAATCTTCCATAAACAAGTATGTTTTTATAGGCCCCAGATCTGAGGAACTGACATTAGTTCGGAGAAGTCACCCAGGGTAAAAGCACACACACACACACACATATTCATTCATCCACTAATGGGAATCCAGCCCCAGTGACGGGGCTGCCAGTGCATATGCTTTTACAATAAAGCTCCCCCACTGGGGAATTTCACATGGCACTCTGCCCAGGGAGCCATTCTAGACGTTGAGAAATTGCCCAGCCCTGGCACACAAACAGAATGCTGTGCGCTCCGATGCCAGCCAGCCACGGCCGCTTGTTAAAAGAGGCACTATGCAGCTCTCGTCCCCACAAGGTCAGTCAGATTGCCCCAGAGGTTATTAGTAGAACTCCCTGATACCACAGAGATTACTGTGTACACGGCAGAACTCTGCTTACTGCGTTTTGTGAATAGAGACTCCCCGCCCATCCCTCCCCTCAAAACTCAATGGATGTGAGAAATCCAACTCTGCAGCAATGGCTACTCATGATCCGGAAGGATGGCATTGTTCCAGTACAAACGAACTGTGAATAATAACTTTGAAACAGACAATCCATATTTAATATTTAGCAAAAGAGCAGCGTAGTTTCAATGTAATTTAGATTGTAATTATTTTTTTGCCATTACATAGAAAGACATTTAAAGTTATGGTGGTGTATTTTGGTAAAGGACCAAACAGTGACTGAGATACCCAGGCTATTGATAGTGGGGTACATTCACACCAGTTATTGGATAGCTCTGACAAAGAGCCTGCTCAGGCATGATGGGCTGAATGGCCTCCTTCTGTGCTCTATGATTCTAAACTACCACAGCAAAGTTACAGAGTATTTTGCCGAGGTGGACAGACCCTATGCATAGAATCTAGTTCTTTTTTTAACTGGTTTGGCTAGCTCTGCCTCAATTATTAGTCTATTAGAGGTATGGGTTGCACATAGAATAGTGCAAGCGCAGAGCCAAGCCAGAAAATAATTAATGGATAACTAAAAAATGTGGACGTTTTTCCACTGATTATTTCTTCTCGCCCTACAAAGGTAAAGTGCAGCAACATTCAAAGATGGCAGCTGCACCTTGAGGGGAATGGCTAATAATTAATGACTACGCCTTTGTTGGAGCTGATGGTTTATTTTCTCCAGCAATGATACATGGAGCACTTCCTGTCCGAGAAGATCAGCGTCTATTGATGTAATTACAAAAGTCATGTACATATTTATCAGTTTAACTAGGTCAGTGGGCACTTTGTGTTGCAAAGTCCTTCATGCTGTCCCTGGAACTCTTGAAAGCCAGGCCTGTCTCAGTAAGCAGAAAATTCTCAAAACAGACTCAAAGGCCTAGAAATTCATTGACGCCACTTTTGGGGCGCTAAAGTGGGGCGTCCGCTAAAGTTTGCGGCCGCCGCCAAATCGATGCCACTTCTCCGATATTCATTAGCTTCGCCCTAGGAGTTCGGGCGAGCGCTAAAACTGCTGCTGGACGCCTCTCTTTGGGCGCTAAGCTGGAGGTGGTGATCGATAGCGCCGAGGCCGGGCGCAGCGCAGGTGCGGCCATCTCATGATTGACAGCAGACACCCTGGCGCCGGCCAGCTCTTAAGGGGGAAGGGTCGACTGTGTCTGCTGCCATGCCCTGGATAGTGGAGCCCTCCAGCTAGGCCTGAACACTGCTGCTGGACCCAAATAGCGCCTGAAGACATGGAGAAGGCCCGTGAACGTGCGCAGCGCTTCTCAGAGCGTGATCTGAGTGTGCTGCTTGCTGCTGTGGAGAAGAGGCGCCATGTTTTGTACCCGGACAATGGCAAGAAGGCGACGGTCCGCGTCTACAGGAGAGCCTGGAGGCATGTCGCCACCAAGCTGTCAGCCAACAGCGACGTCCCCAGGACCGGTGCCCAATGCCGCAAAAAGTTAAATGACCTCACACGCATTGTCAGGGTGAGTACCCTTTCCAGTGACCTCCTCATCCTTGCATGTGCACCTCACATTATGGGCAAAGGGACCTGAAAGCTCTAATGGCCAGCCTTCATCCAGCAGCTATGGGACAGGCATGAGCATCAATTGCACATTCTGCACTTAACACACTGGCCAGGCTATTCCACCATGGGAGGCAGTGCACACCAGATCATGGCGACACACTGGCCAGGCTATTCCACCATGGGAGGCAGTGCACACCAGATCATGGCGACACACTGGCCAAGCTATTCCACCATGGGAGGCAGTGCACACCAGATCATGGCGACACACTGGCCAAGCTATTCCATCATGGGAGGCAGTGCACACCAGATCATGGCGACACACTGGCCAGGCTATTCCACCATGGGAGGCAGTGCACACCAGATCATGGCGACACACTGGCCAAGCTATTCCACCATGGGAGGCAGTGCACACCAGATCATGGCGACACACTGGCCAAGCTATTCCATCATGGGAGGCAGTGCACACCAGATCATGGCGACACACTGGCCAGGCTATTCCACCATGGGAGGCAGTGCACACCAGATCATGGCGACACACTGGCCAAGCTATTCCACCATGGGAGGCAGTGCACACAAGATCACGGCGACACACTGTACTTAGAGGCCGTCCTTTCTCTTGCAGGCCAAGCTGGCGAATAATCGCAAGAGCCGGACTGCGACCGGGGGAGGCCGACCCCATATCCAGCCACTCACCGACCTGCAACATCGCGTGGAGCGCCTCATGGGTGGCCGGGTGATTGGGCCCGTTGCATGTGGAGATGCCGACCCTGTTCTGGGCAGCAATGGTAAGGACATCACCTTTTGCACCTCTCTCGTCCCACTTGCGCATCAGATCTACATCCTTTGCCACTGTCCAACCAATGCGCTGAATGCCACCACTCATGCATCCCGCACTGACGCCCTCTCCTCACTCTAAAGCTACTCTTGTGCCTTCCTGCTTTCAGATGGTCAAGAGGAGGTCCCTGAACTTGCCAGTGACAGACCCTCTGAAGAGGAGCAGGAGGAGGAGCAAGAGGAAGGCGGCCCATCAGGGGAACCCTCAGCCGCGGCCACCCAGGCCAATGTAGGGGACACGTCTTCCCTGGAGGGCAGCGTGGCGGAAGTGTCGGAGGGGAGGGGAGCTCATGGGACCTGCGGCCTGCAGAAAGGCGGGAGGGGGGTGGAAGCTCGGCGGCCTTCTCCCCAGAGGGGGGATGCGTCGGAGGGGAGTCCAATTGCTGGGCCCAGCGGCCTCCAGCAACGCAGGAAGGGTCGGCCAGCTCGGCGGCCTTCTCCCCAGAGGGAGAGTCCGGCCTCCAGTCAGGAGATGGAACGCCTCGAAGACTTGTCCGTGGACTCGGAGCGCTGGCACACAGAGCTCATGGCGGCAGTGGCACGGTTGCCTGAGTCCATCGATTCCCTCTCTCGGAGTGTGGCCGAGTTCGGGCCCTCAGAGGCCACCAGTCGGGCGGAATACCGGGCAGATCAGGCAGCGAGTCGGGCGGAATTCGGGGCAGCTCTGTCAGCGACTGGCCAGGTGATCAGTGGTGCCGTCCCGTCACTGGCTGCTCTGATGCGGTCAGTGAACAGGTCAACACGGGCACTCACTGCTGCCACACTCGCTGTGTCAGCCAGGCATCGCCAGGGCACCCGGCGCGCTGCAGCAGCACAGCGGTCTGTCCCTCGGCAGATTGGTGCGCATGCTGCAGTGCTGGCCCGGGCGAGTGCCAGTGTCTCAGGCGACCAGCGAGCGCCTGCCATCCGCCAGCTTGCCGCCATTCCTCCAGCCGCCACTGCCAGTCCCCCAGTGGAGCTGCCAGGAGCTGCTGCAGCGACTGATGCTGGCCAGCCACAGCTGCAGCAATCAACAGCCGCCCGCTCGACGGCCAGACCTCGACTAGGCCGACCCCCAAGGGCATCTGCCGTCACGACATGTGCCCCTCAGGAGCCTGCCCCCAGCCTTGCAGCAGTCAATGGCCTTACTTTGAGGCGGAGCAGCAGGGCGGGCAGGGGCCACCCAAAGATGGCCAAGGCATCGCCCTAGCGGGTCAAATAGTCGAATGTGTGGCCATTTGTGTTTGTTTCTTGAGGCCGAGAATTGGATGTTTGTTTTTTGAAGGCCGATGATGTGATGTTTGTTTTTGACGAAGGCCGAGAATGACGGCCATTTTAGTTGCCCTATTTTGTTAATCCTCTCCAGGTTGTGGGAGCGAGTAATGTGTTTGAGTGTTTTTTGGGGGTTTCGTCTGTTTTTGGTTTTCATGTGGGAAGGGCCCTGAGTTTGTACAATAAAGCATTTTATTTATTCACATTGTCCATGTTTGATCTTTGAAGTGTTTGTTGCCTTAACCGGCTGAGGGCTTGCGGAGCGGCTGCAATCATGTTCTATCATTGGCACAAGCCATTCCCTGACAGGGGGCCTAGAAGTGACGTTCAATAAGCCGCCGACGGGCGGCCCTTGGACCTTGTGCCTCCCTCCTGGGCTGGTACTCCTCGTCCTCGTCATCCTCATGCTCCTCCTGCTCCTCCTCCTGAGGTGGTGGTCCAACGTGAGGTGGCAGTGCCTGAGTCCTGCGGATAGCCAGGTTGTGCAGCATGCAGCAAACGACGACGAATTGGGAGACTCGATCCTGCGAATACTGGAGGGCTCCCCTGGAGCGATCGAGACAGCGGAACCGTTGCTTGAGCACGCCGATTGTTTGTTCTATGAGGTTCCTCGTCGCTTGATGGCTCTCGTTGTATGCCTCTTCAGCAGGGGTCGTGGGCGCGCGGAGCGGGGTCATGAGCCAGGTACACAAAGGATAGCCTTTGTCCCCGATAAGCCATCCTCTTGGGGGAGGCTGTGCCTGGAACATGTCAGCCACAGTTGTCTGTCGCAGGATAAAGGCATCGTGGCTGCTGCCTGGAAAGCGGGCATTGACAGCTAGGATGCGCTGCCTGTGGTCACACACCAGCTGTACATTGAGGGAATGGTAGCCCTTCTGGTTGCGGTAATCCTCGGCATGCTCCAGAGGTGCCCGCAAAGCCACATGTGTGCAGTCAATGGCGCCCTGCACCATGGGGAAGCCCGCTATTCTTGCAAACCCCACTGCACGCTGCTGCTGCTTGTCCAGGGTCATGGGGAAGGAGATGAATTGATGTCTCCTTCTGAAAAGGGCTTCGGTCACCTGGCGGATGCTGCAATGCACGGCAAACTGGGAGATGTTAGCGATGTCCCCAGTAGCGGATTGGAAGGAGCCGGAGGCATAGAAGTTGAGAGCCACCGTCACCTTCACTGCCACCGACAGAGACGTCCTGCGCATCAGCTGTGGCTGCAGATCTCTCTGAAGCAGCCGGCAGATGTCTGCAACCACCTCCCTTCAGAATCGCAGCCTCCTAACACACATCGCGGCAGACATGGTCAGATAGGAGGTCTGCTGGCGGTATACCCTGCGTGGGTAAGGCCTCAGTTGGCGACGCCTGTTGCCCCCTCTGCGTCTAGCCAGGGCTGCCACTCTCTCACGGCGTCTGTAAGCCCTTCTGGCATAAGGCTGAAATTCAGCGTTGCCACCCAATGCAGCCCCCATTATATGCTGGCAAACACTGAGCTCTGAATGAAGGCAAAGATCATTGGTAAGCTCTGGCCTGAGCCAAAAATACCTGTCCAAGTGTTGGTCCAAACCAGTAAACTCTCCTCCTTGGTCTCTGTCCAAAAAACCGTTGCACAAGAGTGAATGCTGCAAAATGGCTGGCCTTTATACTGCTGGGTAAGTGCCCTTTAATTTGCGCTCCCCGCGGCCCGGCTGGGCTGTGTACCGTTCCACTTCACAGTCGCTCGGGCCGCCCGGCGCACAATGGGCCGGCGCGAGTGAAGTTCCGGTTTGGGGCGCACAAAGGGCGTTGCACTATTAAATGACGTCATGATCTGCGCGCACAGCAGGGCGCGCGCTAAGACTTTGCGCCGGCGCTAAATGTGTCCTGAAGTTGGGGAGAGGCGCAGATCGCGCTGTGCCCGGGCGATAAGCGCCTAGCGCTCGAGATCTACTCCTCCTAAGGCACTAACGGCTGGCGCGCCCAACTGAATTTCTAGGCCAAAGTTCTTAACCATTAGTAGAAAATAGCAGAATGAAATGCGTACATGCTTAATTAAAATAAAAATGTAAAAGAAAAGCCCGATTCTGAACTATTTATTAGTGAGTATAGGGAACGATCTAACAGGTTGTACATTGAAATGGGGCCTTAGGCTAATTAGAACACTTGGCTTCCACTTTCTGCTTTGATTTGCTCTTTGCCCCTTGTTCCTGCATAAAACCCATTGGCTCACTCACTGCAGCCCGAACACTGAATGCTTTACAAAGCCTCAATACTCTAACTATGAAACTAAATTGTCATCTAATAACATTGCTTTTAATAATTAATGCACGTTTAATAAAATGGACAGACCAGTATAATTATTACTGTTAATATAGTAATCTTTCAGTAAACCTATAAATACAGAACTGTAACCGTGTTATAAATATTTGATAACCTCATGTAACATCTGTTATTAATTTGTAATAAACATTTGTTATGAAATATTAAAACTGTATTGTCATTACATTCAGTTCTGCAATCTACAATTTATCTCTTCAACCAGAACCATGTATAATTCCCATTTAGCTTGTAATTCTAAAAGGAGGGAATCATTAAGTAACATGTAGATGCATTATAGATGTATTATCCATGTTGTTATATCATTGGAAAATGACAGTGTTTTCCTTTTAAGCATCCAATATATTATAATCAAGCTGATCATTTGCAATATGTGTAACCTGGTAAAGTATTTCTCTCTTTCTTTGGTCCTTGGTCTTTTTTCGAAATGCCCATGAAGAGCAGATCTGTTTTCAGCAGTCTGTTCTTCACGGCTGTTAATGGGCAGCTGCAGAGTCCTGAATAAACCCCACATACTGCTTGGCCCATTTGCAATTTACATTTGACTGCCATGTGCTGCCTGAACTGCCGTTTCCCATTAAAGATGCCAGTCACTTGAACCTTGTGTCATTGTGATACGGGAGCCTTGGAAATCAAGCTGCTGCAGAGCCACACGACCTTAAAAGTAATGCGCAGGATAGCGGTGCGACAAGGAAATACCGGAGAGGCACAGTGGATCGATCCGTGTCTGAAACAGGAAGAAAGATTCATTAACATTTTTCGTTAGGACTGATATACAGCAGATCCTTGAGCTCAATTCAAAAAAGAGAGAGAGTTAGGACAAGGTGTTCTCAACTTGTGCTGTTGCTTTTGTGCTTCTGCGCAATAAAGGACTTGTGGGGGAGGCAGTTTTAAGGGCCGCAGGCTGGTGTAAATGGGGCCGTAATGGGCTGAAAATGGTGTCTCACTCACTGCTCCATTTAGGCTGCCGCCATCTTGGGTAGGGTCCTGAGATGGGCTGCTGGAGTGGCCCCCTGTTTCAGGCGGGAGGCTACTTGTAATATTCAAATTGGGGTCCTATGACATAATTATGAGGTACACCCTCCCTGTTTTTTCAGCGGCCTAACCAACGATCCCCTGTGTTGTTACCCACCCCCCCCATCTTTCACCTGCGCACCCTTCAAGCACCAGCTCAGCATGGGATCGTGGAATGTCCCCTTTAAAAATAGAGTGAAGTCATTTTCCAGTGGTTGACTGGCAGTAAACCTGATGGATTGTAATTAGCACCTAAACCCCTAGGGAATGGAATTCCGTTCGTTGATCACTTTTGTAAAAAATGTAGTGCATGTGATATCATGTTGTGTGTGCACAGCCTTTATCAGTGAAATTATCGACGAAATTGTCAGCTGCAGGACGAGATTGTCACCTCGAAACCACGTTACCGTTTCAGGTTTTTTATAGCATGTCTAGTTTGGAATTTCTTCTTTGGGTCCTTGTGCTGGCAGTGGCTGTTGGTACAGAGTGGGAGAGCCAGTGGCTCCATGTCACTGATGCCTGATTTGGTTCATACTCCAGGATCAGGAATTGCAATGTTAATACTGCAGGTTTATTAAGCAATAATTTACAGTTGATTACCAATAATTCAATGGCCAATATATATTATTAATTCCTGCGGCACAGTGCAGCCTTTACAAATGTTTGTTAATTATTGATACCATTGTTAGCATAGTATAAGGAAGGGAGATTGGAGGCTGGGGAGGAAGAAAGATCGCAGGGCCTCCCCAGGCAGCTAGCCGGTGAAGGCTACTTGAATTTCGAGTCGCTGCATCAGGGAGGCAGCGACTGGACTAGATTTGACTATTCTATTGCTCTCCTGGACGGCCTCCCATCTTCCACCCTGCATATACTTGAGCTCATCCAAAACTCTGTAGCCTGGATTTTTCTTTTAATCATTTTATGGGATGTGGGCGTCACTGGCAAGGCCAGCATTTATTGCCCATCCCTAATTCCCCTTGAGAAGGTGGTGGTGAGCCGCCTTCTTGAACAGCTACAGTCCGTGTGGTGAAAGTGCTCCCATAGTGCTGTTAGGTAGGGAGTGTGACCCAGCGGCGATGAAGGATCGGCGATATACTTCTAAGTCAGGATGGTGTGTGACTTGGAGGGGAACTTGGAGGTGGTGGTGTTCCCATGCACCTGCTGCCCTTGTTTTTCTAGGTGGAAGAGGTTGTGGGTTTGGGAGGTGCTGCCGAAGAAGCCTTGGTGCGTTGCTGCAGTGCATCTTGTAGATGGTACACACTGCAGCCACAGTGCGCTGGTGATGGAGGGAGTGAATTATAAGGCGGTGGATGGGGTGCCAATCAAGCAGGCTGCTTTGTCCTGGATGGTGTCGAGCTTCTTGAGTGTTGTTGGAGCTGCACTCATCCAGGCAAGTGGAGAGTGTTCCATCACACTCCTTACTTGTGCCTTGTAAATGGTGGAAAGGCTTTGGGGAGTCAGGAGGTGAGACACTCGCCGCAGAATACCTAGTCTCTGACCTGCTCTTGTTGCCACAGTATTTATGTGGCTGATCCAGTTAAGTTTCTGGTTAATGGTGACCCCCAGGATGTTGATAGTGGGGGACTCGGTGATGGTATTGCCATTGAATGTCAAGGGGAGATGGTTGGAGATAGTCATTGCCTGGCACTTCTGTGGCGTGAATGTTACCTGCCACTTATCAGCACAAGCCTGAACATCGTCCAGGTCTTGTTGCATGCGGGCATGGACTGCTTCATTATCTGAGGAGTTGTGAATGCCACTGAACACTGTGCAGTCATCAGCAAACATCCCCATTTCTAGCCTTATGTTGGAGGGAAGGTCATTGATGAAGCAGCTGAAGATGGTTGGGCCTAGGACACTGCCCTGAGGAACTCCTGCAGCGATGTCCTAACTCACACAAGTCCCGCTAACACATCACCCCTGTTCTCACTGACCTGCATTGGCTCCCGACCTGGCAATGCCTCAATTTTAAAATTCTCGTCCTTGTTGTTTTCAAATCCCTCCATGGCCTCGTCCCTCCCTAGCTCTATAACCTTCTTCAGCCTCACAACCCTCCAAGATCTCTGCGCTCCTCTAGTTCTGGCCTCTTCGCTCCACCATTGGCAGCTGTGCATTCAGCTGCCTAGGCCTTATGCTTTGGAATTTCCTACCTAAACCTCTCTGCCTTTCCACTTGTCCTTCCTCCTTTAAGACGCTCCTTAAAACCTACCTCTTCGACCAAGCTTTAAGTCATCTGTCCTAACATCTTATATGGCTTGGTGTCAAATTTTCTTTTTTTTGATAACTCTCCTGTGAAGTGCCTTGGGACACTTTATTACATTAAAGGTGCTATATAAATATATAAGTTGTTACTGTATGTGAAGAACTTTGAGGAATTTCTGAAGAAACACAATCAGTGCCATTTAAACATGTCTTTTTCCTCCAATATTCCAGCTGCCTAGGCCATAAGCTCTAGACCTCCCTCCCTAAACCTCACCACCTGTCTACCTCTTTCTCCTCCTTTAAGACACTCCTTTGTCTTTGACCAAGCTTTTGGTCCCCTGTCCTAATATCTCCTTATGTGGCTCGGTGTCAAATTTTGTTTGGTAATGCTCCTGTGATGCACTTTGGGATGGTTTTACTATGTCAAAGGCGCTACATAAATGCAAGTTGTTGTTGTTGAGAGGGAGAGAGGCAGCGATCGGGAGGGCAGGTGAGCAGTGGCCTGCAGAGGTCGGTGGTTTTAATGTGGATCTGGGAGGAGCACTCCTGCACTTCTCGGCTCAACATTCAGGTATGTATTTTATTCTGAACCTACCTTTCTGGTGGTGGCCTGCTGGTTAGGCCGCATGTAGACCTAGATTTCCGGAACGCAGCTGGCCTGGCACCGGCTACTTTCACAGCCGCCCAATTTTACAGGGGGGCTTCAAACAGGTCATAGGCCCCTTGCATGCATATTTTGATGCTTATACCAATATAGGCGGAATGTGCGCACGCGCACCCCCCACCACCATGGACAATTTGGCGCCCGTCTTAGCAGGCGCAGCATCATTGAATTTCTAGGCCAGAAATTTTTGGGTATGAGGAGCTGATGTCGTGTCATGGAAGTTCCAGTGCAGCAATGTCATTGGCCAGTACCAGATGTATGAGTAGCCCAGAATGCACTGCCTCTGATTTCCCCAGAGGAAGCAATTGTCCTTGATTGAGGGGGATCCTCGGTACGACCCCATGTTCTACCAGTCCAGGGCACAACTTTGAATGAATTTTCAGATTGATTCATTAAGGGCATAGTTTGCTCCTGTCAAGTCAAACCTAATAGCAGATGCTACTTCATGCTGTGTGCCTTATCTCTCCCATATTGTGGTCTTCAGCTTCAGGAACTTAACTTGCTGACAAGTTGGGAGCCTGCAGAAGAAAACACAAACAATCAGATTATTCCTCTTTCTCCAATCTGCTCCCACATCCAGACATTTATCGTCAAGAGTATAAAGACCAATGCTCAAGTGTCATGCTATCCACACATTATTTCTGAAACTTTTTGGAACATTAATGTGGATTTAAATGCCATTACCACATCTTTCAACTGTTCCTGTTGTGCATGTTTTTTTTTGGTCAGGAGATACAATAGAAAGAGAAATGATTTGCTTTTATATTGAGCCTGTCACATCCTCAGCATGTCTCAAAATATATCACAGCCAGTGAATTACTCTTGAGATCACTGTTGTTTTATCAGCCAATTTGTGCACAGCAAGGCCCCACAAACAGCAAAAAGATAATAAACAGTTAATCTGCTTTTCAGTGGTGTTGGTTGAGGGATAAATGTTGGCCAGGACATTGGGAGACCTCCCCTACTCTTCTTTGAATAGTGCCATGGTATCTTTTAACTCCACCGAAACAGGCAGATGAGGCCTTGGTTTAACGTCTTATCCAAAGACTGCACATTCAACAGTGCAACACTCCCTCAGTGCTGTACTGAAGTGTCAGCCCAGCATATGTGCTCAAGACTCTTGAGTGGGGCTTGAACCTATGACCTTCTAACTGAGAAGCACGTGTACAATCGGTGGCCAAGCTGACACATTTCCTTTAAAGTAGATGATTAGAAGAAACAGAGGTGTTGAAATCAGAGAGAAAGCTGCATGAAAATCAAGAGACTGACTGAGAAACGTTCCTTTGAACCAAGGCACTGGTGCAGAGTGGGTGCGTGAATAGACAGAATTAGCTGGAGATCGCCAGATTTATAGGGCTGAAAGGAACAGATTAAACAAAGGTTACATTTGTATTCTTTTTAATTATTAATTTTAATTCATATACTGTTTTATTTGTGGGATATAAAATGTTAATAGTGCATCTATATAATGAAATCCTTTATACTGTACTATAGGATGATCACAAGAGTTCTAATTAATTGAGTGTTCTGTTTTCATGTGACATTTCATTAGACATTCTTTTTAATTATTAATAAGGTTAATGTGTTTTAATATGTGGTCTTTGTGTGGTTGAATTTAAGTAAGAGTGGCCTATTTGTAACTGAAATTAAATTAATTGCGATACCATTTGAAGTGAGCTCTTCTTCCCACAACACCTGGCTCTCCCCTGTCAAGACATAACTGTTAGCAGGTTTACCACAAATAATTTGTAAGTATAAACTTTTAGTGGGAGAGGGGGGGGGGAGGGATTTAACGTAACAACAGTCAGTTCAAAAATGAGTCGATTGTGCAAAGTGCTTTGATAAGTTTTGATGTGAGAGGTGCTACGTAAATGTAATACTTGTTGCTAGTATTATCAAATAATTAAAAATGCACAGAATATCCTTCCATTCACGGGTCAAGCCAATACCTTGGTGCTGAGTGTTGGCAGGCTATTTGACTGTAGCGGCGTCTAAATTAACCCCGATCCTGTCCTTAACAAACAATCAAAAATGTTTAAAGTACAGTACATCCCCAACCAAAATGATTGAGGTGGTTCGATTTCCAGTTGGGTTAGTTGATCTTGACTGGGGTGGCATTAGGTGTGCCACAGTTGGCCATAGTATTCCTGTGTTACAGAGGGGGGGGGGGAAATCAGCCAGCATTCCTGCTTCGAATTGCTCTTTAGTGACTAGGACGAGGATGTGTATGGTTGCTAGTTAAGATCAATTGATGCAATTTAGTGTGGATAAGGGTGAGGTAATACATTTTGGGAGGAAAAACAAGGAATGGGAGTATACCTTTAACGGAAAGATGAACAGAGAGACCGAAGGATTCCAATACATAAATCCCTGAATGCATGAGTGCAGGTAGATAAAGTCATTAATAAAAAGCCTGTAGCATTACTTGTTCCATAAATAGGGGCCTAGAGTAAAGAGGTAATGATACATTTGTACAAAGCAATGGTTAGGTCATAGTTACTGTGCGTGGTTTTGGATGCCCATTTTAGTGGGGACATTAAAACCATAGAGAACATACAGCATAGGTTTACCAGGGAAACTATCGTTATGAAGAGAAACTGGAGATACTGAGACTGTTTCCACTGAGGCAGTAAGAGGAGATTAAATTAGGATTTTAAAATTATGAAGGGTTTTGATCAGGTGAATAGGGAATCACTTTTTTCTCTGATTGGGGAAGCAAATGATGAGGGGCCATCAATTTAAAATTGTTACTAAAAGTAAGGAGAGAGGTTCAGAGATATTTCTTTACACAGAGGGTTCTTGAAGCGTGAAATGCTTTGCTATTGGGGATGGTTGAGGCAGACACATCTTTAAAGGAAAAACTGATTAATATTTCAAGCAGAGGAGGATACAGTGCTTAGGGAAGTGAGCAAAGCAGTGTGCTTGATTTTGGATTGCTCCAGCAAAGAACCAACGCTTACACAATGGGCCGAATGGCCTCCTTCTGTGCTGTAAACCTCTATGGTTTCATGGTCCTTATCTTCTACCCTCAGTTCCCCAGACCCAGTCATTCTGTGCACTCCCATCGGATTCACTCTTTTAATGCTGCCTTTGGGCAGGTGCATAAAAGGGTGATTGACAACACTTGTGATAAATTGTTGGCAGGGCCTGAATCAGATGGGTCAGCCAGATTTTTTTTCTCCTCTGTTTCTTCTTGGTGTTGCACATCTAGAAGGGGACAAGAAAAAGAGATTTTAAAAAATGGATTGCAATGGAGCAGAATTCACATGTGACTTTCAGCACAAGGATTGGCACGAGGGTTTTATTAGCTTATTTGCTGGCAGGTTATGTGTGGTGCAGTAGCATCAAAAGGTAGAGAAGTGGGATGTCATGATGGACATGCAGCTGGTACCTGTCTTCCAGTTCCCCGACTGCAAAGCCTTCCATTGACTACCTCCCAAGGCATTTCAGTGTTTCCTCCTCATTAGGGAGTGGTAGGCAGGATGTGGGAAGAAGAGGTCCACCATCCATGACTGATCTCTCCCTTAAGTTATGGGCTGTCCTCTTGTTTAAGAAGAATGCAGTCAGTGTGAATGCCCTCTGATTGCCATGAAATGCAATCCAACCCAGATGTCAGGAGGCAGACCAGAACAGGGATGATAACAGGTACAATAAACAAGCAGATGGATACTATATCAGGATTTTGGCAGAGTCCATTTCTGTAAGGCTGTGAATGATCACTTGCAAGTGAATGCTAGGGGTGCTGTGAAGGGTCCTGTGATACCTCATGGGCATTAATGTTAAACACTTGAATACAGTAAGGAGATGGTGATTGTTAACTATCAAGCATGCTTATTTCGGTGCATTTATAGAAGGTGCAGCATCCTACTTTTGCCTTACGCTTAAATCCTGCAGCAGCATGCACTGGTTGAGCTCCCAGTCATAGAATCATACATACAGCACAGAAGGAGGCCATTTGGCCCATCATTACTGTCTGTGTTGTGTCAGGAGCCTGGCTCCATTAATCTAATTGGGCTGACTCTAGAAAATCCACCAGGGTCAGCATCAGGCCATGCAGGCAGGGAGAAGTCCTGTCCCATCACACTTCTGGGGGGGGGGGGGGGAAGGCTGCCAGAAATGAAATTCTGACCTAGAGAGACCACAGGATGGCTGGTGTGAGACAAATATCACACTGGTACACGAGCGGGTGCTCTTCTGCAGTTAGGGCTGTTTCACATTGGGGCAGACTAGAGGGAACGTCACTCCGTGCCATACTCTTCAGAATCCTTGAAGCTGAAACTGAGTTCTTGAAATGGAAAGTGTTCCTTTCCCCAACACCAAAATCTTTCACCTTGACGAGCATAACATTCTCAAGAAATAAATTCAAATGCTTGTTGGTCATACACTGAGCAGTCAACACCTGAGGGAAGATTCCTCCTGTTTGCTATCTGTAGAGAAATCACAAATGGATTTACATTTCAGTACAAATCGTGAATAAAGGAAATCTTCCCCTTTCTTCTCTTCCCTTCTCAGTGTATACTCAGTATCCCAAACAATATGACACTGGATAGCTCTCATTCCAGCACCTTTAAATATTTGCATTTTCTACAATCAAGAATATTAAAAATCATTTTATTTACACTGGCACAGGGCCAGATTGCAGATAAGGCCTCGTGCTAAATCAGGTTTCTGCATGCTCTGAATGATGCGTTTCGATGTTCAGCAGGCAAGTTCTTTGTGTGTACAAACCCTGCAAAAATAATTTAACTGAACTAAAGAAAAACCTTCAAAATTAAACAGGATATTTATTTGGTAAATTAATTTAATTAATGTTAAAAGGCATATCCTTCACTATTGGGAAAAGAAAGTGTACGTTGGCTGCATACCAAATATATGCTGATTAAATTGACTAAACTGAGGATAATCCATCCATTCTCACACACCCAAAGGCAGTTCATGACTCAGTGTCCACCTGTCCGCCCAACAGCAATCTGACTGAGATCACGAATCAGCGCATGGAGGAATCAAACGTGCTTTCACCCTATTGCTCTGGTACCATGTATTGGATTTCCCAATGTGTTCTGGCATCTCACCACCCACCAGCTCTGATTCTCAGATACAATTGTGTATGGGTTTGTGGACAAATATTGCAATATTAGTACAGCAAAGGAACAGTAATAAATGTTCCCTCTGCTTCTGGCACTTTGTTGCAGCAATACGCTAATTTGGTATACAACAAGCACATTTTCAATCAAATCAGATTTCCATTTTCATTTGCTACAATTGATTTGACCCTAATTGTAGGATTTATGGACCAGTTAAAAGCAAATGAATTTGCATCCAGGCAATATAATATAAATCATGATTAACCAGTTTTACTTTGCTTATTCACATCATTAATCCCAATACTTGGTATGCATCACTGTGATGGATTTCGCAAAATACTTTGCAAGTAGTAAGTTTTACTTTACATATTTTAATTACAACAAGAGTTCTTTCTGTGAAAAGTTCAAAATAGACGGTCAGTATTGTCCTGCAGGTCAAAGGTCTATTGAGGTAAATTGGGGGTATCCAACCAAATGGCAGTCTTTGAATCCATCATAATTAAACCTTCTGGCAAATAAGAAAGGTGTGCTGTGTTGCTTAAAATATGTGTTTGGCTTGTAGATACAGTTAGGTTTTACCACCTGCTGGTTGTTCTTTCTGATTAACCCAATAGAAGTACCTGCAGAAAATGAAGGACTACGTTGTTTCTGCACTCGATCTGTCCAATATTTTCTTTAAAACTGAAGTATTTGTAGTTTGCAAGAGCTGCTGTACTTTTAACCATCCCCTCACTGTATCTGGTTTAGTAAGTTTTGATCTCATTAACAGTGATGCTGAAGCAAATATTATTGTAACAGTAATAAAGCGAGGGAAATATATTTTTATTCATTCATGGGCTGTTGGCGTCACTGGCAAGGCCAGCATTTATTATCCATTCCTAATTGCCCTTGAGAAGGTGGTGGTGAGCCGCTTTCTTGAACCGCTGCAGTCTGTGTGGTGAAGGTACTCCCATAGTGCTGTTAGGGAGGGAGTTCCAGGATTTTAACCCAGCAACAATGAAGGAACACTGATATATTTCCAAGTCAGGATGGTGCATGACTTGGAGGGGAACTTGGAGGTGGTGGTAGAGGTCACAGGTTTGGGAGGTGCTGCCGAAGAAGCCTTGGCGAGTTGCTGCAGTGCATCTTGTAGACAGTACACACTGCAGCCATGGTGCACCGGTGGTGGAGGGAGTGAATGTTTAAGGTGGTGGATGGGGTGCCAAACAAGTGGACTGCTTTGTCCTGGATGGTGTTGAACTTCTTGAGTGTTGTTGGAGCTGCACTCATCCAGGCAAGTGGAGAGTATTCCATCACACTCCTGACTTGTGCCTTGTAGATGGTGGAAAGGCTTTGGGGAGTCAGGTGGTGAGTCACATGCCGCAGAATACCCAGCCTCTGACCTGCTCTTGTCGCCACAGTATTTATGTGGCTGGTGCAGTTAAGATTCTGGTCAATGTTGACCCCTGGGATGTTGATGGTGGGGGACTCAACCATAGTAATGCTGTTGAATGTCAAAGGGAGGTGGTTAGACTTTCTCTTGTTGGAGATGGTCATTGCCTGGCACTTGTGTGGTGCGAATATTACTTGCCACTTACCAGCCCAAGCATGAATGTTGTCCAGGTCTTGCTGTATGCTGGCACAGACGGCTTCATTATCTGAGGTGTTGTGAATGGAACTGAACACTGTGTAATCATCAGCGAACATCCCCACTTCTAACCATATGATGGAGGGAAGGCAATTGATGAAGCAACTGAAGAACCTAGGAGGATGCTGAGGGCACCGTGGATATCACGTTTAATCAGTTGGTCACACCGCAGGTAAAGTCTGCACAGGCAAGAAGGGAATGGGTGACTGTCAGGCAGAGTAGTAGGCACAGGCAGGTAGTGCAGGGGTCCCCTGTAGCCACCCCCCTCTCAAACAGATATACCGCTTTGGATATTGTTGCGGGAGATGGCTTATCAGGGGAAGGCAGCAGCAGCAAACTTCCTGGCACCAGGGGTGGTTCTGCTGCACAGGATGGGAGGAAAAAGAGTGGGAGAGCTATAGTAATAGGGGATTCTATTGTAAGGGGAATAGATAGGCGTTTCTGCGGCTGCAAACGAGACTCCAGGATGGTATGTTGCCTCCCTGGTGCAAGGGTCAAGGATGTGCCTCGGAGCGGCTGCAGAGCATTCTGGAGGGGGGGGGTGAACAGCCAGTTGTCGTGGTGCATATAGGTACCAACGATATAGGTAAAAACTGGGATGAGGTCCTAAAAGCTGAATATAGGGAGTTAGGAGGTAAATTTAAAAATAGGACCTCAAAAGTTAGTAATCTCAGGTTTGCTACCAGTGCCACGTGCTAGTCAGAGTAGAAATAGAAGGATATTTCAGATGAATACGTGGCTAGAGGAATGGTGCAAGGGGGAGGGATTCAAATTCCTGGGACATTGGAACCGGTTCTGGGGGAGGTGGGACCAGTACAAACTGGACGGTTTGCACCTGGGCGGGACCGGGACCGATGTCCTAAGGGGAGTGTTTGCTAGTGCTGTTGGGGAGGGTTTAAACTAAAATGGCAGGGGGTTGGGAACCTGTGCAGGGAGACAGGAAAGGGAAGCAAGGACAGAAGCAAAAGACAGGGAGGAGAAAAGCAAAAGTGGCAGTCAGAGAAATCAAGGGTTTAAGTCAAACATGGCCACAGTAAATAATAATTCTAAAAGGTCTAAGAGTATTGAAAAAACAAGCCTGAAGGCTTTGTGTCTTAATGCGAGGAGCATTCGTAATAAGGTGGATGAATTAGCTGCGCAAATAGATGTAAACGGATATGATATGATTGGGATTACGGAAACATGGCTCCAGGGTGACCAAGGCTGGGAACTCAACACCCAGGGGTATTCAATATTCAGGAAAGACAGGCAAAAAGGAAAAGGAGGTAGGGTAGCATTGCTGGTTAAAGAGGAGATTAACACAATAGTAAGGAAGGATATTAGCTCTGATGATGTGGAATCTGTATGGGTAGAGCTGAGAAATACGAAGGGGCAGAAAACGTTAGTGGGAGTTGTATACAGACCCCCAAACAGTAATGCTGAGGTTGGGGATGGCATTAAATGGGAAATTAGAGACCCGTGCAATAAGGGCACTGCAGTTATCATGGGTGACTTTAATCTACATATAGATTGGGCTAACCAAATTAGTAATGATACTGTGGAGGAGGAATTCCTGGAGTGTATACAGGATGGTTTCCTGGACCAATATGTGGAGGAACCAACTAGAGATCAGGCCATCTTAGACTGGGTATTATGTAATGAGAAAGGATTAATTAGCAATCTTGTTGTGTGAGGCCACTTGGGGCGGAGCGATCCTAATATGATCGAATTCTTCATTAAGATGGAGAGTGAAGTAGCTGACTCAGAGACTTGGATCCTGAATTTAAATAAAGGAAACTATGATGGTATGAGGCACGAGTTGGATAGGATGGATTGGGGAATGTTACTTAAAGGGTTGACGGTGGATAGGCAATGGCAAACATTTAAAGATCGCATGGATGAACTACAGAATTTATTCATCCCTGTTTGGCATAAAAATAAAACAAAAAAGGTGACTCAACCGTGGCTAACAAGGGAAATTAACGATAGCATAAGATCCAAGGAGAGGACATATAAATTGGCCAGAAAAAGCAGCAAACCTGAGGATTGGGAGCAGTTTAGGATTCAGCAAAGGAGGACAAATGGATTAATTAAGAGGGGGAAAATAGAGTATGAGAGTAAGCTTGTAGGGAACATAAAAACTGACTGTAAAAGCTTCTATAGATATGTGAAGAGAAAAAAATTGGTGAATCAAGCGTAGGTCCCTTGCAGTCAGAATCAGGGGAATTTATAATGGGGAACAAAAAAATGGCAGACCAATTAAATATATACTTTGGTTCTGTCTTCACAAAGGAGGACACAAATAACCTCCCAGAGATGTCAGGGAACATAGGGTCTAATGAAAGGGAGGAACTGAATGAAATCAGTATTTGTAGGGAATGGTGTTAAGGAAATTGATGGGATTGAAGGCCGATAAATCCCCAGGGCCTGATAATCTATATCCTAGGGTACTTAAGGAAGTGGCCCTAGAAATAATAGATGTATTGCTGGTCATCTTCCAAAATTCTATAGATTCTGGAACAGTTCCCATGGATTGGAGGGTAGCTAATGTTACCCCACTATTCAAAAAAGGTGGTAGAGAGAAAATGGGGAATTATAGACCGGTAAGCCTGACATCGGTAGTGACACGGCGCGCTGCGGTACTGCAGGCCTTCCTCCCCTTCTTAAAGGGGAGGGGCCTTCTGCAGCGTGATCGAGGATCGCGAGTGCCGGCAAAAGAGCCCGGCACCGAGGAGAAGTGCCGAGCTCTTGGAACGCAGTCGACACTCCACAGGGGGGTGCTTAGGAGGCCGGGGACAGCAGCGCGGAGAGGTGCTGGCAGGCGGCCAGCAAAAAACATGGCCGCCCCGCACCTCTCCTTTAATTAGCGCCTCTACCGCCGCAGGTAGGCTCTCCTGAACCGGTCGCAAATAGCGTCCGGCGTTAAAGCAGGGGGCGCAACTAAATATTGCGATCGGGGCGATAGTGGGGTGCTGCGCACACCGATGACATCATCGGTAGTGGCGCAGCGCTAACGGCTAGCACCGCCATTAGCGTTCCGCTAAATTTAGCAGGAGGCATGGCCAGTGGCTTCCGACCCACTTAGCGCCCTCTTAAGGCGCTAACGGGTGGCGCAGCCCACTGAATCTCTAGGCCTTAATGACTCGGAAGGTCCCCCAAGGTAGATACCTCTTTACTGGTCCCATGGTGTTCCAGTATTACAGCCTGGATTCTTCTGCAAAGTAATGCAACCCCTGTTAATGTGCAATTTAATTCACTTTATTGTGAATGCTGCTTCTTAACGGGTTCATAGAAATTTTAGCCACAAAGAGCAGACTTTCCTTCTGATTCAACCACCCATCTCCCCCACATTTCAGAAAGAGCTCATAAGGTGAATCATTGGAAGAAGCAAAAATCCTACTATTGGGCACAGCAGCTAAGCACTCCGATGGACTGTGTCACTCTGCCATCCCAAAGATTTATTTTAAAAGGTCATGTTGGATTTGCACATAAGTGGCCAACTTTGATACTCTGAATCCAGTGGTTTTTTGGCAGCTTGTTAAAAAGGTAATGCTAAACTGAGGACCTTTCTGTGTGATAAATATGAGTTATTTAGGGCCTGAAGTTTCCCTTTAACTGAAATGCGACAGATCAACTGTGACCTAATTTTCATAGATGTTCAACGTGTGGGTGTGGCTGTGACTGGGATGTGACTAGAAATGCCAACGGCAGTGATATCCGCCCTGTGCTGTCATTATTTTGGAATAGGTGCCAGGAGATGCTGAGCATATCCCGGGGCAAAGCCTTGGTAGCAGTAGGAATAATTACAGTAGAGACAGCACTGCATAGCCTCACCTCAACTATCAATTTCTCATGTGATATTCTGGTGACACATTTATAGGTTTAAAAACCGGCCACAAATCCCACAAAGAAATTGAGACATATAACCCAAAAGCATCAAGATGTTGAATTCCCACAGTACTATACAATGTCAGCTGTGACTCAGTGGGTAGCACACTCGCCTCTGAGTCAGAAGGTTGTGGGTTCATAGTCCCACTCCAGGGGCTTGAGCACATGAATCTAGTCTGACACTCCAGTGCAGTGCTGAGGAAGTGCTGCACTGTCAGAGGTGCGGTCTTTCGGATGAGACGTTAAACCACGGCCCCGTCTGCGCTCTCAGGTGGACGTAAAACATCCCAAGTCACTATTTCAAAGAGCAGGGGAGTTAGCCCTGGTGTCCTGGTCAATACTTATCCCCCAATCAACATAACAAAAACAGATCCTCTGGTCATTATCACATTGCTGTTTGCGGGAGCTTGCTGTGCACAAATTGGCTGCTGCTTTGTCCACATTACAACAGTGACTACACGTCAAAAGTACTTCATTGGTTGTAAAGTGCTTTGAGACGTCCAATGGTCGTGAAAGGCACTATATAAATGTATGTTTTTTTTATACATTACGCAAATTAAATGTTACTTCTTGCTGTGTTGAAGATATCTATGTTGCTATTGGAAGTACCTGGAATAGTCAAAGCCTTCTCACAGAATTCATTTATTGTCACTTCAAAATGAATACACATACAGATGAGGGGACAGGAGCACATCTATGCTCACAAGTGACATTGTTTAATGAAATGATATCGTTGCATGTGAGCATGAAAATAGACAGCGCTTAAAAATAGCTCTGCTCCAACTTTAACCCTTTAAATAAATAATTCCTTTTGTGGTTTTTAAAAGTAATCTATGACATTTAAATATATTCCACGAATCATAATATTCTTGGAATAAACTACAAGAACTGTGCTTTAATTATGATTTAAATAATACTTTGATAGTGCCTTATTAAGTCAAAATGTCACAAATGCTAAACATTGAAATGCCACATATTATTCAATAGCACCCAGGTTCTGTGACAAGCTCAGATAAACTGTAGCAAACATGAAGTATTTTCATCTTGTTTTAGCTTCGGAGAAGATCCTTTCATTCAGTCACAATCCAGAATGAATTTATTCCACTCCAGAGACTTGAGCACAAATATCTAGGCTGACACTCCAGTGTGGTGCTCAGGGAGTGCTGCACTGTTGGAGTTGCTGTCTTTCAGATGAGACATTAAACCGAGGCCCCGTCTGCTCTCTCAGGTGGAAGGAGAGCAGGGGAGTTATCCCCAGTTTCCTGGCCAATATCTATCCCTCAATCAACATAACAAAAACCAGATTATCTGGTCATTATCACATTGCTGTTTGTTGGAGCTTGCTGTGCGCAATTGGCTGCCACGTTTCCTACATTACAACAGTGACTACACTTCAAAAAAAGTACTTCATTGGCTGTAAAGTGCTTTGGTACATCCTGAGGTCGTGAAAGGTGTTATATAGATGCAAGTTTTTCTATTTTTCTTTAAAATCCAGCTGCATTTAAAATCCAAGGCTCGGTTTAAATTGATACTAATGTCTTAAGGACAGTAAGGAGTGTGATGGAATACTCTCCACTTGCCTGGATGACTGCAGCTCCAACAACACTCAAGAAGCTCGACACCATCCAGGACAAAGCAGCCAGTTTGATTGGCACCCCATCCACCACCTTAAACATTCACTCCCTCCACCACCGGTGTACCGTGGCTGCAGTGTGTACCATCTACAAGATGCACTGCAGCAACTCGCCAAGGCTTCTTCGGCAGCACCTCCCAAACCTGCGACCTCTTCCACCTAGAAGGCCAAGGGCAGCAGGTGCATGGGAACACCACCACCTCCAAGTTCCCCTCCAAGTCACACACTATCCTGACTTAGAAGTATATCGCCGATCCTTCATCGCCGCTGGGTCAAAATCCTGGAACTCCCTACCTAACAGCACTGTGGGAGTACCTTCACCACACAGACTGCAGCGGCTCAAGAAGGCAGCTCCCCACCACCTTCTCGAGGGCATTTAGGGATGGGCAATAAATGCTGGCCTTGCCAGCAACGCCCAGATCCCGTAAGTAAATTAAAAAAAAGTCTGGTTGGGATAATCTGGTTAAAGGTGGGAAATCTGACAACTCCTCTACAGAGCCGTGCTGGAAGCTGGTCTTTAAAGAGGGTGGAAACATTCCCAGGAACATTCATGCTCCTCCTGGCCCCACATAAATTAGTGGCACAACATCTTTTGCCCCTTTTTGGAAGTGACCTATAGTGGTCCTTTTATGAACCACTGGTTTATCCACTCAACACGCTGTCCCATATATATGTAGGCTCCAGCCTGTTTCAGGCAGGAGTGCTGCTCATCTGTACCCTGACCTGCTCCAAAATCATACTGGACCGGATGTCAACGGGAACGGGGCTGTAAAATGGGTGCAACGATGACGAATTTAACAGAGCCAGGGCCAATTTGGACGAACATTCAGGCCACGGCTAAATTCGTCAGGGCCTTTACTTAGGCGGATTTGGCGGTTGCCTGAAATGAGCGCTGGCATCATTTCATTATTTCTGCAAAATTCATTTAAACTAGTCAGAGGTTATGCTGTGCAAGCTCCGACTCGTTTCTCGGGCTCTGTAGAAACCTAATCAGAGGTCCTTAAATAGACCGCTGGAGGCTACCGAAGAGACCGGCAGCTCCGGATTATTTTTTTTTAAACTTATCTTACTGTGGAGCCTGGAGGAGGAGGAGTGCTCCCCCTGCCTCCACATTACTACTGCGGGCCATTGCTGCCCTGCACTCAACCCATTCCCATTTGCCTCACCCACCTCTCGGACCTACCTATGAGCCAGCTCAACATCTGAGCTGTCTGACATTTGAAGGGACCAGACTGGTGAGCCGTGTTGGGGAGCCCGGTTAGCTGCTGCAGATCACCCGATTTATTCCAATGAGACTCGAGAATGAATTTAGGATGGTCTTCAGGCCTCTCTCTTCTAGCATGCTAGTCCACCGTGCCAGCTGTTGTGCGCCCATTATCAAGCGCTATCACATTTATGCCCCAATGTTTTTTATTCAAGTTGTTCAAAATTACGAGGTGTTTAGATAGAGTAAATAATGAGAAATAAAAACAGAAAATGCTGGAGATACTCAGCAGGTCAGGCAGCATCTGTGAAGAGAGAAACAAAGTTAACGTTTCAGGTCGATGACCTTTTGTCAGTTCTGAAACGTTGGGCCAGAAATTCCAGGCCAGAAGCGTGAGTACGGTCGGGTTACTCACGCATCTGGCCGTTGGAAATGCCGGCGTTCAGCAGGAACAGCGCATGCGGGGAACGCCGGCATTTCCAGACCCGAGGTCTATTCACAGCGCGTGCGACTGCACAGGCAGCGCTTGCGCAGTGAACTTTGTAGATTTCACTGATGGATTCAGTGAGGGTAAGTCCCTAGAACTTACACGTGAAAAAAGCAAGTGTAAAGTTGTTCATTGGCTGGGGAAGGAGATATATTTTATGGAGGAGCTTATGAAATGCAATATTTAGGTTTGGGAAAGGGAGGGAAGTTATTTTAAGAAATTTTAAGTAAGTTTTAAACTTTAATTTTTTTTTTTTTAAACGGGTTTTCAGAACGGTAGGTAGAAGGAGCAATTGTGGCTGTGTGAATGGAATGTGAGAATGAGTTATGTATGTATGTCCACATATATTCCTTTACGTATATGTATGTATGTTTTATATTCCTTTACTAATGTGTATGAATGTATATTTTTAATTATGATTTTCCAATAAGTTACTTTCTCTGAAAGTCATAATTAAATAATACATTCATACACATAAGTAAAGGAATATATACATAACACGCAAAGGAATATATACAGACATACATACTTTCAGAAGCTCCACGATAAGAAATACCTTCCTCCGCAGCCTCTGGAGCAACTGTACCCATGCTTTTTTCATGTGTAAGTTGTAATGACTGGACCTCACTGAAAGCATTAATGAAAGCGGCGAATTATACTGCGCACGCGCTGCCTGTGCAGTCGCACGTGTTCTGCCTCTGAACCCCTTCGTTCAGAGGACAGGAAATGCCGTTTTTCCCCACATGCACTGTGCATGCTGAAAACCGGCATTTCATCCGGCCAGATGCATAAGTACCCCGACCGTACTAGCGCATTTGGAAGGGAATTACTGGGCCAACATTTTACATGTCAATAAAATAAAAAATTTAACAATTGCACGACTTGCCCCCTCGCATCTGCGACTGAGGGTCCAAGGAGGTGCATTGCGCAAGAGGTCATCATCGTACGTATCCTCACACTGTTCCCTTTGGGGAACTGTATGAAGTGGTGGAAGGATTTATGGCCGTGATTAACGCTCATTCCGTGACCGTAACCATCTTTGAACCAGCCATTAGGGTGGTTAGTCCTATGGCGGGAGGGTTTTACGGGCTCCCACAACCCATCTGAGAGGGGGGGGCCACCAACACCCATGGACGCAAGTATCCCGCTGGATGTCCACCCAGAATTTAAAGTTGGAGCTCCGACTCCACTTGCCGGGACTGTCTGGAGTGGGGTTCAAAACCCTACTCCTTCTGGCCCAGCGGCGGGGATGCTTACTGCTACGCAAAAGGCCCACTCCGCACAAAAGGTGACACCCATACGTTTCCTGTGCCTTTTCCCTCCCCGTGACTGGAGCCCTATGCTGCCATTTCACGTTGCTAATTGGATTGGGCCTTTGTCATAGCGGTAGGATCCCCGCCGCTGGGCCAGATCAGGGTAGGGTTTCGAACCCCGCTCCGGACAGTCCCGGCAAGTGGAGTCGGAGCTCCGGCTCTAAATTCTGGGTTGACATCCAGTGGGATATTTGCGTCCGTGGGTGTGGGTGGCCCCCCCTCCTTGTATAGCTTGTGGGAGCCCGTAAAACCCTCCCGCCATAGGACTAACCGCCCTAATGGCTGGTTCAAAGATGGTTACGGTCACGGAATGAGCGTTAATCATGGCCATAAATCCTTCCACCACTTCATACAGTTCCCCAAAGGGAACAGTGTGAAGACACGTATGACGACGACATTGCTAAATAAATAAATAGAATTTAAAAAATTCTTTTAGGGCTTTTAAAAGTCTTTAAATTGCTTTAATTCTCTTTAAAACTACTTCAGATTACTCAAAATAATGTAAACATTTTAAAAAGTTTATAAAAGTTACCAAAATCTTCAAAAAACTTCCAAAAACCTATTTAAACTGCTGCTTTGCATGTAAAAATCCTTAGCAGCTTGACAGAAACATTGGGGGCGTGTCCAGTGAAACTGAGACCTCAAGGGGCGTGTCTCACTTACACTGCACGCTCCTGGCTTCGCGCTGGCTGCACTCCTGGGTGGTGTGACGTCATACGCTGCCCGGGAATGTGCTTTCTATTTCTGCAAGTTCAGGCATCCCAGAAGCTGATCGGCACGAGCGCGGGGTAAGTGCAAATACGGGGCTTGCACGCGCTGCAAGCCCCGTTCTGGAATTTCTGGGCCGTTAACTCTGTTTCTCTCTTCACAGATGCTGCCTGACCTGCTGAGTATCTCCAGCATTTTCTGTTTTTATTTCAGATTTCCAGCATCTGCAGTATTTTCTTTTTGTAAATAAAGAGACACTGATTCCACTGGCAAGAGGGTCGGTAAGTTAGGACTTAAGATAATTGGCAAAAGAGGAGGAGAATTTTCTTTACACAGCAAGTTGTTATGCACTGCCTAAAAAGGATAGTGGAAGCAGATCCATTAGTAACTTTCAAAAGGGGATTGGATAAATTTGCAGTGCTATTGGGAAAGAGCGGGGGAGTGGAGCTAATCGGATAGCTCTTTCAAAGAGCCGGCACAGGCACAATGGGCCGAACAGTCTGCTACTGTGCTGTAAGATTCTATAACTGGTTAGTATAACACAGGTGTCATAATATAATGTTATATTTGCTTCTTCATCTTTTGTTCAGTGGATTTACTTGTCAGTTAAAGTCTGAAACAAGATCTCGTGTTGTGATTTTTTAAATTGTTCTTGGAAGACATGAGAAAGATCATGTGGCGATACAGGATAGATCTAGTTCTTAGAGCAATTTACAGAAAGGCTTCCTGTTTGTTTTGCTGGGCTTGCTTGCCAAAAACTTAGAGATACTAGAGCCAATGAAGATAAGCTTGAGACTTTAGGGATCTAAAGCTTACACAAGAGTGAATTAAAGTAGAAATCTCAAAGCATCAAGGATAAGAACAGATAAGATCCAAACACATAACTAAGCAGAAAGTTATGTTTCACATAATATTCAACATTTCACTGTAGTTTCTTTTTAACGCAATGCACTGCAACCCTCATGGAATTAGGATTCAGCAAAGACAGATGGTTTCACAAAGTTACTGTTGATTTGGAGTGAAATATATACAATGCAAACCCGAGGACTGGTCTACAGTCTGCAGTGAAAACTTTTTGAAAGATTTTTAGAAACATAGAAGATAGGAGCAGGAGTAGGCCATTCAGCCCCTCGAGCCTGCTCCACCATTTAATGAGATCATGGCTGATCATCCAAATTCAGTACCCTGTCCCTGCCTTCTCCCCATATCCCGTGATCCCTTTAGCCTTAAGAAATATATCTAACTCCTTCTTGAATATATTTAATGAATTGGCCTCAACTGCCTTCTGTGGTAGATAATTCCACAGGTTCACCATTCTCTGGGTGAAGAAATTCCTCCTCATCTCTCTCCTAAATGGCCTACCCCTTATCCTTAGACTGTGACCCCTGGTTCTGGACACCCCCGCCATCGGGAACATCCTTCCCGCATCTAGTCTGTCTAGTCCTGTTAGAATTTTATAAGTTTCAATGAGATCCCCTCTCATTCTTCTAAACTCCAGCGAGTATAAGCCCAATCGACGCAATCACTCCTCATACGTCATTCCTGCCATCCCAGGTATCAGTCTGGTGAATCTTCACTGCACTCCCTCCATGGCAAGAACATCCTTCCTCAGATAAGGCGACCAAAACTGCACACAATACTCAAGGTGTGGTCTCACCAAGGCCCTGTACAACTGCAGCAAGACATCCTTGTTCCTGTACTCGAACCCTCTCGCTACGAAGGCCACTTGAATTGACATCCTTGTTCCTGTACTCGAACCCTCTCGCTACGAAGGCCACTTGAATTGGCATTTTTTAGATATTAATATGATTAAGGTTTCAAACAGCAAAACTCTCCATAGAGATTTTACCTTAATACCTTCAAAAATATGTTACCTTGATTCCCCTGGGCCCCAGTTGGTAGGTATACTGCTCAGTGTGAAACTGATCCATATAGACTAAAAGATCCCAGGAACAATCCCTACTCTGTGCTCAGTCATCTGTTCTGCTTGGAGTGCTACGAAGGCCTCAGTACCTCTGGGCTAGGGAAGAAAGTGAGCCAGATTCAAAGATGTGCCATCTGCTGCTAAGGCAGCTACAGCCACCAAGGGTTAACGCACCCAGTGACAACACCCGTTAGCTACAATCTCAAGACTACCTCCACCTTATTCCAAGCATGTTGTAATTGTGGCCAGCGGGGATGGTGCTGTGGAGTGGGATGAACATCCATCCCCCTTGCAGCCACCTTCACTTCAGCAGCCATCAAACAGGGAGTCAAGTGCTAGGCTGCTATGTCACTTGACTTCAGCCTCATGCCTGCACCTTAGGTGTCCTTGCCCTTCAGTTTTGTTTGTCAATTCTTCGCCCTCTGCCCCGTTCAAACTTAGCAAAGGCTGCCAATGGATCGAAATGCTGTCTTTGCTCAGGTCGTAAAGAATTTTGACTCCTTATTCTGACTCTTCCCTTTAAATTGTCCGCATCCGTTTAAATCAAATCTGTGCATAATTTGCCATTTCCATCA
Organism: Somniosus microcephalus; assembly: GCF_052327205.1. Lineage (NCBI taxonomy): Eukaryota > Metazoa > Chordata > Chondrichthyes > Squaliformes > Somniosidae > Somniosus > Somniosus microcephalus. The sequence goes on along the minus strand of NC_141006.1, from coordinate 40,672,030 downwards.
CTAGTGTGTTCCCAGGACACGTCCGAATCTGCACCTGAATCTGCATAATTATGATAATGAGCTGACCACGAATAATTAGGTCAATGAACACAGCACTTTGGTCAGCATTGTGTAACACCCACTTCAAACTGTTTGAGAATATACTGCACTCCTATTGGAAAATCCACCCTCATGAATTTTGACCAGTCAACAACATCCAAATAAATGAAGCATGTTATGAATCTGGTGCACTCCACATAATTGTCCTCTTACCCAACACAAAGATATGCTTCAACAGACAAGGCCAGACTCCCTATAAACTAAAGTATGACCTTATGCATGAAGTAATCTAGGATAACAGGTCATGGGATGAACAATGCACCCTTCTATCGATGAGGTATGCACTGGAAATAATACAGATTAACATTGCAAGCTCCTGATCTCTCTAACTGATGGACAAATAACACTGACAGACACAAAGTTGGAAGGAGGGACAGAGTGGACTCCTCTCCGTCCATGATGGACCAGCAGGCTAGAAACTATTGGCTGGATATTCCTCTCCTGTCCCATGTGAAATTGGGTAGGATAGTGGCAAGAAAGGTAGTAAAATCAGACAGTGACATGTACCATCATGTTTCTACCACAAGGCCTAGAGAGGCAGGAAAGGAGGACAATGAGTCAGAAGTACAATGTTGATGAGACCCCATCTGGCATAAACAAAGGTCATAGGTGCAACAGCAGCTTGTGTGATAACAGACATATACTTTTCCGATAATAAAGGCGGTACTTTAATGTAACGCGGCATAGGCAACCAATCAGTGAAGATGCATGTGGGCCGAGGTCCAATCAGGTGGCAGGAATGAATTTTGAATGAGCTGGACATATGTATTGTAATGTATAAAAATGTAGGCCTAGAAATTCACTATAGCCCTGTTTGGGGCGCCAGCCTTGCCAGGGCGCTAAAAGTAGCGCCCCGGAAGCAGTCACGACCACCTGCCGGAAATTCAGTTGGCGCGCCCCAGAGGGAAGCGCAGCGCTACTGGAGGCACCCCGCATCCCTCTTGGGGCGCTGCAACTGAATATCGCTGCGCAACGTGCCGCAGCGCCACACGCTGCAGCATGGCGCGCTGCGGTACTGCAGGCCTTCCTCCCCTTCTTAAAGGGGAGGGGCCTTGTGCAGCGCAATCGAGGATCGCGAGTGCCGGCAAAAGAGCCCGGCACCGAGGAGAAGTGCTGGGCTCTTGGAACGCAGTCGGCAATCCGCGCGGGGGGGGGGGGGAAGCTCAGGAGGCCGGGGACAGTAGCGTGGAGAGGTGCTGGCAGGCAGCCAGCAACAAAAATGGCCGCCCCGCACCTCTCCTTTAATTAGCGCCTCTACCGCCGCAGGTAGGCCCCCCTGAACCGGTCGCACATAGCGTCCGGCGTTAAAGCAGGGGGCGCATCTAAATATCGTGATTGGGGCATTAGCGGGGCGCTGCGCACACCGATGACGTCATCGGTAGCGGCGCAGAGCTAATGGCTAGCGTCGCCATTAGCATCCCGCTGAATGTAGCGGGAGGCGTGGCCAGTGGCTTCTGACCCACTTAGCGCCCTCGTAAGGTGCTAATGGGTGGCGCAGCCCACTGAATTTCTAGGCCATAGTGTTTGCTGTAACAATTTGGAAAAGTCTGGCTAAGACAGAGCGGACTGTTTCCCCACCGGTGCAATAAAGACAACTTGACTATCGATCTAAAACCTTGTGTTGAGTGTTGGTTTAAAATACTCCACAACAACGTGCATTTATATAGCGCCTTTCATGACCACCGGACCTCTCAAAGTGCTTTACAGCCAATTAAGTACTTGGAGTGTAGTCACTGTTGTAATGTGGGAAAGAGGTGAATCCAGCTCTTTGAATCAAATTTACTAAGGGGTAAAATTAAGCACAACACATTTCACTAGAATATAGAACCTTACTGAACTCAAGCCTCAATTACAAATTAATAAAGTGTTTCAAAGTTCTAGCTGCTCTCTGTAAGGTTGCACCTTTACTTTCAACTTATAACTATGAGACAAAGTCCCTGCTTTCGTTTTGGTTTACATAGAAATATAGAAACATAGAAGATAGGAGCAGGAGTAGGCCATTCGGCCCCTCGAGCCTGCTCCGCCATTCAATGCGATCATAGCTGATCATCCAATTTCAGTACCCGGTCCCTGCTTTCTCCCCATACCCCTGGATCCCTTTAGCCTTAAGAAATATATCCAACTCCTTCTTGAATATATTTAATGAATTGGCTTCTACTGCCTTCTGTGGTAGAGAATGCCACAGGTTCACCACTCTCTGGGTAAAGAAATTCCTCCTCATTTCTGTCCTAAATGGCCTACCCCTTATCCTTAGACTGTGACCCCTGGTTCTGGACTCCCCGACCATCGGGAACATCCTTCCTGCATATAGTCTGTCCAGTCCTGTCAGAATTTTATAAGTTTCAATGAGATCCCCTCTCATTCTTCTAAACTCCAGTGAGTACAAGCCCAATCGTCCCAATCTCTCCTCACACGTCATTCCTGCCATCCCAGGTATCAGCCTGGTGAATCTTCGCTGAACTCCTTCCATGGCAAGAACATCCTTCCTCAGATAAGGCGACCAAAACTGCATACAATACTCAAGATGTGGTCTCACCAAGGCCCTGTACAAGTGCAACAAGACATCCTTGCTCCTGTACTCAAACCCTCTCGCTCCGAAGGCCAACATACCATTTGCCTTCTTAACCGCCTGCTGCACCTGCCTGCTTACCTTCAGCGACTGGTGCACAAGGACACCCAGGTCTCATTGCACTTCTCCTTCTCCCAATCTATTGCCATTCAGATAATAATCTGCCTTCCTGTTTTAGCCACCAAAGTGGATAACCTCACATTTATCTACGTTATACTGCATCTGCCATGCTTTTGCCCAATCACCCAACCTGTCCAAATCATCCTGTAGTTTCTCGGCATCCTCTTCACAGCACACACGCCCACCCAGCTTTGTGTCATCTGCAAATTTGGAGATATTACATCTAGTTCCCTTGTCTATATATTGTGAATAGCTGGGGTCCAAGAACCGATCCCTGCGGTACCCCACTAGTCACTGCCTGCCACTCAGTTTACGTATTGATGGAGTTGTACCTTTTACTTACATGGTCTATTAATAACCTGCGTAAGAGTTTCCCACACTTCCGATAGGTGAACCGTTGCCTCGCCCCTTTTCTTCTTTTACTGCAGGTCTGGACTCCTGCTCTTGAGCTCACAGAACAAAATCAGGCATCTTCTTCTGGATGGGATGGTGAATTCCTCATCGAAAGAATGGACTGGCGAGGGGGGTGAGGGATGGGTGGTGTAATATTCCAGAGAGCCAGGAACAACTTCTCCCTATGTTCTATAATAATAAAGTAAAAGGGGCTTCAGCTGAGTGGGACAGTATAAACATTCAGCTGTATGGAACTTTAATGCTGCTAATGCTTCAATTGTGGTTTCACATCCTTCATTTAGATGTAGGTCCTACTGCTGGTGTCAGGCAGCTGTTGTTCTGAAGCTGCTGGTTGCCTTTTCAAGCTCCCCCATAAGTCAAGTTTCTGAAGCAAGGGGTGAAGTAGGAATGAAAGTCCTATTGGTCCTGAGCGCACTGAGGTACGAGTCCCCATGCACTCAGCCATGTCTCCTCAGACATAAGCTAAATGGGGGCATCTATCCCCTGCCTCACCAGTGTGTAAAGCCAACTTTCTATTTGAGGCAACTTCTGCTTGCGATCACTCCAGAATGTCCTTACCTCATCCCACTTCTACCATCCGAAGGAATATTTTTGTCCTCCTAAGTTTTTCCATAAACACCTTCAAACCCTGTTCCTTCAACCATTTTACAGGTTTGAGCCTCCTGTTTTGCAGCCAAACATTTATAGCCATCTATATTAGATGCAATTCTAGTTATTATAAGCAGCCCTTTCTGTCCTTCTTGACATATTGCATGTAACAGAATTGCACTGTACTTTTAAAACCACCAGAAGTTGATTTTGTTAAAATATTTGGCAAATATATCCATCACTTACACTGAAAGGATTAAGGATGGTCGTAAACTTTAGCAGCAAGGCAACTTGTCTAATGGATTCTACTGTAATGGAAGCCATTATTGAAGAAGAAATCATTAAATTAAAGTGAAAGCATTTCACTGCCATTGTACAGCAATGTTAGTAAGAGCGACGTGGCATTGCAAGACCAGCAACATCTACAGTGAAGAAAGACTTTGCAAGTAGAAGCCAGCTCAGCAAACCACAAGATTTGCATAAAATGCAACCCAATATTCCAGTTTAACAAGGCCAACTTGCGCAAGACAATGATACCAATTTTAAGCTTAACTATAGGAAAAGTGGATATTTAATCAAGACTTCATTGTCTATGAATGGCATGAATCAGGTATTGCAATTTCCTTTAATATAACAATTGCTTCTATGTTCATGTAATTGTAATTTTGTAGTTGTTTGCAAATACAGGTGTAGATTTTCTACTTCTCCATTGTTTATTGAAAACAAACCAGTTCCTTAAATATTTAGGGGGAAAAATTCAGTTGGTTAGCGCCTCCCGTTAACGTCTCCGGGGGTGCTAACGGGGCACAACAACTTAATGCCCAGGCACGGCAATTTTAGCGCCGCCCGCAAAATTGACCAGTCTTTTTACGCTGGCACTAAACACTACCACCACGATCTCCTGCGCCCGCAGATCATGACGTCAGTCGAGCGTGCAATGCCCCGGTAGCGCCCCGGACCGGATATTGAGTCGTGCCCCCTGCCTTAGCGCCTGCTGCTAGGAATGACAGGTAGAGGGGAATGTTTTCAAGTCTGGAAGGGGGCTGCGGGAGGGCTATTTAAAGGTGGGCGCTTCCTGCCTTTTTTTGTCGGCAAAATTTTTGGTACACGCAGGTTCAGAGGGGGAGAGTTAACGCCGTCCTAAGGAGTTTTGGCCCTTAGCGCTATTTTTAAGGTTCCTAACTGCCGAGCTCTTTCCCTGGGCCTATCCATTAGTGCTTCCAACACAATTGCTTTAGAGGTCTCTCCAGGCCGAGATTCAAGGCTGCAATGAGCAGGGTGTGGCTGGCCAGCAAGATGGCCCCTCCCCTTTAAGAACTAGATGGTGCCAGTCTGTCTGGCTTCCATGGTAACTGACATCGCCTGAGCTTCGGTAGCGTTCTGAGGTAGCGCCTCGCTCCCCGACATTAGCGCCTTAGGAGAGGTGTGTAGCGCCTGATTTAGGGTTCAAATCACCTCCAACGGCGATAGAGGCGACTTTTGCAGTCGGAGGCGATAATTAGCGCCGGGCGCTAAACTTTGCGTCCAGCCAATATTAGCACCCCAAAATGGGCGATACCTAATTTTTCCCCCTTAACATTGTAATTAACATAGAAACATAGAAGATAGGAGCAGGAGTAGGCAATTCGGCCCCTCGAGCCTGCTCCGCCATTTATCATGGCTGATCATCCAAATTCAGTAACCTGTCCCTGCTTTCTCCCCATATCTCTTGATCCCTTTAGCCTTAAGAAATATATCTAACTCCTTCTTGAATATATTTAATGAATTGGCCTCAACTGCCTTCTGTGGTAGAGAATTATGTTGAACATATGGACTTTAGCAAAGCTTTTGAAAAGGATCCACATGGCAGACTGGTCACGAAGTTAAAAGCCCAAGGGATCCAGGGCAAACTGTCAAGTTGGATTCCAAACTGGCTCAGAGACAGGAAGCAGAGGGTAATGGTCGATGGGTGCTTTTGTAACTGGAAGACTGTTTCCAGTGGGGTTCCGCAGGGCTCAGTACTAGGTCCCTTGCTTTTTGTGGTATATATCAGTGATCTAGACTTGAATATAGGGGGTGTGATTAAAAAGTTTGCAGATGATACTAAAATCGGCTGTGAGGTTGATATTGAAGCAGGAAGCTGTAGACTGCAGGGAGATATCAATGAATTGGTCAGGTGGGCAGAACAGTGGCAAATGGAATTCAATCCGGAGAAGTGTGAGTTAATGCATTTAGGGAGGGCTAACAAGGAAAGGGAATACACATTAAATGGTAGGACACTGAGTAGTGTAGAGGAACAAAGGGACCTTGGAGTACATGTCCACAGATCCATGAAAGTAGCAGGCTAGGTAGATAAGGTGATTAAGAAGGCATACGGAATGCTTGCCTTTATTAGCCGTTTCATAGAATACAAGAGCAAGGGGGGTTATGTTTCAACTGTATAAAACACTAGTTAGGCTTCAGCTAGAGTGCTGCGTGCATTTCTGGTCACCACATTACAGGAAAGATGTGATTGCACTAGAGAGGATACAGAAGAGATTTACAAGGATGTTACCGGGAGTTGAGAATCTTAGCTATGAGGAAAGACTGGATAGGCTGGGTCTGTTTTCCTTGGAACAGAGGAGGCTGAGGGGAGACCTTATTGAGGTGTAAAAATTATGAGGGACCTGGATAAAATGCATAGAAAGGACCTATTTCCCTTAGAAGATGGGTCAAAAAACAGGGGGCACAGAATTAAAGTAATTGATGGAAGGTTTAGAGGAGATTTGAGGGGAACATTCTTCACCTAGAGGGTTGTGGGGGTCTGGAACTCACTGCAAGGGTGGTAGAGGCAGAAACCCTAAACACATTTAAAAAGTACTTGTATGTGTACTGGGGATGCTCTAACCTGCAGGGCAACGGACCAAGAGCTGGGAAGTGGGATTAGGCTGGAGAGCTCTTTGTTGGCCGGCACGGACACGATGGGCCGAAATGGCCTCCTTCCGTGCTGTAACTTCCTATGATTCTATGATTCTATGTGCCTGTTGATATTAGACAGACAGTCAGTGACAAGTTCTAAGGAAATTACCAGCTTCAGTAGTCAATTCTCAAAATATTTGTACTTATGATCGCACGATACTTATGGATGAAGAAGGCCCATTTTAATTCCTCTGTCCAGAACAAGCCTACACTCTTCCCAGTGCTGCATTGAATTGTTTCTTAAATTATTTTATAGTTTTTGCCTGCACCATTCTGCCTGTTAGTCCATTCGAAGTGTTGATTACTCTGTGTGAAGAAGAACCTCTTTCTATCAATCCTTTTATTGGGGGAAAATTGAGTCGCGCCCCCTTTGGGGCGCTAACTACACCGGGGTGCTACTTTTAGCGCCCCGGAAAAATTAGCGCCCTCGCCTGTTGGGGTGCAGCGAGGGAATGTCGCGGCACTACGTGCCACGGTATTGCAGGCTTCCTCCCCTTCTTAAAGGGGAGGGTCCTTGCACAGCGCGACCCGGGGCCCAGCTGGGCCACCGAGGATCGGAGTGCCGGCAAAAGAGCCCAGCACTCGAGAGAAGTGCCGGGCTCATGGAGCGCAGCTGGCACTCCGCGGGGCGGGGGGGTGGCGCAGATCAGGAGGCCGGGGACGGCAGCGGAGGCAGGTGCTGGCAAGCAGCCAGCAACAAAAAATGGCCGCCCAGCACCTCGCCTTTAAATAGTGCCACCCAGGCCGCAGGTAGGCCCCCCTGACCCCGTCGGACATAGCGTCCGGCGGTAAGCCATGGGGCGCTACCGAAGATCGCGGCCGGGGCACGAGCGGGGCACTGTGAATGCTGATGACGTAATCACCGGCGGCACAGTGCCGCGGGGCGCTAATGGTTACCGCCGCCGCTATCCTCCCGCTGAAGTTCACGGGAGGCGTTGGCGGCACGCGCCCGGGCACTAGATGCTTTGTGCCCCATTAGCGCCCTCTTAGGGCGCTAATGGGAGGCGCAAACCATCGAATTTTTCCCCCGTTATTTTTAGTAATTTGAATCTATGTCCCCTTGTTCCACTCCACAGCCTAAGGTAATATTCCAGCTGAACCTTTTCCATAACATTCACTACTTTATATACCTCTGTAAGATCAGCTCTCAGACACCTCCTTTCCCATCTGAAAAGCTCAAAGATTCTCCAGTCTGTCCTCATAGCTCAGACGGTCAACACTAGGGCTCAGCCTCATGGCCCTTCTCTGCACTGCCTCCAGTGCTTGAATGTCACCCTTGTTTCTCCGTCACCAGAACTGGCCAGCGCACTCAAGGTATGGTCTGACCAGAGCACTCTATAGTTTGATCATGACCTGTATCCCGCACAAGTAGCGTACCTATACTCTCAAACATCTGTGCTTATGGCATGTACAGCTCACAAATTGTGTGCCAAAGGCAATAGCCTACACTGTCAAACATCTCTCCAAATGGTTCTTTGTCAATGAACAGTACAGAAGTAGAAAATCTTCATCTGCATTTTTGAGAGAATGCAAAATTGCAACCACATTAACTTGAAAACAGTAGTCACCTTAAAATATCTGATATTATTTGCTATATTACATTTAATAATGATGGCACCATGTGATTGGTATCAGAAGCAGTAACCTACAATTGCAAACAGATGCATTAAACACTCTGCTGGAGGAATCCACTTGGTAGAAGGGGAGATAGTAAGGTAATTGTCAAATTCATATTCTGAAATAATTCAAAGATAATATCGGTACTTGCACTGATGGAAATAAAATTTACACAAGTGACTTTTACTAAGTATAGCATTGTGGTGATCCCACACCCACAAAGTATGTTTTTTGTTGAGGTGTTCTACCTATAGTAATGACTAATGCCACAGTGTATTCAAAGTGGTGGACCCACAGGCCAAATGCTTACTCTGACAACTTTCAAATAGATTTTATGCAAATACTCCTAAAACCAATTTTTAGGTACCACATCCCAGGTCATTGTGACACACTTTTTTAATTATTGGAAAAGGAGTGCAGTTCCTGAAAAGGTAAGACTCCAATTGGGCATATTCTCCTTTCCACAAAAAAGTAAATCCAGATAATTGGATTCTTTATTCGTCAGGTGCTTGCATTGACCATTGTCCCCAATGACTCCATATAAAATAACGGATACGATGACAAAATGAGTAAACTACATTAACAAACAAATTGCCCGAGCTTCTGTACCACTCTGCACAAAGCCAAAAACAAGAATTGCATTCACAACCCGTTATTAAATCACATGATCAAATTTACAAACAACTAAATGATGTACTAAGTGCTTCCAGCTGGTACTTACCTCTGTTGGAGAGCCTACTCACCTCAGCTTTCACCTGTGTTAAAAGTTGAGAATGTTAGTAGAAGGCAATTACCTACAGTTTTGACAATATGTTCTCCGAGCTCTCTCCAACACAATAGTCACAGCTTGGCTTATGCCTCACGGTAGTACAGCACAGGAGTGTGTCTTCAGGAAACACTTTGAGAATGAAGGTAAGTATAGAACCCCCAACTATATAATAAACATGTACCAGCAATCATTCTCATTAAAAGTGCCAGCAGTGAGAGTTCATGAGCACAAGCAGTAAGGCTTACAAACTTACTAAATACGTATCCACACGTGGTTTAGTGGGTAGATGTACTGCATGATGAAGCGCTGAGTCACGTTCTCAGGTTCAAACACCACAGCCACCATATGAATTCCTACTTTAAAAAAGCCCCCCTGTTTAAAAACTGGATGAGGCAACAACACAAAAGTAAAATACTGTGGATGCTGGAAATCTGAAATAAAAACAGAAAATGCTGGAAATACTCAGCAGGTCAGGCAGCATCTGTGGAGAGAGAAACAGAGTTAACATTTCAGGTCGATGACCCTTCGTCAGAACTGGAAAAAGTTGGAGATGAAACAGGTTTTTAAGTAAGTGGAAGGGAAAGGGTGGAGGTGGAAGGGAAGAACAAAAGGGAAGGTCTGTGATAGGGTGGAAGGCAGGAGAGATTAAGGGCTAGATTTTCGTGGAGCCGTCAGGCGGGGTTTCAGGCGTAGGCGTGGGCGGGGAATCCTGAATTTAGGGGTCCCGACACCATCCCGCCCAAAACCCCGGCCCACGTAAGTTTCAGGGGCGGCGGGTACCCGCCCCGCACTGGGACCCACCGAAACCAGGCGGGAAGGGATTAGTGCCAATTAACTGCCTGTGAACAGGTAGTTAACAGGCAGTTTTTAGCCTAATCCCTATTTTGAGGGGTTTCGTGTGGGTTTCCCGACGGCTCCAAACCACGCCAGGTTAGAGCAGGCGGGCCGTCGGGTTGAAGGAGTTGGAGGGGTCGCGATGTTGGCGCTCAGGTGAGTGATGGGTGCATGAGTATAAAGGTAAGTGTGTTTGGTGTGTCTAAAGTATGTAAAGAACTTTTACTTACATGTACTTACCTTCACAGCCTTTCTTCCTGTAGCCATCGGGAGCGCATCACTCAGCCGGAACTGAAAGCTAAACGGCTGCGATCTGTGAAAAGTGACAGCCTTCAGCTTTGAGTGCCAGTAAGAGTTCTAACTGAGTCTGTGCAGATTGACTCATGGTAGAACTCAGACTGTCAGTGTTTCACAGCTTCAAACAGCTGTCAAGCGCTGATATTTCATCTGTCAAGAACTCTTGACAGATGAAATTTCAGTCTGTGACGCTACCTGTTGCTGGGTGGCCCTTAATTGGCCTGCTGAGCCTGCTGGGCAGGCTCAACAAGGTCAATCAAGGGAAAATCACACAGATTGGCCAGACGTCGAAGTAGGCGGGTCAAAAACCCGAAAGGGGAAGTCCCGCCTTCTTCCTGACAGGTTCGGGAAAATCTACCCCTAAGAGACAAAAGGGTTGATGGTGCAAGGCAAAAGGAGATGGTAATGGGTCAAGTTAAGAAACAAAAGATGACTCTAGATGAAGTGTAAATGGCAATGGCAGAATGATCGACAGCTGCCATGTGAGAGAGAAAAAAAAATAAAAAGATAGGGACAGGAGTTATGGTCTGAAATTGTTGAACTTGATGTTGAGTCCAGAAGGCTGTAAAGTGCCTAATTGAAAGATGAGTTGCTGTTCCTCGAGCTTACGCTGAGCTTCATTGGAACAGTGTAAGAGGCCGAGGACAGACAGGTCAGAGTGGGAGTGAAGCGGAGAATTAAAGTGATAGGCGACCAGAAGCTCGGGGTCAATCTTATGGATTGACCGCAAAACGGTCGCCCAATCTGCGTTTGGTCTCCCCAATGTAGAGGAGACCGCATCGTGAGCAGCGAATACAGTATACTATATTGCAAGAAGTACAAGTAAATCGCTGTTTCACCTGGAAGGAGTGTTTGAGGCTCTGGACAGTGGGAAGGGAGGAGGTAAAAGGGCATGTGGTACATCTTCTGCGCTTGCACAGGAAGGTGCCGGGCGAAGGAGAAGGGGTGTTGGGGTGATAGAGGAGTGGACCAGGGTGTCAGCCTTTTTATTCTGAATCAGGCACACGTAGCCACACTCTATTACTTAGTATGTGCCAAGCAATGGCAGACAGGGGCACAACAAGACTCCTCTGCATCATCAGATCGCATTCTACAAATTTAGCAGCAGGTAAAGTCCTATGATAGTGAGTGAAAATAATGACAGTTATTTTAACAAACAGCAGACTCAAAATTACTTATACATCAGATAGGGCTTTCTCACAAAAGCAACGTTTTTAGAGTAAGGTGTTTCTAAATACAGCCTCTACCTCCACTTTCTCTCTGCTGTCGTGTGGTGGGTCTGGTTGCGCAATGAAATGTGACTAACACAAATTATTATTATTTTTTTTAAAAGGTTTGAATTTCAGCACGAGAAGAAAATACCCTATTTAACTATTTTCTGTGTCAAACCAGCGAAATTCGTAGACTAAACACAAAAGGCTTGAAGTGGTTTTCACCAGTTTAACTTCATCTCAATTACCAGGTTTTTTTAATCCTTTTTTCCCCACTCAGAATTTCTGAAACCTAGTATTATATGATTCTCCAGAGCAGCTGCAGATAATCCGTATGTGCATCTTCTGTTTGGAACTAAAACATTTTATCTGAATGCTACATTGTACTGGCACTTTACATAACACTCTACAGGAAACATTCTCCAGTTATACCACTGGAGCTGCTGCAGTCTCCAACCTTGAGATATGTAAATCACTATCGATGTTCATAGATTGATTCCCATTCCTCATATGTGTAAATAGTTAATTTATAATTTTAAACAACTTTTACTCATTCATCCAAATGCTGTAGAAAACCTTGAGCTATGCATCAAGAATTCTCATAGCGGTTACATGGTTACCAGTGAAAACAATCCTTACAATCACAAATGTGACCATAAAAACAGACCAATAATTTTTTCTCCTGTTCTGTGATGTTAGACCATGTGCCACATCACCAGAATCCACAGTAAATCCGAGAGAAACCAGCAGAAACCTTTTTATAAATAGAATATGCTATGATCAATAGTGTGATATGAGAAATATCTCCACTCCTGAGATTGAGCATAACCATCGCCTGATTTCATTATTCACAACTTATCTGGTCAGCTTCACTTGTGGGGATATTCATCATATCACACTCCTGGCGACAACCTATCTTCTATTTATAGAGGATCCCAGTGGTGTCTCTTAAGCTAACATCTGTGGAAAACTGGCTATCAATTATACATGAACATAACGGTTTCTTTGGAAGTGTGCATGAAGAGGGGATCATGTGATCAAGCAGCAGGAAAGTTGACCTCCCAGTAGTAGCTCATTTTTTTCTTGCTAATTCCATTGTTTTCAACACCTAAAATCAGATGTCATCAGTAAAGACAGCATCTGGAAATTATTGCAGTCAGCTAAGCAGTTCCCTAATCTCTATCAAAAAGAGAGAAAGCAAGACAAAGAAAGACTTGCATTGATATAGCAGCTTTCACAACCTCAGAACATTGCAAAGCACTTTACAGCCAATGAAGTATTTTTGAAGTGTAGTCACTGTTGTAAAGCAGGAAACTATGCAGTCAATTTGTACACAGCAGAGTGCCACAAATGGTCACGGGGAAACCTGGAAGCATTGCCGATGGGATTGAATACATTATCAGCAAAATGATTGTCCTGAATTCCAAATTATCCGTTTCAGGGAAACTGATATCTGACCAGGAAAGATGGAAACAAAAGAGGGAAAATAAGAATCATTCTTGGAGAATAGCCCAGCATGCAACTGCCCAAAAACCCCAGCTGAAAGAAAAGGCATCAAAGTGATTGATTTCACACTGAAAGCGTGGAATGTTCTAACCTGGTAACATTCAAAATTACTTGGCTAAATGAAACGCAGCAATAAAACTTTTTTATGCTCCATAGAAGTGATCAGAGGCGCAGGAAGCAAAATGACATTGGTAGGGCAGACTGTCCTTACCAGGTGTAGTGTATGTACCTTTAAGGGGAGAACTACTTTTTTACAGCTCCTGTATACTGTAGTACCGGCAGTGACCACACCTGTATATAAACCCTGAGTAGGGATCTGTACTTTTAGTTTTAGAGTAACCCTCATCCAGTAAACACCTGTTGATTGTTCCTCTGCAGTCTCTGTCGATTTATTGAAGGACACCATACATCAAAATTCACGGATTTAACATTGGCGACGAGTCGATTCGAACCTACCTGCAACTCTGCAGAAGAAGGCCGATTCCACCAGTGCGGGCGTCGACCATCCAGAGAGGACTTGAGCATCGCAGAGGAGGCTGTGGAGAGCTGGGCTTGGTTCTCCAGTCGCGACGATCCAGCGCAGCGGGCTGGCAGCAGGTACGGCGCAGACCCTTCCCGGATGGCGGCGGCTGGAGCCGACCGACAGCACAGAAAAAGGCCGAGCAGCGTTGACAGGGTAAGAGAGAGGGTAAAGCGCACAGGATGCAGCCGGGGTTGAAGACCGAGCGGTGTCAACGAGAGAGGGTAAAGCGCACAGGGAGAGGCGCGCAGGAAAACGCGCAGCGCGCGTCCGGTGTTCAAGGGCTGAGCAGCGTCCGCGGGGGAAGAAAGGAAGAAAGGAAGCGCGGGAGACGCCATTTTGAGCCAGCGGAGAAGAAGGGAGAGTGCAGGAAGAAAGGAAAGCGTGGGAGACGCCATTTTGAGCCAGCGGAGAAGGAAGAAAGAGCGCGGGAGACGCCATTTTTAGCCAGTCTAACCACACCCAGGGATGCCGAAGAGTGGCAGTGTCACAGCGTTCGACAATGAAGTCAAAGATTGGGCGACATATATAGAACGCATAGAAGTGTACTGCAAGGTGAATGAAGTGCCAGATGCCAGGAAAGCACTGGTATTGTTGAATTCCATGGATGCAAAAATGTACGGCTTACTGCGAAACCTAGTAACCCCAGAGAAGCCAGTGGAAAAGGATTTTGAAAGCATAGCGGCAATCCTACAGGACCACTTAAACTCCACACCGCTGCTGATAGCAGAAAGATTTAAGTTTCACAAAAGGAACGAGCATAAAGACGAAAGTAATGCTGAGTATTTAACGGAAATGCACAAGCTATCGAAACACTGCCAGTTTGGAATGGGACTAGCAGATACTTTAAGGGACAAGTTTGTGTGTGGGCTTCAAAGTGAAGGAACCCAGAAACGGCTTCTATCAGAAAAGGATCTTACGCTGGACAAGGCTTTCAGCATGGCAGTATCATACGAAGCAGCCACACGGGGCACTGCAGAGATACAACGGAGACCGCAAGAATATGGCACAAATGAATTGTCATATGGAGCAGTGAAGTGTTATCGCTGCGGCAGTACAACACACGACCATAAGGATTGTTGGTTCAAGGACCAAGTGTGCAGACAGTGTGGAAAAGTAGGACACATAGCAAGTGTCTGCAGGTCGGGAAAGAAAACCAGCAGCAAGAAATCTCCACAGGAGAAGTACAAAAAGGTACATAAGGTGACGGAGAGTAGTTCAGACGAACAGAAAAGTGATACAGACTCCAGAAGCAAGGAGCTGGGTTGTCTGAAACTACATAATGTAATCAAAATGGAGGATCACCAAACTATCTGGGTCACGCTCAAAATAGACGGAGTCCAAGCGAAAATGGAATTGGACACAGAATCAGCCCTAACAGTCATAAACCGAAGGGACTACAAGCGGCTATTCTCACATATACCCTTGAGAGATACAGAGATTGTCTTGAAGACGTACACGGGGCAAAAAGTCTACCCGAAAGGAAAAATAAGGGTGAACGTGATATACAACGGCAAGGAAACACCAAAAATGGACCTATATATATTGCCAGATGGAGGACCACCACTACTAGGACGTGAATGGATCCGGAAGATACAGTTAGATTGGCATTCCATACAAGCACTAACGGTAGATGCCAAAAAGGATGACGACGTCAGACCGGGACGACTGTCAAAAATGCTAACTGACGCACAAGAAGTGTTCCAGGAGGGACTCGGAACACTAAAAGGCATAACAGCGACGATCAAAATAGAGGAAAATGCAAGCCCAAAGTTTAAGGCCAGACCAGTGCCTTATGCGATCCGCCCAGCCGTCGAAGCAGAGCTGGAAGGGTTGGAACGTTCTGGAGTACTGTCAAAGTGGACTGGAGCGAGTGGGCTACACCCATCGTTCCTGTAATGAAGAGGTCATTGAGTAATACGCCTGGGGAACCAAAGAAGGTTCGCATCTGTGGGGACTTTAAGGTGACAGTGAACCCAGTCCTTCACACGGTACAGTATCCGCTTCCGCGGATTGAAGATATTTTCGCCTCGCTATCTGGAGGAAAACGCTTCACTAAGATTGACCTGGCCCAGGCGTACCTGCAAATGGAGGTAGAAGAAGCCTCGAAACAGTACCTCACGATCAACACTCATAAAGGTCTCTACCAATACAACGGGCTGGTGTTCGGGGTAGCATCAGCTCCAGCTATTTGGCAAAGGGCAATCAATCAAGTCCTGCAAGGGATTCCAGGGACCCAGTATTATTTGGACGACATCCTGGTCACGGGCGAAAATGACAGTGATCACCTCGCCAACCTGGAGCAGGTGCTCACTAGATTGAAGGAATATGGGCTCCGAGCTAATCGCCACAAATGCGAGCTTTTCCAGAAGCAGATCTCGTATTGTGGCCACGTTATTGATGAAGAGGGGTTACATAAGTCCCCTGAAAAGATTGAGGCAGTAGTCAAGGCTCCAGCACCGGAAAATGTGTCACAACTGAGGTCGTTCCTCGGGCTGGTGAACTACTACCATAAGTTCTTGCCGAATTTGTCTACAGTACTACACCCACTGAACACCCTACTGCAAACGGGGGTACCATGGAAGTGGAATGACGAATGTAAATGAGCTTTCCAGAAGTGCAAAGAATTGATCACATCAAAAGAGGTGTTGGCTCATTTCAACCCAGCACTACCAATTCGGTTGGCGTGTGATGCATCACCCTATGGTATTGGTGCGGTGCTGTCACACAAATTCCCAGACGGCTTGGAGAGGCCAGTAGCCTTTGCGTCTCGGTCACTAACCTCAGCTGAGCGTAACTACGCCCAGATTGACAGGGAGGCCCTCGGCCTAGTGTGGGGAGTAAAAAAGTTCAACCACTATCTGCACGGGCAGAAGATCACCTTGCTGACTGACCACCAACCACTTGTCTCCATCTTTAATCCAAAGAAGGGCATTCCGGTGATGACTGCGCAACGGCTACAAAGATGGTCCCTTTTTCTAGGGGCGAACCAATATGAAATAGAGTATAAGGGCACGAAACAGCATGGAAACGCTGATGGGCTATCACGCCTGCCACTGCCTACTGCGGAGGAAGCACCAGCAGTGGACCCTGTCGAAATATTTTATTCAACTATAATTCAACGCTTGCCAGTAACTAACGCGGATATAGAGAAGGAGACCCGAAATGACCCGACACTGTCTCGGGTATATGATTTGACGGTGAAGGGATGGCCAATACATGGCGACTCACTGTTGCCAGCATTCTCATCCAGAAGAGAACAGCTGTCAGTATGCCAGTTGATGTGTGGAGCCCGAGTGGTAATTCCACCCAAGTTAAGGGAGAGAGTGCTCAATGAGCTTCACGAAGGCCATCTGGGAGAGGTGAAAATGAAAAGCCTTGCTAGGGCTTATGTGTGGTGGCCGGGGATCAATCAGCAAATCGAGGACCTGACAAAGAGCTGCTCAGGATGCCAGAAGGTCCAAAATGCACCACCACATGCCCCTCTACACCCATGGGAGTGGCCCTCCTCTCCATGTCAAAGGGTGCATATTGATTTTGCTGGTCCATTCATGGACTCAATGTTCTTAATAGCCGTGGATGCGCACTCGAAATGGCCTGAGGTGATCAAAATGTCCTCCACCACCACGGAGAAAACGATTGCAGTCCTACGGACAATATTTGCCAGGAACGGCTTGCCAGAGCAGATTTGTTCTGATAACGGACCACAGTTTGTGTCCGAGGAGTTTCGGAAATTTATGAGAAGGAATGGGGTAAGGCATTACACATCCGCCCCGTATCATCCAGCCACAAATGGATTGGCTGAGAGGTTCATACAAACCTTTAAAAAGGCAGTAAGGGCCATGTGCGATGACGACATTCCACTGCAGCATAAGGTGGACAATTTCCTGTTAGCCTACAGAAATGCGACACATGCAGTTACCAACCAGACCCCGGCCATGATGTTCTTTAACCGAAGGTTGAGATCTCGTCTGGATTTGCTCAGACCAAATGTACGAAGAAATGTTGAGAATAAGCAATTCCAGCACATCAATGAGAAGCCGACAAGGAGCTTCAATGTAGGGCAACCAGTCTTGGCCCGCGACTACCGAACAGAGAAATGGCAACCAGGAATGATATGCACACGGCAGGGGCCATTAATGTACACAGTGGATGTTGGGGAGAACATTGTGAGACGCCAGGTCGACCAGATCATAGCGTCACAGGAACGAGTCAACCCCATGTCTCGCGTACCTGGTGATGAACCCGACATACAGGTAGCATCTACCCCAGAAACAGTAGCATCGGAAGCTGATGAACCAACCGACGACAGGGGGGCAGAATCGCCTCCGCACCAAGAGCAAGACACTCAGGAAAGGCGCTATCCAAAAAGGATCAGGAAGCCGCCCCAAAGACTGAATTTATAAATGGACTATTTTCAGTTAATGTTGCATGTTAAAAGTGTTAACTGTTAAATGAATGTTATGGCACTGTTAATCTAAAAGGGGAGGAATTGTAGTGTATGTACTTTTAAGGGAAGAACTACTTTTTTTACAGCTCCTATATACTGTAGATGCAGTGACCACACCTGTATATAAACCCTGAGTAGGGATCTGTACTTTTAGTTTTAGAGTAACCCTCATCCAGTAAACACCTGTTGATTGTTCCTCTGCAGTCTCTGTCGATTTATTGAAGGACACCAAACATCAAGATTCACGGATTTAACACCAGGGACTTCTGATTCACCTATTTCCCCACTACTTATGTGAGCCCCCTGGACAGCAGACTGTGCGCCGTTTTATTTGTAGAGACTAATAGGAGAGGCAAGGAGAATGAGATGGATACAGGATGGAAAGTTGCAAAAGTGAGGACCTGCTCTAGATGGATATTCTCTCCCTCTCTCTCTCTCTGTTGATTTGGGAATAGAAGGGAACATATCCAAGTTTGAAACTAAGCTAGGAGGTGTATTGAATTGTAAAGAGAGCAGGTAATTGTGAAAGTAAATAATTGTGAGTGAATTGAAAAATGGCAAATGCATTTCAAAATGTGAAGTGCTATACATTGGGCGGAAGATGATCAGTTGCAAACATGCTGGAGTAAGCATGGGGGAGGGTTGATGAACAAAGAGATTTAGAAGTGCAGGGACATAAATCTGAAAGGTAGTTTACAGGGGCAAAAAGTAATTTAAAAGGCTAATTTGATATTGGCTTCATCACAAGAGGCATGGAATACAAACAAAACTGAGAGTACTACTGCAATCATACAGAGCACTTGTCAAACCTCCAACTGAATATTGTGTTCAGTTTTGGGCACATCACCTTAGGAAGAAGATACTGGGGGTTAAATTTTGGAGCGCACAATTTGGGTGTCCCACCAGCGCAGGGTTATTACACGAATGGTGAGGACCAGCGAGCCCCGCATATTGGGCCTCAGACCTCATTACATTCAAAACGGCGGAGACTGCATGAGGAGGTTGCACAAGGTAAGTGCTCCAAGTTTGGGCCGCTGCGGTAGCTTCATAATTGTTGTCTCGGGGGACGGTGAGGGATCGGGGGGCCTGGAGGCCATGGTCAAGAGGGCGGGAGATTGGGGGCCCTGGCGATCGGGCTGGGGCAAGGGACATTGAAGGTCAGGGCCAGGGCTTGGAGGTCAGAGGTTGGGGATTTCAGGACCGGGAGCGGCAATGATTGGGATGGTGATTGTGGTAAGTGCTTACCTTCTTTTATGTACACGATGTTTAGGGTTGGTTTAGGCAGCGGGCACTGGCCGCCTCAGGGCAAACCAATGTTGGAGTGGGGACCTGAAGCAGGCGATAGGCCTCTTATTTACATATGCAAAGGGGCGAACGCCTGCTTCAGGTGGGGGTAAAGGACACCTCTTGCTCATCCTTCCCCAATATGGTGAGTGGGTTCCTCAACACCCCAGCAAAGCAACCCCAGACCTTGGTTAAAAATGAATACATTAAAATACAACCTAAGCCTTGCCTGAGACAATTCTTACTGAACTGGATCTACTCAAAACATAAAGCCACATCCTTTAGACCCTGTAGCTGGTGCAGCTGTCACGTTACTGAGGAATATACTCCATCCTTAGCGGGGGAAGAGATCTGATGGTTTAAAAACAAGAGCCAATACAGATTTAATGGATGACTTACTTTCCTCCTGGAATAAAGGGCTCTATATTTGGAGTGTTGGGAATTATACGGCCCAATTATTGCCAAACAGAAAATCTCACTTTGTTTGGTAAGAGTACTTTTATGCAGTTTTAACGCCACTTATTTAAATATGGGTTTAAGACAATGGTAAATGTTTACTTCTAGTTAGCTGAAAGAACCAAGTAGCCTATTATTGGGAGAGGGGGAAAGAAATATTCAATTCATTTAAATAAGTGTGACATATTCCAAAAGTTAAAATCCTCAATTCACCAGTGCCGTTAGTTAAATTTAATCCACATTTTATAACTGCTTATGGAATGAGTCAGTGTTTACTATTGTTTTTAATACATGGCAGGTTTTATAATACAAAGTGAGTGCTTGAATTTTACTGATGTTTATGTTTCATCACGAAGTAATACAAGGGATTTTTTTTTCTGACATTTCCGCTCAATCCAATAAGTGTAGCAAGTCTATTAGAATTACACTTACATTATTACCGTACTGTTCTGAACAGACATTTGGGAAAAGTTTGCTGCTGCAATCTTCCTGTGCAGCAAATAAATTAGGTTTCAACTGGCACGAGTCAAGACACCTTCCACATAAATAAATTAACCACAGCAAGACCCGGAGGACAAAAGAACTGTACGCACGACAGAAAATTCCAGAAAGTGTAAGAGTGGCACCCCTGAGAGTGAAGACATAACACGGTGCATGGTTCGTTCCTGAATAGGAAATGGGAAAGGACAAGTGACATAGTGGAGGGACAAAGGCAAACACGTGAGCAAACAAAACCTTTTAGTTAAATAACCATGTAAAATGTCGCAGGGAAATAAATAATCCCTGGAGCCAAAAATACTTCTTATAATAAAATCATTTAAAAAAATAATGCAGACATCTTTAAAATTTGTGAAGTTAAGAAGTTGCACACAATAGCTAATTTTTCTGAGGCTATATCTATATTTCTTTTATTTCCATCAAATTGCCTGGGAGCTCTGGGGAGGGGATCATCACTTGAAGTCTCCTTCACATCCTTACACTGGATGAAGTGATACAGGATGAAGAGTGGAGTCGGATGCTATTCCACAGCCATCTGAGACCAGCCTTCAGAATAATTGATGGGGGTCTGCACCAGCTGATGATGAAGAGAAAGGTTCCTCGCCCCTGACCAAAGTGGTGAGCAGGTTAACGACATAGACATCCTGCTCCACCAACCACATGGACTTTCAGAAGGCTTTTGACAAGGCACCACCCAGGAGACTTTTGGAGAAGATTAAGGAGTATGGAATTAGTGGCAGGGTAGAAAATTGGATTACAAATTGGTTAGAAGGGAGGAAGCAGAGAGTACAAATGAAGGGGTCTTTCTCTGAGTGGTTGGAAGTGGGTAACAGTGTTCCACAGGGTCTGTTCTGGAACTGCTTCTGTTCACTCTGTACAGCAATGATTTGAATATATGGTTAGAGGGAGCAGTGTCCAATTTTACAGATGAAACTAAAATAGTGAATAATTCTGAGGATTAAATTAAGTTGCTGGAGGATATTGATAAGATGTTAGAATAGGCAAAAAAGTGGCAGATGAAATGAAATGGGCTAGAAATTCGGTATCATCCTGGTTGGGGCACTAACTTTTGAGAAGTTGGAAGTTTAGCTCCAGGCGCTAATCAATCTCGCTGCCCGCTAAATTCAGTCTCAGCGCTCAAAGAATGCAGGGGAGCGCTAATTCAGGCGCAAATGGTGTAGGTGAGTAGCGTTAGGCTCCAGGTGATAACGAGTATGAGATGTTGTGTAATTGGGAGTGAGCATTGGCAAAGGTGTCTTGCAGCCATTAAAGGGGAGGGTCACTGGAGTCTGCACACCAGCCCCCAGTGATTCAGGGAGTGCAGAATGGCGATATGCTGTGGGATGAAATGCAAAGTCCTTTGACGGCCTGCAACACTCTGGGGACAAAGCCGCCTTTCTTTGGCACCAGATAGATCCTGCGCGCTCCGCCACTCGTAACTGACCTTTGGAATGGAAGTTCCTTGAAAGCTGGGGCGCATCCCTTTAAGTAGCGCCCTGCCAGCCAGCTGGTTCAAGCCTCCGCTCCCTGGCACAAGGGGGTAAGGCGGGGGGTGCTACTGAAGTTTGCAGATCGGGCGCCCAGTGAGCGCTGCACGCTCGCTGACGTCACGATCTGCATGGTGAAAGGTGCCAAGGCGCTAACTGTTATCACTGGTGCTACGTGGCCCGCGAATTTGCCGTGCGGCGCGGGATTCGCCCCGCCTAAGGGCTACTGCCTGAGTGCCCCGTTAGCGCTCCTGCCAGGCGCTAACTGGGGGCGCTAACATGCCGAATTTCTCCCCCAATGCTTTTAAGTCTGAAGTGGTACATTTTGGCAAAAAAAAGGGAAGGTTGAGTGATGTGGAAGAGCAGAGGGATTTGGAGGTTCAGGTTCACAAGACATTAAAAGCAGCATCTGAAGTGAATAAGGTTGAAAAAAATGCTAAGGGACCCTACATTTTATGGTAAGAGGTATAGGGCTAGATATTCATTATAGCCCAGGAAGGGGCGGTATCTTTAGAAAAGTTTGAGAATTAGCGCCAGGTGCTAATACTTTAGACTGCACGCAAAATTCATTCTCACTGCTCAAAGAAATGATTGGGGCGTTAAATCAAGTCCTAAAGGCCTAGCTCAGTGGTGTTACACTCAGGATGGACCAATATCGGGTGCAGTCTAATTGCAACTTATCATTGCCGCAGGCATTTCCCAGTACTTAAAGGGGAGGTTCATTGATGCTGCAGCATTGCTGGCTGTGCAGCTGCCTCAGCAAGGAGAAGCACAACAAGGAGAAGGAGCCGGAGGACTGAAGCAGGTGTGCTCATGGCAGATCCACCTCAGTCAGGTGGTCAGGGTGATTGAATGCTTCAACAAATGCTCCATACCACCATCTGTACCACAAGCTTCACACACTGCCCAAAGCGCTACAGCCCCAGCGCTATCCACCAACAATCTCTACCTACCAACACTCACGCCCACATCTCATGTCTTGCACACAGTGACAGCTATTCAACTATGGCAGGCACAAGGGTTATTAGTTATTAGAATGAATGTGATATGTGTGATATGCTTATGCATAAATTTATTAATGGAGTTTGCAATATTTTGCGGTCTCTCATTTCACCTTTGCGCCCAGGAGGATGACCACCACCTTGGTGATGCGGAGCCATCTAATACACTGCTCCTCGCTTAATTGAAGATAGGAGAGGTGCTGTCGGAATACCCTCAGAGGGTAAGGCCTCCTGGTGAGAGCCCTGATGTCCCTCCTCATTCACATGTTCCCGTATTTCTCGCTGCCTACACTCCCTCCACTGTAGATCCCGGAGGGCGAGGTAGCCCCCACTAATGTTGCCAAGTGTAGCAGTTTGAATTTTTGAACAATAAATGTAGCCACTTTGCACTTGCCAGAAGACTGCTGATACAAAAGAAGCTTGAAAATTACTCATACAAACTGTTCCACTGGGTGAAACTGACAAGAAACCACTGAAACTAACCTGCCCTGACAGCTGCAAATGATTAATGCTGATGCCTTTAAATAACAGCTTCCTGCAGCTGCACACCAGCTTTCCCTGTCGCTGTCTGGTCGAGGCGCTAAGGTAAGTGGTGACAATGAATTTTCCCGATCAGGCACCTGACGTTGCGATCTGCCTGGTGTTGAATTCCTCGGCGGTACCTCGTACCAGCGGCGCAATGGGGGGAGGGGATCCGGATTTGCCGTGCGGCGCTCGATTCACCTCGCCCCGGCGCTACTGCATTAGCATCCCATTTCCGCCATGTTCAGACGTTAATGAGAGGTGCTAAGCTACTGAATTTTTCCCCCATAGAATATAAAAGTGAAGATGTAATGGTGAACCTATATAAAGCTATAGTAAGAGCACAGATGGAGTATGTTCTGTCTGATTACACCTCTGTGAAGCACTTTGGAATATTTTTCTGCCCACAAAGGTATATAACTATAAGTTGTTGTTGCTGTTGTGTGCAGTTTCGGGCTCCTCACACTAGGAAGGATGTTGATGCAATAGACATGTACAGTGCAAATAAAAAGACTTGCATTTATATAGCGCCTTTCACAACCTCAGGACGTCACAAAGTGTTTTACAGTCAATGAAGTACTTTTGAAGCCACTGTTGTAATGTATGAGATGCACTAGACTACTGCCCGTTATAAGGAAATACAAATGTGAAGAAAGACTTCAAGAATTGGGACTATTTTCATGAGAATAGAGGACATAACAGTGTGAATTCAGAGAGGTTAAAATAATGAGGGGATGGGACAGGGCAGATAGAAACAGACTCTTTTCAATAGTTGAGGGCCTCGGGAAACCCGGCAGCTAACGGGTGGTGAGGACTGCTTTATGGAAAGGTAAGTGACAATACAAATATATTTGTAAGTGACTGCTTGTGGGCCAGGAGGAGCAGGACTGCTTCCCTCCAGCCCACCAAGCTTACCTTCTTCAACAGCAAAACACTGCGGATGCTGGAAATCGGAAATAACAACAGAAAATGCTGGAAACACTCGGCAGGCCAGGCAGCATCCATGGAGAGAGAAACAGAGTTAACGTTTCAGGTCTGGGACCCTTCATCAGAACTGGAAAAGGCTGGAGATGTAACAGATATTAAGCAGCTGCAGAGGCGGAGGGGGGTGGGGGGGAGGTGGTGGGTGGGGAGGAAGGAACATTCTGTGCTAAGGAAGGAGGCAGGAAAGATAAAATGTTGCAAACGGGGATGGCAAAATAATACAGCCTGAAAAATGGGGGCAGGGGTTCTAGTCTGGAATTGTTACCTTCCCTGCCCGCCATCAGACCCCCATTCCATCCAACAACAAAGTCGTCCCACGCCCCCACCTCCCCAGTGATCAGACCCCACCCCCCAGATCAGCACCCACCCCCCTGCCCCCATCTGAACTCCGACCAACCCCCCCCTCCCCCTCCAGTATCGGACCCCTCCCCGGGATTTGCGACCACACCTCCCCCTCCCCTCACGTTCCTACTAATCCAGCTGCAAGCTTCCTACCTGCTCCCGGGGCTGCGGCCTCCTCCGGAGCATTCCCCAACCTGCTTGTGAAAACAAAGACGCACGCTGTGGACTTCCGGATTTCCTGAACAAAACTCCTCCCCCTCCCCACAGTCAAAATCGGGGCCATTATAAAAGAAATTATAACATTAATTCCAATTCCAATTCAATTTTATTTGTCATATATGCAGCAAACGATAGTACTTCACAATGAAATGTTGATTTTTACGAGTCCTCCCAACGTTGGAATAAATATGGCATAGCAATGATAAAAATACTAATAGAAATACAGTAATAATAAATAAAACAACAGTAATAAATAATAAATTATTCGTTCATGAGTCTTATGGCCTGGGGGTAGAAGCTGTTTCGAAACCTGCTGGTACGAGACCGTATGCTTCGATATCTCTTACCAGACGGGAGCAGGGCGAAGAGGTTGTGGCTGGGGTGGCTTGCATCTTTAATGATTCTCAGGGCCTCCCCCCGGCACCTCTCGGGGTAGATATCCTGCACAGCAGGTAGTTTGAGATTAATGAGATTTAAATGAGATTCCTTAAAATTTGTACTTTTTCCAAGACTGGTTGCCAAAATCTAAAGAGTTAGAAAGTATTGTGTTGCTTTCATGAACCAGTGTCGTAAATTTTGGCAATTTTAGTTTCTGCCCATGTCAGTATCTTTTGCACATCAATAATTCATTTCTATTAAATGTTATTTTAAACTGGGTGCTGGGTCCCCAACTCTTTACAATCTATATTAACGATTTGGAGGAGGGGACAGAGTGTAACATATCAAAGTTTGCAGATGATACAAAAATGGGAGGGAAAGTAGTGAGTGAGGAGGACATAAAAAACCTGCAAAGGGACATAGACAGGCTAAGTAAGTGGGCAGAGATTTGGCAGATGGAATACAATACTGGAAAGTGTGAGGTTATGCACTTTGGCAGGAAAAATCATAGAGCAAGTTATTATCTTAATGGCAAGAAACTGGAAAGTACTGAAGTACAAAGGGATCTGGGGGTCCTGGTGCACGAAACTCAAAAAGTTAGTATGCAGGTGCAGCAAGTAATCAAGAAATCCAATGGAATGTTGGCTTTTTATTGCTAGGGGGATATAATATAAAAACAGGGAGGTATTGCTGCAGTTGTACAAGGTATTGGTGAGACCGCACCTGGAATACTGCATACAGTTTTGGTGTCCATACTTAAGAAAAGACATACTTGCTCTCGAGCCAGTACAAAAAAGGTTCACTCGGTTAATCCCGGGGATGAGGGGGTGGTCATATGAGGAGAGGTTGAGTAGATTGGGACTCTACTCATTGGAGTTCAGAAGAATGAGAGGCGGTCTTATTGAAACATATAAGATTGTGAAGGGGCTTGATCGGGTGGATGCGGTGAGGATGTTCCCAATGATGGGTGAAACTAAAACTAGGGGGCATAATCTTAGAATAAGGGGCTGCTCTTTCAAAACTGAGATGAGGAGAAACTTCTTCACTCAGAGGGTGGTAGGTTTGTGGAATTTGCTGCCCCAGAAAGCTGTGGAAGCTACATCATTAAATAAATTTAAAACAGAAATAGATAGTTTCCTAGAAGTAAAGGGAATTAAAGGTTACGGGGAGCGGCAGGAAATTGGACATGAGTCTAGGTTCGGAATGGTCATGGCCCTGTGGGTAGTGGAGTGGGTCCAGGGGCCGTGTAGCCTGGTTCTGCTCCTACTTCTTGTGTTCTAATTCTGTGTTAGATTTCAGGAGATGGTTTTATTCCTGCTCCTGGCTGGGGTGGAGATCGCCTTTACAGAAGGTAAGTACTGTAGAAAATATAGGGAGAGAGTGACCTCCTGGACGAGTTTCGATCGCCTAGATGGGTCAGAGAGGAATTTCCCAGATTTTTTTTCCCAAATTGGCCATTGGGTTTTTTATCTGATTTTTCACCTCTCCCGGGAGAGCACATGGGTTCGGGTGGATGGAGAGTGATAGAAGATTTGAGGTTAGGATCAGATCAGCCATGATCTTATTGAATGGTGGAGCAGGCTCGAGGGGCCGATTGGCCTACTTCTGCTCCTATTTCTTATGTTCTTATGTAACTCAGCAACATGTTTTGAATCCCATTGATATGTTTGTTGCAGTCCTTTGCAGCACATTAACTGGAGAAATGTTCATTAATATTTACAATATATTGTCCCCTAAACATGGTCAGAACTATACTTTAGTTTTATATGCCATTTTATTTCCTTTTAATAGAGCATCATAATGTCTAATTGTGTCCAAGCAGCAGCCTTCGTGTCAGTTGTGGCTCAGTGGGTAGCACACTCGCC
Source organism: Somniosus microcephalus (assembly GCF_052327205.1). Classification (NCBI taxonomy): domain Eukaryota; kingdom Metazoa; phylum Chordata; class Chondrichthyes; order Squaliformes; family Somniosidae; genus Somniosus; species Somniosus microcephalus. The sequence continues at coordinate 40,645,063 of NC_141006.1, read as the reverse complement.
TCTGAGGCAGAAGGTTGTGGGTTCAAGTCCCACTCCAGGAACTTGAGCACAAATATCTGGGCTGACGCTCCAGTGCAGTGCTGAGGGAGCGCTGCACTGTCGGAGGTGCCGTCTTTCAGATGAGACATTAAACCGAGGTCCCGTCTGCTCTCAGGTGGAAGTAAAAGATCCCATGGCACTATTTCGAAGAACAGCAGGGGAGTTATCCCCGGTGTTGTTGCCAATATTTATCCCTCAACCAACATAACAAAAACAGATTATCTGGTCATTATCACATTGCTGTTTGTGGGACCTTGCTGTGCACAAATTGGCTGCTGCGTTTCCCACATTACAACAGTGACTCCACTTCAAAAGTACTTCATTGGCTGTAAAGCGCTTTGAGATGTCCGGTGGTCGTGAAAGGCGCTATAGAAATGCGAGTCTTTCTTTTTCTTTTCTTTCAAGGGCAGCCTCTGAGCCCTGGGAATTGATGTCTCACCCACTGAATCTTATTTCCGCTTATGTTTCTTATTTGTTGCTTTGTCTTTTCTGAATTCTGTGAGTCCGGAGCTTTGGAAAGGGCTGCTTTCAGCATGATTGCCTCACTGGTGGATAAATCCACCAACTCAAGATATATGCAAATTAGATACCCACCTATGCGGTCCACAAAGACAAAAGCTTTGCCACTACTGCCATTAGTCATGGTTATTTGCATAAGTCCGATCACTGGATTCTACTTGTTGGAATAATAACTGAAGAAATCCCTTCAGCTGTTTTAACTTGCTACTGGTGGTAAGTTAGCAAACAGTGGATCGGAATATTCAATATTAATGGCTTGATGGTAACTGAGTGCATGTTTTTGTCCAAATTAATGTTTAGGCCTGTAAGTTCTCATATAGACCTTTGCTGTTTTTGTTGTATTAAGAGCCCTACTATAAGTGAGGTGAGTTAATAAATATTGCCTCAACTAATGCTGGCAGGACTATACTAGCTGGTAGTATATAGCACTGTAGCATCCTAAACCAGCCACTTACCAGGGAAAATCCACTGGCCTGAGATGGTCAGACTCACACCAGTTAATATACAGTTGAATGATTCATATAACATTGTGATACCCAGAGATTCTGAGGCACTCTGCCAGTTCCAGACGCTTATTTTTAAACCAGCATAGCACTGCACCAGAGACAGCATAGCTACCTGAGGTGGCACAGTGCTGTGAACTTGGATTTCCATACTGACTTCATGCCAACACCAGTGTCAACTTACTGTCAAAATCCTTTCTTAACAAAGGCATAAAAAACCAGTGCCACTGCATGTTATCTCAAAGGTGAATTGCTCCCATCTTTTTGTATTGAGTTAACAATTAGCAATAAAAATAATCTCTTGATGGGAGGGGCTATTTCTCAATCGGTCATGCAGGGTATGTGCCAGACCTTTATTGTAAGAGGGTTTGCACAGTCCCGGCATTTCAGGACCATGAGGTGATTGATGCTATGGGAACTGCAAGGTGGAATAATCAGATGGGATGACCAGAGGTTGAGAGTAATGCATGGGAAATGAGGTCACACCCAAGAGATGCCCAATTCATGGACTCCTTTGAGGCAGTGTTGTCCTTTGCCTTATGCAAGGTCTGCTGGGAGGCAGGGGAAAATATAAAAACGGTTAACTGATCTCTCTCTCTCAAGCAAGCGGGATGTAAATCTAACTGAATGGAAAGGAACTCAAGGCAAAGCCTTTTGGTGGCCTCTTACATGATGGACCCAGTACTGACACATGTATCTGTAACCTTGTAGGCAATGTGTTGTCTGTCAACTAAATTATTTGTCCCTGTGTCAATGTCTCCTAAGCCAGCCGAATGCATGAAAAGAATTACATTGAACACAAACATTTAACTTATAACCTAATCTACCAATTAACCCTCAATATATGGCAAGCTTGATGAAGTACAGAAAAAGACTAGTTCGTAATAGGAGAACACACTGGAGACACATAGGAAATAACACTGGAAATGAGAAGACTCTCAGTCACACAAACTGAGTAAATTACAAATTTTTAGGCACCAGAATTTGAAGCCTTAAGCTACAGTTTTGAAACCTCAAAGTACTAGAGACTCATCAAAACAAATAAAATCAAGAGCGTGAGGGATGCAGAAGAAATACTTTAGATGGATTGAAATAATGTTCCGCCAAATAATTAGTGTGTTTTGTAGTGAAAAGTCTGTCCAGAAATATTTTATAAACATTAAGGGGGAAAAATTGAATCGAGTCCCCATTACTTATAGCGCCCCCGCGACCGAAATTGAGTGGTAGTGTCTCGAGGGAAGTGGGGCACTGCGAGGGAATATCGCGTTGCTGCGGCACATTGCGCCGCGGTATTGCAGGCCTTCCTCCCCTTCTTAAAGGGGAGGGGCCTTGCACAGCGCGACCCGGTGCCCAGCTGGCCACCGGGATCGGAGAGCCGGCAAAAGAGCCCTTCACTCAAGAAAAGTGCCAGGCTCATGGAGTGCAGCCAGCACTCCGTAGGTTGGGGGGGGGGGGGTTGCTCAGGAAGCCAAGGACGGCATGGAGGCAGGTGCTGGCAGGCAGCCAGCAACAAAAATGGCCGCCCGGCGCAGGTAGGCCCCCCTGACCCCGTCGGACATAGTGCCCGGTGGCAAGTCAGGGGGCACTCCCGAAGATCATGGCCGGGGCGCGAGCGGGGCACTGTGCACCGTGATGACGTCATCGCCGGCGGTGCAGCACTGCAGGGCGCTAACGGTTACCGCCGCCGCTAACCTCCTGCTGAATTTCACGGGAAGCATTGGCGGCGCCGCGCCAGGACACTAGTTGCTTTGCACCCCGTTAGCACCCTCCCGTTAGCGCCCTTAGGGCGCTAAAAGGTGGCGCAAAGCTACCAAATTATTCCCCCTCTTAATTTAAATGTTGTATTTTGTATAAATGGTTATGTTTACACAAGATTAGGGCTCATGGGATTGGGGGGTAATATACTAGCATGGATTGAGGATTGGTTAACAGACGGAAAACAGGGAGTAGGGATAAACGGATCATTTTTGGGATGGCAGGGTGTAACTAGTGGAGTGCCACAAGGTTCAGTGCTTGGGCCTCAGCTATTTACAATCTGTATCAATGACTTAGATGAGGAGACTAAATATAATATATCCAAATTTGCTGACACTACAAAGCTAGGTGGGAAAGTAAGCTGTGAGGAGGATGCAAAGAGGCTGCAAAGAGATATAGACCGGTTAAGTGATTGGGCAAGAAGGTGGCAGATGGAGTTTAATGTGGGGAAGTGTGAAATTATCTACTTTGGCAAGAAGAATATAAAAGCAGAATCATTTTTAAAAGGTCAGTGTAGTAAATACTCAGAAGGATTTGGGGGTCCTTGTACACAAATCACAAAAGGTTAACATGCAGGTACAGCAAGCAATTAGGGAGGCAAATGGTATGTTAGCCTTTTATTACAAGGGGGTTGCAGTATAAGAGTGAGGAAGTCTTGCTGCAATTGTACAGGGCTTTGTGAGACCACACCTAGAGTACTGTGTACAGTTTTGGTCTCCTTGCCTAAGGATGGATATACTTGCCTTAGAGTGGGTGCAATGAAGGTTCACGAGATTGATTCCTGGGATGAGAGGGCTGTCCTATGAGGAGAGATTGAGTAGAATGGAACTATATTTTTCAGAGTTTAGAAGAATGAGAGGTGATCTCATTGAAACATATAAAATTCTTACAGGGATTGGCAGGGTAGATGCAGGAAGGATGTTTCCCTTGGCTGGGAAGTCTAGAACCAGGGGTCACAGTCTCAGGATAAGGGATCGGCCATTTAGGACTGAGATGAGGAAAAATTTCTTCACTCGGAGGGTGGTGAATCTTTGGAATTCTCTACCCCAGAGGGCTGCAGATGCTTAGTCGATAAATATATTCAAGACTGAGATCGATAGATTTTTGGGCACTAAAGTGAAGTTGATGTAGAAGTTCAGACATGATCTTATTGAACGTTGGAGCAGGCTCGAAGGGCTGAATGGCCTACTCCTGCTCCTATTTCTTATGTTCTTATGTTGTATTTCCAGTAAAATTTGTCTGTTTTGTTTCCTGACTGGTTGTATCAAGTTATAGCAAATTATTCCCTATTTGTAAGGGCAGTTCCTTTATAGCCAAATGTGCTTCAGAGCTTGTACGGTCTTGTAGTTTCCTATGGTTGCCTTTTTCTAACAGTAAATTTCCAAACTAATATATTTACAATTCTGTTAGCTGTTGGCTGTTTTTAAAGCTGAATCTGCTTCTCAAATCTAATTACTAAAATGATCCCCCTTCTCTTGTTCGCTTTTCCTGAATAACGTTGTGAGTTGAGGTACCAGAATCATGGCTTAGTTACAAACAATGATGAATATAGATAAAGAAAGCCATTTAGTGCATCTTTGCTCATTGATCCAGAAAAACTATACAGTCTTCCCCTAAAGGCATCCAATTGTTTCTTGAATGATTTTTCACATTTTTATTTTCACCACCCTCCCTTGAAGAAAAACTTCCCAACATCAGTCCTAAATTGACCTTCCAGTTGTTTGAACCTGTGCAGCTTGTCCAAGCACCATGGTTTAATTTAAATTAACGTCCAGGATTTACCTTCTCTATACTGATCACTATCTTATGTACTTCTATAAGGTCACCTCAGTTGCCTCCTTTCAAGATTGTAAAACATGGTTCTTCATCTGTCCTTTTAACTCAGCCCTTTAGGGATCAGTCTCTTACTTAGACTGCCTCACAGCTAACTGTTATGTTCATTAATAAATAGACATTCTTATTATGAACACAGCTAGCTTTTGCTAGCTACTTTTATTGAGCACGTGGACTTGTACAGCATCTTGTAGAGGCTTCCATCTTGACTGCTGCCTTGTGGGTAGCCTAGTGCCTCATGGGTAATGTACTCTTAATATATATACAGCTGGGTAGTGTAGTCTTATACATACAGCTATATACAGCTCTACAGCTCCACCTAGTGTCCACTATAGAATGACATGTTATTGATTATTACATCCCCTTTTCTTTGAGGTTTAACAAAATCAATATCAATCAACTTTCAAGAAAACAATAAAGATAATATCAGTAACACTTTTGTTGGTGCTCTATAAACATAAACATTTTCAAAACAGTCAACACATTTTCAAAGCTTTACATTGTACTCAAAGATTAAGTCTATCAGGCTTTTTTACTTCACGTGTGGATCTTCTCAACACGGGTAAGTCTGATGTGTCTTCATGAGATTCTTCTGGCGGTGAATGACAAGATGCAGTTGCGGCATTGTCATCAATCTGCTCTTATATAGATCGAGGTCTCCTTGCGATCTTTGCTTGGAGAGGTTTTCAGTGTTTCCTTCACTCTTCATGCCATAACTCTCAATGTAGTCAATGCACTCTTGAAAAACTGCTGGCAGCTGGATCCCATCATACAGCATAGTCCTCTCAGCAGCCTCGGCTAATGGAACACCAAAGATTGGCCTGAGGGAAGAAGGAGTATCCACCGGAACTGCTTCCTGCTCTGGTGCAGGCTTCTTCTTTTTCTTTTTCTCTTTCCACTGCTTAACAACATCTGCTGCGGTTATATCTTTGGACTTTTTCTCCTTGTGTTTTTCCTCTTTGTGCTTTTCTTCCTTTGGCTTCTCTTTGACCTTAAAGTCTTTTTCTTTCTTTCTTGGAGAAACTAGGCTTTTTGAAGACATGGATACCCTTTGGCCTTTTCATTCTTGATGGGCTCTCTGCTTCATCACCTGAGTCATCTGGTCTGCTTATGGCACAGTTTATACGGTAGACTCTCTTGACCAGTTCTAAGTCTTCACAAGCTTTGTCACCTAGTATCGAATCAAGTCTTTCAGCCACAACAGAAAACATGAGATGATGCACTTTGTCTTTGACTGTCACTTTAAGTCTGCATACACCTAAGCTATCTATTTTCTGTCCATTATAGTCCTTCAGTAGTACTGACTTTTTCTGTATTTTGGGCTTTTCTTTCATATTGTTAATGTCACTCATACTGATTAAGTTTGCTTTTGCCCCAGTGTCTAGTTTCAAGGTAACTAATGCTCCATTTACCTGCAGTGGGATCATCGATTTGTCCTCTTTTACTGCATTAACTTTATGTTCAGCATTGTCCATTTCTGAGGGCTGCACATTTTCTGTATCCTTTTTGATATTGTCACATGACACCATTCCTACAAAAAATGTCTCACTTAAATCAGTGTCCTCAATTATATTAACTCGTTGCCCATTCTTAGTTTTTACTTTTGAAAAGCATTGTTTGGCAAAGTGATTCTTTCCATTACACTTTGTGCACATTTTCCCAAACACTGGGCATTGTTTTAACTGGTGTTTGTAACCACAGCGTTTACAATTAAAAATTTCATCCTCCAATTGCTTTTCATTTCTGTTCTGCCCACGTTTCTTCCCCTTGTAGGACACAGCACCGACAGCAGCATTATCACTCATTACAATCGCATCATTATTGATTTCACTGAAAGTCTTCGCGTGCTTTCGAGCTAGCTCGCTGGCTTGGCATATTTTCACCGCATTTTCCAAATTTAGTTTGGTTTCTCTCAACAGACGTTCCCTGACTTTTTTATCATGAATACCAAACACAATCTGGTCACAAATCATGGATGCTTTGAGCTCAGAGAAATTACATGTCTGTGCTTTCAGTTTCAGATCAGTTATAAAGCTATCAAAAGTCTCATTTTGCTGCTGTGTCTGAGAACAGAACATGTATCTTTCATAGGTCTCATTCTTTTTGGGAGAGCAATGTGCATCAAATTTTTTTAGCACATCTTCTAATTTTTCTCTGTTCTCCTCTGGATTAAATACAAATGTATTAAATACCTCTATCGCCTGTGGGCCTGCAACCATAAGCAGCAACGCTATCTTCCTTGCGTCTGGCTTCGTACCGAATCCGATGGCTGCAATGTAGTGTTCGAATTGTTGTTTAAGAGTCTGCCAATTGTAGTCGATGTTTCCTGTGAGTTTCAAACGCTCTGGTAGCTTCAAATTCTCCATTTCGCTTTTCACAACTTTCAGCAGATCTTCACCCCACTCCTGGTACCATGTTATGTTCATTAATAAATAGACATTCTTATTATGAACACAGCCAGCTTTTGCTAGCTACTTTTATTGAGCACATGTGGACTTGTACAGCATCTTGTAGAGGCTTCCATCTTGACTGCTGCCTTGTGGGTAGCCTAGTGCCTCATGGGTAATGTAGTCTTAATATATATACAGCTGGGTAGTGTAGTCTTATACATACAGCTCTACACAGCTCTACGGCTCCACCTAGTGTCCACTATAGAATGACATGTTATTGATCATTACACTCACGTCAGTGAAACACTTTTAAGTGCAGGTATGAAAATAAAATTGAAGTTCGAAACATCTTTTTAAACTTTTGAACACTGTGATTTCGATAAGAAATACTGTTGTTTGTTTGAATTTTAAAAGTTTGTGCCAGTAACCATTTTGGCTCAGGTCTTAAACTTTGAACATTGAAACAGTTATCCTCTAATTGGGTTCTAGTTATATCATTAGATATATATATGTATATTTTAATACATTTATTTTTCAAATAAAAAAAACAAATTTGCTGTTCTTTGTATCTGTATTGGTGGATCATTGAGCTAATACAAAGTCATTTTTGAAATATGACATTTGAAGAGGGAAATGATCACACTGTCTTATTTGACAAATTTACTTTAAATCACTTCACTCAGTAAAATGACTTCATGCTTTATCAACTGTAATTTTATTGTTTCCTGTTGTCACAGTACAATACACCACAGTCATACAAGGATGAAATGTTACACTTAATTACAATAATCAATGCATAAATTTACATCACATCATTCATCGAAAGCCGCACAGAAAGTTTCCTTTTAAAGCACCTGTTATCAGTTTATAGCCAGTTTTATGTTTGACAATACCATACCTCAAGTCTTTCTTCTCACAACATTCACCTAGCAAAATCTTCTATTAAAGCTCCATGTACTTCTTTATGAATTCTAAATAGCAGTCTCATTCTGGCTTGTGTGTTTTCATCTTTCTAATAAAGTCTCAAAGGACTCTGCTAATTGGCCCATGTCTGAACCACTGTGACTGTAATGGTGTCAAACAAGTTGTGCACTAAATAAAGAATTAGGCTGAAAACTTAGCGAAGCTAATGCAAGGTAAGAGTCTGGCATTGAGGTTAGTTGCTTTTAGTCAGTTTGAATCTGTTTAAAGTAAATAATCCAATCTTAATTTTATACACGGTACAATAGGAGTTTAGTAGCGATGGGAGCAGCAGCTGTTGATGCCAACCCTTTAGTCCCTCACTCGAATGGCCATTCCTCCTGTGCAAGGCTAGACAATGAGTGTCAGCAGGCTACATGGCCGGGGGACCAAATGGCCGAGCATGATCGTGTCCTCACCCAAAGTCTACACACACTTTTTCCAGCTGGGTCACAGAATAGTAATCAATAGTGGGAGTATTGGCTAATTTATCCCTCATGGATACCATTTGTAGCACCCATTCTCTTCCCGTGCTGAGATCCGCTAACTCAGTACAGCCTAGAGATCAAACCTGGGACTTTCCTGGGGTGTGTGGCTCAATACCACACTATTTACCCACTCAGTCAGAATTGGGTGCTCTATTATGACTAGGCTTTCATTGTAATTTCTATAAAGACATCTCTGAAGAGTGTTACGGAAACTAAAATAATTTCTGATGGTGGAGTGCCATAAAACACTGGAGGGAATTGAATAGAGAAGATTAAAAAAGGACATTGCTCAGATAATTCTCCTTGAATGTTGTGCTCCGAAAGCCAGGATGATACAACTAGGATTGTAGAGAAGTTCATAACCCACGCAGTATCACTACTGCCTGTGGAAAGATGCATGGTGGCAAATATTCTTCACAGGGGGAAATCACAATACCTGGCTTGCAGGTTTTCATCTTTCTGCAAAACCCCAAGGACCCCTCAGCTTTAATATTTAATTGCTGTTTATATTAATTAAATCAAATTAAAAACTGCCTGAATTGTTTTTAAATTCATTATTGCTTGTTTCCTCAAGTTAGCATGTACTGGTGGTGGAGCAATACATTCGCGAAGGGAAAGCAAGCCACTTTTCCAACTCAGTCAAAAAACAAAACTGCTCTTGGCCTGCAAACCACAAGACCTACCTCAGGACTTGAGCCCACTTGTAACTGCTACATCCCAATGTAGGGGCAACAATACTGCCCTTAGCCTTTTGTGAGAGAGAGTTGGTCATTCATAAACTCTTAGGCCGGAATTTTCACAGGAAAAAATGGGTGGGTTGGAGGGGGTGGTGTGCCGGGGGGGGGGGGGGTTGGAAGTTGTAAAAATTTAAACCTGACCCCAACCTGCCTCCAACCCACCCACTTTCACCTTTCACTCAGGCGGGACCGGGGGGGGGGGGGGGCAGGGGTGCTGCCAATCCGCTGCCAGGAAGTGGGTCTACTTTAACCTTTTCAGGTTTTACTGCAGGCGGCTGGGGATCCCGGGGCTCGGGATTCCTGGTAGCTGCAACAAGACGGCCTCAGCCTCGGGGAGCAATGCTTGTGGGCCAGGAGGAGCAGGAGCGCTTCCTCCCGGCCACCCAAGCTCCCCCATCAGCAGCTTGCAACCCCCCCGGGGTCAGGGTTCGGACCCTCCCTCCAGGCTTGGAACACCACCACCCTCCCCGGGATTGTGACTCAGCCTCGGGGATGGGGGACGGGGGACGGGGATCGTAACCCCGCCCCCCCCCCCGAGGGCTAGGACTTCCCCCCACCCCGTCCCCGCCCCATCCTGGAACTATCACCTATTTGGTCCTGTGGCCTCCTGATCTGCGTTCTCTGCACAACTGGAAGCCAGCCTGTCAATCAGGCTGATATGCCGCATGCACACTGTAGAGTTAAAACTCCACAGCGTGCCGGGAAACCCAAACTTCCGGGTTTCCCGCCATCTCCCGGTTCCCCCCTTACCGTGCAAGTGGGAATCGGAAAAACTAGCCCGTAGAGGAAATTCCCAAAAATTTACAACTAAGTTCAACCAATATCATAGAACATCATGGGGGAAAAATTTGGTTCCTTTGCACCTCCCGTTAGCGTCCTAAGAGGGCTAGTGCCCGGGCGCAGCGATGTTTGTGCCGCTCGCGAAATTGACCAGACGTTTTGCGGCGGCGCTAAACATTACTGCCATGATCTCATGCGCCCACAGATCGTGATGTCAATCGAGCGTGCAATGCCCCGGTTGTGCCCCGGACCGGATATTGAGTGGTGCCCCCTGCCTTACCGCCTGCCGCTAGCAACGACAGGTTGAGGGGAGCGTTATGCAGTCGGGAAGGAACTGGGGGAGCACTATTTAAAGGTGACCGCTTCCTGCCTTTTTTTGTCAGTAACATTTTTGCACCACGCATTCTGAGAGAGAGAGAGAGTGAGGGAGACTTCTGGAGAGATTCAACACGGTGTGAAGGAGTTTTGGGTACTGAGCAGCACTTTACAGGTTCATTTTGATTTGACCTTCCTTGCATTGATTTAGAAGAGACTATGGGGGCTGCACTCTGAGCTCTTTCCCTGGGCCTCTCCATTGTTCTTTCAAACAGATTTGATGTACAGGTTTCTCCAGGCCGAGATTCAAGGCTGCAATGAGTAGGGTGCGGATGGAGAGCAAGATCGACCCTCCCCTTTAAGAACTGGCCGGCGCCAGTGTGTCTGTGTTCCATTGCTGACTGACATCACATGAGCTTTGCCAGCGCTCTGAGATAGCGCCTCGCTCCTCTGCGTTAGTGCCTTAAGAGAGGTGTGTAGCGCCTGATTTAGTGCTCCAATCACCTCCAGGGGTGATAGAAGTCAAGTTTGCAGTCAGAGGCGATAATTAGCGCCAGGCGCTAAACTTTGCGCCCGGCCGATAATTGCGCCCCAAATGGGGCGATATCGAATTTCTCCCCCCATTACTGTACAAAATCTCAAATGAAGAATTATACAACTGCTGTGCATAGATAAAGCAGCTTTAAAGGATGTTTAGAATGAAAGGTGGCTTTCTAAGAACCACATAATTTTTATAACAGCAACTTGTATTTAAATAGCACCTTTAAAATAGTAAAACATTCCAAGGTGCTTCACAGGAGCATTATCAGACAAAATTAGACAGCGAGCCACATCAGAGATATTAGGGCAGGTGACCAGAAGCTTGGCCATAGTGGTAGATTTTAAGGAGCAAGTTAAAGGTGGAGAGAGAGGTAGAGAGGCGGAGAGGTTTAAGGAACGAATTCCAGAGCTCAGGGCTTGGGCAACTGAAGGGATGGCCGCCGATGGTGGAGCAATTAAAATTGGGGATGCGCAAGAGGCCAGAATTGGAGGAGCGCAGAGATCTCAGAGTGTTGTAGAGCCAGAGGAGGCCATGGAGGGATTTGAACACAAGGCTGGGAATTTTAAAATCGAGGCATTGCCGGACCAGGAGCCAGTGTAGGTCATTGAGCACAGGGGTGATGGGTGAACAGGACTTGGTGCAAGTTCCTGACCTCAGTCGGGTTACTGGGAGAGGCCCAGAGTAAAGGCTGAAGAAAGGGAAAATCACAGGGTGAAACAACTCACATCACTTTCATGTGCCTAAAAGGCAGTAACTTTAAGATGAGGAGGAAATACATACTTTTGCATGTTTGTCATGAAAGCCATCGGCATTTCTGCAACAAAATTTAAAATACGTATACAATTTGTTAGTTTATCTAGGAATATAGGCCTAGGAAGTACTGTTGTGATGTTACCTCATGAATGCTTAAACCATTCATATAATATTCCTATGTCTGCTATTTTAATGGAGCATTACCTTTCTTGTATTTTATATGGGTTAACGCCTCCATTAAAAAGCAGACAGAGGAATGTGATAGAAATGCATTAGGTGTTTATATACTAACATTGCAAACGGTAATTTCTCCGATATAGCAAATTAAGGAATGCTTCACAAATCTACACATTACTGCAATATTCAGTGGTACAGAAATCTTTTCTATGGATGTAACATGGAATTATAGATATTACAGCCCAAGAAGGAGGCCATTCAAACTACCATGCCTGTGCCAGTAATAGCTCTTCAATCATAGCTATCTACTCCAATCTCATTTCCCTGCTCTTTCTCCATATCCTTTTACGTTCTTCCCTTTTAAATACTCTAATAACCCTGGGCACCATGGAACGAGAACAGGCAGTGGGTGTGTACACGTGTGTCCAAATGTGCACATATTTCTAACATTGAAAAAATCTTTCACTCCATGACTTCAAAGCTTATTAGCTTCCTTCAAATTTATAATAGATGCTATTAACTTCAATGTGCGTGCCCTAGTACATGTGTGTACATTTAATTGAACTGCTCACACGGAAGATCACATTCTATGGTAACAAGTTCACACTGACTGTGTCGTTTCTGTATCAAGTGTTAATTTGCTTAAAAAATGTGATATAGTTATGTGTTCGTACATCATAATTTATACTTTGAACAGTATACGGCGATTTGTTTAATTATGTGTGCTTTATTAAAATAAACTATGCCTTGCCCCACTTATTTACTAAAAAGGCTTTTAACAGCATCAGATTAACTGTGTTGAAAGCATTGCTAATGGATGTAACACTGTCACCTACAGTGTGAAGATCAGTCTATTATAATAATGTGTTTGCATTTGCTTTAGACATGTAGCATTTAACATATAGAACCCCTTGCAATCATTTTTAATTAGTGCATGGTTCCCAGTAAATAGCCTATTTGCCTCTTTCCAGTAGAATCATTATGCATTTGGTGGGCAGTACAAATATAATTTACACAACAGTTTGATGCTAAGCACACAGTGGAAACTTCCAAATTCTGACTGAAGCATAGCCAAACTTCAAATGAACAAATCAAAAGAATCTCGTAAATCTGAAATAAGACTGAAAACTTTGGCAATACAAACAGGCCAGTAAGTATCTAAAAAGAGGAAGAGATGTTAACATTTCAGGTGGGGCATTTCATTAGAACTGCCATTGTTAGAGGGAGAGCCTTTATGCAGGACTCACCAAAACAAAGAGGGGAGGAGAGAGCCACAAGTGGAAATCAAGAATTGCATAGACTTTACAGCACAGAAACAGGCCATTCAGCCTAACTGCTCTATGCCGGTGTTTATTCTCCACACGAGCCTCCTCCCGCCCTATTTCATCTAACTCTATCAGCATATCTACTCTTATGCACAGATATATTGGGCCAGATATTTCTGTAGCAGGGCATCAAATGGCATCTGCCGTTAGTTAAACTTGCCCCTGCACCCTACAGCTCAAAACATTTTTGCCGACTAAGTTGCTGAAGGTGCAAGAAGAGAACAGCGCAGCGAGGGATACAGAGCATCTGGGACCTGCGTGAACAGGGCAACCAACAGGGTATCTCCTTGACCAATGAGATTTAAGGATTGGGAAATAAACAGATTGAGAAGGAGGGTGAATTAGAGGGTGAATTCGTTGTCAAATTAGGTACAGAAAGAGAAATAGAGAGGGAAAGAAAGATTGGATTAAGAGAGAGAGAAATAAGAGACAAAAGGAAAGGAAAAGTATGAAGAAAAAATTACATTTCAAATTTGACATTTTTAAAATCTGAAGGAATGAGACTCCATACTTATAATAGTTCATTTTCGGTGCCAGAGAGGTTGATTGGCAGTCATTATCACTTATTACATCGTTAAAAGGTTACTTGTGCTTGTAATTACCAGTCTTAAATATTTATAGTAGGTATGGTCTGTACCACCCAGATACAGTAACTTCACGACATTCAATGTGTGTCAATGGTGAGGCAGACAGCAAAATGCCACTGTCACTCAGCTAACGACGGAGTGGTACAACTCGGACAGCAACTTTTGGATATTTGAGTTTAACTGCGCATCTTCTCTTCACCTGAAGTTGCGGTACCATTTACGCATAAATAATGGCGAGTGCCATTAGCCTCACTGTTACTTTGACGGCAAAAGTCTAGCCCGTTAGCTACTTGCCGTAAGAGACAATTACGAGTTTTAATATTTCTAAGATTCTTTCAGCGGCTGCCTGTTGTGCTGTGTATTTACAGCACAGTCTGTTTCCTGAGATGAGGGGGTTGACTTATGAAGAAAGGTTGAGCAGATTGGGCCTATACTCATTGAAGTTTAGAAGAATGAGATGTGATCTTACTGAAACATATAAGATTCTGAGGGGGCTCGACAAGGTGGATGCAGAGAAGATGTTTCCCCTTGTGGGGGAATCTAGAACTCAGGGGCATAGTTTCAGAATAAGAATTTGCCCATTTAAAACTGAGATGAAGAGGAATTTCATCTCTCAGAGGGTCATAAATCTGTGGAGTTCTCTACCCCAGAGAGCTGTGGAGGCTGAGTTATTGAATATATTTAAGGTGGAGATAGACAGATTTTTGAACAATAAGGGAGTGAAGGGTTATGGGGAGCGGGCAGGGAAATGGAGCTGAGCCCAAGATCAGATCAGCCATGATCTCATTAAATGGCAGAGCAGGCTCGAGGGGCCAAATGGCCTACTGCTGCTTCTATTTCTTATGTTATGTTTTTATTAGAACAAACCTTGCCCTGACTCCTGTTCTAGTCACCCTTTTGTTGGGACAAACCTAGGGCAGAAAATATTTGACTGTTATCAAGGAAAAAATTTAAGTGCACTATGAGAATAACGAAAATAATTTACAACCAGCACGGATCTTTGAAAGGTGAGTCATGTCTAACAAACTTCTTTGAGGAATTAATACATTTGGTAGATGATATTAATCTGACTTGATTAGAATTAGTTAATTAACATTATTTCAGTAAGCATTTGATAAGGCTCCATTTGAGAATAAAGGAGGGAATTGTAAATTAAATAATGCATTGGGTAAAATAATAGGAAAGAAAGGGCAGTGGTAAATGGTAGTGGTTCTAATTAAAGAAGCTATAACCAAGCTTTCCTGAAGGACCACTTGGTAAACCACATGTGTAACTGAGCCATGCTAACCAGAAGGCCCTGCATTCAATTCCCAGTCAGTGCTGTTAGCTGGTCTTAGTCCAAGTAACAGAAGGAGCACTAGAATGGGCCTAAAACTCCATTGGCTGGGAAAGAGCCATCAGCCAGGGTTCCCTCCACATTCTTATCCAGTGATACGTGGTGGAAAGTGCACGTGACTGGACATCAGGTGAGGACAGAATTGGGCTTGGCTGTGCTGAACCTCATGGGTAATGGCCTGACAATACTTACTTTTCAGCCTTACAAATAAAGAATGGCGTATATGAGTGAGGCAACGTAGGGAGAATGGCGCCTGTGGAACCATACCCCAGCAGAAGGCAAAACCTCCAACTGGAAAGGAGGAGGTAAATTGGCAACTAAAGCGTTATTACTAGCAGCCTGCCACTAATAAATAATCCTGAGCAAGAGTAGAATATCTAAACCTGGAAATGATACTAAGTTATGTTTGCAAGCAGAATATTCCATAGAAAGAAAGAAACTTTTGTAGATCCTCATGAATTTTAACAAAGAGCGGATCAGATTCAACACAGAGAAATATGAGTAACACATATTGGCAGTAAAATAGCAAAATTGATTATAAATGTAAGAATATATCATTAATTAAGGTGGAGCAGGAAATAAAGATATAGATGTGACAGAGGGGGTTAAATTGGGTAACCCCTGAAAATGGGCACAGGGATCGCGATACGCGATTAATCAAGATCAGGATCTTGCCACCTGAAATTGAGAGATTGCATATGTGCTCTACCAGAGGAGAGGGAGAGGAGAGTGGGAACTTGGGAGCCAGTATGAAATATTACACTTTTGGTCATTTCTATGAGATTTGTCCCACAGCAACACCCATGGAAATCGCTTGCATGGAAAAGCAGTAACAGTTCACTGTGTAAGTCAGCTTTCAGTGGCTGTGCTAAGATTCCCATCCCATTGTAAAATAACTTTCAAATCAAAAGACCTAAGATATATTAGTACAGGTTTGTTGTAGAGTAAAGAGAATACATTTTTGAAACAGATGTAGAATAATATATAGAGCATGTATATTGAAACTAGCATAGCAGAGGTTTACTGCTAATGATCAGATTTTAATGCTGTACCAAAATATTCTGAATAGCTGATAATTTACCCTCTAAAAAAACAATAAAACATTTATTGTGCAAACATTTTGCTCCTAATCTCCAAGGCACAAATGTAAACCACATTGCTAAATAAAAATGGTCCCAAGAGGTATCTATAGGGCTTCGTCCTCTGACGAACATTTTAAGGAGCCATGGAAATAACTGAAATGTTGTGCAAAGCTATCAATGGATTTTCCTTCACATAAGCTCTGCAGATCCAGCCAACGACAACATAAGAAATTAGTCCCATATTTGTGGGGTTGTTCTATGTAGTGTACATTTTCCACAAATATAAAACTTTTAAAAGCACTCTATATATCAATAGGTTGTTCATTCAGTGGATTACAGACCTTAATCTTACTATTAACTATAAAAAGTCATATTAGCATTACCATTATTTATTAATAATAATTACTGCGGGGTGAGATTTCTTAACCACATCTGTGATCATTTTAGAGAGGTGGGGAAGCAAAATTCATGATGCACAACAAACAATGGTCATTTGTGTTACAACCTTATTTTGAAACCTACTATTTAACAATTTGTAAGTGAAGCCTCAAAGGACTCGTTGCTAAGCTGCCCCTTTCCATCTGCCTGTGGATCATGGTGTCTGTTTTAGTCTCAAGGAACGTATATATTAAGCAAGGAATTGGCTTGAAAACTCATCCCAAAGGAGGGAATGGAAAATGTAATTTTGTTATTGACTGATGGCTCTCGACATAGTTAAAATTTTTAAAAAATGTGTACAATCTTTGTAAAACAAGGTCTATTGCAGCAGTTGGTTTGACATCAAAATAGTAAATATTGGTGAGCTAAACCAAAGATGAAAGACATGGAAAATTACATAAAAAGCTGGAGAGAGAATGGGAGGGAAGGATTTTTCTGGTTGTTGTGAAATCATAAACAAGTTCATTTTGAATACATTTGCATTGTCACTATACTAGACCAGAGTAATTCTTCCCTGGGGGTTAGCAGACACGGGCTCTGCTGTGGGCTGACATAAATCTTGCCTGTTTCTAATCTAACACTTTAGTCCTGCAGCTTTTTCTCAAAAGATACCCACAAAGATTTTGGGATAAAATTCTTCTAAATTAGATCCATCAAAAGACTCAGCAAGATGATCAAAAATTGATGATGGGGAAGTTCAGGGACCATTTCCAGAAGTCTTTTTATAATCTTATTCCAGAAGATGGGAATCCTACTGGGTTAAAGTTTAAGTTTTTTTTTCCTTCTTTAGTAATCATTCATGTTCTTTGAAAGGACTTCAGTTGACATAACCCCCATATGTGTTGATCTGCCTAGGTCAAGGGGGTCTACCTTTGTCGAGTCTAAATGTGGAGATGGAGTTCACTTGAGAATTAGTTAATAAGAAAGTGCAGACCTCCCCAGGCCACAGTTTCTTGGTTGCAACCAACTTGGTCTACAGTATAGGTTAAAATAATCAAACAATAGCATCGATCACTAAAAAAGATGGTAACTGTCCTCAATAATATTGGCTCGAAATTTGCGGTCGGATGACAGCGAACTGGCAGCGTTTGCTGTCATTCCGCCTTTGAAACTGACCACAACAGGCGCATACGGAAATCCCAAGTTGCGGTCAGTCATTCACAGATCCGACACAGGCTGTGCTGTGCCATCCCCACCCCCCGCCACCTACAGAGCCAGCAATCTGTGTAATCGGCCAACTCATTGAAACTGACGAAAACTTCAGCTCTTCCGCAGCAAGTACGCTGTTAAATTCCCCACTAAAATTTAGACCCAAAGGGATTAGGTGTAACTGGGGTTTTGACAGCGTTATTACTGCTAAACAAATGTTAAGGGCCTGAAAAACTAATTTTAAATTTGTCCATTTTAATAAAAATTTAAATTTTTAAGAAATTTGCTAAAAAAAAATTTAACAAAATGTTTTTTGAAGTTTGTCCATCTTTATTTCAGGGTTTGCCTTTTCCCCGTGTGAGAGCCCCAATCTTTGTTTTGCTCGCTCTAACATTTTTTAAAAGTTTGAATTTTAAGAGCTTACTCACTTCCTTGTTCGCTGTCTGTGAGAATTCTGCATTTTGATTGGCTGCTTAGACAGCCTGTTAACGTCACAGCAGCTCGCGCAAGGGAATCCCCATTAACAGCCGTTGATTTGAATTGAAGGTCAGAAAACCCAAAGTTTACGGCACAGGGATCGCGAGATCCTTGTGCGAAGCGCATTCCGGGGCCAGCGGCAAACTCCTTCGCTTCGCTGCGGACCGCAAATTCCCAGCCATAATCTTTGTGTTAATTTACCAACAGTTCCAAAAATACAGACAAATCTTATTTTCTTTTCAGTCTACACCGTTACGTTAGACACCTGGTTGGTCCCCAGCCAAAAGGTACAAGTGCAACTATAAAGCTGCTCAACCCTCCAGCTCCTTTGCAGAAATCCCAACCAGAACTGGTTGCGTTTTATCTATGCTTGCTGATGTAAAAGGTTAAAAAAAAACACTCAGCTTCTGTGCAAAAACAACATTTTGTCCTTGATTCAGACTAACCTCAAAAGGGAAATATTCAGAAAAGCAAACATACTTTAGGAACAGCATTTCTCATAGTGGTGCCAGTAGAAATGACAGACCTGAAATGGAACTTTGAATGTTAGGATATCTATCCTTGCCTCAGTCGGGTAAATTTCCTCAAATTTCAGAGCATACATAGCTGCAAGCCATTTTATAGGAGGGGAGGGATGGGAAAAAATTATACTGTACAACTTATACCTTATGTGTATCTTACCTTCTGTCATGACAGGCATGGAGGAGCCCAGTCAATGTCACAAACTCTCAGCGATAGGTTAGGCTGTATATTGATGCAGGATATATTTGGTAAGGAAACGGAGAGTCATAGGGCTAGAATTTTGATTTTTTTTTAATTAAAAGAATCCTATCTCTATAACGAAAAGAATACTGTCTCACTCGAATTATACAGAATGGGTGAATTTGGGGTTTTAAATGGCATTATAAGAATTCATTGTTATTGTGCAGATATTGTTTGTGGAGGAGTCCCTTTGTTGCTGTTCTCACTCTTGAGTGGGTGCAGAATGCCTGAGTAAGTAATGCCTTTGCACTATGCTAATAGCTCCAGCACCCTTTGTTTACATACTTCCATAAATGGGGTTCATTCTTAGGTCTTAAAATAAAATCAAGAATATGTTTTCAGTTAGTCATGCTAAGGTGGTCACTTTTAAGTGAAAAATTGAGATTAAATGCTAAATAGTAATAACAAATGGCAAATTGATACCGCTGTGTATTTACTGTACACATGAATTTAAAAGGAAACTTGCTGTGCTTAAATACACAAAAGCTATCCATGTATTTCTCACACTGGCAGTTCTCAACCACATATAAAACACACGCGAATGGTCTGCTGTTTCTAAAGGGTATTTTACTGTGTTGAGCTAGCGTAAAATATAACATTTACTAAAGCACCCATAGCACATAATGCAAACATTTTAATGGACCGTAGCCACATTAGGAGCAGTGCAATGTGTGTGCACTTTTACTGATTCACACGGTCCGCTTCCGGCAGCCGACGTGACAGTGACCTCAAATGGCCCTTGCAAACACAGGATAATAAATGGCTGTCTGTGAGTTGTATGAGGCAGTAATTCCACTGAACGGTTGGGGTGACGTCATAAACCATCATGGGCGAATCTTGTGTTTCATGGATGCCAGCAGAGCCCACAGCTTTAGACTCGCTATCACTTTTTTCTGTTCTTTTCAGTAGAGTGTAGAGTTTATTTTTTTTAAGAACGGAAAACAATGCTCATTTTCTGCCTTTTCTTCCTGTTGTGCAATAAGTGGACTGAGTATGGTGGCGACACAATGAAAGGGTAATAGAGATGATGAAGGCCTCTGGCATCACCTGACTGATACCATAACACAATGTTTACTTGTGTGTAGATTACTAAGAAATAGACTATACAATGTATATGATAGTTTTACTACATTAGGACGACACAGGGGTCTCTTCCCTGCACGTTTTTAATAATAGTTCACAAATTGGTCCTGAGCGACTGTTCAAATAGAAAACATGGATTGCAAAAATGACACTGAAGAGTATAATAGTCCTCTGTGCCCATGTCAAAAAATCACTCGTACAATACTCTGTTCATATATCCTACAGGTTCATCCTGCTTTACAGTAAAGTTATGGTTCCCTAAAGAGCATATCATAATAGATCTCTTAGAGTAGCTGCACTGTGATTTCCAAATATTACAGGGCATTTTAATCAGTAAGAGTGCAATGTTTAATGGGGAAAAATCAAGATTTTTTTTAAAGTTGGTGCTTCAAGCAGATTTTTTTTTTAAGAAAAACTAAAAATGGTGCCCTTCATAAAGTTTGACCAGAATGATTACATTCCATAATGTAGCTCAATGCAAAGCCTAGACTTTGATTTTGGCTCTCTTTTTTTCCAGTTACACAGAGGCTTTTTTTTTCCCTGAGGTTAGGCTCCCTTCAATGTGAGCTCTGTGATCCCTTCATCTCCCTCTCCATGGTAACCATCAGCATCCTGGCAAAAACGCACCTCACTCAGACAAGGGCATATTCTTCCTCATCCAGCATCTGGACACTTTTAACAAACTTACTGCTTGTCCTTAGACCACAACAGGCCTTGCATTTCCGTCTGTTTCAATTGAAAGTAAAACACCAGCTTTTGATGTTTTGCAATTAGGAAAATCATAAATAATGCAGCTTCAGTGATATTATAAAACTGTAGCAAAAACATATTTCCTAAGTGATAAGCTAACCATTAAACTATTCAAATTATCAGCCATACTTTATCATTTTGAATATAGTACATAATAAAAATACTTGATATACTTGAACTGAAATGGAGTGTTATCAGGATCAACTAACAAGAATAATTTGTTTCCTCTTACACACAAGTTAGAAGTTGCTGTTAGTGAATTATTTCCATAAATCCATTATTTATAAAAAAAATCTAAACTTTTTTTAGCTAGTAAGGCACTCTCAGGGAAATTAAGGAATTAATTAAATGAATCGTCCATCTCTAACAGCCATGCCCAACATTACATCTGAACACAATAATTGCCTGTCCTGAGCCTGCTCTGCTTTCTGTTAAAATGTAGAAATAAACAGACCTTAATACCTCTTCCTTTGTCACTTTCTGGTCAGTTCCATAAGTTCCGCAATCAGATGACCAGTTCTCTGAACTTAGGTTGATTTCAAAACAAATCTCGGTATCTCCAGGATTTAGCCAGAGGTAATGGACGCTTTTACCCCTTTCTTTCTTTACAGCACATCTAAAAATGTTGACAGTCGGAAAAACCTGCAGTGGTTCATGGACAGTAGCAGTTGCAGCTTGAGTTATACAGCGATCAGAGCACCATGGCACATTGGTGCTGGGTGAGGCCAGAGTCGGTGACAGTGGCAGGACTGTGGCAGCCTTACCTCAACACTTTGGCTGAACCCTGCAGCAAACTAGAAGCTGCATTTTAACCCAAACCAATAAGGAAATAATGGTTGTTTTTCCAAAAGGGCCATAATGCACTTTAATTTTTTTTAGGGAAAATTAGCAATGAGTTCAACCAATTTTTTAACATGGATAAAGGCATTTTATTTATACTATATTTTTTTCTTGCAAAGTGTGATTAAAGGATGCTCTTTAAATAACTCTCAAAAATCTGGCCACTTATAAATTTTGTTGGATAAAATTGATTAATGCAATGAGTAGAACTAGGCACTCCTGCCATGAGGGTAATTATTATTTCATTGATTTTTATTTTAAATCAGCAGGGGGAACAAAGCTACTAGACTTGTTTTTTTTTGTCTGCAAGACTGCATCTGCAACAATGCATTCTTAATTTTGAACATTCTTCTAAATTTTAATTCAACTAAAATGGATACCAATTCAGGTTTTTTTTTTACACTGTGTACCCTAGTTATCAGGGATCCCAGGCAACGAGAAATAAAAAGCACAGCTCTTTGGGACAATTATGGTGAGACACCTTTTAAACAGCCAGTCAGAAACAAATTCTGATGGACAGAAACAAACATACTTTCCCTTTGCACGCCTGAGAAATTCACCAAATGGTGTCAGCCTTTCAAATTCCATTGCTGGTTTCCCAGTGGCTCAATGAGTTTGGCCAGTGAGTAGATGACCCCTACAGACCAGGAGGATCCTTAGTTTGATCCCTAGTCTGTGCTGTTAGCTGATCTGGGTTGTGGGCGATGGCAAGGGGGTGTCAATTGAGGACAGAATTGGGCTCAGCTGTGATGAGTACCATGGTCAAAGAGCCCAGCTACACTCACCGTTATGGCTCGCACATGTATAATGGCCACTTAAGCAAGGTACCAGAATGCACAGACCTGTACTTCAAAAAGTACTGAGCATAATTTGTATGGGCAGAAAATCAGAACTTTGTGTCAAATAAAACCCCGCTGCATACAAAGCAACAGCTTATTGGTGTGATAGAGGAGCCTTTTGCTGCTAACTGTGAGTTTATGACTTCTATACCATGAACCTGACCAGTTACACAACAAGGAACAAAGCCAGAGCTTTGCATTAATCAGTGTTATACACCATGGTCAGCAGGTGTGCATTCTGATAAGATTTTTTTTTAAGATCCAATGGGTTAAAAATGCATCTGTGGCATATTTCTTTTACCTTGACTACACAGATTGAAACTGAATTATTTTAACTGCCCAGGAAATTGATTCTACTTTGAATTTGATGTGCCTTTACCCTCCATATCCATTTCCCCCTACTCCTTATTTACTCTTCACACCCATAATGCTTTAGTCAGGACATGGCACAATATGTGTGGGCATTTCTCTTGATAACATATATGCTCCTTCTTAATCACCCTCGTAGCAGCAATGCTCAAATATAGTCATCACTCCATACCTCATATAATTCAGCAGGGACTGGTAAACTCACTCCAGGAAAAGTCTAAGTGCAAACACCAGCTGAGAATGTAATTTGAATACCAAACTCTCCCAGTAGAAGAGTCTGAGGTAAGCACCTCAGAAAAGGGAATTTCAAAATTACCAGATAATCAACCCATTGTGCAATATAAATTTCTAATATAATTTATATACCATAGAGATGTATAGAGCATTGTATGAATGCTATAATATTGCAAATGATATTATCATTCTCTTTAAGCATGTATCAAGAACCCTTTCTTACAACTGAGGCTATTTTATGTTACTGCTAGCGCTACAGTCAGTGGCAATCAAGAGGAGATCCAACACTTCTGTCTGAGCTCTATCTCTTTTTACTACAGCTGTGTGCCACCAATCTCCTTTGAAGTGCCAAAAGAGGTCTACATTTTTATGGCTCTGACCTCCACTCTCAGGACACATGAAAAGTGAGGTCCTCTTGGACACCATCAAAGGCTGCAGAGTTTGCCTACTTGATATTATAATGTGTCATCGGCAGGAGAAATACCTGCCAGCCAGTGATGGCACCATCAGTTTACAAGAACCTGAACATGCCAATGGTGACACAGTGTCAGCTGTGGCTCAGTTGATAGCACACGCCAGGGACTTGAGCACATAAAGCTAGGCTGACACTCCAGTGCAGTGCTGAGGGAGTGCTGCACTGTCGGAGGTGCCGTCTTTCGGATGAGACGTTAAACCGAGGCCCCGTCTGCTCTCTCAGGTGGACGTAAAAGATCCCATGGCACTATTTTGAAGAACAGGGGAGTTATCCCCGGTGTCCTGGCCAATATTTATCCCTCAATCAACATAACAAAAACAGATTATCTGGTCATTATCACATTGCTGTTTGTGGGAGCTTCCTGTGTGCAAATTGGCTACCGCGTTTCCCACATTACAATAGTGACTCCACTTCAAAAGTACTTCATTGGCTGTGAAGCGCTTTGAGATATCCGGTGGTCATGAAAGGCGTTATATAAATGCAAGTCTTTCTTTTATTGTAGTAGGCAGAACAATGGAAAGCAATAAGTGACTACAATGTAGTAATCTCCTCCAGGGTTTGGATAATGGAATAAAGGTCATGAATGAGGCTTGAGCAGTTTCGAATTACAATGTTCCCCCCTCCCACCCCGATCTGTTTAACAGGCTCAAATCATGTCCTGGTATTTGTTTTCTATTTTAATAATTTATATTATTTTAAATTAGATGTTGATTTTATTCACTTCTGGGTTGTTTTGTACCAGCAGCATGTCTATTAAAAGTAAACCATGTGCCCAAACAAACAATAAAGACTGTAACTTAAAACAAGTTCAATTTAAATGTTGTTCCCAGGGTGATGATGCGCTCCAGTCCCTCTGGAAGGCCTCGAGCGTGCCAGCAGACACCGCGTGCTTCATCTCCAGGGCCACCCGGGCACGAACGTAGCCGCGGAAGAGAGGCAGGCCATCGGGCCGAACGAGCCCCTCGACCGCCTGCTGCCTGGACCAGTTGATGGCCACCTTGGCCAGGCCCAGCAGCAGTCCTACAAGGAGGTCCTCCGACTTGCCCAACAATGTGTCAACTGTGCGCTCCATGTCACTAATGCATCCAAACTTGATTGCAACAATTACTATAAAAGCATTGAAAAATTAACACTGATTATAAGAATATGTAGACTGTCTATACATTATAGAGAGTGATCGATACCAAGGGATGGTTACAAGGTAGTTTAATGGAGGAATTCATATAATATCATAAGCCTTGACTGAGAAGGTTGAGTGGTTTAGGTGATTCCTCTTGAGTCCCAAGATTAGGCTTTGCTCCTTTTCCTTTAACATATGCTGGGCATTTTTGTTGAGTGGTGAAACTCCGTCGAATGCAAAAAGGGGAAATGGCTGATTTTCTCTGTAATTAACAACCCACTAATGAAATCATGGGAATGTATGGCTGCAAAATGTATGATTCCTGATAATGTGATTGTGTTAGCAGGTTGCTAATTGCCAATTAAAACGGGCGGTCCCCTGCTTTTCATTAAAAGAGGAATTTCTCCTCATCCAATATTTTACTGCCACGAGCTTCATGCTAGCATGTGGTAGTGGGAGAGAGAGGGTCGACAGAATCCAAAGCGACACTCGTTGACTACAAAGTTTGTGACATCGGGTTTACAGGGAAACACCATGAACTTATCTAGAGAAATGTGACTTGTATGTTTTGTATTTATGTAGTGCCTTATCAGATCAACGAAACGTCTCAAAGTGTTCACACAATGAATTGCTCTGGAGTGAGCCATTCTGTGAGGACTGTTGTTTTCAGAACCTGGAGATGAAGTTTTAACCTTAGAAGCTGTAGAAAATTATTAACTTCCCGGGATGTGTTGTACAACAGTCAAAGAACAAATCGAAGAGTGCGCCTTGATGGTAATGTGATCCCATTGCACTGCCGCTCCCGTTGCACTAACATTCCTACATTACAACAGTGACTACACTTGAAAAGCACTTAATTGGCAGCAAAACGCTTTGGGGCGCCCTGGGGTCGTGAAAGGCGCTATATAAATGCAAGTCATTTCCTTTTCCGATTGCACGCCCCGACAGCTGACTCCAGCCTGTGCTCCTACTAAATATCTGCTGCTCACGGATCTAAGGGAGTGCCCTCATCCGATGTGTAGGGACATTGTACTGGTGAGTTTACAACAGTTCCAGAAGGCTTCTCACATCACCAATAATTACAAGATAAATCACATGTGCAAAGATGTGTTTTGCTATTTCCGGGGTGCAGGACTGCCCCATCACTGACAGTCGGTCAGTAGCATTCTTTCAAAAGGTATCACGGACCCCCCCTTCTCTCCCCCTCCCCCCCCCCGAATTATAATTGTCTTTCAAATGAGCAACAGGACACCAAGCGAAGGTCATAAATGGTACAGTACTGAGCTCCACAAATGATTCATTTTAATGTGTGGCTTTGGACCATTATTTCACCTGGCAAAAGTGAAACTCCTACTCCCATTCATGGATTTTTTTTTAGAAACTGTCATAATGGGATCTATGGCACATGTGTACCGCTAACCCCATGTGTTACAGCTAAAGTAAATCAGACTGTCTGTGAACTGTAAATGAGCCCAAGTCACATTAATTGATGCGTACAAAAAGATATGGATGGGGGCCAGATAGACGCGGCAATACCAGAGAGAGAGCCTGCAGATAGACAATCGCAAACATACAGTCGCACAATATTATTCAAATGTGTTTCACACAACAAAACTGCTTTTTTTTAAAAAAGAGAACAGTGCAGCGATTGCATTTTTTAAAAATAGGACATCTACATATTTCTAATTCAAAACTTGACAAGACATCAGCCTCCAGTTATAAAAAAAAACTTGCTCGGAGTTTTAAGGCGAGTGAAACTATTATTTCCTAATAAGTGTCAATCAAACAGCAGCCTGTGAAGAGTGGAAACTTACCATCTTCCCCAAGCGCTCTGCATCGTAATGAGAGTCCATCCTGTGATGAGGACTTGCAAAAGAAAGAAACGCACAAAATAAGAGGGATAGATACATCCACGTTGAGATTTGCGGGACTAATGGGAATTAAGGGCCGATGTAAAACGTGTATGTGGGTCTAGAGTTATGGTGCCTTGCAAAGTACGATCTAACATTAAAATGCCCTAAATTAACATGAAAGGACGTGCTTGTGTTTATAAGAGACTTCCCCTGCAGCAGAGAGACCTGCACGGAATGCTGCTCTGCAATTCATAGAATTGGTCATTTGCTGTGGGGCAAAAAAAAAAAGACGTGAAGAGAAAAATAATCAAACAGGACTGAAAAGATGGAAATGAATCCCCATGGGCTTGGGGAGAAATAAGTATTAACTATATAAAAAATAAACAAATTAGAAACTTCACTTTCATTTATCTAGATGATGAATTGTTTCAGCATTAAACCAGATCTAATTATCTCAATTCTGATCTTTATAAATCTAGATGTATAAGAACAAATAAGTCACTTTTTTCATAATCCGTCCTTGTTGGTATTATAATGATCGATGTAACACTGCGTTTTATACAGGACTTATTCTGGTATATCCTATTTGTATTTCTGGTAAACTTTTAGCTATATAATTAACATTGGAAAAATTCGCCTCTGTGCCCACCAATTTGTGATCGGTAGCTGTGTTTAAAATGTTTTTTTTAACCTATTCTAGTGGGAAAGTTCTGCAAATATTTCGTCGAAAATCTAACTTGGGTTGGCTGGTTTGCTGAAAAGACTGGTGATAGAGGGTCTCGGTTCGCTATAAGAGTCGGCAATTTTTTTTCTCTACAATCCAGCTACAATAATCGGCTCTGTACATACAAACAAAGCACAGAACAATATCAGAGCAAAGGTGGGAGCGAACAATTGGCAGCCGCGCCTCTTCCACTGAGAACACTTGCTGGTGAAGGCGAAAATAAACGCGGGGTATCTTCAACTGAGATCATTTGTATTATCTTTGTGCAGTGCCCAGCCATTTCCGGACTCTCTCATTGTTACTTTTTGTTTGTTAAATGCAGATCACTGTGAGGTTAGTTTCTGTCCCCCACGTGGTCAACTGAAATTGCATAAACCAGAAAACAGTAACCAATCGCGTCCGGAATCGAGTGCCAACGGATGGGATCTGAAGCCTAAAATCATCGTCGAGCGGCCAATCGGCTGCTCCGCGTTGGACTAAATTCATGCCAATCACCAGTGATGAGCTAATCAGAACTCCGGGTTGCTGGAGGCGCCCTCTAGCCAATGAGCTGGGGGCTGCCTGCTGACAAGGAAGGCCAGCCGCCAATCAGCAACGAAGCAGCGAGCGAATTTGCTGTCAGTCAGAAGATTTGAGCCAATTGGGCAGACAGGCGTGCTCTGCGATCCTCGCCCCCTCCTGCTGCTACAGACCTGGCTCTGCTAAAGCTGTGCAAAGTAGCTGGAACCTGAGCAGTTTGGAAGTGCGAGTCATGGCCACCACAGCTTCGGCTCATTACATTCCGAGGAATAACTCGCTCCATTCTAACTCTTTGGTGCATCCGGACTCTGATAGGATGCATCCAGGAACTACCTATAGAGAAGTCCAGAAAATGGTGCAAAATGACTACTTGCATGGACTGACCAGCAATGGGCACCCCATCACTCACAGCCACCAGTGGTTGTCTTCTGTCACTGACGGAGCACCTTGGGTCACCGCTTCTCACCTCGGACAGCAAGATCCAGGGAAGGCCAACGTGCAAACAGCCAGGGATGACCTAGGGAACAGCCTTCATCACCGTTCACATCATATGGTCCACCAACAGACTCATGGCACCCATCCTGGCGGCGCATGGGGGCCGACGGCGGGACATCATATGCCGGGTATGCCACCTTCGTCCAATGGGCATCAACCCCTCATCTACTCGCAGCCAGGATTCACCAGCCTCAACAGCATGTTGAGCCCACAGAGCCAATCTCTACACCATGGAATGACGGATGCTCTCCATGAAGATCCAGGTGGCCATGACAACCACCAAGAGCATCCTCCGCAGCATCACCAGGACCACTCGGATGAAGATGCGCCCACCTCAGATGACCTGGAGCACTTTGCAAAGCAGTTCAAACAAAGGAGGATCAAGCTTGGTTTCACCCAGGCGGACGTTGGCTTGGCTCTGGGCACTCTGTACGGCAACGTCTTCTCCCAGACCACCATCTGCAGGTTTGAAGCCTTACAGCTCAGCTTCAAAAACATGTGCAAACTGAAGCCTCTCTTGAACAAATGGCTGGAGGAGACTGACTCTACCTCAGGGAGCCCCACCAGCATAGACAAGATCGCTGCCCAAGGGAGGAAGAGGAAGAAGAGGACGTCCATTGAGATTGGAGTGAAGGGGGCTTTGGAGAACCACTTCTTAAAGTGCCCCAAGCCATCAGCTCATGAGATCACCAGCTTGGCTGACAGTCTGCAGTTAGAAAAAGAAGTGGTCAGAGTGTGGTTTTGTAACAGAAGGCAAAAAGAAAAGCGGATGACCCCAGCCGGAATCCCCGGCCACCCAGGCATGGAGGATGTATATTCACAAAGGGACACTCCGCCGCTTCATCACACACTGCAGACCCCTGTTCAATGACTGCTCCACACACACCCCCACTCCCCACCAAGAAAAAAAGACTAAAAAAATAAACTGGATTTTACAAAGCAAAAAAACTGTCTGAAAAGGGATCTTAGCCAGTGCTGCAGAAATTGCTTATTCAGCACTGGACTGTACTCATATTTAGGAGAGAGGGAGAACACACATTTCATGCATTTATTGTGGTAAATCAAGTGGTTATTTCCCCCTGCTGTAGAACAAAGATTTTTCTTTCGTAACTAAATTACACGGATAATTTGCAAAAAGTTGTAACAAAAAAAATCGTTTTCTTGCCTGAATTGTTTCAGGGGATCCTTAAAGCAGCGGCTTCTCTGAAAGGGTAAGAATGAGTTGAGTTTAAACAAAAAGTCAGACGGCCATCGAATTGTCCGCCTACAGCCGCTGGTTTGGTAAATAAGGGAGTCTGCTGGTGGGAAAAACTTGTATTTATTATCTCGAACAGATCTGCCACGAATTTTATAAAAGATTTATTTATATATAGTTCGCCCTCAGAGGATGTGTCTTGTAAGTTATTGGCGCCGGCAGATCAGTTGTTTTAACTCTTATTTCTGCGATTTTAAATATAAATCCAAATCGATTCATTGTGAAAATGGTCTGGCATCCCAGATAAATTAATGTTTTACAAACATCGGTTGCTGTTAGAAAAAAAATCCTGATTTTAACTATATATGTACTTGAGACCGTTCCCTAAATGCTGAGGTGAGTTAAATCTGTATGTTGTTGAAAACTGAAGAATGAAGTCAATAAGATTGAAGTTTGAAATCAAGTATACACTTTCTTGTCATTGTCGTCTTTTAAAAAAAAATTAGAGAAGTTGAAATAAGTTTGACAAATCGAGGAAACTGAAATTGCGCCAGCTGGCAACTTTTTAAATTTTTAAATTTTGGGACCAGGCGGAAACACGTGAGTGAAAATAATTGAAGAGTTGAGATGGTCCACAAATGGCCATCCTTTCAGTTTACCTTGTCAATAAGCAAAACAACTTGAAAGGAGAAATGTTGGACCTTTTTGTTGTTGTGGAAATGCACTTAAACTGAGTGAAATGATAACGCGTTGTAAATCCATTTCGTTTGCTAAGTTTTTTTTTACACAACAATAATTTAACTTTGATTTTTCTATGTATACAAATACCTTAATATAACAAACAAGTATGTAACAGTGTACAGATCACGGTTTACCTACCGGCCCTCAACTCTCATGGGACGTGAATAAACCCCCAAAAATCTCAGGAATTAAAGAACAGGTTAGCAAACAAAACGCCTCACTCCTTGAGTCGCGTTTTTATTTTCTGTCCAGATAGTTGAGCAGGAACAAAAGATGCATTTAAGTGAAATTGTTACCGTTGCAAGTAGCAATGTTGCTATTAATTTGCCATTTGATGTGTGTTGGGGTTCCCCTCCCAAACAATTCTGTTTTTTTTAAATCCGAATTTATTCAGAATAGTTGAAAAATTACTTTTTCATCAATATCTAAGATACTGACCTTGGTACCTTGTATATTTCCTCTTAAAAATAAAACACAGACAAAAATTGCCAAAATAAAGTGTACATTATATGTGTTAGAATGTTTACAGTTCATCGAAAGAAAGATTTAAAAAGTTAAATTTGGTGAGTTAAACAGTACTTAGGACATAAAGCAGTGAAAAGGTGGCTTGTTTGGTAATTGGAAAAATAATAAATGTCTGCTTTTTTACTGTACCACTATGTAATATGTAAATATGTTGAATATGTATACATATGTATTTGTTTTTTTGGAATTTAATTATTTTCTGGATGATTTTTCTTTTGTACGCTTACTAATTCCCAGAGGATATTTTAATATAATTTCCGTATGGATTTCCCCCCTTGTATTTATTTCATAAACATATTTGAAACTTTCTTTTATCCTGTAGCTCTCATTGGGGTTATGTTACAGCAGTTCAAACAATGTTTGTTTTAGTACATTTCTGTTGTATCTTCTAAAAGACAGACTGCAGAGTCACATTAATATTTTTGTTATAGTAATATTTTATTATTGCATAAAATGTATACACAAGACCCAACTGTTCCCCTGTCTCCTTTCTAAGAGGTCGGGGAGGTGTTGAAACCATGCTGGGTTTTGCTTGTTAATCCTTTCTGCTGTTGCCTGAATTGAGTGTCACTGTAGCCAAAAAAGCAGTGGCAAGAAATCATTAAAAGTGATGTAAGGTCAAACTAAAATTCTTGAATTTTAAATAGTTTGCCTGGTCTGTCAATTTTGTTTCTTATTTTGTGCATTCTAAGCATATTAATCAGGACTGCAAATGAGCAATGCCCGCCATACTGTGTATATACTTTTTAAAATTCAGAAAGAGAACATTATTTTGCCAAGTAATAGTTCAAAAAAAAAAGTTTGTAAATGAAATAGTAATGAATGAGAAAGCATGTGTTTATCACTGGCTTTTAGCACACTGGGGACTGTTCTGACACCAGGCAAAGCGAAGTAATAAACCAGACCCCGGAGAGCTAACTCCCCCAAATAACTGTACACCCTTGAAATTATTATTGCTATTACATTATAGGTGTGTGTATTTAGTATTTATTTTAATAATTATTTCCCATTATTGGTTGTTGGCTCTCTCAGCTTCACAGCATCAGCTCTGATGCAGAACAATAAGAAGACTGAGAGATGTGGCTATTCAGTGTTTTACAACAAATCTCATTCAGACAGAATCTTCTGTTAGATCTACCCATTAATTAGCCAAATTTTAGATATTATACCTCAGATATAATATTGGTTTACTCTTTCATTAATAAACGTGAATTATTTTTGAATGCGTTTTTAATCTGGTATTCTCTGTTCCTTAGCCCCAGCTCTGGGTGAGAGTTGGCTGTGTATCTGTGGGTATCTTAACAGGCTCCATGATTGCTGCTCTGTGGTCACTAAACAGTCAGTTGAAAGCACTGAAGTATAACCTGAGTTGGAACCCCAGATGGTTTTTGCTCTCTCCCATCAGCGATGCTTTTCACCTGGCTAAGATAAGGGGCTTACTGCCTGAGGGAAGCTGGATTCCGAATGTTAGCCAAAGCTGGGATTCAAAACCAAAGCTTCCCATCCAAGTTGAGGCAGTCTAGTGCATATGCTTTTGAGGAGAGGTGGGCTTTTGCCAGATTCTGTCTGATTCAAGCTTGCCTGAGCCCTGGTTAAAGTTGCTCGATGAATGCAAATGAGTTTGTAATTCAAAATCAACACCTAGCTGGTTGCAAGTCCAGCACTATCACTACAGCTCGCAGGTTACCAACGTTGTCCTAGTTTTAATGTTACTTGCAAAGAACATTAGTTGCCTACATTTCAATTTTAAGCCAGTTTCATAAAATAATTTAAAATCAATATACCAAGGATCTTATCCCCAGACTGACTTAGCACTGCACATCCAGCATAAAAAGGGCCCTGGCAGGATAGCTCAGCTGTGTACTTGAGTTGCTTCAAGAAAAAGGGGCTGTCAGGATAAAGATTATCAGGAGAATTAGTTAGAAATGACAAGAGCTAAAGAACTTTATAAGGAACAGTTTGCTTTTACTTTATCTAGATTTTAGTACCAGATTTTTAAAGAAAGCTTACAATGGAAAACTTATTGAGTCTTTGCACATTTTCTATAATCAAGTATCTTGTTTAATGCTGGATATTGTAAAATAGAATGAGACACATATAGGGAGACATGAATATTTGGATTGATAATCTAAATGATGAGGTTAGCTGCTGAAATTTTGGTGCGGAATTAGTACTATGGGTTTGAAAGGGCTAAAAATACCATAGTGTTCTAATTTTTAGTATGATGCACTTGCATATCTATCGGCAGTTAGCGAAAAATCACTATTAGGGACACTGTGCTGCGGGTGAAGTGTATTGATATTAATCTGAGGTCAACTTTAAGAGTAATATGGTTAGACCTGGTTAAATAACTGGTTTGTTCTGTAGAGATTGTATTTCCTTTACTTATATAAATACGTTGTTCTTATCACTGATTGTCAAGGCCACAGATTTATGGTTTTTATGATAAAATGGATAAAAATCCAGAATTTGATCCCTAAACCACAGGTAAAAACCCAAGAATCTCATGTAATATAAATGAAATTTGACTTATTTGTCTCTGTAAATCCGTGTCCCTGGTGATTGTGTATCTTTCTAGTGTGCAAATTTATTTAAGAAGGGATTATGGTTAATGATAACAAAGGGTTCTAATCAATTAAATACTGTTGGAAAATCCCCAACAAATAGTTCGGCTGTGCCCCAGGCAATCTCATTGCAGTGTCAAAGACAGAGCCTCTTCTGTGTAGTACGGAGAATAGCAGACCGTGAAGCATATTTTTATTAATGAATAGACACATAACCATAACCTAGTGACAATAGTCAATTTAGGGATGTGTACTTAGCTCAACTTTAGCATTGCCTTTGTCTCATTCCAAAACAAATCGATGAAAAATATGAATCTCCTTGTTTACTATTGCATAATGTTTGAAGCATTTGAAGAGCTGAAGTAATGCAAGTGCCTTCAATTAGAACCTTTAATCCGTCTGATTAGAACCTTTGGCCCATTCAAGATTTGAAGATATGCATTTGTTTTTTTTTACCAATAATGAGGTGTATAGATTGAGCCCAAACATTGAACATACCGTAATACCAAATTAGGCACATGCTGAGTTTTCCCAATAGACCAGGCCCTGAATTCTTGCAAATCAGCAGCTTATACTGTTCAGTAAGAAACACAAAAGTCACATCAGATGAAAAAGCAGGTGCAATGCCAAGTTTTAGCCTACATTAAAGACTGACAATTTATCTGCAATGTTAATGCTTCGGATCTAGATTCAAGATGCACAATGTGGTTCATCTTAGGTCATTATACCTGGAAACATAGATTGCTGCCAATTCTCTTAGTCCTACTTATCCATCATTCATATTCAACATGGGTATGGAATAATTGCAATCATATGCTACCTAAGCCACTGCATTAAGGAAATAATGAGCTGGTGAGGTTCAGAACAATAAAACCTTATATCATCCAACTCCATTTACACTACAAATGAATAAATTAAATATGCAATATATACCACATCGTTACATGAATCATACTCACATTTGTGCCATCTGTACAGGGGACACGTCCCATTGGTACTAGTTATTTAAATACCTGAGATACCAGAGAAATGGAACCTGCCCTTCCAACACAGTATATTTTACATGCAATGTGTCGATTTCACTATTGCATTGGCTATAACCGGCCAGCCATTTTACAGCACAAATGCACACAGATCGATTGAGATTTATAGAAGTCATACAGTACCAGATAGAAGTGAATTGTCAACTCTTAATTGGTATATACTTCAAATCTTCAATTGTCTCAACAGTGGATTTTGAAACTGTTTACTCATAGACTGTAACCCTTTTTGTGCTGTGTAGAATTTCCTTAATACCTTTAAAGAGTACCTGACACTTGGAATCGTTACATTCTATTTCATTAATATATTTTCCCATTTCAAAACTGGACTAGATTAAGTACAACACAACTGTTACTTTATTTGGAATTTATATGAAAAAATAATGACTATCTGGGAATGAGATACCAGTTAGTATCTTAACTTATGGATTCAGGTGATGCCATAATCATGAATGGGGTTTTTCAATGGTGTATGGATGTCATCTTAACTGGATTACAACCTTTAAATCATTCCCTGTCATCTGCTAACATTGGAAAGGATTCAAAAGAATTGCAACACAGAACGTTCTGAGATTTATAGTACTGAGCTATGAAGAGAGGCTACGGGAGAACAATTCACTCATACTGGAAATAATACTGAAAGGACAGGTTTTAAGTTGTCAAAATGATGGAGGGATGGAGAGGAAGAATTTATTTGCATGAAAAATAGGAGCAGAAAACATGCGGAGAGGTGATCACGATTCTAAACTATTATTAGATATAAGCCAAGTGTAAGGACTAATTTCTTCTAACTTATGGAGCACATTGCCAGCCAGTAACTAGTAACATGGTTGAAGCTCTCAAAAAAGGGAATCTGCTGATTCCTGATTGAACAGTAAACTGAGTGATACAGGCTTAGTAACAAGGCAGGAGGGAAATGAAAATGTTTGAATATTAATGCTACACCAGTAGGCAGAGAGCTCGCTTCGTCTTGTCCACCGGGAGCCTGATTGCATTCTGCAACTAAAGAGCAAGGGGGCTCAGATGCATAGTTCCTTTCTTTCCCATTAAACTAGCATAGATCAGACAAATACACACACATCACAGGACTGCACCTCACCGCCCCCCCCCCCCCACCTCACACCCTGTGCACGAATGCACACACTCACATACATAGAATGGCAGGACTGATTCATGTCCACCACAATAGTGTAGAACCTCCTCTACTAAATAGCAAAGAATGCGGTTTAAATTAAAATATATTGCCCTACTTTCATCATTGTAGCTCCAGTTATAATGATGGGGGATAATGTTAGCGAAATACTAGCCATACACAGTGCAGAGAACAATTTACCCTCCCATGCACAGACAGCAGGAAAACATATTAGGAAACAGCAAAATTGGCATCACATATGTGCAAAGGGATATTTTGTATGTGTGTCAATGTTTTACTCAAAGGGACACATCTAAACTGAGCGCAGGGATAAATCCAGATATCTCTCAATTAATCTGAAGAGGCTCAGTTGGGATCAATCTGGATATACCACTCATCCTTAATTACAAGCCTTAGCTAGTTACATTTTGCATGAGATTACAATGATATTCAGCATTCATCAAACAATAATTCACACAAAAATAATGTATTGAAGGAAAAATACTCGAGGAACACAAGAAGCAAAGCCAGACAGAATTAATCATGTTGTTTAAAGGTTTCTTTTTTTTTTACTGAGTATGATGTTTATGCAGGGCCACCACCAGGGTATTGGCATTATTATCCATTGCAGGTAAACCTGGGATTAAAGTGTGTTGTGTTAGAGGAAACGCCCAAAGATTAGTGTGGAGTTGATTGGTAATCTAGCTCGATACAAATAAATAAAATAATCTCTAGGAACCCCTTCTGTAAGTACATTATATGATATTCATATATAAATAAAGCAATAGGGAATTAGCAATGCTACAGTCTAGTTATTATGAATAAATCATGGAATTGCTGAGATAAACATTGCACATCCCTGCAAAAGCTACATTAATATATTATAAAATAGTAAAAGCAGCATATATTATATGAATAATTTATCTAAGATGTACTGTGAAATTAGAAAAAGACAGAGGCATGAGCATAATATGTGGTAAAATATTCAAGGTCACAGACAGACATAAAAGAAACTATCAAATAATCTCAGATTCTTAAATATCAAATAGTATTAGACGATTATTCAGAAATATACAATTAAATGTAAATGTACACGAGTTCTGAGTTCTATTTCATGTTATATGAATATATGTTTAAGATATGGAAATAAGACTTGCGGGTTTATTACAAAAATTGTATGCGAATGTAGTAGTGCGCAAACTCTAATGAAAATCCAGTACCTGATGGAAGTGGTGTCTGCAGGCTTATCATCTACCCAGTTATGTTACATATTACAGTACATGGATTGGCCTCCTCCCTGAGTGTTTGCTGACTTGCAAAACAAGAATTAATTTCACAGATTCCAGCTACCCAAAAGGAGGATGAATAATTTAATTAAATAATGACTATTATGTTTAATATTATTGAAAGGTGTTTCCGTTTGATGAAGGGGGGGGGGGCATTTTGCCACGACAGCATTACACACACGTGATGCTCAGAGGTGTTTCTTTGTAGGTTTCATCATTTGCACCATATGTTCACAAACAAGTAAGTTTTGACCAACAGTTTTTCTCCCCAATCTTGGTGCCCTGTTAAGTTACTGAGGGTATATAATGGCGAGGACAGGAAATAGAGCAATGTTTGTCCTTAATTGTTCCGATCTCGTTGGGAGTTGTCACCTCGTGGTGAGCAATTAATAGCACTGTTAAAACCAATTGGACAGGTTTCCAAATCAGTAGAAAGTTGAGGAGTCTATGCTATTTTTAGATCTAACACCTTATAGGCAAGGCGTAGTCTCAGATTAGGATCCGGGACACTGATACAATAGGCAAAAAACAGTTTAAAGCAAGGTCTGGGCTCAGTGCATAGACAGAGTCATAGAGTCATACAGCACAGAAGGAGGCCATTCGGCCCATCGAGCCCGTGCCGGCTCTCTGTAGAGCAATCCAGTCAGTCCCATTCCCCCGCTCTATCCCCGTAGCCCTGCAAATTTATTTCCCTCAAGTGCCTATCCAGTCTCCCCTTGAAAAGATTGAGTGTCTCCGCTTCCACCACTTCCATCGGCAGCGAGTTCCAGGTCATCACCACTCGCTGTGTAAAAAAGTTTTTCCTCACGTCCCCTCGTATCTCTTGCCCAAAACCTTAAATCTGTGTCCCCTAGTCCTTGTGCCATCAACTAGTGGGAACAGCCTTTCCCCGTCTAACCTATCCAAACCCGTCATAATCTTGTACACCTCTATCAAATCACCCCTCAACCTCCTTTGCTCTTATGAAAACATATCCAGCTTCTCCAACCTGTCCTTGTAGCTAAGACTCCCTCATCCCCAGAACCATTCTGGTAAATCTCCTCTGCACCCTCTCAAGGGCCTTCACATCCTTCCTAAAGTGTGGTGACCAGAACTGAACGCAATACTCCAGTTGTGGCCTAACCAGCGCTTTATAAAGTCTATACGAGATTATTACTAAAGGAAAAAGCTGGCTGGCAAAATGACCATTTCTTATATCTAATTTGATTTTCTCACATCAGTGATTCTTTCAGTATATTTCATATTTAAATATTTAAAACCAGATATTCAACTCAATCAGAATATTGCGAACGCAAGCATAAGTAACAGGACCCAATGAGCGTTTAAAGTGTTACAAAACGACTGCCCTATCATTTCTAAAAGGATCATGACAGAAGTTTTTACTGCAAGTGTTGAAATGGAGGGTCGGCAGGGTTTCTGTTATAGCGACCCCCACCCCCCCCCCGCCCCCCAAGCCAGGGGCTGAAGTCCCTCCTCGCTTTACAGGAAGACTGCGAGCATTTTTCTCAGTATCGTTGAGTTTAAACAGTGTCATTTTAACACCACTCTTTCGATGTTTCCGATTGATTAATATTGGGGGGCGGGGGAGCGTTTCAGGTTCACAAACTGAATATTGGAATTGGCTAGTGTGCTTGCTGTATGGAGTGTCCAGTTCAATCGATCGGACGACGCCACTTTCCTACTCGGGTACAGGGTGCTTACTGTGTAAATATTTAGTTGTAGGGACGGGTTTTTCTTCTGGCTCTGACTGCAGTGCCCCCTCAGTCACTTTAACAAGTTAGCTTTGCACCGATATAAAACATGTATTCTACCTGCAGCGTCAAATCAGGCACCCAAATTAAATTTAGGGAATTGAGGTAACCATTGACATTTTAAAGAATTTTTAAGAATTTTTTTTAATCGCCTTTTTAAAAAAAAACAGTTTTGTTGGCTGTGTTCACATGAGAAGTGTGCTGCCTGTATTCGGGTGACAGCGAGAGGAGCTTCCCCCCCCCCCCTCCCCTCGTTATGCGCTGAGCCGAGTTAACCCCGCCAGAGCGCGGTGCGGAGCCTGGGCAGAATGTTAAGCAGGGACGGGGACTGGTCCCAACGCGCTGGTCGGATTATCCCTCACACACTGTCCACATCCCGCGTATTGCCACTCTCTTGCTCCGTAACCCAGTACTTTCCAAGTTATCTCTTTTTGTCCAAAAATGTTCATTTATGTAGTTTTTAAGAGCTATCTGTCATATTGTCGTGCTTGACATGTACAGTATTGGCTCACAGTTTGCTTTTGAGTGGAAAGTACAATCAATGCAAGTTGCACTCAATGCAAAGAAGGCGTTTTGTTTGATTGCAATTTATTGCAAATAGTTAATGTTGAATGTTTTTCAGTGCAAAATCCAGATACTTTTGATGTGAATCCCATTATCGTTACTTTACCGACTGGTAGGCTGAAATCGACAGTAACAGGGAAGCTCTGTACGATAGCAAAATACTGCAGATGTTGGAAATCCGAAATAACAACAGAAAATGCTGGAAAAACTCAGCAAGTCAGGCAACATCCGTGGAGAGAAATTTGAGCTCTGTATCCTAGTTACGTGGTATCAGCACTCGGGCCAGCTTGGCTCTGTTCTTAAATACTTTTGTTTAGCAACAATAAAAAACAATACTGACTGCCCTCTACCGGTGATTGTCTTGAATTTATTATAACCTGGCTGGCTGATGCCCTTCGAGTTTAAAAAAAAATTCGCTGTATTTAATTATTAATATCTAATATTTATAAGGCAGTGATTAACATGGTATCTCATTACAAGACTATAACCCTGTTTTCAACAATAATGCAAGAGTGTGTTCTGTATTAAACTATTATGTTTCTTTATGGAGCTCAACGTAAGCTCGAGGAACAGCACCTCATCTTTCGATTATGCACTTTTCAGCCTTCTGGACTCCACAATGAGTTCAACAATTTCAGATCATAACCTCGGCCCCTGTTTTTTCACATGGTAACTGTTGATGTTTCTGCCATTTCCATTTGCACCTCTTCTAGACCCATCTTTTGTTTCTTTACTTGTCCTATTACCATTTCCTTTTGCCTTGCACCATCATCCCTTTTGTAATTTAATCTCTCCTGCTTTCCACCCTATCACAGGCCTTCCCTTTTGTTCTTTCCTCCCCTCCCCTGCTTTCCCTACTTCTGCACTTGCTTAAAATCTGTTACATCTCAAAACTTTTTCCAGTTCTGATGTAAGGTCATTGACCTGAAACGTTAACTCTGTTTCTCTCTCCACAGGTGCTGCCTGACCTGCTGAGTATTTCCAGCATTTTCTGTTTTTATTTCAGATTTCCAGCATCCACAGTATTTTGCTTTTGAGTCTGTTTCTTTGTCAGTCGAGTTGCCTCGCTCCACAAGATAGCTCGGTGGGACATGGACAAGGCATCAGGATTTTACTGGCGTCTCAAAGGAAAACCAAATTAAATTGGATACATTTTATTTTGAAATACCTAAGAAGGAGTTGAGGGAGCTCATAACGAAAATGTTTCAGGGCAGAAATTATATGGGACCAATTCAGTGGGTGCACAGCATGACTTTGGCCATGAATTTTGCCAGTAATGAGTTTTGGAACAGATCCAGATCACATCTTCGAAACTGTTGCAAAATATCAATTACCTTCCCCACCCCGTGACTCAGTTGGTGAATGGATCATGTAGCTGAACCAAACATGGTATAGTCTTGTAATGAGATACCATGTTAATCACTGCCTTATAAATATTAGATAGATTGCCATAACAACATTAACTTGCATTTGTATAGCGCCTTCAACATAGTAAAATGTCCCAAGACCCTTCGCAGGAGCGTTACCAAACACGATTTGGCACCGAGCAGCATAAGGAGATATTAGGACAGGTGACTGAAAGCTTGGTCAAAGAGGTAGGTTTTAAGGAGCGTCTTAAAGGAGGAAAGAGAGGTAGAGAGGCGGAGAGGTTTAGGGAGGGAATTCCAGAGCTTAGGGCCTAGGCAACAGAAGGCACGGCCACCAAAGGTTGAGTGATTGAAATTGGGGATGCTCCTGAGGCCAGAGTTGGAGGAACGCAGAGACCTCGGTTAGCTGATCACAGCTGGGACGGTGATCGGGAGCTACAACTAGCTTCATCACCCGAATTAGGGGGAAATAAAAGAGAAATCAGGGTTCCTATCCCTGATCGCTCTTCGGAGCTGCTGCTAGGAGTATGCACGGGTGGACATCAAGTGAGGGTAGGATTGGGTTCAGCTTTGGTGCTTCCCATACCAACAGTTACTATTTTGGCTCACGTATGAAGAATTGTCTCTTGGGCCTGGGCAAATGGCAGCCATGGTACTGCATCCCAACAAGAAGTGAACACCTTCAGTAGGAGAGGAGCAGAGAAAGTTGGGAAAAGGAAAAAGAAATCAGTAAAATATTCTAAATATCTGCCATCACATTGAATAGCTTCACAACTGTGCGCATGTAGTGTCTGTCTGAAAAGATGTCTTTGCAAGATGATACTGCCCCTTTAACGATATTCAGAACCATTTCAGGCATTGTATATCATTTATAGAAAACACTCGCGTTTTACTGTCAGGGCTTATGACAATTCTGAATGTTTCAGCTATGTAACAGCATTGTAACTCTCTTCTGTCTATATTCCACCATCAACAGTTAACTCTGCACAATATGTCAAATAACATCCATCATATAGCAATTTTCTTTTTCCTCTTCTTTGCTCACCCCTTGGCCTGTGTAATTTCTAGAGTACTTAGTTACCAAGTTCTGCTAGCTAACTAAAAGCTTAGCTTGTTTCAGGGAAGGCTTTTGTATTTATTTCAAAACACATTGAATTCAGAGTAGAATAACTCCATTCAATAAACAACAAAGACTGGCACTGGAAACTATTCTTCCTATTTACATTTCTGCAGGATTGGTGTTAGCAACTGTTTGTATTGTGGTGTGTCCTTCGACCACAACTACCACCAACTGTTGAATATTTTCAGTTTGCTTTAACCTCTGAAGTACTGTAGCAAAGTTTTCATCTTATATGGTCATAAATTACATCCTTAAAGCTGAGTGTGAATGTTGTAAAAGTGGATGTGAAAAAACAACATGAAGTCTGCCTTTTTCTTTTCATTCATCCTAAGAATTTAACAAAATATTTCTCCTTTCCTCCAGTACTGTCCCATGATATGGACCAGTCTCTAGATTTCAATTATCCTTTAACCTAACTGGAAGGCTTTATATAAACACACATTCTTATCCGACTATATGCAAATCTTTACCAAGTCTCTCTCTGTCCCAAATGAACCATTCCCACTGTAAACAGTTAAATTTACAGGAAAATTTTGTTGTCAATCACAGAGAGGAAATTTACCAGAATGGTTCCGGGGATGGGGGAATCTTAGCTACAAGGACAGATTGAAGAAGCTGGATTTGTTTTCATTAGAGCAAAGAAGATTGATGGGTGATTTGATAGAGGTGTACAAGATTATGACGGGTTTGGATAGGCTAGACGGGGAAAGGCTGTTCCCACTAGTTGATGGTACAAGGACAAGGGGACACA
Organism: Somniosus microcephalus; assembly: GCF_052327205.1. Lineage (NCBI taxonomy): Eukaryota > Metazoa > Chordata > Chondrichthyes > Squaliformes > Somniosidae > Somniosus > Somniosus microcephalus. The sequence continues at coordinate 40,602,780 of NC_141006.1, read as the reverse complement.
GATTTAAGGTTTTGGGCAAGAGATACAGGGGGATGTGAGGAAAAACTTTTTACGCAGCGAGTGGTGAGAACCTGGAATTCGCTGCCGACGGAAGTGGTGGAAGCGGAGACACTCAATCTTTTCAAGGGGAGACTGGATAGGCACTTGAGGGAAATAAATTTGCAGGGCTACGGGGATAGAGCGGGGGAATGGGACTGACTGGATTGCTCTACAGAGAGCCGGCATGGACTTGATGGGCCAAATGGCCTCCTTCTGTGTGCCATTATAACTCTAGGAAGGAGAAATTTGGTATTGCCCTGTTTGGAGCACAATTATTGGCCGGGCACAAAGTTTAGCGCCTGGCGCTAATTATCGCCTCTGACTGCAAACTTGGCTTCTATCGCCCCTGGAGGTGATTGGAACGCTAAATCAGGCGATGCACAACTCTCTTAAGGTGCTAACGCCGAGGAGCGAGGTGCTACCTCAGAGTGCTGGTGAAGCTCATGTGATGTCAGTCAGCAATGGAACACAGACACACTGGCGTTGGCCAATTCTTAAAGGGGAGGGTCGATCTTGCTCTCCATCCACTCCCTGCTCATTGCAGCCTTGAATCTCGGCCTGGAGAGACCTGCACATCAATTCTGCTAGAAAGAACAATGGAGAGGCCCAGGGAAAGAGCTCAGAGTGCAGCCCCCATAGTCTCTTCTAAATCGATGCAAGGAAGGTCAAATCAAAATGAACCTGCAAAGTGCTGCTCAGTACCCAAAACTCCTTCACACAGCGTTGAATCTCTCCAGAAGTCTCTCTCTCTCTCTCTCAGAATGCGTGGTGCAAAAATGTTACTGACAAAAAAAGACAGGAAGCGGCCACCTTTAAATAGTGCTCCCCCAGTCCCTTCCCGACTGCAAAACGTTCCCCTCTTCCCGTCGTTGCTAGCGGCAGGCGGAAAGGCAGGGGGCACCACTCAATATTCGGCGCTACCGGGGCATTGCATGCTCGACTGACATCATGATCTGTGGGCGCAGGAGATCGTGGCGGTAGTGTTTAGCGCCACCGCAAAATGTCTGGTCAATTTCGCGAGCTGCGCAAATATCGCAGCGCCCAGGTGCTAGTTGCTTTGCGCCTCATTAGCGCCCTCTTAGGGCGCTAACGGGAGGCGCAAAGCAACCGAATTTTTCCCCCATGACTCTATGACAACCTATAGAAGATTTTCAAAAGGAATGAGATGAGTGGAAGGGAGAGTGAAAGAGTGAAGGATAATGAAGAGGAGTCTAGTGAAGGAGAAAGGAGGGAAAAGGAATAAAATTAAGTGAAGACAGAGGAAAAAAGGAGGACTAGAGTAGCAGAATGTAGAGGAAAGAGGACATAGGAAGATTAGAGTGATGTGTGAGTCGGAGGGATCAGAGGAAAAAGGGGGAAGGAGAAGAACAGTATGGTGGGAACCAGACCAAGGTGAAGGGAAAAAGTGAGAAAAGCATTAGATGGCAGAAAGGCGTGGTGGTGGGGAAGTACCAATAATTTCCCTTCACATAAATACTCCAGGGTAAAATATTATATATGGTCTCCTACCCATACTCACAGCCACCCCTCCAACCTTGCCATCTCTCGTGGCCTTTCTACTTCCACTGACGATCACTGATAAGGCCATCTCAACCACTTCTTTGCATCATTCACCACCCATGTCCCCCACCTTCTTTCAACTCCACTTCCTGCTGTGTCTGTTCCTGGAAAGAAAAACTCTCCTCCAAATCACTTACAGCTGCATTTTCTCGATCCTAACTGCCGAGCCTTTGGTCCTCCATTCACGATTCTTCTGCAGCCATCGAACTGCTTAACCACTCCTCATGTTCACCTTTGATGTCCTTGTTCTCAGCAAAACCTTTACTTTCTCCCATTCCAGTCAATCACCACTCTTTGCTCCCTCAAGTCCAAGGGGCACAGACAGAACGTATCTAACACACAACTGGATTAACCATCCATAATCAGGTCTGTCTGGGTCACATCCAGCGCTATGAGGCCACACTCTCCTCTTCCAAAACTGCACTCCACTTCAGGATCGTCCTGGAGAGCAAAGATAACTCACAGCGGGGGAGAAATTCAATTGGTAGCGCCAGCAATTAGCGCCTAAAGAGGCCGAGAATTGGGGCGTTACCCAATTTTTGGGTGGGCGCAGTGAACCCAGCGCCTCTTGCCATATTGAGTGGGTTTTAGCGCCGGCGCTAAATCTTAGTGCCCGCTCGCGGGCGCAGGCAGATCATGACGTCATTTCAGTGTGCAACGCCTTTTTGGCACCCCGGACCGAAAATTCAGTGGCACCCCCCTCCGTTCCGACTGGCGCTAATAAGGACAGCTTCCTGGAACGTTCCCCAGTCGCTCTCAGGATTAGGGGGGCACTCTTTAAAGGGGACTGCACTGGTATAAAAGTGGCAGCCATTTTGGGAGCGCAACTTCTTTGAGATTTACACAGAGTAGCAAAGTTGAACTCTGAGCCATATCACTAGTGACACAGCGCTGCCAGAGGACCTTCAGCCTTCATACCATCACCCTGCTGCTGGTGAGCGTTTACACCCTATTTAATTTCTGGTGACCTATTATTATGGGGGCTGCTTTGGAGGGGAACGTCCTGCTGCTCGACCATCTGGAAAGGGCACAGGGACGGAGGGAGAGAGGGCCAGTAATGGCCAGACGGAGGAGGGCCAACAGACGTCGCCACACCAGACCTTACGCTGCCAGGGTATTCAGGCAGCAGTTCTCTTACCTCAACATGTCGGAGGAGCAGTGTGTTAGGAGGCTGCGATTCAGAAAGGAGGTGGTGACTGAGCTGTGCCACCTGCTTCAGGCAGATCTGCAGCTGCAGATAAGGTGCAGGACCTCTCTGTCGGTGGCTGTGAAGATAACAGTGGCATTGAATTTCTATGCGACCGGCTCCTTTCAGTCAGCAACTGGGGACATTGCCAACATCTCCCAGTTTGCGGTGCACAGCTGCATCCAGCAGGTTACAGATGGCCTGTTTAAAAGGCGGCGGCAGTACATCTCCTTCAATGTGACACCGGAGAAGCAGCGGGAGCGCACAGAGGGCTTCGCGGCAATAGCGGACTTCCCCATGGTGCAGGGCGCCATTGACTGCACGCATGTGGCTTTGCGGGCGCCTGTTTTGAATCCTGAGGAGTTCCGCAACCGCAGCAGCCACGACGCATTCATCCTGCGCCAGACTTCAGTCGCTGACCTTTTCGAGGCCCCGGCTCACCCAGAAGGCTGGTTTCTCGGCGACAAGGGCTATCCACTGTGCCCATGGCTGATGACCCCGCTCCGTATGCCCAGCACCCCTGCAGAAGAGCACTACAGCGTCAGCCATCAGGCGACGAGGAACATTGTGGAGCACACAATCAGCGTGCTGAAGCAGTGGTTCTGCTGTTTGGACCATTCGGGAGGCACCTTGCAGTACTCACCAGAGCGAGTCTCCCACTTCGTCGTTGTCTGCTGCATGCTCCATAACCTCGCCACCCTGCGCACCCAGCCAATGCCAGCAGACATTGAAGGAGCAGGAGGAGGAGCAGGAGGAGGAGCAGGAGGACCAAGACGGGAGGGTCCGAGAAACTGGAAGGGCCGTCCGTCAGAGGCTGATAAGGAGTCGGTTCTAGGCCCCTCTCACGGACTGCTTGGTGCCATTCGAAGACCAGGAATGGAACCATTCAGATAACCCAAAGCCTACGAAGGCCAGAATGATTGTAAATAGCAGACATGGCCAATGACATTAAATTTTTTTGTTTATTTTGAAAACTGTGCTTCCTTCCAACATGACAAAGCAATGGCAACAGAAAGCTTAACTGACAAACTAACACATAAGTGGCTCGCACACCCGGGAGATTATCCAAAACATGACTAACATTCAGACCAAGTGTATCGCACACCGGGGAGACTATCCAAAACATGACTAACATTCAGACCAGCATCCACGGCCTTGATTTCTAGAAATAGGACGTCTCAGCAGCACCTTCTACTCTTTCCCCTTTGATGGTGATCTACTTCTCTTGTGAGAACGGCCCCTACCCTCCCTGCAGCTCCTCCGTAATGGGACCCCAGTGGCTGCATGAAGGCTGGGGGACACCTGCTGACTGTCCGAAAGCGCAGATACCCTTGAGGGACAGGCTGGATGGACTCTGGGCTTGGAGGGGCCGGATGCTGACTGCTCCAAATGGGCATGGGTGGAAGCAGTCTGTCCTGCAGGTGATGGCAGCTGCAGTGGAGACGTGCCAGCGGTGGCATCAGGAATGCTGACATCGTGATAGCGGACACCTGCTCTGTGGTCAGCCGACATACTGGCACTCTGACGGGGCAGCACCGCAGCATGCGCACCAATCAGCTGGTCCACAGATTGCTGGCCCGCTGTGGTGCTGCAAGGGCCCCAGGTAATCCTGCCTGATCCATCGAGGGTGGCAGCAGTCCGTGCTTGTGTGGCCTCAATCAGCCTCTGCATGAGGCCAGCGAGGGACTGCGTGGCAGCACTCAGCACTTGCGTGGCAGGTGCCAGTGCTTCAGTGAAGCCCTGGATAGTCCTTTCCAGTGATGTACCGACGCCCTGGGCAGTCTTTTCCAGGGCTGCCCCGAAGCCCTGGGCACTCCTTTCCTGTGCTGCCCCGAAGTCTTGCACACTCCTTGCCAGTGTCTCGATGGATTCAGGCATCCTTGCAACTGCAGCCATCAGCTCAGTGTGCCTGAGTCGAGCCTGGGCGCTCATTTCTGCAAGGGAATGCACCTCTTCTGCACTACGGCTTCCGAACTTCCCTACCCCCCTTGTGTTGCTGGAGGCCGCTGGTTCCTGCAACTGGTTCCTCCTCAGAGCCATCCCCACCGCTCCCTTCCAGGGAAGCACTATCCCCAGTCTGCAGATGGGCTGGCTCGCCTGAGGGTGGCACGGATGGTCCGGCTTCCTCCTGGTCGTCGCCTCCGGAGTCACTGTCCCTGGCAGCTTAATGGCCCGGCTCCCGAGCTGGTGATGCAGCATCTGAAAGCAGGGAGGTTGAAGAGTGGCTTTAGCGAAAGGACAGGGTGGCAGCAAGGGATGCAAGAGTGCTGCAATGCTCTGACATGGGTCTAGACTGAAAAAGCATACTGGTGGGGGGAACAAGTGGAAGGGGACAGTTCAAAAAGGTGATGACCTTACCATCGCTGTGCACAATGGGGTCGGCAGCTCCAGTGGTGACAGGACCACTCATCCAGCCTCCAACAATCTGGTGGACTCTTTCCTCCAGGTCCGTGAGTTCCTGCAGCTGAGGAGGGCCCCCTCCAGTACGAATCTGTTCCCTCCGATTCCTGGCCAGCTTGGCCTGCAGGAGAAAGGACGGGAAGTTATGAAACATGCTGCCCTGAGGTGTCATCTCATGCCCCCCATGGTAGATCAGCCCTTACATTATGCCCTGAGTTGAATGTGCGTGTGCGTTCCCAGAAAGGGCCATGGGTGCTGGCTGACAGATGGCCATTGGGGCATCGCGCACCCTCTGGCCATAAAGCCAGGTGCAGATGGAGGGATGAAGAAGATTGCCAATAAGCCACTCACTCTAACGACCCGAGTGAGATCATTGAACTTCTTCCTGCATTGCACAGGAGTCCTGGGCGCCACGCTGCTGGAGTTGACTCTTTGACAACTTCCCTCCAAGCTCTGCGGTACTCGTTCTGATGAGGCCTCCTGCCATTGTCAGGGTACAGCACTGCTCGCCGGCGCTCCACTGCGCCAACCAAAGCATCCAATGCCCTTTCGGAAAAGCACTACGCCCTCTGCCTCACCCGCTCCATCTGGTCAAAGTTTGTAACGCCTCAGAATGCACAGCGCCGATTTTGAGGCCTACAGAGCTGCTGAACCTAAATGACCCGCCCCTTTAAGAGCTGGTCGGCGCCAGCATGTCTTGTGGTCATCGATTATTGACAGCACCTGTGCTGCGCCCATCCGCCCAGATATTGAGTAGCACCGCCAGGTTAGCACCTTAGGAGTCCCGTGCAGTGCCTGATTTTACGCCGCAATCTCCTTCAGGGGCGATGCAACCCAATATCGCTGGAGGTGGCGATAAGTTGCACATGGCGATAAAATTTGCGCACCGCCAATTCTAGCGCCCCAAGCGGGGCTATACCCAATTTCTCCCCCAGCTTCTTTTCCACTACCAACCATCTCCTTAAACCTCTCTCCCTTGCCTCCTTCCACCCTCACCTCCAACAAAATGCAAGGAGGTCTTGGATTTTTTTTGTCATGAAAACTGAGACCATCCATTCACCTGCCTCTGCTGCTTCCCCCTTCCCCTTGCCCACCAAGTCAAACGTCCTCCCAGATTCCTCCCTGCCCTAGCCCTGAACCCATGTCTTTCGCCAGTTTCTCTCTTACCTCCCTTCGTGCGTTCTCTAAGTATATTTTATCCATGAGACCCACCTCATGCTCCCTTAACCCCAATTCCCATTAAAGTATTAGCCACCTAACTTCCCTTCCTGGTCCCCATGCTAGCTGATATTGTAAATGGTTCCCTTTCCTCAGGTACTTTCCTCTTGTTTTCAAAAGTGCCATCACCACCCCACTCCTCAAAAAAAACACCCTCAGCCCCTCTGTCCTTGCAGTCGAATGCCCCATCTCCAACCTCCCTTTCCTCTCCAAAGTTCTTGAACATGTTGTTGCCTTCCATATTCATGTCCACCTTTCCCGCAACTCCATGTTTGAATCTCTCCAATCATGTTTTCATCCCTGACCCTAACCAAAGTCACAAATAACATCCTGTTTGACTGTGGTGTATTATCCCTCCTCATATTCCTCAACTTCTCTGCAGCCCTTAACGTCATCCTCCGCCAACGCATTTCCCCCATTGTCCAGCTCGGTGGGATTGCCATCGCTCGCATCCAATCTTTCCTATCCTTTCATCGCCAGAGGCTTCTCTCCCTGTCCTTGCTCTTTCATATCTATATGCTGTCCCTTGGTAACCTCAACCGAAGATGTGTGATCAGCCTTAACATACATGCTGACAACACCCAGCTCTACCGATCTACTGCTTCTCTTGACCCCTCCACTGCCTTTGTGCTGTCACACTGCTTGTCCGATATTCACTCTTGGATGAGCTGCAATTTCCTCCAGTTAAACATTGGGAAGACTGAAGCCATCGTCTTCGGTTCCTGCCACAAACTCTGTACACTTGTCATCAATTCCATCCACCTCCCTGGCCATTGTCTCAAACTGAACCAGACTCTTCGTAATCTTGGTATCCTATTCAACTATCTGCTGACCTTCCAACCCCGCATCCTCCATTAAAACGACCGCCTATTTCCACCTCCACGACATTGCCCGCCTCCACTCCTGCTTTGGTCGATCTATCACCCAAACCCTCATCCATGCATTTGTCACCTCCAGATTTGACTATTCCAATGCTCTCCTGACCTGCCTCCCATTCTCTACCCACCATAAACTTCAGCTCATCTAAAACTCTGCTGCCCGTATCCTATTATGCAACAGATTCCACTTACCCATCACGCCTGTCCTTGGTGGCCATGCCTTTAGCCGTCTACTCCCCATGCTCTGGAATTCTCTCCCAAACCTGAGATGTTTTACTACATTAAAGGTGCTATATAAATACAAGTTGTTGTTGTTGTTGTAAATCCCTCCACCACTCCACGACCCTCTCCTCTTTCAATGCCCTCCTTAAAATCCACCTCTTTGACCAAGCTTTTGGTCACCCCTCCTAATATCTCCTTCTTTATCTCGGCATTCGTTTTTTTCTGATGATGTCTCTATGAAGTGCATTTGATGTTTTTCATATGTTAAAGATGCTGTATAAATGTAAATTGTTGTTGTTGTTATTAATATCTAAATAAATGTTATATTATGCATGTTAAGCAAAAACATGTCTGAGCTTTCTCATCCTGACCATTTTCTTCAGATCTTAGTTTTAGGACATCACTTACAGTGTCACCTGTGTCTCACATATCTATAATATACAGAACAGTCTCCCACCTATTAGATGAGCTGATTGCTATTGTTTGCAACTTTATAGAAGTTAGGTAGGTAAAATGGGCTTAGTGGTATCTTGCACGTTAGAATATTTTACAACAGACTAGGAGAGCTGGATTACAATCCCAGCCCTGGTTGATGTTCATACTTGAATTTCACCCAGTTGGTAAGTTTACAGTGATGGCTGAGTGATAAGGCATAGCATGGATTGAAAGTAAGAAGTCTAGTCAACAGAACGGAGTGAAAAATTGTAGTTTGTGGATCCTATTGCAGCATCCCCTACCAGGATGGCATTGGTGTCGGATGCAAGATATCCAGCTAATATTACAGTCTTAGTCCAGTGTGCACCACCTGGGAGGTATAAGGTGGGGTTAAAAATATACTTTAAACAAATAAGCTGTGTGGGTATATTTGTTAATGAAATAATAATAGTAAAGAAAATTAAGTCTAACCTTATTTTATTGTATGTAATGTTGCTTTCGTAGGTCTCAATAGTTAAAGATTGTAGGAAATAATATTTCAACAGGAAACCAAAGACTAAATGTGAATTAGTTCTACATTATTGCTCATTTTTTAAAAGAGTTCTGTTTCATCTCTGTCCTTTTTGTGGACTCAACATGGCACCTTTTTCACTTCACTGAGTGTGAGAAAGATGATGTACCCTTGGTTAAAGCAAAGCCTACAACCTTGAGCATTGTCAGTCACGCTGACTATTATGTGGCTTCTCTCTCTTTGTAGTTCTAACCCAATCCACATCTTTAGCTCCTTCCAATCACAAAGCTTTAATCTCAGATGCATCTACCTAATTACTGAAATTTCATCTGATTTATTATCACGGTGCTGCCTTGCACCACACATGCTGCTCAGAGGTTACAAAGTGACAGCTTCACTTACTTACATTTACAATAGACTTTTTTTTATGTGTGATTCAAGCTCATCAAAGGTAGGCCTGACAGTTCTGGGAATGGGATGTTTTTCCTCTTTGGTCTCAATGGCAGTATAAGGCATCCCCAAGGCAGGTTGCACAGATCAATGACAGGTTAGGAGCTCCCTCTACGCTGCCCAACAATGCACATTAACCCCTGCTTCTGAAGTGCATCCTCCCACTGTAGTAGTGTGACATTTTAATTTTTCAATTCATCTCCACATGAATCAACGATTCTCCCATGATTAAGTTGTAGAATCACTCATTCAGTAGATGTCAACAACTAACATCATAAATTGTTTCACATTAAGATTTTAAAGTCCTATTTTATTCCTATGCACCTTGGTTCAATAGGAGGGATGGAATTGAGAAAATGATAACAGCATCACTTCACAGACAACTTAAGCCATGCTGACTAGAAGATCCTAGGTTCCATCTGGGAGAGGGTGCAGAGGAGATTTACTAGAATAGTACCAGGATTGAGAGACTTCTGTTATGTGGAGAGACTAGAGAAACTGAGATTGTTCTCCTTGGAGCAGAGAAGGTTAAGGGGAAATTTAATAGAGGTGTTAAAAATTATGAGGGGTTATGATAGAGTAGATAGGGAGAAACTGTTTCCACTGGCAGGAGGGTTGGTAACCAGAGGCCAGAGATTTAAGATAATTGACAAAAGAACCAGGAGGAGTGAGGAGAATTTTTTTATGCAGTGAGTTGTTATGATTTGGAATGCACTGCCTGAAAGGGTGGTGGAAGCATGGTCAACGGTAACTTTCAAAAGGGAATTGGCTATGTACTTGGAAAGGAAACTATGGGGAAAGAGCTATGGGGAAAGAGCAGGGGAGAGGGATAGCTCTTTCAAAGAGCCGGCACAGGCACGATGGGCTGAATGGCCTCCTTCTGTACAGTATGATTCTACGTACAGTCAGCGCTGAGCCAGCGGATCTTGGCAGGGGTACAACTAGTCTCCGCACCTCTAGGGTAAGGAGGAGAAAAAACACATCTGGGGGCTCCTGTTCCAGATTACTATTCACTAAAGTGTGTGGATATTTGGCAAGAACAGGATCAGGTTCAGTTGTGACAGTCAAAAAGATGGTGGCACTCACTCTCTGGCCTCACATATAATGAATGGTCGCTTGGGCAAGGTACTGGGGGGCTGACAATTCCATGGAAGCAAAATCCAGCACAAGTTAAAAATTTCAGAAGAGGAGAAAAGCAACAAGAACTGATGAGATTAAAAGTCGCTTTACATTACAGTGTCATTCTGTTCCCAAGGACATGGTCTTGCCAGCTTTTCATTGCATACTGATCACACCGCTAACAGCTTAAACAATAAACTGGAGTTTTGTCTTTAGTAAGTGCCGGGGCGGCGCAGTGAGCAGCATATTGGAGGTTAACACAATACGCCAGGACACAAGTTTATACAGTACCTCAACTCCCACTACAGTGAGTGCCCAACAATAAACATGTAACTGAGGAGGCTCCATCAGTGCCAGAGACACAGAAGGAAGCAACAACAAACAAACATGCAGGAGTGGATCACCACAAGAAGCTGCTGCAAAGGACCTAGTGTCCAGTATATAATAGCAGTGGTGGGCTCTGGGAGGAGATCGCTATAAAAAACATAGGAATAGGAAAAGGCCATCTGGTTCATCAAGTCTATCCCTCTCAGGTAGACAGTATAGTAGTGATCATGGTACCGGGCTCGCAACTCATTGTGAGTCCAAATCCCACCATGCCTAGATGGAAAACTGAATTCAATAAATCCCGTAATTGGTGGACTAGCAACAACAAAAATGACCATGAAAGCTGCCGGATTGTTATAAAAACCCAAATGGTTCATTAATCTCTTTCAGAGAAGGGAACCTTCCACGACTACCCAGTCTGGTCTACATATGACTCCAGTCCACATTATGGAGTTGACTGTTAATGTCCTCTGTGCAACAAGAGATGGGCAATAAATACTGACCTGCCAATGTTTCCCACAAAAGAACAAATTAAGATAAAAAAGTGAAGAAATATGGCTCAAGGACATCATGCTATAGAAAACATGGGAGAGCAGTGCATCATTTATCAAAAAACTTAACTCTTAGGAAAATATAAAAAAAGAATGAATTTGCTTTCATATAGTGCTTTTACAGATCCTCAAGGCATCCCAAAGCTTCTAAATTAGCTGAAGGTAGTTCTTGCTACGCCGCCTATCTTGGAACGGAACCATCACAGAGAGCCGTGGCTACATGTTCCTTTTCTTTGTAACCTTAGCCCCATATCAATGCCAGTTTATGAATAGGAACAGATGTAAGAGCAATTCTGAGCCATACCTGAGACTCACTTGGATTGAAAACACACTCACACCTAAACCTCAAACTAAGTTAGCCATCCAATTATGTGCAATGCTGAAAACATACTTCTAGAAAGCAAAGGAGACCGGCAAATACAGAGAGCTTTAAATAGAAGGCCTACAGATAGAGTTTGATTTGTAAAAGAAAGCCTATTTAGTCTAAAATTATGTAGCATTATTTCCCCAATGTCTCTACAACTGAGATTGTCCAATTTGAGCTTGTGCTAAATTTTTCTACTGTAGACTCATGTTTGCAAGGACTTGGATTGAGTTTGTCCATGTTTATTTCCCGACTGGCCTTCAGCAACCTTCCAACAAAACATTTGCATGCAATGGATATGCTGTCTTTAAAGCAAAGTCAATGCACCTTCCCTGTGCAGCAAAAAGTAAGAAAGCAGTGACTCGTGATGTGGTACAGTTCCGCAGGCAGCCTTCCCATACTTTACCCAAGTCATTCTTCATGGGCATCAACAAGATATATTTTTCCACTTGGGACCCATGGGAGCCAAACCTGATCTTATTTTACTGCCCCCACACCATCCACTTCCAATCAGAGCAAGTGGACAATGGCCAAGGAATCAATTAGAACTCCAGAGATCACATAAACACTCACTACTTGCCCATCAGGGAACCAGTGGGATGCATGTCCCATTGGGCCCACTCCTGACACTGACCAGCAGGGAATCAGATGGATATGTGTCCTTGGATTGGACACATTTTGTTACTAGCAGGGATGGAACTCCAATGCAACATCAAAATGGATTTAAAATACACTCAACACTAGCCTCACTTAAATGTTATTACACAGATTGATGTGGACCACCATCAGTAAACAAAAAGGCAGCTATTTCCAACATCAAGTATATACTCAACCATTCGAATGGATTGAAAACACACTCACACCTAAACCTCAAGGGAATGCAAATGCATTCTATGGCCATCCTTTTGCTCCATCACTGTGGTTGGAATCTGTATCATTTGGGATTTTTCAGTTTAGCATTGCACTTATCACCACACTCTTCCATCAGGTCACCGAGAGACTGGCTGAAAGAAGCAGGTTATTCAAAGCTGCAGGTGTACCTATGTGTGTAATAATCGTGTGATCCTTTTTACATGCACCTCAGCCATACAGCAAATTACTCAAGGCAGAATAAAACCTTACAGGTGAAAACCTAGAAGTATTTGCATAGTATTTTAATGCTATCAAAATAAAGCAATAGCAGAAATGTCTGCTTCATGTAAAGGCACGGACAGAGAAGAGACCTTCATGTCTGGACTGGATTAAAATTCAGGTCCAGAAGTGTTTGTGACAGTTTTCTAACCAGCTGAACTAGCCGCTCTTTGTACTAGTATGAGATACCTCTCTTATTTCAAAATTTGTGAACTAAATCAAAGCCTTAGGAACATCATAAAATGGAGCGCTGTAGAAAATATAAATTTACCAATGATGCAACTGTACTTAGAGTTTTTTGTTCCCTGCGCTGAAACTATAATGCTCTCCTTTAGTTTGTTTGGTTCTGTTTGCCGTGCTGTCATTTTTTCTCTGCCTTTTTTACTCATACAAGTTTCTTCCTGCATTATATCCATCCTCCTAGAGTGACAAGACAGAAGAGATTAAACTAACATTACCTTTTCCTGACACCTCACTGAGTAACTATTTAAGTTGAAAGCCTAACATCATGTGATGTTTACCCAGACTAAGAAAGGGAATTAATAAGTCGGCCAGGGTTCCAATTCCTGATTATTATCCCGTGGCCCTTTATGGGTGGAGTGGGCCTTTGGCAGTAGCATCCCCGCCGCTGGGCCAGAAGGCGTAGGGTTTCGAACCCCGCTCCAGACAGTCCCGGCAAGTGAAGTAGGAGCTCCGGCTCTAAATTCTGGGTTGACATCCAGCGGGATACTTGCGTCCGTGGGTGTGGGTGGCCCCCCCCCTCGTATGGGTTGTGGGAGCCCGTAAAACCCTCCTGCCATAGGACTAACCACCCTAATGGCTGTTACGAAGATGGTTACGGTCACAGAAGGAGCGTTAATCGCGGCCAGAAATCCTTCCACCACTTCATACAGTTCCCCAAAGGGAATAGTATGAAGACACGTACGACGACGACCCTTTGCGGGTGTGCACATTTAGGATTGTTTGGTTAGGATAACGTTGGGCTTTGTTGTGGTTGCCACCGACTCATTGTCCAGACTCACAAAAGTGAGATAGTGATCCGTACTCCAGGAGAGGTAGTAATCGGAGGGTGAGACACTTACCCACATTAAGAGAGCGAAATTAGTCTGAGGATCATTTTGGGCTGTTGACATGCATCTCCTAGCAGCTAGATCAAAATCAGCATCACCAGAGACCCAGTTATAGGGTTCACATCCATGTGCTCAGCCAGGGAATGGCGTGTGGACCTAAGAGCAAAGGTAAAAAAAAAAAGCAGCATAAAAATTCACAATACAGAATAAATAATTTGCAATCTGGCCAGCTGACAAGTAAGGACTGATTGTATTTTACTATGCATTGAATGGATTAGTTTGACAGATTATAGTGTAGACTTGAATCTCACAGTTTTTTTTTAAAGAAAAGTAATGTGTGCCATTCAGTTAACATTAGCAGCACTATGTGGAGTGTATGCTGCGTAGACTCTATACCAGGGGCCTACATTGTACTGACATACCAGAATATTACACAGACATCAGAAAAGAAGCTTAGTTGGTAGGTGCTCCATCCAGTGTGAAACTGAACCGTACAAACTAGAAAAAGTCTCAGGTTTGAGGCCCAGGTGCAGTGGCTGTTAAGTAGTTAATTTATGCGATTTTCTTCAGAGAAATAAACATTATGAGTCACTACCCCCAACATCACTAAAATTAAGTCAGTTTCCTTTCGCAATGCCTGCCGCTGGAATTATGAGGGGAGTTCGATCAAAGTGCCCATTTAGGAGTCACATAATACTTACATTAGTCCATCCACAGGTCCAGGTTGGACACGGCCCGTGGAGGTGGTCACTCTGGCTGCCTGCCTCTCTTCCGTAGCTTTGTCCGCACCCGAGTGACCCTGGAGAAGGAGCACGCCGTACCCGTTGGTACTCTTGAGGCCTTCCGTGACTGGTGGGCTCCGCAGGGACTGGAGTACCTAGTCAACATGGAAAATAGAACTATTGTTTAATTTGATAAGTTTTCTTTGTTTTTTATGATTTAGTCTTCTATTAGTTGTGCCCAGTTAAAAGGAGGCACTTTTGTTTGATGACACTTAGGTAACCCAGTGCCTCCTTATCGCTTTACTTAAAAGAGGCATACTTACATTGGGCCACTGTGACAAGAAAATGCTAATCGAGTGCACATGTGGAGTAAGATTGTGCAACACCAAGTGGTGGCTGGCAAGAGTTGGCAATAAAAAGTGAATAGTAAATAGAAAGTGCCAATTAAAAAGATCACAATAAGTGAGATGCACTGTATTGTCAATAAGTGAGAGTCTCAGAACGTAAACCATTCAACACTCCTGTGGAAACTTCTTGTGCAGACGATGGTACTATTGCATCCTAGCCTTCTCCTGCTGCCTATTCCTAACTTGCCAATCATAAAAATACCTCTTCTGAGCCTAAACTGATTGAAAGCTAATTTGCATATTAACAGAAACCTCCCCTCGCCTCTGCTATTATTTCTGTAACTTTCATCTTTGTAACTCTGACTCTGAGGAATATCACCAAGACCACCTCACTCCCAGCATTTCATCCACTTTCAGGTAACACGACAAAAAGCTATTAGCCATCTAATTTTACAATTGCTCCCAATGATGAACTGAAAGCTCTATCTTCAGTCTACATTGAAAATTCTAGTTGATGAAGCCAGACTATTTAGTGACAAACACATTAATCAGAGACCTGTTGCAGTTAAATCCTATGACAATGGCTTAAATAGTAATGATAATGCCACTGGTGCTTCTCTGAAGCTTAGTTCTGTAGTATCTCACGATTGTTCTCACACAGATGGCTCACCAACTCCATTCCATAGTACTTCTCCAAAACCTACCGTTACTCCTGACCTTACACTCAGGGCCCTGCTGTCTCTGTGTCTAACTAAATGGTAGGCACTAATAGTTGAAACCCAAGGCTATCTCTGCTTTTGCTAGCTCCATTTTTGTCATGTTTCAAAACCAAAAACCTCCAGCGTTTATTGTGTGGGATCCTTTTACCACAGGTCCTAACGATGAACTGAAAAACACTCCGTTCATACTGCAAGGCAGCCATTAGTAGGAGACAGAAAGCTCATTTGGAAACAAGCACATTAATCAGATACCTGCAGCAGTTTCATCCTACAGCACTGTGTCACTGTCAGACAGAAAGCTCATTTGGGAACAGACACATTAATCTGACACCTGGAGCAGTTTCATCGTACTGCGCTGTGCTGGTGTGGTCATGATGAACAATGAGATGGAATCATGATGAAAATGAGCAACTTGAATAAAGTGCCAGTGCTGCATGTAGTTGTAGTAGTTGTTGTACGAGTGGTGAGAGGCCAGAGGTCCAGGGAGTTAATTCTGACAGTCTTGAAGGACATAGCAGGAACAGAATCTCATTATCCTTGCGCTCCGCTTCCCAATGCCCTCTGTTTCTATCAGTGGAACCCCTCTGAAGAGGATGTCACATTTGACTACCTAAAGAATAACTAGAATCCATAACCCAATTCTCTGCTAGTCATCCTGTTTCTGCCAAGATTATGCAGTTGATTAGGGAAATTATACCCCTTGATTTCCAGCCTTACTCTAGGTAGAGAGTACAGATTTCACAGATTGATTAAAGGATAAGTTACTTTCGTGGGCAGGTTTCATCACTTACAGCATTCTGCAGAATTCCTCTCTGGCCTCCAAAAGAACACTTCTGTGTTTTTTAAGTTTTGAATTATTTTCATTTACAGGGCTCTCTTGTCATAGAGTCATAGAGTCATAGAGTAATACAGCACGGATAGAGGCCCTTCGGCCCATCGTGTCCGCGCCGGCCATCAAGCCCTGTCTAATCTAATCCCATATTCCAGCATTTGGCCCGTAGCCTTGTATGCTATGGCATTTCAAGTGCACATCCAAATGCTTCTTAAATGTTGTGAGGGTTTCTGCCTCCACAACCCTTTCAGGCAGTGAGTTCCAGACTCCAACCACCCTCTGGGTGAAAAAGTTCTTTCTCAAATCCCCTCTAAACCTCCCGCCCTTTACCTTGAATCTATGCCCCCTAGTTATTGACCCCTCTACTAAGGGAAAAAGCTCCTCAGCATCCATCCTATCTATGCCCCTCATAATTTTGTACACCTCAATCATGTCCCCCCTCAGCCTCCTCTGCTCCAAGGAAAACAAACCCAATCTGCCCAGTCTCTCTTCATAGCTGAAGTGGAGTCCTTTAATCCATTTCACAAAATTTACATCAAGTGGATGTATTAGAATGAGGCTAAGAGGAAGTCAACTTCAACACGTCCACCCCACAATATGGGGATCTCTATTTGTCAGCATCATAGTCACAGCGACTCAGCTGCTTATTTCCTTCCCCTCAGTCCCTGCAGGGAAGCAGTTGACCTCGACTTTCTAGTTCTCCTGATACAGTCCAAGCAAGATTAGAGGCACATACGCAAGTGGTTTGACTCTAGATTTGACAGGGTTTCAACAATTCAAATGTTAGATAGGAAGGAAATTGTTGGGGAGAAGATCATAACAATTTTGGACAACTTGGAGTCTTTAGATTTTGCAGTGTTTAATGGGGCTTAGAAACAGAAACATAGAAACATAGAAGGTAGGAGCAGGAGTAGGCCATTCGGCCCCTCGAGCCTGCTTGCCATTCAATGCGATCATGGCTGATCATCCAAATTCAGTACCCTGTCCCTGCTTTCTCCCCATATCCCTTGATCCCTTTAGTCATAAGAAATATATCCAACTCCTTCTTGAATATATTTAATGAATTGGCCTCTACTGCCTTCTGTGGTAGAGAATTCCACAGGTTCACCACTCTCTGGGTGAAGAAATTCCTCCTCATCTCTGTCCTAAATGGCTTACCCCTTATCCTTAGACTGTGACCCCTGGTTCTGGACTCCCCGACCATCGGCAACATCCTTCCTGCATCTAGTCTGTCTAGTCCTGTTAGAATTTTATAAGTTTCAATGAGATTCCCTCTCATTCTTCTAAACTCCAGCGAGTACAAGCCCAATTGACCCAATCTCTCCTCATACATCATTCCTGCCATCCCAGGTATCAGCCTGGTGAATCTTCGCTGCACTCCTTCCATGGCAAGAACGTCCTTCCTCAGATAAGGTGACCAAAACTGCACACAATACTCAAGATGTGGTCTCACCAAGGCCCTGTACAACTGCAGCAAGACATCCTTGTTCCTGTACTCAAACCCTCTCGCTACGAAGGCCAACATACCATTTGCCTTCTTAACTGCCTGCTGCACCTGCATGCTTACCTTCAGCGACTGGTGCACAAGGACGCCCAGGCCTCGTTGCACTTCCCCTTCTCCCAATCTATTGCCATTCAGATAATAATCTGCCTTCTTGCTTTTGACACCAAAGTGGATAACCTCGCATTTATCCACGTTATATTGCATCTGCCATGCTTCTGCCCAATCACCCAACCTGTCCAAATCATACTGGAGTTTCTCAGCATCCTCCTCGCAGCACACACGCCCACCCAGCTTTGTGTCATCTGCAAACTTGGAGATATTACATCTAGTTCACTCGTCCAGATCATTAATATATATTGTGAATAGCTGGGGTCCAAGGACCGATCCCTGCGGTACCGCACTAGTCACTGCCTGCCACTCGGAAAAAGAGCTGTTTATTCCAACTCTTTGCTTTCTGTCTGCCAACCAGTTCTCTATCCAAGTCAATACCTTGCCCCCAATCCCATGTGCCTTAACTTTACACGCTAATCTCTTATGCGGGACCTTATCGAAAGCCTTTTGAAAGTCCAAATACACCACATCCACTGGTTCTCCCTTATCTATTTTACCAGTTACACCCTCAAAAAATTCCAGTAGATTAGTCAAGCACGATTTACCTTTTGTAAATCCATGTTGACTTTGTCCGATCCAGTCACTGTTTTCCAAGTGCTCTGCTATTACATCTTTTATAATGGACTCTAGCATTTTCCCCACTACCGATGTCAGGCTTACCGGTCTGTAATTCCCCGTTTTCTCTCCACCACCTTTTTTGAACAGTGGGGTAACATTAGCTACCTGCCAATCCATGGGTACTGTTCCAGAGTCTATCGAATTTTGGAAGATGACCAGCAATGCATCCACTACTTCTAGGGCCACTTCCTTAAGTACCCTAGGATGTAGCTTATCAGGCCCTGGGTATTTATCGGCCTTCAATCCCGTCAATTTCTCTAACACCATTTCCCTACAAATACTGATTTCTATCAATTCCTCCCTTTCTTTAGAACCTATGTTCCCCGACATCTCTGGGAGGTTATTTGTGTCCTCCTTTGTGAAGACAGAACCAAAGTATGTATTTAATTGGTCTGCCATTTCTTTGTTCCCCATTATAAATTCCCCTGATTCTGACTGCAAGGGACCTATGCTTGACTTCACCAATCTTTTTTCTTCACATATCTATAAAAGCTTTTACAGTCAGTTTTTATGCTTCCTGCAAGCTTACTCTCATACTCTATTTTCCCCCTCTTAATTAATCCCTTTGTCCTCCTTTGTTGAATCCTAAATTGCTCCCAATCCTCAGGTTTACTGCTTTTTCTGGCCAATTTATATGTCCTCTCCTTGGATCTTATGCTATCCCTAATTTCCCTTGTTAGCCACGGTTGAGTCACCTTTTTTGTTTTATTTTTATGCCAAACTGGGATGAACAAATTCTGTAGTTCATCCATGCGATCTTTGAATGTTTGCCATTGCCTATCCACCGTCAACCCTTTGAGTGACATTCCCCAATCAATCCTACCCAACTCGCGCCTCATACCATCGTAGTTTCCTTTATTTAAATTCAGGACCCTAGTCTCTGCGTCAATTACTTCACTCTCCATCTTAATTAAGAATTCTATCATATTATGATCGCTCTGACCCAAGGGGCCTCGCACAAGAATGCTAATTAATCCTTTCTCATTACATAATACTCAGTCTAAGATGGCCTGACCTCTAGTTGGTTCCTTGACATATTGGTCCAGGAAACCATCCCGTATACACTCCAGGAATTCCTCCTCCGCAGTATTGTTACTAATTTGGTTAGCCCAGTCTATATGTAGATTAAAGTCACCCATGATAACTTCTGTGCCCTTATTGCACGCTTCTCTAATTTCCCTTTTAATGCCATCCCCGACCTCCGCATTACTGTTTGGAGGTCTATATACCATTCCCACTAACGTTTTCTGCCCCTTGGTATTTCTCAGTTCTACCCATACAGATTCCACATCATCAGAGCTAATATCCTTCCTTACAATTGTGTTAATCCCCTCTTTAACCAGCAATGCTACCCCTCCTCCTTTTCCTTTTTGCCTATCTTTCCTGAATATTGAATACCCCTGGATGTTGAGTTCCCAGCCCTGGCCACCCTGGAGCCATGTTTCCGTAATCCCAACCATATCATATTTGTTTACCTCTATTTGCGCAGCTAATTCATCCACCTTATTACGAATGCTCCTCGCATTAAGACACAAAGCCTTCAGGCTTGTTTTTTTAACGCTCTTAAATCTTTTAGAATTATTATTTACTGTGGCCATGTTTGATTTAAACCCTTGATTTCTCTGTCTGCCACTTTCGCGTTTCTCCTTCCTGTCTTTTGCTTTTATCCTTGTTTCCCTTTCCTGTCTCCCCGCTCAGGTTCCCAACCCCCTACCATTTTAGTTTAAACCCTCCCCCAGAGCACTAGCAAACACTCCCCCAGGACATCAGTCCCGGCCCTGCCCAGGTGCAAACCGTCCGTTTTGCACTGGTCCCACCTCCCCCAGAACCGGTTCCAATGTCCCAGGAATTTGAATCCCTCCCCCTTGCACCATTCCTCTAGCCATGTATTCATCCGAAATATCCTTCTATTTCTACTCTGACTAGCACGTGACACTGGTAGCAATCCTGAGATTACTACCTTTGAGGTCTTATTTTTTAATTTACCTCCTAACTCCCTATATTCAGCTTTTAGGACCTCATCCCATTTTTTACCTATATCGTTGGTACCTATATGCACCATGACAACTGGTCGTTCACCCTCCCTTTCCAAAATGTTCTGCAGCCGCTCTGAGACATCCTTGACCCTTGCACCAGGGAGGCAACACACCATCCTGGAGTCTCATTTGCGGCCGCAGAAACGCCTATCTATTCCCTTACAATAGAATCCCCTATCACTATAGCTCTCCCATTATTTTTCCTCCCGTCCTGTGCAGCAGAACCACCCCTGGTGCCAGGAAGTTGGCTGCTGCTGCCTTCCCCTGGTAAGTCATCCCCCCCATCAGTATCCAAAGTGGTATATCTGTTTGAGAGGGGGATGGCCACAGGGGACCCCTGCATTACCTGCCTGTGCCTAGTACTCTGCCTGTTGGTCACCGATTCCCTTTCTGCCTGTGCAACCTTTGCCTGTAGAATAACTGGCTTGAATTATTTGCAAAGCTCAATTTTCATAGAACTCACATATTCAATTAACACTGGAGTTTTTATATACACAACTACTTTTTTAAAATTCGTTCATGGGATGTGGGCGTCACTGGCAAGGGTAGCATTTATTGCCCATCCCTAATTGCCCTTGAGAAGGTGGTGGTGAGCCGCCTTCTTGAACCACTGCAATCCGTGTGATGAAGGTACTCCCACAATGCTGTTAGGGAGTTTTAGGATTTTGACCCAGCGACGATGAAGGATCGGCGATATACTTCTAAGTCAGGATGGTGTGTGACTTGGAGGGGAACTTGGAGGTGGTGGTGTTCCCATGTGCCTACTGCCCTTGTCCTTCTAAATGGAAGAGGTCGCGGGTTTGGGAGGTGCTGCCGAAGAAGCCTTGGCGAGTTGCTGCAGTGCATCTTGTAGATGGTACACACTGCAGCCACGGTATGCCAGTGGTGGAGGGAATGAATGGTTAAGGTGGTGGATGGGGTGCCAATCAAGCGGGCACACAAAAGTAACTTATCCTTTAGAGGAACAGAGGAACAAAGATTTTGGGGTAGAGGACTGTATGAGGTTACAAAGATATGGAGGGAGGGATTCAAACACAAGGGTAAGAATTTTAAATTTGAGGCATTGGGAGACCAGAAATCAATGTGTGTCAATGAGAACAGGGGTGATGGGTAAGCGGGACTCGGTGTGAGATAGGATAAGGATAGCAGAGATTTGGATGAACTTAAGTTTACAGAGAGTGGCGGATGGGAGGCCGGCAGGGAGTGCAGTGAAATAGCGGAGTGACAAAGGCATGAATGAGGAATTTAGTTACAGATGGACTGAGGTAAAGAAGGAGGCAAGCAACATTATGGAGGTGGAAGTAGGCGATCTTTATATTGGATACAATATGGGGTTAGGAACTCAAGTCTGGATTGAACAGGGTGCCAAACTTGCAAACAATCTAGTTTGGCTTGGAAAAGTGGTCAGAGAGGGGTAGGAAGCATATAGCTCCAAGCAGGTGGAGCTGGTTAACTGAAAATCTCAGCTTTCATTGTGCAATAATTGTTAAGTTAATTAATAAGCCAATCATTAGACTTACCTTTTTGAAATGGAACTGACTATCAGGCGTTGCGTATAACGGGCAGCCAATCCGATACTGCCCGTTTTGAGCCACCACACGAGATGAAGTTCTCGGCCCCAGTCTTGTTACTAATCTTTTTGTAGCAATCCGGCATACTTTGGATTTTGTGTTGTTGCACCCCTAACCTGAGTCTTGTAGACAGTGGAGATAGCCCACTCAATGCAGAGTACCCAGCCTGTGGCCCTGCTCTTGTAACCATGTTGTTGATATAGCTGGTCCAGAGAAGCTTCTGGTCAATGCTGGCCCCCAGGATATTAATGGTAGGGGATTCAGTAATGCTGGTACCACTGATGCTCAGAGGGAGGTGGCTGGGCCTTTACTTCTTGGAGATGGTCATTACCTGGCACTGATTGCCACAAATGTTACTTGTACTCATTGGCACGATTGTTACTTGCTACTTGTCATTCTAAGCCTGAATGTTTTCCAGGTCTTGCTGTAGTTTGATATGGGTTACTTCATTATCAAAGGACTTACGAATGGAGCTGAATACTGTCGAGTTGTCAGTGAAATGCTCCCCTTCCTGGCCTTGTTATGGAGGGAAGGTCATTGATGAAGTAACTGAAGATGGTTGGTCCGAGGACACTGCCCTGTGGAACTCCAAGAACGGCAACCAGGTGTGTGTAATGATTGGCCTTTAGCAAGCACAGCCAGTTTCCTTTGTATCAGTTAGGACTCCAGCCACTGATCCCCATTGACCTCAGATTTACTAAGAGTCCTTGGTGCCATACTCAGTGAAATGCTGCCTTAATCTTGAAGGCAATTACTCTCGCCTCTCCTATGACAATCAGCTCTTATGTCTATGCTCAAATCAAGACAGTGACAAGGCCTGGAGTCAAAGGGTTTGAGTGGAGTCTGAACTAGTTATTGGTGAGCATATTATTGGTAAGTATCACTTTATGGCATTACTTCTTCCATCACTTTGCTGATGATTGGGCAGTAATTAGATGGGTTAGATTTGTCCTGCTTTTTACGAATAGGATATACATGGGTAATTTTCCCTATTATCGGATAGATGCCAGTACCATTGCATTACTGGCATAGCTTGGCTGTGAAAGGATGGCTATTTTTGGTACACAGATCTTCAGCCAGGCTGCTGTCAGAGCTCATAACCTTAGTCCTATGCATTCAGCTGCTTCTTAATGTCACGTAGAGTGAACTGAATTGGTTGGATACTGGCATCTATGAGAGTGTGGACCTCGAGACAAGACCAAGTGGGATTGTCCACTCACCAGTTTTGGATGAAGATGCTTGCTAACACTTCAGCCTTGTCTCTTGCACTCATTATTGAGGATGGCGATGTTCATGGAGCCTCTTCTGTCTGTTAGTTGTCTGACTATCCATTACCATTCTTGATTAAATGTAGAAGGACTACAGAACTTTGCACTGATCCATTGGTTGTGGGACCACTTAGCTCTGTCTATAGCCTGCTGCTTTTTCTGTTTAACGTGGAGGTAGCCCTTTGATGTAGCTTCATTCAGTTGGTGCCTCATTCTAAGATATGCCTGGAATCATCAGGGAGTCATAATTGTATTTGTCAAACATTATTTTTCAGGTTTCTCCTCATCCTGAAGAAGTTTAACAGGTGCCAGCATCCCTCCAAGTTCTTTGCTGAAGTGGCCATTCCTCCAGGCGCACTGTTATAAATCTCATCGTCATGAAGAAACTACGCATGAAATAACACTGGACAGCCAGCTGGTGGTGCTGTCCAAGGAGTATAAATGCTCGGGCATGGGCCCAGCTTGCTCAGGGACATTCTGTAAGACAGGAACTAGTGAAGTACAACTAGACCTCCATGTTCTGAAACAAGTTGGTTAAAGCCTTGCTTTATACTCAAACCAAGGGCGTAGTGAGTTTTATTACATCATGCACTTTCTAGCAGGGGATAGCAATGAGGAGTGGAAACCCTCCAGATCTTCCCCATTCCTAACGTAAAGGTGCTGTGGTCAACTGTAGTGCCTCACCTGCTGCCCTGCTTGAGATCAGCTAACACAGCACAGACTAGGATTGCCCAGGAGCCTCCAAGAATCGAAGATTAAGCTCCAGGGCGCTGCGGCCAGCAACCCGGGGAGAAAAGTCACTGGAGCATTAAAAAAGAATTGTGTGTTTTTTTTTTCATTTTCCTCAAACACTTTTTTGTTTATCAGTTCTAAAAATCCTGGTGATTGTGTGTGTGGTGGGGGGGGAAGCTGTTTGACTGACATCATCAAATCGGGTAATGAGAGTGTTTGCTTTCCAATTGGTGTGGGAAGGTGGTGCGCTGTGAGGATGCATGTGTTGGGCGGCCAATGGCAGGGGTGGGAATTCATGTGATGACACCTCCAGGAATATATCCAATCAGAGTTGGCACAGACTGGGGATTGAACCTGGGACCTTTTGGTCAGTATGGCTCAGTATGTTGAGCACTGAATCGATCCACTGCCACTAACCTAAAAATACTATCATCTGTTTTAGTACGCTTAACTATTTTTATATATTTTCTATGACTGACTCTTTGGGGATTAAGTGGCCCCATAAATTTAACACTTGTTAACTTGCCAACTGCCTCTGGAGAGAAGTGAGAGAAATTTCATATGGCATAATACAGGCTATTAAATTGAATAATATCAATAAAACTGGTTTAAAAATCAATGAAACTAATTACAGGGTATATCTTGTCAGCCTTTGCTCAGTTGGTAACACTCTTGCCTCTGAGCCAGAAGGTTGTGGGTTCAAGCCCCACTCCAGAGACTTGCACTTCCAGGCTGGCACTTCCAGGCTGGCACTTCCAGGCAGTACTGAGGGAATGTTGCACTGTTGGCGGTGCCGTCTTTTGGATGAGACATTAAACCAAGGCCACATCTGCCCTCTCAGGTGGATGCAAAAGAGCCAGTGGCACCTTGTCCCTCAACCAACACCAGTAAACAGATGAAGGGTCTGACGAAGGGCCATCGACCTGAAACGTTAACTCTGTTTCTCTCTCCACAGATGCTGCCTGACCTGCTGAGTGTTTCCAGCATTTTTTGTTTTTATACCAGTAAACAGATTATTTGCTCATTTATCTCATTCCTGTTTTGGGGACCTTGCTGTGCACAAATTAGTTGCCACGTTTCCCTACATTACAAAAGTGACTGCACTTCAAAAGAACTTAATTGGTTGTGAAGCATTTTGAGATGTCCTGAGGTTGTTAAATGAGAGATGCAAATGCAAGCTTTTCTTTCTATCCTTAAGCATAAAGTGTAGAATGGAGAATAGTGAGAGTTTCAGTTTAAAACACTTGGGGCAAAGATCTTCACAATAAATGTTTGGTATATTCTGCCGGGGTGGATATAAGAGGCAAAAACAAAGTCAATTGTAGCTGGGTACTCTCATAGGAGAGTTGGGGTACGAGAGCACCCCGATGCCATCTTCCATACTAGTGCTTCCAACATATCTTCCTTTTTCCTCAACCGAGAATTCCCCGCTACTGTGGTTGACATGGCCCTTGACTATGTCCATTTTATTTCCCGCACTTCCCCTCCCACCCCTTCCCCTCCCACCAGCCTCCACATTCAACGGATCAGCCTCCGCCATTTCTGCCACCTGCAGTGTGATCCCACCACCAAACACATCTTCCCCTCACCTCCCCTTTCAGCATTCTGAAGGGACTGCTCCCTCTGCGACACCCTGGTCCACTCCTTGATCACCCCCAGCACCCCTTCCCCTTTGCCCAGCACCTTCCCGTGCAAGCGCAGGAGATGCAACACCTGCCCTTTTATCTCCACCCTTCCCACTGTCCAGGGGCCTAAACACTCCTTCCAGGTGAAACAGCGATTTACTTGTACTTCTCGCAATTTAGTATACTGTATTCGCTGCTCACGATGCAGTCTCCTCTACATTGGGGAGACCAAACGCAGATTGGGTGACAGTTTTGCGGAACACCTCCATTCAGTCCGTAAGAGTGACCCTGAGCTTCCGGTCGCCTGTCACTTTAATTCTCCGCTCCGCTCCCACTCAGACCTCACCGTCCTCGGCCTCTTGCACTGTTCCAATGAAGCTCAACGTAAGCTCGAGGAACAGCACCTCATCTTTCGATTAGGCACTTTACAGCCTTCTGGACTCAACATAGAGTTCAACAATTTCAGGCCATAACCTCTGACCCATCCTTTTTTTTCCTTTAAAAAAAAAATTCTCTCTCCACATGGCAGCTGTTGATGATTCTGCCATTCCCATTTACACCTCATCTAGAGCCATCTTTTGTTTCTTAACTTGGCCCATTACCATCTCCTTTTGCCTTGCACCATCTCTTAATCTCTCCTGCCTTCCATCTTATCACAGACTTTCCCTTTTGTTCTTTCCTCCCCTCCCCCCCTTTCCCTGCCCCTGCACTTGCTTACAAACCTGTTCCATCTCCAGCTTTTTCCAGTTCTGATGAAGGGTCATCGACCTGAAACGTTAACTCTGTTTCTCTCTCCACAGATGCTGCCTGACCTGCTGAGTATTTCCAGCATTTTCTGTTTTTATTTCAGATTTCCAGCATCCGAGAGCAGTGTTATCTTACCTAAATTGTTGACTAGGCACAAGTGTGGCTACAGTGACAACGTATGAGGAGAGATTGGGTCGATTGGGCTTATATTCGCTAGAGTTTAGAAAGGGGGCCTCATTGAAACTTATAAAATTCTAACAGGACTAGACAGACTAGATGCAGGAAGGATGTTCCTGATGGCGGGTGAGTCCCGAACCAGGGGTCACAGTCTAAGGATAAGGGGTAAGCCATTTAGGAAAGAGAGGAGGAGGAATTTCTTCACCCAGAGAGTGGTGAACCTGTGGAATTCTCTACCACAAAAGGCAGTTGAGGCCAATTCATTAAATATATTCAAGGAGGAGTTAGATATATTTCTTAAAGCTAAAGGGATCAAGGGATATGGGGAGAAAGCAGGGACAGGGTACTGAATTTGGATGATCAGCCATGATCTCATTAAATGGCAGAGCAGGCTTGAGGGGCCGAATGGCCTACTCCTGCTCCTATCTTCTATGTTTCTATCTTTTAGCCATATGCATTAATTTTAGTAGAAAATGCCTTACATACACTCACTATACAGGTAAATGTACTTCACATGCGTGTATTTACTTAACAAACATCCACCACCATTCAATAACCGAAGTAAAGCACTCACAACAATCACAAAAACACTCGCAAACTCTGCTTTTTGATTTACCATTTTATCAAACAAAAAGAACAACAACAATTTGCATTTATGTTGCACCTTTAATGTAGTAAAACGTTCCAAGCACTTCACAGGAGCATTACCAAGCAAAATTTGACACCGAGCTACATGAGGAGATATTAGGACAGAAAAGAGGTAGGTTTTAAGGCGCATCATAAAGGAGGAAAGAGAGGTAGAGAGCCGGAGTAGGTTAGGGAGGAAATTCCAGAGCTTAGGGCCTAGGTAGCTGAAAGTATGGCCGCCAATGGTGGAGCGATTAACAACGGGGATGCGCAAGAGGCCAGAATTGGAGGAGGGCAGGTATTTCGGAGGATTGTAGAGCTGGAGAAGTTTACAGAGATAGGGAGGGGCGAGGCCACAGAGGGATTTGAAAACAAGGATGAGAATTTTAAAATCGAGGCATTGCTCAACCAGGAGCCAATTTAGGTCAGCGAGCACAGGGGTGATGGGTGAACGGGACTTGGTGCGAATTAGGATGTGGGCAGCAGTTTTGGATGAGCTCAGGTTTATGGAGGGTGGAAGATGGGAAGTCAGCCAGGAAAGCATTGGAATACAGGAAACTTTGGTTTATCCGGAGGTTAACTGTCCGGAATGCTCGAGCCACCGGCAAAATTCAGGAGTCGGTTCAGTAAGTTTTTTTTCTTTTCGTTGCTTTTTTTTCACTAGTCAGGCTCTGCAAGGTCTAGCTAAAGCTGTTGCTTAGCTACAGAGACGCTTGCAAGCTACGGCCGACTGTTTAGAAGCTGTTAAGCAACAGGGTTTGTTGCCAGATATGGAGCTCAAAAGCTTCCGTATGTTTTAACATTAGCGCTGGTTTGTCTGGCAGGTTTGATGGGACGGCAACAGCTCGGTCCCGTCGGTGCCGGATAGCACAAAGTTTCCTGTAGTCAAGTCTTGAGGTAACAAAGGCATGAATGAGGGTTTCAGCAGCGGATGAGCTGAGGCAGGGGCGGAGTCGGGCGATGTTACGGAGGTGCAACGAACAAACAGGTTAAAGTACACACGCATACGCCAATCGAATATGATTATTGAGGTCACTTGCTCAAAAACGGTGTCTAATACTCATTTTATATTTACTAATCAGAAATACAATTAACCACATCTGGATTCCTAATTAGCCACATGTGGCTAATGAATTGGGCAATACTGTGCCGGCAGGATGGACTTTGGTTGGCTGAATGGCCTTTCCTTGTCCTTGACCTTTTGGCTAGTGCTCTCCCAGCCAGCTTCCCATCCTCTATAGACTTCAGCTCAGCCAGAACGCTGCTGCCTTTATCTTATCCCTCACCAAGTCCTGATCAGCCGTCACCCCTGTCCTCACCGACCTTCATTACTTCCCAGTCCCCCAACACCTTAAAGTTAAAATTCTCATTTGTGTTTAAATCCCTTCATGGTATCATCCCTCGCTACCTCTGCAATGTCCGCCAGTCCTAATATCAAACCCCCCCCACTGAACTCTGCATCCTTTTGACTCTGGCCTCTTGTGCATACCCCTCTCCCCTTCACCCCACCAGTAGTGGCCATGCTTTCAGCTGCCCAGGGCCCATGCTCTGGAATTACTCGCTGAACCCAGAACCTCCCTCTCTTCCTTTAAGATGTTCCTTAAAACCCACCAACTTGACCAAGGTCAACCCTCCTAATATCTCCTTCTTTGACCATTTTTTAAAAATAACACCTCTGTTAAGCCCCTTGGGACATCTACCTACATTAATGGTGCTATATCAATACAAGTTGTTGCTATTGATTGTTTTTATGCTGTTATGTTAATTTGGAATGACTTTTTTATTTGTAAGCTGTGGGGATTTCCTCACTGCCTCCCCACTCTATGTAATTATGACAGGATAGAAAACTTGTGCACTACAATCTAAAACCTGCAAAAATACCTGCGTAATTCTGTTCTCGTTTTCATTGGAAAATTAGTATTTTTAAGGAATTCTAAATTACACCCCAATTAATCTTGTTTTCAGATCAATGTCTTTGGCAATTAATTATTGGCTAATTATCAGAATAATCATTAGAACTTTAATTGCTATGTGTCAGGAAATTCTAAGGCACCATGGGAGGAAGTAGAGGCTGAACAGTGATCAATTGAGCGTGAAGCCCTTGTTATTGATCACCTTTAACCTGTGCCTAAACTAATGGCAAAACCACCATTTAAACAATCTAATCTGTCCCTAGGCACAGAGCACATCAATCGCAGGAGAATCACATAAATCATTACGGGTTGCATTACATTTCCCAGTAGGCCAGTAGCTGATTAGACTGCTGTCCAGAGTTCCCCTGCCACCACTGTCTGCAAAGGTCACATAGGAGAGCAAAACCTTAACTCATAGCTGACATGTACCCTGTGGCATGTCGCACACCAAGGGATCGGAGACAATGTCCTCATTCATGAGGTCCATATCTGCTGGAACTTCACTTTAAAATCAATGTTCTTTTTGCTGCCCAGTAAAAATCTTTCGAAATTACAATTTAAACTGTTAGCGAGTCATCTGACATGAGCAGACGGTCTAAGCAGTAAAGGTTTATACACATCGCAGGTGCCATTGTAAGTTATTATTCAGAGGAACTACTACCAGGATGACCATATATTTTTTATTTGTTTAACGTACTAAAGATTTAATACAGTTTGAGAAACCCATAGACAAATCCACTGTGTCAACAGACTGGGGTCGATTTTCATTGGGCTGTGGAGTCGGGATTAGAGGCATGCGGGGGGTTAAAGTCCCGAATTCGGGGGTCCCGACAGCATCCCGCCCCCAACCCGCCTCCATGTAAGTTTCAAAGGAGGCAGGTACCCGCCCCGCACTGGGATCCGCCTACCCGAGGCGGGAAGGGATTAGTGCCAATTAACTGCCTGTTAACAGGTAGTTAACAGGCAGTT
Organism: Somniosus microcephalus; assembly: GCF_052327205.1. NCBI lineage: Eukaryota > Metazoa > Chordata > Chondrichthyes > Squaliformes > Somniosidae > Somniosus > Somniosus microcephalus. The sequence continues at coordinate 40,572,801 of NC_141006.1, read as the reverse complement.
TTTAGCCTAATCCCTATTTTTGATGTTGAAGTGTGAGATTCCCGATGGCTCCAAACCACGCCAAGTTAGAGGAGTCGGGCCGTCGGGTTGAAGGACTTGGAGGGGTCGAGATGTCGGTGTTCAGGTGAGTGATGGGTGCATGAGTGCAAAGGTAAGTGTGTTTGGTGTGTCTAAAGTGTGTAAAGAAGTTTAAATTACCTGTACTTACCTTTTCAGCCTTCCTTCCTCTAGGTTTCGGGATTCCATCATCTAACCGGCACAGAAAGCAGAATGGCTGCGAACTGTCAAAAGTGACAGCCTGCAGCTTTCTGTGCCGGTGAGATTTCTAACTGAGTCTGTGTAGAAGAACTCAGGTTAGAAGTAAGACTGTCAGTGTTTGACAGCTTCAAACAGCTGTGAAATGCTGATATTTCATCTGTCAAAACATCTTGACAGATGAAATTTCAGTCTGTGACATCACCTGTTGCCGGGTGGCCCTTAATTGGCCTGCTGAGCCCGCTGAGCGGGCTCAACAAGGTCAATCAAGTTAAAATCGCGAGGATTGGCCGCATCTCGATGGAGGCGGGACTACAACCCCGAAAGTTGTAGTCCCGCCTCCTTCCCGACTTCTGAATGAAAATCACCCCCACTTACTCTTGGTTCGGTTGGGTGTAAATGAAACTCGTGCTTCTTAAGTCATTTACTGTAGCTGAAGCTCCTCGGGAAGTTTCTGCCACCTTTAGTAACTAATCAGAGAAGCACTCAGGAGCTGGAAAGGAAAGCCTTGTTGATTGCCACCTTGTTTTGCAGAACTATTGAGACAACTGAAACAGGGTGCCACTGCCACCGTGCGTGTGATAGCACACTGCCCTTTCATGGGTTTGAATCCTGCCCAGTCTGATGGAATGAGAAAGTCTCTTCTGTCTGCTGCTGGAAGGTTCCTTCATGAAACGAGATTGGACAGTCTCTACCCCAATTCCTGGAGGGAATGTGCCCGCAGCACAAAACAGCCCCTAATTTACCCCTAATTGACAGTTTCTTTCAAGGGGAGGCTAGCTGGGGAGAAATACCACAATTGTGCTGTAAAGGGTGCTTTTCTGAAACCTGGATTATGTCATATTCTTCAGGCTGAGTGAAGAGAGATTCATGGAGTAATTTGGTGAGGCGAGGCTCACGCGGTGAAGCATTGGTCGACCGGAGGCCAATCAGAGAGTGGGCTACCATCGAGTGAGGCTCCACACCTCACAAGGTGACCCTTTTACTCTGCAGCTGGCCTGGGAGTGCTTGATGGTTGCTGACACGGGACGGACCATTTTCCAGCACTAAGATCCTCAATGTGATGAGCACAAAATGCATTGAAAAATAAAACAAAACTTTTAAAATGACATTAATCTAGTGCCAGCCTGCATGATGAAGCTTTGGCAGAGCTTAAACAGCAGGGGTTTTACCTGGCTGTGCAGTCTGCACACAGGCTAGAAATGAGTTTTTTTACTTCCCGCGCCCCACCATTTATTAACTATTTTCTCCCCATTCAGCACCTCAGCAGACGGGCTTATTCCAGCCCACAAAGCACAATGCAGAATAGTGTAGATAGTGACCGTGAAGAGGTCCACTGCTATGAGTGTCCCTTTCTCCCAACTGAAGAAGGGCAGTGAAGGTAGAAGGCATTTGGGAGGATGGGAGGGAGGGCGGGGGAAGGGGTGTTGGCAATTCATAAAATAAAATTTATAGCGCATCGAATAATACAGCACGGAAGGAGGCCATTCCGCCCATCGTGCCTGTAAAATAAAGCCAATTTATTTACATTTTTAAAATAGCTTTTACATTATTTTAAAGTATCTATCGTAAATTGAACTATAAACACAGTTGTCTTTATTTTGACGCTTTATTACTGCTGCAGACAAACAAGACTTCAGCGTCTATGTACGGCAAACAAATAAGTCAATTTGCTGTTTGTGCTGTTGTGAACCTGAGCAAATCTCCTGTGATGTGCCAGCTTATTCCACGTACAATATCAGTGAAAACACAAAGACAGCATATGGGCTTGTCACCGCCTACAAGTCAAGACTCAAGTCCCCATCTCCATAATGAGGACACTAACATATTCAGCCAGCCAGCCAGTGCTTGTATTTGCATAGATAAAATGATTTGTCCTGCCATTCTTTTCTCCAGTGGCTCTGGCATCTCACTCTGCACAAAGAGCACTCAGTCTGCTGAAGGCCCTCTGTGGTTGATTGCTTTATAGAGATGTCCTTTAGCCATTCTGTGAATTGTTGCTCTATACTGGGCTTTTCTTGAAACACATTTCAGCTGAAGGCCCTACGTGTTGGGCTGTATGAATCAGTGACATTCAAACGATCAGGAGACAGTGTGATTAGAAAACAATGCTCTCCCTGTCAAAGGCTTGGCACCATTTCAGCTGACATTTACTGAAATGCACCAAAGTCAGTCTTTATATGTTCACTTGGTAATTTCAGGTTAGCACCATTTTTGCCAAAAGATCCCCCACCACCCCCCACAAGCACCATCACCAACTCCTAACGTTGCGGAAACCTCTATTATCCAACTAGCTACCATATCCAGACTATCTTTTTAGAACTGTCACTTTTCTTTTCTTTAGCTGCATAACAGTGACTGCACTTCAAAAGTAACCCATTGATTGTGAAGCATTTTGGGACATTCTCGGAACATGATATGACTATAGGTGTCAGCTGTGGCTCAGTGGGTAGCACACTCGCCTCTGAGTCAGAAGGTTGTGGGTTCTAATCCCACTCCAGGGACTTGAGCACAAAACTCTAGGCTGACACTCTAGTGGAGTGCTGCACTGTCAGAGGGTGCCGTCTTTCAGATGAGACATTAAATCAAGGCCCCGTCTGCTCTCTCAGCTGGACGTAAAAGACACCATGGCACTATTTCAAAGAAGAGCAGGGAAGTTATCCCCGGTGCCCTGACCAATATTTATCCCTCAATCAGCATCACTAAAACAGATTATCTGGTCATTATCACATTGCTGTTTGTGGGAGCTTGCTGTGCGCAAATTGGCTGCCGCATTTCCCACATTACAACAGTGACTACACTCCAAAAAGTACTTAATTGGCTGTAAAGCGCTTTGGGATATCCTGAGGTTGTGAAAGGCGCTATATAAATGAAAGTCTTCCTTTCTTTTCTTTTACAGTTCAGCTGAAATGTTGTTGTAGGAAAAAGAGGGATGAACACCAAAAAGAAATCAATTTGTAACACGATAAAACCCCAACCTCGTCTGAGAACTGCAGCTAAACTCACTGATGGCTTTTTAAACATTATCATCACTTTTGACCTTCACTTATTCCACTTTAATATCTCTAATTAAAGTATACACAGGACAGTATGTGACATCTTAAAAGGAGCTTAACATAATTGAAAGTGAACAATGACACTTCAGTCACTGAAAACGACTTGATTGGCTGTAAAGCGCTTTGGGATTCCTGAGGTCACGAAAGGCGCTATATAAATGCAAGTCTTTTTTATATAAACGCAAGTTCTTTCTTTGCTTTCAAACTTGTTTTTACTCAAATCTTCAAAAGGACACTATTGGGCCACTCATGATAGGTTAGATTTGAAACAATGCTTTATAAAGACAACTTGAATGTAAGAAATTATTTCCTGACCTTAGTTGGGAGGCACTGGGACCACTACAATTAGCCTCAATACCGTTGGACTAGGGAATATAAAAATAATAGCCAGGGTTTTCCTTCTGGATTGCTATGCTGTGACTTCTTTTGGAAAGTACACTTGTGGATGTCGGGGAGAGGACAGGACTGAGCTTGACTGTTTAGCCAGAAGGTGAATAGTCTGCTGACACTCGCACATGGAGAATGGCCACTTGGACAAGGGCTGACCGCGTAATCAAACTATATCTCAGCGAGACTCAACAGTTTCAGGAGAGGAGGGGTGAAAGTTAGAGGGAAAAGTTATTTCTGCCCTCAATATAGGAAAATGAACACACATGGAGGACACTGGGTGTCATCTCATGTCATTTTCTTATTTCAATGAGTGAGACATATTATTCATTGGTCATTTATTATCATCAGATTCATGCGTGAGACAATATAAGGGTAGATTTTCTGAATCATTACATGTGGCAAAATATCACGCAAATTATAATTACGCATTGGAAAATCACCGGTATTAGGCCTGCAAGTTTCTGAAGCTGTCTGCTCGCATGCAAGGTCTCTCAGCATGAGTGAAGAGTTAGGATGTCTGCCCTATAGTATCTCCATACATCTTATCTACGTACATCTTAGACATGGAATTCTTACCCTGACATTATACTAGCAGTATGTGCTGACGTTCCTTTGCTGGACAGCACTGCAATGCAACTTCCTGATGTGGAGTGACATCTGTCAGTTCTCAAAGGTGCCCTTGCAGAAGCCAGCCTAATGCAGGGGAAAACAGATCACCTGTCCATCTCAAACAACAACACAGCTCCTGCCATTTCAACTATTGAGCTGTATTGACAGCTAGGTCAAGGAATAGTTCATTGTTGCACTCATCATGCAGTCCTGATCAGATAACTTAGAGGCAGCAGGTAATAACAAAGAAAAAAGGGAATAATATTCCAGGAAAATCAGCTCAAAAAACTTCGCTACTGAATTTTAGTGGACAAGATTGCGCTAAGGACAGTGTATTACCAGTGTTCCTTTAAATATAAAATACTCCGAATCCATAAACTGCTGTCATTGGTGTGACTAAAATAATTACCTTATGAGTGAAAGAAGAACTTTAACACTCCCGGTTGCTGTTTGCACTGGGTCCAATGCAACATTCCTTATGTGATAGAGGAAAGGGATAAAAATTACAAGACAGATGATATTATTTTCACTCTGTAGAAATAACATTTATTCCAACTAAAATAGTGAGAGAATGAGCTTGATTGTGAATCGTAAGGACATTACAAAGAAAGCAGGCTCAAACGGGGCGGCACGGTGGCATAGTGGTTAGCACTGTTGCCTCACAGCGCCAGGGACCCGGGTTCAAATCCGGCCTCGGGTGACTGTCTGTGTGGAGTTTGCACATTCTCCCCGTGTTTGCGTGGGTTTTCTCTGGGTGCTCCGGTTTCCTCCCACAGTCCAAAGATGTGCAGGTTAGGTTGATTGGCTATGATAAATTGACCCTTAGTGTTAGGGGGATTAAATATGGGGGGTTACAGGGATCGGGTGGGATATGTGTCGGTGCAGGCTCGATGGGCCGAAATGGCCTCTATCTGCACTGTGGGGTTTCTGTGATTCTGTGAAACGCAAAATCTCCTTAATGAAGCAGGAGACACAATGCCAGAACAATGAAACGGGCCCTTCCCTTGTGAAAAAGTAAAACTAAGTTGTACAAACATTGATGGGCAGGAAAAGACCAGATGGGTCCATCAAGCCTGCCCCACACCATGATGGCTGGAGCGTCATGACTGAATACTTCCTAAACACCCCCTCCCTCCATAGCCATGTAATCTCCTGGGAGAGGACAAAAGGCCAAGAGAAAACCCAGGGCCAAGAAGGGAAAAAATACTCTGGAAAATCATAGTCCCACTCCCTTCATAATTTCAAATTATCAATTGATAGAACTCGTCAGTAGGAGATTGTATGGTTGGGAGTAGAGCTGTACCTAGGAATGATGTGGACAGGGAACTGGGAAATGGCAGCATTAGGAGTATTGAGTGTAGATGACAGGTAACTGCTTGATCCTTAATCAGCAACACAAGAGTCTAGAAATCAAAACAAAGGTTGCAGCACAACATAGCAACAGAAAGGCATTTTAATGTTTTTGTCTATACTGTACTACTATTTGAATTTTTTAATCAAAGATTGGATGAGACATTTTTTATTCATTCTCGGCATTTTTTGCCCATCCCTAGCTGCCTTTGAGCCTTCTTCTTGAACCGCTGCAGTCCATGTGGTGAAGATACCCCCTCAATGCGGTCACTGTTCCAGGAGTTTGACCCAGCGATGATGAAGGAACGCCAATATATGCCCAAGTCTAGATGGTGTGTGACTTGAAGGGGAATCTGGACGTGATGCTGTACCCCATGCACCTGCTGCCCTTGTCTTTCTAGGTGGTGGAGGTCGCGGATTTAGGAAGTGCTGTCGAAGAAGCCTTGGTGCACATTGCAGTCATGGTACACCTGTGGTGGAGGGCGTGGATGTTTGAGGTGGTGAATGGGCTGCTGATCAAGCGGACATACCCTCACAAGCATATTCAAAATTTGTATCTGAAAGCTTGACGGTTACTAATATTGTGGAGCATATAGAATGGCAATTTGAATAATGGTTGAAATCTTTCCTCTCCTGCAAGCAGCAACACATGCTGGAATATGACTCCACTAGCTGGTATATCACCATAGTGGCCATTTTCATGTGCCAGCTTTATCAGTGGGCATCAGTAAGATAATTGACTGTCAGCCATCAAAGCTGAACCCAATCTTGCCTTCACCCAACATCCATGAACATATCCTTCTAGCAGGGGACACTGGATAGCCCAGGAAGCTTGAGAATGAATCCCCTCTGACTGAGAATACTAGGAGCTCCCGCCCCTGACTGAGAATACTTGGAGCTCCCGCCCCTGATTGAGAATACTTCCGCCCCTGACTGAGAATACTTGGAACTCCCACCCCTGAAAGAGAATACTTGTAATACCCGCCCTGACTGAGAATATGTGCAGCTCCCGCCCCTGACTGAGAATACTTGGAGCTCCCGCCCCTGACTGAGAATACTTGGAGCTCCTGCCCCTGACTGAGAATACTTGTAATACCCGCCCCTGACTAAGAATACTTGTAATACCCGCACCTGACTGAGAATACTTGGAGCACCCGCCCCTGACTGAGAATACTTGGAGCTCCCACCCCTGACTGAGAATACTTGGAGCTCCCGCCCCTGACTGAGAATACTTGTAATACCCGCCCCTGACTGAGAATACTTGGAGCACCCACCCCTGACTGAGAATACTTGGAGCTCCCGCCCCTGACTGAGAAAACTTGGAGCACCCGCCCCTGACTGAGAATACTTCCGCCCCGACTGAGAATACTTGGAGCACCCGCCCCTGACTGAGAATACTTGGAGCACCCGCCCCTGACTGAGAATACTTGGAGCTCCCGCCCCTGACTGAGAATACTTGTAATACCCGCCCCTGACTGAGAATACTTGGAGCTCCCGCCCCCTGACTGAGAATACTTGGAGCTCCCGCCCCTGACTGAGAATACTTCCGCCCCTGACTGAGAATACTTGGAGCTCCCGCCCCTGACTGAGAATACTTGGAGCTCCCGTCCCTGACTGAGAATACTTGGAGCTCCCGTCCCTGACTGAGAATACTTAGAGCTCTCGCCCCTGACTGAGAATACTTGTAATACCCGCCCCTGACTGAGAATACTTGGAGCTCCCGCCCCTGACTGAGAATACTTGTAATACCCGCCCCTGACTGAGAATACTTGGAGCTCCCGCCCCTGACTGAGAATACTTGGAGCTCCCGCCCCTGACTGAAAATACCTGGAGCTCCCGCCCCTGACTGAGAATACTTGGAGCTCCCGCCCCTGACTGAGAATACTTGGAGCTCCCGCCCCTGACTGAGAATACTTGTAACACCCGCCCCTGACTGAGAATACTTGGAGCTCCCGCCCCTGACTGAGAATACTTGGAGCTCCCGTCCCTGACTGAGAATACTTGGAGCTCCCGCCCCTGACTGAGAATACTTGGAGCACCCACCCCTGACTGAGAATACTTGGAGCTCCCGCCCCTGACTGAGAATACTTGGAGCACCCGCCCCTGACTGAGAATACTTCCGCCCCGACTGAGAATACTTGGAGCACCCGCCCCTGACTGAGAATACTTGGAGAACCCGCCCCTGACTGAGAATACTTGGAGCTCCCGCCCCTGACTGAGAATACTTGGAGCACCCGCCCCTGACTGAGAATACTTGGAGCTCCCGCCCCTGACTGAGAATACTTGTAACACCTGCCCCTGACTGAGAATACTTGGAGCTCCCGCCCCCTGACTGAGAATACTTGGAGCTCCCGCCCCTGACTGAGAATACTTGGAGCTCCCGCCCCTGACTGAGAATACTTCCGCCCCTGACTGAGAATACTTGGAGCTCCCGCCCCTGACTGAGAATACTTGGAGCTCCCGTCCCTGACTGAGAATACTTGGAGCTCCCGCCCCTGACTGAGAATACTTGGAGCACCCACTCCTGACTGAGAATACTTGGAGCTCCCGTCCCTGACTGAGAATACTTGGAGCTCCCGCCCCTGACTGAGAATACTTGGAGCTCCCGCCCCGACTGAGAATACTTGGAGCTCCCGCCCCTGACTGAGAATACTTGGAGCACCCGCCCCTGTCTGAGAATACTTGGAGCACCCGCCCCTGACTGAGAATACTTGGATCTCCCGCCCCTGACTGAGAATACTTGGAGCTCCTGCCCCTGACTGAGAATACTTGTAATACCCGCCCCTGACTGAGAATAGTTGTAGTTAACCACCTTCCAACCCCACCCCCAACCCCCATCTGAGAATAGTTCTAGTACCTGCCCTTGTCTGAGTATGGAGCTAAGGCAGGTAAGTGGAGTTGAGCTACAGATCAACCATGATTTAATTGAATGGTGAAACAGGCTTGAGGGGTTGAATGGCCTATTCCTGTTCCTATATTCCTAAATTCATTGTAGCACCTCCTCCCCGATTGCAAATGATTGTAGCACCCCTATCAGAGAATAATTGCAGTACCCCTACCCCCATTGAGATCAGCCAACACAGCAAGTCTAGAGATTGAATCTGGGAACTTGTTAGTCTATAATGGCTGAGTGCCACACCTTCCAGTGTACTTACTCACAGTCATTGGGAGAGCATAAATTAATCAGTTCTAATAGCCTTTCCACCATCTACAAGGCACAAGTAAGGAATGTGATAGAATACTCTCCACTTGCCTGGATGAGTGCAGCTCCAACAACACTCAAGAAGCTCAACACCATCCAGGACAAAGCAGCCTGCTTGATTTGCACCCCATCCACCACCTTAAACATTCGCTCCCTCCACCATCGGCGTACTGTGGCTGCAGTGTGTACCATCTACAAGATTCACTGCAGCAACTCGCCAAGGCTTCTTTGGCAACACCTCTCAAACCTGCAACCTCTTCCACCTAGAAGGACAAGGGCAGCAGATGCATGGGAACACCACCACCTCCAAGTTCCCCTCCAAGTCACACACCATCCTGACTTGGAAGTATATCGCCATTCCTTCATTGTCGCTGGGTCAAAATCCTGGAACTCCCTCCCTAACAGCACTGTGGGAGTACCGTCACCACACGGACTGCAGCAGTTCAAGGCGGCAGCTCACCACCACCTTCTCAAGGGCAACTAGGGATGGGCAATAAATGCTGGCCTTGCCAGTGATGCCCACATCCCATGAACAAATAAAAAAATATAAAGTACCTTCTGAATTCCTGACCATTTATCCTTATTTAGTGCTTGTCTTTCCCCAATCCTTATCCAACATATTGGGCTGGATTTTGTCAGCCCCGAGGAGGCGGGTATGGAGGCGGGACTGCCGGTAAAGTTGCAGGATTTGGGGGCAGCTGACAAACCTGCCTCCAACCCGCCTCTGTGCCCTCTTGCCAGGAGGTGGGAAGCCGTCCTGCCCAGAGTCCCGTCTCCTCGAGGCGGGAAAGGGATTAAAGCCTATTAACTGCCTGTTAACAGATAGTTAACAGCCTGGGATACATTTCATCTGGGTAGTTAATGGGACAAGTAAAGAAATAGGTTAACAGGTAGTTAACAGGCAGAAAATAGGATTATTTTATCTCCGAAGTGCAGGCTTCCCACCTCGGAGAACCCCGCCAGGGTGTAGGAGACGAGAAGGAGGTCTGCGGGGGTCGGCGGAGTCTGAAAGTGCGATGTAGAGGTGAGTGATGGGTGCAAGTGTGGAGTGGTAAGTGTGTAAGGTGAGTGTTAAGTGTTATAAAATGTTCTTTGTTTCTGCCTACAGCCTTCAGCCGCTGTGGATCCGGAGTCCCGGCATCTCCATTGTAGATATCACAGACTGGCTGTTGGATCCTCCGAACCAACAGCCAGGTGATTTCTGCAAAGTTGAAAGGTTTGATGAGTCCTGAACACAAGGACTCATCAAACTATACAGAATGTCAGTGTTTGACAGCTTCACAGAGCTGTCAAATTATGACATTTCTTCTTTCAAAGTTCTTGACAGATGGCACGTCATACGTTGACGTGCTCTGTCAGTGACTTCCCCCTAATTGGCCTGCTGAGCCCGCTGGGCGGGCTTAACAAGGTCAATCAGGGGAAAATCCCGCTGGTTGGCCAGAAGCTGATGGAGGCAGGATTGAAAGCTGCAAGCAGCAGTCCTGCCTCCAAAAGCTTCTCATTGAGAAAATCCAGCCCATTTGTTCAGTTGTATTATCTTATATATTTTCCTTTGGAGTCCTGCTCAAGAATGAAATAGTCAGCAATACCTGTGGTGGCAAAATCCATAATGGAGCATGTCCTGTGCCCCTTGCACAAGTGCCTGTTACAACACATTACTTATTGTACTAAGATTTACTATAATTTATTAAAATAATTATTCTTTAAGATATATTAAGTCACACTGTCTAAATTATTCACAGCTAAATATGCATAGGTTATCCCAGCAATATATTTCAATAATCAGAGTCATTACTGCTTTTTAAATAATTCATTCATACTACATTTGCCGACTATAATAATGCTTACTTTACATGAATGTACCATGAGAAATTAAATTAGCTCCAACCCAAATAAGGGTCACAGCAGTGTTTATATTCTATTAAAACTGATTTACTTGTGCCCTCCTAATGGCTAAGTGATTATCTAACATTATCGTATTCTCGATACTGTAGATTTAAATCAATTTAATGCAATAATCATACAACACAGTAGTACAATTCTTAAACTAGCAATAACAAGCAAACAATCTTTGTAACTATCTTCACTAATTGTAATTCCCCAATACAATGAGAAACAAGAAGCAACTTCTGGTGAAATAATAATAAATGGTTGAGCTAGTCAGTTTAAACTGTGAGATCATTTAATTTAGCAGTTCTATATGTGCTTATCTAATTAAAGGTGCATTCCCACACCATCTTTGGTGCCACTTCCCACTTTGCAGTGATGCTAAAGATGTTGTGCAAGATAGGTCAATGGCAGATCTAATCGATTCCCAGGCCCAACGGTCTAATCGGACCCAAACTGCAGATTTCAGACTGCAATGTAAATGTGTTTTTTACAGGTCAGGTCTCAAAATAATTTCAACAGTAAAAGCATTCAAATGAACTGTTTGTGTGCAAGTGTTACAACAGCATGATGTCACAACATCACCAGCAAACAAATCCCCCACCAGTCCAGAACAGGTTTTGGAGATGCTTCTGTGAATTGGGACTGGAAGGGATTTGAGAACAATCTATTCTGACTTCTATCAATTGAGTATAAATGCACCCTTAATAATGCAGTATTTCACAAGTAACTGCTACTTCATCAATAAACAGTTCAAAGAAAGTAAGCAAATTATTTACCCAAAGGCAATTAATTATCCTTTGAGTGCACTGTTGTGCTCTTAGTGGTTGGCGTGTTTAGCCTAATTCCTTGCAGAAGCCAACCATTCACCTTGCCGAGTTTGTGCTACTTTTTAAAGAAACTTAACTGGACCAGCCACATAAATACTGCAGCTACAAGAGCAGGTCAGAGGCTGGATATTCTGCAGTGAGTGACTCACCTCCTGACTCCCCAAAGCCTTTCCACCATCTACAAGGCACAAGTCAGGAGTGTGATGGAATACTCCATACTTGCCTGGATGAGTGCAGCTCCAACAATACTTAAGAAGCTCAACACCATCAAGGACAAAGCAGCCTGCTTGATCAGCACCCCATCCACCATCTTAAACATTCACTCCCTCCACCACTGGCGCACCATGGCTGCAGTGTGTACCATCTACAAGATGCACTGCAGTAACTCGCCAAGGCTTCTTCGACATCACCTCCCAAACCCGCGACCTCTACCACCTAGAAGGAGAAGGGCAGCAGGCGCATGGGAACACCACCACCTCAAAGGTTTTCCTCCAAGTCACACACCATCCTGACTTGGAAGCATATTGCTGATATTTCATCGTCGCTGGGTCAAAATCCTGGAACTCCCTCCCTAACAGCACTGTGGGAGTACCTTCACCACACGGACTGCAGCATTTCAAGAAGGCGGCTCACCACCACCTTCTCAAGGGCAATTGGGGATGGGCAATAAATGCTGGCCTTGCCAGCGATGCCCACATCCCATGAACGAAAAAAAAGTCCATGGACGGAACTCATTCTTATCACCTCTTTCCTGTTCCGACACCAAGACTGTATCCTTGTACTCCCTTAATGAATCAAGAAATCATTCATTTACTTTTTGAATATGTCATCCAAGCTTGGTGGCAATGTAAGCTATTAGCTAGCAGCTCAAAGTGTGAAATGATCACTCCTTTTTTAATCCACACTTTCGTCTGGCCTTTTTTCTTCCCTCCCACATGGCAGCTGTCCATCACTCTGCCAGCGCCATTCACACTTCATCTAGAGCCATCCTTTGCTCCTTTACCTGTCCCATCACCACCTCCTCTGGTGTTCGATGTCTCTTAATCTCTCCTGCTTTCTATCCTATCACTGACCTTCCCTTTTGTTCTTTCATCCCCTCCCCCTTTTCCCAGCCCCCAACTTGCTTTAAAATCTATTCCCTTTCCTGCTTTTTTCCAGTTCTGATGAAGGGTCATCGACCTGAAACGTTAGCTCTGTTTCTCTCTCCACGGATGCTGCCCTGGCCTACTGAGTTTTTCCAGCGTTTTCTGTTGTTACTCCTTAAGATTTATTTAGTTCAAGACTTCCTTTGTGTATAATCATATCCCCCTAACTCTCCTCTTTTGGTTCAGCTTCTTCACAACCTCTCCATCTAAATCTCCTCATGAATTGTGCTCTCTTGTAATCTATTTTTTCCCAGTTGTTCCCATAACCTCTTTTGATATCTCTTGTATTTAAAACCTGTAACAATCCTTGTATCTCCACCTTGAACTTTTTCTATTGTTACTACTTTCATAAATAAAATGACCAGACCTGGCACAGCCTCATAGTGGTATCATTGCCATACTTTGTGAAGTATCCTTCCCTGGGTTTATAATGCAGCCAACTGCCTTCAATCCCTCTGTGCTAGTGAGGACAAGAATCAACTAGACTTCCCAATCCTGATTACTATCCAGGGATCAGTAACTACTATCCTAACCATCCTAATTCTGTTGCAACCTAATCCTTTCCCAAGACCTCAAAACTTTACTCCTTACCTCCCTCAACTTTTACCTCCTCTTACAACGAGGATGTGGATCAACTGTTAGCGATAACTGTAGAAAAGAGGCTTGAGATATTGGAACTAAATCCACTGGAATGTGCTTGGAGCTGCTCCGCTGCCATAACTGTGGCGGAAACCCCGTTAACATACATGAACGGGATTTCCGCCACAATTGCAGCAAATGTACAGCGACAGAGTGGGAGCAGCTCTGAGGAAATTCTCGGCCTTTGGGGTTGATATTTGTCTTGGGCAGCAAAACAGGTGCTCGTAAATGGTCCATTTAACATTCCGCCTGATTTGTCTCAGGGTGACTATTTTCATGCTGCCAGGTCCTGGACCGCAATAGTTTAGGAATCACTATGGGTTGTATTAGCAGATGAACGCTTAACACACAATATTACTTTGCTAGTTTAATGCAGGCATTAATCTGTTCATTATAAATGGGTTAACAGCAGTATTAAAATCGCAGACCGATAAATGCCATGCGAACACTTTAATCATTCATCTGCTAATATCATCAAAGTAATTTCTAGGCTCAGCTTCATGAAAACATAAGAACATAAGAACATAAGAAGTAGGAGCAGGAGTAGGCCATACGGCCCCTCGGGCCTGCTCCGCCATTCAATAGGATCATGGCTGATCCGAACCTAGACTCACGTCCACTTCCCTGCCCGTTCCCCGTAACCCTTAATTCCCTTATCAGCTAGGAAACTGTCTATCTCCATTTTAAATTTATTTAATGTCGCAGCTTCCACAGCTCTCTGAGGTAGCAAATGCCATAGATTTACTACCCTCTGAGTGAAGAAGTTTCTCCTCATCTCAGTTTTGAAAGGGCAGCCCCTTATTCTAAGATTATGCCCCCTAGTTCTAGTCTCACCCATCAGTGGAAACACCCTCACCGCATCCACCCGATCAAGCCCCCTCACAATCTTATATGTTTCGATAAGATCGCCTCTTATTAAAAGCTCCTGATTAAAGTCTTGAAATATAAAAACAAATGTCAAGTACCAAATCTCTCATTGAAACCTAATCCTACACCAAACGTTTGTGTTTGTTTTCATATTTACTGATTAAAACAGGTTGTACAGCAACATGAAAATGGGTGGGCTGGATGACCCTTCCTTCCCTGTCAGCCAGCAGTATAACACATTTCAAATGTAAAAACATCCAATACTACTGGCATCAAATTTAAATATTTGAACATTGTTTAAAATTATAATTGGCCTGGAAAAATAAATTAGCAATTTCTTACTCTATGATGTACCCACCAGAAAATTTCCCGCGAGATCATTTTGTCCTGTCATGATATCACTGTCTTAAAATAAATGTCTGATTTATCGAATAGTGATAGACATATCGGCCTGGATTTTGCGGTCAGCGGCGAAGGAATGGCGCTCACCGTTCACTACGCTGATGGCTGCCCGCGGAGCTTTCGAGGGCTTTTAAGTGGAGACATGCTGTCATCGGGTGTCTGAGCCAACGAGGTGCCCTCTACAGGGGAACTGTGGCATATGTGAGCAGGGCAGGAAACGTCGAGGCTCTTTAACCAATCTCATTGAAGAATCCTCACTGAGGCACGCAGAGTCTAAACCAGGAAGTATAAACCAGGAATTATAAATTAGATTTAAATCATGTACAGAAAGCAAAATAAAGATTGGGAAAGAAAGATGGGATTAAGAGAGAGATAAAAGAGAGCGAGAAAAAGTTTTTTAAAAGTTTCATTTAAAAAAAAAATCTCCAACACTAATTAAATTCTGAAGGAATCAGACTCCACACTTGTAAAATTAAATTTTCAGGGCCAGAGAGGGTGTTTGCTGTTTAAAATTTACTTACACCTGAATGGACCAGCCCAACGTTTTCTGCTGTGTTTACTGGGTAACTACTGGGTAAGTATCACAACTTCACACCCTTATTTGGATTTCAATGCCGAGTGTATCGGCGACGTATTGTTATAGCGCAGAAGGAGCAGGTTAATTCAGACAGCAACTTCCAGATTTCCGCGTTTAACTGCACTTGCGCGGACTCCAGAAGTTGCTGTCCTATTTATTCCATGAGCGCCTCACCGTTATTCTCGGTGCAAAATCCAGGCCATTAAACTCAGAAACATCAGATTGCTCATGTAAATGGGACTGTCGCCGTGCTTCCGGCAACAGAGCGGGAGGAGCTCCAAGGAAATTCCAGGTAATGATTTATTGAAATTCTAACAGATAGTTAGTTGAAGTTAAAGATATAAAAAATGTTTTATACATGGTGAGCGGACTGTTTCAGTTCTAGCCTGAGGAATGCAGGGATGTTTGAATAGTAGGAAGCTGCTCTATTACTGTTAAAATAGGAGTTCAATATGGTAAAATAGATCATTAGAATGGGGGAGCCCGCAAAGCAAAGCCATCAAATGGTGGGATGCTAGCCACACATCTTGCCCTGTTGCCAATCGAGGGAAAAGCCCTCAATATTAACTGCCAAGTTGGTGATGCTGGTGGGTTTTGATTGACCCACAAGTCTACTTGGAACATGCAACCTGGCATTCAGCCTCTTTCTCTTTGGGCACTTGGTTCTTTTACCTTCACTCTGTCTCACCTGATTCTTATTCCTTTTCTGTCTCTCGCCTCTCTTTTATTAAAAGCTAGACGGATCCACATTGTGAATGTAATTGTGGAACACCACAAGAAGATTCTGGTGATGCTGCAGGCAGAGTGGAATCTTTGTGTTGCATTTTGTTCTCTGTTGCTTCGCTGTGATAAATGACTCTTCACTTACCAGGCCAGGTCCAAACATAAATAAACAAGCATGTCCTGAGAGGGAGCAACTTGGGTAGGTGATCCCCATTACAAGTGGCATGAAGCCCTCATTATTACAGGTAAATATATTACTCTTCCTTTTCCTAAAGGACTTTTCCTGATGATGTCCCGCATTGAAGTTCACTCTATCTCAGCAGTGTGCATTCTGCCCTTAACATCATCAGTTTGATTCCAAACTGTTGACCGGAAAAGGTAGGAATAGTACAGCCTTAGCAGTTAAATGTGCCATGCCGGATTTGTAACTTTTGAGCACCAGGTTTTAAATAAAGAGCCCATTAACTGTCAGGATTTTGAAAGATTTTTGTTAGATCAGTGATTTACTTCCTTACATTATTAAACTGATTTACAAGACATGCTGAGAATGAGTAAGCTGAGTTTGGCTAAACAGAAGGTGGTTTCTGGTACTTTTGTGCTGTATGTGGGGGATTTCAGTTTCATTAGATATCCTATCTGGATGATTTTGTCACCTGTCTGGAACCGTTGCCTAATCATTTATCCTTTTTACAAGATTATTGTAGAGTAATTTATGGTGAGTGAGTAGACACAACAAACATTGTAAAAATTACTGTCAAGCTTTTATTTTATCGTTGTCATTTTTGTAGAAAATTCAATAACATTAATAACAGGAAGGTAAAACAGTAGGGGCTGGGTGCTCCAGTGGGCTAGAGTATTGTCTTTTCATCTCTGAAGCCAGGATTTAACTCCAGTTCCGACCGAGGGGAAGCAAGTCTCCTTTCCAAAGGCTGGCAAAGAGAATTCCAAATCTACTGCTAGTAAAATGGAAATGATTTTAATCTTGTAGTGCTTTCCCATTTTGTTGGCAAGTCACTCTCTAGGAGATGCTTGAGTGTGATATATATCAGGTAAGGATTGAATTCAGTACCTCGAATAAATATTTAAGACTTCGAAGAATACAGCAGCAATCAATCACATTGAAAGTGTGATTCAAAATCATTCTTTTCACTTTTTTGTTCTTTAAATTGTGCAGCAAAAGGCTTCCCTGATGTTCGCAATTTTGGTGTCGTATTTGACACCAAGATGAGCTTGCGACCACATATCCGTGCCATCACTAAGACCGCCTATTTCCACCTCCGTAACATCGCCTGACTCTGCCCCTGCCTCAGCTCATCTGCTGCTGAAACTCTCATCCATGCCTTTGTTACCTCTAGACTTGACTATTCCAACACACTCCTGGCTGGCCTCCCACGTTCTACCCTACGTAAACTTGAGGTCATCAAAAACTCAGCTGCCCGTGTCCTAACTCACACCAAGTCCCATTTACCCATCACCCCTGTGCTTGCTGACCTACATTGGCTGCCAGGTTAAGCAAGGCCTCGATTTTAAAGTTCTCATTCTTATTTTCAAATCCCTCCATGGCCTCGCCCCTCCCTATCTCCTTCAGCCTCACAACCCTGCTGAGATCTCTGTGCTCCACCAATTCTGGCCTCTTGTGAATGGTGTCCAAACAGGGCAGTCAGGAAAACATTACATCTTTCACACCTTTGATTGCTGTGATTATCTCTCTGCCGAGGTGTGATAAATGGCAGTTAGAAAGATTACCTGTAAACATCTGACATTATTCTCTGACTACATAAGCTGTGTCTTTATGCATTTCTCCACTTCACCTGATGAAGGAGCAGCGCTCCGAAAGCTTGTGATTTCAAATAAAGCTGTTGGACTA
Organism: Somniosus microcephalus; assembly: GCF_052327205.1. NCBI lineage: Eukaryota > Metazoa > Chordata > Chondrichthyes > Squaliformes > Somniosidae > Somniosus > Somniosus microcephalus. Next base: position 40,555,002 of record NC_141006.1, on the reverse strand, counting down.
TAACCTGGTGTTGTGTGACTTCTTACAAGGGATATGGAGATCGGGCGGGAAAGTGGAGATGAGGTAGAAGATCAGCCATGATCTTATTGAATGGTGGAGCAGGCTCGAAGGGCCAAATGGCCTACTCCTGCTCCTATTTCTGATGTTCTTATTTCCTCTAGTACTCTAGGATTTAAAGATCTGCAGCAGCACCTTAAAGGAGAAGGGTCTTGTTTGAAGGTAAAATTTGCAACTTGAATTTAGCTTCAATATTTGGATGGAGGAGAGAGCTGGGGTCGCACCACATGCCCTGAAGCTTACTGATTCTTCGGGGCGGGGGGCGGGGGGCGGGGGGGGGGGGGAGTGACAATCTTGGTGCTCCAGGACATTAACTAACCAGGACAGCATTACAATGTGCGTAGCAGGGATCAAGGAAATGTTCAAAGCACCTTCCAAAAGATGTGATTACAAATAAGAAATAGTTTAGACACCTCACCAGAGTGACTGCCTACCACTACCTGATATGAAAAATCAGTGTGCAAATTTTTCAGGGCATATTGTGCCCATCACACTGCCTCATAAGACGTCGAATGTTTACCATGCATGCGCAATAAGCAGCAGGGAACACTCAGCACCAGTAACTAGTAGCAGGATCTCCTCTTTTACTCATATTGTTACAGGGATTCAGGGCATAAGTTGAACATGTAAAATTGTGCACACTTCCAAATGTTCCCATTCCCCTTCATCCACTTGTCCACACCAACATTTTTATATTAAAACGGTGAATTCTCATGAATGTTAAACATTATTTTGCGTCACAATTGATAGATTTTTCGAGCTGAAAAATAAATGAGATTTGGATTTATCTTGACAACCAGATCATCGCTTTCTCAAAGGCTATCTCAACACACTCTCTCTGCCTTTAAAGTTGGCTCCTCCTCCTCTTGGCACTGCAGAGGGTGTCCCTTCCTTGAAGTGACAGGATCCTTCTGTAGGACAGACATCCCACCAGGAATCTTCGCTGCACGTTTAATGTTGCCTGATCCAGGAGAGTTAGTTGAGGTCACAACAGGATTGGGTGGCAGGCGGAAGTCCAACCTTGACCCATGTCTTCCTCTAAGCTCTTCTTCCCGGTTGACAGAGGCAATCTTGCACTCGCCAACACCGATTTACTTCTTTGATGTGTTCTTTATTGCCAGTCTTGGCTGCAGCTGCTAGCTGACAGTTCTGTTTCATTCCAGGATCGAACTCTGCTGCAGGCAGGAGTTCCTGATTGATCAAGAGACCAGAGGGGAAAAATTGGGTTGCTTTGCGCCTCCCGTTAGCACCCTAAGAGGGCGCTAACGGGGTGCAAAGCAACTAGCGCCCAAGTGCGGCGCTGCCCACGCCTCCCGCGAAATTCAGCAGGAGGTTAGCAATGGCGCTAACCAGTAGCGCCCCATGGCGCTGCGCCGCCGGCGATGACGTCATCGCTGTGCGCAGCGCCCCGCTCGCGCCCCGGCCGCGATCTTCGGGAGCGCCCCCAGACTTACCGCCGGACGCTATGTCCGACGGGGTCAGGGGGGCCTACCTGCGGCTGGGGAGGCGCAATTTAAAGGCGAGGTGCGGGGCGGCCATTTTTGTTGCTGGCCGCCTGCCAGCACCTGCTTGCGCTCCCGTCCCCGGCCTCCTGAACGCCCCTCCCTCCCCGCGGAGTGCTGGCTGTGCTCCGTGAGCCTGGCACTTCTCTTGAGTGCCGGGCTCTTTTGCCGGCACTCCCGATCCCCGGGGGTCCAGCTGGGCCCCGGGTCGTGCTGCGCAAGGCCCCTCCCCTTTAAGAAGGGGAGGAAGGCCTGCAATACTGCGGCGTAACATGCCACAATGCATGGTGCTGCGGCACATAGTGCCGCGATATTGACTCGCAGTGTCCCAAGAGGGATGCAGGGCGCTTCCAGTAGCTTGGGGCGCAACCACTCAATGTCCGGCGCAGAGACACTAATTTTTCAAAATATTGAAGCTACTTTTAGCGCCCCGGCGAGGGCACTACTCAATTTTTAGCCCCAGGGATTCCCTCTTGCAAACACAGTGAGACCCCAGCGTGGAGTCTAACTCTGGTCACAGTATTACGAGAGAAAGACATGCGGACATTGGAGAAGGTGCAAAAAAGGGCAACTAAATTGACAGCTGGAATTAGGCGCTTGAGTCGTGAGGAGAGGCTGCCGCAACTGGGCACATCATCAATTGGAAATTATGTAGCTCCTCATTATCATTAATTAAAATAGGGACCCCAAAAATCTACAGACTCAGTGGTTACGCCGAGATTGCGCCTCCTGTTGCCCTCCAGCATTGACCTTGCCAGAGTTTGCGGGGTCAGTGAAAGGTCTCCTTATTTGCCTGAGGCAGTTAGTGACAGTCCCACTATGGGCGCAGTGTTGATGCCTGTCTACCCCATACAGCTGGAAGATGTGGCAGCTGCACACCATCTTAGATGGCTGCCTTGGCTCTACCCCAAACTGTATCCAGCAACCACCACCACCCCGCCCCCCCCCCCACCTTAGTCACCCCTACTTAAGGGGTCAATCCAAACATCCAAAAAAAATCCATAACTTTTATTGGGGGAATTCAGGCCGTTTCCCTCTGCTGGACCCTCCGTGCGGCCCACTAGCGCACATCTAGAGACCAATACAAATAATCTCTCCTGGCATACCAGTCTCCAAAAATACGCCTGGTGCCTCTGAGCAAGGGAAGCGGGAACTCACGATGTCGGGAGACCCAAGACCAGCTCTACCCCTTCAATGTCACTGGCCTTGTAAGAGGCAGGCGGAGCCTCCCCTTAGATGTCTGACCGGGATCTCCAGTAGTCGGTGGGTCCCAATGCAACCGGGTCCCTGTCTTTTTCCAGTGGTTCTGCTGGGCTCCTGCTAGTTACCACAGGAGTCCAGCAGAACTCTCATAAGGAAATGAAGCATGCACCTGTTTTACGACGAAGATATGCGACTAACGATGCACATGATGTGGATTATTTGCAAAGATCTGGTGAGCGTGACATTCATCCTGACTTCCTGTCCCTAACCACTGCATTAAAACCACCTCAAGTAGCTTCAGCGATCGGAAAGCCATCCCCCGTCAGTCACTGGTAACAGTGGCACTGAGAATGACTTTTTGGGTGAGGTAGTGGATTGTGGCCTTTATCTATAGAATTATACCTCAGTCAGAGTTTAGCACCATCAGAAGAGGAGGAGAGATAATTTGGGGATAAAATAAATTAGCACAACTTAGTACTGAATTAATATTGGTACAATTTAGTTAGGCGACTATTATTTATCTTCTGCAGACACCGGACTGTTTGGCTTTGAGCATTAAGGTAGAGTGTTTTCCGTTCATTACTTTCATCACATTTTCTATTCCCACAAGTATTTCAAAAAGTACAAAGTGAAACATCTACACCAGTTAGAAACCCTTGAAAGCTTCAGTATGCACTTTATCAAAAAATACAGCATGCACGCTTCAAGCAGCCATATGCTTGCCAACACATTTCTTTGAATATAAAGCTGCAAACAGAGCTTAAATTCTTTGGGTTTGGAGAATAAAATCAGAATGTATCAGGGCAGTGTGTTGACGGGAAAATGGTACTTAAAACCTGCGGCAGAATGTGAAGTGTCCTTTGTATATCACAGCAGCTTCCTGCATCAGTCTGGATGTTCGCCAAATTCCTCCGCACCCACGATCTTCATTAACCGTGTCAGTCATTTTTCTCCTGCTCCAGTCCCAAGGAGTAATTCAAGGGCAACTTTATGCTTTTCAGTTCTGCTTGCGTGTGTGCATTCATTAAATAAAGTCCACTAACTAGTTCTTTAAACAGCCTAGTACAGTTCTGGTTTTCCACCAGCTCTGGCACTGCTAATTAATTGGAAAGGGGCTTTCAGGGCTCCTGCACTGATTTTGTGGGTGCTGAGCCACACTAGGTTGGATCCCCAGTTTGTGCTCAGTTAACTGATACTCATCCAGGGTAAAAATGGGGATAGTCCAACTGGCCTCCATTGCAAAGGAGAGGAAAAATCCGACAGGTTGCCTGCCCTGATCACTGTCCAGTGACCTGTTATATGGACGATGGGGGAGAACAAAGTCAAACCTGGCTGTCATGCTCTTCCCCCACTCCCCATTCTCCAGGATCAAATAGGACCAACACACACCGACTGACCTTATACACAAAGAATGATCAGTTGGGTGAGATACTGGGGTTCCCTGAACCATATCCCAGCAGAAGTCAAACCTTTGGGGAAGAGAGGCTGTTTGTGTTGTGCTGTTGTAGGAATTAACGAATTCCAACGAATAACAGAGATCGACACAAGAGAACAATTAAACAGATCTTTACTCAACGGAGATGCCACGAGGACTGCCTGGGCAGCCCCGTGATTTGCGACGTGACGTCATCGCGTTTACCCGCGCTCTTAAAGGGGCCACGCCCCGTACGTGCAAACTCTATATACAAAGCACAGTAATGCCTAACACAATGGTACAGGTTTAGGCTGGTGTTAGAACATCGTTAAAGAGAATTATATACAGTTAGCCAGAGTCATTCAGTGGTTCTGCCACATGCGCTCCCCCAGAATTCGCTTTAACGGACAAAGTCAAACAGTGAGGGGGTCTGACGAGCCTGTCAGAACGACTCCTGTACTCTCGAGGCAGAGGCTGCTGGTCGGCTGGCGGTCTGGCGGGCGGTCGCACTGGGTCTGCTGTAACGACGATGGGTGGCCGATCCCGTCTCGGCGGTTGTGCTGTCTCGACGGGGCTGTCGAGGTCTAAATGTGCTGGCTTTAAGCGGTCGACCGAAATGAGGTCCGGTTTACCACCGACATCTACCGTGAAGGTTTTGTCCCCTGCTTCCAACACGCGGAAGGGACCGGTATATGGGGCCTTGAGCAGATCCCCATGTGCGTCATGGCGAATAAAAACATATTCAGCCTTGTGAAGCTCCGTGGGAACGTGTGACCTCTGCAGCCCGTGGTGTGAAGTGGGCACCGGTGCAAAACATCTGGCCGCCTCTTGGTGACTAGCAAGCTGGGCAGACGCAGACCATGGCTCCGTCGATGCTGGTAGGAAGTCCCCCGGGACTCGCAGCGGCTGACCATACACAAGCTCTGCTGATGAAGAGTGAAGGTCTTCTTTGGGGGCCGTGCGAAGGCCTAACAGGACCCACGGTAGCTTGTCTGCCCATCCAGCGTCGTGGAGGCTGGCCCTCAGGGCGGCTTTCATTGACCGGTGGAAGCGTTCGCAGAGGCCATTCGCCTGTGGGTGGTAGGCTGTGGTGCGGTGCAATTTGACACCGAGTCCTTGGGCCACTGCGTTCCAGAGTTCAGAGGAAAACTGCGGTCCCCTGTCTGACGAAATGTCTGTGGGCACTCCGAAACGGGCGATCCGGGAGGAAATGAACGCCCTGGCCACGTCCGCCGAAGTAGTGGATGACAGGGTGACCGCCTCCAGCCATCTGATAGTGCGGTCAACCATGGTCAGGATGTGTGAAAAACCATGGGAGGGTAGGAGTGGTCCTACCAGGTCCACGTTGACATGGTCAAAACGTCGCTCCGGAACTGTGACGGTGGCCAACGGAGCTTTGATGTGGTGCTGTACCTTGGCCTTTTAGCAGACCACGCAGGTGTTGGCCCAGTCGCGGACATCTTTATGCATGCCATGCCATACAAATTTCGCTGACATCAGTTTCTGAGAGGCCTTCATTCCTGGGTGTGACAACCCATGTATGGCGTCGAACACTTTGCGGCGCCAGACGACCGGCACGACAGGGCGAGGATTCTGTACGGAGACATCACACAACAGCGTGGCACCTGCCAAATGAAACTTGACGTCGGCCAACTGGAGGCCAGTGATGGCCGTTCTGTAAGCTTGGACTTCCGGGTCTGAGGCTTGGTCCGCTGCCATGAGGGCGTAGTCGATGCCCAAATGAACCGTATTGACGATCGCGCGGGAGAGGCAGTCTGCCACCAGGTTGTCCTTACCGGCCACGTGCTGTATATCCGTGGTGAATTCGGATATGTAGGTTAGTTGACGCTGCTGTTGGGCTGACCACGGTTCGGCGGTCTTGGCCATTGCAAAGGTTAGCGGCTTATGGTCCACAAAGGCGGTGAAAGGACGTCCTTCCAGTAGGAACCGAAAATGGCGGATGGCCAGAAAAAGGGCGAGCAACTCCCGGTCGAACGTGTTGTATGCTCTCTCGCTCTGCCGTAGTTGACGGCTGAAGAATGCCAACGGCTGCCACGTCCCGTTCACCCACTGCTGTTGCACGGCACTGACTGCGTAGTCCGACTCGTTGGTGGTGAGGGCGATGGTGGCTCCTGGCAGCGGGTGCGCCAGCATAGTCGCGTTGGCTAAGGCGCTTTTGGTGTTGGCGAACGCTCGGGCCATGTCATCCGTCCAGTCTACCGGGTTCTTGCCAGTCTTGCCCTTGAGGGTCTCGTACAGGGGCTGCATGAGTAGTGCCGCCTTAGGCACGAAACGGTGGTAAAAGTTTACCATGCCTAGGAATTCCTGCAGGGCCTTTACGTTCTGCGGGCGTGGAAAGGATGTCACCGCCTCTACTTTCGAAGGTAAAGGAACCGCTCCCTCTGAGGTGGTGCAGGCCAAACTGACACTTGGCCGGGTTGATAATCAGGCCGTGTTGGCTGAGGCGTCGAAAAAGGGTGCGTAGGTGACAGGTATGTTCTTCCTTAGTAGGACTGGCAATTAGAATATCATCTAGGTAGACGAAGAGGAACTTGAGGTCCCGCAGCACGGAGTCCATCAGGCGTTGGAAAGCCTGGGCAGCGTTCTTTAACCCAAACGGCATTCGTAAAAACTCGAAGAGGCCGAATGGGGTGATGACTACTGTCTTCTGGACATCTTGTGGATGAACTGGGACCTGGTGGTAGCCCCGGACGAGGTCGACTTTTGAGAACACGGTGTTCCCTGCCAAATGGGCAGAGAAATCCTGAATGTGGGGGATCGGGTACCGATCAGGAGTGGTGGCGTTGTTTAGGCGTCGATAGTCGCCGCATGGCCGCCATCCACTGCCAGGCTTCAGGACGATATGGAGGGGTGAAGACCAGGGACTATTTGACCGGCGAATAATCCCTAACCGTTCCATGGTTGCGAACTCCGCCTTTGCGACAACCAGCTTGCCAGGCTCCAGGCGCCGGGCCCGCGCGTAGACCGGGGGGCCGTTGGTGGTGATGTGGTGTTCCACACCATGTTTTGTAGCTGTGGAGGAGAATGTGGGTCTTGTCAGGTTGGGGAATTCGCCGAGCAGGCGAGCGAACTCATCAGGAGTCGGGAACGCACAGGAGATGGTGCGCGATGTAGTGTTACTGCGGTAACACGGAAGAGAATTAAATGTTGCTGCGTTGATCAGCCGACGGTTCCTAACGTCGACCAGGAGGCTGTTGGCGCACAGGAAACCTGCGCCGAGGAGGGGCTGGGAAACTTTGGCCGTAACAAACTCCCAGTGAAAACGTTGCCCCCCGAGGCACAACTCCACTCGCCGTTTGCTGAAGGTCCGAATTGTTCCGCCATTGGCCGCTTCAAGGGTGCGGCCGTGATTCCCCGTCTGCACATCGAGGGCGGACGCGGGTAAAATGCTGCACTGCGCTCCGGTGTCGCACAGAAAACGACGACCGGAGAGAGTATCAGTGATGAACAGCAATTTTCCCGCGTTGCCGATCGCCATCGCGGCCGCGGGGTGCCCGTTAGACCCGTTCCTCGGTGGTCGCAGTGTCAGTTGTTGTTTGTTTTGTTGGGGAAAACTGCAGGGAGGGCGGCAACGCTTCGCTTTCGCGCCGAACTGTGCGTGGTAGAAACACAGCCCAGCAGGCTGACGAGCTGGGGCGGCGTCTGCGGGGGATGGGTGCCTCGTGGCGGCGCAGTACTGCCGAGTTACAGCGAAAATTTTGTCAGCCTCCGCAGCGAGTGTTGCGCAGTCTTCAATTTCAGATCTGGCCAAGGCAGCTTGTACCTGTTCAAGCAGTTGGCTGAGGAAAATCTCGCGGAATAGGAAACATTCCCGTTCTGAGCCCAGGAGTGTGAGCATTTGGCTCATCAACTCTGAAGGCTTGGAGTCCCCGAGCCCGGGCATAGCGAGTAATCGACGGGCGCGCTCCGATTTTGTGAGCCCGAAAACCTGCAGTAACCGCGCTTTAAGGGTTTCATACTTGTGCTCCGTTGGGGGGTTTTCGAGGAGGCTGACGATCCGAGAGGCGATAGAGCTGTCGAGTGCGGAGACCACATAAAGGTACTTGGCCTGATCCGCATCGATGTTCCTCAGGGCGAACTGGGCCTCGACCTGAATAAACCACGAGGGCGCTTGCTACTCCCAGAACTACGGTAGCTTTAGTGAAACGGCGTTTGCTTCCATGCTGTGCTCTTCTTTTGTGAAAACGTTCACAAAAACGGGGTCACCAATGTAGGAATTAACGAATTCCAACGAATAACGGAGATCGACACAAGAGAACAATTAAACAGGTCTTTACTCAACGGAGATGCCACAAGGACTGCCTGGGCAGCCCCATGGTTTGCGACGTGACGTCATCGCGTTTGCCCGCGATTTCCCGCGCTCTTAAAGGGGCCACGCCCCGTACATGCAAACTCTATATACAAAACACAGTAATGCCTAACACAATGGTACAGGTTTAGGCTGGCGTTAGAACATCGTTAAAGAGAATTATATACAGTTAGCCAGAGTCATTCAATGGTTCTGCCACACTGTCCCATTTATACCACTCACCCTCCCTAATGATGCAATTGGAGGAACCACAATGTGTAGGATTTGGATGCTCCTGGATTGGGGTGTCTTGTTTTTAGTTTCTCTTTCATGATATTCTGATAATTACAATTGTTATGATTCAATAGGAAAAGTGGCTCTTTTATATATTCTGAAAGGGACAATGGATACTTGTTGCTCAATTAACACTTCTGGGACGAAAGGTTACTGCGGATTAATTGAGGACAGCATAAAAGGTAATAACACGTTAAGGCAATAGCAGCAGAGTATATTCGTGGATGAAGCTCCATTTCAAAATATGCTAAAAATATTTTAAATTACTCCATTATTAAAGTTAGAAAATGACTGGAAGAGTTATGTGAAATATATCTCAAATTAATTGAACATAATTGGAACATATTTTTCAATTTAAAAAGAAGTTCCAAATTGCTTTCTGAGCATGGCTCAGTAACCTTACAGAAAATATTTTATTTTAAAATATAAAAAATGTAAAACAAAAAATGGTACTCTCAAAAATTTCTATTGATTTAAGATAATTGGCAAAAGAACCAGAGGGGAGATAAGAATTTTTTTATGCAGCGAGTTGTGATCTGGAATGCATTGCCTGAAAGGCTGGTGGAAGCAGATTCAATAGTAACTTTCAAAAGGGAATTGGATAAATACTTAAAAAGGAAAAATTTACAGGGCTATGGGGAAAGAGCAGGGGAGTGGGAGTAATTAGATAGCTCTTTCAGCCGGCACAGGCACAAGAGGCCGAATGACCTCCTCCTGTACTGTATGATTCTATAAGAAATTACCTTATTTCCACATGGCTTAGTAAGTAAGTGGAGCATGTGGTGTGGTTCTGAGCCATACACGGCAGAAAGTGCCTGTGTTAGTTGATCTCAACTGGGACAGCTGTTAGCTACTTCATAAGAACGTAAGAAATAGGAGCAGGAGTAGGCCATTCGGCCCCTCGAGCCTGCTCCGCCATTCATGGCTGATCTGATCTTGGCCTCGACTCCACTTTGCTGTCCATTCCACATAACCCTTGACTCCCCTGCAGCTGAAATATCTGTCTATCTCCGCCTTGAATATATTCAATGACTCAGCTTCTTGTCATTTAGCGATGACAGCATGGACACAATGGTCAATTGACCATTCAGCTATGGAGGTGAAAAATCAACTAGGGTTCCCACCAATGCTCCTGTCAAGCTGCGCGGCTGCGCTGGAGGTCGCACACAGGCCGCTTAGCGGCTTCACAGTGGAAAAACCGCGCATGTGCGGAAATTTGAACGGGCCACGCAGCCCGTTAAAGGGGCCGCATATCCAAAACAAATTAGCGGGAACGAAAGTGTGTCTCCTCCCCCCTCATCCCCGGCAAAGTTAAACACTTGGGAATGTCAAGTGGAGACAGGACTAGCTTTGGCTGTGATTCTACTGTCATGTTGCCTGTCAAAACCCACTGTCAAGGTTCACACCTGAAGGATGATTATTCATGTAAGGTACTGGAGTGTTGGATCTCACCTGTGCAACTGTACCCCAGTAAAAATCAGCATCTTCACAAGAGGAGAGAAAGAAAAACAAAAAAATGCTGGAAACACTCAGCCGGCCAGAAAGCATCTGCGGAGAGAGAAGCAAAGTTAACAAACATTTCTGTTCAGTGACCTTTCATCAGGGCTGGAGGAGAGAATGTCGGATAAAAGAAAGCAGGTATTTTTCAGTGCTTCTTGTAATTTAGCGACGACATCATGGTCACAATAATGTATATTTTGTGCGTTTACTGCATTGTAAAATATTTATATCGTGCCATTTTGAATCTGGACCAGGGCTGCGTATTCAGTCCGTGTGGGTCACTTGTATCACTCCTTATATTAGTAGAGGCTCATTGTAGATTCAAATGCTGTGATGCGCTCAGAGATGTTACAACGCTCCCACCCAATTACACAGCTGAAGACAAGCAGCCATTCATTTTAACCAGCGACAGAAGAGTTTAGGGAATTATTTGTTTTAAATGAATGAAGTGTCAAAGACATTGTTCTAATGCAGCCTTTCAGTAAGTGTGTATTGAAATTCCCATTACTGAACAGTACTTTAGGCCTGGAATAGGTTTTGGGAAACTTGTCCCAATGTGGATCTATTTGAATGTCCCTGAATGTTCTTTGTTCACATCTGTGTTACAGTCAAAGAATTCAAATCTGAATCTGACATTAGGAAATCACAAAAAGTTGCAAACTTCTTTGCGGGCGAATTTTCAGTCATCTCTGCTGTGGCTTGCAGTCCATTCTTTCAGCTAGGCGATTCATTTTTTCTTCTCCCTTTGGGAAGTCTTCTTTGTTAAACTGGTATATTAGTGCAAGTGGTTTTAATCCTTGTAGATTCAGACTCCCCTCCCCCACCCTGCCAATTTGTTAAGCTTGCAATGCACTCTTTTTAAATACACTTCCATGTACTGGGGGTACAAGCTTAGTCAAAATCCTTTCACATTATCTTGTATGATATTCTACAGCATCAAACTTCAGTATTTCCACAGCATGCAGACTCAGGGATTGTGGGGTGCTTTGTTCTAAAAGTGTTGCATGTAGTTCACACAACTGGAGGTTTATGGAGAAGATGATAGCAGCAAACTGTACTTGGCAAATTGTGCTGATTCTTAGGGTTCAATAAACGTTAAATGTTTGTGAGGGACACAGAGTGTTAGACCTTAGTTACATAGGTAAACATTTTGGTCAGCAGGCGTGGTTTTGCCGGCAGATTTGGGCGAAGCAGGGGCAGCAAAATAGCGGGTTTGTGCCTCCAGTAACTTGCCAGATTTGGCTCTCCGCCAGTGTTACTCACTCTCACACAAAAAACTGTCAGAGTTTCATTAGCCAGTGAAATATAATGCATTATAATACAGCCTTTAATTTTCTTGGTTTCCTGCCCAGTTCCTATCCAGCACCAAATACACCATTCAAAATGCCCATTAAAAAGCCAGCCAAGTTATCACCTGTCAGGAAGGGATCTCTTAAAGGAACGCTATCATTTTTTTTTAACCTACTAATCTATTGCAAGGTTTGAGGATCGCTTTCATACAAGTGCTTGTCTTGTCCTGTCCTTTGGCAAGCTCTACCCTTTGGATACCTCATCCAGGCCTATAATAACACAAGAGGAACATATGTTAGGACAGTGGGTCCAAGAGGCAATTTCAAACAGAGCTGCCCTTGTTTTTGAGCACTTGCATGACAGCGATCCTCAAACCTTGCAATAGATTAGTAGGCTCAAAAAAGTGATAGTGTTCCTTTAAGAGATGTTTTTGTGCTTGTGTGTCAGCGATGGACGCATGACATAACAAGAGCGAGACGATACTAGCCCTGAGGTTGTGTGAGGCCTCATGCTTCACCTTCCTGCAGCAAGAATATCCAGAGTGGCCCCCCGCAAAGGGATCAAGGGCTTGTAATTCCTGGGCTATCCTCCAGTTCAGGTAATTTCCCTTTCATTATGTATCATCTTGTCCTGCAAGCAGAAAAGTAGTTTTGAGATGTAGGTTTAAGGGGCACATACAATGACAGACATCCACCCAATTTACATCCCATCCTGTGTGTCAGTAACTGAACATGAATCGTGCAGGTAAGGAGGGTAGAATGGATATACTGTGTGTATGAACCCCTTTAATATTTCAGCGTGATAATAGTTTCTGATGTGAGCTACAACCCCTATGTGTGCCATGCATGCCTAGCATTATAAGGCTGTACAGAACCGTTGGACGGAGTAAGCAGCAAAATAGTAACAGGTTCTCCAAACCCGAGACCGATACTTGCTCTGAGCAATTGCTGGCATAATTTGCGTGTGAGCCTGGACAGTGACTCTCATTAGGCTATTCAACCACAGACTGTACCACAGTTCACCACAAGCCGAATCCTGTTTTCACCCGAAATTCACAGCTGATCAGGAGCTCTGGCTGATCTTTTCTCTTCATGTGCCAGCACCATTTGTCTTGTTGGGAGGGTTGTTCCCATAATAGAATGAATTAAATTCTTGAATAGGCTATAATTTTGCACTTTGTTATATAACATATTATTAGCGACGTACAGGATTAATTTTCCAAACTTCAAATGAAAGATGGGAATATTTTGAAAATTGAAAATGTATTTTAGTAATGAAAAAAAGTTAACCTAGCACTGTTCAAACCTGTAGCCATTTTCTGGAAAGTATCTTTGAAAGGTCAGGTGCTAAAACATGTACCCGAAGGCAAACAAGTAAGATGGTGGGGATGCCCTCCTGCTTCTATCAGGTAGTGATGCTCTACCTCTTGATTTTATTGTCAGATAGTGAGAGTCTGATGAGAGACTGCTTGGAAACATGGGTGGCTGGTGGGGGGTGGGAATATCGCCATTTGCCTTTAAACATTCATTTATCTGCTTCACCCTGTTAAAATCCTTTCCCACGACTGATCCACTTATCGCTGCGAGAGATTTCCAATGGAGACAATTAACTCAGAGGCAGGGAAATAAAAATGCAACACCCAAAAATATTCTTAACATGGGATACTTTACACCTAAATAATTACACTTCTAAAATAACTTGGGATTCTCTAGAGTAAAACCAAAAGGAGGTTGAATATAATTATTTTGTTGAGCATTAAAATAGATAATTGGGCAACATTTAATACTTGGGGAAGAATTTTGTATTTAAATGCTCTGCTCGGGCGGGATGAACTTGCCTTTATATAGCGTCTTTCACAACCTCAGCACGCCCCAAAGTACTTCACAGCCAATGAAGTGCTGTTGAAGTGGAGTCACAGATATAATGTGGGAAACACAGCAGCTAATTTGCGCACAGCAAGCTCCCACAAACAACAGCGATATAATGACCAGATAATCTGATTAATAGTGATGTTGGTTGAGGGATAAATATTGGCCAGGACACCAGGGAGAACATTTTATACACCGAGTTGAACAACTTTTGCAGTTTCTGAACTAATTACAGAAGTTGCCATAGTATCGTCAGCCCTGTATCTGTTTCTGAATGATATGCGGCATTAGACATAATGACAGTGGTATCAGAAAAATCTATTGCTCAGATCCCCAGTTATCACTGCCATCATGTTCATTTTCTATTTAAAATAAATTCTAAAACATTTTTGCATGTAAAATAAAATCACACATACATGAACCATATGACACATTTAAGCCTTATTTCAACCTGGAAGCATCTACTTGTCCACTGGCAAACCTTCCTATTTTGGTCAAATGTTGTTTTGATAATGCTGTGAAGCACCTTGCGACCAACGTTCCTTATAAGCTCAATACAAAAGCAAAATACTGCGGGTGCTGGAAATCTGAAATAAAAACAGAAAATGCTGGTATGCTCCCTGAAATGTCGGTTGACATGAATCTTGTCATTCATGTGGAAATGACTTATGAAGTAATACTGGGCAGCCTGCTGGTGGCGCTGTCCAGGGAGAATATAAATACTTGGGCATGGGCCCAGCTTGTGCAGGACATTCTTTAACAGGAACCAGTGAAGGACACAACTAGATCTCCATGTTGAAAAACAGTTGATTAAAGCCTTGTTTAATACTCAGACCAAGTGCCCAGTAGTTTTCTTATGTCATAGGTCAGGGAGCATCTATGAAGAGAGAAACAGAGTTAACATTTCAGGTCAATGACCCTTCGTCAGAACTGGCAAAAGTTGGAGATGGAACAGGTTTTTAAGCATGTGTAGGGGCAGGGAGAGGGGGGAGGGGAAGAAAGAGCAAAAGGGAAGGTCTGTGATAGGATGGAAGGCAGGAGAGATTAAGAGACAAAAGGGATGATAGTGCAAGGCAAAGGGAGATGGTAATGGGACAAGTTAAGAAACAAAAGATGGTTGAAGATGAAGTGTAAATGGCAATGGCAGAATGATTGACAGCTGCCATGTGAGAGAGAAAAAAAAATAATGATAGGGGCAGAGGTTATGGTCTGAAATTGTTGAACTCGATGTTGAGTCCAGAAGGCTATTCACTATAAGCCCACTGATTCCCACAGCTACCTGGACTACACTTCCTTCCATCCCGCTTCCTGTAAAGACTCTATTCCATTCTCCAAGTTTCTCTGTCTCCCCCGCATCTGCTCTGATGATGCCACTTTCCATACTAGTGCTTCCGACATGTCTTCCTTTTTCCTCAACCGAGGATTCCCCTGTACCATGGTTGACACGGCCCTTGATCATGTCCGTTCTATTTCCCGCACTTCTGCTCTCGCCCCTTCCCCTCCCTCCCGGAAGCACGATAGGGTTCCCCTTGTCTTCACCTTTCACCCCACCAGCCTCCGCATTCAACGGATCATCTTCTGCCATTTCCGCCACCTCCATCATGATCCCACCACCAAACACATCTCCCCTTCACCTCCCCTTTCAGTATTCCAAAGGGACTGCTCCCTCCGCAACACCCTGGTCCACTCCTCTATCACACCTAGGGTTGCAAAATTCCGGGAATTTTTAAAAGAGGAAACTTTCCATGGGAATTTTTGGGAATTTATGGGAATTTTGGGAATTTTTAGTTTTTGTGCACACTGATGGTTTTTGTCTCTGACCCTTATATTATCTTTGTCATCAAAATAGACATACTGTTCCATACAAATAAAAACAGGCTTTCAAAACTTTATTTAGGTTATAATTTTGAACTTTATTGAACCCCCACAAAAAAGACCCATCTAAAATAAAATAAAAAGAGCGTCAGCTTATTTAGCCTGTAATTTGTCCTTATTTTGTCCCTTTGAGTCTTCTACTCATGAGTCTTCTGAGTCTTCTACTCATCATTGCTCCTCCTGATACTCTGACTCTGGCTCTGACGTATCCATTTCCTCCTCTGTGTCACTATCTAGCTGTGTGGTGGACACTTCTGTATCTGGCTCAATAAGTTGTAGGTTCGCCCGGATAGCCACCAGTTTCTCCACTCTCTTGTCAGTCAGCCTGTTGCGCACCTTTGTATGCGTATTCCCAAAAAGTGACCAGTTTCGTTCAGAGGCCGCTGATGAAGGTGGGATTTGGAGTATCACCGATGCAATGAGTGACAGGGCCTCAGATGCACAAAATCCCTTCCACCAGGTATGTGCACTGATATGCTTGCATGATTCCCATATCCCGTCCCCATTCCAAAGACCTTGCTTGGTAGAGAACTTTGCCAGACTTCCCAGAACTTTGCCCATGTCCACATTGAGGTGGTGTGAGAGGGTAGAAATCACACTGTAAGCGCTGTTGATCTGTTCTCCAGCAAGTATTGGGCTCCCAACATGCTTTGGGTCCAGCATGTACGCTGCAGCATGAATCGGCTCAACACAAAATTCTTGACGCGTCTGTATGAATTGAACAATTGCCTTCTCCTCTGCTTTGAGCAGCAGGGATGTGGCTAGGGCAATGCTGATTTGTTCTTTTAAATCAGCAAAATGCCTGAGAACATCTGACAAGACAGCGTCATCTCCTTCAATCTGAGCAATTGCAGATGCTACTGGTGAGAGTAGTTTAAGGCTGCTAACCACTCTCTCCCAAAACACATCATCCAGCAGTATTTTCTTGATGGTGGTTTCCATATCCCCAGACTGGGATATTACCATTTCTTGCAGTGACTCCTTACCCTCCAGAAGGCTGTTGTACATTATGACAACACCACCCCATCTAGTGTTGCTGGGCAGCTTCAGTGTGGTGTTCTTGTTCTTTGTCATTTGCTTGGAGTTGTAGGTTGCTGCAACTACCTGTTTTCCCCTGACATACTTAACAACTTGTTTGGCTCTCTTGTACAGTGTTTCCATGGTTCTCAAACCCATGATGTCCTTGAGGAGCAGGTTGAGCCCATGAGCTGCGCACCCAATAGACGTAATATGAGGGTAGGCCTCCTCCACTTGAGCCCAAGCAGCCTTTATATTTGCAGCATTGTCAGTAACTACTGCAAAGCCCTTTTGTGATCCAAGATCGTTGATGACCACTTTCAGCTCATCAACAATGTATGTGCCTGTGTGTCTGTTGTCCTTCGTGTCTGTGCTCTTGAAGAACACTGGGAGAGGAGTGGAGACGATGTAGTTTATGATGCCCCCCCCCTCGTACATTTGACCACCCATCTGAGATAACTGCAACACAGTCTGCCATCTCTATCATTTCTTTGAGCTTTCCTTGGACTCTGTTATACTCAGCTTCCAGCAAATAAGTAGACAAAGCATGTCTGGTGGGAGGACAGTATGCAGGGTGAATAACATTGAAAAATCTCTTCCAGTACATATTGGCTGTGTGCATGAGAGGTGAGCCTGTCACATATACAGCTCGAGCAAGGCACTCATCTGCATTTTTCTGGCTATGGTTATCTATTGTATCAAAGAACCTTTCAAGTGGGCCAGGAGTTGCTGATGATAAGGAGCCTGATGCTGAATGTGAACCATCATCTTCTTGAATGGAAGAAGAGGAACTCTGGGCTGACTGCTGTGAGCTTTGAGTGAAGTTGTTGCATTTGGATAAATGCTGCTGCATCTTTGTGGCATTCTTTACATATGGCTTTGTACAGTGTCTGCACATGTACACATTCTTTCCATATTTAATGCCTGGGGTAAAATGCGTCCACACATCCAACAGTAAATGTGGCATTGTTCTATGCAGAGAAATAAAGGGCATTCATCTCTGTGTCGAACTGCAGTCGATCAGCACGATTGCAACAGGGTGAGTAAATTTTTCCTGATGCTCCATGTGATGGAAGCATGACCTGTGCATGCATGACGCTACATCACCAATAGAGGGAGCTAATCGCTCATCCAACCAATCAGGACACATTTGTTCACAGTCACACACAAAACTTGTAATTATTAAAACAAGCCAAGTAAGAAGATAAACATATATTGATTAAGAAATTCCTTAATAATTAAGATTCCATCTCTAAGTAATTTTAAGAGAGGACCTGCGAAAAAAAATGAAAGAAATACAAAAAAAAACAATATTATGCTAGCATGTGCTTTTTTGGGCAAAATTCCCAAGCTAAACTTCTTGTGGAAAATTTCTGGAAATTTACCGGAAACTTTCCACCCCTTCGCAACCCTAATCACACCCCTTCCCCTTTGCCCAGCACCTTCCCGTGCAAGTGCAGGAGATGCAACACCTGCCCTTTTACCTCCTCCCTTCCCACTGGCCAGGGCCCCAAACACTCCTTCCAGGTGAAACAGCAATTTACTTGTACTTCTTGCAATTTAGTATACTGTATTCGCTGCTCACGATGCGGTCTCCTCTACATTGGGGAGACCAAACGCAGATTGGGTGACCGCTTTGCGGAACACCTCCGTTCAGTCCATAGAGTGACCCCGAGCTTCCGGTCACCTGTCACTTTAATTCTCCGCTCCACTCCCACTCTGACCTCTCCGTCCTTGGCCTCTTGCACTGTTCCAATGAAGCTCAACGTAAGCTCGAGGAACAGCACTTCATCTTTCGATTAGGCACTTTACAGCCTTCTGGACTCAACATCGAGTTCAACAATTTCAGACCATAACCTCTGCCCCTATCATTAACGTTAACTCTGTCTTTCTCTCTCTACAAATGCTGCCTGTCCTGCTGAGTATTTCCAGCATTTTCTGTTTTTATTCCTTATAAGCTGTGCAGCCACACAGGTCTCTGCAGGTCCAGCACAGCCTGGACTAGCTTTTCCAATGATAAATTTTGCGCGTGTGTGAAGCTGTGAATGGGCCGCACAGCCCCTTAAAGGGGCCGCGCACCCAAAAAAAATTAGGGGGAACATTGCTTGGGATGTTTCACTATGTTAAATGCGCTATTATAAATGCAAGTTGTAGTTGACACATTTCAGAGATTGACCTCATCTTGTCTACACTGTGGCCATGTTAATCTTAACCCTTCTGGCTTTCAATTGGCTTAAAAAGAAGGATTCTCACTTGCTCCCATCTCCAAAATAGTTGGTGGTAGAAAGGAGGAATAATATAGGAAAAAGGGTAACAGATAGAAAGAAAGATTGAAGTTAAGCTGATAAAATGGAAGAGAGAATGGAGGAAAGGGATGTTAGGGCAAGCAGAAGTGAAGTGTTTTATTTAAAAAGTTAAATTGTATTTTTAATATTTCTATTAGCTAACAGAGTTAATATTGCAGTGAGGGTTACTCCTGAAGATTTATTCGCTTTAAATTGACAGATTCAAAGAGGCTGGAATTTATCTGGACTTGCCAGCAATCTAAGGGTTAACATGGTGGCACATTCTGATAATGGATATGGAAACCAAAAGTGTTCCTTTTATAACTAAAGACAACATAGGAAACAAACACTACTCCAAGCTGAAACCCTGAAAAGGTAGTAAATACTGCGCAATGGGTCTGACCACATCACATTAGAACAAAGGTTAATGGCTCAAACAGTGTGTGTTCAGGTAAGCCAATAAAAAGGACTGGAGGTGTAGGTTATGTTTAAACAGCTTAGAACTTTTCCCCTGGTTCAAAGATAACAAAAGATGTATTCTGCATGAATAAGTCACACACACACAAAAGAGAACTTATAAAAAGTATGCAGCCTTGTGACCTGGCTCGTGCAGACTTCAGCTGTATATTGCAGTGAGTGTGGGTTGTAATAAGGCATACCACATTATCTCTTAATACATGTGACAATTATACTCAAAAGAGAGGCATTTTGACTTGAGAAAGTTGAAAGAATGGGGTCTTGTTTTGAAATATTATGCGCTGGACCCTTGTGTAGGTGGATGGCAGTGGACTAGAAGGAAACATTATCTCTTGAGGCAAGTTCAAATTCATTACTGTACATAAAGCCAAACACGCACAAGCTGAAGCTTTCATTAAATTATTCTTTACTTCTTTAACTTATTGTACAACAAGTGCACAAAGGGAACTGTCTTGTTCTCTGTATTCCAGCCAATGACCCATTTTTTTTTAAGATCAGGGTTATAAAGTTCAGATTGGCATGTACACTGCATATTAGACCCCTGCACGACCAGCTGCCTCCAACGTGCTGAATACTGTAAGTCACATTTCATTAACATGCCCCGGGACATTTCATGCACATAGCGACATTCAGGAATGCACATTGCTAAGCATGTTGCTAGTTTTCAACTTAGTTCAATCTTACTACAGTTATACAGGGCCTTGGTGAGACCACACCTGGAGTACTGTGTGCAGTTTTGGTCTCCTTACCTAAGAAAGGATATACTTGCCATAGAAGGAGTACAGCGAAGGTTCACCAGACTGATTCCTGGGATGGCAGGACTGTCGTATGAGGAGAGATTGGGTCGACTAGGCCTGTATTCACTAGAGTTTAGAAGAATGAGAGGGGATCTCATTGAAACATATAAAATTCTGACAGGGCTAGACAGACTAGATGCAGGGAGGATGTTTCCCCTGGCTGGGGGGTCTAGAACGAGGGGTCACAGTCTCAGGATACGGGGTAGGACATTTAGGACTGAGATGAGAAATTTCTTCACTCAGAGGGTGGTGAATCTGTGGAATTCTCTACCACAGAAGGCTGTGGAGGCCAAGTCACTGAATATATTTACGAAGGAGATAGATAGATTTCTAGACACAAAAGGCATCAAGGGGTATGGGGAGAGAGGGGGAATATGATATTGAAATAGAGGATCAGCCATGATCATATTGAATGGCGGAGCAGGCTCGAAGGGCCGAATGGCCTACTCCTGCTCCTATTTTTCTATGTTTCTATGTTTAGTTGTGACTAAGGCATTATAGGGCGATAATATTAACAGAAGTTTACACACAGTGAAAGATTTGAATACTCCTAGGTCAGGTATGCACAGGCTAGATAAAAATAAAGCATTCTCTACATTACCTTTCTACAATGCTGAACTCCACCCTGTTACAGAAACAGTATTTCTATTATGAAGTTCTCAATCCTTGCTACCTGCAATTGAGATTGTAGAATCATTTCTACCTGCACACCTCTCAAATAAATTCTGTTAGTATTGCAAGACACGTTTATAGAACGTATAGCCTATTTTTTAATTACAGATATTTGAGGTGCACTTTTCAAATCAAACAGCACTGAATGCTCAACGCCATGCAGCGCCATATGAACACTCTCGACCGCTCTCTTCAGCAGCACCGACGCACTCTTTCTCAAAGCTGTCCGGGTCCACAGTTTCATTTCATCCTTCGACTCATCTGATGCTTCAACAAAAAACTTTTTTTCTTCCTTTCTGATGTCAAGGATCGCAAGCTTCATCAACTCTTGGACACAAACGCCCCTCCGGAACCTTCTTCCCCTTCACTTTCCTCTGACCTCATCCCTTCTTCCAATCTCACCCCCTGCCATGTTTTCACTATCCCCTCTGACCTTCCCCTCTCTGACCCTGAACAATCAGTCCTCAGCAAAGGCCCGAGCTTCATCCCCTTACGCCCCCATCTCAATGAATTGCGAGCCCGGCACGACGCTGAGCTCTTTTTTTGTCACCTTCGTCTCCCTGCCCACTTCTTTGGCCAGGAGTCTTCCCCCCGCACAGCTGACCCTTTCTCCTGCTTTCAAAATTCTCGTTCTACCTGGACCCCTCCCTCTGGCCTCTTACCCTCTCTAGATCTTTTCATTGCCAACTGCCGATGTGACATCGGCCATCTCAATTTCTCTGCTCCCCTCTCTCACTCTAACCTACCTCCCTCTGAACTTGCAGCACTCTGTTCTCTCCGACCCAACCCTAACATTATCATTAAACCTGCTGATAAGGGTGGTGCTGTTGTTGTTTGGCGAACCGACCTCTACCGTGTGGAAGCTGAACGCCAACTCTTCGACTCATCCTCTTACCTCCGCCTGGACCATGAACCCACTAGCAAACATCAAGCCATTGTTTCCAAGACTGTCACTGACCTCATCTCCTCTGGAGATCTTCCCTTCATGGCTGCCAACCTTATAGTCCCCCAACCCCGCACAGCCCGCTTCTACCTCCTTCCCAAGATCCACAAACAGGACTGCCCTGGTAGACCCATCGTTTCAGCCTGTTCTTGCCCCACGGAACTTATCTCTTCCTATCTTGACTCTATTTTTTCTCCCCTTTTCTAGTCTCTTCCCACCTACATTCACGACTCTTCCGACGCCCTCCGTCACTTTAACAGTTTCCAGCTTCCTGGCCCCAACCTTCTCCTTTTCACTATGGACATCCAATCCCTCTACACCTCAATCCCCAACAGGGCGGCCAGAGGGCGCGCCGCTTCTTCCTTGAACAGAGGCCCAACCAGTCCCCATCCACCACCACCCTCCGCCGCCTAGCTGAACTTGTTCTCACATTGAACAACTTCTCCTCTGACTCCATTCACTTCCTCCAAATTAAAGGTGTTGCTATGGGAACCCGCATGGACCCTAGCTATGCCTGCCTTTTCATGGGATATGTGGAACACTCTTTGTTCCAGTCCTACTCAGGTCCCCTCCCTCACCTCTTTTTCCGGTACATCGATGACTGTATCAGTGCCGTTTCCTGCTCTCGCCATGAACTAGATCATTTCATTCAATTTCCACCCTTCCCTCACTTTCACATGGTCCATCTCCGACTCTTCTCTTCCCTTCCTCGACTTCTCCGTCTCCATTTCTGGCGATCAGCTTTCGACAAACATCCACTACAAGCCCATTGACTCCCACAGCTAGCTGGACTACACTTCCTCCCACCCCGCTTCCGGTAAGGACTCTATTCCATTCTCCCACTTCCTCCATCTCCACCGCGTCTGTTCTGACGATGCCACCTTCCATACCAGTGCTTCTGACATATCTTCCTTTTTCCTCAACCGAGGATTCCCCTCTACTGTTGTTGACATGACCCTTGACCGTGTGCGTTCCATTTCCCGCACTTCTGCTCTCACCCCTTCCCCTTCCTCCCAGAACCATGATAGGGTTCCCCTTGTCTTCACCTTTCACCCTACCAGCCTCTACAGTCAACGGATCAACCTCCGCCATTTCCGCCCCCTCCAACGTGATCCCACCACCAAACGCATCTTCCCCTCACCTCCCCTTTCAGCATTCCATAGGGACCGCTCCCTCTGCGACACCCTGGTCCACTCCTCAATCACCCCTAACAGCCCTTCCCCTTCGCCTGGCATCTTCCCGTTCAAGCGTAGGAGATGCAACGCATGCCCTTTTACCTCCTCCCTTCCCACTGTCCAGGGCCCCAAACACCCCTTCCAGGTGAAAGAGTGATTTACTTGTACTTCTTGCAATTTAGTATACTGTATTCACTGCTCACAATGCGGTCTCCTCTACATTGGGGAGACCAAATGCAGATTGGGCGACCGCTTTGCGGAACACCTCCGTTCAGTCCGTAAGGGTGACCCTGAGCTTCCAGCCACCTGTCACTTTAATTCACTGCTTCACTCCCACTCTGATCTCTCTGTCCTCGGCCTATTACATTGTTCCAATGAAGCTCAACGTAAGCTCGAGGAACAGCACCTCATCTTTGGATTAGGCACTTTACAGCCTTCTGGACTCAATATTAAGTTCAACAATTTCAAACTATAAACCCTGCCCACATTTTTCATGCTGGAAGATTTTGCCATTCCCGTTTGCAACATTTTACCTTTCCTGCCTCTTGCATAAACACAGTATATTCCTTCAATTCCTTCCTCCCCTCCCCGCCCCCCTACACACCCCATCTCTGCACCTGCTTAATATTTGTTACATCTCCAGCTTTTTCCAGTTCTGATGAAGGGTCCCAGACCTGAAACGTTAACTCGATTTCCCTCTCCACGGATGCTGCCTGGCCCGCTGAGTGTTTCCAGCGTTTTCTGTTGTTATTTCAGATTTCCAGTGTAGTGTATGTACCTTTAAGAGGAACTATGTTTTTGAAGCCCTTGTATACTGTAGTACCAGTAGTGACCACGCGGGTATATAAGCCTGTGTAGCGTCTTGTGTTGTTAGTTCATCTCCAGACTTTGTTCAGTAAACACTTGTTAAATCAACTCCTGCATTCCGTGTCTCCATTAACACACGGATCTAACAGTGGCGACGAGTTAGAAACGAACTTACCTGCAATTCGGCAGCACCTCAAGGGGATCGATTCCTCAGACGAAGGTCAAAGCCAGAAGCAAGAAAAAAAAAATAACTCGAAGAAACTCGAAAACGAGGTCCAGGCTTGGTCTCCAGTCTGTGGTTTCCCCAGCTAAACGGGCTGGTGGCAGGTAGTGCACTGATCCTTCCTGGGCTGCGGCGGGCTAGAGCTCGATCGGGTGGCTCTGCAACGGGGCCGGGCAGCGAGTCGGGAAGCAGAAGCAAAGAGAGAGAGAGGGTGGAGCACTCAGGGCGCGGCCGGTGCTGCAAAGCAGGTCGGCGTTCGGACCGAGCAGAGGGAGGGGAAAGTCCCAGAGGGTCCGCTCCACGACGGGAACGGTTCTCCAAGTAACGGAGAAACTATTGAAGAGATATATAAAAAAAATAGAAATACCGCAAAAAGCTGCAGGTCGCAACGGGAACCGCGGAGAACAGCATTGGCAGCAGCGGCAGCAGCGGGAAAGCGTGGGAGGCGCCATCTTAACTCGGCGGGGAAGAAAGAAAAGCGCGGGAAGCGCCATTTTAGATTTTCAAGATGCCGAAGACTGGCAATATTACTGCTTTCGATAGTGATATAGAAGATTGGACCACATATGTGGAAAGAGTGGAGGTATATTGCAAGGCGAATGAAGTAGCGGATGATAAAAAGGCATCGGTACTTCTAAATCTGATGGGCGCAAGGACATACGGGCTGTTATGAAACTTGATCACTCCAGCCAAACCGATGGACAACAATTTTAAGGAGATTGTTGATACCTTACAGGAGCACTTAAACCCAACACCGCTGCTGATAGCGGAACGATTCAAATTCTTCAGGAGGAATCAGCACAAGAATGAAAGTAACGCTGATTACCTCACCGAATTATGAAAGCTGTCAAAGCACTGCCAATTTGGGGCAGGACTGGCAGATTCTCTACGAGACAAATTCGTCTGCGGTCTCCTAAGCGAAGGAACACAGAAAAGACTACTTTCTGAGAAAGATTTGACACTGGACAAGGCTTTCAGTGTGGCTGTATCATACGAAGCAGCAGCAAGAGGAGCTGCAGAGATACAGCAAAAGCCACAGGACTTTGGCACCCATGAAATGACACAGGGTTGAGAGATGTTATCGCTGCGGCAGATCCACCCATGACCAGAAGGACTGCTGGTTCAAGGACAAAGCATGCAGGCAATGCGGAAAGATGGGACACATTGCACGTGTATGCAGATCTGGAAAGAAATCCGCTGACAGTAAAAAGGTCAATAAGGAAAAGTACAGAAAGGTACAAATGATGACGGACAGTAGCTCCGAAGACCAGAAGAGCGATAGCGACTCCGGAAACAAGAGACTAAGCTGTCTCAAATTAAATAATGTAATTGCCAAAGAAGATTACCAGACCATTTGAGTTACCCTCACGATAGTGGGGTCCCCAGTCAAAATGGAGCTAGATACAGGATCAGCTCTGACCGTCATGAGTCGACGGGATTACGAGCGGCTATTTCCGCATATACCTTTGAAAGACACATCCATTGTCTTGAAGACATATACGGGGCAGAAAGTATACCCCAGAGGGAAAATAAGGGTGCCTGTTGTATACAACAGCAAGGAAATACAGAAGTTGTATTTATACGTTCTGCAAGATGGTGGTCCACCGTTGTTGGGACATGAATGGATCAGAAAGATACGTTTAGACTGGCACTCCATTCAGGCACTGACGGTGACCAGTAAGAAAAAAAACGATGATGATGTCATACCTGGACGATTAAAAGAAATCTTGGCTAACGCCAAAGAAGTGTTTCACCAGGAACTAGGAACCCTGAAAGGCGCCATCGCCTCAATAAAAGTGGAAGATGCGGCAATTCCCAAGTTTTTTAAGGCAAGGCCGGTGCCATACGCAATTCGTCCAGCCGTCGAGGCAGAGCTGGAGAATTTGGAAAAAGCAGGCGTGTTATCCAAGGTAGATTGGAGCGAGTGGGCAACACCCATCGTCCCGGTCATGAAGAAAACGTTGAATAATGATAAATCTGAAGAACAGAGAAAAGTTCGCATCTGTGGGGACTTCAAGGTGACTGTAAACCCGGTTCTTCACACGGTACAGTATCCTCTTCCGAGGATAGAAGATATTTTCGCCTCACTATCCGGAGGGAAACGTTTCACCAAAATTGACTTAGCACAGGCATATCTACAGATGGAGGTTGAGGAGGCCTCTAAAAAGTATCTCACGATAAACACACACAAAGGCCTGTACCAGTACAATCAACTGGTTTTCGGAGTGGCATCAGCTCCAGCTATCTGGCAAAGAGCTATGGAGCAAGTCCTGCAAGGGATTCCGGGGACTCAATGTTACCTAGACGACATCCTTGTAACAGAAGAAAACGACAACGAGCACCTTGCCAATTTGGAGCAGGTGCTCACGAGGCTGAGAGAACGGGGCCTACGAGCAAATCGCCCCAAATGCGAATTTTTCCAGAAACAAATATCATATTGTGGCCATGTCATTAACGAAGAAGGGTTGCATAAGTCACCTGAAAAAATTGAAGCGGTCGTAAAGGCCCCAGCGCCTGAAAATGTCTCACAATTAAGGTCGTTCCTGGGATTAGTAAATTACTATCATAAATTTTTACCAAACTTGTCGACGGTTCTGCACCCGCTTAACGCACTGCTACAAACGGGAGTAGTTTGGAAATGAAGCGAAGACTGTAAACGTGCCTTCCATAAATGCAAAGGCTTGATCACGTCCAGGGAAGTGTTGGCTCATTACAACCCATCACTGCCAATCAGACTGGCGTGCGATGCATCCCCTTACGGCGTGGGAGCGGTATTATCGCATAGATTCCCTGATGGCTCAGAGCGGCCGATAGCTTTTGCGTCACGCTCATTGAACTCAGCTGAGCATAACTATGCCCAGATCGACAGGGAGGCACTCAGCCTGGTGTGGGGGGTGAAGAAATTCAACCATTACCTACACGGACAAAAGTTTACCTTGTTGACTGACCATCAACCCCTCGTCTCCATATTCAACCCTAAAAAGGGCGTTCCCATTATGACAGCGCAAAGGCTACAGAGGTGGTCCCTTTTCCTAGGGGCACACCAATATGACATAGAGTACAAAGGAACAAAACAGCATGGGAATGCTGACGGGTTATCGCGCCTACCGTTGCCAACGGTGGAAGAGGCGCCTACAGTGGACCCAGTGGAGATATTCCACTCGACCATAGTGGAATGTCTACCGGTGACAAATTCTACCATTGAAAAGGAAACGCGAAATGATCCGACTCTCTCACGAGTCTACGATTTAATGGTGAAGGGATGGCCAGCACATGGCGAACCACTGTTGCCAGCATTCTCGCAAAGAAGGGAACAGCTGTCAGTGTGCCGAGGAACCTTGATGTGTGGATCCAGAGTGGTGATTCCACCCAAACTCAAGGATAAAGTGCTAAAGGAGCTTCACGAGGGGCATCTGGGTGGAGTGAAAATGAAGAACTTAGCCAGAGCGTTTGTGTGGTGGCCAGGTATCGATGGAGACATCGAAGAAATGACCAAGAGCTGTCTAGGATGCCAGAAGGTCCAAAACACCCCACCACAAGCCCCTCTACATCCATGGGAGTGGCCCTCATCTCCATGGCAAAGGGTACATATCGACTTTGCTGGTCCATTTATGGACTCAATGTTCTTAATCGCGGTGGATGCACACTCCAAGTGGCCGGAGGTAATAAAGATGTCCTCCACCACCACGGAAAAAACCATCACAGTATTAAGGACCATATTCGCCAGGAATGGGCTGCCTGAACAGATCTGTTCTGATAATGGACCGCAATTTGTATCCGAAGAATTCAGGAAGTTCTTAAAAAAACAATGGGGTTAAGCACTACACGTCCGCCCCATACCATCCCGCCACCAATGGATTGGCTGAAAGGTTTGTCCAGACCTTCAAGAAGGCCATAAAGGCCATGGGTAACAAAGACATAAATCTACAACATAAGGTAGATAACTTCTTGTTTGCATACAGGAATGCAACACATGTGGTTACAAACCAAACCCCCGCCATGATGTTTTTCAATAGAAGACTAAGATGCCGGCTGGATTTGGTCAAGCCAAACGTCAGAAGGGACGTAGAGAACCAGCAATTTCAAAGCATGAATGAAAGGCCAACTAGAACCTTCCAGATAGGTCAACCAGTTTTGGCCCAGGACTACCGTACCGAGAAATGGCAGCCTGGAACTATTTGCACACGACTAGAACCGCTGATGTATACCGTGGACATTGGAGAAAGCATAATAAGGCGCCATGCTGACCAGATCATAGAGTCATCCGAAAAGGGACAACCTACACCACAACTCTATACGCCTAGTGATGAAGCAGAGATACCCATAGTATCTACCTCCGATCCGGTGATACTGGAACCAGATGAACCCAACACTGGCATTGAAGCCGAATCGACCTTGCCAAAAGAACCTACTACACCACCGAGGCGTTATCCGGACCGAGTCAGGAAGCCTCCAGAGAGACTGAATTTGTAATTGATTAACTTCAGCAAATGTGTATATTATTGTTCTTGTAAAAATGTTATTTAATGATTACTTAAAATGTTATGTACTATTTATCTAAAAGGGGAGGAATGGTAGTGTATGTACCTTTAAGAGGAACTATGTTTTTGAAGCCCTTGTATACTGTAGTACCAGTAGTGACCACTCGGGTATATAAGCCTGTGTAGTGTCTTATGTTGTTAGTTCACCTCCAGACTTTGTTCAGTAAACACTTGTTAAATCAACTCCTGCATTCCGTGTCTCCATTAACACATGGATCTAACATCCAGCATCCGCAGTATTTTGCTATTGTATTAGCACTGAATGATAGCTGTTGTCAGGAAACAGTACTGAGATATAAAATTAAAAGTGCACCTTGTTTATTCCCGTACTGAACAGAATAGTCATTTCCTGACTACCTCGTCAATTGCCTTCATTGTTTTAAAGAAACACCTCTTACCCTCATCTTCAGGGAATATAGCTCAAATTTCTCTCATCATAGATATGTCCCTTCATCCTAGGTAACAGTGTCATAAATTGTCAATGGATTTTCTCCAAACTCAGTATATCCTTCATAAGGTGGGGTGCCAAATACTGAACACAAATATGAAGGCAGACAGCATTCTGTACGATTGCAGTATTCTGTATGGGGAAGCACGCTGAGTAAAGGTATATAGGGGTCCAAGGACATTAGTCACTTAAAGCTACCTTGCAGGTGCAAATATGTAATGGGA
Source organism: Somniosus microcephalus (assembly GCF_052327205.1). Lineage (NCBI taxonomy): Eukaryota > Metazoa > Chordata > Chondrichthyes > Squaliformes > Somniosidae > Somniosus > Somniosus microcephalus. The sequence goes on along the minus strand of NC_141006.1, from coordinate 40,526,081 downwards.
TGCTGTGTTCCGTATATCCTCCCACTTTCAGGAGTTTCATCTTTGTTCACTAGTAGCACTCTTGGCCGAGTCAAAATGATGGGGATTCAAGCCTCTACTGGATGAGCTCGTCACCTAAGCTGACATGCGAGTGCAGTATTGAAGGAGTGCAGCATTGTCGGAGATACGGGCTGGATTTTCATTGAGTCGTCGGGACTACAACGTTTGAGGTTGTCGTCCCACCTCCATGATATACCTATCAATTCATCCAATGAAAAGCGACGAGTTAAGAAAGTAACTATAGGTTTTTATTGGCTAAATAACAGAGCCCACCCTCGTGGGTGATCGGATACAACAAGGAGGAATGCCAGCCAGTCGACTACCTTTATACCTGGGCAGGTAGGTGGCGTCATGGGCGGAGTCAGCAGTGGTCAGCCCAGGTATAGCAGCGTGACAAGAGGCGACCTCGTATAGTGATACAACAGTGTGAACAGTGATAACCATAGAGTAACGATATAACAGTGATAGCTATAGTGTAACGATAGTGAACGATAAAAGTGGTTTACCACATTCACCCCTTGTTTAGATTTGAGTCCGGCGGGGTGAAGTGTACTACCAATTCTGGTATGTCAGTCTGTCCGGAGGCCTCGTAAGCCTTCCTGATCGTCGCAGCGGCGGTGTTGCATTATCCGGTGTTAATGCTGGTGTCTGCGTGGTCGGCGAAGGCTCGTGGGGTTCCGGCATGCCATCTACCTGGTCTGGAATTGGGGGGGTGGTGGGGGGGGGTGAAGGTGGTGTCTCCGGAGTGCCCGAGGGTGCGAGGTCTCGTAAGGAAACTGTGTCCTCCCGCCCGTCTGGGTATGCCACATAGGCGTACTGGGGGCTGGCGTGCAGGAGGTCCACCCTCTCGACCAGGGGGTCCGTTTTATGGGCCCTCACGTGCTTTCGCAGCAAGACGGGCCCCGGAGAGGTCAGCCAGGTTGGTAGCGTGGTTCCCGTAGTCGACTTCCTGGGGAAAGCAAACATTCGTTCATGGGGGGTGGCGTTGATGGCAGTGCAAAGTAGTGACCGGGTGGAATGCAGCGCTGCCGGGAGGACGTCCTGCCAGCGGGAGGTTGGGAGGCCCTTAGACTTTAAGGCTAAGAGGACGGCCTTCCATACCGTCGCGTTTTCTCTTTCTACCTGGCCATTCCCTCGGGGGTTGTAGCTGGTGGTCCTGCTTGCAGCAATGCCTCTCGCTAGTAGGAACTGACGGAGTTCCTCGCTCATGAAGGAGGAGCCCCGGTCACTATGTATATAGTTTGGGAACCCGAACAAGGCGAAGAGGTCGTTCAGGCATTTAATGACCGTGGTACTGGTCATGTCTGGGCAGGGGAAGGCAAAGGGGAAACGGGAGTACTCATCAACAATGTTGAGGAAGTACACATTACGGTCAGAGGACGGGAGGGGCCCCTTAAAGTCGATGCTCAGGCGCTCGAAGGGGCGGGTGGCCTTGATCAGGCTTGCTCTGTCCGGCCTAAAGAAGTGCGGTTTGCACTCGGCACAGGTCTGGCAGTTCCTGGTCATGGTCCTGACCTCCTCGATGGAGTAGGGCAGGTTGCGGGCCTTAATGAAGTGGTAAAGTCTGGTGACCCGGGGTGGCAGAGGTCGTTGTGGAGGGTCTGAAGTCTATCACTTTGCGCGCTGGCGCATGTAATTCGTGACAGAGCATCGGGGGGTTCGTTCAGCTTACCTGGCCGGTACAAGATATCATAATCGTAGGTGGAGAGTTCGATTCTCCACCTCAAGATCTTGTCATTCTTGATTTTGCCCCTCAGCTTGTTATTAAACATAAAAGCGACCGAACGTTGGTCGGTGAGGAGGGTAAATCGTTTGCCTGCCAGGTAGTGCCTCCAGCGTCGTACCGCCTCCACAATCGCCTGGGCCTCCTTCTCGACCGACGAGTGTCGGATCTCAGGGCCCTGTAGGGTCCTTGAGAAGAAGGCCACCGGTCTCCCCTCCTGGTTAAGGGTGGCGGCTAGGGCGAAGTCGGATGCATCGCTCTCGACTTGGAAGGGGATGGACTCATCCACTGCGTGCATAGTGGCCTTGGCAATGTCTCCCTTAATGAGGGAGAAGGCTGCGCACGCTTCCTCCGTAAGGGGGAAGGATGTGGACTTCATGAGGGGTCTGGCTTTGTCCGCATAATTGGGCACCCATTGGGCATAGTAGGCGAAGAGCCCCAGGGTTCTCTTCAGTGCCTTTGGACGGTGGGGGAGGGGTAGCTCCATGAGGGGGCGCATTCTTTCGGGGTCGGGGCCGATGACTCTGTTCTCTACTACACAGCCGAGGATGGCAAGGCGCGAGGTGTTAAACACACATTTATCCTTATTGTAGGTGAGGTTCAGCCGTTGGGCCGTACGGAGGAATCTCTCCAGATTAACGTCATGGTCCTGCCGGTCGCGGCCGCAGATGGTGACGTTATCTAGGTAGGGGAACGTGGCGTGCAGCCCGTTCTGGTCAACCATCCGGTCCATCTCCCTTTGGAAGACCGAAACCCCGTTGGTGACGCCGAAGGGAACCCTAAGGAAGTGGTAGAGGTGGCCGTTCACCTCGAAGGCTGTATACTGGCGGTCCTCAGGGCGGATAGGGAGTTGGTGATAGGCCGACTTAAGGTCGATGGTAGAGAATACTCGGTATTGTGCAATCTGATTGACCATATCAGATATGCGGGGAAGGGGGTATGCGTCCAGCTGGGTGTACCTGTTTATGGTCTGGCTGTAGTCGATGACCAGGCGGTTTTTATTGCCGGTCTTAACGACCACGACCTTGGCACGCCAGGGGCTGGTGCTCCCCTCGATGATGCCCTCCTTCAGGAGACGCTGCACCTCAGAGGTAATGAAAGCGCTGTCCCCGGCGCTGTACCGTCTGCTCTTGGTAGCGACGGGTTTGCAGTCGGGGGTGAGGTTAGCGAACAGGGAAGGTGGCGGGACCTTGAGGGTGGATAGGCCGCAGGTGTTACGCGGTGGGCGGTTTAAAATCTGCTGGTTGTCGACTGTGAGTGGGGGGAGGGGTCCGCCGTATGCTAGCGTGACGCTTTGGAGGTGGGATTGGAAGTCTAGGCCTAGTAGCACGGTAGCGCATAGCTGGGGCAGGACGAGGAGTTTAAAATTTTTATACTCCGTACCCTTAACCGACAGGGTCACAACACAGTAGCCGCTGATGTCTGTGGCGTGTGACCTCGATGCCATCGAGATCCGGTTGCGCGTTGGCAGGACAGGGAGGGAGTAGTGGCTCACCGTGTCTGGGTGGATGAAGCTCTCCGTGCTTCCGCTGTCGAACAGGCAGGTCGTGGCGTGGCCGTTTACTTTGATGTCCATCATCGACTTGGACAGGTGATGCGGGCGGGCCTGGTCCAGTGTGACGGAGGCTAGTGTATAGCTGAGCGAGTTGTTGTAGTCTGCGGTTGAGGCGGTAGTCGGGTCTAGAGGCACGGTGGCAGTCGGGCGTGGTGGGTAAAATGGCGTCTCCCACGAGGTTGGACAAAATGGCGGAGAAGATGGCTGCCCCCATAACTCACATGAGGCACTGCTGGTGTCGGTTGCCTGTATCAAAGATGGCCACCCCCATGACTCACATGTGGGGATGCTGGCCTCTGTTGCCTTGAAGGAAGATGGCCGCCCCCACAGCTCGCATGAGGCACTGCTAGCCTCTGATGATCCACCCCTGCAGGCCTTAGCGAAGTGGCCTTTCTTCATGCAGGTTGAGCAGGTAGAGTTCCTGGCTGGGCAGCGCGACCTCGGGTGTTTCGCCTGGCCGCAGAAGAAGCAGCCGGCGGCCCGATCGCGGGGGTCCGATGTCGGAGCCGATACCGGGGGTGGCGGTCTCGATCGGGTCCGGGACGCCGACGCTGAGGTAGGTCCCAGGGGGGTTGCTGCGGGGGGTATTGCGGTCGGGGTCGGTCCCAAGTCCCAGGGTCGCGAGTTACAGTACCTTGAGTATGCCTCGAGGTCCCGATGGGCCACCTCTAGAGAGAGAGCGAGGGCTGCAGCTTTGTCCAGGTCGAGGTCCCTTGCTTCCAGTAGTCTTTGCCGTGAGTAGTCGGACCGCAGGCCTTTCACGAAGGCATCGCGGACATTGTCTTCAGTATTTTCTGCCGCCGTTACCGCTTTAAAGTTACAGTCTCTGCCGAGTGCTTGTAGCACCCGTAAAAATTCCTCCACGGGCTCTCCTGGCTGTTGCGGGCGGGATCTTAGGAGGTGTCTGGCATACATGGAATTTACCGGGGTTTGGTACTGTCTTTTCAGCCGGTTGATGGCGTCCTCGTATGTTTTAAGGTCCCGGATGAGTGCGAATACTTTAGGGCTCACTTGGGCGTTCAGAACTCTTAGCATGGATTTCTGAGGCACGCCGGATTCTCCCAGGTAGGCTTCGAAGTAGCTCAGCCAGTGTTCGAAGTCGAGGGCTGAGTTTGCTGCCTGTGGGTTTAGATCCAGGTACGGTGGTCTGAGGGCTCGCAGCCAGGCCGGCTGCTGTGGCTGGGCGTCTGGCTGGTCGCTTGGCTGGTCGTTTGACTGCTCAGTTGTCGACATTTTAAAATTTAGCCAATAAAATTGATATACCTATCAATTCATCCAATGAAAAGCGACGAGTTAAGAAAGTAACTATAGGTTTTTATTGGCTAAATAACAGAGCCCACCCTCGTGGGTGATCGGATACAACAAGGAGGAATGCCAGCCAGTCGACTACCTTTATACCTGGGCAGGTAGGTGGAGTCATGGGCGGAGTCAGCAGTGGTCAGCCCAGGTATAGCAGCGTGACAAGAGGCGACCTCGTATAGTGATACAACAGTGTGAACAGTGATAACTATAGTGTAACGATAGTGAACGATAAAAGTGGTTTACCACACTCCATCGACTTCTAGCCAACCCACGTGATTTTGACTTAATTGACCTTGTTGAGCCTGCCCAGCGGGCTCAGCAGGCCAATTAAGGGCCACCCGGCAACAGGTGACATCACAGATTGATATTTCATCTGTCAAGACCTTTTGACAGATAAAATATCAGCGTTTCACAGCTGTTTGAAGCTGTCAAACACTGACAATCTGTATTCTAAGTTAATTCCTTCCTCTCGGGCTGATTTAGAGATCTCCCCGGAACAGAAAGCTGAATGCTGCAATTTTTGACAGTTCGCAGCCATTCTGCTTTTTGTGCTGGTGAGATGATGGAGTCCCGAGACCTGAAGGAAGGAAGGCTGTAAAGGTAAGTAAAGGTTAGTAGAACTTCTTTAAACACTACACACACCAAACACACTTACCTTTGCACTCATGCACCCATCACTCACCTGAACACCGGACATCTCGGCCCCTCCAAGCCCTTCATCCCGACGGTCTGCCTCCTCTAACTTGGCGTGGTTTGGAGCCGTCGGGAATCCCACCCTTCAACATTAAAAATAGGGATTAGGCTAAAAACTGCCCGTTAACAGGCAGTTAATTGGCACTAATCCCCTTCCCGCCTCAGGGAGGCGGGTCCCAGTGCGGGTCGGGTACCCGCCTCCTTTGAAACTGGCATGGAGGCGGGTTGGGTACGGGATGGGTTCGGGACCCCTGATTTCAGGATTTTAAGCCCCCCACGTGCCTCCACGGTCCAATGAAAATCCTGCCCACTGTCTGTTGGGATGATTGTAAAAAATTTGCTTTGAGGAGCAGGGCCGTTATCCTGGTTACTACTAACCCTCAACCAACATCACCAAAAGCAGAGCAACTGGTCATTTATCTCACCTCTGAGTCAGAAGGTCGTGGGTTCAAGTCCCACTTCAGAGACCTGAGCACAAAAAACTAGTCTGATACTCCAGTGCGGTGCTAAGGGAGTGTTGCAGTCAGAGGTGCCATCTTTCGGATGAGACGTTAAACCGAGGCCTGCTCTCTCAAGTAGACGTAAAAGATCCCATGGCACTATTTTCGATGAAGAGCAGGAAAGTTATCCCTGGCATCCTGGCCAATATTTATCCCTCAATCGACATCACTAAAATAGATTATCTGGTCATTATCATTGCTGTTTGTGGGAGCTTGCTGCACACAAATTGGCTGCCGAGTTTCCTGCAATACAACAGTGACTACACTTCAAAAGTACTTAATTGGCTATAAAGCACTTTGGGACGTCCTGAGGTCATGAAAGGTGCTATATAAATGCCAGTCATTCTTGTTTCAGTTGTTGTTTATGGGACCTCATTGAATTTTTCGAAGAGGTAACAGAGAGTAGACCAAGGGTAATGCAGTAGATGTAATTTGTCTAGATTTTCAAAAGGCCTTCAGTAAGGTACCCCATAATAGACTGATGAACAAGGTCAGGGAAGAGAGAATTGGGGGCAAGTAGCAGAATGGATAACTAGTTGGCTTCAAGACAGAAAGCAGAGAGTAGGCATAAAGGGTAGCTATTCACAGTGGCAGAAGGTGGATAGTGGTGTTCCACAAGGATCAGCACTGGGACCACTGTTCACAATTTATATTAACAATTTAGACTTTGGAATCAACAACACAATTTCTAAATTTGCAGATGACACCACATTTTGGGGGGGGGGGGGGGGAGATAGTCAATACTGAGGAGGACAGCAACAAATTGCAGGAGGACATTAACAAACTTGCAGAATGGCCATATAATTGGCAAATGAATTTCAACACATAAATGGGAGGTATTACATTTTGCTAGGAAGAATAGCGAGGTCACATATTACTTGGAGGGTACGAGTCTGGGTGGGGTAGAGGAGCAAAGGGATCTCGGAGTACAAATACACAAATCACTAAAAGTAGCGACACAGGTTAACAGGGCCATAAAAAAAAGCAAACCAAGCACTAGGGTTTATTTCTAGAGGGATAGAATTGAAAAGTAGTGAAGTTATGCTAAACTTGTGTCGAACGTTGGTTAGACCACACTTAATAGTACTGCGTACAATTCTGGTTGCCATATTATAAAAAAGGATATAAAGGCACTGGAGAGGGTGCAGAGATTTACAAGGATGATACCAAAAATGCGAGGGTATACATATCAGTAAAGGATGAACAGGCTGGGTCTCTTGAAAAGAGAAGGTTGAGGGGTGACCTAATAGAGGTCTTTAAAATTATGAAAGGTTTAGAGTGGATACAGAGAGAATGTTTCCACTTGTGGGGAAGAGCATAACTAGAGGCCATCAATATAAGATAGCCACCAAAAATCAAATAGGGAATTCAGAAGAAACTTCTTTACCCAGAGGGTGGTGAGAATGTGGAACTCGCTACCATAGGGAGTGGTTGAGGCAAATAGTATAGATGCATTTAAGGGGAGGCTAGATAAGCATATGAGGGAGAAGGGAATAGAGGGTTATGCTGATAAGATGAGGAAAGACGGGAGGAGGCTCGAGTGGAGCATTAACGCCGGCATGGACTGGTTGGGCCAAAAGGCCTGTTTCTGTGCCGTATATCCGATGTAACCTTGATTTGTGCAAACAGGCTGCTGTTTACTACACTTCAAAAGCAGCTCATTAGCTGCAAAACACTTTGGAATATCCTGAGAACATTAAAGGTGCTATATAAATTCAAGCCTTTTTCGGGCATCCTGTGACAGAACACAGCATCCCATTACACCTTTGCACCTGCAAGGTAGTTTTAAGTGGCTAATGTGCCTGGATCCCCTAAATCCCTTTACTCAGTGTGATCCCCTTCTCACTCAGTGCTTTTTTGGCTTAATCAAAGAATACAGTATTAACTCTCCCAATTACTTTGTGCATAAATACACTTTAAAAAAAGGCAGTGCTTGGGAGGAACTTGTATTAAGAAAATGAGAATAGCCTATTAAATTTAACATACATATGCACAAGAATATCTTGACCTTGGGCAGCCTCATCATTCTTGTGTTGTGAAGTTTTGCACAACTATTCGAATGATGCATTCCATTCCCTAGGTTGCCCATGCAGTTACCAGAATAGGGCAGATCAGAATCTGCTGCCTCTCAGATGAGCAGCCTGCTGACATTCCGTGTAGTGCCTGTGAAACCATGCCTCAGTGTGCCTTCAGGTGAAAATTGTACAAAAGAAATCCCTGTAATTTTCACATTCTGGTCTCAGAATATTAGACTGGAATGAACTGCTGTTTTCATCTTCCAATATAATTCATCTATTTTTGAAATAGCAAACCCATCACCACCTGCTCACCTGTGTCGTCTGCTTACAATGATAATCAATTCGCACACTACATCCTGGTAAAACCAGCACATTTATCAAAATGATTACACAAAAGAGCTGCTAAATGATGAATTACCGAAGTGTGGGTGGTCCCTCATTGGCTGCTCCACTTGTGTACATAACAGCTCTAAACCCCTGGCTGGTATTCACAGATAACGAATCCCTAACTATCCATTAACCTGTTTATTCTAAGTACACTGCAACTGCAGGTCAGTAAGGACAAAAGGGCATTTGAGTTAAGTCTTTAACTGGAGACTTTAAAACAACACTTCAATTCTAATCATCCTAAAGACCATAAATGAGAGCATTTACAAAATTAAAATGATGCTTTACTTTGCTTAGTTCTTACAGAATGAATCACAAGTGGTGACCTTTGCAGCATGACTCTGCAATGGATCATGTTGGAATAGGAAACCTGCAGGAAGAGGTAGATACTATATCCACTATACAAACTACCATGGATTACTTAGCATTGTTAAGTAGAAAATGTTGTTGACGAGTTCAAACTTTGTATTTATAAATAAAAGATGAACAAGTTATGTAAAATCAAATCTGCTTTAATGAGGTTTGCTTAGTTGTGCAGCATTGTCTCGGCACAGTCACACATCAGTTGGCTGCAGTTCCGCCCCATACAGCTTATATGCAACTGCCGCCAGCACCACACCAATCATCTCTGCAATCAGTGCTTTTAATTAGGTTAATTAATTTGTATCAAGCCTCCTGGGGATGAGGTTCAGTGATGCTGACGAGGCAGACAAAACAGATCTTCCTTCGGCTCTAATGAAGACTCTAGCTGTTCCACAATGGCGGTGAATAATAAATCAGCGTTTCTCAGGTAAGGCACACTGGGGTTACTGCTTGGGTAATCAAATCCATTTAGAATGTAGCGTGGGACGACAAGGCTTGTCTGAAAGCCAGCAAAAATCCAGAAATTCATCATGGTCTACAGTTAAATACTGAACAGACACTTCACAGCAAAACAAGAACACTATATTGTACACTGATGTGCGAGAAAGACCAAGATGATAGCTGTGCTTTTCACACAGGCTGGCATCAGAGCATATACGATACAAAGTGGTGTGGCGGACGGAGTACATGCCCAATGTGAATCATGAATTTGCATTCAATTTTCTTTTGCCAGGAGGTTTGGAATTAGCAGCTAGTAATTACGGGTTTCAAATTTAAGTTTTGTATCTGAACTCGAGAGCAGTGTGTCACCAGAACAGTCTGTTTTATTCTGCCAATTTCTGCCCCTCTTCTAAAGGCGCGGACGTGGCTGGGCCGGTTCCAGTGAGTGTTGGCAGGCAGCTATCCAACCACAAGATGGGGAGAAGAAACCAACAGCCTAACCTCATCCGGGCTGCGGCCTCTTACAGCCACCTCCAACCTCACTGAAATTAGATAACTCAGCCCAAACCAGGGACCTTCTTTATTATGGCTGAGTACCATGCTAGGTTATAGAGTTACAATCAGCTTTTAATTGTGACTGTGATGGGACGAATATCCCCATGATAGTTTCCACCCCCCAAACAGTACCATCAAAAAACACACTAATAATAAAAAAATAAAAAAATAATACTTTTGTCAATTGAAGTCAGATTGTTTCAAGTATGACTGATACCATACTTCTATATTACATCTGAATTCAATGCAAGTATTTACTGCTTTACTTTTCTGTGACCCGATTAACAGCAGTCAACAAAAAGCACGTCAACAAAATAAAGTAACTGTTCCCTTCACATTCATTTAATGTTACATTGACAACAGCCAGCCCATAAATCTTAAATGTCACAAAAAGACAGAGATCTGAAACCCAATCTTCCCAGAAAATCTTCATGAAAAGGGTATCTCATTATGCAATATTCTAACTGCCCGTTGAAGATATGTCAGCGTTTTCTCCGAAACTCGAATTTGTAAATGGCCGGAGAGTTCACAGTTTCTTTCTTTACTTTCACCTTCTTGGTCTTGTCCTGTGAAAAGACCATTTTCATTCAGGTAAAAATGATCGACATTTGCATCTACAGACACACGGGCCACAGTAAATCCAGTCAGTGAATTCATTTGAATTTGGAACTCTAAGTTTGATTTTATTACGTTAATACAATTTCACAAAACACTTCTAATCTGCATTTGTGGCTTTAAAAAAAGGGACATCTCCCCTTAAAATACAGCTCAGGTTTATTTTTCCTCTGGTAGCATGCTGCCTAAAGGCTGCATTAAAATATCACACAAAGAAATTTTACACAAATGAATTAACCAGTGCACTATCAGAGGAAATGAAAGCCTTTAAAATATCAATGGTACTAAACACAGGCAATTCAACTGCTTAAACAGGTGTACAAACTCACTTACAATACCATTCACTCGCAATCATTTCTATGTGTGTACAAACAGAATTTTTTTTTTTTTTTTTTTTAAAAAGCTCGCTTTAATCTGCTTCGAAATGTGACCCAGATTCTAGCACAGGCTGGTTTCCTATACTGATAGGCAATGTTCCCTGCAAGCTGTGTGGCCTGTTTCTTTTAATGGGCGGTCCCTTTAAATTTCTCCACATGCGTGGTATTTACAATGGAAAATCCGGTGAGCGGCCCGCGTGGGACACCTCTCGTTATTGTGCGGCCGCGCAGCTTATACAATGCGGATAGGTATATTTTCCCATTACATCAATCAATGTTCCCTCTAATATTTTTCTCTCTCCGCAGGCCCTTTAAATTGCTGCGCTGTATCTCTTCCTGCGGCAGCAGCTGGTGAGCGACCTGCGCGGGACCTCGCGATCGGTGCACAGCCGCGCCTTAGGGGGAACATTGACAACAATGGATTATTTTGGAACCCTAAAATAAACTTCTTACAGCAGGGCCTCACTTTTCCCCCCCTTCACCTTTTTGTGGTCATTAAGCCGATACCAGCAAACAAAGCATCTTCTACTTTGGCAAACAGCATCAAGGACCCTCAAATAAAGACAGATGCAACATAAAGTTCCCCACAAGATGCCCTTAACTAGAACTGCAGGAAAGCACTCCAGGATGTCCAATCTGCAGCCCCCAAGCCCTGGCAATCTGGCTCTCCAAGCACAGGCAACTCAGTCGAATTTGTGCTTATATTATTCATTAGGCTGCCCTGTTGTTTTTTTTTAGTGCTGTGGTCTCATTGATGAATGGCCAAGATCTACTAACAGCAGTGACTTGGGATATATGCAAATTAATGGGAAAATGGGCTAAACTTTATACATGGCCACCAAGGCTCCATGTGATACATCAATGCAGCCAAGACAAAAGCTTTGGACATCCCAGCCCAACCACACAGGATCAGCCTTCCCTTATAGTCTTTCAGGCAGAAGGTAACTTATGCCAAATTCTAGGCTTAGCTCATAGTTGGGCCGGGCTGCCCAGACATTAAATGTATTTGAGCACATAAAGCACTGGACAAAAACACTCTCATACCTCACTCTCTTTTCGTCTATAGCTTTAGTGTTCCCATTCCCTTTCCAGGAAAAGGAGTTAGGTTTAGTTTAGGAAAGGAGGCTCTTAACCATCCAAACATTTTAACGATGACTTTAACTTACTACTGCTAACTGCCATCAAGTTTGCTTTTGTATAAATGACCTCAGATTGAACATTCAATGCTTTATCTTGATTTCAAAATTACAAAAAATGGTTATGGTGAATAATGGCAGTTTCATCAGAATGCCCTGCACAGATCTAGAAAATCCACAATACACTGAACTGCTGTAAACTTATGAGCTCTATATACTTACCATGAGGTCTTTTCGAGTCTGGATTTTCTGGGATACTACAAACATCTTCTTCTCTCTCTCAATGTGCTGTTTCAGAAGGGAGTATTGGTGCTTTCTCTGTCCAGCAAGTTTCTGAAAGGGAAAATTACAAATCAGTGAAAAAAGAGATAATCATTGCATGTGTGAATAATTGGGAAAGGGGGAAAGAGAGGAGAGCTTGAATCAGGATTGATTAATTGCTGGTTTTCCCCTGCATTTCAAAGAAATATTGTTGCCGTAACATGGTATTATAGCAGTCACTTTTCTCTTCACAGAATACACTTTAATGTGCTCATAAGAGAATCAAAATGAATTAACACTAACAAATGCTGCATTTCACAGTGAACACAATGGCCTTGTGCAACATGGTCATGCTGTTCCTCACAGCTAGACCAATGACCCTGTGCAAGTTATCAATCACAAGTTTCAAATGACAGTCAGATTGGGCATTATTTTGCCATTTAGACAATCATCTTTCTGAAATGCCAACATTGCTTTAGTGTGTCTGTGCGATTGCTCATTTTGTAAAAGTACACTTTAATCTGACGGTGACTTCCCGTTACCTTTAGAGCTCGGGGATGAGTGACTCCTTTAATTTTTTCCTTCTGTAAGGTTTCGATCGTTGGTCGGTTGTACGCCCGATCCACCAGCTCTGGTACAGTATTGAGGCGCTTCGCCAAGTTAAATTCTTTCACTGTGCACAGATGTAAATGTATGAGAACCTTTTCAAATATTATAATGGAGCAATCAAAGTTTAATTACAGTAAAATCAGAGCACAGCATCAGCAAAGCTCCATCAATACACACTGCAAACAACCGGAATTATACACAATACAAATCTATATAGCTTGGTCAGGGCTAGTATGGTGCCATAGAGACCAAGGAGGTCCCAGGTACAATAATCAATCTATGCAGTGCAAGAAGTTACAGTTGGTTTTGGTTAGGGGAGAATTATATTAGAAGGGTAGGCAACGGTAATGTGGACCTTTTAAAAACAGGTGCGGTTAATATTGCAAATTAAAATAAGGAAATGGCAAACTTGGTGAATAATGACTTTGAGTCAGTCTTCACAGTGGATGAAGAGGATAATATACCTGATATTCCAGGGGAACTGATAATGAATCAAGGACTGGAACTCACTAAAGTTAACGTAAGCAAGAAAACACCACAAGGAAAAAAATGACACTAAAGACTGACAACTCCCCAGGACCTGACGGTTTCCACCCCAGGGATTTAAAGGAAGTAGGTGAGGAAATTGCAGATGCTTTCACCATAATCTTCCAAAACCCTCTCAATTCAGGAATTGTCCCTACAGATCAGAAAATTGCAAATGTAGCTCTATTATTTAAGAAAAGGTGAGACCCCCCCCAAACCAGGAAATTATAGACTTGTTAGTCTAACATCTGTTGTGGGGAAGTTATTGGAATCGATAATTAAGGACAGAGTGACTTTGAGAAATTCGAGCTGATTAGAGAAACATGAATTTGCAAAGGGTACATCATGTCTAATGAACCTAATGGAATTTTTTGAGGAAATAACTTAAGTAATAGAGGGGAATGCCTATGAATGTAGTTTATATGGACTTCAAGAAGGCAATCGATAAAGTTCCAAATAAAAGATGTTAGCTAAAATTAAGCCTCATGGAATTGAAGGCAAATTATTGACCTGGTTAGGAGATTGGTTAGACGATAGAAGACAGTAGAGAGAATGGGTATGTACTCGAACTGGAAGGAAGTGACTAGTGGTGTCCCACAAGGACCTGTGCTGGGGCCTCAACTATTCACTATATTTATTAATGACTTAATAACACAATAGAGAGCCATATAACCAAATATGCCGATGACACAAAAGATTGGTGACAAAAAGAGACATTGATAGATTAAGTGAGTGGGCAAAACTGTGGCAGATGGAGTTCAACGCAGCTAAGTGTGAGGTCATCCATTTTGGACCAAAAAAATCCAAGTTTTTTTTTTAAAATGGTGAAAAGCTAGGAACAGTGGAGGCCAAGAGATTTAGGGGTCAATGTATACAAATCACTAAAATGTAGTGGTCAGGTACAAAAAATAATCCAAAAGGCTGATGGAATGTTAGCCTTTATAACCAGAGGGCTAGAATATAAAGGGGAGGAAGTTTTGCTACAGCTATACAAAGCCCTGGTTAGACCACATCTGGAGTAACCGTGTACAGTTCTGGGCACCACACCTTAGAAAGGACATATTGGCCTTGGAAGGAATGCAGCACAGATTCACCAGAATGTTACCAGGGTTCCAAGGATAAAATGATGGAGATTTTACATAAACTGGGCTTGTACTCCCCGGAATATAGAAGGTGAAGGGTTGATTTGATTGAGGTTTTTAGGATTTTGAAAGGAATTGATAGGGTAGATAGAGAAAAACTTTTTCTGCTGGCGGGAAAACTAGGACAAGAGGACGTAACCTTAAAACCAGAGCCAGGCCATTCAGGAGAGAAGTTAGGAAATACTTCTACATGCAAAGGGTGGTAGAACACAAAATGCAGTAGATGCTAGCTCAATTGAGAAATTTAAATCGGAGATCGCTAGATTTTTGCTAGACAAGGGTATTAAGGGTTTATGGAGCTACGGCGGGTGGATGGAGTTAGGATACAGATCAGCAATGATCTCGTTGAATGGCGGAACGGGCTCGAGGGGTTGCAAGGCCTACTTATGTTCCTGTGTACTGGCGAATCCAGTTCTTGATTATAAGGTTGGGCCAGTCCAGGATAGGGCTCAGTCATGTTGTCCCTGCCGGGGCACAGCCTGCCAACGCTCACTTTCTGCATTCATACATGAAAAATGGTGAAGCATAGGATGGCATGTGGCACATGTGAAACAGTGCAATAGAATGAGTCAATACCCTCAGGAAAAGGGAACAGGAAAGGGAAGAATTGAGGGGAGGGGGAGGGGAATATGTTACTGCTGAGTAACATTATGGCGGGGGAGTGAGACTGAAGTGCTCCTGCAGAGAGCAGACACGGGCTCGACGGACTGAATGGCCGCCTTCCATGCTGTAACCATTCTATGGTTATAAATTCAGGAAACAGGGTACACAAATATAATAAAGATACAACTAGAACATGCCGATCATTCTTTCTGGAGTGTGAGACAGCAATAACTCAGTGCTTTTATGTGCCAGTTATTAGCTTGGTTAGTCACTAACAGTTTATAAATTACGTTAGTATATTGGGCATTTAGTAGGAGGACTAGAGTGCATTTCTATTCCCGTAGAAGTGCGTGAAGAACTCAATCAGCCCATAATTAAATGTTATGAGTAATACAATGTCTGGCATCAAAGTATCATTTATGTTGTATTTAATAGACATTGCGTCAATCACCAGTGATAGCAACTAAAATAACTCCTGAAGTTTGAAAAACAAAAGCAGGCAAGATGCAATATTCCTTCCTTTTACTAATATTTTCAAGTATTGACCTTCCTGAAACAAGTGACAACAGGGCTGGACAATGGAGCATTTATCTATTTTACACAGTGTCGCCATGCATTATTCTCTTCCAGGTCAGGTACAGCAATGGACAGAAACATTCACCATATACTGTCTCAACAAATGTTCCTCTATTCCATCTTCAGACCAGCACTCCTTATTAACTGTGTTATGTTTTGTTTCCATAACTACCAGTCACCTCCATCCAGATTTTGTCAACAAGGCCTTGTAAATTAGCCACTCTCGGCTGAACTGATCTACTCTGCTCAAAGACTGATTCTTTGAGCACGGACAGGCATATTCAGCTTTCAAAGTACAGTCTGCTTTCATATAAAACATTTATATTTTTAGTATTCCAAAGCAGAATTGAGATACTTGTGCAGAATATTTCTTAATCCATTGTTTTTCTGCAATTTAGCGTTTTCGCTCTCTTTTTAAATGAAGAAGAAAAATTGCTGCTGTCCCGAAAATTGTATTCTCAATATGGGTTCAGCAAGTTTATACAGTGAGCACCTGAGCCGTTCATGGCAGGGAGATACAGGTTCAATCTCTGGGCTGTGCTGGGTCAGCTGTTCTCGGCCGGCTCAGTAACAGGGGCACTTCAGTTGGCCGCAGTGCTTCTGGGTTAGGGCGTGGAAAAGAAAGCAGCCAGGGTTTGTACTCCTGATCACACCCTGTGCACGCATGTGTGACCATGGAGTGAAGTCATCACTGGGCTTGATCATGGCCACCCTCTCCCAAATTTTAAAAAAAAAGCTCATCTGTGCAATGTATCAGAAGGCAATCAGCGCACATAGAACAGTACCCGAAACAGGAGTCCAAGCCTTCTGGGCAAGAGCTAAATGGTGAGAAAAATCTTTTTTTTTTTTAAAAAAGCGAGTAGTTGAATTCAAATTGAAATGTATATTCCTCAGAACAAGACGGAAATGATCCAAAGCAATGCACCTGTACAAGACTTAATGTATTCAAATACAGGAAACTTTGTGCTATCCGGCACTGACGGGACCGAGCTGTTGCCGTCCCATCAAAACTGCCGGACAAACCAGCGCTAATGTTGAAGCATACGGAGATTTTGAGCTCCGTATCTGGCAACAAACCCTGTTGCTTAGCAGCAGCTTCTAAACAGTCGGCCGTACCTTGCAAGCGTCTCTGTAGCTTAGCAACAGCTTCAGTGAGACCTTGCAGAGCCTGATTGGTGAAAAAAAAGCAACGAAAAGAAAAAAAACCTAACGAAACGGCTCCTGATTTTTGCCGGTGGCTCGAGCATTCCGGACAGTTAACCTCCGGATAAACCAAAGTTTCCTGTAATCTGTCTTCTATAACAAGTTATAAACATTCATTACCAAATTCTGTAAAAACAGAGTTGAAAAATTATGCACAAATCATCATACAGTATGTAACAGGATACACCACCTTCCTTTTTCGATTCGCAGAAGAAGATGTGCTTATTGGGGGGCTTTCCATCAGCCTCTAAAAGATGGAGTTCAGACTTGAGGCGTTCAATTTTCTGCAAATGTATTGGAAATTCGCAAAATCAAATCAGTGCACATGAAACCTCACACAGCAGGCTCAACATTCCCATTATTTACTTTTTTTCCAGGATAAAAGCTATTATTGAAATGTGTGAAAATGGCATGTAATGTACTAAAGTACAGGTGTGTTTTGCCTGACTGTAAAGTCTAATTGCTAGAGATCCGGAGGTCAATTTCAGGTTAATTACTGTTGGTGAGGCAAGTTTGCATTTTGGCCAGTGCTTGAAAATTTCTGAGCTTCAGGTCAGAAGAAGTCAACATGAAATGGCTGCCTTTCGTTCTCTTAACATACTTCTGGCACTTTGAAATGTGATGCTTCTAGTGGGCCTGTGCTAGATAGCAACATGCATTCATATAGCACTTTTAAATGTAGAAAATGTCCCAAAGCAGGTGTGATTTTGTTTTTATTAAAAGGAACAGAAACCAAGTCATGGTGAAAGAGTTAGGATAAGTGACCAAAAGATTGGTTTTGAGAAGATGTGGAAAGGCAGAGAGTGAAGTGAAATGGTGGTGCGGTTTAGGTAATGAATTCCAGACAGTAGGGCTGAGGAAGGGGAAATCGCTACCACCAATGATGGGGCAAAGGGAACGCAGGATGCACTAAAGCCCAGAGTCGGGGGATTGAAGAGTGCAGGAGGGAGTACAAAGCTGGAGGTCATTGTAAAGTTAGGGTGGAGTGAGACTGCAGGAATTTGAAGATAGATGAGAATTCTAAGTTCAATGTGTTGAGGAATAGGATGCCAATGTCGGCCAGGTGAGGAGTGATGAGCAACAGGTCAGGATGAGTTTTGCACATATTCAAATTCATGGATGGTTGAGGATGGAAGGTCAGCAAGGAGACTTGTGGGGGGAAAGAGAGTCTGGAAGTAACAAAGCCTTGTATAAAGGTTTCAACCAGTGGGCTGAGGTAGCGATTAAAGTGGATGAAATTAAGATGAAAGTAAGCACCTTGGTAATGGATAGGACATGGGGAGTGAAACTCAGCTCAGAGTCGAACAGGATGCCAGTTTTACGTGGTCTGGTCCAGCCTGAGTGGGCGGGGCGAGATGGAGTCGGTGGCAAAGCACCAGAGTTTATGTTGGGACTTATAATGATGGCTTCAGTCTTCCCATTGCTCAGTTGGAGGGAATTTTGACACATCCATGGCTTGATGTCGAACAGCCAGTCCAAAAGCACAGCGGTGGCAATGAGGCCAACTGAAGTGATACCAAGGTACAGATGGGAGTCACCAGCATGAGCAGAGGGAACCATTAATAATATTGGTTAGGTTGGGGGCCAGAATTTAGGTGGGGAATGGATCGATGATGGTATGTGTCATAAAAGAGACGAGCTTGGAGGATTGGGAGAGAAGCTGCAGTGATGTGGGAACAGAGCTAGAGTGGATGAGACATTGATGTGGTCAGGGGAGAAGGGGTGTAAGGCAAGAGAGGTAACAGTAGAGGTAGCTGGACAAAAGCCTTTATGCTCTCTGCCCACCCACCCCCAAGTCTCTTCCACCCCAACATGGGGTGGAAGAGAAGGGGGAAGAGAACATAAAGAGTCATGTTGGCCTATAATTCACTGGGCCATCTTGTACCTTAGACAAGAGGCCATACTTCATGTGTAAGTCTAGACAGTGTGTTTGTCTGTGGGTAAGACCTGACCTCACCGTTCTGTTTTTCCCTCTCCCTGGACCTAGAGGCACTGAGACCAATTGCAACAAACCCAGCTAAGACCAGGCAACTTGGCACAGACTGGAGATTGAACGTGTCACTCTCCTGGTTTGTATTGATTAGTGCCAGACTAGAGGGAATATTGGCAGGTCCCATAGCACTAACTATAATGCATATTATAAAATATACCAGCCATTTTAGTCATCTGTATATTCTATAAATATTGTAACGTGCACATTCTCAATCAGAAATGCAGATTATTTAAAACCAATCTGCAATGCCCATTTCAAATGTCCTTTATTAATCTTCATGGTCAATGATCCTCTCACTGGTGTAATGTGATGCTAGCTGCTTGTTATGAGATGGCAAGTAAAAATATTATACAAAATAATATGGAGTGAATCAAGAGGTGCAAGAGGTCCTTTGTTGATCTCCAGCTTGAGAAGGTCTAAGCCAGCAATAAATGTACTAGCTGAACACTGGATAAGGACTGTACACCAGTCTGCAATCCACCCCTAGACTATCTAATATTGCAACTAACTGGACACACCGGTAGGGTGGTGCTGACAGTTGTAGGCAGTACTTGAAAGGATACAAACATTAGAAACACATATTTTATAAAGACTGTAAAATGCCAGAAGAGAAGCCAACCCCCTCAAATGATGAACCCTAACAATAACGCCCTCTCTCATATGAAGTTTGATGATTGCATGCTTCTTCTATAATGCACCATCTTCCTCCCCTTGCAAACACCCCTCTACTGGTGCAACGCAGGTTCCATAAAACTTTCCCCACTCCAAGTTACCTAGGCAATGTAATGTTGATTAAAAAATAAACAAATTATGAAGTAGCAGCTATGCACGTTTTAAGCCCAGTGTCTGGACCCACAGATTTTTCTTCTGCAATGCCAAAGAGTACTGTACAATGCTTTAAATCTCATTCCTTCTTTCAGCGCAGTGCAAAAAAATTCAAAGAAAAACAACAGAAAATGTTTTAGTGCCACCAAGTGGCCATTCTGTCACTATTACAATGAAAGACATTTTCCTTGAAAAGGGTGTAGAACTGGGGAACCAGCAGTTTGTTAATCACTGAGAATTAACCTTTTCTGCCATGGTCACAAAAAGATTGTTGTAAAAGGTTTGTCTTCCTCTTCCCTGTTAGAGTAGCACATACTAGAAATATCAGAAAGGACTTGTGTTGAAAATGCTGCGACGAATCCCATTTTTAAAATACATTTACGACGACAGATTTCATTTAACTGAAGAAGGGGCGTTCTTGGGAAAACTACTGGCAAAGGCTCAAAACAATAAAAATGAGGTCACCTTTGCCTCTGCAACCCGTTTCATTTCCACATATTTAACATCTTGCGTTCTCATGATCTTCAGCTGCTCCTCTGTTGCTTCCTCTTTAGCCTGCTTGATAACGTGTACTCCATTCTAAGCAGCAAACATAAAGGAAACAAAAGATTTCTTAAAAAAACACACATGAAATAAAGTGGAACTTTTGGCCCGTATTTTCTGCTGCCTACGGGTGCGTACCCGCCCGTAAGCTCCGGGTTTTCGTGTGCAAAGCGCAGGCGCGAAAACCCGGAACTTGCGATCTGTCAAGAATCTTCCCCCTTCTTTTGTTGGTGGGGCTCCCCTGGGATATGTGGGCCTTTACACACGTGTACTCAGAGGCCCAGGAGCACGGGTCTCCGTGGATCCCGAGGCAGAACGTAGGCGCGGATTTTATTTGCGGATCGGAGGCATTTCCCCGCGGGAAGCCTCCGACTGCAAATTCAGGCCCATTGTCTGTAATCCCGAATCTTTTCCGAACAAAACGCTATTGCTTTAGGTCAGGGGAAAAGCATCTACATACTAGTCCGAGTAAACATAAGCAGTTGTAGCCTCACCCACCTGAACTGAATATGTATGGCAAATACTCAAAGGGCAAAAGAGATTTTATTTAAAAAATTCCATGAAATAAAATCACATAGCTAGGAACAGAGTTCAAACAGAGATTGTTTCCACTTAAAAGTAGAAGCAAATTGTCCGTTTGCAAACCATACTCTTAGGATGACAATATCCCATGAGTGAGGAGGACTGATAGA
This sequence comes from Somniosus microcephalus, assembly GCF_052327205.1. Lineage (NCBI taxonomy): Eukaryota > Metazoa > Chordata > Chondrichthyes > Squaliformes > Somniosidae > Somniosus > Somniosus microcephalus. Next base: position 40,505,405 of record NC_141006.1, on the reverse strand, counting down.
TCACAACTAAAGTGGGTTAATTCGAAAGCTTGCTCGTAATGGGGAGTAAATCCTACCACAGACGAGGAGTATTCTCTCCAGAATGCCTGTATATTGTGCAGTTCCAGCAGTGGACTGGTCTGGTCTGCATCATTATACAATAAAAAAGGTCCCAACAACACTACCCCTCCTCCTGGAGATATCTGTGTTCCTCTAATTCTGCCCTCTTGCGCATCCCTGATTTTCATCGCTCAACCATTGGTGGCCGTGCCTTCAGCTGCCAAGGCCCTAAGCTCTGGAATTTCCTCCCTAGACCTCTCCGCCTCTCTAACTCTCTCTCCTTCTTTAAGACGCACCTTAAAACCTACCTCTTTGACCAAGCTCTTGGTCATCTGCCCCAATATCTCCTTATGTGGCTTGGTGTCAAATTTTAATTTTATAATCGCTCCTGTGAACCACCTTGGGACGTTTTACTACATTAAAGGCGCTATATAAATACAAGTTGCTGTTGCCCCAATGACATGGCAGTGGTGTGGAGCTATTTCATCAGTGTCTAGGATATCAGCAGCTTTCACTCGTAAAATCAATCCAGTAATTCCGGTCCCAACGCGTGAGTACGGACGGGGTACTCACGCGTGGGCCCACTGGAAGTGCCAGATTTCAGCATGCACAGCGCATGCGCGGGAAACCGGCATTTCCTCCAAGGGGTTCAGAGGTCCAACGCGTGCGCGCAGGACTCTGCGCGCACGCGTTGAACTTCCTTTTTTTTTTGGACAGGTTTTCCCGTGTGCAAGGGCCTGAACTTTTTAGACATAGAAAGAAGGCGTAAGGACTTGATTCTTGCAGGTAAGTGGTCTATTATTTAAAATTATAACATTTTTTCCACAGCTTTATTGTTTTTAAGGACTTTACAGTAAGGTAAGTTTATTTTTAGACCCGATTTCTTAAAAAATTATTTTTTCAAAAATTTGACTAATTGTTTAAAATAGTTTTTTTAAAGTTATTTATAGTTTATTTCATTATTGGGATGTTTTTTAAAATTTTATTTAAAGTTAAACTAGTCTTTTGGGCGCCCGTACTTTTCATGAGTTTGACAGTTCTTACTATCAAACTCATGAATGAAGTTTCCCCTCCCCTGATTGGCTGCACAGTGCTCACCTGATCCCAGCCGGCACATCGCACTAACTACGCCGCTGGATCAGGCAAGCACATCGCGCCGACATCTGAACCGAGCCAGTGACAGGAATTCCAAGCAGGCCCAGGCTTCAGATGTCGGCGCGCCGGGTGAGTGCACATCGGGGGCTTGCACGCGCGGCAAGCCCCCGGACCTAATTTCTGGCCCAATGTGTTTTGGGGATGTACAGCTTACAATGCACCAGATACTCTGGGGCATGCAGGTGGGACTATTAACTTGTACATGAACACCATCTTCCTCAAATTGCTCTCTGTGAATATTTGGAAATTTTCACAGCAAAGAACAGGACTTGGAAGAAGACATTTAATCTTTGTCCAGTTGTATCAAGAGGTGTCAATTTCTTCCTTAGGAAAGATTATGGAACCAGCAGGTCACATATAAACTAATCGATTTGGGTTGTTAAGATTGGCTGGAACTGTATAATCTGGAGATGATGTCGGACACATTTTGTCTGGTTGTTAAGTGTATAGATTGAAGGGGATGCTAAGAACAGGTCATTTGGTTTGGAGGGAGGGAGAGGCTGCTCATTTTAGGGAGAATGTCAAGTACAGCTCGCCTGATCTGATGTCTTCACTTTGAAGAGCCTGAGTGAGCTGCTCGGTTGGGGTAGCTGCTCTGCCAAGTGTAATTAGGAGTAGGGCAAGATGACTGTGGGCCACGTATGAACTGTAGTCTAAACACATCCACTGTACAGGTTATAAAAACATTACTTTGAAACAGTAGGGCTTATTACAGCTCTAATGTTAAATGAGGCTCTCTTTCCAAAGACTTGGTACCAATTAGACACAGTCTAAATGAATGTCAGGTTAGAACTGAAAGCACTTAAAATCATCCTAGGCAATACATGAACTTCAGGGGATCTAGTCTACAGCAATTTATAAAGCCATACCTTGTTGTACAGGAAACTTTCTGGTATCCGGCACGGACGGGACCGATGTGGTGCCGGTCCATCAACAATGCCGGATAACCGAATGCTATAGTAAAAGATACGAGCTCAGAGCTCCGTATAAAGCAACAAACCCTGTGCTTCAAAACAATCGGCACAAGTTGCAAGTGTCTCTGTAGCTTAGCAACAGCTTCAGCTACACCCTTGCACAGCCACAAATGGAGTAAAAAAAGTTATCTGAACTGGCTCCTGAATTTTGCCGGTGGATAGAGCGTTCCGGTTATTTAGTGGCCGGTTAATCGAAAGTTTCCTGGATAAACAGAAACTCCACATCACCAGCACAACATAACTTGTACTTTTGGAATTGAGCAGATCAATAGACAATCAAGCGACAAGCTGAGCTGAGTAGTTCAAACAATATCTCAGCACTAATACAAAAAGAAAATACTGCAGATGCTGGAAATCTGAAATAAAAACAGAAAATGCTGGAGATACTCAGCAGGTCAGGCAGCATCTGTGAAGAGAGAAACAGAGTTAACGTTTCAGGCCGATGATCTTTCGTCAGAACTGGAAAAAAAAAGCAGGAAATGGAACAGGTTTTTAAGCAAGTGTAGTGGCAGGGAAATGGGGGAGGGGATGAAAGAACAAAAGGGAAGGCCTGTGATAGGCTGGAAGGCAGGAGAGATTAAGAGACATTGAGAGACATTAAGAGATATTCAAGGCAAAAGGAGATGGTAATGGGACAGGTTAAGAAACAAAGGATGGCTCTAGATGAAGTGTAAATTGCGCTGGCAGAATGAAAGACGGCTGCCACGTGGGAGAGAAGAACAGAACAAAAGTGTGGATAAAAAAATATATATATATGTGTTATGCTCTGAAATTGTTGAACTCTATGTTGAGTCCAGAAGGCTGTAAAGTGCCTAATCGAAAGATGAGGTGCTGTTCCTCGAGCTTACGTTGAGCTTCATTGGAACAGTGCAAGAGGCCGAGGACGGAGAGGTCTGAGTGGGAGTGGAGCGGAGAATTAAAGTGACAGGCGACCGGAAGCTCGGGGTCCCCCTTACGGACTGAACAGAGGTGTTCCGCAAAGCGGTCGCCCAATCTGAGTTTGGTCTCCCCAATGTAGAGGAGACCACATCGTGAGCAGCGAATACAGTATACTAAATTGCAGGAAGTACAAGTAAATCGCTGTTTCACCTGGAAGGGGTGTTTGGGGCCCTGGACAGTGGGAAGTAGAGAGGTATAAGGGCATGTGTTGCATCTCCTGCGCTTGCATGGGAAGGTGCTGGGCGAAGGGGAAGGGGTGCTGGGGGTGTCACGGAGGGAGCGGTCCCTACGGAATGCTGAAAGGGGAGGTAAGGGGAAGATGCGTTTGGTGCTGGGATCACATTGGAGGTGGCGGAAATAGCAGAGGCTGATCCGTTGAATGTGGAGGCCGGTGGGGTGAAAGGTGAGGACAAAGGGAACTCTTTTGTGGTTCCGGGAGGGAGGGGCAGGGGTGAGGGCAGAAGTGCGGGAGATAGAACGGACACGGTCAAGGGCCGTGTCAACCACGGTAGAGGGGAATCCTCGGTTGAAGAAAAAGGAAGACTGTCGGAAGCACTGGTATGGAAGGTGGCATCGTCGGAGCAGATGCGGCGGAGACGGAGAAACTGGGAGAATGGAATAGAGTCCTTACAGGAGGCGGGGTGGGGGGTGGCGGGGGCAGACTCCTGGCCAAAGAAGTGGGCACGGAGTAGAAGGTGGCGGAAAAAGAGCTCAGCATCGTTCCGAGCTCGAAATTCATTGAGGTGGGGGCGTATGGGGATGAAGCTCAGGCCTTTGCTAAGGACTGATCGTTCGGGGTCAGAGAGGGGAAGGTCAGAGGGGATAGTGAAATCACGGCAGGGGGTGAGATTGGGAGAAGGGATGGCGTCAGAGGAAAGTGAAGGGGAAGAAGGTTCCAGAGGGGCGTTTGTGTCCAAGAGTTGTTGAAGCTTGCGATCCTTGACACCTGAAAGGAAGGAAAAAAGTTTTTTGTTAAAGCGCTGGATGAGGCGAAATGGAACTGCAGACCAGGACAGCTTTGAGATAGAGTGAGTCGGTGCTGCTGAAGAGAGAGGTCAAGAGTAACACTTGCTTAAAAATCTGTTCCATTTCCTGCTTTTTTCCAGTTCTGACGAAAGGTCATCGACCTGAAACGTTAACTCTGTTTCTCTCTTCACAGATGCTGCCTGACCTGCTGAGTATTTCCAGCATTTTCTGTTTTTATTTAATATCTCAGCACTGCTTTTCTTAAATAAACCTAGTTTACAGCACTTAAAAAAGACCTCACCTGAAGTTTGGTGCTGGCCATTCGAAAGTAGAATTCATCTGGATTTTTCTCTAACGCCTTTTGGCGTAGTGCCTTTAGGGTGTTCTGTTTGCGATGGTAGTCCCTGAAATGTGCAACAAGTCAGCAGGCTTACCTCTAGAAAACCTTTGGTACAGTATTGCAAAATAACTAAAATCTGCAACATGGCGCCAATCTAACTTAAATATGGCAAACTGTGGGATGTTTTAAACAGAGGCTACATTCAGTCTTGTCAGGATTCTGTTGGTGGGTTTGTAGTTCAACTTCTACAACACAAGAGACAGAAATTATGCCACCCCTCGCCGCCAAAAACCTCAACTTATCTAAAACCTCCAACAGGATGTATTCTAAAAGCACTAATGGATACGTTCTTCCAGGACCGTGAGGGTCTCAGGTAGAGTCGCTAGGCAAATATTTCTAAACCGTAAAGTTTAAAATCTTGCATTTCTAGACGCAGAATACACAGTACAATTAGGACACAGTACTTTAATTCAAGCCAAGTGCTTTGGACTTATGGTTTATGAAGCACTTACTGTGCGCGGAGCTTGTAATCTTTCTTCTTCTCCAAGAAACCCAGGCGCTTTCGGAATCCAGGCTGTGTAAAATGGGTAAAAAGTATATTAATGGAAAACATCGGTGTTAGAATTCTGTTCATCAAATTTTGAAAGACAATTTATTTTTAAATACAACAGATGTCTCAAAGCACGGCTCACATTAATTTGGATGATACACTGCTTTGCAAAAGGACATCGGTATTATACCACATAATGCACAATGTATTATTCTGCTGCTAAGATAGGGCCAGCGTACCTTTAAGTCCAAAGTCTAACAGTTAAGTAAACAGTGTCAGGTCAGAGTTTAATTGATTAGCGAGTCAAATTTCCAGATTGCAAAGTGCTCATGAATTTCAGGTTCCAGGTCAGTGACTGATTTTCTTTTAAAGACAAGAGATTGCTTGGACATCTGGAAGGTGCCAGACACGAGGGGTGGGAGTTTCCTGTGTATTTGTGCCCAGAGACACGCGTAATCGGGACGTAAAGCAAATACCCAGCGTAAAAGATGAAGGAAACTTGGGTGCAAGCGCGTTACGCATGTTATTAAGCTAAACCCGAATTTCCTTATACGCTCAAACGCATCTTGGCTCATTATAATAGCTCCGCCCCCCCAGGCTAAAGAGCCGTACACGTGAATTTCCTGCAATTATGCTGGTTGAAAACAGGTGCAGGAGTCACTTTTCTGTTTCTTTATTGCGATTTCTTTTAAAGCAATTAAAAAATAATTTATCCTCACTGAGACCTGCACTGTGTTTCCAGTTTCTTTGAATGCATTTTTATTGCATCAGTATGAGTCACATTAAAAATGGAAAAGCTTCCATGATTGTAGGATCTTAAAAATGCTGTGCCTAATGTGCATGAATGACAGTTAGATGGCTTGAAACTTTAATTTTCATACTTAAAGTAATATATGGCGTGAGTTCAGTGCTTTCCTCAGGCCTGTTGTTTATGCGGATTCCTTTCTCCATAGACCTGCAAATATTTCCTTTTTAAGTAAATATTCAATTCTCATTTGAAAGTTGAATTTTCCAGGAAAAAGACTTGCATTTATATAGCACCTTTCACGACCTCAGGATGCCCCAAAGCGCTTTACAGCCACTTGTAGGAATGTAGGAAACGCGGCAGCCAATTTGAACACAGTAAGCTCCCACAAACAGCAATGTGATAATGACCAGATAATCTGTTATTTTAGTGATGTTGATTGAGAGATAGATATTGACCCCAGGACAATTGTAAATAAGGTGGATGAACTGAAGGTGTTGATAAACACATGGGAGTATGATATTGTTGCTATCACGGAGACATGGATGAGGGAGGGGCAAGACTGGCAGCTCAATATTCCGGGGTACAGAATCTTCAGGCGAGAAAGAGGGGGCGGTATAAGGAGGGGGTGTCGCAATATTAATTAAGGAGTCAATTACTGCAGTAAGGAGGGATGACATATTAGCAGGTTCCTCTAATGAGGCCATATGGGTGGAGCTTAAAAACAAAAAGGGGGCAAGCACTTTGCTGGGAGTGTACTATAGGCCTCCAAACAGTCAGGGGGAGATAGAGGAACAGATATGTAGGCAAATCTCAGAGAAATGTGCAAATAATAGGGTAATAATAATGGGGGATTTCAACTTCCCCAATATTAACTGGGATAGTCAGAGTGTGAAAGGCACAGAGGGTGTAAAATTCTTAAAGTGCATCCAGGAGAGCTTTTTGAGCCAGCTTGTAGAAGGTCCTACAAGAGAGGGGGCGGTACTGGACCTAATTCTAGGGAATGTGGCCGGCCAAGTGGAAGAAGTGCTAGTAGGTGAGCACTTTGGTGACAGTGACCATAATATGGTGAGATTTAAGGTGGTCATGGAAAAGGACAGGGATGGGCCGGAAATAAAGGTTCTAAATTGGGGGAAGGCCGATTTTAATAGGATAAGGCAGGATCTGGCCAAAATGGACTGGGATCAGCTACTTGTAGGAAAATCCGCATCGGAGCAATGGGAGGCTTTCAGAAGGGAGATTGAGATCATACAATGGCAACATGTTCCCGTAAAAGGTCAAGGGTGGTTCCAAAAACCACAGGGAACCTTGGATGTCAGGGGATATACGAGAATGGGTTAGAAAAAAAAGGAGAGCTTTTGGCAGATACAAAAGGCTAAAGACGGAGGAAGCCCTAGAGGAGTACAAAAAGTGCAGGGGGATACTTAAAAAAGAAATTAGGAGATCAAGGAGGGGCCATGAAATAACACTGGCGACCAAAATAAAGGAAAATCCTAAGATGTTTTAGAAGTATATTAAGGGTAAGAGGGTAACTAGGGAAAAAATAGGGCCCATTAGGGACAAAAGTGGCAATCTGTGTGTGGAGCCGGAAGATGTAGGAGGGGTTCTAAATGAAGTTTTTGCATCTGTTTTCACTATGGAGAGGGACGATGTAGACATAGAAATAGGGCGGGGGGACTGTGATATGCTCGAACATATTAACATCGAGAGGGAGGAGGTATTGGCGGTTTTAGCAGGCCTAAAAATGGATAAATCCCCAGGCCCGGACGAAATGTATCCCAGGCTGCTGTGTGAGGCAAAGGAAGAGATTGCGGGGGCTCTAACACATATATTCAGAACCTCTCTGGCCACAGCGGATGTGCCAGAGGACTGGAGAACCGCTAATGTAGTACCATTATTCAAGAAGGGGAGTAGGGAAAAACGGGGAACTACAGGCCAGTGAGCCTAACATCAGTGGTAGGAAAATTATTGGAAAAAATTCTGAGGGACAAAATTAGTCTCCACTTGGAGAGGCAAGGATTAATCAGGGATAGTCAACATGGCTTTGTCAAGGGAAGATCATGTCTGACTAATTTGATTGAATTTTTTGAGGGGGTGACTAGGTGTGTGGATGAGGGTAACGCAGTGGATGTGGTGTACATGGATTTCAGTAAGGCCTTCGATAAAGTCCCGCACGGGAGACTGGTCAAGAAAGTAAGAGCCCATGGAATCCAGGGTGCCTTGGCACATTGGATACAAAACTGGCTTAGTGGCAGAAGGCAGAGGGTGATGGTCGAAGGTTGTTTTTGTGACTGGAAGCCTGTGGCCAGTGGGGTACCACAGGGATCGGTGCTGGGTCCCTTGCTGTTTGTGGTCTACATAAATGACTTGGATATGAATGTAAAAGGTATGATCAGTAAGTTTGCGGATGATACAAAAATTGGTAGGGTGGTAAATAGCGAGGAGGGTAGTCTCAGTCTGCAGGACGATATAGATGGGTTGGTCAGATGGGCGGAACAGTGGCAAATGGAATTTAACCCGGAAAAGTGCGAGGTGATGCACTTTGGGGGGGACTAACAAGGCAAGGGAATACACAATGAATGGTAAGACCCTAGGCAAGACGGAGGGTCAGAGGGATCTGGGTGTGCAAGTACATAGATCCCTGAAGGCGGCGGAACAGGTGGATAAGGTGGTAAAAAAGGCATATGGGATACTTGCCTTCATTAGCCGAGGCATAGAATATAAGAGCAAGGAGGTTATGATGGAGCTGTATAAAACACTGGTTAGGCCACAGCTGGAATACTGTGTGCAGTTCTGGTCGCCACACTACAGGAAGGATGTGATAGCTTTGGAGAGGGTGCAGAGGAGATTCACCAGGATGTTACCAGGGCTGGAGCGCTTCAGCTATGAAGAGAGACTGGGCAGATTGGGTTTGTTTTCCTTGGAGCAGAGGAGGCTGAGGGGGGACATGATTGAGGTATACAAAATTATGAGGGGCATAGATAGGATGGACACTAAGGAGCTTTTTCCCTTAGTAGAAGGGTCAATAACTAAGGGGCATAGATTCAAGGTAAAGGGCGGGAGGTTTAGAGGGGATTTGAGAAAGAACTTTTTCACCCAGAGGGTGGTTGGAGTCTGGAACTCACTGCCTGAAAGGGTTGTGGAGGCAGGAACCCTCACAACATTTAAGAAGCATTTGGATGAGTACTTGAAATGCCATAGCATACAAGGCTACGGACCAAATGCTGGAATATGGGATTAGATTAGACAGGGCTTGATGGCCGGCGCGGACACGATGGGCCGAAGGGCCTCTATCCGTGCTGTATAACTCTATGACTCTATGACACCAGGCATAACTCCCTTGCTCTTCTTCAAAACTTTTATATCCACCTGAGAAAGCAGACAGGGCCTCGGTTTAACATCTCACCTGAAAGATCCACCTCCGAAAGTGCAGCACAACCTCAGCACTGCACTGGAGTGTCGGCCTAGATTTTGTGTGCAAGTCTCTTGGGACTTGAACCCACAACCTTCCGACTCAGAGGCGAGGGTCCTACCAACCGAGCCACAGCTAACAGACAGTAAGAATGCTTCTTTCTGAAGTAGTTTCCACTCATCTGATAACAGATTAATGATGCCGCATTTATAACACAGCCCTGATGCTAAGATGGGGGCTGCTGCATTATGAGGGGACTGTTACCGCAGCTGAGCGGTTCTTGCACTGTTGATGGCACTTTGAGATGTGAAGAATCTGGCCTGTGGACACTCAATGGCATTAGAAAGGTACATTTTCTAAGGCAAGTTGTCTTCATGTTGCCACTTAAAACTAAATACATGGAGCCGGAGTTCTTTATCTTAAGCAAGTCCCCCATCCTCCAGTACACATCGCGCCGAATAGTGGCACCAGCAAATGTTGAGGAGCAATACATGGAGGCCCTGGGTCTTAGAGCACTGTTCCTACCCTTTACGTCTCATCCGAAAGATGGCACCAGACTGATACCTGGGATGGCAGGAATGACGTATGAGGAGAGATTGGGTCGATTAGGCTTGTACTCGCTGGCGTTGAGAAGAATGAGAGGGGATCTCATTGAAACTTACAAAATTCTAACAGGTCTAGATGCAGGAAGGCTGTTCCCGATGGTCGGGGAGTCCAGAACCAGGGGTCACAGTCTAAGGATAAGGGGTAAGCCATTTAGGACAGAGATGAGGAGGAATTTCTTCACCCAGAGAGTAGTGAACCTGTGGAATTCTCTACCACAGAAGGCAGTTGAGGCCAATTCATTAAATATATTCAAGAAGTTAGATATATTTCTTAAGGCTAAAGGGATCAAGGGATGTGGGGAGAAAGCAGGGACAGGGTACTGAATTTGGATGATCAGCCATGATCGCATTGAATGGTGGAGTAGGCTCGAGGGGCCGAATGGCCTACTCCTGCTCCTATCTAGGATGGGAACAGGGACTGCGGGGAGGATGAGCAACCCGGCCACAGCACCGTGGAGCGGGGGGCCATTCAAGTGGGGGGAGTTAAAAGAAATGTTGTAGTGGTAGGGGATAGTATCGTTAGGGGGATAGATAGAGTTCTTTGCAGCCGAGAGCGAGAGTCCCGAAGGCTGTGTTGCCTGCCCGGTGCCAGGGTTAAGGACATCTCCTCTGGACTGGAGAGAAACTTGGAGTGGGAGGGGGAGGATCCAGTTGTCGTGGTCCATGTTGGTACCAACGACATAGATAGGACAAGGAAGGAGGTTCTGCTGAGGGAGTTTGAGCAGCTAGGGGCCAAATTAAAAAGCAGAACCACAAGGGTAATAATCTCTGGATTATTACCTGAGCCACGAGCGAATTTGGCTAGGACAAATAAAATTAGAGAGTTAAATGCGTGGCTCAAAGACTGGTGTGGGAGAAATGGGTTTTGCTTCCTGGGACACTGGCACCAGTACTGGGGCAGGAGGGAGCTGTTCCGTTGGGACGGGCTTCACTTGGCCAGTGCTGGGACTAGAGTCCTGGCGCATCATATAACTAGAGCTGTAGAGAGGGCTTTAAACCAACTAGTGGGGGGGGGGGGAGGTTCCTAGAGAGCAAATAATAAAAATGACAACAGAGGTCTTAGGTAGCAGTGGGGAAATTAAAAACCAGAGCGTGTCAGGAAGAGGCATAAGGTATGGAGTAAAAGGTAAAGTAATAAAAAGGGCAAAAGCAGGAACTAAGTGTCACAAAACATCTTTGAAAGTTCTCTATCTGAATGCACGTAGCATTCGTAACAAAATAGACGAGTTAATGGCACAAATAACTACATATGGGTATGATCTTGTGGCCATTACAGAAACATGGCTGCAGGGTGACAATGCCTGGGAATTAAACATGCCAGGTTATTTAACGATCAGGAAGGACAGGCAGGAAGGAAGGGGAGGTGGGGTGGCTTTGTTAATAAAGGAAGGAATCACTGTAATACAGAGAAATGATATTGGGTCAAAAGATCAGGATAATGAAACAGTTTGGGTGGAGGTAAAGAATAATAAGGGGGAAAAAACACTAGTGGGCGTAGTCTATAGGCCTCCGAACAGTGGCAGCTCTGTTGGACGGAGTATCAATCAGGAAATAGTTGAGGCTTGTAATAAGGGAACATCTATAATTATGGGGGATTTTAACTATCATATTAATTGGACAAATCAAATTGGGCAGGGCTGCCTTGAGGATGAGTTCATTGAGTGTATTAGGGATGGGTTTCTTGAGCAGTATGTAACTGAACCGGCCAGGGGGCAAGCAACCTTAGATCTGGTCCTGTGTAACGAGACAGGATTAATTAAAAATGTCCTAGTAAAGGATCCCCTTGAAATGAGTGACCATAACATGGTTGAATTCCATATTCAATTAGAGGGTGAGAAGGTTGGATCTCAAACAAGCGTGCTAAGCTTGAATAAAGGAGACTATGAAGGTATGAGAGCGGAATTGAGTACAGTGGATTGGGAAAATAGATTAAAGGGTAAGACGATACATGATCAGTGGTGTACATTTAAGGAGTTATTTTACAACTTCCAAAAAATATATATTCCACTGAGAAGAAAAGGGTGTAAAAGAAAAGACAGCCATCCGTGGCTAAGTAAAGAAATTAAGGATAGTATTCGAATAAAATCAAGAGCATATAAGGTAGCCAAATCTAGTGGGAGGATAGAGGATTGGGAAAACTTTAAAAGACAGCAAAAAATAACAAAAAGATTAAGAAACGGAAGATAGATTATGAAAGTAAATTAGCAAAAAATATAAAAACAGATAGTAAGAGTTTTTATAGTTATATAAAAAGAAAAAGGGTGGCTAAAGTAAATGTTGGTCCCTTAGAGGATGAGACCAGGAAATTAATGGTGGGAAATATGGAGATGGCAAAAACACTGAATGAATATTTTATATCAGTCTTTACAGTAGAAGACACTAAGAATATCCCAACACTGGACAAACAGGGGGCTATAGGGGGGGAGGAGCTAAACACGATCAAAATCACTAAGGAAGTGGTACTTGGTAAAATAATGGGACTCAAGGCGGATAAATCACCTGGACCTGATGGCTTACATCCTAGGGTCTTGAGGGAAGTGGCGGTAGAGATTGTGGATGCATTGGTAATAATTTTCCAAAACTCCCTGGACTCAGCAAAGGTCCTGGCAGACTGGAAAACTGCTAATGTAACACCCTTATTTAAAAAGGGCAGTAGACAGAAGGCTGGAAACTATAGACCGGTTAGCCTAACATCTGCGGTAAGTAAAATTTTGGAGTCCATTATTAAGGAGACAGTAACAGGACATTTGGATAATCATCATTTAAAAGTCAGCATGGTTTTATGAAGGGGAAGTCATGTTTGACAAATTTGCTGGAGTTCTGTGAGGAAGTAACATATAGGGTGGATAAAGGGGAACCAGTGGACGTAGTGTATTTAGACTTCCAAAAGGCATTTGACAAGGTGCCACACAAAAGATTATTGCTTAAGATAAAAAAATCACAGGATTGGGGGTAATATTCTGGCATGGATAGAGGATTGGCTATCTAACAGAAGGCAGAGAGTTGGGATAAATGGTTCATTCTCAGACTGGCAATCAGTAACTAGTGGTGTTCCGCAAGGGTCAGTGCTGGGTCCCCAACTCTTTACAATCTATATTAACGATTTGGAGGAGGGGACCGAGTGTAACATATCAAAGTTTGCAGATGATACTAAGATGGGGGAAAATAGTGAGTGAGGAGGACATAAAAAACCTGCAAGGGGACATAGACAGGCTAAGTAAGTGGGCAGAGATTTGGCAGATGGAATACAATACTAGAAAGTGTGAGGTTATGCACTTTGGCAGGAAAAATCGTGGAGCAAGTTATTATCTTAATGGCAAGAAACTGGAAAGTACTGAAGTACAAAGGGATCTGGGGGTCCTGGTGCACGAAACTCAAAAGGTTAGTATGCAGGTGCAGCAAGTGATTAAGGCGGCCAATGGAATGTTGGCTTTCATTGCTAGGGGGATAGAATATAAAAATAGGGAGGTATTGCTTCAGTTGTACAAGGTATTGGTGAGACCGCACCTGGAATACTGCGTACAGTTTTGGTGTCCATACTTAAGAAAGGACATACTTGCTCTCGAGTCAGTACAAAGAAGGTTCACTCGGTTAATCCCGGGGATGAGGGGATGGACATATGAGGAGAGGTCGAGTAGATTGGGACTCTACTCATTGGAGTTCAGAAGAATGAGAGGCGATCTTATTGAAACATATAAGATTGTGAAGGGGTTGGATCGGGTGGATGCGGGGAGGATGTTCCCGATGATGGGTGAAGCTAGAACTAGGGGGCATAGTCTTAGAATAAGGGGCTGCTCTTTCAAAACTGAGATGAGGAGGAACTACTTCACTCAGAGGGTGGTAGGTCCATGGAATATGCTGCCCCAAAAAGCTGTAGAAGCTACATCATTACATAAATTTAAAACAGAAATAGACAGTTTCCTAGAAGTAAAGGGAATTAAGGGTTACGGGGAGCGGGCAGGAATTTGGACATGAGTCTAGGCTCGGATCGGTCATGGCCCTGTGGGTAGCGGAGCGGGCCCAGGGGCCGTGTAGCCTGATCCTGCTCCTATTTCGTGTGTCTAATTCTGTTAGATTCAAATCAAATCAACTTTTATTGTCATTGTTAGTGCACAAGTGCAGTACAACGAAATGTAGGCTTGCGGCTCCAGAGAGTGTACAATTTGGATTAGGACACTTAAACATTCAACATACATTTGTACATATATATTAGCATAAATATGACCATAATAAAGTGCATCGGCAGATGTGCAGGCTTTAGTGTTTATTTGTGGAGTTCAGTAGGATGACAGCCCTGGGAAAGAAGCTGTTCCTAAATCTGGTCGTACGGGTGCGAATGTATCTGTAGTGTCTTCCAGATGGTAGGAGGGCGAACAGACTGTGGCTGGGGTGGGTAGGGTCTTTGATGATGGACCGTGCCCTCCGTAGGCAGCGTTTCTGATATATATGTTCTATGGATGGAGATGGTTCTGTGATAGTGGATTGGCGGTTAGGATCAGATCAGCCATGATCTTATTGAATGGCGGAGCAGGCTCGAGGGGCCGATTGGCGTACACCTGCTCCTATTTCTTATGTTCTTATCTTCTATGTTTCTAGGTTTCCCTCCGACAGTGCAGCGCTCCCTCAGCACTGCGCTGGAGGGTCAGACCAGATTTTGTGCAGCCGACTGAGCCACAGCAGAATCTTCAAGTAACATTCACCAGCATGCCCACATCTGGAGTCTGGCTCCAGCGACAAGACTTTCTGACGGATGCTGAGAGTCCTTAAAGTCGGGGTGGGGGTTTTTTGTCGCCGATTTATTCTCTGCTGCTGCTGCTGCTGCTGCCGCCGTCATCGTCCCTTTAAGCGGATTCACCGACTGTGGCCGGACCGGCCCGCGCTGCTCGGCCACCAGCCCGGCCCGGCCGCCTCTCCCTCTCCCCCTCCCCGGGACCCCGCACTGACCTGGCTCCGCTCCCGGTGGCTTCGCTGCGCCGATTTCTGCGCCTTGCGGAACGCGGCCGCCATCTTTGCCGGTCTCCAAGCACAATTGGCTGCATCCGGGTCAGGGGTGATGGCCCGCCGCCCTCCATTTCCGGCGGGGGAGGCTGCGCCCCCTGGCGGTCGCTGTGCGCTGCTGCAGCCGCTTTCTGCCGAGCGGCTTCAGGCCGCATCCGGGACTCCCAGCGGCTTCCACTGCGGGGGCCCGACTCCCCCTAGCGGAGAGCAGGCACCTCCACCGCGGTCCAGGGGAACCTGCCGTTCCCCTGACAATGGCTGCACAGGGCAGGGAGGGTTTGCAGTCGGGTTGTCAGATCTGGTTGGACATATTCCTGGGGGTTTCATCACATTATATTCGCTAGAGTTTAGAAGAATGAGAGGGGATGTCATTGAAACTTATAAAATTCTAACAGGACTAGACAGACTAGATGCAGGAAGGATGTTCCCGATGGCGGGGGAGTCCAGAACCAGGTCACAGTCTAAGGATAAGGGGTAAGCCATTTAGGACTGAGATGAGGAGGAATTTCTTCACCCAGAGAGTGGTGAACCTGTGGAATTCTCTACCACACAAGGCAGTGGAGGCCAATTCATTAAATATATTCAAGAAGGCTAAAGGGATCAAGGGATATGGGGAGAAGGCAGGGACAGGGTACTGAATTTGGATGATCAGCCATGATCTCATTGAATGGCGGAGCAGGCTCGAGGGGCCGAATGGCCTACTCCTGCTCCTATCTTCTATGTTTCTATGTTTCTATTATCATTCCTCCAGGCGTGAGAAATGTAAGGTGCTGATGCTGAAAGACAACTAAAAACAGGAAATGTGGAAATACTCAGCAGGTCAGGCAGCATCTGTGGAGAGAGAAACAGTTAATGTTTCAGGTTCAGGACCTTTCGTCAGGTTCTGCACAAAGAGAACACGTCCAATTTGGCACACGGGCTGCGGAATAGGAACCCCCAAACTGGTGCACTAAGAATTGTGCATTTAAGGAATTGAATCACCAGGATTGTCCCAGCTTCAATCCTGAGCAGACCTCAGCAGGGCCAGAGGTAGTGACACCACATTGGTTTCAGTGCCTTTGTGTTAGGGAAGGAAAGAACAGCTAAAGTTCCTGCTCTTGATCACTGTCCAGCCCTCTGCGAGATGTTTATGTGTGTGGACATTGAGTGAGAGCAAGATCTCAGTTGAGTGGTGAGTAGTCAGAGTCCTATAATTGACTTCAGTGGCTCTGGGCTAGGGATGAAAAAACACACCCAGGGTTTCTACTGCTGATCACTACTCAGGGGAAAGTGTGGATATGGATGCTGAATGAGGACAGGAACATTTTGATTGTGAAGCCATCTGCAGACAAGTGGCCTATCATCACTCAGTGTCAAAGCTCACACATGAACTATGGCCACTTTTGGCCAGGTACAGGAAACTCTCTTTTAACCGGCACCTAATATCCGGAAACTCTCTTAACCGGCAAAATTCAGGAGTAGGTTCAGGTAAGTTTTACTATATATTAGTGGCTGTGTAACCGGGGTTCCTGGATCTGTGGCCGTGCAACAGGGACTCCTGGATCTGTGGCCGTGTAACCGGGGCTCCTGCACCTGTGTCTCGTACCTTGGTAAGTATACCTCTCTGTAATCCAGACTTTTTGATCAATCGGCACCACACCGGTCCCGTCGGTGCTCGATAAAAAAGAGTTTCCTGTATCAAGGAGTACCTAATGCCCAGCAAGAAATCAGCACCTTTGGAAGACAAAGAGGGGAAAGAAAAAAGGAAAGTAAACCTATTCAGATAGCCTGCTAGATAAAGGTGCTGTCTGAAGTAAAACGGGGCCTCAGTTTAACATCTCATCCGAAAGCGGCACCTCCGACAGTGCAGCACTCCCTCAGTACTGCACTGGAGTGTCAGCCTAGATTATGTGCTTAAGTCTCTGGAGTGGGACATGAACCCACAACCTTCTGATGCAGAGGCATGGTGGTACCAGTGAGCCACAGCTGACGCTTGAAGTTTGTTGATCTCAGTTAGTGTGGATACTGCAGTTTGGATAGGGATGGGTTCCTGCTCTCCAGTGACCCCTGCTGGAAAATGCATGCGTGTGGGAGTCGCAGAATTTGGCTTAGCTGACTCCCTACACGGTCGAATAGCCTGCACTGAAATGCCTACGCTCATATGTGAAGAATGGCCACATAGGTGATGTACCAAAGGGTGTGTGGTGCCTGGGGATTTATATCCCAGCAAGAGTCTGCACCTTCAAGAGAGAAAATTGGCCAAAAAAAAATGAGCTGAGGGTAAGATTATATTTTTGGGTTTTTGCTGACTAGTATTGTTGTGAAATGTGCAGTGGGTTTTGCCTGAAGAATATTTATTTTAATTTCAATACCTGTATTTATATTTTTGGATGCCTTGTGGTCATCAATGCAAGTGAAATGTGTCCTCTACTGTTGGCATCCAGCATCAAGGACTCCCAAGCCAGATACAGCAGGAGAGTGATTCCACCAAATTCTCAAAGCAATCTGAAGTTCATATACCTCCCAGCTCAGTTGATAATTTGGTAGCTTGGGTGAATCACATGCGCACATCCATTTCAATAGAATGCAACTCAGACGGATTGAGAAACAGGGAGGTGATGCGCTCCACCAGATTACTGCCCAGGTGGTGAAAATAAAAATGTACTCCCCATGATTTTAGGTCTGGATTCAATGGTCTATCTCGATGTCGGGTCATTGCAGTCCTGTGTAATGTCGTGTATAACCTCTAGATGGCCCTGTGCTCCCAAGCTTGGGCACTTCATTGTTCAGTTCAGCCATGGAGTGATTGTGGGATGTTCGCTGTCTGCATCTTATTCCTCAAATCAAACTTCCCTTGCTGCTAGATTTGAATGAGTTCAAGTGAGGCCATTCTATAGGGTCATTTTGAAATGGTCTCCCCTTCTCTCCTGCCGGCATTAATGTTTGCTGGGGTTAGTTGCATGGCCGCCGACCTCCTTCGGGGCTTGGGCCTGTTCTTCAGTGTCAGCCTAGATAGTAAATATTGACAGACCCCCGTTCTGCTGGGGCTGAGTACACAGCCAAGCCAAATACTGACCTCACCTGACATTTGCAGCGGGTGCCACTGGATAGTGTGAAGAGTTATTGCTGGTTCACCACCCCCCCGTTAGCCCGGAGGTACTGAGGCCAGTTATAGTGTGCCTTCTTCCACGCCAGCGGACAAAGGTTAACTCAGCTTAACTCAGCACAAACCGGGATATAATGAGATGTTGATAAAGTAAATAATTACGTTATCCTTGTTTTTTGATCCAGGTTGACTTAAAGATAAACAAGCGAAACCGCATTGCAATGGTGAAATAGGTTAGCGGAGCACCAGGAACGTTCCTCACCTGCTGGGTTACCCGAAGGAATTCGATGGGCGACTCACTCCTCGCTTCTGTCACTCACCTTGTAGCAGCCAGATGGACAGTTAGCCGTGGCAGCTACTCGAGAACGACCCCCCCCCCCCCCCCCCCACTTTCAGTCAGGGGAAATTTACACCAGAACAGCAACAAAAAACTTTGCATTTATAAAGCACCATTAAGATAGAAAAACATACCTCGGTGCTTCACAGAGAGGTTAGAAAAAATGTTAAGCCAAGCCAAAATATTAGGAGGGGCAACCAAAAGCTTGGTCAAAAAGATGGGTTTTAAGGAGCGTTTTAAAGGAGGAGAGAGAGGTGGAAAGGCAAAGAGGCTTAGGCAGGGCAAATCTGGAACATTAGGCCGAGGTGGCAGAAGGCACGAGGTGGGGCAGAGAGTGGAGAATGCACAAGTGGCCGGAGCCATTGGAATGGAGAGTTCAGAGGATGTTGGCATGTTGGAGCTGGTTACAATCTTCCCAATGTTTAGCTGAAGGAAATTGCGATTTATTCAAGACTGGATTTTGGACAAGCGAGTGACAACACCGAGGCAGTGGGAGGGTCAGGAGAAGTGGTGGAGAGTTGGAGCTGGGTGTCATTGGCATACATGTGGAATCTGTATGTGGTGTGATCTAACAAATGGAGGTTAATCCATTAGTATTGGCGATATCAAGTCAATAATAACTGAACACAGATGGTGGCTCGAACCCTAGGACCTCCCTGATCTGTGTGTTTGGTTCAGCTACACATTATATAAACTGAGCTGAACCGTTGGAGTAGCTTTTAGAAGGTTTTTTCCCATCCATCTATATTCTCCAATCTTCTCTCCTTCCCTTCTCCTCTCCTCACAGTGTTGGCTCCCTTATTGGGCTATGGTTCCAGTATCTCACCCGACTGGTCATTGTTCATGGGTAAGTCTCAACAGCGAGTGTCACCAGCCTGTGGAGAACATCGCAGCAAACACCAATCCTGTCCTCACCCAACGTCTACACACGTGCTTCCAAGGCCGTTCAGTGTATAGGGATCAGGAGTGGGAACGCTTCCCTAACCTTGGGCCATTGTGGGGCCCTGCATCCCCAAATAAGATCAGTTAACGCTGCACAGACTGGAGATCAAAAACTGGTACCTTCGTGTTGTGCTTGGCTCCAGGTTGGTGATTTTACCCCTGAGCCATCGGGGGAACCTTTTAGAGTTTCTCTGACTAAATTAAGCAACATTTGTTGACTCTCAAAGGTTTTTCTTTTAAGGCCTCACAGCCAGGCTGTATTTGTTGAGCACAGAAACACTTCATTTTGTTTCTGGTTTGTGGGTAAACTAAATCAGCAGTGAGATAAGAAATAAAATGATGGGTCACCATCCCTTTTGATGAACCCAAATGCTGGCCTGGGAGGTGTTCCAGAAAGAATATTTCCTTCTCTACATCATCAGAGTATATTTATTTTTGAAAGTCCTGGGATAAGGTGGATGACTAGGGCTTTCAAGAGGGAATACTGTACATGTATAGAGATAATACTGGGGGAAAAATTCGGTATTGCCCATTTTGGGGCTCTAATATCGGCCGGTCAGACTGCCGCCATCCAGTTCTTAAAGGGGAGGGGCCTTCTTGCTGGCCAGCCACACCCTGCTCATTGCAGCCTTGAATCTCGGCCTGGAGAGACCTCTAAAGCAATTGTGTTGAAAGCACTAATGGATAGGCTCAGGGAAAGAGCTCGGCGCTTAGGAACCTCAAAAGTGGTGCCGAGGGCCAAAACTCCTTAGGACAGCGATAAAACCAAAAAGTTTGCCGACAACAAAAGGCAGCAAGCGCCCACCTTTAAATAGCGCTCCCCCAGCCCCTTCCCGACTTGAAAACATTCCCCTCTACCTGTCGTTCTTAGTGGCAGACACTAAGGCAGGGGGCGCGGCTCAATATCCGGTCCGGGGCGTTGCGCTCTTGACTGCCGTCATGATCTGTGGGCGCAGGAGATCTTGGCGGTAGTGTTTAGCGCTGCCGCAAAACGATTGGTCAATTTCGCGAGCGATGCTAAGTTCCTAGCGCCCCGTTAGCGCCCCCCGGAGGTGCTAACCAACCAAATTTTTTCCCCAATCTGAATTTGGAATCTACCGTTATGGGGTAGATACAGGGCTAATGGCGCCCTTTGATTGATACACATTATATCCGGAACCTTGAATTAACATTTTTCAATTCACTTTAAGGCAGCCAACTGTTTCCTCCTGTCCTGCATGACATTTTGAACCTGGCTAAAATCACCCACGTCAGAAGACACCATGCATGCACCAGTAGCGTGTTCACGGTTCAAGCAGAGCCCCATTGAAAACATTCCACATATACGTAGCAGCCTGCCCTGTGTGTGTGTGTGTTTATGTGGGCGATGCCACTCTTCCATGTAAATATACACTTTTCACAGATTGGATACTATTTCTAGAAAGGTGGGCTTTAGCACAAGTAGGGTGGATGATATACATCAGATTTTCTGAACTGTCTCTATTGACGAAATGGCTTTGAAAATTGTAATCTAGATACTAAACTTCATATATCAGTCAATAGTTGATGCTCAGAAAACAACTTACATATATGATGTAGTGCCCTTCACGTAAGGAAACATCCCAAGATGCTTTATGGAGGGGAGGGTTGGGGGACATTGAGCAATAAAAAACTTGCATTTATATAGCACCTTACATGCACTGTTTTGTTTTGTAGGTAAATGCCACAGTCAATTTTCACACGTCAAAGTCCCATAAACAGTACATGAAAGTTGTAGATGTTTTTGGTTAAATGAGGGATCTTGGCTAGAATACTGAGAGAACACCCCGCTTTTCCTTGAATATTACCATGCGATTTTGTTGCTTCCACCTCAGCAGGTAAGGCCTTGGTTTAACATCTCATCTGAAAGATAGCACTTCTGACAATGCAGCACTCCCGCATTACTGTACTTAAGTGTCAGCCGAAATTAAATCTTCCAACCCATAGTGGGACTTAAACCCACAACCTTACAATTTAAGGCAAGAGCACTACTAACTCAGAGAAGTTGAAACTTAAGTAGGGGAGAAGTTAAGGGAGATATTAAAGCACATTACAAATCATAGAATCATAGAATAGTACAGCACAGAAGGAGGCCATTCAGCCCATCGAGTCTGCACCGGCTCTTTTGAAGAGCAATCCAGTTAGTCCCACTCCCCCGTTCTTTCCCCATATCCCTGCAATTTTTTCTCCTTCAAGTATTTATCCAATTCCCTTTTGAAGGCTACTATTGAATCTGTATCCACCACCCTATCAGGCAGTGCATTCCAAATCCTAACCACTCATGTAAAAAGTTTTTCCTCCAGTCGCCTCTGGTTCTTTTACCAGCCACCTTAAATCTGTGCCCTCTGGTTATCGACCCTGCAGCCACTGGAAACAGTTTCTCTTTATTTACTCTAAACATTTCATGATTTTAAACGCCTCGGTCAAATCTCCTCTTAACCTCAGCTCCAAGGAGCCATGCAGTTGAAGTTGATGAGCTTTTGTAGTTTGTGACGTAGCTGACATGAATCAGTCATTCATGAAAGAAAGACTTATGAAATAATACGGGTGGCGCTGTCCAGGGAGAGTATAAATACTCGGGCACGGGCCCAGCTTGCGCAGGACATTCTTAACAGGAACTAGTGAAGGACACAACTAGACCTCCATGTTGTAAAACAGTTGATTAAAGCTTTGTTTAACGCTTAGACCAAGTGCCTAGTAGTTTTACGTCAGTAGCCAAACATTCTTGTCCTTCTGATTTCAATCCTGCTGCCAAAAGACAAGCAAGAGTAGAAAAGGAAGGAGCCAGACAGCAGAGGGATTTGTCCTCGAATTCCAGGAGGTAGCACTTGCTGGATGTTAGAACTAACATTTACGAGTTTATAGGCTGTTGCAGTGACACAACCTGTAAGAATACCAATGTGCTGTGCCCTAGATAGCAGGAGGCAGATTCTCCTTCTGACAAACTCTTGATCTCAGCAGAGCAATCAGGGAGCGGCACAGAGCGGAGACTAAAGTCTTTCCTTTATAGAGGGAGAGAGAATTGAAGAGCAAGGCCCCTCAGACACGTTTTGTCCGCCCCCCGAACGATTGGTTAGGACAAGCCATTGGCAGAGTTCTAGGAGCAGATTCTCCTGGCTGGGGATGCTATGTAGCCCAAGGAAACAAAGTGGACAGCTCTGTCGGGGAGTTGGCACAGGCTCGCTTGACCGAATGGCTACCTTCGGTGCTGTGACATTCTAAGACTCTTTGAAATCTAAGCAGAGGGCAGCAGAATAAAATGACTTAAACAGCTGAGGAAAATAAAATATGTGATTGCATATGAATGACAATATTTTATATGAAACAAAAAAAATAAAGTGTGCGTTCATTGCAAGGAAAAGGTCAGGTCTAAGGTCATATTTGCATGACAAAAAAACTCTTGGTAAGTATTGTAATGCTCAGGTACACCAACAGGTGTCACTGTTGCATCTTTCTAAAACGATTCTCAGCCCATTCAGGCAGCACAAAGCTCCAGCCAACCTTTTATCAGCCCTTCATAGCGCAATGACTTCTAATTCGGAGTTGCATTAGGGCCAAGAATCCATATTCCTTAAGGTTCTGGGTTTGGAGTCACAAAAGTATTTCTAAGGACGTAATCCTACCAGCCAACGTCTAAGTCTTTCTAGATTCTCCACTGTGCTCTGCTAGGGAAGGTGGGAAAGTACAACAGGAGAGGTCTTTCCCCCCCTCAGTATTTCTCCTTTAATCTTGTAATTTTCACTTTGTTTTCTGCCATTGCTCCTAAAGTCACTGCCTTCTTGCTGGTCTGCTGAGATTTGGTTGCACCTTTTGAGTCTGAGACTTTCCTGGTCTTAACAACAGAAAATGCTGGAAAAACTCAGCAGGTCAGGCAACATCCGTGGACAGAAATTTGAGTTGACGTTTCGGGTCGAACCCTTCTTCAAAACTGGAAAGAAAAGATAGATCGGAGGCAGGGCTGCGATCGGACAAAAGAATAAAAGAAACAAAAGAAGTAAAAAAGAGACAATAAAAGGTGTTCTTCCTTGAACAGAGGCCCGACCAGTCCCCATCCACCACCACCCTCCTCCGCCTGGCTGAACTTGTTCTCACATTGAACAACTTCTCCTTTAACTCCACTCATTTCCTCCAAATCAGTGTCAGTTCTAGCTCCCGCACTTCTGCCCTCACCCCTGCCCCTCCCTCCTGGAACCACGATAGGGTTCCCCTTGTCCTCACCTTTCACCCCACCAGCCTCCACATTCAACGGATCATCCTCCGGCATTTCCGCTACCTCCAAAGTGATCCCACCACCAAACGCATCTCCCCCTCCCCTTTCAGCATTCCGTAGGGACCGCTCCCTCCGAGGCACCCTAGTCCACTCCTCTATCACCCCCAGCACCCCTTCCCCTTCGCCTGGCACCTTTCCGTGCAAGCGGAGGAGATGTAACACCTGCCCCTATACCTCCCCCCTTCCCACTGTCCAGAGCCCCAAACACCCCTTCCAGGTGAAACAGCGATTTACTTGTACTTCTCGCAATCTAGCATACTGTATTCGCTGCTCATGATGCGGTCTCCTCTACATTGGGGAGACCAAACGCAGATTGGGTGACCGCTTTGCGGAACACCTCCGTTCAGTCCGTAAGGGTGACCCCAAGCTTCCGGTCGCCTGTCATTTTAATTCAACGCTCCATTCCCACTCGGACCTCACCGCCCTTGGCCTCTTGTATTGTTCCACGGAAGCTCAACGTAAACTCGAGGAACAGCACCTCATCTTCCGATTAGGCACTCTGCAGCCTTCCGGACTCAATATCTAGTTCAACAATTTCAGATCATAACCTCGGCCCCTATTTCATTTTTTCTTGTAATTTTTCCACTCCTTCCCCCCCCCCCCCCACTTTCCTTTTGTTTCGCTCTCACACCTGGCAGCTATCCCTTGCCCTGCCAGTACACTTTACACCCAATCTCAGCCTATTACCATCTCGTCTAGCTTCTAACACCTTTTATTGTCTCTT
Organism: Somniosus microcephalus; assembly: GCF_052327205.1. Taxonomy (NCBI): domain Eukaryota; kingdom Metazoa; phylum Chordata; class Chondrichthyes; order Squaliformes; family Somniosidae; genus Somniosus; species Somniosus microcephalus. Next base: position 40,481,306 of record NC_141006.1, on the reverse strand, counting down.
TTTTACTTCTTTTGTTTCTTTTATTCTTTTGTCCGATCGCAGCCCTGCCTCCGATCTATCTTTTCTTTCCAGTTTTGAAGAAGGGTTCGAACCGAAACGACAACTCAAATTTCTGTCCACGGATGTTGCCTGACCTGCTGAGTTTTTCCAGTATTTTCTGTTGTTATTTCGGATTTCCAACATCCGCAGTATTTTGCTATCGTACTTTCCTGGTCTTGTGTGATTTGGTACCACTGTATGGAATTCTATTTTAAGTAAATGACTATTCCCCCTAACAGCTCAGTGCATTTACCCAGTATCGGAGCCATACAGAGCAGGAAGATCCCAGGTTCAATCCCCCAGTTGGCACCTGGTTCGCTGGTCCTAGCCGTTGGCACCTGGATCGCTGGTCCTAGCCAGGGAAGTGGCCATCAAGATATAATTGGCTTCAAAGGACCACTTTTGGTTCTGTGAGTCCGCAGTCAGAGCATGGATTTTTGTTGCTAACAGTGCTTCTAAATTAGAATTCATTTTGCCACGACAGTCTGATAAAAAATAAGTAGGAGGATTTTACTGTCTGAATGGGCCGAAGAACCTTTACAGATGCAACCGGGAGGGAAATAGTCAACCAGAGTGGCCGCTCCCGATCACTGTCCTGTGATCCTGCTGGAAAGTGCGCATGGGTGAGGATAAGATTGGGCTCAACTTCGATGCATCCATGGTCGAGTGACCTGCCAACACTCACTGTCTACTCTCACGCATGAAGAACTTAGAAGGTGATTTGATCAAAGTTTTCAAGATATTAGGGGGAACTGATAGGGTAGACAGAGAGAAACGATTTCTGCTGGTTGGGGAGTTTAGGACTAAGGAACATAGCCTAAAAATGAGAGCCAGGCCTTTCAGGAGTGAATTTAGGAAACACTTCTACAAGCAAAGGGTGCTAGAAGTTTGGAACTCTCTTCCGCCGGTTAATGCTAGGTCAACCGCCATTTGAGATTGATAGATTTCTGTTAACCAAAGGTATTAAGGGATATGAGGCAAAGGCGGGTATATGGAGTTAGGTCGCAGATCAGCCATGATCTCACTGAATGGCGGAACAGGCTCGAGGGGACGAATGGCCTAGTCCTGTTCCTATGTTCCTAAGAAAGAGCATCGAGCAATTTACTGGAGGGGAGTTCGTGTCTGTGGAATCATCTCCCAGCAAGGAGTTAATAGCCTGGGTTTTCTACCTCTGCAGTCGACTGCCCGCAATGTCCCACCTGTTTACTTTAATGGACCGACAATTGCGAGCTAAAGAGAGCAGAACAACAACGTATATTTATATAGCGCCTTTAACGTAGTAAAACGTCCCAAGGCGCTGCACCGGAGTATTATAAGACAAAAAATTTGACACCAAGTCACATAAGGATAAATTAGGGCAGATCACCAAAAGCTTGGTCAAAGAGGTAGATTTTAAGGAGCGTCTTAAAGGAGGAAAGAGAGGTAGCGAGGTGGAGAGGTTTAGGGAGGGAATTCCAGAGCTTAGGACCCAGGCAACAGAAGGCACGGCCACCAAAGGTTGAGCGATTATAATCAGGGATGCTCAAGAGGGCAGAAAGTGGAAAACACCAGGCAATGTCTTCAGGAGAGGAAGAGATAGGAGAAATATTGGCACCAAAAAAAAGACTGACTATAGAAAATAAATAATTTGCCTTCCAAAGTCAGGTGTTAAGGGATTACTACAAGCCTGGTGGGTTTATGGATGCTGTGCATTGTCCTCCAACCTTTGTTCCTTGTCTGTCCTCTCAGGTCTCTCTCTCTCTGCATTAACTGGACGCAGCAGTCCGCTGAGTGTGATTAAAAACAACTTTTATTCGCCATTAAAGTGATTTTATCGAGTCAGCCACACTGCAATCACTGAATAAGCAAACTGTTAAAAAAGAAAACTCAGCACACCAGAAGTCACAGTTACTGAATAAACTGCCTCTAGTTCACTGGTGATAAAGGACTTCGGAACATCTGGAGGCTGTGATAAGGCACGATATAAATACAAGTTCTTACTTACTGTCTTTCACAATTCCATCCAGGGGTCCTGCATGACTGGAGACACAAAGTTCTGAACTAAAATTATACAATTTATACATCAATGCAATTTATTTATAGACTTTACAAAACAAAGTCCTTAAAATACGTTTGGTTTCAAATCAGATACAGTTTTACATCATATTATCAATTAAATAATTCATAATTTCAGATTCAATTAAGCATACTGTTCCATCAGGCTAACAGGCTGCATTATTGTGAGAATTAAATGCCCAAAATTTAAGGTAATATTGACCTAATTTCCATCCTTCTTTCTAACTAAACATCTTTGTAATCATACTTATTATTCTGAAAGAGTCCTTATATACAATTGCTCAGAATTTTCTCGGGGCTAGTGGGATTCCAGTGGCGGGTGACTGGCCGAAGCGGAAACTGGGACGGTACCTGGTATCGCTGGGTCTCTGGCCCAAAGAGCAGGTTGTGGGAGTTTCCTGTGGGAGGTGTGGTGGGTTGAAAGGTGCATCCGCCCCCTGAAGCTTGGCTGTGGCAGGGTTGGCACGATGGCACCGTTTAAAAAAAATTCGTTTATGGGATGTGGGCGTTGCTGGCAAGGCCAGCATTTATTGCCCATCCCTAATTGCCCTAGAGAAGGTGGTGGTGAGACGCCTTCTTGAATCGCTGCAGTCCGTGTGGTGAAGGTATTCCCACAGTGCTGTTAGGGAGGGAGTTCCAGGATTCTGACCCAGCGACGATGAAGGATCGGCGATATACTTCTAAGTCAGGATGGTGTGTGACTTGGAGGGGTACTTGGAGGTGGTGGTGTCCCCCTGTGCCTGATGCCCTTGTCCTTCTAGGTGGAAGAGGTCGCAGGTTTGGGAGGTGCTGCCGAAAAAGCCTTGGCGAGTCTGTTGGATTTCTTGCTGCCCCTGCCCCCAGACCCTCCCAAACGTATTGTACAACGGCATGACACTGGCGTCCTGTTCATTGGAGCGATGTGAGTGGGCCCATAGAGGAGTCATGACCTGGAGCACTCCAGAAGATAAAAGGCTGCCACTTGGAAAAATAGCCTTCTGATAAAGGTAGCCGATCTGAAAATGATCTGGCTGGATAATTAATCTGATCCTGTCTTGATCCCAGAAACTCTGAGAGGATCAGGTTCTTTTCTCACCAATGGGGCACACAATTCCAGCTATGCCATAGTTATGGCAGCGGAGCAGGATCGTGGAGTTTTGGGGCTTATATATTCAGGACTTTCCTTCAATGATAGTACAAGGCAAGGGAATACACAATGAATGGTAAGACCCTAGGAAAGACAGAGGATCAGAGGGACCTTGATGTGCATGTACATAGATCCCTGAAGGCAGCAGAACAGGTGGATAAGGTGGTTAAAAAGGCATATGGGATACTTGCCTTCATTAGCTGAGGCACAGAATATAAGAGCAGGGCGGTTATGATGGAGCTGTACAAAACGCTGGTTAGGCCACAGCTGGAGTACTGTGTGCAGTTCTGGTCGCCTCACTATAGGAAGGATGTGATTGCTTTCGAGAGGGTGCAGAGGAGATTTACCAGGAGTTACCTGGGCTGGAGCGCTTCAGCTATGAAGAAAGACTGGACAGGCTGGGGTTGTTTTCCTTGGAGCAGAGAAGGCTGAGGGGGGATCTGATTGAGGTGTACAAAATTATGAGGGGCATAGATAGGGTGGATAGAAAGGAACTTTTCCCCTTAGTAGAGGGGTCAATAACAAGGGGGCATAGATTCAAGGTAAGGGGCAGAAGGTTTAGAGGGGATTTGAGGAAAAACTTTTTCACCCAGAGGGTGGTTGGAATCTGGAACTCACTGCCTGAAAGGGTGGTAGAGGCAGGAACCCTCACAACATTCAAGAAGCATTTAGATGAGCACTTGAAATGCCATAGCATACAAGGCTACGGACCAAATGCTGGAAAATGGGATTAGATTAGACAGGGCTTGATGGCCGGCGCGGACGCGATGGGCTGAAGGGCCTCTTTCTGTGCTGTATAACTCTATGACTCGAGTCCTTCCAGGATTTCCCTCCTTTAACTGAACCCTTTCTCAAACGTTCTTGTATTTTCTATTCTCTCAGCTACTCATCATTACACGTAAATTTAAAAAAAATGCAACTGGCCCAACCGCTCCGAACATATTAGAAAATAAACAGGGAAGATAACATTTGAAAAATAAAGATTCACTTGTCACACAGGCAGAGTTGGAATCAAGAAATTCCAACTACTGTTGAATAAATGCTTTAGTGTAAATGATTCGAATTCTGAGAATTGCTTCTCCAATGTTGAAAATTTGTCAGAACTCTTCACAACCTCAATAACTCACACCCTCAATAACTCACACCCTCAATAACTCACACCCTCAATAACTCACACCCTCAGTAACTCACACCCTCAGTAACTCACACCCTCAGTAAGTCACACCCTCAGTAACTCACACCCTCAGTAACTCACACCCTCAGTAACTCACACCCTCAGTAACTCACACCCTCAGTAACTCACACCCTCAGTAACTCACACCCTCAGTAACTCACACCCTCAGTAACTCACACCCTCAGTAACTCACACCCTCAGTAACTCACACCCTCAGTAACTCACACCCTCAGTAACTCACACCCTCAGTAACTCACACCCTCAATAACTCACACCCTCAATAACTCACACCCTCAATAACTCACACCCTCAATAACTAACACCCTCAGTAACTAACACCCTCAGTAACTAACACCCTCAGTAACTAACACCCTCAATAACTAACACCCTCAATAACTAACACCCTCAATAACTAACACCCTCAATAACTAACACCCTCAATAACTAACACCCTCAATAACTAACACCCTCAATAACTAACACCCTCAATAACTAACACCCTCAATACCTCACACCCTCAATAACTCACACCCTCAATAACTAACACCCTCAATAACTCACACCCTCAATAACTCACACCCTCAATAACTCACACCCTCAATAACTCACACCCTCAATAACTCACACCCTCAATAACTCACACCCTCAATAACTCACACCCTCAATAACTCACACCCTCAATAACTCACACCCTCAATAACTCACACCCTCAATAACTCACACCCTCAATAACTCACACCCTCAATAACTAACACACTCAATAACTAACACCCTCAGTAACTAACACCCTCAGTAACTCACACCCTCAGTAACTCACACCCTCAGTAACTAACACCCTCAATAACTAACACCCTCAATAACTAACACCCTCAATAACTAACACCCTCAATAACTAACACCCTCAATAACTAACACCCTCAATAACTAACACCCTCAATAACTAACACCCTCAATAACTAACACCCTCAATACCTCACACCCTCAATAACTCACACCCTCAATAACTAACACCCTCAATAACTCACACCCTCAATAACTCACACCCTCAATAACTCACACCCTCAATAACTCACACCCTCAATAACTCACACCCTCAATAACTCACACCCTCAATAACTCACACCCTCAATAACTCACACCCTCAATAACTCACACCCTCAATAACTCACACCCTCAATAACTCACACCCTCAATAACTCACACCCTCAATAACTCACACCCTCAATAACTCACACCCTCAATAACTCACACCCTCAATAACTCACACCCTCAGTAACTAACACCCTCAGTAACTAACACCCTCAATAACTAACACCCTCAATAACTAACACCCTCAATAACTACACCCTCAATAACTAACACCCTCAATAACTAACACCCTCAATAACTAACACCCTCACAATCAGGAGATACAGAAATAAATGGAATAACTGGACTTTAGAAAAAAAAAACAGACTTTAGAAATGTTAACTCAAAAGGGTCAGCCCAGCCCAAAACTAGATGGGTTCCAAACTCAATCATTAACCCTTTATTGTATTGACATTAACCCTTTATTGGAGTGCACTGGCAGCTATTGTCATAAAGCCTGTACCAAACTGAATGAAAGTATTCGGAAATTCATGAGTATAAATTCTCAGTGTCTGACCCGCTTCTTTGGGGGACTGCATTATGTGAAATGCACTGCGTAAATGTAGGTTGTTGTGATTTGAAAATCACTGGTTCAGGGAGCGATGTGAAAGTGGCCACTTAATCTTGGAGCAACAGTTATTTACCTAAACTTTGCTCTTGCAGCTTTTGATGCCATTGAAGCCTGTTGATTTTTATTTTATAATCACTACCAGGTTTGTGTTATTCACTGTCTAAAGCACCTGAACACTCTCATAGAATTATTGAGTTGTAATCACTCCCAGGTATTCATTATTCCCTATATGGACCACCTGCATCCCTCAGCCTTGTAATCACTTCCAGCTCTTCATTATATAACGTCAAACTGTATCTGATTAAAAGTCAAATGATGAATTTTAAGCCCTTAATTTTGTAAAGTCTATAAATAAAATGCATTGAAGTATAAATTACATTTAATGTCTGGTATAATAAAAGCATCAAAAAGTCTTTCTTGATAGAAATCAATTAATGATTAACAACGTACCATCAGATGATGGAATTTACTTAAATAGCTACATTAATTGCTGTGATAATTTAGCACAGCGAGTGACTGCGCAGAATTCAAATAGAACCTTGGTTTATTTTCTTTTCTGAAGGTTGTCCATAGCTGAAGGAACCAAGCAAAAAGCAAGCACCTTGTTTGAATTAACTCAAAAGGACTCAATTCGCTGCCTATGCTACAAAATAGAGGCTTGTTTTCCATCATGTGACAAATGCAAACAACAACCAGGTCTACTCTTTCTGGTGGGGTGATTGAACAAATCGACTGTAAATTAATAAAACATTAAAACATTAAATAAAACTTAACAAATTAAATTAGGATTTGGTTGGCCGGGGTGATGATGCCCTCCAGTCCCCGCGGCGCCCACCGGTCGCGGAAGGCCTCGAGCGTGCCGGCGGACACCACATGCTCCATCTCCAGGGCCACCCAGGCGCGAACATGACCACGGAAGAGAGGCAGGCATTCGGGCCGAATGAGACCCCCTTGACCGCCCACTGCCTGGACCAGTTAATGGTTATTTTGGCCAGGCCCAGGAGCAGTCCCACGAGGAGGTCCTCTGATCTGCCCGCTTGGAAGTGTGTGTATGGGCATTGGATCAAGACTGGATCCGACTTGGCAAGATAGCTTTCCACAATTGAATAGTCTACCAACATTCAACATCTCAACTAAGATACAAAAATGGGCACTAATTTCAGTGAGTTACTAACCGTTACCTGTGCAACCAGTCCCCAATCGCCACCTTCAGTAGAGGAAAAAGAGAACATTGCGGGGCAAGCCTTGCATCACAGAAGCTTATTCTGCAGTCAGGGCAGAATCTGATGCAGCAGAATCCTGTCTCTCAGTCACCAACATGGTCAAACTTGGACTGAGACCTATGGTGTTGTTTACAGTAAGGCTGAGGTCTGGAGTGCCGTTGTGATGTTTTAGGTGCTAATTTGTTATGTCCCATTAAGACCACTGCCTGAGGAAAGATGGTCTAACTAGGCAATTGTAGCTGCTTGTAAACTGCTGAAATCAATGCGAGACAATTCTTGTAAATTTCAGGTTCCAGGTCAATGGCCCGCGTTTTTTTTAAGATTGTTTTGCATGTCAGTTAGTTTCTGAGTCAGACCCACTCGAACACCCGAGCAAATAATCTAGGCCCACTGGTCATTACAACATTGAGGAAGTGCTGCATTGTTGGAAGTGCCAACCTTCAGATGGGACATCAAACTAAGGCCCTTTTTTTATATATAGGTAGAAGTTAAAGATCTCAATGCAATATTTTGAGCTCCCCCAGTTTCCTGGCCAACAATCCTCCCTCAATTAGCACCACTAAAAAAATAGATGAATTGATGATTCGTCTCATTGTTTTTTGTAAGATCTTGCTGTGTGCAAACAGACTGCTACATTTGTGTACATAATAAGATGAGTGCACTTCAAAATAATTGTATATGACGCACTTTGGGATGTTTCTGAGAAAGAAGTGATACACCACTTTATCGGTTGGTACGTGTGTCACTCAAATGTTACGTCTAGAGTGCATTGCACACATGCTCGACTTTCTAAAACTAACCTATCTCCCATGGCATTGCGCAGAGTGAGATGGGTTTATGCCAGAACAACATATTGGGCCGTATATTCCGATACCTATGGGTGTGTGCGAGCTGTGTACACACCTGTAGGGACATCGGGAATGCCGGTTTCAGGCATGCCAAGCGCATACGCTGAAAACCGGCATTTCTGATCTGTCAAGAATGCTCTTGATAGATCGGACGCCTGCCCTGGAGAAGGGCCTCTGCGGATGGAGAGTTCCGCATTCTGGAGTACCTCCGCCCGCTGAAAACCCTTAGAAATCTTTTACCAGCATAAGAGTTGAAAAAAAGTTTTTTAAAAAATGTTTTCACTCATTTATCATTTAAAAATACTTTAAAAAAGGTAAGTTTATTTTTAACCCCGTAAAAAACTTTAATTATTCTTTTCAAAAAATTAAATTTTTGTTTAAAATATTTAATTTATTGTAATTTCAACTCATTTTAAAAATGTGATTTAAAAAAATGATTTAATGTTTTACTGTGTTTTTGGGGTGATCTCCATTCATATATTTGACAGGTCTATCTCTCAAGTGTATGAAGGGAGATTCCCTTCTATGATTGGCTCCCCATGGCCCACGTGGTCCCAGGGACGCTTGCGAACCGCATGTGCCTCTGGGATACCTGGGCCCTGCGCATTTCGAGTCGGAGAGGCCCAGGAGCGGAAGTGTCCGGACCTCGGGAGCCCTCAGGTAAGTCCGTAGATTTTTTCCAGATCGGTGGCCTCCGCACACAGAAAGCCTCCGATCGGAAAATACGAGCCATTATTATCAAGCCTATAATAAATCTAAATTGCATATGTAAATAACCCAGCAAGTAGATTAATTTTCATGTTATCCATTTTCTCTCTCTCCTCTTTAACGAGCCTTCCTCTCTTTCTCTCTATAGTAATAAAACAAGCAGTTAATGAGAACTGAAGTTTTACCTCAAAAATACCTTTTAAATGCATCATCCACTTGATTTCAAATCATTTGGAACACACCCAAAAAGCAAAAAAAAAAGTCAATAGGCACAAACAATAGGGGAATGAGTGGTGTGTAATCCCTCCCTAATTTTTTGCCATAAATTATGCATCCTCTTTCTCTACTCCAAAATCCAAATTGTCCCTGACCTTTCAACTCGTTACCTGTAGATGCTCCTCTGTCTCAATTACCTCAATTCACAGCTAAAATGTCCAAGTATCTTTCATCATAACGGAGCTGTCTGATGTTGGGGCTCAGCCTCCCTAATTTGGAGAGATGCTGTTTCGCTCATTGCCATCTTTAATCGTCCAGGTGAAAGAGCAGTTGATTTGCATCAATATATTTTCATCAGCGCTGCTATTCCATAAATGGAAAAATTCTGAATTTCTGTTACTTTTCCTGGCAGTGGGTTTCTCTTTCATTTAACAGTTAACTTTGCTTTGAGATGAGATGTCGTCTATTTTTCTCTGCTGTTTAAAATATTTGCCTCTAGTTTCACTGAGCATCTGGGTGGGAAGTCATGTTGAAGGGGTTGTGACACTTGCTCTGGATGTTGCTGGAAGTCAAGCAGTCACTCAAAATACTCAGCTTTAGCACACTCTGAAATCTTTGTTTTACTTTTCCCACCAGACTATTTTTATGGAACAACAAACACAACTCTTTTTGCTCCTTGAGTATGTATTTTATACTGGGTACGGCAGCACAGTGGTTATGTTATTGGACTTGAATTTATAAAGCACCGTTAACGTCGTAAAACATCTCAAGGTGCTTCACAGGAACATTATCAAACAAAATTTGACACCGAGCCACATAAGGAGATATTGGGGCAGAGGACCCAAAAGCTTAGTCAAAGAAGTAGCTTTTAAGGAGCATCTTAAAGGAGGAGAGGGAGGTAGAGAGGAGGAGAGGTTTTCGGAAGGAATTACAAAGCTTAGGGCCTAGGCAGCTGAAGGCAAGGCCACCAATGGTGCAGCGATAAATTCAAGGATGCCCAAGAGGCCAGAATTGGAGAAGCGCAGAGATCTCGGAGGGTTGTAGGGCTGGAGGAGGTTACAGAGATAGGGAGGGGTGAGGCCATGGAGGGATTTGAAAACAAGGATTAGAATTTTAAAATTGAGGCATTGCCAGACTGGGAGCCAATGTAGATCAGTGAGCACAGGGGTGAACGGGGCTTGATGCGAGTTAGGAAACGGGCAGCAGAGTTTTGGATGAGCTCAAGTTTAGGAGGGTGCACGGTGAGAGGTCCAATGTTTTCCAACAATTTTCTCCCTTCCCATCCCCTCCTCTCCTGGAGCATTTGACTCTTTGTTGGGGTGTAGTTCAATGGATGCTGGGCATCCTTAAGTACTTTGTCCAAGTGTATGAGTCTTGACAATGAGTGCCAACCAGATGTTCAACCACAGGGGCCTCACAACAAGTCCACTCTTTTCCTCATTTTATGTCCACTCACATGTACTTACAACATAGGTCACAGGAACCCTAACCAATTTTCTCCTCCCTAACCGAAGGGCACTAAACAATCCTATCACTGGACCAACTTTGATCATTTAACATCAGCACACATCAGTCTGTATGGCTCAGCTACTCGCTAAGCCATCAGAGGAGCTGGTATCTCATTTGTACTGAGTCCCAGGGATTTATCCTGGGGAGCACCACTCATGATCAGAAGCAGAAGCCTCCAGGAGCAAGTGGGAAAGGAGTGGGAATAACAGGAGGAATTGTAGTTGGAAGCATGGAGTGGGCGAGACATTGAGCAGCAAGGAGGGAACAGGAAGGGAGAAATCAGAAGCATTGAATGGATAGAAGTGGGAACTGGAGGCAGAGGCAATGAGTGAGAGAGGAGGATATAGAGGCAGGGAAGAAGAAAGGATTCAGGCCTGTATGGGGATCAGTGACAGGAGCTGTGCATTGTCCGTATACAATTCTTCGTCTTTATAAACATAGTGCTGGAATTCAAAGTATTCAACATAAGAAATTGTGGAGATTAATTGTCATTTTAATTGTCTAGATTGGTCTGGGGTGGGAGCAGTGTTCAAAGACCCAGGGCCTCCATGCATTGCTCTTCAACGGTTACTGGTGCCACTGCTCGGCACGATGCGTACTAGAGGATGGGGACTTGCTTAAAATAAAGAACTCCGGCTCCATGTATTTAGTTTTAAGTGGCAACATGAAGACAACTTGCCTTAGAAAATGTACCTTTCTAATGCCATTGAGTGTCCACAGGCCAGATTCTTCACATCTCAAAGTGCCATCAACAGTGCAAGAACTGCAGTAACAGTCCCTTCATAATGCAGCGGTCCCAATCTTGGCATCAGGGCTGCATTATAAATGAGGCAACATTAATCTGTTATCAGATGAGTGGAAACTACTTCAGAAGAAAGCATTCTTACTGATTGTGGCTCAGTTGGTAGGACATTTGTCTCTGAGTCAGAAGGTTGTAGGTTCAAGTCCCACCCCAGAAACTTGAGCACAAAATCCAGGCTGACACTCCAGTGCAGTACTGAGGGTGTGCTGCACTGTCGGAGGTGCAGTCTTTCAGATGAGATGTTAAACCGAGGCTCTGTCTTCTCTCTCAGTTGGACATAAAGGACCCCATGGCACTATTCTGAAGAAGAGCAGGGAAATTATTCCTGGTGTCCTGGCCAATATTTCTCCCTCAATCAACATCACTAAAATAGATTATCTGGTCATTATCACATTGCTGTTTGTGGGAGCTTGCTGTGTGCAAATTGGCTGCCATGTTTCCTACATTACAACAATGATTACACTTCAAAAAGTACTTCATTTGCTATAAGGTGTTTTGAGGTGTCCGGTGGTCGTGAAAGGCTCTATAGAAATGTAAGTCTTTCTTTGTTAATTTTGGTTGTAATTTGAGTGAATATAAGTCTTCTATGGACATATAAATTGTAAAAGGGTAGTAAGAGGAGGGGTGGGGCTGATTTGGGACCAAAATGGAGACCTACGTATGGAGGCAGAGGACATGGCTGAGGTACTAAATGAGTACTTTGCATCTGTCTTCACCAAGGAAGAGGATGCTGCCATAGACATAGTAAAGAAGGAGGTAGTGGAGACATTTGATAGGATAGAAATTGATAAAGAAGAGGTATTAGAAAGGCTGTACTTAAAGTAGATAAATCACCAGGAGCGGATGGGATGCATCCTAGGATGCTGAGGGAATTGAGGGCAGAAATCGCAGAGGTACTGGTCATAATATTCCAATCCTCCATAGATACGGGGGTGCTGCCATTGTTCAAAAGTGGGTGTAAAGATAAACCCAGCAACCTCGGTAGTGGGGAAGCTTTCAGAAACAGTAATCAGGGACAAAATTAACAGTCACTTGGATAGATGTGGATTAATTAAGGAAAGCCAGCACGGATTTGTTAAAGGCAAATCGCGTTTAACCAACTTGATCGAGTTTTTTGATGAGACAACAGAGAGGGTTGATGAGGGTAATGCGGTTGACGTAGTGTACATGGATTTCCAAAAGGCGTTCAACAAAGTGCCACATGTCAAGGGATATGGGGAGAAGGCAGGGGCAGGGTACTGAATTTGGATGATCAGCCATGATCTCATTGAATGGCGGAGCAGGCTCGAAGGGCGAATGGCCTACTCCTGCTCCTATCTTCTATGTTTCTATGTTTCTATTTCATAGGCTTGCCAGAAAAGTTGAAGCCCATGGAATAAAAGGGACAGTGGCAGCATGGATACAAAATTGGCTAAGTGACAGGAAACAGAGAGTAGTGGTGAACGGTTGGCTTTCGGCCTGGAGGAACATATACAGTGGCGTTCCCCAGGGGTCGGTGCTAGGACCACTGCCTTTCTTGATATATATTAATGACTTGGACATGGGTGTACAGGGCACAATTTCAAAATTTGCAGATGACACAAAACTTGGAAGTATAGTGAAAATTAAGGAGGAGAGTGATAGACTTGAGGAAGACATGGACAGGCTGATGAAATGAGTGGACACGTGGCAGATGAAATTTAATGCAGAAAAGTGTGAAGTGATCCATTTTGGTAGAAAGAATGAGGAGAGGACATATAAACTAAATGGTACAATCCTAAAGGGGGTGCACGAACAGAGAGACCTGGTGGGTATATGTGCACAAATTGTTGAAGGTGGCAGGGCAGTTTGAGAAAGTGGTTAAAAAGGGTTACAGGATCCTGGGCTTCATAAATAGAGGCATAGAGTACAAAAGTGTGGAATTTATGATGAACCTGTATAAAACACTGGTTCGGCCCCAACTGGAGTACTGTGTTCAATTCTGGGCACCGCACTTTAGGAAGGATGTGAAGGCCTTAGAGAAGGTGCAGAAAAGATTTCCGAGAATTATTCCAGGAATGAGGGACTTCAGTTGCATGGATAGACTGGAGAAGCTGGGGTTGTTCTCCTTTAGAGCAGAGAAGGTTGAGAGGAGATTTGATAGAGGTGTTCAAAATCATGAGGGGTCTAGACAGAGTAGATAGAGAGAAACTGTTCCCATTGGCAGGAAGGTCGAGAACCAGAGGACACAGATTTAAGGTGATTGGCGAAAGAACCAAAGGCGACGTTAAAAAAAACAACTTTTTTACGCAGCGAGTGGTTAAGATCTGGAATGTGTTGCCTGAAAGGGTGGTGGAGGCAGACTCAATCTTATCTTCCAAAAGGCAGTTGGATAAGCATCTGAAGGAAAAAAATTTGTAGGGCTATGGAGAAAGGGCGGGGGAGTGGGGTTAGCTGAGAGTCGGCACGGGCTCGACGGGCCAAATGGCCTTCTTCCGTGCTGTAACCATTCTATGATTCTATTCTATGAATGTTTAGCCCAACCACACAGGCCAGCTGGGGAAAATGGAAGTCATTATCAGGACCTTTAAACAACTGTACAGGCACTATTGTTTTTTGTTGTTGCTACCATCGCTATGGAAACCACCCAGCACCACAGCACTTGGAGATCCCAGCATTGCCAACCCCTTCAGATAAAAGTGGTCCCACAACGTGAAGGTGGCATTGCATTCCCTCAGTAAGCACAGTGCAGTGCAGAGCGTGGCAATGAGATAGCCCTCCGTGCACTGACAAGTAGAACTTTCTTATACCTCTCCACCCTGTTTATGGTGATCTGCTCACAACTACACTTGGTGCACTGGCCCAACGCTCTTTGCTGACACCCCCCTCTGGTGTCCATCCAGCTACACCGGGGATTTGGCCTCATCATTGCCAAACTGTTACCTTTCTAATAATAATGCTCATCACCAATGGCTCAATTTGGTGGGATGAAATGGAGTCATACAGGCCAGATTTGACCCCAGTTCTGTGCTGAGTCAAGCAATCTTGGGCCGGGCAGTGATGGGTTATGAGTGGCCTTGGCACCGTGGCCTGGGGAAGGGAAACATTGGCCTCGGTTCCTACTCCTGATTACAATCATGCTGGGAATAAGAATGTGCGGGCATTAGGTTACAACAAGGCCTCGCTCAGCTGTGATGTATGTGCCAAGAATGAGCTGCTGTCTTGAAGAGAGGAGCGATAAAGGAATAAAATAACAGGAGCATATCATGGGAAAAGAAGTACTTTTCAAAATGGGAGGAAGGGGGAAGAGATTGGAGAGGGCCACAAGGATAACTGTAACGTGTCAGTGCTCTGTTGAGGCGGGTTTGAGATTTATGACTGTACACTGGAAACAAAAGCACAGGAAACATTTAGCTGCACAGGAACACACAGAACCTTTTCTGATAAACCTGATCAGTATCTGAGAGCCCTGACCTGTATGCTGACACCGGATGAAACCTGAAAAAATTTCCAGCCGATATTCAGGAAACAAATCTAGTCTGTTAGATTCCTTACAGCTCAGAAAACAAACCAAAAACAATTAAAGGGACATTACCATCAAGTAAAGTAACTTAGTAAATAGAGGAGAGTGTAATGAGCATTATGCTATCACATTGCTTATTGGCCCAGAAATTCGGGTCTCCACGGGTGAGTACGCATGGGGTACTCACCCGTAAGCCCAATGGAAGTGACGGTTTTGTGCATGCACTGCGCATGCACGGGAACCCGGAACTTCCGTTCCCCTGAAAGAAGGGGTTGACAGGTGGAACGCGTGCGCAGGAGAGGCAGCGCGTGCGCATCGAACTTACGTTTTTTGTGCAGGTTTTCCCAGGAGGGTAAGTCTCCAGGAGTTACACTTTTAAAAAGCAGGCGCAAGGCCTGCTTTTTACAAGGTAAGTGGTGAATTAATTAAAATGAAAACATTTTTTCCACAGGTTTATTATTTTTAAATACTTTAAAGAAAGGTAAGTTTATTTTTAGCCCCGTTAGAAAATGTTATTAATTTTTTCAAAAATTTAAATTATTGTTTAAAATAGTTATTTCATGTAATTTATAGTTTATTTTAAAAATGTGATTTTTTAAAAAATTTATTTGAAGATTTAGTGATGTTTTGGGGCTTATAGTATTTATAGGTTTGACAGGTCTTCCTGTCAAACTTATGAATGAAACATTCCCTGCTACCATTGGCTCTCCGTGGCCCACGTGATCCCAGGGGACGCATCAAATTAACTGCGCCCCTGGGATACGCAAGCACTGCATGCCGGCAGTTGGAGGAGGCCCAGGATCGGAATCCCTCACGGGCCCACAGCTCAACGGCCGGCGCGGTAGGTAAGTGCAGGTCGGTGGCTTGCACCCGCGGGAAGCCCCCGACCCAAATTTCTGGGCCATTGTCTCTGTCACAAAAAATGTTTCTGCTAATGTTCTCAAATCCCTCCATGATTTCACCCCTTCCTATCTCTGTAACCTCCTTCAGCTCTACAACTCTCCGAGAACTCTGCGTTCATCCAACTCGGACCTCTTGTGCATCCCCCACTTCCTTCGCCCCACCATTGGCGGCCATTCCTTAAGCTCTGGAATTCGCTTTCCAAACCTCTTCATCTCTCCACCTCTCTTGCCTCCTTTAAGACGCTGCTTAAAACCTACTCTTTGACCAAGCCTGTCCTAATATCTCCTTCTTTGGCTCGGTGTCAATTTTTGCCTAATTACACCCCTGTGAAGCACCATGGGATGTTTTACTACGTTAAAGGCGCTATATAAATGCAAGTTGATGGTGTTTTTCTCTCTTGACAACATTGGGGCTAATTTTCTACTTACTGCTGGAGTATAAGACTGGTGTTATAGGTCAGGCGCCCATTATAGAAAGCATCCCAGTTTTCTTTTCCTTTGAAATCAACAAATTGGACAGTTTCTTTATGGTCACCTGACCAGCAATGACAGTTTTACGGTCCAGCAGTAAGTTGAGAATTACCCTCATTGACCCCTTGCTGGAGTACGGTTCCCCTGAGTGGCGGGTGTACCTCATCCAACTGGCTATTATTCATTCCTGAGCCTCAACGGTGATTGGGAGGCAAGTCTGGGAGGACATCACAGTCAAGCCCGTCCTGGTCTCACCCGTCATCCACATGTGCGCAGTTCCTATGAGGAATTCAGAGGAGGAGGGAGCACATTGGAGTGAATGTTGAAGGAGAAGTACATTTTTTTTTCCTTTTTGAATTTTAGCATTGCTACTAACAGAAGAACTGAGAAGTGGAGGGAAATCTTTGCCATGCAGAGAGTGAATCAGCGGTATAGGAACCACAGAGATTCTGCAGGAAGGGTTAATAGACAACATCATACGGATCCAAATGGGCTTCATGGATGAGCTCTATTATCCGAAGTAATAATATTACAGGAAACTTTCGTTTAACTGGAGGGTAAATGTCCGGAAAGCTCTATCTACCGGCAAAATTCAGGAGCCGTTTCCTGTAAGTTTTTTTACTTCTCGTTGCTTTTTTTTTCCAGTCAGGCTCTGCAAGGTCTAGCTGAAGCTGTTGCTTAGCTACAGAGACGCTTTTAAGCTGCGACCGACTGTTTTGAAGCTGTTGCTAAGCAACAGGGTTTGTCGTTTCATACGGAGCTGAGAAGCTCCGTATGTTTTAACATTAGCGCTGGTTTATACGGCAGTTTTGATGGGACGGCACCAACTCGGTCCCGTCAGTGCCGGATACCAGAATGTTTCCTGTACTTGCCTTTATATAATGTTTTATCATCACAAAGCATTTCACACTGTGAAATGTAGTGACTAGTTATGTAGGAAATCGCAGCAGCCATTCTGCACCAAGAATATCCCTCAAACTGCGATGAGACGAATTGCCAGCTATTTAGTGATGTTGGTTGAGGACAGGACATTGGAGAACTCCCTCCTCTTTGTCAAGTAGTGTCACAGGTACTTTAACATCCACCAGAACAGAAGTCAGTTTAGTGTCTCATCCAAGACATGGCACCACCAAGAATGCAGTCTTCACTCAGTACTGCACTAGGCTATCAGCCTAGATTATGGGCTCAAACCATGGTAAAGGGCTTGAATTTCTAATCTAATTTAGAGGCAACATAGAAACATAGAAGATAGGAGCAGGAGTAGGCCATTTGGCCCCTCGAGCCTGTTCCGCCATTTAATGAGATCATGGCTGATCATCCAAATTCAGTACCCTGTCCCTGCTTTCTCCCCATATCCCTTGATCCCTTTAGCCTTAAGAAATATATCTAACTCCTTCTTGAATATATTTAATGAATTGGCCTCAACTGCCTTCTGTGGTAGCGAATTCCACAGGTTCACCACTCTCTGGGTGAAGAAATTCCTCCTAATCTCAGTCCTAAATGGCTTACCCCTTATCCTTAGACTGTGACCCCTGGTTCTGGACTCCCCCGCCATTGGGAACATCCTTCCTGCATCTAGTCTGTCTAGTCCTGTTAGAATTTTACAAGTTTCAATGAGATCCCCTCTCATTCTTCTAAACTCTAGCGAATACAAGCCCAATCGACGCAATCTCTCTTCATACGTCATTCCTGCCATCCCAGGTATCAGTCTGGTGAATCTTTGCTGCACTTCCTCCATGGTAAGAACATCCTTCCTCAGATAAGGCGACCAAAACTGCACACAATATTCAAGGTGTGGTCTCACCAAGGCCCTGTACAACTGCAGCAAGACATCCTTGCTCCTGTACTCGAATCCTCTCGCTATGAAGGCCAACATACCATTTGCCTTCTTAACCGCCTGCTGCACCTGCATGCTTACTTTCAGCGACTGGTACACAAGGACGCCCAGGTCTCGTTGCACTTCCCCTTTTCCCAATCTATTGCCGTTCAGATAATAATCTGCCTTCCGGTTTTTGCCACCAAAGTGGATAACCTCGTATTTATCCACATTATACTGCATCTGCCATGCATCTGCCCAATCACCCAACCTGTCCAAATCATACTGGAGTTTCTCTGCATCCTCCTCACAGCACACACACCCACCCAGCTTTGTGTCATCTGCAAACTTGGAGATATTACATCTAGTACCCTTGTCTAGATCATTAATATATATTGTGAATAACTGGGGTCCTAGCACCGATCCCTGCGGTATCCCACTAGTCACTGCCTGCCACTCGGAAAAAGACCCGTTTATTCCAACTCTTTGCTTCCTGTCTGCCAACCAGTTCTCTTTCCAAGTCAGTACCTGACCCCCAATCCCATGTGCTTTAACTTTGCATGCTAATCTCTTATGCGGGACCTTATCGAAAGTCTTCTGAAAGTCCAAATACACCACATCCGCTGGTTCTCCCTTATCTATTCTACCAGTTACATCCTCAAAAAATTCCAGTAGATTAGTCAAGCATGATTTACCTTTTGTAAATCCATGTTGACTTTGTCCGATCCTGTCACTGTTTCCCAAGTGCTCTGCTATTACATCTTTTATAATGGACTCTAGCATCTTCCCCACTACCAAGGCTTACCGGTCTATAATTCCCCACTTTCTCTCTACCATCTTTTTTAAATAGTGGGGTTACATTAGCTACCCGCCAATCCATAGGAACTATTCCAGAGTCTATAGAATTTTGGAAGATGACCAGCAATGCATCTACTATTTCTAGGGCCACTTCCTTAAGTACCCTAGGATGTAGATTATCAGGCCCTGGGGGATTTATCGGCCTTCAACCCTGTCATTTTCCTAACACCATTTCCCTGCAAATACTGATTTCATTCAGTTACTCCCTCTCATTAGACCCTATGTTCCCTGACATCTCTGGGAGGTTATTTGTGTCCTCCTTTGTGAAGACAGAACCAAAGTATGTATTTAATTGGTCTGCCATTTCTTTGTTCCCCATTATAAATTCTCCTGATTCTGACTGCAAGGGACCTACGCTTGACTTCACCAATCTTTTTCTCTTTCACATATCTATAGAAGCTTTTACAGTCAGTTTTTATGTTCCCTGAAAGCTTACTCTCATACTCTATTTCCCCCCTCTTAATTAATCCCTTTGTCCTCCTCTGCTGAATCCTAAACTGCTCCCAATCCTCAGGTTTGCTGCTTTTTCTGGCCAATTTATATGTCCTCTCCTTGGATCTTATGCTATCCCTAATTTCCCTTGTTAGCCACGGTTGAGTCACCTCTTTTGGTTTATTTTTATGTCAAACAGGGATGAACAAATTCTGTAGTTCATCCATGCGATCTTTAAATGTTTGCCATTGCCTATCCAGAAAGAATGGCACTAACTGAGTGAGCTGACACATTGTCTATATGCAGCTCTATACTGGTCACTTTTGTGTGCAACTAATCCCCTAAAACTGAAGACATTAATCAGAATTAGATAAAACTTGATGGGGGTCTGTTTTCGTGTGACCCCCTTTCACCGGGTGGGCGGGCCGGTAGGTGGAGTGAGCCCGCCGCCCGCCCGGTGAAGTTCACCAGAGGCCTGAGCCATTTTCGTGGTCAGGCCTCGTTAAAATAAAATCGGCGAGCTACCAGCGCCAAACGAGTGCTGACCGGCCGATCACCTATTGGTGTAAACCGGGAAGGAAGGGGGTGGTGGCGGAACTCCAGCGGCTGCTCTTTTGAGTTGAGCCGGTAGTTGTAATTTCAACGGGTGGAGGGGGAGCGTGGACAATCTGGCGTGAAGTTTCGTGCAGGCGCAAGAGGAGCAATAATGCTCTTCCTGGACCCACGAAAAAAAATTCGAAACTCTTGCCTACAGCAGTTTCGGCGCAGCCTCCCTTTAAAGGCCGCACCTCATCATTCAAAAATTGCATTGGGGTCCTCTGTGTGTCGCAGGACCCCTTTCGCATACATTAATGACGCGCTGTTTCTGGCGGGAGCTCTGGACGCCTAAGTCCCAGCCTGCTCCAGGTTTGTAGCAGGTGGGACGAGAGTGTGAACTGAACGGTAAAATCATTGTGATTTTGGTCTTGCTACTGCTGCTGCACCCCACCAGCCCCCCTCAAAAACAGGCTGGTGGAGAGACCCGAATCAGCCCCAGTGTAATTATTCATCAGTATCACTGAACTTCTTTTGTCTGTGGCTGAAACAGTGACCCACTAATTGCAGTTCCCATTAACCCCATTGTCCATTGGCTGCTGTTTAAGTGAGTGTCAAAAGCAGCGTCCATTAGTGCTTATTCACTCGGGTCGGAAGTGCTGAAAGAGGAAAGAACACAGCCCAGGAACAAGATTTTTACTTCTCTAATGTAAGGTCAGATGGCCGGCCGGATGCTAGGTTCCTGCTAACGCCAGGCTGAATTAGCTCTCCCCTCCTCAAGTAATCTATTCGCTGTGAAGTCACTTTCATTGCTGCACTCAGTACTCGGGTACCTTTTCAAAGGGAAAGGAAGCCTTCCTGTGCTTCACTGCTGAGGTAATGTAAGGCCTTCAGGCTTCTGTAGAGCTGCTTTCTTGCTCTCGAGTTCTGTTGCTGTTTCCAGATCAGAAATGCCTTGCGCTTGCGGCTTATTAGCTCCTGGATCTCCTGGTCATTCTCATCGAACCAGTCTTGGTGTTTCCTGGTTGAGTGACCGAGCGTCTCGTCACAGGTGCTGATTATGGAGGCCTTGAGTGCAGACTAGACGCTGTGGGCACTCTGTGTCTCTGCATCACTGGGAGTCATCAGGTTGTTTGTGAGGCGCAGGCTGAATAGGGCTTTCTTGGCGGGGTCTTTGAGTGCTCCAGCGTTAATTTTCCTGCGGCATTGTTTCTGTTGCCGCCGCTGTTTTGGGGCTACATGGAGATGACAGAGCGGATTAGGCGATGGTCTGTCCAGCAGTCGTCAGCTCCTGTCATGGCGCGGGTGATGCGGACGTCCTTGCGGTCCCTCACTCGGACGATGACGTAGTCCAGCAGATGCCAGTGCTTGGAACGAGGGTGCTGCCATGAAGCCTTGTACTTGTCTCCCTGACAGAACAAGGTGTTGGTTATGATGAGGCCATGTTCTAAGCATTTCGACAGGAGGAGGGTACCGTTGGAGTTGGCTTTCCCTACCCCCTCTCTGCCAATCACACCTCCCCAGAGGTCTGTGTCCTTTCCAACTCTGGCGTTGAAGTCACCAAGGAGGATCGAATTACAGTATGCAGACGATGCTTGTGTCTGCGCTCACTCGGAAGTCGAACTCCAAACCATCGTAAACACCTTCACCGAAGCATACGAGAGCATGGGCCTTACACTAAACATCCGTAAGACAAAGGTCCTCTACCAACCTGCCCCCACCACACAGTGCTGCCCCCCGATTATCAAAATCCACGACAAGGCCTTGGACAACGTGGACCACTTCCATACCTCGGGAGCCTACTGTCAACAAGGGCAGACGTCGACGACGAAGTCCAACACCGTCTTCAGTGTGCCAGTGCAGCCTTTGGTCGCCTGAGGAAGAGAGTGTTTGAAGACCAGGACCTCAAACCCGGCACTAAGCTCATGGTCTACAGGGCAGCAGTGATACATGCCCTGCTGTA
Source organism: Somniosus microcephalus (assembly GCF_052327205.1). Classification (NCBI taxonomy): domain Eukaryota; kingdom Metazoa; phylum Chordata; class Chondrichthyes; order Squaliformes; family Somniosidae; genus Somniosus; species Somniosus microcephalus. The sequence goes on along the minus strand of NC_141006.1, from coordinate 40,459,450 downwards.
TGCCTCAGAGACATGGACCATGTACAGCAGGCACCTCAAAGCACTGGAGAGGTACCACCAATGCTGCCTCCGCAAGATCCTGCAAATCCATTGGCAGGATAGGTGCACCAATGTCAGTGTTCTCACTCAAGCCAACATCCCCAGCATCGAAGCTCTGACCACGCTCAATCAGCTCCGATGGATGGGTCACATTGTCCGCATGCCCGATACGAGACTCCCAAAACAAGCGCTCTACTCGGAGTTCCGGCACGGCAAGAGAGCCCCAGGTGGGCAGAGGAAATGCTTCAAGGACACCCTCAAAGCCTCCTTGAAAAAGTGTAACATCCCCACCGACACCTGGGAACCCCTGGCCCAAGACCGCACAAAGTGGAGGAGAAGCATCCGGGAAGGTGCCGAATATCTCGAGTCTCTTCGCCGGGAGCAAGCGGAAGCCAAGCACAGGCAGCGCAAGGAGCGCAGGTCAACCCAAGCACCCGCCCCTTCAACCACCGTCTGCCCCACCTGTGACCGAGACTGTAGGTCCCGCATTGGACTCATCAGTCACCTGCGAACTCATTTTTAAAGTGGAAGCAAGTCATCCTCGGTTCCGAGGGACTGCCTAAGAAGAAGAATGTAAGGCACGGGCAACTGTACCTCAACAAGAGTCAGTGCTTTCAGGAGAAAACTAGATTGAAAGAGAAGAAATATTGTTTGGGGGATGGGAGCGAGAGAGCGTAAGAATTGTAGTTAACCTGAGGACAAAGTGGTTAATTTTTTCCATATGCAGTTTCTAACTTGGATCATAAAACCGACATTGTTCAAAGTTGATAATCTGTAAAGTTCGAAGCATAGGGGTTTGAACATCATTCATTCCCTTTCAATTAGTCTGCTCTATGCAAGGTGTACTGTAGGATTAAATTATCTCTCAACTATACTTCAGCACGACCCGTGTGGTTGCCTAGCAATATTGATATCGACAAAGGGAGTGTGGGAGCTGTCTCTTTTCATCTCACTGGCAAGTGCATTTTAAAGTAAAATGGATAGATCCTGCCAGTAATCCCTCATCAGATTAAATTGCCGTGAAACTAATATGATTGAGGTAACTTTGATCATTCTCAGCCCATTGCCTAGAGTGATCTCCATTAGAGTCTCAGTGGTAATGTAAAAGAGGCCACCATTTTACCCTCTTGAACTGGAGCATGGCTTGTTTGCACAAAAGGAGTCTACAATTTCCCCTTCTTCCTGCAGTTTACAGGCTTTGAAAACCCAAACTTGGCATAATCCAGCGACTACTTCTTTATTTACCTCCTACACTTTTCAAAATTGGTGGCGTCCAGCACTGTGGGCCTAGGACCTTCACTCATGGTTCTCAGTACAGTAATTAAAAAAAGATTTGTATTGGTATGGCATTCATCAGAAGAATTAATAAAATGGACTGAAAAAAGTTCCCTCCACAACAGGGGTCCGCAGATGTATTCAGGCCAAGGTCTACTTACCTTAATTATCTCTGTTACTGAGATCTGGAACTAGCTGTGTGTGTAGCAGGCCATAATTGTAAAGGGTATTATTTCAACAACTGTGCTCCTTTCATAGAATCTTAGAATGGTTACAGCACAGAAGGAGGCCATTCAGCCCGTGCCGTCTCTCTGCAAGAGCACTTCAGCTGGTCCCACTCCCCCGCCCTTTCCCCATAGCCCTGTAAAAAAAAATTCCTTCAGGTACTTAGCCAATATTCCCTTTTGAAAGCCACGGTTGAGTCTGCCTCCACCACCCTTTCAGGCAGTGCATTCCAGATCCTAACCACTCGCTGCGTAAAAAAGCTTTTCCTCGTGTCACCTTTGGTTCATGCTAATCCAAACCACAATTGACCACATTTTCTTCTCTTCATTTTGCATGGAAGTTAACCAACTCTATTTCAAACAATGTATTGTTTTAAATTTCCTTGCGAGAACATCAGACTATTGATGACAAAACGCTTCTCTCAGCTTTATTCAACCACAGTCAAAGCAATCAACTTTTGTGCTGCCAACGGAACCCTTTCACTTCTGTCTGGAAAACCATCGTCTCAATCATCATTCATTTGCACTGATGAACTGAAGTGAGCAGTGTCGGAGCCGCCAGAGACGAGAAACCTTCAAGAACGAGCAGCAGCTGAGTTACTAAGAAGTCCAAGCTCACGTCTGGAAGTCCTGCAAGATCTGTAGAAAATGGCTCTGATGTTTGGAAACGGACAATGGTCTGTCATTTGAGGACTCCAGCGCTATACTCTGTTTATTCTGATAGACATGGGAGAGTTTGTTTGTTGAGTCTTGGTGCTTGTTATTCTTGTACACGGAGAGGGGATATACCTGCAATATACGTTTCACGCTGAAGGTCAGTATTTCAATATAGTGCATGTGTCAGTGTTTCCCGACAAAAATCAGCACAGAACAAACTCTTTCCCCTTGAGAAGCAAATCCTACCTCAGTGCTGTTGCTAATAATGGAAGTGATCCTACTCACTCCATACTGTAGAGGGGGAAATCTCACAAGAGCAGGAACTCTCTCTTATAGTATGTAGTGCCCAGAATTACTTCCATTAGCAACAGGAATCGGGTGGGGAGGGTGCTTTGGGAGTGGGATGGGCATAGCAGCTGGCAGCTATGCTTTGGGGTAGCATTAACTGAATGGGGTGGGGGGAGTGGCAGCTTGAGCTGGAGGGGGGAAGGAATGCTAGCTTGATCTGAGAGGGGGGAAAGAGTATGATCTTGAACTGAGGGAGTGGGGAGGGTGGAGGAAACAGTGTCAGCATGAACTGAGATGGGGAAATAGTGTTTACTTGGTGAGGAGTGGGCAAAATGAACTGGTGGGGTGGGGAAGAGTTCCAGCTTGAATCGAGAGGATGGGGGTGGAAAGAGGGTGCTAGCTTGAATGTGGGGAGGGAAAGAAAAATGTCAGTTTGAATGGTATATGAAGAGGGAGAAGGGTGCCACTGTGTAGGTGGGAGGGATGGAAGAAAGAAAAACTTGCATTTATATAGCGCCTTTCACGACCACCGGACATCTCAAAGCGCTTTACAGCCAATGAAGTACTTCTGAAGTGGAGTCACTGTTGTAATGTGGGAAATGCAGCAGCCAATTTGCACACAGCAAGGTCCCACAAACGGCAATGTGATAATGACCAGATAATCTGGGTTTTTTTAATGTTGGTTGAGGGATAAATATTGGCCAGGACACCGGGGAGAACTCCCCTGCTCTTCTTCGAAATAGTGCCATGGGATCTTTTACATCCACCTGAGAGCAGACGGGGCCTCGGTTTAACGTCTCATCCGAAAGACGGCATGTCTGACAGTGCAGCACTCCCTCAGCAGTGCACTGGAGTGTCAGCCTAGCTTTACGTGCTCAGGTCCTCTGGAGTGGGACTTGAACCCACAACCTTCTGACTCAGAGTGCTACCAACTGAGCCACAATAAGAGGACAGAATGTCCCTGTGAAAGGGTTAAGTGAGAGAGTGACTGTTGCGGTAAATTTGGGGGATATGATGTCTGGTTGGTCTGTTAAAAATTCAAATACCTCCTTTTTAGATTTAAAAATCTAGCAATTGTGAAGTAAGTGCATAAAATTAACTGTAAATGCATCATTTTAATATAAATACATTTTTAATTTGCCACGGGTGTGTGTCCCTAGACCCCTATCCCTAGAAATGCATTACCAATTTTGTGCCTTCAGCATTTGTAAAGAAGTAAAGCTTGCATTTATACAATGTTTTTCACAACCTCAGGATGGCCCAAAGCACTTTAAGGCCAATGAAGTACTTTTGAAGTGTAGTCACTGATAATGCAGCCAATTTATGCACAGCAAGGTCCCACAAACAACACTGAGATAACGTTGGGTGGGCCTATAGGTTAAGTTCTAAAGTCCATGTAACTAATTGTGTTAACGTGATAGATTAATATGCAGGGCTGTTCCTGAGTTGTTAGCTTTTTTGGTGAATTTGTCAGCTTTTTCAAACCGGTTGGCCAGATTTTGCTAGTTTTCTAGGCTGGCATATGTACTACAAGTCCCTGCGGATTAAAAAGCGTACGCCAGTGAAGTATGTTGTGCCCACCTCCCTACTACTCCAGTTAGCCAGCCTATGGAAGTGTTAAAGAACTTGCCATTTGCAGAATATTTCACGTTTCTGTAGTGTGTTCTGTGGATTCATGGTGAGCAAACTCATGACTCATTCCAGGTTTCTACTCCGCTGCTGAAATTAAGCTGTAAATGGTACACTCATCCCTCGATTGAAACCAAATGTTGTAATCTGCAAATACGTGCAGAAACCCTTGCTTTCTGCTGTGTTTCACTTCACTTCTAACCTTTTAAGTGAAACAATACTCCATAGCTGTGCATGAAATTTTTCAGAAAGAACTGAGTAGGGTTTGTAGAGTTTAGCAAACTCAAAATTAAAATGAAAGCACATTTCCGTGGGGTTAGGATCTAAATATCACATTGTCAGTGCCAGATGTTTTTCATCTGGTTTCAATTGACTTGAGCAAATATCCCCAGTCTATTAAAGTGGCAGTGAGAGAGATTGCGTTCCTCTTGGACCTCTCCAGCCTAGCAGCCCTTTGATGCAGTCCTTCTGCTAGAGCTTCAAATAGTTTCGAGTAGCCAGCTGTCCCTTTGATTGCAATTTGTCAAATCATTCCTAGCCCATGTAATCCCAGTCAGATGTTTGCCCCCTCTTTGAAACCCTCTTCCATCTAGCAATTTACCAATATGGCTGCCTTTATTGTTGGAACACACCGCAAGTCCGATAAGATCTAGTCTTGCTCACAAAGAAATGTAATCTATCTATTTGCTTATTGTACTCCTCCTCCTCTTCATCTTCGACTGCTCTAAATTTCTGCTAAAGGTAAGCTGCTATTTCACTTCTAACTGCATTACTTTTCTAAAATGTACTTCAGTGATCTGATACCCTTACCCCTGCCAAGTTCTTAGTAGAATGAAACTGACCGGGGGCTGCACCCCCTTGTGCACTTGGCACAGTAAACCATTCATGTCAAGCAGGGCTCCCACTAGGATTTTTAAGAACTGCTGGGACTATAAAGAATCTTAAAAATTAAGTGTGTAACCAACATTTAAAGAAGCATTCCTTTCTGGCTCCAGTGAAATACACAGTGAGTAGCTGAACTTTACAGACCAGGTGTGTCCCAGTTTCAATCCCTGACTTAATGCTGAGTTATCTAATCTCAGCCAGAACAATGGTAGGGGTGCTATTATTAGCCTTGGGATAGGTTGGTGGGTAATTGAACTTCATAACTCCTGCTCTTGATTGCTATGCAGGGATCCCTGAATGAAGTGCGGGGTGAGTGTGCACATTGAGTGAGGACAGGGCCAGTCTCCATTGTGAAGTATCCATGATCAAATACTCCACTGACACTCATCATCAAGAGCCACACATCACAAGATACTCATGGATGAGAAAGACTATTTGGCCCATCTGAATTCATCGATCCATCGAGAACAACCCCACACTCCCTCCTTTGATGCGTCTCGTTGTTTCTTAAATGATTCCAGGGTTTTTCCTTCTACTACTCTGCCCAGAAGTCCATTCCAAGTGCTGATCACTCTGCATGAAGAAGAACTTCCTGACATCAGTCCTAAAGCTACCTTTTATTAGTTTGAGCCTGTGTTCTCATCATACTCTCACAGTTTTATTTAAAGTCGTGTTCTGGATTATCCTTTTTCCATACTATTTACTACCTTATATACCTCTGCAAGGTCACCTCGCAAATGCCTCCTTTCCAGGCCGAGAAGCCCAAATCTCCCCAGTCTTTCTTCATAACTCAGACCCCTGACACTAAGGATCAGCCTCAAGGCTCTGCTCTGCCTTCAGCGCTAGAAGGTTTCCATTATTTCTTGTCAAACAGAATTGAACACATTGCTCAAAGTACAGTCTGACCAGAGCACTGTATACTCTGATCACAACTTCCGCTGACTTGTATTCTACTGTTTTGGCCATGTATTCCAACATCCTATTGGCATTATTCATCGCTGCTCTGCATTGGTTGGATACTGTGTCCGCTAAGACTCTGAGCAATCAAGCGAGCATCTGGGAGCCAACTTCTGAAGGAATGTATCTTCAATAATGAAAGTGACTAAACTTCAAAATTAATTAATTCCCTGTGAAGCACTTTGGGATGAGATGGGAAAGACATTACAATAACTGCAAATTTCATTCTTTCTTTGTATATTAGTCTCAAGGAGTCCGTTTTCAGAGGATCCCTTGAATTATGGCATCTGGTGATATTGATTTTCTTTTCCTGCCCAGTTGTCTCTCTCCTCTTGAGTTAGCTGCCGTATAGTCAGCTGGGCATCAGAAGCCCTCTGGTACCTTGACCAGATGACTGTACTTCATGTGTGAGCATTGGAAGTCTATTCAATCATGCAAACATACGAAAAGACCCCCCAGTCCAACAGGTCCACCTCATGCGGTCATGCTTCAGCTGCATACACCAGTGACTCACTCCCCTGTTCACACAATCTCCTGGAGGAGGCAAAATAAACAAGAGGAAAAAAAACCTCCACAGGCGAATTTAGGAAAAACTCTTAAATTCCACTCTGATCTCTGAGGCAAGCAACGAAAGCTTCTGGAGACCCATAAATCCTTCTAATCCCAGCTAATTGGCAAATTACCATTTATAACTTGAAATGTCCTTTTTTAGGAACTTGTCCAGCTTCCTTTTGAAGGGCTATTGGGAATCCATTCTCCGCACATGCTTTGGTAATCTACTCCAAAGGACGACGACTGTGTAAAAAGAAATATTTCCGAACCATCTACACAAACTCTGCTTAAGAATTTTATATGGTTGGAAAATTCAATAGCCTCATCTGACATTCACATACACCCCACTTTTTAGTAAGGAACGCTGGACAACAACAAGGAATGAGACCACGGCTGACTTTTGCCCCCGCCCAGGGTCACTTAGGCCACTTATAACCCTTTGACTGTTAGAAACAATCAGTAAATCCAGCACAGACTTGAGACTGAACCGCACTGAATCCCAAGTTTCTGTGGCCTTATACCATATCAAGCAGTGCATTTATCCATTGAGGAGTCATTAGAAGTTACTTTTATATAGTTTGCAATGGTTTTGTTTTGCCTGAATCGTGCCTTACATGGTCACTTTGCATTGGAATGGACACTTTTGTACCTGTATAAAAGGTAGTGAGCCTTTTGTCGCCTTTACTTCATCAGTGGCCAGAGAAACCTGTAGTGTAAACAATATGGTGCCGTCACAGGTTCCGAAACTGTCAGTTGCACCGAGTGCTTCTGACTGCGCCGAGCCACTTGTGTTGGCATTTTGAATCTGAGTTCTCAGCCTGCCCCTTTAGGCCAGCAATGTGCTTCTGCCATTTCTGGCCCGTGCTTGCCTTCCCCTGCATCAGGGAAAGCCCACGATCAAAATGACAAAATTGCAGAAGCATGCACAAAATAAACAGGGAGGACTTGGCAGCACAGTTTCCAGGAAGTAGTTTCATAACATAAAGAGGGCAATTGATTTGCTATGTTTGTCTTGCGGAAACACTGTGTCTTTCATCTCTGTTCGGCATCCTTCAAATGTATGTGTGACGGAAGCCTGAATTCTGCAGTAGTGCAAATGCTGCAAACCCCAGACTTGTGCTGAGTGAGGCAACCAAAGTTACCCTGGCAACCAAAGTTACCCTGGCGACCAAAGTTAACCTGGCGACCAAAGTTAACCTGGTGACCAAAGTTACCCTGGTGACCAAAGTTACCGTGGCAACAGACCTAATGCAGCAGATCTTGGCCATTCTTGCTTTATGGGCTGCACCTTTGATCACCTGTGAATGACTTGTGGTCTTAAGTACTGTACCTAATTTTAACCAGTTTTAATGTAATACGTCATTTTGTGGTAGCATGCTATCTCTAGGAGTTAATGGAACAAGTTGACTAATGATCAGCTGTCAAAAACTTGCTTTAGTCTTGAAAAACCCATTACTCTTTACTGATTACTTATCTTAAAACAAGTCTATTAGGAACAGATTATTCTCACTGTGTGGGGTTTGCATTAATTTTACCTCATCAAGCTTAGAAAAAGATTGTGAATTTTGTGCAAACCCGGACAAATCCATCAACGGGTTTCCTTTTCTCATTGAGAAACTAGGAGAAAGTCTAAGGCCCATAGTGTAGGACCTCATTTTTATTTTGGCTAGTTCGATATCTGACACATGTGAAAACCCATCACCATATTTCAGCAAAGCCAAACCAAGCTACCTGTACTGAGATTTTCTTTTTCCCCGATATAGAGTGCATGTTCTCTCTCTATAAGGCCAGATCATGCTTTCCTAAATGCAGAGAGCTGGCACAGGTTGGCAGAGGCAGAGCTTAGAAACTCCCAAGTGTGCACACGGGAACTGCTGGAGTTTAACCAACTAAAACCACACACCCCACCAGCACATTTCAGTGGTAAGCTTCCCACTGCTTGTCCAGCTAAGGTCTTCTTACCTTTTAGAACTTTGGCTCATATGATTATCTAGAGTAGAATAGGAAGAATTCCAGCTCGGAAGCAGCGTCCGCAGAGTGAACTGTGGATTCTGGATACACCAAGTTAGGAACTTAATGGCCCTGAATTTGCGATCGGAAGCTTCCCGCTGGGGAAGTCCTCCAATCCACAAATAAAATGCCCACATACCTGGTGGTCCGGGAGGTACGAAAACTCGAAGTCCTGGGCCTCCCCGGGTACCCGCGGGTAGAGGCCCACGTATCTCAGGGGCGCAGACGGTTCGCGAGTGCCCCTGAGATCACGTGGGCCGGCCCAACAAATGAAAGAAGGGAATCCCCATTCATGCTTATGGGGATTCCATATGTACTGAAACCCCATAAGCAGGAATGGGAATACTCCAAAAAATACATCTACACATCAAATAAAAAAAAATTTAAATTACATATTTAAAATTATTTTAAATGCCATTTAATTAAGAGTTTTTTTTTAACTCTTACGCTTGTAAAAGCAGGCCTTACGCCTGATTTTACCAGGCATAAGAATTTCACAGGCATTCGCTGGGCAGAAGTTGGGCAAATCGCCCAACTCTCCGCCCGTGAGTGCCCTTTTCCCAGGGGTGCGTTGAATCAGTCAAGAAAATTCTGGACAGATCGCAAGCTCCGGGTTTTCGTGCATGCGCAGCGCATGCCTAAACCTGGAACTTGCGCAGCCCCTACAGGCGCGTACACACCTCGTATGCACCCGTAGGGGCCGCAAATTACGGCCCCATTTTTCATGCGAGACTTCCTCAGCTGGCATTTACGTTTGGCATCAGTAATGCGATGGGCCTCATAGTAGGGGTTACCTTCATGGATGGTTTTTCACCTGTTTTCTTCTCTTTAGCAAGCTGCTCCCACTTATGGAAGTCTATTTTTGCACTGTTTCAGAGTCACTTTTAAGCAGTCTTTATATCTCTTTTGCTGTCCACCATGAGATCGCTTCCCAATGATCAATGCGCCATCAAAGATCTTCTTTAGGATTTGTTCATCACCCACATACATATTAACCATCAGCCTTTCACATTGACAGCATTCGGGAGCACAGTCAGTGTGCCAGCATTTGCTGACAAAAATCAACACCAACTGCACCCCAATTCTGCCCAATTCCGCTCTTACCCGAAACCAGCTGCTGATGTACTGGACCAGGACCCCTCTCCTCTCAGTGCTGCTGAGTTTTAAAGGACTGTTGGACAATTGTTTGGTATCTTAAACTTTACATGGCAGATTTTATATCCCCTACTTCAATAGTATCTGAGTATAACCGTTATATGTACAGTAATCTTTTTGCTGTGTACTGCACCCAATGTTGATATTGTACTGTGCCGATTGGTATGTGCATTGCGTTACCCTGTACATGCCTTGCCATGGAAAAATGCTTTATCGAAGTTAAATGAATCTAACCACAGGTAGGATTTCTGTATTTACCCTTGCCCAGAGTTGGTTGTCTGGCAGGTTTGAGGAAGGATGTTCTTGCCATGGAGGGAGTGCAGCGAAGGTTCACCAGACTGATACCTGGGATGGCAGGAATGACATATGAGGAGAGATTGGGTCGATTGGACTTATACTCGCTGGAGTTTAGAAGAATGAGAGGGGATCTCATTGAAACTTATAAAATTCTAACAAGACTAGACAGATTTGATGCAGGAAGGATGTTCCCGATGGCCAGGAGTCCAGAACCAGGGGTCACAGTCTAAGGATAAGGGGTAAGCCATTTAGGACAGAGATGAGGAGGAATTTCTTCACCCAAAGAGTGGTGAACCTGTGGAATTCTCTACCACAGAAGGCAGTTGAGGCCAATTCATTAAATATATTCAAGAAGGAGTTAGATATATTTCTTAAGGCTCAAGGGATATGGGGAGAAGGCAGGGACAGGGTACTGAATTTGGATGATCAGCCATGATCTCATTGAATGGCGGAGCAGGCTCGAGGGGCCAAATGGCCTACTCCTGCTCCTATCTTCTATGTTTCTATGTTTAGGTGGGTCAGGAGGTGATCAGAGCTTGAGCTCTACTGCTTGTTTTGCTGCTAATAAAACCTCATCCACAACTAACTCAACAGAAGAGAACAATACACTTTTGGTGTCCAGTTTACTGGACGCTTTACTGAAAATGCACTGTCCATCCAAAACCATATGTATGGCAACCCTATCCATATTGGTAATATCTTGTCATGAGCCACTCTTCAGTACATAAGTAAAAGCCAAAGACAAGAATGAGTCCTTTAACCCATTAAGCTCATCTCTCTAGAATTTCAGCCAACTAGCATCAACTGCATCTTTAACCCACTAATGCTTTTGATTCCACTATCCTTACCTAATACTGTAGATTTACCACCCTGTGAGTAAAGAAGGCTATTTTGAATTTACCTTTTACTAATTTAACAAGATGTCCTTATGTTCTACTGGCCTGACTGACCTAACAATAATATTATGGATTCAGTACAGATCGGGGTCAAGTAAGGCTGTGTCATCGCACCAATGCTCTTCTCGATCTTCCTGGCTGCAATGCTCCATCTCACCTTCAGCAAGCTCCCCGCTGGAGTGGAGCTAATCTACAGAACAAACGGGAAACTGTTCAACCTCCGTCGCCTCCAGTCCAGATCCAAGGTCGTCCCATCCTCTGTCATCAAATTACAGTATGCAGACGACGCTTGCGTCTGCGCACACTCTGAGGTCGAACTCCAAACCATCATCAACACCTTCACCGAAGCGTACGAGAGCATGGGCCTTACACTAAACATCAATAAGACAAAGGTCCTCTACCAACCTACCCCGCCACACAGTACTGCTCCCCGATTATCAAAATCCAGGACGAGGCCTTGCACAACGTTCCATACCTCGGGAGCCTACTGTCAACAAGGGCAGACGTCGATAACGAAGTCCAACACCGCCTTCAGTGTGCCAGTGCAGCCTTCGGTCCTCTGAGGAAGAAAGTGTTTGAAGACCAGGACCTCAAACCCAGCACCAAGCTCATGGTCTACAGAGCAGTAGTGATACCCGCCCTACTGTGTGCTTCAGAGACATGGACCATGTACAGCAGGCACCTCAAAGCACTGGAGAGGTACCAGCAATGCTGCCTCCGCAAGATCCTGCAAATCCATTGGAAAGGATAGGCGCACCAATATCAGTGTTCTTGCTCAGGCCAACATCCCCAGCATCGAAGCTTTGACCACGCTCGATCAGCTCCGATGGACGGGTCACATCTTCCGCATGCCCGATACGAGACTCCCAAAACAAGCGCTCTACTCGGAGCTCCGACACGGCAAGAGAGCCCCAGGTGGGCAGAGGAAATGCTTCAAGGACGCCCTCAAAGCCTCCTTGAAAAAGTGCAACATCCCCACCGACACCTAGGAATCCCTGGCTCAAGTGGAGGAGAAGCATCCAGGAAGGCGCCAAACACCTCGAGTCTCTTCGCCGGGAGCAAGCGGAAGCCAAGCGCAAGCAGCGCAAGGAGCGCACATCAACCCAAGCACCCCACTCACCCGCCCCTTCAACCACCGCCTGCCCCACCTGTGACAGAGACTGTAGGTCCTGCATTGGACTCATCAGTCAGCTGAGAACTCATTTTTAGTGTGGAAGCAAGTCATCCTCGGTTCCGAGGGACTGCCTAAGAAGAAGATTCTGGGTTCAACTTATTTATGTCACCCAATACTTTGTGTCTAAATAAGGCTTGAGCACATAAATAAACAACCCTACAGATTATGCACAGAGTTTATACACAGAAATGTTGACATTTTAAGTACTCAAAAGAAGCAGCATTTAGCTAACGCTGCCAAATTACGCTGGGGAGACAGTGCTGCCTGATTCCAGAGCTGTATGCTCTCCAGACACATCAAACGCTGGACATCTTCTGTGTGTGTTTAGCTATGGTGAATGGATTCAGTGTAACACCTCACACCAATTGTGATCAGATTTCAAGAGTGGAGTGAACAATATGCCGGTCTTTGATTATAACAGGAGTTTCTCATTTCAAGTACCATTTGATCCTCATGCAATCGTTTGGAATTGCTGGAAGAAAATACCAATTGACCCAGCTGTGTTTTATTGTTGGAAATTCCATGCTCCAGTCAGGAATTGTACTGCCATTTTATCAAATGATCGAGAAACATCTATGTTTTCATTTATCCAGTTAAAATTAGACTGTGGTTTTCTTCTATACTTGCCAACAGTCAGGAAAGAACTGATCTGATTACTATGTGCAGCAACGTCAGAAATGCATTAAAAACAATTCTGTGTTACTACACATAGCAACCAGAGCAATTCTGCCCTCCCCTCCCCTGCCCTTGCCCCCCTCCCCTGCCCCTGCAGGAGCTTAACCCCATCCTCAAAAGAGCACCCTAGACTGTAGTAAAGTGAATTTTTCTATTCCCACTCCATCTGTGAGTGAGACTGCTGGCTGCTGCCAAATCGTTGGCAGTTTTGTGCTGTGGTCTGTGCCCATTGCGATGTGGATTGGGACAGCTCAAACCCATTCCTTTACATTGCCAAAGAGAGAGGCTTTCATTCCATCAATCTGCACTGGATTAAAACACAGGTCCCAGGAGATAAAAGTATTATGTTCTAGACCATTACGCCATACAATACCCACTCCCACTTCTCCAGTCTTCTCTGCTAAAACAATTACATGGAATCAGTCTGTAAAGAGTTGAGGTATTTATTTTTTTACTCAGTCAAGTAAATAAAAAGATACAATTGTTATGTGGGAGGATGACAAAACAGACACCGGCTACTACCAAACCCATTACAAAGGCAAAATACTGTGCATGCTGGAAATCTGAAACATAAGCAGAAAATCTGGAAATACTCAGCAGGTCAGGGGCAGCATCTGTGGAGAGAGAAACAGAGTTAATGGTCCCGATATTTACTCACAGACGCATTGGGAGCAGGGGTTGCGATATCGCGTGGGAAACCCGGAAGTAAGTTCAGCACGTCTGTCAGTGGCTTTTAACTGAGCCAGCTCCTTAGCATTTTACTTTTGGGGTTGCCGCCCAGTGCACGGCAGCGAGCATGATGAGGACTCGCATGATGCAATTTCGACTCCAGTAATTAACAGGCCAATCCAAAGAGGGAATTTGGAGGAGTTGGAGTTTGCAACAAAGGAAGAGGAAGTTCAATGACGGATTCGAGATGGACAAAGGCTGCACGGCGTTCCAATGATGCATCCCTTGATGTGCTGCTGGGAGGAAGAAACCTACTGGTGACGCCAAGAAGGTGTGGCTGGAGGTGCCCCAGGAGGTCAGCAACAGGAGCATTGTGCCATGCTCATGGATTCCATGCAGGAAGCGCTTTAATGACCTTAGCAGGTCAGAAGAAGTGAGTACAGTTGCACATTCACTTACACCTGCTGTGTGCATCTCCCAAACCCCTCACTCTGCCTTCTCAAGCCTACTCCATCACATCAGTCCTCATACCCACTAACATTGCACGCTCACCCATCCATCTCCTTCTATGCACTTCCTCACATCCCCATCTACCCAGTCACCACTCCCACTCACCCTCATCCTTATGCAATTACAAGTGTCTCCCTCACAGTCAACCTCACCAAATGCACTCCATCCATCGGGTGAATATAAGAACGTAAGAACATAAGAAATAGGAGCAGGAGTAGGCCATTTGGCACTTCGAGCCTGCTCTGCCATTCACTAAGATCATGGCTGATCTTCTACCACATCTCCACTTTCCTGCACTATCCCCATATCCCTTGATTCCCTCAATATTCAAAAATCTATCGATTTCTGTCTTGAATATACTCAACGACTGAGCCTCCATTACAGTCACTCATAGCTCTGTCTTTCCCCTATTGCAGGAGAAAAGTGCGCAGAACACTAGGGAGAGGGAGTGTAATGTATATACCTTTAAGGAGGGAACTATTTTTTACAGCTCATGTATACTGCAGTACCAGCAGTGAACACATGTATATAACACTGAGTAGTAATCTGTACAGATCAGTTGCAGTGTGAGCCACGTTGAGTAAACACCTGTTGTACCGTTCTCCGCAGCCTGTGTCTTATTATACACGGACGTAACATTGGCGACGAGGCACGTTCGAACCTACCTGCAACTCTGCATCACCTCCCGGGGATTCGTTCCTGGAGATCAGTGGATTGGAGGTCAAGGCCAGAGACTCGGGCGTCGACCACGGGCAACCACCCAGTCATCCAGCAGAGACTCGAGAATTGCGGGGGAGGCTGTCGAGAGCCAGGCTTGGCTTTCCAGTCAAGGTGGTCCAGCGAAACGGGCTGGCAACAGGTAGTGCGCAGACCCTTCCCGGACAGCGGCGGGCTAAAGCCCGACCGAGCAGCACAGCAAAGGGCCGAGCAGGGTCGACGGGGGAGAGAGAGAGAGGGCAGAGCGCACAGGGCGCAGCTGGTGTTCAGGGGCCGAGCAGCATCGGAGAGAGGGAGAGAGGGACGCACAGAAACCCGCGAGGCGCCGCCATTGCCACGAGGACCGCCGAGAGCGGCATTGGCAGCAGCGCAGGAGAAGCGCGCGAAACCTACAGGGCGCCGCCATTGCCACGAGAACCGGCAGCAGCGGGGGAGGAAGGAAAGCGCGGGAGACGCCATTTTAAGCCATTGGGAGACGCCATTTTAAACCACACCCAAAATGCCGAAGAGTGGCAGTATCACCGCATTTGACAATGAAGTCGAAGATTGGACTACATATGTCGAACGAATAGAGGTGTACTGCAAGGCAAATGAGGTGTCAGATGACAAGAAAGCGTCGGTATTGTTAAATTTAATGGGTGCAAAGACGTATGGTTTATTACAAAATCTAGTAACCCCAACGAAGCCAATGGAAAAGAGTTTTGAAGCCATAGTAACGATACTAAAGGAACATTTAAACCCCACACTGCTGCTGATAGCAGAAAGATTCAAGTTTCACAAACGGAACCAGCATAAGGATGAAAGCAATGCTGATTATTTAACAGAACTGCGCAAACTATCGAAACACTGCCAGTTTGGAGCGGGACTGGCAGATACCTTAAGGGACAAGTTTGTGTGTGGGCTTCAAAGTGAAGGAACCCAGAAACGGCTTTTATCTGAAAAGGACCTTACGCTGGAAAAGGCTTTCAGCATTGCGGTATCATATGAAGCAGCAGCACGGGGCGCTGCAGAGATACAACAGAGACCGCAAGAATATGGCACAAACGAAATGTCATATGGAACAGAGAAGTGCTATCGCTGCGGTAGAACAACACACGACCAGAATGATTGCTGGTTCAAAGACAAAGTGTGCAGACAGTGTGGAAAAGTAGGACACGTAGCACGAGTCTGCAGGTCGGGAAAGAAAACCAGCAATAAGAAACCTACCAAAGGAAAGTACAAGAAGGTACATAAGATGACGGAGAATAGTTCAGACGAACAAAAGAGTGAAAACGACTCCGAAAGCAGGGAACTGAGTTGTCTGAAACTACATAATGTGATCACAACGGAGGATCACCGAAACATTTGGGTCACTCTCAAGTTAGCAGGAGTCCAGGTAAAGATGGAATTGGACACAGGATCAGCCCTAATAGTCATAAACCAACGGGACTATGAGCGGCTATTCTCACACATACCCTTAAGAGACACAAAAATTATTTTGAAGACGTACACGGGGCAAAAAGTTTACCCCAAAGGAAAAATAAGGGTGACCGTTATATATAACGGTAAGGAAACACCAAAACTAGACCTGTATGTATTGCAAGATGGAGGACCACCATTACTGGGACGTGAATGGATCCGGAAAATACAACTGGATTGGCATTCCATACAGGCACTGACTGTGGCTGACAAAAAGGATGACGACGTCACACCTGGGCGACTGTCAAAGATCCTAACTGACGCGAAAGAAGTGTTCCAGCAAGGACTCGGAACACTAAAAGGCATGACAGCGACGATTAAAATTGAAGAAAACGCAAGCCCAAAATTTTTTAAGGCCGGACCGGTACCTTATGCGATCCGCTCAGCTGTCGAAGCAGAGCTGGAGAGTCTGGAACGTTCAGGTGTACTGTCCAAGGTAGACTGGAGCGAGTGGGCTACACCCATCATCCCTGTGATGAAAAAGTCGTTGAGCAGCACGCCTGGGGAACCAAGGAAGGTTCGCATCTGTGAGGACTTTAAGGTAACAGTGAACCCGGTCCTTCACACCGTGCAATATCCACTTCCGCGGATTGAAGATATTTTCGCCTCGCTATCTGGAGGGAAACGCTTCACTAAGATTGATCTGGCCCAGGCGTATCTGCAAATGGAGGTAGAAGAAGCATCAAAAAAATACCTCACAATCAACACCCATAAAGGTCTCTACCAATACAACCAGCTGGTATTCGGGGTAGCATCAGCTCCGGCTATTTGGCAGAGGGCAATGGAACAAGTCCTGCAAGGGATCCCAGGGACCCAGTGTTATTTGGATGACATCCTGGTCACGGGCGAAAATGACAGTGATCACCTTGCCAACCTGGAGCAGGTGCTCACTAGATTGCAGGAATATGGGCTCCGAGCTAACCGCCCCAAATGCGAGTTTTTTAGAAAACAGATCTTGTATTGTGGCCACGTTATCGATAAAGAGGGGTTACATAAGTCCCCAGAGAAGATTGAGGCAGTAGTCAAGGCTCCAGTGTGGTGTATGTAACCGTTCCACCTTTAAGAGAACTATTTTAAGAGTGGCACTACTTTATCTTGGCTGCTGTATACTGTAATACCGGTGGTGACCACATCGGTATATAAGTGCTGTGTAACGATTTATTGGGCAGTTCCGCCCTGACCTTCGACTAGTAAAGACCTGTTAAAATTTACTCTTGTGGTCTGTGTAGTAATTCTCACTATAACACACAGACTTAACAGTGGCGACGAGTACAATCTTACACTGCGGCAGAGATACATCCAAGGCACTTGACGGGCATTGAGAGGAGGCATCCGCCCTCATCATCCTGCTGAGAAAAGACACAGGTCTGAAGAGCAAAGGAAGAATCCTGACACAAAGTCTCCATCAGCAACAGGCAGTGATCATCCCTTCTATCACGGTGGTGGGTAAGCCGATCAGCGACGAGCAGCAAGTCGGCCACGTTGGCTGTGAAGTAGGGGAGGGAAAAACGGAGAAGATAAAGGCGGAGAACTCGACCACGGCCGGGGAAAAGAGCCGAACAGAAGTCTGGGCCAGAGGCGCTGAGACTGGGGCAGCGTAAGGCACGGGAGCCGCGGTGAATGCAAACGCAGCCGGTGTAAAAGACCGGGCTGCAAGCGGGCTGGGAGACGCAACAGCGTCGAGAGAGAGCTCGACCGTGACCGGTGAAAAAGGCCGGGCAGCTACCGAGGCCGTGAGGCGCAGCGACCGGGTCAGCGTAAGGCGCGGGAGAAAATTTTAAAAAACGCGGAGAACTCAGCCGCAGCCGGGGGGGAAAGGACTGGACTACAAGAGGGGCTGGGAGGCACGATTTGAAAACCGCTGGGGAGGGCGAACGCAGCAATACGGCAATCGCCATTACAGCCAGCGGGGGAGAAAGGCAAATGCGGGAAGCCGCCATTTTCGTAGGCGGGGGAAGAAGACAAGCGCGGGAAACCGCCATTTAAAAAAATAAATAAATAAGAAAAATTTCTTTTTGTTTCTCAAGAAGATTGCGAGGATGCCTAAGCGTGGTAACATCAACGATTTCGATCCCGATGTTGAAGATTGGGCCACGTATGTAGAACGCATAGAGATATATTGTAAGGCAAATAAAATATCAAATGAAGATAAAGCACTAACCTTACTAAACTCAATGGGTGCGAAGACACACGGGCTATTGAAGCATCTTCTATCACCAGCTAAACCGGCGGATCAGACTTTCGCTAATATTGTTGCTGTCCTGAAGAATCATTTGAACCCCACACCGCTGATGTTAGCGGAACGATTTAAATTTTATGCGAGAACGCAACTGAAAGAGGAAAGCAACGCGGAGTATTTAATTGAACTGTGAAAGCTAGCGAAATACTGTCAGTTTGGGGAAAGCCTGACAGAGGCACTGAGAGACAAATTCGTGTGTGGATTGTCGAAAGAAGGAACACAAAAGCGGCTGCTTGAAGAGAATGATCTTACACTTGATAAGACTGTCACTATTGCAGCATCGCACGAAGCCGCAGCGAGAGGCACTGCGGAAATGCAGCTGAAGGCAGCGGTACTCAGCGTAGATCAAATGGCTTTGGGTACAACGAAATGTTATCGTTGTGGAAAGACAACACACGATCAGAGCCAATGCTGGTTTAAAAACCAGGAATGTAGAAAATGTGGCAAGCTTGGTCACATAGCTAAAGTATGCCGGTCAGGAAAGAAGACCAGCAACAAAAAGTCACCACAGGAAATGTGCAGAAAGGTACATAAGGTGGCTGAGAAGAGTTCGGATGAACAGAATTCGGATTCAGACTCCAACAGCAAGGAACTGGGTAGTCTGAGAATTCACAGTGTGTGTAAGGAAGCTGACCGACAAACTATCTGGGTCACACTGCAGATAGCTGGAGTCCAAGTGAAGATGGAATTGGACACCGGATTGGCGTTGACGGTCATGAATAAGCAAGATTACAAAAGGTTATTCACACATATTCCCCTACGGGATACGGAGATAGTATTGCAGACATACACGGGGCAAAGAGTATACCCCATCGGAAAGATAAAAGTCAAGGTGATACACAAGGGCAAAGAACACCAAGGAATGGACATATATGTACTACCTGAGGGAAGTCCACCACTTCTGGGACGGGAGTGGATCAGGAAAATAAATATGGACTGGCACTCCCTAAAAGCAATAACGGTAGATTCCGGAAAAAAAGATGTCAAACCTGAACGATTGTCCAGAATATTGGATGAGGGCATATGCAGCAGTGACAGTGACAAAGCAGAGAGTGAGAACTCGGTGAAGACAATCAGCTCAGACTCTGGAACTGATGATGGTAAGACCAGCCCATGTGCAAAAGACAAGTCTAAAATGGACTTGCAGACTAATGATGGAAAAACGAAGGAGTGCATAAATGCTTCAGAAGAGAACAAAGTATCAGAACAGAATTCCACTGAACAGCAACAACATAGTTTGACAGAGAATTCTGAGTCTGTCCAGTCTACAGACATGCACATTTCTGAGGAACACCGGGCTCAAACTCAACTCAATTTCAAACTACAACAGCAATTAGAACAAATGATTTGTCGTTTTGAACAAGAGATGAATGCAAAGAAAAAGTTCTTTGACACAGAGTTGGAGAATCTGGGAAGACAGCAGAAGCAGCTGATTGAGAAAATGGATCAGGAACACACAAACCGTCTGCGCGATGAGGCCAAACGAATCAAAGCTGAGCAAGAAAGGGAATATGTCAAATTCATCGATCAGTTGAAAGCTAAGAAGAAAGAGCACCCTTTTGTGAGCAGTGTCAGCAGTAATAAGCCACTCAGGGAATTGGTGGCAGAGGCAAAAGCTGAAGTGATGGAGGAAATAGAAGACAATAGAGAAGAAGCAGAAGATGATGACTCATCTGAACCATTATCACCCCTACCAGGTCATGCATGTGGTCCCTCCGAACTGAGCCAAATCAGTCTGGAAGTAGAAAAACTTCCCAAGGTACTCGAGCCTTTAGAATTCAGCAATGCTGGTTCTGAAGTTACGAAAGTTCAAGCTGTTAAGTCCAGTGAAGGACTATTAGATGAGTCACCCCAGCAACGAGAACCTACTACACCACCGAAAACTACTACACCACCGAGGCGTTATCCGGACCGAGTCAGGAGGCCTCCTCAGAGACTGAATCTGTGAACTGTTTTTACATGAAGTTGTGTATAGATGTTGTTATATGATGTTAATGGGGAATATATACTGTTAAGCTAAAAAGGGAGGATTGTGGTGTATGTAACCGTTCCACCTTTAAGAGAACTATTTTAAGAGTGGCACTACTTTATCTTGGCTGCTGTATACTGTAATACCGGTGGTGACCACACCGGTATATAAGTGCTGTGTAACGATTTATTGGGCAGTTCCGCCCTGACCTTCGACTAGTAAAGACCTGTTAAAATTTACTCTTGTGGTCTGTGTAGTAATTCTCACTATAACACACAGACTTAACATCCAGCACCGGAAAATGTGTCACAACTGAGGTCGTTCCTCAGGCTGGTAAACTACTACCATAAGTTCTTGCCAAATTTGTCTACAATACTACACCCACTGAACACCCTACTGCAAACTGGGGTGCCATGGAAGTGGAGTGACGAATGTAGACGAGCTTTCCAGAAGAGCAAAACACTAATCACATCGAAAGAGGTATTGGCCCATTACAACCCGGCATTACCAATTCGGTTGGCATGTGATGCGTCACCCTACGGCATTGGAGCGGTGCTGTCGCACAAATTCTCAGACGGCTCAGAGAGGCCAATAGCCTTTGCGTCACGATCACTAACCTCAGCCGAGCGTAACTACGCCCAGATTGACAGGGAGGCCCTCAGCCTAGTGTGGGGAGTGAAAAAGTTCAATCACTATCTGCACGGGCAGAAATTCACCTTGCTGACTGATCACCAGCCTCTTGTCTCCATTTTTAATCCGATGAAGGGCGTTCCGGTGATGACTGCGCAACGACTACAAAGATGGTCACTTTTTCTAGTGGCGCACCACTATGAGATTGAATATAAGGGCACAAAACAGCATGGAAATGCTGATGGGCTATCACGCCTGCCACTGCCTACTGCGGAGGAAGCACCAGCAGTGGGTCCTGTCGAAATATTCCATTCGACTATAGTTGAAT
Organism: Somniosus microcephalus; assembly: GCF_052327205.1. Lineage (NCBI taxonomy): Eukaryota > Metazoa > Chordata > Chondrichthyes > Squaliformes > Somniosidae > Somniosus > Somniosus microcephalus. The sequence goes on along the minus strand of NC_141006.1, from coordinate 40,438,217 downwards.
ACCTACCTGTAACTAACGCTTGTATCGAAAAGGAAACCCGAAATGACCCGACACTGTCTCGGGTATATGATTTGATGGTGAAGGGATGGCCAGCACATGGCGACTCACTGTTGCCAGCATTCTCGACAAGGAGAGAACAGCTGTCAGTGTGCCGGGGGGCCTTGATGTGGATCCCGAGTGGTAATTCCACCCAAGTTAAGGGATAGAGTGCTCAATGAGCTTCATGAGGGTCATCTGGGAGGGGTAGAAATGAAAAGCCTAGCCAGGGCTTATGTGTGGTGGCCGGCAATCGATAAACAAATCGAGGACCTGACCAAGAGCTGCTCAGGATGCCAGAAAGTCCAAAATGCACCACCACAGGCCCCTCTACACCCATGGGAGTGGCCCTCATCTCCATGGCAATGGGTGCATATTGATTTTGCTGGTCCATTCATGGACTCAATGTTTTTAATAGCCGTGGATGCGCACTCGAAATGGCCTGAGGTCATCAAAATGTCCTCCACCACCACGGAGAAAACTATTGCAGTCCTACGGACCATTTTTGCCAGGAATGGCTTGCCAGAACAGATTTGCTCCGACAACGGACCACAGTTTGTGTCCGAAGAGTTCCGGAGGTTCTTGAAAAAGAATGGGGTAAGGCATTACACATCCGCCCCGTATCATCCAGCCACAAATGGATTGGCTGAGAGGTTCGTACAAACTTTTAAGAAGGCAATAAAGGCTATGTACAATGACAACATTCCGCTGCAGCACAAGGTGGACAATTTCCTGTTCGCCTACCGGAATGCGACACATGCAGTCACCAACCAGGCCCCAGCCATGATGTTCTTTAACTGAAGGTTAAGATCTCGCCTGGATTTGCTCAGACCAAACGTACGAAGAGATGTTGAGAGTAAACAATTCCAGCACATCCATGAGAAGCCAACAAGGAGCTTCAATGTAGGGCAACCAGTCTTGGCCCACGACTACCGAACAGAAAAATGGCAGCCAGGAACGATATGCACACGGCAGGGCCCACTAATGTACACAGTGGATGTTGGGGAGAGCATCGTGAGACGCCATGCTGACCAGATCCTAGAGTCACAGGAACAAGTCAACCCCATGCCTCGCCCATACGTACCTGGTGATGAACCCGACGTACAGGTCGCATCTACCCCAGAAACAGTAGCATCGGAAGCTGATGAATGAACCGACGACAGGGTGCCAGAATCGCCTCCGCACCAAGAGCAAGACACTCGGGAAAGGCGCTATCCAGAAAGGATCAGGAAGCCTCCCCAAAGACTGAATATATAAATGGACTATTTTCAGCTAATGTTGCATGTTAAAAGTGTTAATTGTAATTAGTTTGATATTTAATTGTTAAATGAGTGTTATGGTACTGTTAATCTAAAAGGGGAGGAATTGTAATGTATATACCTTTAAGGAGGGAACTATTTTTTACAGCTCATGTATACTGCAGTACCGGCAGTGACCACACCTGTATATAACACTGAGTAGTAATCTGTACAGATCAGTTGCAGTGTAAGCCACGTTGAGTAAACACCTGTTGTACCGTTCTCCGCAGTCTGTGTCTTATTATACACGGACGTAACAGGGAGAGAACTGGGGGCGGGTCTCCCCAGGTCAGGAAGTTGACAACTGCAGAGGAAGAGGCAATGGAGACCAGTGGAGTTTCGTCGTCCCGGGCCGTCGGAGATGGGGAGACAGGGGAGCTCCGCAATGATGTGTTCTTCCATTGGAGAGAGTGGCCAGCTCCGTGGAACATCAAACATTCCAATCAAATGAGTCCATGCATGCCTTGATCATGGCCGTGAAGACCCAACAATAACAACAACTTGTATTTATATAGCACCTTCAATGTAGTAAAACGTGCCAAGGTGCTTCACAGGAGCATTAAAAGACAAAGAATTTGACACTGAGTCACATAAGGAGAAATTAGGGCAGGTTACCAAAAGCTTGGTCAAAGAGGTAGGTTTTAAGGAGCATCTTAAAGGAGGAAAGAGATATAGAGAGGCAGAGAGGTTTAGGGAGGGAATTCCAGAGCTTAGGGCCTGGGCAACAGAAGGCACGGCCACCAATGGTTGAGCGATTATAATCAGGGATGCTCAAGAGGGCAGAATTAGAGGAACGCAGATATCTCGGGGGTCGTGGGGCTGAAGGAGATTACAGAGATAGGGAGGGGCGAGGCCATGGAGGGATTTGAAAACAAGGATGAGAATTTTGAAATTGAGGCTTTGCTTAACCGGGAGGCAATGTAGGTCAGCGAGCACAGGAGTGATGGGCGAATGGGACTTGGTGCAAGTTAGGACACGGGCAGCCGAGTTTTGGATGACCTCAAATTTATGTGGGGTAGAATGTGGGAGGCCAGCCAGGAGTGCGTTGGAATAGTCAAGTCTAGAGGTAGCAAAGGCATGGATGCGGGTTTCAGCAGCGGATAAGCTGAGGCAAGGGTGGAGATGGGCGATGTTACGGAGGTGGAAATAGGCGGTCTTTGTTATGCTGCAGATATGTGGTCAGCAGCTCATTTCAGGGTCAAATATGACACCAAGATTGCAAACAGTGTGGTTCAGCCTCAGATAGATGTTAGGGAGAGGGATGGAGTCAGTGGCTAGGAAACGGAGTTATGTGACGGGGGCCCAAAACAATGGCTTCGGTCTTCCCAACATTTAATTGGAGAAAATTTCTGCTCATCCAGAACTGGATGTCGGACAAGCAGTCTGACAATTTAGAGACCGCGGAGGGGTCAAGCGAAGTGGTGGTGAGGTAGAGCTGCCGGCATAAATAGGATGACAGATACCTTAGCCTTGGCCTTACATTGCCGCACTGATCTGAACCAAACTGCTCCCCTGCACAGGGGTAGCAATGAAATGCGGCTGGGTCATGAGAGGGATGGTGGTTTATTTTTCATTTGGTGTCTCTGTTTCTCTCGATTGCTGAATTTTACAGTGTATACTCTGTAGTTGAGTTGATATTAGTGCTGATTGCAGTGAAGAACGTAAATTTGTGAGAACCACCCTTGTCACCTAATGGAATTTCAGCATTCTGTCGTGTTTGTGCAGAATGTTTAATATATGTGTGTGTGTGTGTGCGACATTCTTTCGGACAGACAGATGGGGTGAAACTACATTGTGGGAGGGGAATTGTCTTATAACACTCCTGTGAAGCACCTTGGGACGTTTTACTACGTTAAAGGCGCTATATAAATACAAGTTGTTGTTGTTGAAGGGTAGCAGTAGGAGGCCCACTCTTCAGATGTTTACTGTGGAAGAATGGAGCCCATTTACTGACCAGGCCTTAGAGAAAAGTGAGTCAGAATTAGTGACTCCATTGGCTAGAGTATTGTCATCAGTTTCATTGCATTTGACAAGATAACAACACTGTCTCTATTGTGTTCTGTTAACATTAGGAGAATGCATGAGGAGCAGGCCTGAGTAGTCAGTCTATTCTTCATGGGTATTATAGAGCTGCATAAAGAACAAAGAGCTGCAAAAAGGAGATCTGTGCAAAGTCTGGAATCATCTGCTAACGTCGCTTGTGGTCTTGGTGTGGCGGAGGGGAGGTCAATTATGTAATTGTTGCCTGGTTTGAGGTTGGATGAGGTGCTACACTTCCTGGCTTCATCTACACACTGGATTTGTGAAATTCCGGAATCATGCAACATTCAAAGATTCGCCTTTGTCACTTGTCTGCATTTGTCGGCTGAATGGTTGGCTGTAACTTTGAGAATTATTATGAGTCACTGCCTTAAAAACAAACAGCAGCTGTTAGTTTAAAAAAGTTCAATTGCTTCAGCCATCTAGTTCTTTACAAGCCATGGTTATATTATTTTAGCCTGAATTGCAGAATTTATTTCCCATTTTACAGAATTAGCAGAACCCCAGGAGTTCTTGTAGAAATGTACAATTAGGTGGTAACTGTAAAGTCTGTAGGTTGTGCAGTAAATAACTTCAGAGACTTTAGAAGTACAAACAAAACAGGTCTTTACTATTCAGAGGTCTGGGCGATTTCTGCCCTAGTTAACGTATCACAACCCTTATATACTGGTGTGGTCACTATCGGTATTACAGTATACATGAGCCAATAGATAGTGCCACCCTAAAGTAGTGCTCTTAAAGGCGAACGGTTACATTCTATAGTTCCCTTAAAGGTAAACGGTTACATACACAACACTCCTCCCTTCCTAGCTTATTACTTACAGAATCCCGTTAAACATACAATCTTCAACTTTGTATAAACAGTTTGCAGATATACTCTCGATGGAGTCAACGTCATATAACAATTTACAGATATACTCTCAATGGAGTCAACGTCATATAACAGTTTACAAACATACTCTCAGTGGAATCAGTTTACAGGTTCAGTCTCTGTGGGAACAGTTCATAAATTCAGTCTCTGGTATTAATTCGTTCCAGACAGCATCCTCCATAGCCTTTTTTTTTTTTTTTAACAGCTTGTACTTTCGTCCTGTTGAACCAGCAGTGCGGACTTATACAACCCACTGGCTGTCTTGATAATGTCCCTGGATTTTTTTTACAAATTTAGCACCTTTCGTAGTGTTCGGACTGAGGTAGTAGAAGTAATAATATTTTAAACAGTTATTATTTTCTGCTTCTTCTTTTTCTTTTCTGCCTTTTTGAAACTCTCCGAGCTCTTTTCCCGGCTGCCATCTGTAGCGCCACCAACTCTCTATGTTCCTTAGACCTTAAGTGCTTCCTCAGGATTTCAGCACTTTGGGAGTTCCCATCACAATTTGGGCAGACCACATCCTCATAACATTCGGTGTCACTCAACAGGTCAAAACCCTTCTTCAAGCAATCATATTCATCCTGCTCTTCCTCGGATGTCTGCCCTTCCTTCCCTCCTGGCCTCATTTGTGCGTTCAATCCTTTCCCTTCCTTCAGGGATTTCGTTATCAGGCTATTTAATCCTTCTACTGAAGTAGCTGTTTCCCCATTCTCCTGTTCCCCTGGACGTAATTCAGCGTACTCCTCCATTTCATCCATCATTTTCTCCAATGCTTTCATCTTCTTTTCCTCTTGTACTTTGGCTTCCAGTGCTTGGAGAAGTTGCGCCTCGATGCTCTCTAGCTCATGTTCAGGGCCCATTCCCAGTTGAAACTGTTCTTCAAGTCGGTCAACCTCGGTAATTGCCGCCTCATATTTGTCTTGGGCTTCCTTCCATATTTTTATGAGTTCTGCCATGTCTTTCACCTCTACATCCTCATCTATGTATGGAACTTCTACCGATGAGTCTGTCTTGGCCCTGAGCTCCTCAAGAATTTCCTGCAGCCTTTGGACTTCTTGCTCATGTTCAACCTTTAGTTGCTCATATACTTCCAACGAAACTAGCTTTTCGGAGGTTGCTGAGTTAACCCCCTCCAGAATTGTAGTCTGGGCCTGTTCATACTGTTTTTTCAACTTCTCGCACTCTGCTTGTAAGGAGTCGTAGAGAAGAACTGGAATAAAATCCTGGCTTCCTGAAGATTCCTCTTCATTTGTTTCTTTCGCAATTTCCTGTTGGAGTTCAGCCAAGGCTGCTATGCTATCTGCCTCTCGAAGTCTCACTGCCATCAACTCTTCTTTATTCTTGCAGTCCATCTCAGCCATTTCCCGTTTACTTTCATTTAACTGAGTGAGTAGTCCCTTATTTTGGGCTGAGAGATATTGCACCTTCTCATGTAGACCCTTGCACTCCTTCTCTGCTTGACATAGCTGATTACCGCTGATTTGGTTCTGCGTTTCAAGTTCCAACATCCTTTGCTTAGCTTCTTTCAGTTTCGCCCCTATAAGCTCCTCTTGCAACATGGCCACATTATTCTCATCAGGTAAAGAAGCGTTTCTCTTTTCCATGTCCAAGATTTGTTTCTGCATCTCCTTAAGAGCACCCTGTGATTCAACTTCTCTTAACTTTGCCTGCACTAGCTCCGTCTCTAATTGCAGAACAAAATCCTCAGTGCAGCGTGATTTGCCCTTCTGCTGTATCTCTAGATCATGCAAATATTCTAACCCCTGAACATCATCAGGGAGATGTGATCGGTAATTGGTCACGATGGCTCTATGGTCGCTCTCTGCTTGAGCCAGTAGGTTCTGTTGTCTTTCCAGACTCTCCCATTCGGTGTCATAGAACTTTTTCATTGTTTTCATCTCTTGTACGAGGCGGTAACTTAATTGTTCTAATTGTTGTTGTACTTTGAAATAGCGTTGAGTTCGAGCCCGGTGTTCCTCCGTAATGCATATGTCTGTAGCTTGAACAGACTCAGAATTCTCTGTCTTTATGCACGCCATCGATTTTCCAACCTTAGTCTGTGAGTTAATGTTAACCTTGTTTTTCATACATAAGCTGGACTTATCGTCTTCCGGCTCAGAGTCTGAGCTGCTTGTCTGCACCGAGTCCTCACTCGTCATTGCTTGTCGGTAGTGCCATTCCATGTCTATTTTCTTGATCCACTCCCGTCCTAGAAGTGGTGGTCCTCCCTCAGGTAGTACGTACAAATTCATTCTTGGGTGTACTTTACCCCTATCTCTCACCTTGACTCTTATTTTCCCCATGGGGCATACGCGATGCCCCGTGTATGTCTGTAATACGAACTTGGTATTTCTTAAGGGTATGTGAGAGAATAGTCGGTGGTAGTCCTTTTGGTTGATGACTGATACAGCTGATCCCGTGTCCAGCTCCATTCGTACTTGGACTCCAGCTATTTTTAGTGTGACCCAGATCGTCTGTAGATCAGTTACTTTACCCACATTGTGGATTCTCAGACTATCCAACTCCTGGCTGTTTGGGTCTGAGTCTGAATTTTGTTCGTCTGAACTCTTTTCAGCCACCTGATGCACCTTGTTGTACTTTTCTTGTGGTGGTGGCTTCCTTTGTTTGTTGGTCTTCTTTCTGGACCTGCATACCTTCGCGATGTGACCCAGTTTGCCACATTTCCTGCACTCTTGATTCTTAAACCAGCACTGATTCTGGTCGTGCGTTGTCTTTCCACAACGGTAGCATTTGGAAATGCTTGCAGTCATTTGGTCCACCCCGAGTGCCGCCGCCTTTAGCTGCATTTCCGCCGTTCCTTTCACTGCGGCTTCGTGCGATGAAGCTATGAGGACAGCCCTGTCCAGTGTGAGGTCGTTTTCCTCCAGGAGTCGCTTCTGCGTTCCTTCTTTGGCCAAGCCGCATACGAACTTGTCCCGCAGCGCCTCTGTCAAATTCCCTCCAAGCTGGCAGTATTTCGCTAGCTTACGCAGTTCGACTAAGTATTCCGCATTGCTTTCATCTTGCCTCTGGGTTCTGGCGTAAAATTTAAATCGTTCAGCCAGTATCAACGGTGTGGGGTTCAAGTGATCCTTCAGCACTGCTACGATCTCTTCGAAGGTCTGGTCCACTGGTTTAACTGGTGCTATTAGATGTTTCAAGAGCCCGTATGTTTTTGCTCCCATCGAATTTAACAAAGTTATTGCCTTGTCGTATATGGCTACGCAATATATTCCTATGCGTTCCCCATACGTGGCCCTGTCTTCTATTTCAGCATTAAAATCATTAATATTTCCTCGCTTAGGCATCTTCTTCTCTTTCCGAGAACAGCACAAGTATTTCTTTACTTATTATTAATTTTCTTCTCTTCTTGAGAACACCACAAGTATTGCTTTACTTATCTCTTGTTTCTGAAAATTCTAATTAATTTTCTAAGATGGCGGTTTCCCGCTTCCGTCTTCTTCTTCTTCAGCGGTTTCCCCGCGAAAATGGCGGCTTTCCCGCGCTTCTCGCTCTCCCCGCCCACTTCAATGGCGGTTTTCCCGCGCTTGGCGGTCTTCACCCGGTCCCCCGACGCCATCTGTCAGCCCGAGTGCAGCCCTTATCTATAATGCGATCGCTGGATCGCGAAGCGGCTGCCGGCCCTTATCTGCAGATGCGATCGCTCTCCGGCTCTCGGCCCTTATCTGGAGATGCGATCGCTGGCTTGCAACGCCTCCCGCTCGGCTCTGGCTCCCCCGCTCGCGCGGTTCTCGGCTCTGACACTCCCGCGCCTACTCGCAGGCTCAGCGCTTCGTGGCAGCGGTTGCTGCACGGCTTCTCACACTGCCCGCGGTCCGGCTGTCACCCGACGCCGTTGGACCCGAATGCTTTGCCCTTCTCCTCCAAATACTTCTACCCCGTTTTTTAAAATTTATTTGTCTTAATTTTTTTTTTCCTACTCACAGTCTCTTCGGCCGCCTTGTTTTAGGCTGATTGGCTCGCTCAAGATGTGGTAGCAGGGTAATCTGTGCCTGTTGCTGCCGCAGCTTTGCTGTTAATCTTCCAGCTTCCAGTAAGTACTATACTTTTAGTAGACGGAGCCTCGTGTTTTCTTTTTGAAGCTCTCTGCTACTGGTTAGTCTTGCCGCAGGGTACGATCGGACTCGTCGCCACTGTAAAGTCTGTAGGTTGTGCAGTAAATAACTTCAGAGACTTTAGAAGTACAAACAAAACAGGTCTTTACTATTCAGAGGTCTGGGCGATTTCTGCCCTAGTTAACGTATCACAACCCTTATATACTGGTGTGGTCACTATCGGTATTACAGTATACATGAGCCAATAGATAGTGCCACCGTAAAGTAGTGCTCTTAAAGGCGAACGGTTACATTCTATAGTTCCCTTAAAGGTAAACGGTTACATACACAACAGTAACTAACATGAACTTCGTGATCCTCGCTCTACTAAGGAGCTGGCATATTTTGTCTACTTGGATGGCATGATGCTTCCAATATGAGTCTGGCACGACTGGCACACTTCCCAGGCCACTCCAGCTCCCTTGGTAGCAATGCGTGCGGTACGTATGTACATAACAACAGCCACGTGCATTTATGCAGAACCATTAACATAGAACAAAGTCCCACAGCGTTTCACAGAGGCATAAGGAAAAATTGGACACTGAGCCAACAAAGGAGAGATTAAGGGGAGTGACCAGGAGCTTGATCAAAGACGTGGATTTTAAGGAGGGTCTTAAAAGGTGGAAGGGGTTTAGGGAGGGAATTTCGAAGAGTGGGCCCTCGGTGACTGAATGCATGGGTGCTGCTGGTGGGGGGAAGGGAGGGGGGTAGGATGCACAAAAATCCAGCGGTGGATGAACGAAGAATTCAGAGGGAGGAGGAATTTAAACACAAGGATGAGGACAAAAGTGACAGGTGACTGGGACGGTGTGGGATAGGATATGGGCAGTCAAGCTTTGGGTGAGCTGAAGTGTATGGAGGGTGAAGGATGGAGGCCCGCCAGAGCAGCATTGTAGTCATTGATTCTGGATGTGACAAAGGCATGGATGAGGATTTCAGTAGCAGATGGGCTGAAGTAAGGGAACAGGCAGGCGATGGAGGTAAATGTTCATATATACATAATGCACCAGACTACATATAATGATATTGTAGGAATGGCTAGATTCCTAACTAAAGGACTGAGGTCGAGTCAGTCTATCAAACAAACGATGTTTAATACTATTCAACAGAGTTTAACACGAAAACACAGGAGAACTACATTACAGGTCTGTGCTCTTTGCTGGCTCCACGAGGACTGGCTAGGGCGGCTCCCCAGCCTGACGTCATGACGCCATCATGTTTTCCTGCCGCTGGAGGATCACGTGATCAACGTGATGATGTCATTGCGTTTGGTCTCATTCTTAAAGGGACCGCGCTATGTACATGCAATAATATGAACAAAGATACAGATTCATTCTGTAGCTAATAATTTGTTAAAGATAATTATGTACATTAGATCAGAGTCACCTGGTGGCTCTGCCACATGCCCCCCCCCCAGAATTGTCTTTAACAGTAAAAGTCAATCGACTAGGAGGTCTGACAAGCCTGTCAGAGCGACTCCTATATTCTTGGAGTGGAAGTTGTTGAACAGCTGGCGGGCTGGCGGATGGAAGCCTTGGGTCTGGCGTGGATGCAGCGGGAGGTCGACCATGTCGTGGTGGCTGTGCGGTCTCTACTGGCCGGTCGATGTCCAGGTGTGCCGGTTTGAGACAGTCAATGGATATGTGGTCGGGTTTACCACCGATGTCTACGGAGAAACTCTTGTCGCCTGTCTCCAGTACGCGGAAAGGGCCTGTGTAAGGGGCCTTGAGCGGATCCCTATGGGCATCATGATGAATGAATACAAATTCAGCATTCTTTAGCTCCGCTGGTACGTGTGAAGATGGAAGGCCGTGATGCAAATTTGGGATAGGCGCAAAAGCCTTGGCTGTTTCCCGGTGGTTGCTGAGTTGGTCGGCTGTGGACCACGGCTCAGTTGGAAGCGGCAGAAAATCTCCCGGTACGCGGAGTGGCTGGCCGTACACGAGCTCCACGGCGGACGATTGCAGGTCCTCTTTGGGTGCCGTGCGAAGACCCAACATGACCCACGGAAGCTTATCCACCCATCCGGCGCCTTAAAGGCATTGCTGAAGGCCAGCCTCCAACGATCTTTGGAAACGTTCACACAAACCGTTTGCCTGCGGGTGATAGGCCGTGGTGCGGTGAAGCTTGGTGCCGAGACCCTGGGCCACCGCTTTCCAGAGCTCGGAAGAGAACTGTGGACCGCGGTCTGAAGAAATGTCCGCCGGAACGCCGAAACATGCGACCCACAAGGAGAGGAATGCTCTGGCGACATCAGCGGACGTAGTAGATGCCAAAGGAACTGCCTCTGGCCATCTAGTAGTACGATCAACCATGGTAAGGATGTGTGTGAACCCCTGTGACAGTGGAAGCGGCCCGACGAGGTCCACGTTGACATGGTCGAATCGACATTCTGGTACTGCGAATGTGGCCAATGGGGCCTTGACGTGACGTTGCACCTTAGACTTTTGACAGATGACGCAGGTGTTAGCCCAGTCGCGGATATCCTTACGCATTCCTCTCCAGATGAACTTAGCCGACATTAATTTTTGAGATGCCTTCACGCCAGGATGGGAAAGCCCATGTATGACGTCAAAAACTTTGCGGCACCAGGCAACTGGAACGATCGGGCGGGGATCTCCCATGGAAACATCGCAGAGTAACGAGGTGCCTGCTGCGTGGAATTGCACATCGTCCGGTTGGAGGCTAGAGGTGTCGGTGCGATACGCCTGTGTTTCAGGGTCGGATGCCTGATCGGTGGCCATGAGGGCATAATCGATGCCCAGCTGGACCGCCCGTACGGTCGCGCGAGAAAGGCAATCAGCTACCAAGTTGTCCTTGCCAGCTATGTGTTGGACATCTGTCGTGAATTCTGAAATGAAAGTTAGCTGTTGCTGCTGTCGAGCCGACCACGGTTCGGCGGTCTTGGCTATGGCGAAGGTCAGTGGTTTGTGATCTACAAACGCAGTGTAGGGACGTCCTTCTAACAAAAAACGGAAATGGCGGTTAGCCAGAAACAGCACCAGCAACTCCTGGTCGAAAGTGTTATATTTGCATTCATTGCGCCGGAGTTGGCGGCTGAAAAACGCCAGTGGTTGCCACGTCCCATTGACCCACTGTTCCTGTACGGCGCCTATGGCATAGTCGGAAGCGTCGGTGGTAAGGGCGATGGTGGCACCTGGCAGAGGGTGCGCCAACATAGTTGCATTGGCCAGAGCGGTTTTTGTGTTGTCGAAAGCGTTGTCCATTTCGACCATCCAGGCTATTGTATTCTTTCCAGCCTTGCCTTTGAGGGCCTCGTAGAGGGGCTGCATGAGTTGTGCTGCCTTCGGTACAAAGCGGTGGTAGAAATTCACCATGCCCAGGAATTCTTGAAGAGCCTCGGTGGACTGCGGCCTTGGGAATGCCATAATTGCTTTGACCTTTCATTGCAGCGGAATTGCGCCCTCCGAAGTAATGTGGTGGCCCAAGAAGTCAATCTGCTGTAGGCCGAACTGACACTTGGCCGGGTTGATTATGAGGCCATGTTGGCTGAGGCACCGAAAGAGGGTGCGTAGATGGGAGACGTGTTCCTCTTTGGTAGAGCTGGCTATCAGGATGTCGTCGAGGTAGACAAATAAAAACTTAAGATCCCGCAGGACCGAGTCCATTAGTCGCTGAAAAGCCTGTGCAGTGTTCTTGAGCCCAAATGGCATCCGTAGAAACTCGAACAGTCCAAAGGGAGTGATGACTGCAGTTTTCTGGACGTCCTGCGGGTGTACCGGAACTTGGTGGTAGCCACGGACGAGGTCGACCTTGGAGAAGATTGAGTTTCCCGCCAAATGGGCGGAGAAATCCTGAATATGCGGGATCGGGTACCGATTGGGAGTAGTGGCGTCATTAAGGCGTCGGTAGTCCCCGCATGGCCGCCATCCACCACCGGGCTTTGGGACAATGTGGAGAGGCGAGGACCAGGGACTATTCGACCGGCGAATAATCCCCAGCCGTTCCATTGTGGCAAACTCTGCCTTCGCAGCCGCGAGCTTGCCGGGTTCCAGGCGCCGAGCTCGTGCGTAAACTGGAGAGCCAGTCATAGTAATGTGGTGTTCGACGCCATGCTTAGTGGCCGAGGAGGAGAAAGTGGGCTTGGTCAGCTCTGGGAATTCACCTAATAGGCGAGTGAACTCGTCCGGCGAGGGCAACGCGCAGGAGACAGTGTGCGATGTTGCGGAACTGCGGAAGCAAGGGATGGAGTAGAAGGTGGCCGCGTTAACCAATCGATGATTTCTTACATCCACCAAGAGGCTGTTGGCGCATAAGAAATCCGCGCCGAGGATGGCTTGCGAAACCTTGGCTGTGATAAATTCCCACTGAAACCGTTGCCCGCCGAAGCACACCTGGACCCGCCAAAGGTACGAATGGCCCCGCCATTAGCTGCCTCGAGGGAGAGGCCGTGCCTCCCAGACTGAATATCGAGTGCTAAGGCAGGAAAGATGCTACACTGCGCCCCGGTGTCGCATAAAAAGCGCTGACCCGAGAGGGAATCTGTAATGTAGAGGAGCTTCCCGGAATTTCCAATCGCCATCGCGGCCGCGGAACGTCCCTCAGACTCAGTCCTCCTTTTCTGGAGTTGCTGCTGGTGTTGATGTTGGTTTTTTTGTTTAGGCGCAAAACTGCAGGGAGGGCGGCAGCCTCTGGCGTTCGTGCCAAAACGGGCATGGTAAAAGCACAAGCCGGGGGATGGAGGCGTCGGGGTGGCATTCGTGGGGGAGGGGTGCCTCGTGGTAGCGCAGTATTGCTGCATGACCGCATAAATCATATCTGCTTCTGCAGCAAGTGCTGCGCAATCTGTGGCTTCCGATCTGGCGAGGGCAGCCTGAACCTGCTCGGGTAGTTGACTCAGGAATAACTCCCGAAAGAGGAAACATTGTGGTTCGGAGCCAAGGAGCATGAGCATCTGGCTCATTAACTCAGATGGCTTGGAATCGCCAAGCCCAGGCATAGCGAGCAGTCGGCGGGCACGCTCCACCTTCGTGAGCCCGAAGACCTGTATTAACCGCGCTTTAAGAGTATCATACTTGCTGTCAACTGGGGGTTTTTCGAGCAGGCTGATGATCCGTGAGGCCGTGGAGCTGTCGAGTGCGGAGACCACGTAAAGGTAACGGGGTCTGATCCGCAACGATGTTTCGGAGTTCGAATTGTGCTTCTGCTTGTACGAACCAGGAGGCCGCCTGTTGTTCCCAAAACTGTGGGAGCTTCAATGCCACGGAGTTCGCTTCCATGTTTCGTTTCGCTTCACTTCTTCCGCGAAAACTGTTCACGAAAGTTCGGGGTCACCGCTGTAGGAATGGCTAGATTCCTAACTAAAGGACTGAGGTCGAGTCAGTCTATCAAACAAATGATGTTTAATACTATTCAACAGAGTTTAACACGAAAACACAGGAGAACTAAATTACAGGTCTGTACTCTTTGCTGGCTCCACGAGGACTAGCTAGGGCGGCTCCCCAGCCTGACATCATGACGTCATCACATTTTCCCACCGCTGGAGGATCACGTGATCAATGTGATGACGTCATCGCGTTTGGTCTCATTCTTAAAGGGACCGCGCTATGTACATGCAATAATATGAACAAAGATACATATTCATTCTGTAGCTAATAATTTGTTAAAGATAATTATGTACATTAGCTCAGAGTCCCCTGGTGGCTCTGCCACAATATTATCCATTGCCATGTAGTAGATTCTGGGATGTTGGGTGTGTGGTACATGTTAGATTGCAGCTGACAATACTGCACCACTGAAAAATCATGCCCTCTGACACTGGGTAATACTGGGTTGCGTGTATCTGGCCTCACACTTGAAGAATGTCCAACTGACTGAGGTGCTAGAGGGAGGAAGAGCATGCAAAGCATCATGGCCCACCATGAGTTAGTACCTTCAGCAGTTTAGTTCTTGGCCAGCAGGGTGTCTGAAATGCTCAGAAGTCCATTACCATATTTCAAAGTCTCAAACCAAGGTGCTCAGAAATTCAGGGTTTCTACACAAATATGAAGTGCACGCTTGCATCTCTTCAGGACGCACCCCAGTTTCATAATTCCAGAGAATTTAGGCACAATTTGACTTAGGGAGCCTCAAGTGTGGAGGAGAGAAAATTGGAAGAATCTGTGTGAAGTAGTTTCCAATGCTTTCTCTATCAAAGGGTAGATGTAGATTTGCACTCTTGCCTTTGGTAGCTCCTTCCTTGTGGAGCTCCCGGTTAAGCAGCGCCTCGATTTCAAAATTCTCATCCTTGTTTTCAAATCCCTCCATGGCCTCACCCCTTCCTATCTCTGTTAGCTCCTTCAGCCCCACAACCCCCCGAGATATCTGCGCTCCTCTAATTCTGCGCTGGAGGATCCCTGATTATAATTGCTCAACCTTTGGTGCCTTCTGTTGCCTGGGCCCTAAGCTCTGGAATTCCCTGCCTAACCCTCTCCGCCTCTCTTTCCTCCTTTAAGACGCTCCTTAAAAGCTGCCTCTTTGACCAAGCTTTTGGTCACCTGCCCTAATTTCTCCTTATGTGGCTCGGTGTCAAATTTGTTGTCTTAAAATACTCCTGTGCAGCGCCTTGGGACATTTTATTAAGTTAAAGGCGCTATATAAATACAAGTTGTTGTTGTTGTTGTTGAGCACAGGAACTCTTGCACATCTGCTAGAAGCCAGTTACGGAGCCACTGGGGGAACCGGGCACTGGTCATGTTGTGTGGGGTCGGCTGTGTGCAATGGGGTGGAACAGATGAAAGGGGAGGAAATTTTTTTTAAAATAATTACATGGAATCTACAGCACAGAAACAAGCCATTCGGCCCAACTGGTCTATGCCAGGCTTGCTGTGCTACGTGTAAACTATTTTGAAAAGAAAAAGGCAAAATATTTAAATCTCAAGTATATCAACATTGACAGTAAAAAATCAATTATACTTTGCAAAACTATCGAACGCAGCTGTACACCTTGCACTAGTTTGCTTAAACTGTCAGAAGAATGTGTTGCTATTGGAAACAAACCATCTGCTCCAGTGGTGCTGGAAACGCCCAAGATAGACTGTGAGACAACACAGCATCTCCAAAACACAAGTAGCGTGTTAGAAGTCAAATTCAAACTTTCGCTGCTTATTAAAGGGATGTCTCTATTTCCATAAATAAACAAGACTAACCAGATGAAAGGGCAGGCTCATGGAAATGTTCTTATATCATTATATTTGGGTGGATTCGCCAGTGAGTTCACATATAAGCAACATGGAAAATAAATGCAACAGAAATCAGCAGAGAAGCACCTCCTCTGTCAAATAAGTCATTTCCACCCATAGGGTTATCATTTCCTTTCAAAGCTGTTCCCTACCTCCCCATAAATTCAATTCCAACAAAGATCACTGGATAATGATCAGCCTGGCTTATTTTTTCCTCCTCTTTAATCCATGGACACTGAAGCAAATTATAATGCCTTAATGATTGTCCCAGCCGAGACCAGCTAATTCTGTGCAGACCAGCATTTGAAACTGGGATATTTTGGTCTGTAATGCTTAGTTCCGCACTTGGTGGGACATTTACTAACAGAGTCATTGGGTCAGCTTAGGCAGATACATGACTACAGCAGATCATTCTTTTAACCACTTGAAATATATATTATACAGGTTGAGCGTCCTGAATCCGGCAACCTCGGGACCGAGGCCGAGCTGGCTTTCATGTTTTTCCGGACGTCGGAACGTGTTTCTGATGTCCGAAGTCTGGAAATATCGCAACCTGGGCTCGGGCGTTTCCAGACTTCGGACATTGGAAACACGTTCCGAAGTCCAGAAATGCCTGGGCCGCTCCGCGTAGCGCTGACGCGCTTCTCCGCCCCTCCCCTTCTGTTAAAGGGGAGGGATGCTGCGAGCGCTGCAGAGCATCCGATGGCCCACACTAGGCCACCAGGGCAGCGTGGTGCTGTGGCCGCAGCCTGGCGGAAACACTTAGTGAAGCTGTGCAGATTAAGGAGGATAAAACACAACGCTAAAGTTTTATTGCATCACTCGCATTTTTCATAGGATTTTTCAAAAAAAGATAACAAAAGTTAATGGCTTTTTGAAGTACAGGTTGAACGTCCAAAATCCGGAGTTCCGGATTCCGGAACGTTTTTACGGATTCCGGACGACCCTGCCACCAATCGTCCTGGAGTCCGGATTCTGTAACAATCTGGATTCCAGAACTCCGGATTCTGGACGCTCAATCTGTATATTGCCTGTGTTGAATTTTTGGCCTGTATTTTTTTATTGCTAGGAAGAGTATTTAAAGGGTTAACACCTAAAGTTGCACAAAGTATTTTGCAACAGATGGGTCCATTAACTGAGAACAGAAGTTGGCTGGAAGCGTCTCACAAGGTGTGGGTTTTTATGACCAACGCAATGGATTGTCTAAGTGAGAAATGTTTCTTTGCCCAGGGCCATAACATTTAATCACTAACATCTTTACCATTGTCAAACATTGGCTATTCATTCAATATTGATGAATGGCTGTTTTATCTAATGTAATTATGAGAGATGCCGTCGTCACCTGCCTTTTGTTGCGGAGGTGGTTCTATGCCACATTGACATTGACAAAGGGTCAGCCCCTAGTCTGGGATAGCAGGTTTGATTGACAGCTGTGTGAGATCTTTTGAGAAGGAGACTGTGTCATTGATTGGCTGTAGCTTATTTGACAGAGGACTCTTTTAACAAGATTATATTGAGTGTCATTTGCAGATCAACACGGAGGCCAGAATTTTCTGGGGCGGGTCGGGTGGGAAATTTGAAAAAAGTTGGAGTGGGTCAGAAACCCGCCGTCATCCCGCCCTCACACGGATTTCCCTCGGGCTCATTTGCTGGTGCAGCAGCGACCCGACCGGCAGAGGCGGGCGACCTAATTCAAGTCATTAACAGGTAGCTGTCAAACCCTTATTCGTCTTTTTCAGCCAACCTTTTGAATTTCCCTAGTTGCCCACGGGATTCACGCAGCTCGGGAACCACATCTGTTAGCCTGAAGCGGGAGTTGAGTGGCTATTGATCCAGCTGATTATTTGACAGCATCAAATGTACTATAAATGCTCCCACCTCACAGCTGGGCACTTTCCTCAGGCAGAAGCTGTTGCTGACTGCATTACCAACACACATTTAGCTTTCTAGAGGCTGCAAGTACTTCCAGCAATGTCGCCATCCAGTCTCACCTCATTGGTACAACCTATCACTCCATCGACAGCTTACTCCTCTGATCTCTATTTGACCTGCCATCTATTCCATCACATGGGTGCCATTTATACTGTCTCACCTTGGTCCTCAGAAGCGGGGCCATGCTGAACCCCAACACCAGCAGCACCAGGCATACCAGCAGCACCAACAACAACACCACCAACCTTCTCCTCAACCATCTGGTGCTGCACAGGACACAGGGCATCAGCGCAGGGCTGCACCGCGCCGAGGCAATATCCCAACACAGGGTATGCAGGCAGAGGATGAGCTTCCTAAACATGACTGAGCAGCAGTGCCAAAGGAGGCTCAGGCTATCGCACCAGGTCATTGTAGACATTTGCATATTGCTGGAGCAAGACCTGCAGCCCAGAGGAGCAGGTGAACATGCCTTACCAGTGGCTGTCAAAGTCACCAGTGCCATCAACTTCTTCGCCTCAGGCTCCTTCCATGGGATCTGCAGCAGACATTTGCGATATCTCACAGTCAGCTGCCCACAGATGCATCACACAGGTCACCGATGCCCTCTTTGACAAGTCAGCCAATTATATCAACTTTCCCACTAATGAAGTTAATATTACTGAGTGGGCGCTCGGCTTTGCCACTCTGGCTGACTTCCCATGGGTGCAGGGCGTCATCGGCTGCACACGTCTTTGTCAACTGCAAGGGCTTCCATTCCCTCAACGTGCAGCTGGTCTGCAACCATAGGAAGATCATCATGCATGTGTGCACCAAATTCCCTGCCACCTGCCATGACTCTTTCGTCCTTTGCCAGTCCACCCTCCCTCAGCTCTTCGTTCCTCCAAACAGACTTTCCGGCTATCCACTGAAGACATGGCTCATGACACCCTTGAGGAGGCCAAGTACTGAGGCCCAGGAGAGATACAATGAAAGCCACATTTCCACCAGATGAGTCATAGAGCAGAAAATAGGCATGCTGAAAATGCACTTCAGATGCCTTGACAGATCTGGAGGAGCCCTGCAGTACGCACCAGCTAGGGTCTCCAGAATTGTCGTGGTCTGCTGCGCCCTGCACAACATAGTGCAGCAGCGAAGATTAGCGCTGCATGAGGAGCAAGGCACTGAGCGCACAGCCTCTTCAGAGGAGGAGGAGCATCAGCTGGAAGACAAGGAGGAGGAGCAGGAGCAGGAGGAACCTGCGGCCCAGATCCCACCAGCACCCGAGCACATTGCTGCCCAGGAGGCCAGGGATGGGCTCATCATGGCCAGATTTACTTAACTTTATGCAGTACACCCATATGGCTGCCACATGCTGCGCCAGGTTGACATCAGCCCACAGCAACACCATAAAGGATCCTTACAATGACCAAGCCATTCCTTTCACACTGACCACCATTGCTGGAGGTTCCGTTATGTCTCAACATTCACTGCAACTCACTAAGCCACTTCCAAAGATGCACACAACTGTGTCCAAGACAGGAAAGTAGTGAAAATAAGGGGGAAAAGTTGTGTCGCGCCCCCTTTGGGGTGTTAACTTCAGCGGGGCACTACTTTTAGCGCCCCCAAAAAATTAACGCCCCCCACGGCCGAAATACACCGGTAGCACCCCAAGAGGGAAGCGGGGTGCTATTGGAAGCGCCCTGCCTCCCTCTTGGGGTGCTGTGAGTGAATATCATGGCACGTCACGCCGCTGTATTGCAGGCCTTCCTCCTCTTCTTAAAGGGGAGGGGCCTTGCGCAGCACGACCCGGGGCCCAGCTGGACCCCCGGGGATCGGGAGTGCCGGCAAAAGAGCCCGGCACTCAAGAGAAGTGCCAGGCTCACGGAGCACAGCCGGCACTCCACAGAGGGGCTGCAGAGGAGGCTGGGGACGGCAGAGGGGGGCAGGTGCTGGCAGGCGGCCAGCAACAAAAATGGCCACCTAGCACCTTCCCTTTAATTCGCGCCGCCCCGGCCGCAGGTAGGCCCCCTGACTGTCCGGCAGTAAGTCAGGGGGTGCTATTGAAGATTGCGAGCGGGGCGCTGCGCACGGCGATGACGTCACTGCCGGCGACGCAGTGCCACGGGGCGCTAACAATTACCGCCGCCGCTAACCTCCTGCTGCATTTCATGGGAGTCGTTGATGCACCATACCCGGGTGCTAGTTGCTTTGCGCCCCATTAGCGCCCTCTTTTTAGGCCTAAAGATTTTAATGGTTGACAATATATTAACGGAAACTTTCCATTAACATTGACTAAAACACCAAGTGGCTACCCTTGTGGATCTACTTGTGTGTCATCTTTCTCTTACACGTGCTTCTACAGGGTGCTACCCCTGTGGCTTCAGCAGAGGTAGAGTCGGCCTGCTCACGTCCCTGCTGCGGCTGCTTAGAAACTCTTGGCGGACGTCCTCTGGGTTTTGGAACCTGTGAGGGCCCTGCCAAAATTTGCTCCTCCTGCAACTGTGCAGGGGCAGACTCGGCCATCGCGATCTGAAGAGTCATCTGGGGCTCTGACTGAGGGGGTGGCAATGGGGGAAAAGTGTAAGCGTTTTGAGAGGAGCCCACACTTCCCCCTCCCCTCTCACTGTCATCACTCTCATGGGCCACCCGCACTTGCCTGCTAGCAAGGAGCTGGAGAGCACCTTGCTACACATCAGTGGAGCCATGAGGACCCAAGTCTATGCTGACATCCCTCCTAGACAGGAGGCCTATGAGCCTCTGTTATCTATTCTCCATAGATATCCATCTATACTTCATAGAGACCATGTGCTCCTGTGAGTGGCGCATTAGCTGCTCCATGCAGGTGGCCATCCTATCCATGGAAGAGCCTACAGTCGCCATCACCTGCAACATGGTGGTGCTTATGTTGGAGATGGACTACCCCATTCTCTGAACATTTGCAGACATTGCGCTCACAAAACCTGCACCTCCAGGATCATCCTCTTTCTGGATGGCCCCCGAGGTTCAGCGTCTGCATGCAGCTGAGCAGAGCTGGGAGCATCCTGCGCCCTCCGGCGAGGAGTCTCCACTGCTGTCCCTACCTCCACCACCTGCTCTTGCTCACTTGTGATGGACCCGGTGACAATACTATCTCGCATGGGACTGTGTGATTCTGCGCTGGTGCTGGGTGCGCTCATGTCTGGTGATGCTGTGCCCTCAGAGGCTGGAGGCTGATCTGAGGAGTCATCTTGCTCTTCCTCCTGGACAGTGGTGGGGGCTCTTGATGGACCTGTGGGACAGTAAAGAGCTGAGTTAGATATGCCATGTGAAGAATGGGTGCACATACCATTATGCACATGACCACCATTCAGTGGCTGATGACATCAGTCCCCATATCAGTGACTGATGTATGCCATGTAACAGTATGATATGTAATTCTGTCACCAGGTTGCTGAGATGTCCCCCGCTCTCCGTCTCCCACCTCCAGCTGCTCGGCCACTCCCGAGACTTCCAACACAGCCTCCTCTGCTGTTGTGAGGGTGGCAAATGAGGGAGGCCCACCTCCAGTTCTCTCCCTCTTATTGTGCGCTCTCTTCTCCTTCAAGGAGGGAAAGAAGAGAAGGTTGAGCGAGAGTGGTGGTATGAGTGTAGGAATGGATGGGTTACATCTTTAGAGGGAGACAATGATGGATTAGGGTGGCAATGTCAAGTGGGCTCCTTGCGTGTTGTTAGTTGGTATGATTGCATTATGATGAGGCTGAGTGTGAGGGGTGGCTAGTGAGATGGTGATGTGATAATGTGGATAGAGAGAGAGCTGGTTGGACATGCAAGGTATGTTGGTGTGAGTAAGGATGTGCAGGAGTAGGGTTGGGAAGGCAGAGTGATGGGGATGTGATGAGAGGCACAGCAGGATGATGTTGAGTGTGGCTTTGTACTCACCTTTCCAGATCTAATAAGATAATTGAAACGTTTCCGGCACTGCACCCAGGTCCTCCTGAACACATCCCTGCTGTTGACCTCCTCTGCAATTTGGAGCCAGGCTCTTTTGGTCTCCTGGGGACGTCTCTTCCGCCCATTGGAAGGGAAGAGGACCCCCCTACATGCTCTGACACCCTCCACAAGCATATGGAGAGAGTCATGGGAGAGCCTGGGTGCAGCCCTCTGCCTCTGTGCTGCCATCTCTCCAACTGTTTGGAGCAATCAAAGCCTCCAATGCAGTGACTGCACACTCCTGCATGAACCTTCAAATGCAATGTGGCCATGGCTCCTTTAAATGTCCCGGCTGAAAACGCGTCATCGATGACATCATCAGACCTGCACCATTTAATAGGGCCGGGTAACGCGCAGGGCGGGCTTAATAGGCCTCATTAGCGCAAAGTGGAATGGAAGCAACAACGGGATCGCGACCCATCACGCCGACTGCCCGCACCCGACCTGCCCAGGTACAGAAAATTCTGGCCTTAGTTTCAGTCTTACAGCCAGGACTTTTAAAAACTCTATCTTAAGGGGGTAATTTTAACCCCCAAAAATGGGTGGATTTGGGTCGGGTGGGATGTTAAAATGTTTAAATCTCCAAACCCGAACTGAACCCGCCCACTTCCGGTTTTAATGGAGGCGGGGTGGTGGTTGGGGGGGAGGGCGGCGGGTGACCCAGGAGGCGGGTCCCTCATTTAAATATTTTAATGAGGCTGCATGCCTCAAATTGTATCTCTCTTCCAGCTTTAATGCTGGCCGACCGGGTTTCCCGGGCCTTGGGAAACCCGGCAACTAAAGGGAGGTGAGAACTGCTGCGTGAAACAGGTAAGCACTTTTTCAGCATTGCCTGTGGGCTAGGAGGAGCAGGAGTGCTTCCCCCCCAGCCCCCCAAGTTAATCTGTTTCCCCCACCGTCCCACCCCCGCGGTCGGACTCCTCCCCTCCACTCCACGATCACCGACCACCTCTCTCTGCCCCTCATCTCTCTCCGACCCCCCACAATCAACCCTCCAAACCACACTGTTCCCCCCACCCCCCACCCCACTTGATCTCTACCCAGAGGAGCAAGAAACCTGCCTGCTCCTGGGCTGCGGCCTCTTCTGCAGCGTTCCCCATCTGACAGGGAGTCAAGCCGGGCAATCAGGCTGGCTTCCGGGTGGGGAACCTGTTTGAGAAAAAAAACTACGCACGCTCTGGCGTCAAAACTCACTAGCGTTCGCCAACCAGAACTCCTCCCCCCCCACTGGGCAACCCCGCCCCAGTAAAGATCGGGGCCTTAAAGTTTAAGGAACCCGCTACCACAGGGAGTGCTTGAAGTGAATAGTACAGATGCATTTAAGGGGAGGCTAGACAAGCGTATGAGGGAGAAGGGAATAGTTATGCTGAAAGATTTAGATGAGGAAAGACAGGAGGAGGCTCGTGTGGAGCATAAACGCCGGCATAGACTGGTTGGGCCGAATGGCCTGTTTCTGTGCCGTATATCCTGTGTAATTCTATGTAGACTTCCAGCAGAAACAGCTGAACAAGTTTTCAAATGGTAACCTGTTCTACAGGGAAGGAAATGAATCTCTATTTTAAAATCTATGTTTGGAGAGAAAGCAAATGATGGCTATTATTTTATGTACCAAGGAAGGTAGAATAATGTAGGTTTCACTCTGTAACACTTTACTATTCATTCACTGTCTTGTGCAAATAAAACCACGTATTGATTTGGAGCCTGAACTCTTGGTCATTTAAGAGGGCAATATCCTCAGACTAGAGGAGATACATGTGGCAGCCAGAGCTAGTGTACAGAATAAGGGTTCTCTGTTACCATCTTTGGCCTTGCTATAATTTACCTAGATATTGTGCAGGAAAAGGTTGTGGTGGGTATCCTAGGTAGCTTCAGGCGCAGTATGCCTTTGTTAAGGGGAAACTGCCCTGTGGCATGCTAGCCCTCACATGGCCTGCATCAGGGCTCAAGTTTCATCGGAGACTCTCTATGGAAAGTGCTGTTCTGATGTGAACACAAGTTGACAGTATTGGGAGAAAGCCTGAATCGTAACACTGATATCCTGACGTCTACTGGAGTACTCAGAAGGCATAATATTTATCCAGATCCACATTCTAGTTAATGTGATCTAGTGACATAAAGTTCTGATACTATACAAGGCAGTAATTTAACTGCTCCTGTCATTAAATATTTACTTCAACATTTTCTGTTTTTAAGCTTTGGTGCTGTTCAGAGCTTTCAGCGCTTTGATCAACATTTGTATAAAGTTCTTTTAGTTTGATGAAAGGTATCTGATTATAATTCTAACCTCAAACAATATTTTACTGGGCAATAACTGTCAAAATTAACAAGTGCACTGAGTATATTATTATTGTTGGGACCGCACCAGGAGTCAAGATATTTTGCCTAGTGTTTCTATCATCTCGGGCCTTTCATCTCCTGTATCTTATCCAAATGGATATACTTTGTATGTAAGTCTAGGCAGTGAGTTTGAGTTCTTAAATTATGAATGGCATCAAAAAGCTGTCCTCATCCATGTCCACAACAGAGGTCACAATGATCAAGAGCAGGAACCCGGGCTATTTATTTATGTACTCCCTTATCCAGAGACACTGAAACCAGTCACATCCCCCACTCCTCACAGGCCAAGGCTTGAACTTGGGATTTTCTTTGTCAATTTGACTGAATGCAGCGCCACATGGTACACTTCTCATCCACTGAGCTAAAGAGGGAAGCTCTTCGACTTCTTTCAATCTTTCCTCACTCCCTCTAGCCTATTTTTCCAACGCTGTACCTCATCATATCCGACGTGTCCCTTTATCCTCTTTGGGAACTTTTTTCTGTAGTTATATTTTTTTGGTAACTGAAAAGTTCACAATAACGGGAAAATAAGTCCGATGTCAAGAGGTGAGTATAACCTTTAAAAGATTTATGGATTTTTTTTTCCCATAACCACTCCAAAAACTTGAGCACATAACCTAGGCTGACATTTCAGTTCAGTACTGAGGGAGCGCTGCACTTTCGGAGCTGTCATCTTTCGGATGAGACATTAAACCAAGGCCCCATCTGCCCTCTCACATGATTGTAAAAGATCTCAGGTCTTTCCCAAGATCTCAAAACTCCTTACTCCCTCAGTTTTTCCTTCCTCCTAAAATCTTCAGTCTTTTAAAACTCAGCATCACTTAATCACTACTACCTCATTTACCCAATCTTCTTTTACCTTTATGGTAGCCTGCACTAAGGGGTTTTCCCTTCATCTTGGTTTCTCAAAAATCTAAAAGTAAAATTGTGTATTGATAAGTTAATCTAGGTCACTGTGGATTATAAATTCCATTCAGAATTGACCACAAGCAGAAAGTTGAATTGTTACAATACAGTGTAGGAATTCGAGACAATTCCTGTGCCTGCAGGATCTTTCTGTTGTTTCCCAATTGCCCTGCATTGTGGTAACTCTGGATCTGAACCCGAGTCCCAGAAGTGAATGGACAATGCGCTCACCCACTGTGCATCCTAGTGCCTCTTCAAATACATTTATTTTTGACCAGTTGCATTTTATTTTTGAGCGTTCTCTGTAATCTCCTTCAGCTCCACAACCCTCCGAGATATCTGCGCCTCCTGAGCATCCCCGATTTTAATCGCTCCACCATTGGTGGCCGTGCCATCAACTGCCGAGGCCCTAAGCTCTGGAATTCCCTCCCTAAACCTCTCCACCTCGCTTTTCTCCTTTAAAAAACTTATCTCTTTGACTAAGCTTTTGCTCATCTGCCCTAATAACTTCTTATGTATCAAAGTTTGTTTGATAACGCTCCTGTGAAGCGCCTTGGGACGTTTTGCTATGTTAAAGGTGCTATATAAATACAAGTTGTTGTTTTTGTTGTTTACAAGAATGAAAAGAAACACACTTTTGAAGTTGCATACAGGATTACCAGGGAGAAGCAGCTACTGTAATAAGAAGAGAACAGAAGATGTGATGGAGAACTGGAAGCAATAATGCTCCTGTTTTCTGAGTGCTAATTCAGGAAATTGGGGCAAAAGAGAAAACAGGATTTTGAAAGCAGAACTTCAGTTATGTGGAGTCACTAGAAAGCTGGGATTGTTCTCCTTAGGGCAGGGAAGGTTAAGGGGAGATTAGATAGAAGAGTTCAAATTCATGAAGGGCTTTGATAGAATAAATAAGGATAAACTGTTTCCACTGGCAGGAGGGGTCAGTAACCAGAGGACACAGATTTAAGGTAATTGGCAAAAGAACCAGTGGAGAGATGAGCAATGTTTCCCCCTAAGCTGCGTGGCCACGGGCAGCAATCGTAAGGCCACTCATCAGCTGTTCCGCTGTAAAAGATACTGCACGGCAAAGTTAAAGGGACCGCACACCTAAAATAAAAATTAAAGGGTGATGAGAATTTTTTTTACGCAGCGAATTGTTATGATCTGGAATGCACTGCCTGAAAAAGTGGTGGAAGCAGATTCAACAGTAACTTTCAAAAAGGAATTGTATATATACTTGTACAGGAAGATTGTGCAGGCCTATGGGCAAAGAGCAGGGGAATGGGACTAATTGCATAGCTCTTTCAAAGAGCCGGCACAGACACGATGGGCTGAATGGCTTCCTTCTGTGCTGTATCATTCTATAATAATGACACAAATTGGTTGATGTCCACAGACTCTTGTCAGATCTTGCGAGCTCAAGTCACAGTTGGTGTGTTTTTGAACTGAAGTTGCAGAATTTCATGTCTTTGTACTTATTACAAAAAATACAGAGATTGTGGATTTAGATTCATGTCCAAGTAGTAAAATGGCACTCAATTTACTACACGTCTAACAAAAATTCAGCAGGTTTTGTTAGCTTTGGTGAAATCCTGAGACAGGTCT
This sequence comes from Somniosus microcephalus, assembly GCF_052327205.1. Lineage (NCBI taxonomy): Eukaryota > Metazoa > Chordata > Chondrichthyes > Squaliformes > Somniosidae > Somniosus > Somniosus microcephalus. The sequence goes on along the minus strand of NC_141006.1, from coordinate 40,411,951 downwards.
ATAACCAGTCAGAGTTCTTACAAATAGCCAAGTATCACTAGAAACCAGTAGGACCAGCTGTTCCAGAGCACAATGCAGTTACGCAGCGTATAGGATGCAATTAAGGAAATTAAGTGGGTGTATACAGGATAGCTTTTGCGGTTTTGACATTTTATATACCAGTCAAATTGTATGCTTGTTAGAATTATACTTGGGTACAATCTGTGGTTTTTTTTAGGCATGGATTAAATGACTGTGTTTGGATGTGTGTTATTGAAAGCACAACATATATTGCCTTTTTGTGACTAGAAAAACAAATTTGAGCCTTCTGTGATCAGAACCTGCTGTGTGGTTTCTTTGTAAGGTTAGAATGGTAACCGTAGTTACAGCTATATATCTTAAAGCTCTTTCCATACTATGGAACTGCACGGGTATCCAGCTTGTCCCTCTTTAGTGTAAAGGAAAGCACCAAGAGATTACACCACATACATAAGTACCCTCAACTTACTTTATTAAATGTAGGACTGTCCAATAGTGGTGTTGAGCCATGTGGAGCAAGATACTCTTAGGTTTGACCCCTGGTCTTGCAGAGTTAGCTGATTTGAGACAGCGTCTGGTGGGGAGGGGGGTGAGGGAGAGAGGTGGGAGGGGGAGGGAGAGAGGTGGGAATCAATGCTGGAAGCAATGCTACATCGCCCTCAGTTGAACAGCCTGCCACACTCATTGCCACTAGGATGAGACATTGGATTGTAACCTTCTGATAGCTTCTCCAAGTGGCCTTTCTTATGCAGGAGCCTTCTTTCTTCTTCCTTTTGACGGTGAATGTTAGTAGTCTGTTCAACCACTGGGGGCATCATAGCCAAGTCCAATCCAGTTTTAGTTCAATAGCCACAGATATGCACTTTCCATCAGGGTCATCGTGCAGGAATTAAGAGTGGAACTCTGATTGATTTTTCCCTTTCCCAAGCCAGGGACACAGAGACCAATTACAGCACACTTACTGGGTCCCCAGCACTTCAAATTTTAAATTCCCAACTGAGTTCAAATCCTTCCATAGCTTTATCCCTCCACCAACCCTACAAACGCCACCCCAAATTCACTATTCCGCTGATGTACTTTCCCCCTCTCTTCACCCCACAGTTGATAGCTGTGCCTTCAGCTGCCTCGGTCCCACTCAATGGAATTACCACCCTAAACCCCTCCAAATATCCACCTCCCTCTCCTCCTTGAAGACATTCCTTAAAACCCATCTCTTTGACCAAGGTTTGGTCACCCCTCCCAATCTCTCCTTCTTTGGCTTAACAATCATTTTTCTTCATGCATCTGTGAAGTGCCTGGGGACATTTTTCTACATTCAAAGTGTTAGATAAATGCTTGTTGTTGTGGCTTGTTATCATCTTTGTCATTGTCCCAACTGAGACCAGGCAACTCAATGCAAATCAGGAATTGAACCCCCGGACCTTCTGATCTGTATTGGTTATTGCAACATCAAGTCCGCCAGGCCACAGGGACTGCCTATGGTAGAGTTTTCAAAAATTCTCCCTTCTCCTAAGTGGATTGTTCCACATAGGATGTTTTTGAGTTTGGTTATTGAACATTTCCAGTATGTAGATGTCATTTCCCATTGCTGTATTTGTAATTGTATTCTTCCACATTCAGACACTCCTGATAGGTGGAAAGTGATGTGATTTTAGTACAGCAGTAATGGCATTTTATTGTAGAATGTTTCAGGCAGCTGTCTGAAAGACTTTTGCTCATTTCCAGGCAAAACAAGGTATAATTTAGAGAATGTTACACTGAGGCTACACAATGAGAATCAGCAGTTTACCAAAAAATAAACAGCAAGTAATGATGGGTGTGGAACTCTCGCGCCTGAGGGCAGAAGATAATTTGAAAATAGAGGAAATTCACAAGATTATACGATACGTGTGGTTGAGGAAAGCCGTTCAGCCCATTTGTGTTCATCCATCCAGAAAGATGCTACATTTGCCCTATTGCAGCATCCAATTGATTCCGGGGTTTTCCACCTGCACTGCCCCATCCGGGAGTCTATTCCATGCATTGATCTCACTTTATGTGAAGAAGAACCTCTTGATGTTTGTCCTAAATTTGCTTTTTACTAGAATGAACCTATGTCTCCTTGTCCTACTCCTGCAATCTAGTTCAATGTAGTTTAATGGATTTATCTTTTCCAAAGAAAGCCTTGCCTTGATATAGCGCCTTTCACAATCTCAGGATATCCCAAAGCTTTTTACAGCCAATGAAGTACTTTTGAGGTGTAGTCAATGTGTCCATGCTTTAACTATCTGATTTGCCACTAAGATTACTCTCAGATGCCTCCTCTCAATGAGCCAATCACTAGCAACTAAGGACATTGCACAGCCAACAAAATATGGGTCCATGAATGTGCCTTTGGGCTAGTCTACCAGTTATATGAATACAGGGAACAAGTCCCATGACGTTTGCACTCTGTGGGGTAGAGTTTCTGCTTTTGACGCAATCGGCAATCTGGGTGTAAAGTACGCTTGAAATTGGGCTGGTTTTCCAAAATGAAGTTATGGTTCAAGTTTCCATTCAAATTCAGTTGCAAAATCACGAACGTAATATCTTCCATGAACCAATGCAATCGGGCAGTGTAATAAAATGCAGTTATTTATTCATTTTTTCCCTTGCATTAAAAAGTATTCCTTGACATATTTAAGAGTGGTAACCTGGTGCAGCTGAAAATGGGTTTATCACAAAAAAAATAAGCATTTTAATAAGAGTGTCTAGTCCACCACCTGTGGGTAACCTGATTTTAAATCACTGAAAATGACTATACTGATCCATTTACTAGTTTCATTGGTGTTCACTAGTCACTTTCTTAGTAAATTAAATAGTTATCAATATTTAAAAACTTTTAACACGTGCCTTCGCGCCTAATAAAACAAACTTACTTTGAAGAGCCTCCTCAAACGGATACAATCAGCAGAAACTCGCCATGCTCAATATTTTGATCTAAGGGCATCTTCCAGCGTGATGTTTTTTAAACCAGCGTTAAAGATTGCGGAAACTGTTGTCAAGCTTTTTTAAATTCATTCCCGGAACGTGGGCGTTGCTGGCAACACCAGCATTTATTGCCCATCCCTAATTGCCTTTGAGAAGGTGGTGGTGAGCCGCCTCTTGAACCACTGCAGTCCGTGTGGTGAAGATACTCCCACAGTGCTGTTAGGGAGGGAGTTCCAGGATTTTGACCCAGCGACGATGAAGGATCGGCGATAAACTTCTAAGTCAGGATGGCGTGTGAGTTGGAGGGGAACTTGCAGGTGATGGTGTTACTCTTATACTCAAATCCTCTTGTAATAAAGGCCAACATACCATTTGCTTTCCTAATTGCTTGCTGTACCTGCATGTTAACTTTCAGTGATTATTGTACAAGGACACCCAGGTCCCTCTGAACACCAACATTTCCCAATCTCTCACCATTTAAAAAATACTCTGCTTTTCTATTTTTCCTACCAAAGTGGATAACTTCACATTTCTCCGCATTATATTCCATTTGGAAGAGGTTGCGGGTTTGGGAGGTGCTGCCGAAGAAGCCTTGACGAGTTGCTACAGTGCATCTTGTAGATGGTACACACTGCAGCCATGGTACACTGGTGACACAGGGAGTGAATGTTTAAGGTTGTGGATGGGGTGCCAATCAAGCGGGCTGCTTTGTCCTGGATGGTGTTGAGTTTCTTGAGTGTTGTTGGAGCTGCAGTCATCTGGGCAAGTGGAGAGTATTCCATCACACTCCTGACTTGTGTCTTGTAGATGGTCGAAAGGCTGTCTTCAACGGCACTTAACTGCATGCAACTGAAAACTGAGGAGACCCTTAACTCAAATAGTTTTTGTTCATTCACTCAGGTAATATGTGTAGTGTCCGCGTATCAATAACACACGGACTGCAGGAGAACGGTAATAACAGGTGTTTACTGAACAGAGGGTATGCTGGAACTAACTGTACAAATTACTACACGGTGTTATATACAGGTGTGGTCACTACTGGTACTGCAGTATACAGGGGCTGTAAAAGGTAGTTCCTCTCTTAAAGGTACATACATTACAATATGCTGGATTTAAACATCACACACACGTCCACTCCTGTACTCAATTGATGACCACACATGCGCTTTCCAATGGGGTCGGGAATAGAAACTCCCAGGATTTTTTTCCCTTTCAGTTCAGGGAGGGTTAAGGTTAACTGTAGTGTCCCTTCTGCCAGCCCAGCTAAACAAAACGAACTCAAGACAGAGCAGGGATTAACCTTCCTGATCTGTTTGGCTCAGAGCTACACTGGGCTCTGCCTTTACCTGCTGAGCTAACAAAGGAGCCCAAATCAGGTTTATTCCACAATGTGTGAAAGTGCAGTAAAGTCCCACATGTTAAAGATACACAGTAGTGACATAAACAAGATCTTTCTTGGTATCATAAACTATGAAAGTGAAGTAAAGCACATTTTCCATTAACGGATGCACCATATAATATATTTATTGGGTACTCAGAGTATTGAATAACCAGATCTAGCTCTGTAAAATGATTGTATTTGTATTGTTGCCAAATTATCCATTTCTCCCCCTTCGTCTCTCCTGAAGACATTGATTCCTTTTGGGATATAGTTTAATGGTGCCTCACTTGTGCCATTTTTCATGGGTGAGCCTAGACATTGAGTATGGACAGACAATTAATCGTGATGGGCTTTACAACCAAACCCAACCCTGTCTTCAACTGATGTCAATATGTGCACTTTCAATCAATCTGGACCAGGGCTCTGGGCTGATTTTTCACTCCTTCCATCTTCCACCCTCCAGAAACTTGAGCTCATCCAAAACTCATACCCTAATCCACACCAAGTCCCATTCTCCCCGGCTCCCAATGCTTTGATTTTAAAATGATCATCCTTGTGTTCCTCCACGGCCTCACCCACTCCCTAACTCTGTAAGCCCCACCCGCCCTACCACCCTCCAAGACATAAGAACATAAGAATGTAAGAAATAAGAGCAGAAGTAGGCCATACGGCCCCCTTGAGCCTGCTCCGCAATCAATAGGATCGTGGCTGATCATCGACCTCAACTCCACTTTCCCGCCTGATCTCCATATCGCTTGATTCCCCATGAGTCCTAAAATCTAGCTATCTCAGCCTTGAATACACTCAATGACTGAACATTCACAGCCCTCTGGGGTACAGAATTCCAAAGATTCACAACCCTCTGAGTGAATAAATTCCTCCTCATCTCAGTCTTAAATGGCTGACCCCTTATCCTGAGACTATGCCCCCTAGTTCTATACTCTTCAGCCAGGGGAAACAATCTCTCAGCATCTACTCTGTCAAGCTCCCTCAGAATCTTACATGTTTCAATGAGATCACCTCTCATTCTTCTAAACTTCAGAGGGTATAGGCCTAATCTACTCAATCTCTCATCATAGGACAACCCTCTCATCCTAGGAATCAATCTAGTGAACCTTTGTTGCACCGCCTCCAAGGCAAGTATATCCTTCCCTAGATACGAAGACCAAAACTGTGCAGAGTACTCCAGGTGTGGTCTCACCAAAACCCTGTACAATTGTAGCAAGGTTTCTTTACTCCTTTAATCCAACCCCCTTGCAATTAAGGCCAACATGCCATTTGCCTTCCTAATTGCTTGCTGTTCCTGCATGCTAACTTTCTGCGTTTCTTGTGCGAGGACACCCAAATCTATCTGAACACCAACATTTAAAAGAAACCTCTGCATTCCTCCTATTCTGGTCTCTTGTCCATCCCCCACTCCCTTCGCTCCACCATTGTCTGTCATGTCTTCAACTGTATAGACCCTAAGTTCTGGAATTCCCTCCCTAAGCCTCCGCCTCTCCACCTCTCTCTCCTCTTTTAAGAACCTCCATAAAACCTACCTCTTCAACCAAGCTTTTGGTCACCCACCCTAATAGCTTCTTCTTTGCCTCAGTATCAATTTTTGTCTGATTACACTCATGTCTCAGGATAAGGGGTCAGCCATTTAAGACTGAGATGAGGAGGAATTTCTTCACTCAGAGGGTTTTGAATCTTTGTGGGGTGGCGGGGGGAGGGGGGTAGAGTTTCTCATGTTAAAGGCACTATATAAGTGCAAGCTGTTGTCCCTTGAACAGAGGCCCAACCAGTCCCCATCCACCACCACCCTCCTCCGCCTGGCTGAACTGGTTCTCACGTTGAACAACTTCTCCAAATAAAAGGTGTTGCTATGGGAACCCACATGGGTCCTAGCTATGCCTGCCTTTTCGTGGGATATGTGGAACATTCTTTGTTCCAGTCCTACTCAGGTCCCCTCCCTCATCTCTTTTTCCAGTACATTGATGACTGTATCAGTGCCGTTTTCTGCTCTCGCCCTGAAGTGGAAAATTTCATTCACTTTGCTACCAATTTCCACCCTTCCCTTGCCTTCACATGGTCCATCTCCGATTCTTCCCTTCCCTTCCCTTCCTCGACTTCTCTGTATCCGTATCGACCAACATCTACTATAAGCCCACTGACTCCCACAGCTACCTTGACTACACTTCCTCCCACCCCATTTCCTGTAAGGACTCTATTCCATTCTCCCAGTTTCTCCGTTTCTGTTGCATCTGTTCTGACGATGCCACTTTGCATACTAGTGTTTCCGATATGTCTTCCTTTTTCCTCAACCGAGGATTCCCTTCTACCGTGGTTGGCATGGCCCTCGACCGTGTCTGTTCCATTTCCTGCACTCCTGCTCTCACCCCTTCCTCTCCTGCCCAGAACCATGACAGAGTTCCCCTTGTCCTCACCTTCCACCCCACCGACCTCCACATTCAGCGGATCGTCCTCCGCCATTTCCGCCACCTCCAATGTGATCTCACCACCAAACACATCTTCCCCTCCCCTTTCAGCATTTCAAAGGGACCGTTCCCTCTGCGACACCCTGGTCCACTCCTCAATCACCCCCAACACCCCCTCCCCTTCCCACGGCACCTTCCCGTGCAAGCACAGGAGATGCAACACCTGCCCTTTTACCTACTCCCTTCCCACCATCCAGGACCTCAAACAATGCTAGCAAGTGGAACAGCAATTTACTTGTACTTCTTTCAATTTAGTATACTGTATTCACTGCTCACAATGCGGTCTCCTCAACATTGGGGAGACCAAATGCAGATTGGGTGACCACTTTGCGGAACACCTCCGTTCAGTCTGCAAGTGTGACCCCGAGCTTCTGGTCACCTGTCACTTTAATTCTCCGCTCCACTCCCACTCTGACCTGTCTGTCCTCGGCCTCTTACACTGTTCCAATGAAGCTCAATGTAAGCTCGAGGAACAGCACCTCATTTTTCGATTAGGCACTTTACAGCCTTCTGGACTCAACATCGAACTCAACAATTTCAGATCATAACCTCTGCCCCCATTTTTTTCCAGACAGCAGCTGTTGATAATTCTGTTATTCCCATTTACACCTCTTCTAGACCCATCTTTTGTTTCTTTACTTGTCCCATTACCATCGCCTTTTGCCTTGTAAAAGAAAGACCTGCATTTATATTGCGCCTTTCACAACCACCGGACATCCCAAAGTACTTTACAGCCAATGAAGTACTTTTGAAGTGTAGTCATTGTTGTAATATAGGAAATGTGGCAGCCAATTTGTGCACAGCAAGCTCCCACAAACAACAATGTGATAATGACCAGCTAATCTGTTTTTGTTATGTTGATTGAGGGATAAATATTGGCCAGAATGCTGGGGATAACGCCCTTGCTGTTCTTCAAAATAGTGCCATGGGATCTTTTACGTCCACCTGAGAGAACAGACGGGGCCTCGGTTTAATATCTCCTCTGAAATACAGCACCTCTGACAATGCAGCACTCCCTCAGCACTGCACTGGAGTGTTAGCCTTAATTTTTGTGCCTAAGTCTCTGGAGTGGGACTTAAACCCTCAACCTTCTGACTCAGAGGTGAGAATCATACAATTCTACAATCATACCTTAATCTCTCCTGCCTTCCATCCTATCACAGACCTTCCCTTTTATTCTTTCCTCCCCTCCCCACTTTCCCTGCCCCTGCGCTTGCTTAAAACCTGTTATATCTGTAATTTTTTCCAGTTCTGATGAAAGGTCATCGACCTGAAACATTAACTCTGTTTCTCTCTCCACAGGTGCTGACTGACCTGCTGAGTATTTCCAGCATTTTCTGTTTTTTATTTCAGATTTCCAGCATCTGCAATATTTTGTAATAGTTGTTGCTGTTCCTTATCTGAGACCAATTATAGTACCAAACTTCCACCTCCGCTGAGATCATTTAACTCAGTACAGACTGAGAATCTAACCCAGGGCCTTTTTTTTTACAGCACAGAAGGAGGCCATTCGGCCTGTCGAACCCGTGCCGGCTCTCTGCAAGAGCACTTCAGCTAGTCCCACTCACCTACCCTTTCCCCGTAGCCCTGCGATTTTTTTCCCTTCAGCCAATTCTCTTTTGAAAGCCACGATTGAATCTACCTCCACCGCCCTCTCAGGCAGTGCATTCCAGGTCAGAACCAATCGCTGAGTAAAAGTTTTTCCTCATGTCGCCTTTGGTTCTTCTGCCAATCACCTTAAATCTGTGTCCTCTAGTTCTCGACCCTTCTGCCAATGGGAACAATTTCTCTCTATCTACTCTGTCCAGACCCCTCATGATTTTGAACACCTCTATCAAATCTCCTCTCAATCTTCTCTACTCTAAGGAGAACAACCCCAGCTTCTCCAGTCTATACGCGTAACTGAAGTCCCTCATCCCTGGAATCATTCTTGTAAATCTTTTCTGCTCTCTTCTAGAGCCTTCACATCCTTCCTAAAGTGGGGTGCCCAGAATTGGACACAATACTCCAGTTGAGGCTGAACCAGTGTTTTATAAAGATTCATCATAACTTCCTTGCTTTTGTACTGTGCCTCTATTTATGAAGCCCAGGATCCTATATGCTTTTTTAACCGCTTTCTCAACCTGCCCTGCCACCTTCAACAATTTGTGCACATATAACCCCAGGTTTCTCTTTCATGCACCCCCTTTAGCATTGTACCCTTCAGTTTTTATGCCCTCTCCTTGTTCTTCCTACCAAAATGTATCACTTCACACTTTTCTGCATTAAATTACATCCGCCACGTGTCTGCCCATTCCACCAGCCTGTCTATGTCCTTTTGAAGTCTATCACTGTCCTCCTCACTATTCACTATACTTCCAAGTTTTGTGTCATCTACAAATTTTAAAATTGTGACCTGTACGCCCAAGTCCAAGTCATTAGTATATATATCAAGGAAAGCAGTGGTCCTAGTACCGACCCCTGGGGAACACTACTGTATACCTTCCTCCTGTCTGAAAAACAACCATTCACCACTACTCTCTGTTTCCTGTCACTTAGCCAATTTCATATCTATGCTGCCACTGTCCCTTTTATTCCACGGGCTTCAACTTTGCTGGCAAGCCTATTATGTGGCACTTTATCAAACACCTTTTAGAAATCCATGTACACCACATCAACCACATTGCCCTCATCAACCCTCTCTGTTACCTCATCAAAATACTCAATCAAGTTAGTTAAACATGATTTGCCTTTGACAAATCTGTGCTGACTTTCGTTAATTAACCCATACTTGTCCAAGTGACTCTTAATTTTGTCCCGGGTTATCGTTTCTAAAAGCTTCCCCACTACCGAGATTAAACTGACTGGTCTGTAGTTGCTGGATTTATCCTTACACCCTTTTTTGAACAAGGGTGTAACATTTGTAATTCTCCAGTCCTCTGGCACCACCCCATCTAAGGAGGATTGGAAGATTATGGCCAGTACCTCCGCAATTTCCACCCTTACCTCCCTCAGCATCCTAGGATGCATCCCATATAGTCCTGGTGGCTTATCTACTTTAAGTACAGCCAGCCTTTCTAGTACCTCCTCCATATCAATTTTATCCCATCCAGTATCTCAACTACCTGCTCTTTCACTATGACTTTGGCAGCATCTTCTTCCTTGGTAAAGACAGATACAAAGTACTCATTTAGTACGTCAGCCATGCCCTCTGCCTCCGTGCGTAGGTCTCCATTTGGGTCCCTAATCGGCCCCACCCCTCCTCTTACTACCCGTTTATTATTTACTAGCTGAAGTGCCCGGCGGTGCTGAGGCTTTTTTGAGGGCATGTTGTTGTTGGAAGAGAGAGAGAGAGCGACTGGGGGGGAAGAGAGAGAGTGGCTGGGGGGAAGAGAGAGAGCGGCTGGGGGGGAAGAGAGAGAGAGCGACTGGGGGGGAAGAGAGAGAGGGCGACTGGGGGGAAGAGAGAGAGCGACTGGGGGGGAAGAGAGAGAGCGACTGGGGGGAAGGGGGGGTAGGGGGAAGGGGGGGTAGGGGGAAGGGGGTAGTGGAAGGTGGGGTAGTGGAAGGTGGGGTAGGGGAAGGGGGAAGGGGGGGAGGGGAGGGGAAGGGGGAGGGGGAGGGGGGTGGAGGGGGAGTGGAGGGGTGGGGAGAGGGGGGGGAGAGAGGGGGGGAGGGAGGAGGGGAGAGAGACAGAGGGAAGGAGAGATAGAGGGCGAGTGGCCGCTCCCGCTCTCCCCAGCCCCGCCCTCCCCGTGCCCCGCGCTCCCGCTCTCCCGAGCCCCCGCTCTCCCGAGCCCCGCGCTGTCCCGAGCCCCGCCTCCCCGAGCTCGTGCCCTCCCGAGCCCTGCGCTCCCGAGCTCCGCCCTCCCGAGCCCCGCCCCCCGCCCGAGCCGGCTTCAAGACCAGAGAGAGAGAGACGCTGCCGCGCAACCTACCTCGTGAGGCCCGGCCGGACTAAAGTCGCGCTCCGGGCGGAAGTTGACGCGCGCATTGATTCCCGCCCCGCCCGCCTTTACTAAGATGGCGGCGGTGGCGACGCTCGGCTCAGGCCCGGCCCCTCCAGCCTTCACAAAGATGGCGGCGATCACGGGCCTTTTGTTGATCGCAACGGGAGGTGCCTAGCTTGGGCGTGGCTGGGCAACAGAGGCCCAGGCTTCGAGGCCTGGAAAAACGGTGAAAGGTAGGAAAATTATAAAGGTTAGAGAAAAGATTTACAAATTAATTAACTTTTTTGCCGGGGTAACCCTTCCCCCCCTTCCGAGCCCCCACCCTCCCGAGCCCCGGCCGCCCCGCCCCGCACTCCCGAGCCCCGGCCGCCCCGCCCCGCACTCCCGAGCCCTGCCCCCGGCTCTCCCGAGAGCCCCGCCCTCCCGAGCCTCGCCCCCCCGCCTGAGCTGGCTTCAAGACCGCTGAGCGGGGCAGAGAGAGAGATGCCGCATCTCACCTGCTGGCTTCCCGCGCTCTGTGCCTCGGACTTCTGTGTGTCGCCTGCTGCGCGCGCACCCTGTGCCTGTCCCGTGTCCCTTGCGGCCGACGCCGTTGCCCCGGGTAACATGACGGGGGAGACTGGGGGGGGGTGAGGAGCTTACCACAAGCTGTGGGACAATTACCTAGCTCGGGCGTGGCTGGGCAGGAGAGGCCCAGGCTTTGAGGCCTTACAAAAATGGGGAAAGGTAGGAAAAAATCAGGTTAGAGAAAATATTTACAAATGAATTAACTTTTTTTTAAAACAATTTAATGAAAGCAATTTTTTTTTGCTGGAAATGTAGATTTGAAAAGAAACACGCAGAAAGTGGGAAAAAGAAATGAACAGCTTGGAATCAAGATGGCGGCCACTCACCTCGGTTCAGAAGGATAAGGCCCGCCCACACACACATTGGTCAACCGTCATGTCACTGAAGCGTAGGATTGGTCAATCGTCCTGTCACTCGACTCTTGGAGGGCCCGCCTGCACGCGCGATGAACCCGCCCCCTCGACGCAGCGATTGGTCGACCGTCGGGTTGCTCGACTGTACGATTGGTCGACCTCAACGTCACTCGATGCTAATGAGCGGATAATGAGCAGAATTTTGAACGTTTTTTGGATACCGTGGGTGCAATTTTTGTCTCACCAAAACGTAAATACACTTATGACCTTTCCGGAATCGTAAGCTTTCTTTTGATGTAACGCACGTGTAGGTGCGCTCTGTAACTTTTGAGTGTATAGCTGGACAGACAGACAGACAGAAGTACCTAGAGATATAGATAGGTAGATAGATAGATATGCCTATAGAAGACTTTTGGATTCCCTTTTATGGCTCGGTTATATAATGACATTACCAACTGAGCTGTCAAGGGCGTGATTTTCTTGGTCATTTTTTTTACTGCTCTTTAGATCCCCACCCAAACTCAGGATGTGAGTGGACAACCCCCTCTCAAGTCTCTACCTCTGCTGCTCTGTATCCAGATTCTTGGAGGTAGATGAGAATAGCCTGCTATGACTCAACCAGACATAAGATTGGAACCTAACTGAGCAATTGTGAGCGCACAGTTTACATTGCAGCATTCCTTTGGTTACAGCATGTTGACATACCAATGCACTCTGTTACCTTCAACAGATTCAGTGCCACACAAGACTATTACATTTGCAAAGCCTTCAGTTCTGATACAATTACCTTTGTAGGCAGCCTCACTGAGGGGCCGCCCGGCAGAAAGCATGACAAATTGCTTGGCTCTGCGACCTACAATTTTTGCCAGGATATAAATCCAACAATGTTGTAGGTTGTAACACATATCTCACAACGAAATATATTGAGTAACACTTGGTGCCTCAAGCACCATTTTCATGACTCCTGCTGGTTAGCTAGCGTTGGTTGTGAGTTTGCAGCTGATTCATGCTGCACAATGCTGTGTGGGTGCAATCCATTAATAGTGAGGTGTTATTTTAATCTGACATTTTTCCATGAAGTACAGTGTTGAATATTTTGCTAACCTACCTCTGATTCACTCCACATGTTGGAGAGAGTTTTAACCTCCGGCAATCATTTAAAATGAGCAATATCAAATTGACTGTACGCCACACCCGATTCTGCCTTCCATTGACTTTAATCAGGCGTGCCGTACAGTGGGCAGCTAATTCAACATCATCCGTTTCACACCATCGCCCAAAGGTACAATTACTCCCTTTATGTCTAAACCATGTGGAATTATTTCCTCCACTGAGATTTCGGACTTTCACCCCTTGACCTCAGAATTGTATCCTTGCTAGCATTTGTTATATAAAGATCTAGATAGCAGTTGCCACGTGGCTCACTAAGTAAATGTACGACTCAGTGTAGAACTGGGACAAACTAGAGCTTGGAGGTTTCTGGTTCAGGCCTCGCTCACTCCCCTCTGTAGTATCCGTGTGTAGATAAAGACACTGAAGACAGGAGTTGGTTCATAGGTATTTACTAAGCAAGTCCGGGGGGGGGTTCTAAAGGATATACACAATACACAGGCTTATATAGCCCAAGTGGCAATTACCGGCATTACGCACACCTGGGGCTCTTAAAGGCACATACACCACAATTCCTCCCCTTTTTAGCTAACCAGTACATCATATTTTAAGTAATTATTAATTACATGTTATATGCAAAATAATATACATTGCTGTAATTAATTAATTATAAGTTAGTCTCTCAGGAGGCTTCCTGACTCGGTCCAGATAACGCCTCGGGGGTGTAGTAGTTTCTGGTGGTGTAGTAGGTTCTTCTGGCAAGGCTGATTCGGCTTGAATGCCAGTGTCGGGTTCATCGGGTTCCAGTATCACCGGATCGGAGGTAGATATGGGTATCTCTACTTCATCGTTAGATGTATAGAATGGTGGTGTAGGTTGTCCCTTTTCGGATGACTTTATGATTTGGTCAGCATGGCGCCTTATTATGCTTTCTCCAATGTCCACGGTATACATCAGTGGTCCTAGTCATGTGCAGATAGTTCCAGGCTGCCATTTCTCGATACGGTAGTTCCGGGCCAAAACCTGTTGGCCTATCTGGAAGGCCCTAGTTGGCCTTTCATTCATGCCTTGAAACTGCCGGTTCTCCACGTCCCTTCGGATGTTGGGCTTGACCAAATCCAGCCGGCATCTTAGGTTTCTATTGAAGAACATCATGTTGGGAGTTTGGTTGGTAACCATATGTGTTGCATTCCTGTATGCGAATAAGAAGTTATTCACCTTGTGCTGAAGTTTTATGTCTTCATTACCCATGGCCTTTATGGCCTTCTTGAAGGTCTGGACAAACCTTTCAGCCAATCCATTGGTGGCGGGATAGTATGGGGCGGACGTGTAGTGCTTTACCCCATTGTTCTTTAGGAACTTTCTGAATTCTTCGGACACAAATTGCGGTCCATTATCAGAACATATCTGTTCCGGCAGCCCATTCCTGGCAAATATGGTCCTTAATACTGTGATGGTTTTTTCCGTGGTGGTGGAGGACATCTTTATTACCTCCGGCCACTTGGAGTGTGCATCAACCGCGATTAAGAACATTGAGTCCATAAATGGACCAGCAAAGTCGATGTGCACCCTTTGCCAGGGAGATGAGGGCCACTCCCATGGATGTAGGGGGGCCTGTGGTGGAGCGTTTTGGACCTTCTGGCAGCCTAGGCAGCTCTTGGTCATGTCGTCGATGTCTCCATCGATACCTGGCCACCATACAAACGCCCTAGCTAGGTTCTTCATTTTCACTCCACCCAGATGCCCCTTGTGAAGCTCCTTTAGCACTTTATCTTGGAGTTTGGGTGGAATCACCACTCTGGATCCACACACCAAGGTTCCTCGGCACACTGACAGCTGTTCTCTTCTTTGCGAGAATGCTGGCAACAGTGGTTCGCCATGTGCTGGCCATCCCTTCACTGTTAAATCATAGACCCGAGAGAGAGTCGGGTCATTTCTTGTCTCCCTTTCAATGGCAGAATTTGTCACTGGTAGACATTCCACTATGGTAGAGTGGAATATCTCTACTGGGTCTACTGTAGGTGCCTCTTCTATCGTTGGCAACGCTAGACGCGATAAACCATCAGCATTCCCATGCTGTTTTGACCCTTTGTATTCTATGTTGTATTGGTGTGCCCCTAGAAAAAGGGACCACCTCTGTAGCCTTTGTGCTGTCATAATGGGAACACCTTTTTTAGGGTTGAATATGGAGATGAGGGGTTGATGGTCAGTCAACAAGGTAAATTTTTGTCCGTGTAGGTAATGGTTGAATTTCTTCACTCCCCATACCAGGCTGAGTGCTTCCCAGTCTATTTGGGCATAGTTACACTCAGCTGAGTTTAATGAGCGTGACGCAAAAGCTATCGGCCGTTCTGAGCCATCAGGGAATTTATGGGACAATACTGCTCCTATGCCGTAAGGGGATGCATCGCACACCAGTCTGATTGGTAGTGATGGGTTGTAATGAGCCAAAACTTCTTCGGATGTGATTAAGTCTTTACATTTATGGAAGGCACGTTTACAGTCTTCGTTCCATTTCCAAATCACTCCTGTCTGTAGAAGTTCATTAAGAGGGTGTAGAAGAGTTGATAACTTCGGTAAAAATTTATGATAGTAATTTATTAATCCCAGGAATGACCTTAATTGTGAAACATTTTCAGGTGCTGGGGCTTTTATAACTGCTTCAATTTTTTCAGGTGACTTATGCAACCCTTCCTTATTAATTATGTGGCCACAATATGATATCTGATTTTGGAAAAGTTCGCACTTGGGGCGATTTGCTCGTAGGCCCCGTTCTTTCAGCCTAGTGAGCACCTGCTCCAAATTGGCAAGGTGCTCGTTGTCGTTTTCTCCTGTTATAAGGATGTCGTCTAGGTAGCATTGAGTCCCCGGAATCCCTTGCAGGACTTGCTCCATAGCTCTTTGCCAGATAGCTGGAGCTGATGCTACTCCAAAAACCAGTCGATTGTACTGGTACAGGCCTCTGTGTGTGTTTATTGCGAGATACTTTTTAGAGGCGTCCTCAACCTCCATCTGTAGATATGCCTGTGCCAAGTCAATTTTGGTGAAACGTTTCCCTCCGGATAGTGAGGCGAAAATATCTTCTATCCTCGGAAGAGGATACTGTTCTGTGTGAAGGACCGGGTTTACAGTCACCTTGAAGTCACCACAGATGCGAATTTTTCTCTGTTCTTCAGAGTTATTTTTCAATGCTTTTTTCATGACTGGAACGATGGGTGTTGCCCATTCGCTCCAATCTATTTTGGATAATACGCCTGCTTTTTCCAAATTCTCCAGCTCTGCCTCGACTGGACGTATTGCGTATGGCACCGGTCTTGCCTTAAAAAATTTGGGAATTGCTGCATCTTCCACTTTTATTGAGGCGGTGATGCCTTTCAAGGTTCCTACTTTCTCTTGAAACACTTCTTTGGTGTTGGCCAAGATGTCTTTTAATCGTTCAGGTATGATGTCATCATTGTTTTTTTCCTTACTGGTCACCATCAGTGCCTGAATGGAGTGCCAGTCTAAACGTATCTTCCTGATCCATTCACGTTCCAACAACGGTGGACCACCATCTTGTAGAATGTATAAATACAACTTTTGTATTTCTTTGCCGTTGTATACAACAGGCACCCTTATTTTTCCTTTGGGTTATACTTTCTGCCCCGTATATGTTTTTAAGATAATGGATGTGTCTTTTAGAGGTATATGCGAAAATAGCCTCTCGTAATCTCATCGATTTATTACGGTTAGAGCTGATCCTGTATCTAGCTCCATTTTAACTGGGGACCCTGCTATTGTGAGGGTAACCCAAATGGTTTGGTAATCCTCTTTGGCAAGTACATTATGTAATTTGAGACAGCTTAGTCTCTTGTTTCCGGAGTCGCTATCGCTCTTCTGGTCTTCGGAGCTACTGTCCGTCATCATTTGTACCTTCCTGTACTTTTCTTTATTGATTTTTTGTTTTCTGTCAGTGGATTTATTTTGTCCAGATTGGCATACCCGTGCAATGTGTCCAATCTTCCCGCATTGCCTGCATGCTTTGTCCTTGAACCAGCAGTCCCTCTGGTTATGGGTGGATCTGCCGCAGCGATAACATCTTCTGAACCCCTGTGTCATTTCATGGGTGCCGAAGTCCTGTGTCTTTTGTTGTATCTCTGCAGCTCCTTTTGCTGCTGCTTCGTATGATACAGCCATACTGAAAGCTTTGTCCAATGTTAAATCTTTTTCAGAAAGCAGTCTTTTTTGTGTTCCTTCACTTAAGAGACCGCAAATGAATTTGTCTCGAAGATAATCCGATAGTCCTGCCCCGAATTGGCAGTACTTTGATAGCTTTCTTAATTCGGTTAGGTAATCAGCATTACTTTCATTCTTGTGTTGATTTCTCTTGAAGAACTTGAATCATTCTGCTATCAGCAGCGGTGTTGGGTTTAAGTGCTCCTGCAGGGTATCAACAATTTCTTTAAAATTCTTGTCCTTTGGTTTGGCTGGAGTGATTAAGTTTCGTAACAGCCCGTGTGTCTTCGTGCCCATTAAGTTCAGAAGTACTGAAGCTTTTTTTTATCTTCTATTCCATTTGCAGTGCAATATACCTCTACTCTTTCCACGTATGTGGTCCAATCCTCTATTTCGCTATCAAAAGCATCAATATTACCAGATTTAGGCATTTCAGAAAAGATATGGCACTTCCCGCGCTTTGCCGCCGCTGCTGCCGATAACAACGCTGTTTTACTGCGGTTTCTGTTTATTCACTGTTGGAGACTCGTTCCCGGAGGTCTGAACGCTGACCTGCTTGCCGCGCCGGCCGTCTCCCGAGTGCTCCCTCCCAGTCCGTTATTGCTTGCCTCCGATTTTGCTGCCTGTCTCAGCTGTAGAGCCCGCCGCTGGAGCCCCAGCCTGACGCCCAGGAAGGATTAGCGCAGTACCTGCCACCAGCTTGGCCAGCTGGTGAAACCACAGTTTCTCTTACTTCCTTGAGTCTTCTGGACGCCGGAGGAATCGATGTTCTTGAGGTGCTGCCGAATTGCAGGTAAGTCCGTTTCCACTTCATCGCCACTGTAGTGTCCGTGTGTAGATAAAGACACTGAAGACAGGAGTTGGTTCATAGGTACTTACTAAGCAAGTCTGGGGGGGGTTCTAAAGGATATACACAATACACAGGCTTATATAGCCCAAGTGGCAATTACCGGCATTACGCACACCTGGGGCTCTTAAAGGCACATACACCACACCCTCCTTCATGATGGCTCAGTGAGTTTATCCAGCAAGTGGTTGAGACATGCAGACCATTTCCAGTCCTCTGGCCTCTGCTGGGCAGCAGTAGTGTTGGCACAAATGGCCTCAGTGCTCCTGCGATAGGAGTCAGATAATTAGCCAGGGTCCCCACTCCAGAATGCTATGCAATGAGCTCTGGTGGAAGAGGATGTGTTTGGACACTTGATGAGGATAGAATCAGGCTCAGCCGTGAGCCTCCCTATGGTGGTCCTGCTGGTTACTCACTGTCAAGGTTGGCACATACCGAATGGTCATTTAGCTGAGACACTGCAGGGTGCCTTGCCCTGTACTACAGCAAGGTGTCAAAGCTTCAGGGGAGGAAGAGAAGGGAGAAAAATTGTCAGCAAAAGTTCCAGGTTTGATCTCCAGTCTGTCCTGAATTCCCTGGGTTTGGCTGGGGGGGTAGTAGGGGCACCACAATTGGTTTCAGCAATAACAACAGAAAATGCTGGAAAAACTCAGCAGGCCAGGCAACATCCGTGGAGAGAGAAACAGAGTCAACGTTTCGGGTCGAAACCCTTCGTCAGAACTGAGAGAAAAGGCAGGAAATGAAACAAAAGGCAGTTTGGGGGCTGGGAAATGGGGGAGGGGATGAAAGAAGCGACATTAAGAGATATTCAAGGTGAGACGAGATGGTAATAGGACAGGTAAAGAAACAGACAATGGCTCTAGATGAAGTGTGAAATGCACCGGCAGAGTGAGAGACAGCTGCCTTGTGGGAGAGAGAGAGAAAAAAGGAAGTCACAAACCAAAAGTGTGGATAAAAAATATAAAAATATAATAGGGGCCGAGGTTATGATCTGAAGTTGTTGAACTCGATATTGAGGCTGTAAAGTGCCTAATCAGAAGATGAGGTGCTGTTCCTCGAGTTTACACCTTGGGCTGTGGAAAGAGAGAAAAATGTTTACTAGGATTCCTGCTCATGGTTGTCAATCAGTGACCTGGGTAGAAAGTGCGTGTGTGTTGACCTTGGGCGGGGACAAGACTGGGCACTGTTATGGTATCATCTCACTGCCCCACTCACCCAGCTAAGATCTAAACTCACACTTGAAGAATGGCCACTTGGGCACGGTACCTGAGGGTTGCTGGTGTCTGTGAAACTGTAGCCCAACACAAGTCAGTGCCTTCGCAAGAGAAGGGGAAAAACTTGGGAAACTTTCTTATAAATCTGCAGGAGGGCAGAAGCAAATTATTTATAACTAAAAAATGCACAGTAACTCCTCCTGCCCCACAGCCACAGTAACAGCCAGGCCAGTAAGCAGCGGTTTTGTTTTCAATAACTGGGAGCCATATTTTGTTCTGTGTGTATATTTTACGAAACTGTCATTACAAACCTCCCCAGGTTAACAAAAGAATTTTTGTGGAGAGCACTTAATTAGTTTGCTCAGACTGTCAGACACACTGTTAAGCCTTTACTTGTTTGTGATTGTGATCTGTGTCTGTGCTTGTGATAAGGTCCCAGTCAACACATTGTTGCTGTGCAATCCCTGTTGCCTGAGTTTTTTGACACTTTTACATCTTGGTGTCTCTCTCGTTTGGAGCGGGGGGAGGGGGCAGGGGGGGGGGTGGGTGGAGAGCAACCTTTCTCACGCCCTACGCGCCAACTTACCTTGCTAAAACCAACTCACATATCCCAACGGCAGAATCACAGACCCGCATTTTCGTGAGCCCACGATTTTGACGTTAGGATAAGAGAGCGGGTTTTAGCGAAAAAAAATGCACGGGGTTGGCATGGGGAGCATCAGATTTCTCACCAATTTTAAATATTAAAAGGGTGACTGACTGTCTGGATTAAACAGGATTGGTTGACCAGTTGGAAGGTTGGCTGGAGCTCAGAAGTAGGTGGTTGGTAACAGGCTGCTTGAAGTGGTAGATGGAAACCTCCTGCAGTTTACAGCGGAGAAGGGGGAGTCAGTGCATGTGTCAGGGAGGCAACTTGATACTGTCTGGCACAGGAACTTAAACAAGGTGTCCAAATAAACCCTGGGAGATTGCGTTTAGTTCAGGTCACGCTGAGTGACCTGAGTGTGAGCTGTACAGAAGCAGCTGGATAAATGGGGACTTGCTTTGGAGCAAAGGCTTTGATTCTAATGTTTGCTTCTTTTCCCTCCTTTTCTCACCGCCATTATCTGGTCATTATCACATTGCTGTTTGTGGGAGTTTGCTGTGCGCAAATTGGCTGCCGCGTTTCGCACATTACAACAGTGACTACGCTCCAAAAAGTACCTCATTGGCTGTAAAGCGCTTTGGGACTCCGGAGGTTGTGAAAGGCACTATATAAATGCAAGTCTTTCTTTTCCCTCTGCTGAAGCCACTAACTCTTGCTGGAATACATTTCCACAGGCTTCAGCTGGTCTTTGGTACTTTAACCATTGGAACAGCCCAGCCAAGTGTATGATGGCAGGCTATTTCATTAAAAGCCAAACCCAATCCTGCTTTCACCAACATCCAATCACACAACAATGTTCACTCACTAGCAATTAGCAACGGGAACACTGGCAGATTTTTCTCTCTCTCGCTAGCACAGAGGCACTGAAGTCAGTTGTTAGCACCACTTACTGTCTTCTTGAATGAGATTGGCTCACACAGCAGAGACCTGGCTGGGACCATCTTGGTCTCTGTGGCTTTATGCCACACTGGTCAGTCCATTCACCCTGTAAACTATTTGGAGAGTTGGTTGAGGGAGGATCAATCCAGTCGGAAATTGCCAGATTTTGAGGGTGAAGAAATCAGGACATTAACACCATCCCGTCAGATTCAGGTGGCTATCAATCCTGCAATGTGTTCCATCTACAAGTTAGACTGAGGTATTAATCGTTGTCCTTTTCTGCGCATAGAATAACATTGTATGTGTAATTCTCCTGATAGCTTGTTCAATAAATGCATTTAGTGCTGTGACACACACACATGTGGTTCAACCGCTGGTCTGTGTGGAATGAGCTGATCTCAGTCACCTTTGAAGTAGAGGCACAACAGTGAGTCTCAGTGTCCGGGTAAGGAGACAGAAAAATCTGTCAGGTTCTTATTCCTTTCCAGGGATTCCTGCTGGAAAAGTCTGCATGTTTGGGAATCAGATGAGAACAGGACTGCGATGCCCCCACAGTTGAATAAGCTGCTGACAATCAGTGTCTAGCCTCATGCACGAAGAATACAGGGGGTGCAGAGGAGATTTGCGAGGATGTTGCCTGGGCTGGGGAATTTTAGCTATGAGGAAAGATTGGATAGGCTGGGGTTGTTTTCTTTGGAACAAAGGAGGCTGAGGGGAGATTTAATTGAGGTGTATAAAATTATGAGGGGCCTAGACGAAGTGGATAGGAAGGATCTATTTCCCTTAGCAGAAGGGTCAATAACCAGGGGGCAGAGATTTAAAGTAATTGGTCGGAAGTTTAGAGGGGATTTGAGGAGAATTTTTTTCATCAAGAGGGTAGTGGGGGTCTGGAACTCCCTGCCTGAAAAGGTGGTAGAGGCAGAGACCCTCATCACATTTAAAAAGTACTTGGATATGCACTTGAAGTGCCTTAACCTACACGGCTACGGACCAAGTGCTGGAAAGTGGGATCAGGGTGGATAGCTCTTTGTCGGCCGGCACGGACAAGATGGGCCGAATGGCCTCCTTCTGTGCTGTAAATTTCTATGATTCTATGATGATAGAGTCCCCCAATGGTCCAGTGGTTAAATACACTGGCTGCTGTAGCACTGTGTCGTACAGACCATGTTTCGAGTTCTGTTAGCTGATCTCAACCTGGCACAGGCTGGTTTCAATGCACTGGATTGAGAGGGAAAAATCAGCTAGGATTCCCGCTCCTGATTACTATCGAGTGACTCGGGAAACTGGACATGTATAGACATTGGTTGAGAAAAGGATCAAGTTTGGTTGTAATTCTCGCCCCCCTCCTCCCCACAATCGAATAGAAAGTCTTGCATTTATATAGAGCCTTTCATGACCTCAGTCCCAAAGTACTTTTCAGCCAATTAAGTACTTTTGAAGTGTGGTCACTGCTGTAATGTAGGAAACGGGAAGCCAATTTGCACACAGTAAGGTCCCACAGACAGCAATGTGATAATGACCAGATAATCTGTTTCAGGAGTTGGTTGAGGGATAAATGTTGATCAGGACACCGAGGAGAACTCCCCTACTCCTCTTCAAAATAGTGCCATGGGAACTTTTATGCCCACCTGAGAGGTGTTTAACATCTCATTCAAAAGACAGCACCTCCGATAATGCAGCACTCCTTCAGTAGTGCACTGAAATGTCAGCCTATGTTTTGTGCTCAAGTCTTCGGAGTGGGATTTCAACCCACAACCTTCTGCCCCGGAAACAAGAGTGTTACTACTGAGCCACAGATGACACCTTCTAAGAATACCCTGCCAATGCACATTGTCTAGACTCAACTGTGAAGAACAGCCACTTGGGTAAGACACTGGAGGCACCCTAGCAACCATCCACCCGGCAAAAGCCAGTCCAGGGCTGTCACCTTTTGCCCAGTCCGACACTGGAAAGGATCTGCTTGTGCGTACATGGATCAAAAAACACTAGTACGATAGCAAAATACTGCGGATGCTGGAAATCCGAAATAACAGAAAATGCTGGAAAAACTCAGAAGGCCAGGGCAGCATCCGTGGAGAGAAAAAAAGAGTCAACGTTTCAGGTCAAACCCTTTGTCAAGACTTTATCAAAAAACACTAATGCTGTCTGTTGTTCAGTCACCTACTGTCTAATTTTCAGTTATGCAAATTATCTAGTAGTCATGCAAAAAATGGGACTGCCCAGTAATAAAAACCTGATTACGGACATTCTACTGATGTCCTTCACCTTAACCAGCGTAGCTCTTCTTTTTTTTCAAATTGAAGCTTCTAAAGGGCCATTCAGGACTATTAGAACCGCACCTCCCATAACGTGGCATAGTGGTTAGCACTGTTGCCTCACAGCGCCAGGGACCCGGGTTCAAATCTGGCCTTGGGCGACTGTCTGTGTGGAGTTTGCACATTCTCCCTGTGTCTGCGTGGGTTTCCTCCGGGTGCTCCGGTTTCCTCCCACAGTCCAAAGATGTGCAGGTTAGGTTGATTTGGCTATGATAAATTGACCCTTAGTGTTAGGGGATTAAATACATGGGGTTACGGGGATAGGGTGGGATATGTGTCGGTGCAGGCTCGATGGGCCGAAATGGCCTCTATCTGCACTGTAGATTCTGTGATTCTGTGAACCCAGCCTTAACCTTCTGCCTGGCAACAGAGCTTCCATGTCACTTCACCCATTCCAGCTTGTCTCCAGACCTTGATGGCTGACTGAGAATCAAATGGGATGTCGCACGCATTTCAAACAGGGGGTCGGCACCGTGAAAAGTAGACATACATCTTTGCGATCACGTGTAGTCCCGAAGACCAGACATAAAATGGGCCATTTGCTGAAATAAATGCACTTCTTCTGCCCAGTTTAAATTTAGAAAAAAAAGACAGCCTATGGGAAAAAAAATCCTGTCCAAACCCCCCCCCCACAAACATCCTATCCAAACCCCCCCCCCCCACAAAAAAAACCCAGACAGGTGGCAACACTTGTCCCCTCCCCTCCCCCGTTCAGGAGGATTGTCGGTGTGACCGTAACCCAGCATGTAAATACTGCCTGCGGGCGAGGAGGTGAGAAACTGGGAAAAGGCGCTAAACAAACAGCGATCTTGTAAAATGGCCAGTTCTGGGATTTATTGAGGCTGTTATGGTGCAGCATTCAGTCGGGTCATCCTGATCTGGAAAAGCAGCTCGCAGCATTCCTTTCACTGTCACTGAAGTTCAGGCAGCTCCATGCAAGTGAGCATTCCTGTTACACACCATCATTAAATCAATGAATCTTCAGCGATTGAAAATTCCGACCCTGACTCCAGGAATCTGTCCAGGCAATCTGATTGACTTGCTCTGTCCCTGGCAAATTTGGAAATGGAACTCGAAGCAGCCAGTAGGTGTTATATTGTAGTAATTTATACTTTCATTTTCATATAGTGTCCTGTATTTTTTTCTGGAAGAAAAGTTAGTTTACAAAATAACAGATCGTGATGTAGAAAATTGCCTACAGAGAGTTAGCACTCAGGTGGTTTGTTCTGCTTTGAAAAGGTTCAGTCGAGGTTATTTATGTCTCTATTTCATCTCATTTTCTTTGCAAACTTTCTCTCCTCCCTTTCATAAGAACATAAGAAATAGGAGCAGGAGTAGGCCATTCGGCCCTTTGAGCCTGCTCTGCCATTCAATGAGATCATGGCTGATCTTCTGCCTCAACTCCATTCACCGGCCCTATCGCCATATCCCTTGATGCCCTTACTAGTCAGAAATCTATCGACTTCTGTTTTGAATATACCCAATGACTGAGCCTCCACAGTCCTCTGGGGTAGAGAATTCCAAAGATTCACCACCCTCTGTGTGAAGAAATTCCTTCTCATCTCAGTCCTGAATGGCCTACCCTTTATCCTGAGGCTGTGGCCCCTGGTCCTAGACTCCCCAGCTAAGGGAAACATTCTACCAGCATCCACCCTATCAAGCCCTGTAATAATTTTGTATGCTTCAATGAGATCCCCTCTCATTCTTCTGAATTCAAAAGAATACAGGCCTAGTTTACTCAATCTCTTCTCATACGACAGTCCCGCCATCTTTCCTTCGGCTCTCCCCTCCTGAAGGGGTTGACTTCGGTACAATTTCGACAGATGCCAGTCACTCTCTGGTCACCTTCACGTGGCTATTATTCACGTGTGAAGCTAGATGGTGAATGCTGGTGATCTGTGCGACTGATCCCGTTCCTGTCCTCATCCACGTGTGCACATCTGGCAGAGGGTGGCTGTGTAGCAGCCAGGAGGGGGGAATTCCTGGCTGCTTTTCCATTCCCTAATGCTGGGGTTAACTTAGACCCCTTCCAGTGCCACTCCAGATGAGAAGACAAAGAAGAAGACTCGCATTTATATAGCGCCTTTCACGACCAGCAGACGTCGCAAAGCGCTTTACAGCCAATGAAGTACAGACTGGGCAACTAACCTGGAGCCTTTCTGGCCCTTCGGACTCAGAGATGGTGATTTTTACCTCGGAGCCACTGGCTCATGTAGTCCCTTTCATACCCTGTTTAGTTTTGTTGCCAATGGCAGCTCCATCATCAACAATGAATGGGCAAAGTAAACAAAGCAGCACTCCCGGAACCACGTGTGCTGTTGGAGACGGAACTGGCCATGTTTAATAGCTACAGATAGGCTCACCAGCCCCGATATTTACAGGGAGGTAGGGAGGGGGGGAGAGAGTGGTGGAGGGCGGGGGCGGTTGTAGCGGCCAGGAAACCTGGATATGGCGAGAACGTACAGGTCCTGCCGAATTTAACGGGAGAGATCGCGGGTCATGGGGGGAGAGATCGCGGGTCGTGGGGGGAGAGATCGTGGGTCAGGGGGGAGATCGCAGGTCGTAGGGGGGAGGTTGCAGGTCGTGGGGGGAGAGATCGCAGGTCGTGGGGGGAGAGATCGCGGGTCAGGGGGGAGATCGCGGGTCGTGGGGGGAGATCGCAGGTCGTGGGGGAGAGATCACGGGTCAGGGGGAGATCGCGGGTTGTGGGGGGAGATCGCAGGTCGTGGGGGGAGAGATCGCGGGTCAGGGGGGAGATCGCGGGTTGTGGGGGGAGATCGCAGGTCGTGGGGGGAGAGATCGCGGGTCAGGGGGGAGATCGCGGGTTGTGGGGGGAGATCGCAGGTCATGGGGGGAGAGATCGCAGGTCATCGGGGGGGAGATCGCAGGTCGTGGGGGGAGAGATCGCAGGTTGTGGGGGGAGAGATCGCGGGTCAGGGGGGAGATCGCGGGTTGTGGGGGGAAATCGCAGGTCATGGGGGGAGAGATCGCAGGTCATCGGGGGGGAGATCGCAGGTCGTGGGGGGAGAGATCGCAGGTCGTGGGGGGAGAGATCGCGGGTCAGGGGGGAGATCGCGGGTTGTGGGGGGAGATCGCAGGTCGTGAGGGGAGAGATCGCAGGTCATCGGGGGAGAGATCGCGGGTCGTGGGGGAGATTACAGGTCGTGGGGGGAGAGATCGCGGGTCAGGGGGGAGATCGCGGGTTGTGGGGGGAGATCGCAGGTCGTGAGGGGAGAGATCGCAGGTCATCGGGGGAGAGATCGCGGGTCGTGGGGGAGATTACAGGTCGTGGGGGGAGAGATCGCGAGTCGTGGGGAGAGAGATCGCGGGGCTGGGGGAGATTGCAGGTCGTGGGGGGAGAGATCGCGGGTCATGGGGGGAGAGATCGCAGGTCAGGGGAGAGATCGTGGGTCAGGGGGGAGATCGCGGGTCGTGGGGGGAGAGATCGCAGGTCGTGGGGGGAGAGATCGCGGGTCAGGGGAGAGATCGCAGGTCGTGGGGGGAGAGATCGCAGGTCGTGGGGGGAAGTGATCGTGGGGCTGGGGGAGATCATGGGTCGGGTGGGTCGGCCGATCGCAGAGAGGGAAGCAGGTAAGCTTGGGGGGCCGGGGGCGGGGGGACTCACTCCTGCTCCTCCCGGCCCACAAGCAGTGCTGGAAAGGCACTTACTTGCTGGATCCGGCCTGTCTCGCCTCCCTTCAGCTACTGGGTTTCCCAAGCTCTCAGAAACCTGTCCCGCAGCCGTTAAATCTAAATGGCTGCTAAAATCCGAGGCACGTAGCCTCATTAACATATTTAAATGACGGGCCCACCTCCTGAGAGCAGGTTAGTCGCCCGACCCTCAACCCGCCTCCGTTAAAACCGGACGTGGGAGTGTTCGAGGTGGGCTGGGGTCGGGTTTCAGATTTTAAAAATTTTATCACCCCCGACCCGCTCCCTCCCATCATGGGGGCTTAAAATGGCCCCACTGTCTCAATCCGGGCCAGTAAACTGGGTCAGTAAAGTGATTTTGCATTTACCGCTCCGTCAGACATTCACCAGCCACTGGGCAGATCTATAATAGGGAAGTGCATCTTTTAAGAATGTGCGGTCACACAGGCTTCTGCATGCATATGTTGCCCAGCTGCTGTATAAACCGGCCCTTTATATAAACCGAGCATTTTTACAGCATAAGGCGACATAACTGAAGCAAATCCTGAAGAATGGGGGTTTTCGCAATAGATCTGTGCCACAATTGAAAGAAGCCTTTGGTGCTTTTACCCTGTAGGAATGTGGCTGATTGCCAAGCGAGCCTCCCAACATCACTGCTCTCTCTCCCTGATATAAACAGGCCCAGTTACCTTATCCTGACTAATATGTGGCTCTACTGTTCTGTTATCGGGATAAGGGAGCTGGTTTTAGTAAACACCAGCCCTGCCAGTTTGCTGCCTGCAAATCTTCATATAAACACAGAGTACAGCAAACGTATGGGGCTATGGTTCCCCTAATCTGAACGTAATTATGGGAGAGCTGCTTGAAAATGTCACTTTCCTGAAATGAGATACAGCGTGGAAATATTGGCCCAGTAATTCCTGTCACAATGCGTGAGTACGGACGGGGTACTCACGCGTGTGCCCGGAGGAATTGCCGGTTTTCAGCATGCACAGCGCATGCGCTGAAAACCGGCATTTCCTGTCCTCTGACCCAAGGGGTTAAGAGGCAGAACACTTGCGACTTGTGATGCAGCGCGTGCGCGCTGAAATTCCTTTTTTTTTTCCAGAGTTGCCCGAGTGTAAAGGCCTCCAGTTTTTACGCGTGGAAAAACCAGACGTAAGTACTTAGTTTTACAGGTAAGTGGTCTTTTAGTACAATTTAGAATTTTTTTTCCCACAGGTTTATTATTTTTAAAGAATTTACAGTAAGGTACGTTTAGTTTTAGACTCTATTTTTAAAAAATTTATTTTTTTCAAAAATTTGATTAATTGTTTTAAATATTTTTTTAAACTTATTTATAGTTAATATAATCAGTGGGATGTGTTTTAAAATTTTATTTAAAGTTTGAGTAGTGTTTTGGCAGCCCATACTTTTCATGTGTTTGACAGTTCTTACTCTCAAACTCATGAATGAAGTTTCCCCTCCCCTGATTAGCTGCACAGTGCTCACCTGATCCCAGCCGGCACATCGCACTAACTACGCCGCTGGATCAGGTAAGCACATCGCGCCGACATCTGAACCGGGCCAGTGACAGGAAATGCAAGCAGGCCCGGGCTTCAGATGTCGGCGCGCCGGGTGAGTGAACATCGGGGGCTTGCACGCGCGGCAAGCTCCCAATCCTAATTTCAGGGCCAATATTGCTTAAGCTCTACCTACAACCAGTGGGTACCCTGTACTGTAAAACACGACCAATGCGGTCTCCTGGTCTAGTTTCGATTGCCTCACAGGGTTGGAGAGGAATTTTCCAGATTCTTCCCCCTAATTGGCCTGGGTTTTTATCTAGTTTTTCCCCTTTTCCAGGAGATTGCGTGGTTCCGGGTGAGTGGAGAATGACTGTGTCGTGATGCATCACAACTACATGGGACAGACTAGATGGGCCAGTTGGTCTTTTACTGTCCTTCATTTTGGTATGTTTGTATATTCATATTACATTCACTCTGACAACTAGATCATTTTAGTTACTACTCCAGTTAAGGGAATACGATTTTTTCTTTAAATCCTGACTATACCTGTGACCAAATTTGCAGCTCAGGTCAGACTAGATCATCTCTGTACAAATCTGCTGAGTGACTTCTGTTAGTTTGATGATCTCCCAATCCACAAAAAAGTAAATGTAATCAATACAAAACAAATTACGTTGAGAAGGTTTTCTAGCTAAAAGTGGGTAACACTTATGCTTTGCAACAGAAATGCCAAATTAATAATTTTGCCCTTAATTGTTGAGAATGTAATACTGCTGATAAGGGATTAACCCAACATGACCAATTTATTTTGCTTATTTTTCTCCCCTTTTCTGAAAGTGCTGACCAATCTTCCCTCTTATTTTTTTTGGGTGTGTGGCCCCTTTAAGGGACTGCGTGGCCCATTGACAGTTTTGTGCATGCGCGAAACTTTACATTGAAAAAGCTGGCCCAGCGCAGAGAGGGAACATTGGCGCTGACTCTGCCTGAGTTAGGGGTTGCTGAGCATCAGCACCCCTCCAGATGCCTCGTCCAAATGGTTGTTCTTCATCACTGAGCCCAGACAGTGAATGTCGGCAGACCACTTGACTGTGGAGGCCATCACAGCTGAGCCGGATACAAAAGCAAAATACTGCGGGTGCTGGAACTCTGAAATAAAAAGAGAAAATGCTGGAAACACTCAGCAGGTCAGGCAGCATCTGTGAAGAGAGAAACAGAAGTTAACGTTTCAGGTCAACGACCCTTCGTCAGAACTGGAAAAAGTTGGAGATGGAACAGGTTTTTAAGCAAGTGCAGGGGCAGGGAAAGGGGAGCAGGGAGGAAAGAACAAAAGGGAAGGTCTGTGATAGGGTGGAAGGCAGGAGAGATTAAGAGGCAAAAAGGGATGATGGTGCAAGGCAAAAGGAGGTGGTAATGGGACAAGTTAAGAAACTGAGTCTGATCCTGTTCTCACCTGACACGCACACATGTACACTTCCAACTGGGGCCACTGGATAATGACCAGGAGCACGAACCCTCTTTTCCCCTCTCTAGCTCTGGACACTGATGGTGATTGTATCATCCTAGTTGACACTGGCTGAGATTACCTGCCTCAACACAGACTCTCGCATTTCTTCTTGAACTACCTGATGCTCTTAAATTATCCACATGTTACTGTGTGCCTGTTGTCAGAGAAATCGAGACAAACTTGTCAAAATATTTAAAGAAACGTTGCCATGCCTCACTTCCTTTTATTAATACAGTCCTCCCCACTTATGTCACGCCTGTTTATGTCATCATCCCACTTATATTGACAAAGAAACTCCCAGTCCTTTGCCTGCACATTAATACCTAATACTTACTGTCCATGTCGACGTCAACATAAACACTGGCATGCTTAATTCAACAAATACTTTAAGTCCCTGGCAGTATTAAAGACCTTCTTTTATTACCATTTATTATGTCAGCGGGCCCTTATCTTCACAGAATCATCAAAAAAAATGGAAGAAACAGCAAAGTATTTGTTTAAAATACAAGCACTAATCCGAAAAGAACAGGTGTCTCATATGAAACAGTCTAGTCTTAAATTACTATTAAAAAAAATAAATTAAGGCAAATACATGCAAATAAATTTAAAATTCAGAAGTTTTATTTACAAAATGTAAATATTTATTATTATAATGTATATGCTATTATATATCTATTTTAATATTATATTTCTATATTATATTAAATATTCATTGTTTCCTGTATACAAACAATTTTTAATTTACTAAATGTCTAAATATAAGTAATGTCCACTTATGTCAACAATATGAGAATGGTCCCCAACGTGTTGACATAAGTGGGTAGGATTGTACTACAGATCCCCCACAGCATTGCTTACGCGTAGTTGGGATTTAGGCCACAGATGTCCAGCAGCTAACCTGGCCTGTCCTTCTAAAGACACTGCTCAGGCACTCACTGTGGGCAAGTGGTCTAGATAGATCCTCAGGTAAATTAGTGGATAATGATTGTGGGTGGAAGTTTCTCTGGATCGGTGGTTGCTTGCCTTCTCCAGGTTATCTGAAGGTCAGAAAAAAACAGCAGGATATAATTGGGTTTCCTTCACTTTTTGTATATTTTTTAAGATTGGTTAGTTGTAACTTGATGGTTTATTCAAGTGTGACATCTGGACTGTGACAGGTTCTAACAGTATTCACGTAAGCTAGTTGATCCACCATGACATTGCTCATGGTGCAATTGGAGGATACACTATTTTATAAGGCAAGTGCATTATACCATGTAATATGTGATCTATAATAATATTGTTAATCTCCTGTTGCATTTCTGACAGACAAAAACATTAAAGCTCTATTCCTGTAATTGTGTCTCTGCTTCTTTCTCGCTCTCTAATTTGTTTGTGTCACTCTCTCTGTTTTTGTCTTTCCCTCTCTGTATGACTGTCACACATTTCTCTCACTCGTGTCTACATCACTCCGTCTCACTCTTGCTGTAAGTCTCACCCCTTCTCTGTCTCAGGTATGTCTCTCCTGTTTCTCTGTTGCCCCCAAATATGTTCTTTTATTGATGTACTCAATATCTATATAAACTTTTTAAAGGTATAAGGCATGTAGGAAGATGGGAAACAACATGTACTGGGTTGGAGATGGTGGCAGGGAGATGCTATCAGAGAGGTGCAGTGACATGGAATTAACAACAACTTGCATTTATATAGTGCCTTTAACGGACAAAACATGTCAAGGTGTTCGCAGGAACGTAGTCATACTAAAACTGACACAAGCCAAAGAAGGCGATATTAGGATGTGTGACTAATAGCCTTGTTAAAGATGTAGGGGGAAAAACTGGGTTGAATTGCACCTCTCGTTAGCGCCCCTAGTGCTCGGGCACGTGCCGCTAACGCCTCCCGCAAAATCCAGCGGGAGGTTAGCGGCGGCGGTAGCTGGTAGTGCCCCACGGTGCTGCGCCGCCAGTGATGACGTCACCGCTGTGCGCAGCGCCCCACTTGCGCCACGGCCACAAACCTGGGTTGCGGCCTCTGACCTATCGCTGGACAATATATCTGACAGGGTTAGGGGGCGTTTTTGCAGCGGCGGTGGCGCTACTTAAAGGGCAGGTGTCGGGCGGCCATTTCTTTTTTGGCCAACTGCCAGAACCTGCCCCCTTCCCCTTTTTTCTTCGGGGTGCCGGCCGCGATCGGTCAGCCCTGCACTCCTCGAGTGACGGGCTGTTTTCATGGCACCCCACTCCCCGGTGGTCCAGCAAGGCCCCGGTGCACACGCCGCTCCCCTTTAATCAGGGGAGGAGGTCTACAATGATGCGTGCTACGTGCCACTGCTCGTGGTGCTGTTGCACATAGCGCCACGATATTCAGTTGTAGCGCTCCAAGAAGGAGGTGGAGCACTTCCAGTAATGCCCCACCTCCTGCTTGGGGCACTACAATTGAATTTGAGGCAGAGGGGTGCTAATTTTTTCGGGGTGCTAAAATTTGAACTTGAGGCCTATATGGCTGAAGGCATGGCCGCCAATGGTGCAGCAAGTTAAGAGGAAAGATGTGGCTGATGATGAAGCCTGGAGGGACTGGGCTGCAGCTGGAAGGAAGCCACGTTAAAGCATTACAGGAGGTGGGCAGAGGAGACTGTGGCCTCAGAAAGAATAGGGGGAAGGGGACACTGGTGGGATTGCAGTCTTAGCTTGGTAGGACTTGTGGGTTGCTGGGCTCTGGCAGCACTCATGGGAGGGTCTTTGGTGATGGAAGTACTCACCGGCTGTAGTGTGAGGCCTGGATGCACTGGGAGGGAGGAGACAGTGCCTATGAACAATTGGGGAACAGAGAGGGTGGATGCACTCAGGAGGTTGTGGGAAGCTGGGAGAGGTTTGGCGAACTGGCACACAGAGTACTGCGGGGCTGGGAATGCTGGAAAAATGGGTTGTTGGATCAGCGGTGGCCAGCTTGGGTGTGAGAGGAATGGTGTGGGTGGGAATATGGAGGAACTTTGATAGGCAAATAGGGTCTATGTGCACTAAGGAGGGACCTGGGAGCACGGGGGTTGCTGGCGTGTGATAGGAGTTGTGGAACACTTGGAGCCACCAGACCAGGAAGAACGCAAGCTGGGCAGATGAGTGAACAGGAAGGTCTCGGGGTGGATTGGGTGAGCTGGGGAAGCATTTCGGATGGGTGGACATGCAAGTGGATTGGAAAGCACTCCTAATGGGCAGCTGAATAGGCAGACTGGGAAGCATTTGGGACAGGTGGGCTGGGAAGTACGTGGGCTGAGTGGGCAAGTGAGCAGGTGGAGTGGGTGCTGGAAGGTAAGAAATGAAGTGGAATGGGAAACACTTGGAGTGGGCAGGCTGACAATTCTTGTTTGGTCATGGAACCTCGCAGATTGGAATGTGCATTTCAGTTTAAGGGGACAGCTTAGAAGCACCAGTATTTTAGGATTGCTTTGCATCTGTAACAAAGTGTGACATCTGATGTGAGACGCATGGATTGTGACATTTGTGTTGTTCAGACATACTGGCCTTTAAATTCAGCCGCGTAGCGCCCATTTTTCGGGCACTAACTGGCCTACTAAACCCCCAGTATGGCAGGCAGAAAATGAGTGCACATTTCTGGTTGGAAGTGCACCGCCCACCATAACGGTGAAGGAAAAAGAATAGGGCCTAGAAATTCGGTGGGCTGCGCCACCAGTTAGCGCCTAAAGAGGGCACTCAGTGGCTTTAGCGCCACTGGCCACGCCGCCCGCGAAATTTAGCGGGGCACTAATGGTGGCGTTAGCCTGTAGCGCTGCGCCACCACCGATGATGTCATCGGTGTGCACAGTGCCCCGCTACCGCCCCGAATGCGATATTGGGTCGCGCCCCCCCCCCGTAGCGCCGGTCGCAAATCGCGACCGGTTCACGGGGCCTGTGGCGGTAGTGGCGCAAATTAAGGTGGAGGTGCGGGGTGGCCATTTTTTTCGGTGGCCGCCTGCCAGCACCTCCTCGCACCACCCTCCTGATACCCCCACCCCGGGCAGTGCCGGCTGTGTCCCAAGAGCCCGGCAATTCTCCTCGGTGCCGGGCTCTTTTGCCGGCACTCGCGATCGGTGATCGCGCTGGTGCAGGACCCTCTCCCTTAAGAAGGGGAGGAAGGCCTGCAGTACCACAGCACGCCGTGCCGCAGCGTGTGGCGCTGCGGCACGTTGCGCTGTGATATTCAGTTTCAGCACCCCAAGAGGGACGCGGGGTGCCTCGAGCAGCGCCCCGCGTCCCTCTTGGGGCGCTCAAACTGAATATCGGGCTGGCGCTCCCGGCTCCGTCCAGGATGGGACTTCCGGCGCCCAGGCGAGCTTGGCGCCCCAAACGCCGTGCCAATGAATTTTTAGCCCTAGGTGTCCAGGGCCTATACATGAAGCAGGCATTAGGCCTAATGCCGGTTTGAGGCCCCCACTTCAAGAGTGGTTTGCCCTGAGGCAGCTGGTGCTGGCTGCACTCAGTAAAACCAGACCTTAGGACTGCCTGCGACATACAAGGTAAGTTTTTCAAATTTATTTACCTGAACGTGGAACCTGGAGAAATAGCAGTGCTTCTCCCGACCCCACCCCCCATTTAATGAAAGCTTGCCACCACTCTGGATCCCCCTCCGATCGCCGCCGCTCCCGACCCCTGACCTGCTATCCTCTCCCTCACCCTCCAATCCCATCCTCCTTGCCTCAGATCCCAACCTCTGATCCTCCGCCCCACCCACAACCTAGCCTCCTAACCGTCCCAGCACCGCCCCACCCCTCGTCCTTTCCAGGCCACAGATCCCGACCTCCCCATTCCCATAGTGCCCCGGTCTTGATCGCCTCTTCGCCAGCTCCATTATGATGAGGCCTGAAGCCGAATATCAGGGGTGCCTCGGGCCATACCATTCAGGCGCAGGGCAAGTTCTGCGCGGCCAAAAATGGACTTGGCCTAATTTCTAGGCCACTGTTTTATATAAATGTACTGGGCCTCCTTTGGCTTGGCGTCCGTTTTAGTCTGATTATGCCTCTGTGAAGTGCCTTGGTTCTTTTAAGGTGCTATATAAATGTAAGTTGTTGTTGAATATCTGAAATGTTTTACTAAAAAGAAGATAAAGGAAGTTAGTCAACATCTGAAGGAGCCAGATAGGTCAATGTATCAGGTGGGACTCTTCAGCAGAACTTACTGTGCCCCACCCAAATATTTCATTTTCCAGATGCTGGCTGCCCTGTGCATTTCTAGCATTTCTGGTTTTAATTTCAGATTTTCACCTCCTCTGGTCTTTAAAAAAAATCATTTTAAAGGGTTTTTGATGCACGGTTTTTAACCACTAGAGATTGACAGTATATATTAATGCTATTATAGGCAGCAGAAATATTACTTCTTCAAATTAGAATGGGCTTCACTTGCTGCAGTGTGCTCTGTGATTCAAATCTGCTGCTGCTGTTTGTGTTGAATAGGAATAAATCAGCAGCGTTCCCAGGGATTAAATACACACTTTGGTTCTCTGGAAGGCTGGAACCCAAAAGCTTTCTTGCTGGGATTTTCTTCAGGACGAAGTATCCACCTTCTTTTCATTTACCTTTTGAATAGCCTGTAGCAGTTGATATCATCAAATTGCTAAAGGCCGGCCTTAGTAGGTGTTGATAGTGTCATCAGCATGTAGTGATCGACAGCTTTGAGGTGCCATTCAGTCACACCTCCCAGCTATGCCTGCATGAGTCAGTCGGAGGAGGCCCCTAGTCAGAGTTGGTTAGTTGCTTGCTAATTACCTTGGCTTGGATACAAGGGTTTCAGGGCGGGATCCCATGAGTCACTTCCTGTGCTTGTTGGGCCCCTATTCTTCCCTCAGTTCTGCCAGTGCAGTCAGACTCGAGCCTGCCTGTCCTGCAGACTGTATGTCAGGAGAACATCAACCACTTCCCAAGCAGGAAAGAGCAAGACAAAGCATTTCAGCACAGCGAGCGACTGAAGTATTTATGTTAAAGCAGCACTTTGATCAGCGACTCGAGTGCATTGAAAATACAGTTGGTGAGTGTCCAATTTTTTTCTTCTTTTGAAATCTGCAATCTACTGTTACTGCTGCTTGTGACTAGCTGCCTGCAAGCCATCTGGAGCTGTATGCCTATGGCAGTATTTGTAAAGATCCCTGAATGTACTTTGCTCTTCAGATTATCCTGGTACAGTGTGGCACTTCGAGCCGTGTAAAGTCATTGAGGTCGTTGTTCAGTGTAGATTAAAGCAGGGAAGAAACTAACGCGCAGTTTGCTGGCAATTTCTCCTTAACTATACCCGGAATGTACAGTTTACAACTTCAATCAAAGGGTCTTTTTAGGCTAGATTCTGCTCCTGACTGCTGCAATTACCCTTTGACCCTTCAGGGCAAGTGGTCGTATTTTAAGTAAAATACCATTAACCGTCACACAGGTCTGCACCCCCTAAGAGACCCCCTTACAGCTTGCCATAAGCAGAGGGACAACCACTAAACCTAAGAAAAGATTCTATGCAAATTATGAGTGTATATTTATACACACAGGGATATATCTGTTTATACACTGTATGGATAGATCTACGTTTATGTGTTCAACCATAAATGCTTTTTCGGTGCTTTGGCAACATAAGATGTACCTTGTCGTGCCAATAAAGCAATTTGAATTGAATTGACTACAGAATTGAGTTACTGCACTTTATAGGGAAAACTGCAGTCCCTGATCCAAGGCACATGCTTACAGTCCTGCCCGGAATCACCCACTGGGTGATATTGATGGGGAAAGGGGGGGACACCGGGAGAGTTTCTAAAGAGGGGAGTCACTCTTCAAATTGTAGAGCCTTTCTTTGAAGCCTGCACATTCAAAGTGAAGCAAAAAACATCGGCTTTCACAAGCCACAGGCTGAGTCCTGAAAGTGCTGCCCTCCTCAGCTCCCGTTATCTCAAGTCCTGTATTAGATTACCAGCCTAGCATTCATTCTGGAGCTTCCCCTGTCTTCAGAGAGCTGGGAGTGTTTGGCAGTAGGTGCTGCTGCGAGAGTCTGCCGGTTGGGTACAGATGCATTGTCAGAAGCTGGTCGCTTTGGCCTCGAGCTACAATCACACCCAAGCAGCCCTCTACAATTTAGACATGAAGATTTTCTTTTCCTGGGAATCTGTGGCTTTCAATAAATGGCCGAGTCCCGCTGTGGTGCACTCTAGATTATCCGTGCAATCTGCAAATTTTGTGACAGAAATGAGGAATTTGTCAATTTCGCATGAAATTTCAAGGTTTCAAATTGGAACACAATTACTTGCAGTTTTAAGTGAAAACCGATCGACTGAGCATTTAAAGAGGGAAAGAAAATGAGACGTGGGAGTCGAAGCAGTCAAAATAAAGGCAGACAGCGTGGTTTGAGAGCAATTAACTCCTTAAAGGCAGGACTCGCTCTGAGTGTTGCACAGACTGTAATTGGCGAACTATGAGCCCACTCCATTGCCCTTTCAGGCAAATTTCAAAAATTCAGGGTGGTTTCAAGCAAGATGTATCTGCTTTCAGAACAATGTGAAAAGTGTGTGATTTAAGTGAGAAAAAGCTTTGGGAAAAATCCGTGGCTCCTTGAAGCATTTCAGACATCACTGGTGGGGTGGTGGTGGTGGGAGTCTGGCGAAGCTCTGGGTTTACGTAAGCTTCCCTTGGGCGCTATGTTAACGCACTCATTTACTATAAATGGGTGAACGACTGCATTAAAAGACTGGACCTCGAAGGTAATTCATCAGCCAGCGCTCCACCAGAAACTGTTTGAAACTGCACGCCACAGTATCACAATTCCTGAACAAAGAAACAATCATTCTAAGATCTAGAGAACAATTTTCACTGCACTTCAAAAAAGTACTTCATTGTGTAAAGCAGTTTGAGAGGTTTTGATGTAAACAGCATTATATAAATTCCAATATTATTATAACTTTCTAAAAGAAATATTTTGGAATGTAATGCTGGTAATCACAGATTCTGAATTTTTGATTTGTTACTTTTTTTTAAAAAATTGAACTTTTTCTCCTGTTTTTCCACTGGGATATGTTCCACCGCCGCCCCCCCCCCTCCCCCCTCCCCCTCCCTGCACCTCACCCAAGTGGCCAGTTGCCATATGTGAGCGTAGTTAGTGAGTGCAGCCAGGGTATTTGTCCATAGGTGGGTGGGGGGGGAATTAAAGCCAAGTCGGATCATGACCCCAGCTGATTATTTTCCTGTCTCTAACCTGTGAGCACTGATGCGAATTGTGTTACCCCCTATTGCCACTCTTCCTGAAATGATCTAGTCAGCATAGATTGGGCATCTTCGCCATTGTACATCATTGGCTGTAAAGCACTTTGGGATGTCCTGAGGTTGTGAAAGGCGCCATATAAATGCAAGTCTTTCTTTCTTTCACCTCTGTTTGACCATTGAATCGCCGGGAAGTGCTTGTAATTTTTTCATCTTGCTAACCCGGAGTCCAAACCCGACACCAAACATTCTGTTGACAAACGTCTACCAGCCAAGTCCCTTCACACCCTAACGCTACAACAAACCAAGTTACTAAATTCAACACTTTTTCAATAATTTCACAGCACGACCTTTGGAGGGATCTGACCTGTAGGAAAGAGGCCTCTTGCATTACCTTGGATCAAACAGTGCTACAATATATAATAAGCACATGCCAAAGAGTTTTCTGCCACTGTTGCTGCCCCTTTCATTTATTCTGAAAAGAAGATGATTTTTTTTTTTAAAGGTCTTCATCTGTTAAAACCTGGCACGTAAAGAGTCAATATCACCGTGAAGAACAGAAGCTGCTCAGGGCCAGCGCGGGGGGAATCCAAGATAACGACAGCAAGGGGCCTACTGTAATCTTTTTAACAAGTTTGTGAACAGCCAGTTATCGAGCACCCCTGAATTGGCCCTGTGCAATTTCTGTGCTGGAAGCCAGTAACTTTCCAACTTCAAACTATTTAAGCTGTTATGGGTAATCCTTTTTTTTCAAGCCGGCTTCACACAGAAATAAATCTTCACAGAAACGGCACAAACCTTTAGAATAATTACTTTTCAGTTACAAGTCATTTCGGGATTAAAAAAAAAATCAGGGAAAAAAGATATATGCCATGATATGGCTTTATGTAGCTTAATGGTTATTTAAAGGGGTTGGTAAGTTTTAAAATGATCTTGGTCTGTTGATTAAAGCTGCTGTTTGCATGCCCCTTTAGGAGGGTGTTGTCCTGGTGAGGTGTAATCGTGCCAGGTTTGTGAATGAACAGTTGCCACAAGAATGTCCTTGCAGAGCCAATCGTGTCTCCCACTAAAAATATTCTACTTTACGTAGAACCAGGCAAAGATGGTGTTATAATCATTTGCACTACGGTAAACTGGAGCTTCTGCAGTGCAAGTGTTAGCTGGTGACTTAGAAGTCGCCTTTGAAACACTGTTTTGAGAGCTGGCTGTTCATGAAGCCTCTTCCAAATCGCCCCAATGTCCCTTTAGTTGTTCGAGCCAGTAGAATGAAAATAGTAAGGTAATGTTCCTTCATTCCTTCTAAGTTACTTGATCCCCAAAAAAAAACACAGGTCCCACTCCCCTTCACACTGTCTCAACCAGAATAATGGAAGTGAAAGTGAGCTTTTCACAGATGTCGCTGTACTGGAAACTGCCTGGACTGATGGGGTCAGGCTGTAGGTGGGTGGCAATTAAGCCCACCCACGTGCAAAATGGTTGCTGTGATAGAAGAACCATCTTATTTTCCATTTTTTTTTATTATATGGCTTGAAGATATTAAAATTGCAAAATGACAGAACCAACCACCAATAGCGCCAATGGGAGGAGCTTAGCTCCATTATGACCAGAGGTTCCAGGTGTCTGAGTTGCTTACACATTCTGAGAACCAGGAAAGTAACATTTCAATGTTGGAAGGTGGAAGACGGCTAACGGCAGAGTGAATAAAGGTGATAGGTGACAGCGAAATGAATACAGGACCCCGGGGAAAGGGGGGAATTGTACCCTCTTAATGCCTCGGGGAGCAGCTCCAAGTTAACTCCATTCCAAGCCATAAATTCAAATTGTGAGGTCACGCATGCGGCTTTCATTACAGAACAGGTGGAGGCTTACGGTGATGGTTACTTGTAAATCTTATTTTTCTGCCTCTAGCCTTTAATGTACAAAGGAGAGCAGAGACTGTTTTTTATGAGGTGGGAGGTTAAGGAATGCTCTTGTTGAAACCTGACACGCATACTGTACATGTCAGTTTTGGCTGGCGTTATGGCCGCTAATCCCCCCTCCCTCATTTACACTGCAATGTGTAGGGGATAAAGTGTGCTGGGCATGAACTCCAGGATACTGGCACAAATGGCTGCTCTCCAGAGGTGGGCTTCATGCCAACTGGACTTCAAAGCCTTTGCAGTATAATCTGCTGCACAAAGTCACTCTGTTATTGCATGTGGGATTACTAAACGTTGGCACTGCAGATGTCAGTGAGAGAGCACTTGCTGCATTTTTGACCTGGCCTGTTATGCCTTAAAGCTGGATGGATGAGCTCTTCTGATAGCCTGGTAGGTTAAAGCATTCAGCTGTACAGACCTGAAGGTCCCAGATTGAGCTGCGTTAGCTCATCTTACCCGGGACAGCATTAGGGGTGTTACAATTGGCCTCAGTGCCCCTGATTTACGGGATAGAAAAATTGGCGAGGGTTCCCACTCCTGATTACTATCCAGTGACCACCCCCTGCAAGTGTGTTTACGTGACTGTGGCTGATGACAGAATACAGCTCAGCTGCGATGTTCACTAGAGTCGGATATCCTGGTGACTTTCACTGTCTTAGCTCACACGTGAAACAGACATTTGGGAAAGATAACAGATATCTGCTATCTCCACTGGAGCTGTCCGACTGTAAGAGACCACGTCACTGGGAGAGGGGAGGAGAAAAGGGGAGGAAATTGGGGGAGACAAATGCTGCATGGGGCCTTTGTTACAAAACAGCAAGTTAGAGATATGTGTGAATAGGACTGTACTTTGAGGGTCAGATTGTGAGGCTCAGGGACTGCACGTGGCGTTTTGGCTGTACTTTGGACACCCTCTCTCTGAATCTAACTACACACCTTGAAGTCATGGGAATGTCACAAGAGGACGCAGGCTTACAAAATGTCAGCCATCTCCAAGCTATCCAGAAATTGCTTTTGGCAAGTTTTCTGTGATTCTCAACATGCCACTGACTCTGCTTTACAATATTCAGCAGAGATGTCTCTCTGGGTCTCAAATAAATGATCCTCGAGTTCTGATGAGTTGTTGTTGAGAAGCTCAAGTGGTAGGGCACTTGACTCTCAGTAGAAAGGTTGCACAAGGTCACTTACTGAAACTCCCTTGCTTTCAGCCAGGCAGTTAGATCGAGCATGACTTTAGGAGGGAGACTTTCTCTGGAAGAATGACAAGGTGGGGGCGGTAGGAGCAGGGAGTTGTTGGAAATGACACTGGGAAAACCGGATTTGCTCGCTCAGATTGCAAATCCTGAGAGTTGATCATAGTATATTATTAATACACCTTTCTCCCTCATTCATAGCTTGTCACCATCTTGCTCCAGCCGTTTGAGCAGCAATACTGATGGTAACCAAATGTAATATTTCCAAGTTTGCTGACAACACAAAATTAGGTGGGATTGTGAGTTGTGAGGAGAATGCAAAGAGGCTTCAAGGCGATTTAGACAAGTTGAGTGAGTGGGCAAATAGATGGCAGATGCAGTACAACGTGGATAAATGTGAAGTTACCACTTCGGTAGGAAAAACAGAAAGGCAGAGTATTATTTAAATGGTGATAGATTGGGAAATGTTGATGTACAAAGGGACCTGGGTGTCCTTGTACACCAGTCACTGAAAGCAAACATGCAAGTGCAGCAAGCAGTTAGGAAGGCAAATGGTATGTTGACCTTCATTGCAAGAGGATTTGAGTACAGGAGCAAGGATGTCTTATTACAGTTGTACAGGGCCTTGGTGAGACCACTCCTGGAGTACTGTGTGCAGTTTTGGTCTCCTTACCTAAGAAAGAATATACTTGCCATAGAGGAAGTGCAGCAAAGGTTCACCGGACTGATTCCTGGGATGGCAGGACTGTCATATAAGGAGAGATTGGGTTGACTAGGCCTGTATTCAGTAAAGTTTAGAAGAATGAGAGGGGATCTAATTGAAACGTATAAAGTTCTGACAGGACTAGATGCAGGGAGGATGTTTCCCCTGGCTGGGGGGGGGGGGGGGGGGGTCTAGAACCAGGGGTCACAGTCTCAGAATATGGGGTAGGACATTTTAGGGCTGAGATGAGGAGAAATTTCTTCACTCAGAGGATGGTGAACCTGTGGAATTCTCTACCACAGAAGGCTGTGGAGGCCAAGTCACTGAATATATTTAAGAAGGAGATAGATAGATTTCTAGACACAAAAGGCATCAAGGGATACGGGGAGAGAGCGGGAATATGGTATTGAGATAGAGGATCAGCCATGATCATATTGAATGGCGGAGCAGGCTCGAAGGGCCGAATGGCCTATGCCTGCTCCTATTTTTCTATGTTTCTATGTAACAGATCCACAGGCCATTTCAAAGTCTGTTGTTGCCACCATTCCTATCACTCTTACTGCATGATGTAATACCTAGATGGTGGGAGAAAGTAGATCTAAGAGAGTCCTAAAGTGATTGTTAAAAGGCACATCCAGTTTCAAGTGCAGAATATTATAATGGTTTTTCAGTTACCTGTGGTTTGGATCTGGATAAACCTCTTCACATTGAATGATGTTATCCACTGATTGCATTTTATACAGTTTCTCTCATGTAATATATTTAGTTGTCACAAAAAACCTGTTTTAATGGATGAGACCAATTTAAATAGAACTTCCAAGTGTTATAAAACACAGGTTGAAATTGTGTGTGATATTAGTATTGAGCACATTAACATGGGTATATGGAATTCCTATGTCTGCCATTTTGACAAAATGATAAATGCCTTTGATAAAATAATGAACTAAGGGGGGAATTTTTTGGGGGGTCAGCGGACACGTTTGGTGGCGGGTCAGGTGGGAAAAACATTTTTTTGACAGTGGGTAGGGAACCTGCTGTCAATCCGCCGCCATGCAAGTCTCCCAGATGTCAGGTCTGTCATCGCTGAAAAGACCCGACACCAAGTGGCAGGGGAGACAATTTAGGTGATTAAGAGCTTGTTAACAGCCACTTTAAAAACTATTCTGAGCTCATCTTTAAATTTTACGAGGTCACCCATGGGTTCCACGCTGCTCGGGGATCATGTCAGGTAAGCTGGTCAGGAGTTGTTACCATGAAATCATCTCTTTACTTGAAAGCTGCAAATGTGCTATAAAAGCTCCCATCTCATAGCTGTTCACTTTCAAGGTCAGAAGCTGTTGCTTATTGCATTTGGAAGACAGATTGAGCTTTATGCAGGTTGCAAATGTTTGGAGTAATCTGTATCCAGTGTCACCTCAATGGAACAACCTCTCTCACCATTGATAGATCACTTCTGTCGTCTCAAGTTCACCTGTCCTCTATTACATCAGCATCGGTGCCCTTGAAACTATCTCCTCCGAATCACACCACGATCAGCCCCAACATCAGCAGCACCAACAACAACAACAACAACCTTCTCCGCAATCAACTGATGTGGCACAGGACACAGGGCATCAGCACCTGACCACTTTGCTGCCCAGGAGGCCAGCGATGGCCACACCATGGCCAGATTTACTTCACTTGATGCTGCACTCCCTGGCTGCCACATAATGCGCCAGGTTGACACCACCCCACACCAACACCATAAAGCATTCCTACAATGCCCAAGCCATTCCTTTCACACTCATCGCCATTGCAGGGGGTGCCGTTATGTCTCACCATTCACTACAACTCACTAAGCCACTTCCAAAGGTGCACACAAATCTGTCCATGAACGCAAAGTTCATATGAACATTGGATAAAACACACAAGTGCTTATCCTTCTGTGTTGTTACTTGGTATGATTGGACTAGGATGTGGGTGAGAGTGAGTGGTGGCTAGTGAGATGGGGAAGTCATAATGTAGATAGGGAGGGATGGGTGGAGGTGTAAGGTAAGTTGATGTAAGGAGTAGGGTAGGGAAGGCAGAGTGATGGGGATGTGATGAGAGGCACAGCAGGATGAGGTTGGGTGTGGCTTTGTACTAATGTTTCGTGATCTACTGAGATTATTGAAAGGTTTGTACCCCTCATGACATCCCTCCTGTGCAATGTGCAACCAGGCTGCGTTGGTCTCCTGGGGAGATGTCTTCCACCCATGGAAAGGGAAGAGGACTTCCCAGCGTGCTGTGACTCCCTCATGAAGGGAGTCATGGGAAAGCCTGGGTACAGCCATGCACCTTTGTGCAGTGCTTGTCAGTATTTGCAGCACCTCAATGCTGTAGAACACTGACAGCACAACTATCAAAATCAATTTGCGCATGGTCCCTTTAAGGAAACCGGCTGGTGATGCGTCATCAAGTGGTGTCATCAGACCCGCTTCCTTCAATTGGCCGGCAAACACGCTGGGCGGGCTTAACAAGTCCAATCAATGTAAAATCACTTTGGACAGTGGGCTAGAGCCAGCAACCCCGGCCTCACCGGACCCGCCGAGGTAGGGGAAAACACGGCC
Organism: Somniosus microcephalus; assembly: GCF_052327205.1. NCBI lineage: Eukaryota > Metazoa > Chordata > Chondrichthyes > Squaliformes > Somniosidae > Somniosus > Somniosus microcephalus. The sequence goes on along the minus strand of NC_141006.1, from coordinate 40,367,791 downwards.
TAAGTGTTTGTCACTAATATCAACGTGGTTGCAATCAACTGCGTGTGGGATTTTACTGAAATCTATGGCACTTTCTTTGCCGATATATCCACCGCAGTGATGTTAGAAAGCAGTGTGATACCTTTCTACAAGCATCAGCCGTCCAGACCTGAGACACTAGAGCATTCTCCTGAAGGCACCGATACACCCTGGAACTTTTACACAACTGTTGAGGTTAAAGTTCCACATGAAGCATATATTACTCATAATGGGGTGAGTCAAAAGGTGTAATCTAATCCTGGGTGTTTGCAAATGGCTCCAAGGCTTTATCTTCGGGTTTATAATGTGATCTGGACTGCTTTTTAGTTAGGTGGGAGCTTTGTAACTCGCTTGCAGGTATCCATTATTACAATACGACTTGAGAAATGTTAAGATTTTCAACAAGAGTTTGGTATTGCATTGAGAAATGACGAACCACAAATCACACCGAGTATTACTGTTTGGCAGAATGTCAAGTGATAAAATCCAGCAATATAAATGCTGTACCTGTTCCACTGACTCCACGGGATGTTTGTGCAGTATGTACTGCATGAGTGATAGGTATTGTTTGTGTGATATGTGCAGCGTGCTCTGCTTTAGATTAGATGTGGGAGCGGTATGTACTGTAATGAATGGCTTGTTGGGACTTGGTAGGTAGTACATCATTCGAGTCTTTTGAATTAATCTTGCTGTTGCCCTTGTCTATATATGGAATTACGATCAGGCCACATGCTCTCCCAATGGCTCAGTTACTAATGATAGTGTGTCGCTAATCCATACAGACCAGAAGGTCACAGACGTGACTCCTGATTTGTGTTGATTTAACTGGTCTAGCAGGGTGGCAGTGAGAGGGTGCTGCAATTAGCCACTGAGTTAAAGAGCCAGGCCTTCCCCCACCTCCTGATCACTATCCAGTGATCTGTGCTGGAAAGTGTACGTGTTGAATGTCAAATTAGGCCTTTGGACTCAGCTATGACACCCCTACAGTGGAATGTCTGATCAACACAGAGAGCAGGAATATTCCCCACTTTTGCTGCTGTCCTTTCCCAGTAGTATTGCTGTTGGGCGGCGGTGGGAAATTGAGGTGGGAATCCTTGGCACCGGAGCCTTGACTATTACTGTGGCTTCAGCAATCAGCTGCCAGCACTGTAAGTTTCCACCTACAGATGCGTATTCTAGTAAGGCAGCAATGAAAGAATTATGTGTCACATTTTCCACCATTGCAAGCCTAGCAATACTGTACTAGATGCTAATCGCTCCAGTATTCAACAACTGTCCAGTGTTGCTAGGAGAAGTTCAATGGTGGCCAGCATTGATTGAGGCATAATGGAATGGCAATAATGCATTCATTGCACCAAAAAAATGTCTTTCTATAAGACTGCCTGACTTGTAGGTTATTACAAGCATTGAACATTATTCCCCACCACCAATAACACCACCACCAACTGTCCCCCCCACCAACCTCCATGGCAAGCTCCCCAGTGCAGGCAGGAATCCCATCTGGAGCCCACAGAAATGATTTAAATGAGGTTGATCCTGGGTAATTCGCCAGGGCCAGTGATGGGTGGGCAGAAAGCCTGACCAGCCAACATAAAGCTGTTGATCCTGACAAAAAAGATAACCTGGGCTGCACGTGAAGAATGACAATTTGGGAGAGGTACTGGAGGATGACCAGCACCCATGGGACCATACCCCACCAAGGAGTCAATTACTTCCAGAAAGCAAGCAGGAAAAAAGGTAAAATCCTGTCATCAAGAGTGATATTTTTAGTGAATACCTAACTGTGAAAGGGAGGACTGTTAGTGCCAGAAATGAAATAGTTGTCAAATTTTGACACCAAGTCTAAATATTGAGCATCGCCACGTTAGGTGAAGCACAGATCAGAGTAAAGGTCTTCCACTTTGGCAGTACTGGCTCATCTTGGGGTAGAGTTCCACAAATGGCGGTACTCATTGAGGTACGTTTGCCCTCTCAGGTGGACATAAAAGATCCCATTGCACTATTTGAAGATGAGAAGCAGAGTTCACCCGGTGTCCTGGCCAACATCTCAGCCAAAATCACTAAAACAGACTATCTGGTCATTTATCTCATTGCTGTTTGTGGGACCTTGCTGTGCACAGGTTGACTGCTGAGTTTGCCTACATTACAACAGTGACTACACTTCAAAGGTACTTGGCTGTGAAGCACTTTGGGACATCCTGTGGCTGTGAAAGGTGCTACAGAAATGCAAGTTTTTTTCTTTCTTTCTCAGTGCTACATGGAACCCTCATGAAAAAGTTGGCAGGAATGGGTATACAAGACTGTGGGCCAGATTTTCAGTGTGCCATGAGGCAGGCTTTTAGGCAGGCGGGGGGCAAAAATCCTGAATTCGGGGGTCCTGACACCATCCCGCCCAAAACCCGCCTCCACGTAAGTTTCAAGGGAGGCGGGTACCCGCCCCGCACTGGGACCCGCCGACCCGAGGCGGGAAGGGATTAGTGCCAATTAACTGCCTGTTAACTAGTAGTTAACAGGCAGTTTTTAGCCTAATCCCTATTTTGAGGGGTGTCGTGTGGGATTCCCGACGGCTCCAAACCACGCCAGGTTGAAGGACTTGGAGGGGTCGCGATGTCGGTGTTCAGGTGAGTGATGGGTGTATGAGTGCAAAGGTAAGTGTGTTTGGTGTGTCTAAAGTGTGTAAAGAAGTTTAAATTACCTGTACTTACCTCTGCAGCCTTTCTTCCTCTAGGCGTCGGGAGTCCATCACTCAGCCGGCACTGAAAGCTGAATGGCTGCGATCTGTCGACTTTCAGTGCCGGTGAGAGTTCTAACCGAGTCTGTGTAGAAGGACTCAGGTTAGAAGTCAGACTCAGTGTTTGACGGCTTCAAACAGCTGTGAAACACTGATAGTTCATCTGTCAAAAACTCTTGACAGATGAAATTTCAGTCTGTGATGTCACCTGTTGCCGGGTGGCCCTTAATTGGCCTGCTGAGCCTGCTGGGTGGGCTCAACAAGGTCAATCAAGGGAAAATCACATCAATTGGCCGGACGTCGATGGAGGCGGGACTAAAACCTGAAAGTTGTAGTCCCGCCTCCTTCCCGACTGCTGAATGAAAATCCAGCCCTGTATCTGGGATGTGTACTCCAGCTCCAATATTCTGGGAGATGGGTAGCTTACTGAACCTCGAAACTTGAGGAACTTACTGAAACTCGAGGAACAGCACCTCATCTTCCGATTAGGCACTTGACAGCCTTCCAGACTCACTATCGAGTTCAACAACTTTAGATCATAACCTCGGCCCCTTTTATATTTTTATATTTTTTATCCACACTTTTGGTTTGTGACTTCTTTTGTTTCTCTCTCCCACATGGCAGCTGTCTCTCACTCTGCCAGCGCATTTCACACTTCATTTAGAGCCATTGTCTGTTCCTTTACCTGTCCTATTACCATCTCGTCTCCCCTTGAATGTCTCTTAATGTCTCTTCTTTCATCCCCTCCCCATTTCCCACCCCCAAACTGCCTTTTGTTTCATTTCCTGCCTTTTCTCTCAGTTCTGTAGAAGGGTTTCGACCCGAAACGTTGACTCTATTTCTCTCTCCACGGATGTTGCCTGGCCTGCTGAGTTTGTCCAGCATTTTCTGTTGTTATTTCAGATTTCCAGCATCCGCAGTATTTTGCTATCGCATCAGCTTACTGAACCTACCCATCTCCAAAGGTGCCTGAGGCAAGACTGTCAACCATTAATATTCAATGAATTCATCAATTATATGACTTTTAGTTTGGAGGCTCTTAAATATGGTAATGGATTCCACATGGCAAGACACCAAACTGACAAAAAAAGTACTCATTGGACAAGAATAATATTTGCGTCCCAGGTTCTGTAGTAAGTGTGGAATCTGCTGAAAATGTTCATTATATGTGGGTGTATTTTAGTTTAAAAAGTGTTTTGGAAATTGTTTTTGTTTGGGAAGGGACAAGAATTTGGCCCAATCTTTGTAACGATGATGAGATGGCACAATAATCTATCTCGCTGCAGCTTTTACAAACAAATTAGATTTGCTAGGCATATTTTTATTTTAAAATGTAGCATTCGGCTGCATGGTATCCCTGGCAAACAAAATGGTTACTTCAGTTAGTAGCATCAGTCGACCATTGCAATCAAAACGGGTGTTCCTGAGGAGATTGTGCTACCAGCTGTGGTATGATGTAGTATAAATTCACTGAATGAAAAAGGGCTTTGAAAAAAAAAGCCGTTGGTTAATAGCTAGGTATGGTTAAATTTGAAATATTACATGGAATTTCTGCAAACTATCTTATTCCTAATAAGTTTTAGGAATTCCGATTTTGCATTGCTGTTGTCTAGCTTGTGTGGACCTGGTTTGCCACAGAAAAGTTTAAAGTAGAATGTATCCATGGTGTCCAAATTACAGTTTATCAAGCCCAGAAATGGAGATACAGCAGCTTCCAGGGAGTCTGATTAGGTTGGTTCTCTCAGGATCTGTCTGGCAGTAAGCCCTGCACTGTCAAACCACTGCAACTATCGGGTTGCAGACATAATTTGAAGTTGGTTGTCAGTTAGAGGATCAAAGATCAGGCACTTACTTTGGAGGCTGTGTTTGTCTTCAGTATGTAATTTCGAGACACTAAAACAAGGGGGTTTCTCGGGAGTAGCCTTGAGGCTGAAGGTTTGATGATTTGTTGCCGTCTGTTTTTATTCCTCAATGCTGTTCCCTCTTAAACGTTTGAATAGTGTAACATGTAAGGGCTACATTTCCTGGCTCCGATGTACAGGGGATAATTTTCGACTATGCTGCCTAGGTGGTAACCTGGCGGAGCAGAGAGCGAACCCTTTAAAGAACCTGCCCAATTTTCATTCCATTGATATCAATGAAAATTAGGCGGGTTCTACAACAGTTTAATGGGTATATTGCAATGGCGGACCAGAAGATTCCAGGTTAAATTCCTGGTCTCCGCTGATCCTGGGTAGCAGCTGAGGCGGTACAATTCACTCCAGTATGGGGAAAACCTCAGCCAGGATTCAAGCTCCCGGTTACTATCCATGAACCCTGATGGAAAGGACGTGCATGTGAGAGTCAAATAAGAACAGGATCGAGATTGGCTGTAATGCCTCCATGGGCAAATAGTGTGTTGACGCCCTATATCTATGCCTGCACGTGAGGGGTCATTTTCCAAGTCCTTGTCAAGGAGCCCATCCTGCCGGAATTGCATGCCAGAAATTCAGGTATGCTGTGCATGATTTTCCAGCCATTATTTGAATGGTCGGAAAATCGTGCACTTGAATTTTTGATTTGCGCTCTCAGTGGTTCAGTCATTACTGAGAGCAAGAAGCTGGGAAATTACCAACCTGAAGAACGGTCACACGGGTAAGTACTGAAAGGTTGTGGAAATGTATTCTAGAACATTGGCATCTTCAGGAGATGTGGGGAGAAATTTGAGGGGAAAGTGTCTTGAGAGTCTCTGTCATGTGCCTAAACCAAGGAGGATGTGATGAGTGAAGTGATGAGATTGTTGTGTCTGTTGATTCCAAATTTATTTTTCAAATTGTAATCTGACATGAAAATAGCAAATTCAGTCTCTGAGAGTTTGGGATGTGGCCTGAGTCGCTGCAACTCAATCTCGCTGCGGTGTCTGAAAAGCCATTGCAGCAGCTGAGGTCTTTGGAATTCTCTGCCCCAGAGGGCTGTGAATGCTGAGTTTTTGAGTATATTCAAGGCTGAGATCGATAGATTTTTGGACTCTAGGGGAATCAAGGGATTTGGAGCTCGGGCAGGCAAATGTGGAGTTGAGGTCGATGATCAGCCATGATCTTACTGAATGGCGGGGCAGGCTCGAGGGGCCGTATGGACTACTCCTGCTCTTATTTCTTATGTTTCTTATGTTCTTATGTTTCTGAGCTTCCTCTTCTAGGACAGTGGAAACAGCAGGTATATGTACTCACAAAGTGACCACTCGGTCTGAAGTGGTGATTCGGATTTGTCGTGCTACAGGTCCTTGCAGGGGTAGGAGGTTTTGTTTCTACAGCTTGTCCTATGGGCAGTTGTTTGAGACGACTTTTCTGGAGGTGGTCAGTTTGCTGCTCATATGTCGGTTTCCAGTTTGTGTATCAGGAGGTCAGGGTGGGAGAAAAGCTTCATTCACAGGCTGACATAAAAGATCCCATGACACTATCCGAAGATGAGCAGGGGAGTCCTCTCCGGTGTCCAGGCCAATATTGATCCCTCAACCGAGATCACTAAAACAGATTATCTGATCATTATCTTGATTGGGACTTGCCGTGTGCAAATTGGCTGCTGCGCTTTCCAACATTACAACAGTGACTAGACTTCATTGGCTGTAAAGCGCTTTGGGACATCCTGAGGCCATGAAAGGCGCTATAGAAATGTAAGTTCTTTACAAGAGGTATTTCTGGCTTGCATGGCAAAATGATCTAATACAAACAAGTGAACTCACTCTGAGTTTCCAGGATGGACCAGCAGGAGACTGTCCATAGCAATCGTTTTCATTTCAACGCTGTTAAGGAGTGAAATGTTCAAACAGTTCTACAGTTACAGCATATATCAAAGCTTTGCACAAAAATTACAAAACACATGGGCCTAGAAATTCAGTGTAGCCACTTTTGGGGCGGTAAAGTCGGGCGGCCGCTGAAGTTTGCGCCCGGCGCAAAGTCGAGGCCACTTCGCCGATATTCAGTAGCATCGCCCTAAGAGGTTGCTGCTGCGCTAAAACTGGCGATGCACGACTATCTTTAGGCGCTAAGCCGGCGGTGCTGAGTGATACCGCCAAGGCCGGGCGCAGCGCAGGTGCGGTGATTTTTTGATTGACGGCAGACACGCTGGCCCCGGCCAGCTCTTAAAGGGGGAAGGGTCGATTTGTTTGCCTGCAACGCCCTGGACACTGCAGCCCTCCACCTAGGCCTGAGCACTGCTGCTGCAACTCTTTACCGCCCAGGACGATGCAGAAGGCCCGGGAGAGAGCGCAGCGCTTCAGCGAAGGTGACCTGAGGCTGCTGGTTAGCTCAGTGGAGCGAAGACGCCATGTTTTGTTTCCTGACAGTGGCAAGAAGCCGCTGGCCAGCGTCTACCGCAAAGCCTGGAGGGATGTCTCCAACAGGGTGACATCCAACAGCGTGGTTGCCAGGAATCCTGTACAATGCAGGAAGAAGTTCAACGACCTCACTCAGATTGTCAGGGTGAGTACCCTTTCCAGTGTCCTCCTCATCCTTGCATGTGCACCTCACATTATGGACAAAGGGACCTGAAAGCCCTAATGGCCAGCCCTCATCCAGCAGCTATGGGACTGGCATGAACATCAATTGCACATTCTGCACTTTACACACTGTCCAAGCTATTCGACCATGGGAGGCAGTGCAGACAAGATCAGGGCTACACACCATACTTAGAGGCCATCCTTTCTCTTGCAGGCCAAGCTGGCTAACAACAAGCGTAGCCAGATTGCGACCGGGGGAGGCCGACCTCGGCTCCAAGAGCTCACCGGCCTCGACCAGCGCGTGGAGCGCATTATGGGAGTCCGGGTGATTGGCCCCGTTGCCACTGGAGATGCCGACCCTGTTCTGGGCACCAATGGTAAGGACATCACCTTTTGGACCTCTCTCATTCCACTTGCGCATCAGATCAACATCCTTTGCCACTGTCCGACCAATGCGGTGAATGGCACCACTCATGCCTCCCTCTCTGATGCCCTGTCCTCACTCTAAAGCTACTCTTGTGCCTTCCTGCTTTCAGATGGTGACTCGCCAGGTGAGGAGGAGGTCCCTCAAGCTGCCAGTGTCAGCCCCTCGGAAGAGGAGGAGGAGGAAGAGGAAGCCGGCCCATCAGTGGCACCCTCAGCCGCGCCAGCCCATGGCGATGTAGGGGACACGGCTTCCCTGGAGGGGAGCTTGGGGGAAGGGTCGGAGGAGAGTCAAGTTCTGGGGCCCAGCGGCCTGCAGCAACGCGGGAGGGGTGGGGAAGCTCGGCGGCCTTCTCCCCAGAGGGTGAGTGCGGCCTCCAGTCCTGCGACGGTCAGCGCAGAGGAGGTGCGCCTCCTAGAGGAGATGGCCGTCGACTCTGAGCGCAGGCACACTGAGCTCATGGTGGTAGTGGCACAGATGCCTGACTCCATAGAGTCATTGGCTAAGAGTGTCCAGGAATTCGTGGCAGCACAGGCCAGGAGTCTGCAGGAATTCGGGGCAGCACAGGCCAGGAGTCTGCAGGAATTCGGGGCAGCACAGGCAGCTAGTATCCAAATGCTCAGTCGTGCCGTCCAGCCACTGGCTGGTCTCATGCGGTCACAGACCAGGGCAACACGGGCACTAACTGCTGCCACACTCGCTGCATCAGGCAGGCATCGCCAGGGCACCCGCCGCGCTGCAGCAGCACAGCGGTCTGTCCTTCAGATTGCTGCGCATGCTGCAGTGCTGGCCCGGGCGAGTGCCACTGTATCAGGCGACCAGCGAGCGCCTGCGATCAGCCAGCTTGCCCCCATTCCTGCAGCCGCCACTGCCACTCCACCAGTGCAGCTGCCACGAGCTGCTGGACAGACTGATGCCGCCCAGCCACAGCTGCAGCAGTCACCAGCCGGCCCCTTGAGGGCCAGAGCTCGTGCAGGCCGACCCCCAAGGGCATCTGCCGTCACGCCATGTGCCCCTCAGGAGCCTTCCCCCAGCCTTGCTGCAGCCACTGGGCTCACATTGAGGAGGAGCAGCAGGGCGGCCAGGGGCCACACAACGATGCGGAAGGCATCGCCCTCGCGGGGCAAAAAGTAGAATGTGTGGGCAGTTGTGTTTGTTTGTTATGAAGGCCGAGGATGTTGTGTTTGGTATTTATGAAGGCCGAAAATGTTATGTTTGTTTTTTATGAAGGCCGGGGATCACGGTCATTTTTGTTTCACTGTTTTGATCATCCTCTCCAGGTTGTGGGAGCCAGTTATGTGTCTGACTGTTTTTTGGGGGGTTTTTCTGTTGTTGTTTGTCATGCGGGAAGGGCACAGAGTTTGTGAAATAAACAATTTTCTTTATTCAGATTGTCCATGTTTGAACTTTGAAGTCTTTGTTGCCTTGACCGGCTGAGGGCTTGCGGAGCGGCTCCATTCATCTTCTTTCATTGGCACAAGCCATTCCCTGAGAGGGGGCCTAGAACCTACGTTCAATAAGCCGCCGACGGGCGGCCCTTGGACCTTGTGCCTCCCTCCTGTGCTGGTCCTCCTCCTCCTGCTCCTCCTCCTGAGGTGGTGCTCCAATCTGTGGTGGCAGTGCCGGAGTCCTGCGGATAGCCAGGTTGTGCAGCATGCAGCAAACGACCACGAAATGGGAGACTCGCTCCGGAGAATACTGCAGGGCTCCGCCGGAATGATCCAGGCAGCGGAACCGTTGCTTCAGGACGCCGATTGTTTGTTCGATGATGTTCCTGGTCACTTGATGGCTCTCGTTGTATGCCTCTTTAGCAGGGGTCCTGGGCGCGCGGAGCGGGGTCATGAGCCAGGTACACAACGGATAGCCTTTGTCCCCGATAAGCCATCCTCGTGGCTGAGGCTGTGCCTGGAACATGTCAGCCACAGTAGTCTGTCGCAGGATGAAGGCATCGTGGCTGCTGCCTGGAAAGCGGGCATTGACAGCTAGGATGAGCTGCCTGTGGTCACACACTAGCTGCACGTTCAGCGAATGGTAGCCCTTCCGGTTGCGGTAATCCTCGGCATTCTCCACAGGTGCCCACAAAGCCACATGCGTGCAGTCAATGGTGCCCTGCACCATGGGGAAGCCTGCTATTCTTCCAAATCCCATTGCACGCTGTTGCTGCTTGTCCAGGGTCATGGGGAAGGAGATGAACTGACGTCTCCTTCTGAAAAGGGCATTGGTCACCTGGCGGATGCAGCAATGCACGGCGAACTGGGAGATGTTGGCAATGTCCCCTGCAGCGGATTGGGAGGAGCCGGTGGCATAGAAGTTGAGAGCCACCGTCACCTTCACTGCCACCGACAGAGACATCCTGCACCTCAGCTGTGGCTGCAGATCTCTCTGAAGCAGCTGGCAGATCTCTGTGACCACCTCCCTTCGGAATCGCAGCCTCCTAACACACTGCTCGTCAGACATGTTGAGATAGGAGAACTGCTGGCGGTATACCCTGGGTGGGTAAGGCCTCCTTTCCCGATGCCTGTTGCCCCCTCTCCGTCTAGCCAGGGCTGCCACTCTCACGGCGTCTGTGAGCCCTTTGGATGTAATTGTGAAAGCCAGCGTTGACACCCATTGCAGCCCCCATAATATGCTGGCAAACAATGAGATATCAATGAAGGCAAAGACAATTGCAAAGCTGTGGCCTGAAGCCAGAAGTACCTGTCCTAGTGTTGGGCCAAAGCAGTAAGCTCTCTACCTTGGTCTCTCTCCAAAGATCCGTTTCACAAGAATGAGTGCTGCAAAATGGCAGCCTTTTATAGTGCAGGGGAAGTTCCCTTTAATTTGCGCTCCCCGCGGCCCGCATCGGCTGAGCACCGTTCCGCTCAACAGTCGCTAGGGCCGCCCGGCGCACAATGGGCCGGCGCGACTGAAGATCCGGTTGGGGGCGCACAAAGGGCGTTGCACGAGGAAATGACGTCATGATCTGCGCGCGCAGCTGAGCGCGCGCAAAGACTTTGCGCCGGCGCTAAATGTCTACTGAAGTTGGGGCGAGGCGCAGATCGCGCTGCGCCCGGGCGCTAAGCGCCTAGCACTCGACATCTACTCCTCCTAAGGCGCTAACGGCTGGCGCAACCAACTGAATTTCTAGCCCATGAACTTCAGAATTTTTACAAATAGGAAGCAGCCCTCCAGTCCAATAAGCACCTCCTTTTTTGATAATCCTCACCTACCTCCTTCTGACTGCATCATTTCCCTCAATGCTTTCTCTGTCCAGGAACACATCAAACTGTACGCTTCAGTGACCTCTCTAGTAACTAATTAGTCAGTCTATTACCCTTTGGGTGTGACAATGTTCCACCTGGTTTCTCCTCTTAGGTGGACTGGGAAGCACTTTGAGAAGGATGAAGGACTAAGAGTCACAGGTGAGAAGAGGGAAGGACGGCAATTGACCCATAGTCAATTGACAAGCTGCGGTTTAGGCTTTTCTACATTTTGGGGCCTCTCTAATGGAAGGCCCTTGTTCTTCCCTTTCAGTCATTGCAGCTCTCTGCAGCTGTGACGCTATCAAGCTGAAAAAGCAATGTAAGGTCAGAACTTTCCTTGTCTTTTATGGATTATACGGTAGACCGAAGTGCGCTTTTATTGTGTTTTTAATGAGGGCCATAAAAACTCGCTGCCAGTTTGTGGGACGTGGAACAGCTGCAGTATCTGGCTTGCAATGCTGAGATGTGCTGAAGTGTTGGATAAATACAATTAAACAGTGGAGTCTAAATTTCAAAGGGCTGCAATATCAGGAGCTTTGGAAATAAAACTGTTTTATAATTTGTGATTAATCACAAAGTTATTGCGAAATTTGAGCATTTATGACACCGTCAGGAATAACAGCCAAGAAGTTTAAAAGAGGGAGCCTTTCTGATATCATCATCCCCACCAGGCAGGAATGGCTGTCATATCATTAGCTCAGCAACCACAGACAAACTGCTACAGACTGGCACCAGGCCAGCCTGTCACTATGTAATTTAAGGAAATATTACCTGAGTATTTTGGTTAAAATCAGTCTGGGCTTCGCAAGTATTTTGTCAGACTACTGCAGCCTATAAGCACAGAAATTAATTTACACAATTAAAAAATTATTTTAGGGCAGCCTGTTGCTGGGTTATGCACTGTGAGGTCCCAGGTTCGATACAGGAATTATGATCCCTGCAGGATAACCCCTGGGATACTGCAATTTACCTCCTTGCTCCTTGGGCTGCAGGATAAGGAGAGAGAGAAACAGGCTATATTTACCAGCTTGCACAAGGGAGAAGGATCGCCCCCATTGGGGGTGATTTTAACCCTAGTCGCTCAGCAGAAACCTGACGGGCGGGCAGTTAAAATCGCCCTGGCTCTTACCTGTCCGAAAGCCGCCATGATCGCAACATCTCCAATTTTAACCTGCTTCTCCTGAGCAGGCAGCAAGGACACACAAGCCCGGAGCCAACAGGGTTCCTCTCTACATATGCATGATGACATTATTGAGACCCGACTGTAATTTTAACTCGGGCCTGAGCGGGGAATCCACCTGGAGTTAAAATCGGGGCCAATTAATGTCACAGAAGTTGAAGCTGTGATCATTTGGCTGAAAGCAGACAAAACCCTGCTTTTAATGACAAGCCACGCAAAAAGTAGAGGAAATGAAATGGTCAGACCGTGTGGCCTAGTGGGTAAGACATTCATCTTCCACTGGCTCAGGTTAGCTTATCCAATGAGTGGCTGAGCCATACAGACCAGGAATGTCCCAAGTTCCATCCTGGTCTGTGCTGAATTAGCTGATCTCGGCTAGTGCAGTGGTTGGAAGGGAAGCTAAAGCTTGCTACGTTGTTAAGGAAGGGGAAGGAAAAATCAATCAGGGTTCCACTCAGGATTGGACTTACGGAGATCATTCCTCCTCCCACTCCCCAACCCCGCTGCCGGCCCAAGGGTCAATTAGCCTGCTCACACTCGCTGCCCAGGATCACACATTACCATGTGGGCACTGTGTCGGAGAGCTGTCCGCAACCTTGGAACGATATCACAGCAGGAGTCACTGTCTTCAGGGTGGAAGAAAGAAATTCAAAACTAAAAAGATATGTTACAAAGACCTTTATTGATATTGCAAATGCTGAAGACGATGACATTTCCCCCTCTTATGGTTTTAAAATTATTTTTCTCCTGTCTTTGCCGCTGAAGTCTCCTTCAACTGGACAAGAGCCTGTTCCAGATTTCTACCAGTGCTACTCTTTAACCAACCCGTATAGGTGTGTAAGAGAGCTCCAAGATGATTGGGGGGCTGATTTCCCTCCCTTCTGGGGAGCCACGTCTGACCTCTGCTTACTCCCCATCAGCATGGCTAAAGTCACCGCACAGAGTCCCAGGCACGACATCCAAAAGAAACTGTATAAGACGTTTTAAATCCTTTACCCACAACAAACCTAGAACTATTAGATGTTGGTAAAAAATACACCTTCCAGGAATTGTGATGGAATGGGGAAGAGAGAGAAAACAATGGTGTAATTTTCATCTGCCTAGCGCCTGTTCACGCTGAAAAATGAAGTGGTGGCAGACGAAGATTTAAAAAAAACTCCTGCCCATTGCCCACCTGAGACCCATCTGTCTGGATTAAATACAGCACAGAAAGAGTCCCTTTGGCCCACCGCATCCGCGCCGGCCATCAAGCCCTATCTAATCTAATCCCATCTTCCAGCACTTGGTCCGTAGCCTTGTATGCTATGGCATTTCAAGTGCTCATCTAAATGCTTCTTGAATGTTGTGAGGGTTCCTGCCTCTACCATCCTTTCAGGCAGTGAGTTCCAGATTCCAACCACCCTCTGGGTGAAAAAGTTTTTCCTCAAATCCCCTCTAAACCTCCTGCCCCTTACCTTGAATCTATGCCCCCTTGTTATTGACCCCTTTACTAAGGGGAAAAGTTCCTTTCTATCCACCCTATCTATGCCCCTCATAATTTTGTATACCTCAATCAGGTCCCCCCTCAGCCTTCTCTGCTCCAAGGAAAACAACCCCAGCCTGTCCAGTCTTTCTTCATAGCTGAAGCGCTCTAGCCCAGGTAACATCCTGGTAAATCTCCTCTGCACCCTCTCCAAAGCAATCACATCCTTCCTATAGTGTGGCGACCAGAACGGCACACAGTACTCCAGCTGTGGCCTTACCAGCATTTTGTAGAGCTCCATCATAACCTCCCTGCTCTTATATTCAATGCCTCGGCTAATAAAGGCAAGTATCCCATATGCCTTTTTAACCACCTTATCCACCTGTTCTGCTGCCTTCAGGGATCTATGTACATGCACACCAAGGTCCTTCTGATCCTCTGTCTTTCCGAGGGTCTTGCCATTCATTGTGTATTCCCTTGCCTTGTTAGTCCGTCCAAAATGCATCACCTCACACTTTTCAGGGTTAAATTCCATTTGCCACTGTTCCGCCCATCTGACCAACCCATCTATATCGTCCTGTAGCCTGAGGCTTCCCTCCTCGCTATTTACCACCCCACCAATTTTCGTGTCATCTGTGAACTTACTGATCATACCTTTTACATTCACATCCAAATCATTAATGTAGACCATAAAAAGCAAGGGACCCAGCACCGATCCCTGCGGTACCCCACTGGACACAGGCTTCCAGTCACAAAAACAACCTTCCACCATCACCCTCTGCCTTCTGCCACTAAGCCAGTTTTCGATCCAATGTGCCAAGGCACCCTGGATCCCATGGGCTCTTACCTCCCTGACCAGTCTCCTATGCGGGACTTTATCGAAGACCTTACTGAAATCCATGTAAACCACATCCACTGCACTACCCTCATCCACACACCTAGTCACCCCCTCTCAAAATTCAATCAAATTGGTCAGACATGATCTTCCCTTGACAAAGCCATGCTGGCTATCCCTAATTAATCCCTGCCTCTCCAAGTGGAGACCAATTCTGTCCCTCAGAATTTTTTCCAATAATTTCCCTACCACTGATGTTAGGCTCACTGGCCTGTAATTCCCTGGTTTATCCCTACTACCCTTCTTGAATAATGGTACTACGTTAGCTGTTCTCCAGTCCTCTGGCACATCCCCTGTGGCCAGAGAGGTTCTGAAAATTTGTGTCAGAGCCCCTGCAATCTCCTGCGGGCCTGGGGATTTATCCACTTTTAAGCCTGCTAAAACCGCTAGTACCTCCTGTAAAGTCTGTGGGTTGTATAGCGAAGTAATACACAGACTACAAGAGTAACTTAAACAGGACTTTACTATTCGAAGGTCAGGGCGAATCTGCCCAATAAGTTCTGCCACAGCACTTATATACCAGTGTGGTCACCGTCAGTATTACAGTATACAGCAGCCAGGATAAAGTAGTGCCACACCTAAAATAGTTCTCTTAAATGTGGACGGTTACATACAATAGTTCTCTTAAAGGTAGAACAGTTACATACACTACAATCCTCCCTTTTTAGCTTACAACATACTTATTCCCCATTAACATAACATCATAACATATCCAACTTCATGTTACAACAGTTCACAGAGGTAGTCTCTGCGGAAACAGTTCACAGATTCAGTCTCTGTGGGAAACAGTTCACAGATTCATTCTCTGATCTTCTTGACTCGGTCCGGACCACGCCTCCGTGGTGTAGTCGGGTCACCTTGCGAGAGTCAACATGGATTTACAAAGGGTAAATCGTGCTTGACTAATCTATTGGAATTTTTTGAGGGAGTAACTGGTAGAATAGATGGGGGAGAGCCAGTAGATGTGGTGTACCTGGACTTCCAAAAGGCCTTCGATAAGGTCCCACATAAAAGATTAGCATGGAAAATTGAGGCTCATGGGATAAAGGGGAAAGTTTTGGCGTGGATAGGGAACTGGCTGTCAGATAGAAAACAGAGAGTTGGAATAAACGGCTCATTTTCTGAATGGCAGGCAGTAACAAGTGGGGTACCACAGGGATCTGTCCTGGGCCCCCAGCTGTTCACAATTTACATTAATGACCTGGATCAGGGAGTCGGATGCAGCATTTCCAAATTTGCAGACGACACTAAACTAGGAGGGGGGGTGGGCTCAGAGGAAGAGACCAGGAAGCTCCAGAGCGATTTGGACAGACTGGGCGATTGGGCGGATAAATGGCAGATGCACTATAATGTGGACAAGTGCGAAGTTATCCACCTTGGGTGCAGGAACGGGAGGGCAAATTATTATTTAAATGGCAATAGATTGGGAGAGGGGGAAGTACAGAGAGACCTGGGTGTTCTTGTACACCAGTCACTGAAGGCGAGCATGCAGGTGCAACAGGCGGTCAAGAAGGCAAACGGTATGCTGGCCTTCATAGCAAAAGGGTTAGAATACAGGAACAGGGATACCTTGCTGCAGCTGTACAGGGCACTGGTGAGACCACACCTCGAGTACTGTGTACAGTTTTGGTCGCCTCATCTGAGGAAGGATGTTCTTGCCATGGAGGGGGTGCAGCGGCGATTCACCAGGCTGATACCAGGAATGGCGGGAATGACCTATGAGGAGAGACTATGTAGTTTAGGGATGTACACACTGGAGTTTAGAAGATTGAGAGGGGACCTCATAGAAGTGTATAAAATTCTGACAGGTCTAGACAGACTGGATGCAGAAGGAATGTTTCCCTTGGCGGGTGAGAACAGAACTAGAGGACATAATTTAAGGATAAGGGCTAAACCATTTAGGACAGAGATGAGGGGGAATTTCTTCACTCAGAGAGTGGTGAACCTGTGGAACTCATTGCCACAGAGGGCAGTGTACGCCAGCTCATTAAATATATTTAAGAGGGAATTAGATATATTTCTACGGGCAAAAGGGGTTAAGGGTTACGGAGAGAAGGCGGGGACGGGATACTGAATTAAAGGATCAGCCATGATCTCATCGAATGGCGGAGCAGGCACGAAGGGCCGAATGGCCTACTCCTGCTCCTATCTTCTATGTATCTATGTATGAGAGGGACTCATCCCCTAGTCCTTCCCTAGACTTAACAGCTTTACTTCCATCACTTCTGAACCAGCATTGCTGACTTTTTAAAACAAACAAAAAACAGTTGGATTGCCTTGGGAAAGTTTCCTACTTTCCAACTGATTTGGCTCCGTTCGGGGGGAGCACGTGCGTGGTCTGGTAGAGGTGATAATGGTTCAGATGGTCATTATTTTCTGCTTCGTCTTTTCCTTTTCTGCTTCTTGGAGACTCTCTGGGCTCCACTGTCAGCTGCCAGCTGCCTGCACAGTTCCTCCCGTAGTAGCGCCACCATCTCCCGATGTTCCTTAGACTTTTTGTGATTCATCAAGGTTTCTGCACTTTGGGAGTTTTCATCACAAGCTGGGCAGAATAGGTCCTCGTAATATTCGGTGTCGCTCAACAGGTCATGGTAATATTCGGTGTCGTCCTGAGCTAAGCCAGCGGGAGGGTCTTCTATTTCCTCCCTACCCAGCTGGATGTTAGCCAACTTTTGTTCCAAATCCTGACATCTTTCCTGAAGAGACTTCTTCATGTTTTCAGCTTCATCCCGCTTTTCCTGGGCTTCCTGCAAGTCTTTTACTAATGACATCATTTGTGATTTCAATACTTCAACTTCATTCGGAGATTGATTGATCGGACTATTCAATCCCTCTACTGAAGTAGCTGTTTCAGTATTCTGTTGTCCTACATTGCCGTGCGTCAGCGTACGTTTGGCATCCAAGGGCTGTTCTGCTGCAGACTTCTCAGTCTGGGTTGCCACCTCAGCTCTTCCAATGACTTTTGAGAGCTCCCTTCCCTTTGAAGATTGAGGCTCGTATTTAAGTTTTTCCCATTTTAGAGTTTTATTCCTCAGCATATGAATGAGTTGGTTGGCTGTTAACTCTTCTGCCCTCATCCCTTTTCCATTAGCTGCAGGGCTGTTTAGAACCTTGTCCTGGGGCTCCTTTGCTGCTTCTACTTCGCCATCATCCGCAGGCCCCATCCTTCGAATTTCCACAAATGAATCGTCTGGTGATGCTGCACCCAACTTCAGTAGGAGCTCGGAAGTCATGTCGACCAACTCAGCTTTTTCTGCCTGCAACCTGCTAACCAGCGCCTTCAGTTGCGGCACATCTTGTTCCACCGGATTGGAGCACGCCCCTTCAGAAGCCGAATCCGCTTTGATTCGTTTGGCCTCCTCGTGCAGACGGTTTGTGTGCTCCTGCTCCCTTTTCTTCCCCAGCTGCTTCTGTTGTCTTTCCAGATTCTCCCATTCGGTATCATAGAACTTTTTCATTGCTTTCATCTCTTGCTCGAGACGGCAATTCAATTGTTCTAATTGCTGTCGTAATCTAAAATAAGTTTGCGTTCGAGCTCGATGTTCCTCAGTAATGTATATGTCTGTAAACTGAACAGACTCAGAATTCTCTGTCAAACTATGTTGTTGTTCAGTGGAGTTCTGTTCTGAAACTTTGTTCTCCTCTGGAGCATAAGCCTTTATGCACGCCTTCGTTTTTCCAACCTTAGTCAGCAAGTCCATTTTAGCCTTGTCTTTCATACTTGGGCTGGACTTATCGTCATCCGTTTCAGAGTCTGAGCTGATTGTCCGCACCGAGTCCTCACTCGTTATTGCTTTTAGGTAGTGCCATTCCATGTCTATTTTCTTGATCCACTCCCGTCCTAGAAGTGGTGGTCCTCCCTCAGGTAGTACATATAAGTCCATTCCTGGGTGTTCTTTGCCCCTGTCTCTCACCTTGACTCTTATCTTTCCCATGGGGTATACTTTATCCCCATGTATGTCTGCAATATGAACTTGGTATCTCTCAAGGGTATATGTGAGAATAGCCGGTTGTAATCCCTTCGATTTATGACTGATAGGGCTGATCCAGTGTCCAACTCCATTTTTACTTGGACTCCAGCTATTTTTAGCATGACCCAGATAGTTTGTAGGTCAGCTTCCTTACTCACATTGTGAATTCTCAGACTACCCAGTTCCTGGCCGTTTGGGTCTGAATCCGAATTCGGTTCATCTGAACTCTTCTCAGCCACCTTGTGTACTTTGTTGTACTTTTCCTGTGATGGTTTTCTTTGGTTGTTGGTCTTCTTCCCTGACCGGCATACTTTAGCTATGTGACCCAGTTTGCCACATTTTCTACATTCCTGGTTTTTAAACCAGCATTGGTTCTGATCGTGTGTTGTCTTCCCACAACGATAACATTTCGTTGTACCCGAAGTAATTTGATCCACACTGAGTACCGCTGCCTTTAGCTGCATTTCCGCAGTTCCTTTCGCTGCGGCTTCGTGTGATGCTGCAATAAGAACAGCCCTCAAGTGTAAGGTCGTTCTCTTCAAGCAGTCGCTTTTGCGTTCCTTCCTTCGACAACCCGCACACGAACTTGTCTCGCAATGCCTCTGTCAGATTTCCTCCAAACTGGCAGTATTTCGCTAATCTACGCAGTTCGACCAAGTATTCCGCGTTGCTTTCCTCTTTCCGTTACGTTCTCGCATAAAATTTGAATCGTTCCGCCAACATCAGCGGTGTGGGGTTCAAGTGATCCTTCAGAACAGCAACAATATTATCGAAAGTCTGATCCGCCGGTTTAGCTGGTGATAGAAGATGCTTCAATAACCCGTATGTCTTCGCGCCCATCGAGTTTAGCAAGGTTATAGCTTTATCATCATCTTCTATTTTATTGGCCTCACAATATATCTCGATACGTTCTACGTACGTGGCCCAATCTTCCACCTCGGCATCGAAGTTGTTGATGTTACCATGCTTAGGCATCTTCACTATCTCCCACTATCTTTCTGCGAAACAACAGGATTTCTCTTTAACTTTTTAACTTTTTCTTTTTTTTTCAAAAATGGCGGTTTCCCGCGCTTGTCTTCTTCCCCGCCTACTGGCAAAATGGCGGTTTCCCGCTCCTGACTTCTTCCTCTGGTGGGAGGGGTAAGCTTTGCCCTCGGGCGACGACCGCTGGTTTGCGGGGTTTGTAGCCTGTGCGCCGGCTTCAGTTTATTCTGAAGCGCGCGCTAGAAAAGCCGATCGCGTTCCTTGTTCCCCCCCCCCCTTCTTTTCGGCAGGGGCAACCGGCGCTGGGGACAACCAGTTGGCGTCGGACAGATCCAGCTCCTGGTCCTTCACGGCAGCTGCTGCAAGCCGCTGGCCGGAACCTCGCTCGGTCTCTCTCTCGGGCTCTGTCTCTCCCGCTCGCGCGGCTCTCGCTCGCTCTCTCTCGGGCTCTGTCTCTCCCGCTCGCTCGGCTCTCGCTCAGCGGCTTTAAACGCCTCTCCCAGACCTCCCGCAGTCCGGTCCTTTCCTCCCCGGCTGCAGCTGGTTCTTCGCGGGTTATTTAGTTATTTATTTATTTATTGCCTCCGCGCCTTATGACCCCGGTCGCAGCGCCTCGCGGCCTCGGTAGGTGCCCGGCCTTTTTCGCTCCAATCGCGCCTCCCAGCCCTCTCGCAGTCCGGTGCTTTCCTCCCTGGCTGCGGCTGAGTTCTCCGTGGCTTATTTATATCTTCCCGCGCCTTACGATCCCGGTCGCAGCGCCTTGTGGTCGCGGTATTTGTCCGGCCTTTTTCGCCGTCGTGGTCTAGTCGTCTCACGACGCTCCCCAGCCCGCTTGTACCGCGGCTTCTGCTCCACGCTGCCCCAGTCTCAGCGCCTCTGGGCCCGACTTCTGTCCGGCTCCTTTCCCCCTCGACCGTGGTCGAGTGCACCGCCCTTATCCTCCGTTTATTTGTTTCTATTTTCCCTTTACTCACAGTCACCGTGGCCGACTTGCTTCTCGTGTTGATCGGCTCACTCACCACCGTGGCAGAAGGGACAATCCGTGCCTGTTGCTGATGGAAGACTTCGTGTTTGAAATCTTCCTCCTTTCTTGGTCTGCAGACTCGAGTTTTCTCTCAGCAAAACGATGAGGGCGGGTGCCTCTTCTCGACGCTCGTTTACTTCTTCAGAAGTATTGTTGCCGCAGGGTAAGATCGAACTTGTCGCCACTGTAAAGTCTGTGGGTTGTATAGCGAAGTAATACACAGACTACAAGAGTAACTTAAACAGGACTTTACTATTCGAAGGTCAGGGCGAATCTGCCCAATAAGTTCTGCCACAGCACTTATATACCGGTGTGGTCACCGTCGGTATTACAGTATACAGCAGCCAGGATAAAGTAGTGCCACACCTAAAATAGTTCTCTTAAAGGTGGACGGTTACGTACAATAGTTCTCTTAAAGGTAGAACAGTTACATACACTACACCTCCTCCCTCTCGATGCTAATATGTTCAAGTATATCACAGTCCCCCTGCCCGATTTCTATGCCCACATCGTCCTTCTCCATAGTGAACACAGATGCAAAAAATTCATTTAAAACCCCACCTACATCCTCTGGCTCTACACACAGATTGCCACTTTGGTCCCTAATGGGCCCTACTCTTTCCCTAGTTATCCTCTTGCCCTTAATATACTTATAAAACACCGTAGGATTTTGCTCGCCAGTGTTATTTCATGACCCCTCCTCGCTCTCCTAATTTCTTTTTTAAGTATCCCCCTGCACTTTTTATACTCCTCTAGGGCTTCCTCTGTCTTTAGTCCTTTGTATCTGCCAAAAGCCCCCCTTTTTTTCCTAATCCATTCTCGTATATCCCTTGACATCCAAGGTTCACTGGGCTTGTTGGTCCCACCCTTGACCTTTGCGGGAACATGTTGCCATTCACAGAATCACAGAAACCCCACAATGCAGAGAGAGGCCATTTTGGCCCATCGAGCCTGCACCGCCACATATCCCACCCGATCCCCGTAACCCCTACACCAACACATATCCCACCCTAGCCCCACGTATTTAATCCCCCTAACACTAAGGGTCAATTTATCATAGCCAATCAACCTAACCCACACATCTTTGGACTGTGGGAGGAAACCGGAGCACCCGGAGGAAACCCACGCAAACACGGGGAGAATGTGTAAACTCCACACAGACAGTCACCCGAGGCCGGATTCGAACCCGGGCCCCTGGCACTGTGAGGCAACAGTGCTAACCACTATGCCACCGTGCTGCCATTGTACTCTCTCAATTTCCTTTCTGAAAGACTCCCATTGCTCCGATGTGGATTTTCCTTCAACTAGCTGATCCCAGTCCACATTGGCCAGATCCTGCCTTATCATATTAAAATCGGCCTTCCCCCAATTTAGAACCTTTATTTCCGGTCCATCCTTGTCCTTTTCCATGACTACCTTAAATCTCACCAAATTATGGTTACTGTCACCAAAGTGCTCACCTACTAACACTTCTACCACTTGCCCGGCCACATTCCCTAGAATTAGGTCCAGTACCGCCCCCTCTCTTGTAGGACTTTCTACATGCTGGCACAAAAAGCTCTCCTGGATGCACTTTAAGAATTCTGCACCCTCTAAGCCTTTCACACTCTGACTATCCCAGTTAATATTGGGGAAGTTGAAATCCCCCACTATAATTACCCTATTATTTGCACATTTCTCTGAGATTTGCCTACATATCTGTTCCTCTATCTCCCCCTGGCTGTTTGGGGGCCTATAGTACACTCCCAGCAAAGTGCTAGCCCCCTTTTTGTTTTTAAGTTCAACCCATATGGCCTCATTAGAGGAACCTGTTAATATATCATCCCTCCTTACAGCAGTAATTGTTTCCTTAATTAATATTGCAACACCCCCTCCCCTTTTTACCCCCCCCCCCCCCGACTCGCCTGAAGATTCTATACCCCGGAATATTGAGCTGCCAGTCTTGCCCCTCCCTCAACCATGTCTCCGTGATAGCAACAATATCATACTCCCATGTGTTCATCAACACTTTCAGTTCATCCACCTTATTTGTAAGACTCCTTGCATTAAAATAAATGCCATTAAGTCTGACTTATTTTTTCCTCTATTTGGCTGTACATCACCCCCTATTATAGCTCCACTCTGTATCCCATCCCCCTGCCAAGTTAGTTCAAACCCCCCCGAACAGTGCTAGCAAACCTCCCCGCAAGGATATTTGTCCCGTTCTGGTTCAGGTGCAACCCGTCCGACTTGTACAAGTCCCACCTTCCCCAGAAGCAGGCCCAGTGATCCAGGAAACTAAAGCCCTCCCTCCTGCACCAACTCTTTAGCCACGCATTCATCTGCTCTATCCTATTCCTATACTCACTAGCACGTGGCACCGGGAGTAATCCAGAGATTACAACCTTTGAGGTCCTGCTCTTTAGTCTGCTGCCTAGCTCCCTAAATTCTTGCTGCAGGACCTCATCCCTCTTCCTACCCATGTCATTGGTCCCAATGTGAACCACGACCTCTTACTGTTCACCCTCCCCCTTCAGAATGCCCTGCAACCGTTCAGTGACATCCTTGACCTTGGCACCAGGGAGGCAACAAACCATCCTGGAGTCACGTCTACGGCCACAGAAACACCTATCTGTTCCCCTTACAATAGAATCCCCGACCACTATTGCTCTCCCACTCTATTTCCTCCCTTCCTGAGCAGCAGAAGCACCCCTGGTGCCAGGAAGTTGGCTACTGCTGCCTTCCTCTGGTAAGTCATCCCCCTCAACAGTATCCAAATCGGTATACCTGTTTGAGAGGGGGATGTCCACAGGGGACCACTGCACTACCTGCCTGCTTCTACTGCTCCGCCTGATGGTCACCCATTTCCCTTCTGCCTGTGCAGCCCTTACCTGCGGTGTGACCAACTCACTAAACATGCTACTCACGACCCTCTCAGCATCGTGAATGCTCCAAAACTCATCCATCCGCAGCTCCAGCGCCGCAATGCGGTCTACTAGTAGCTGCAGCTGGATACATTTCTGGCACACATGGTCGTCAGGGACACAGGCAGCGTCCCTGAATTCCCACATAGAGCAAGAGGAGCATAACACGGGGCTGGGCTGTCCTAACATGACTTAACCTTTAATTAATTTAAATTAATTCAATACCACCAATTAAAGATATACACTTGTATGGTTTAGCAACAGTCCCCGCTACACCAGAAAGACCTTAGCAACTATAAACCAGAGTTAAAGTTTAAAAAATAGAGAAATACTCACCAATCACTTACCTGCTCCCTGGTGACGTCACACTCTGATTACTTTTTACCTCTCTCCCCGCTGCTGAGTCGGTCAGGCCTCGCTGCTGCCGCCGCTTTTAAGCCTCACCTCCGGTCGCTGCTCTCCCCCAGGTCCAGCCGCTGTGGTCGGGCCTCGCTGCTGCTGCCACTTTTAAGCCTCACCTCCGGTCGCTGTTCTCCCCCAGGTCCAGCCGCTGTGGTCGGGCCTCGCTGCTGCCGCCGCTTTTAAGCCTCCCCTCCGGTCGCTGTTCTCCCCCCAGGTCCAGGATTGTTGAGAGAGCCTCGAAATGGGCGGCCAGCACTCCCACCCAAAAAAGGCAGGGGAGCTTGATTAACATATTGAAATCGGGATCCTATGTGGAACTGAGCATTGAGGTAGCCAAACCAACGGTCCTCAAAGGGACTACTGTAATCCGCTCTGAAACTCCACGCCCCCCAAAAAAACTGATTTTTTAGCCTGGCTCCACAAAAATGTTCCCAGTCGCTGTTTGTTGCTCAGTGCTCGTCTCCCGATTGCCTTTCCCTTCCTTAAAAGCTTACTTCTGGCTCGGCTGCACAGAGGAGCCATTGGTTCTCCCACCCCACCTCCGATTGGCCAACTTCCTGTCATTGGGTGCTGGCAGCTTGAGGAGCAAATCACAATCGGGCCCAATCATGAAAATGGTTTGGGCCTCCCACTTTGGCCATCGGGCAGCCATAGCGGACATCTTGCCCAACACCCTTACGATTTACACCATCACCTCCCATCTGAAAACCTGAATATATCATACTTGCTGCACTGAACTAACTGATTAAAATGGTGCGATGTAGTGAATCAAATAGTCCTTGTTTTCAAATCCCTCCATGGCCGCACCCCTCCCTATCTCTGTAATCTCCTCTAGCCCTACAACCCTCCGAGATATCTGCACTCCTCTAATTTCAATTACAATTACAATTACAATTTTATTGGTCACATAACTAAATACAAGAAGTGTAATCTAGTCAGTGAAATGTTTTTTTCTTGACGAGCCGAGAGCACCAAGCAGCAAGAACACTGAGCTGCCTGGTACGCACGGAGCTCGCAAGGACGGCAGCCATCTTCATCGGCGCCATCACAAAAAAACACATACCGACATATACACGCATACATACTTTAAATATAAATAAAGCAGACATAAAATAAATAAGACATAAAAAGACAGCACATAAAATGAACAAGCAATAATGTAAAAAAAGTAATTTCTACAGTAATTCCATTGATATTTCTACCCAGGTTTCTAGAATAATCTCTGGTTACAGGGTGGCCGCACTGGGAGAGCATCGTGAGGAACTCACAACTTATAATTAAATACATTTAATTAATTAATTAATTAATTAATTAATTAATTAATTAATAAAATAAAGTGCCCCCTCAGTCTTTCTCGATGTTTCCATCTTGGTCTCTCTCGATGTTTCCCCTCTCTCTCTCGATGTTTCCTCTGTCTTTCTCGATGTTTCCTCTCAGTTTTTCTCGATGTTTCCCCTCGGTTTCTTCCACACACCTGGCCTGCACATTACCCCTGGCTGTCCAACTTGGCGTCCTGGTAACCGGGTTCCGCTCCAGCTCTCATCCTTCAAACTGTCTCTCCAGCTCTCGACCTTCAAACTGTCTCTCCAGCTCTCGACCTTCAAACTGTCTCTCCAGCTCTCGACCTTCAAAATTCTGCCCTCTTGAGCATCCTCGATTTTAATCGCTCCACCATTGGTGGCCGTGCCTTCTGTTACCGAGGCCCTAAGCTCTGGAATTCCCTGCCTAAACCTCTCCACCTCTCTACTTTTCTTTCCTCCTTTAAGATGCTCCTTAAAACCTACCTCTTTGACCAAGCTTTTTGATCATCTGCCCTAATATCTCATGTGGCTTGGTGTCAAGTTTTGTCCGATAACGCTCCTGTGAAGCGCCTTGGGATGTTTTTCTATGTTAAAGGTGCTATATAAATACAAGTTGTTGTTGTTGTTGTTTTTTGCGCAGTCCCAACTGATTTTTATTTCTTGGATCAGGATAGCTATTTATTGGTACACACCTAGAATTGAGTGAGGAAACATACTACCAGCACAGTGATTCAATATTAATTGGATGTGAGTCAGTCTATCCAATGCAGTTAATCGAATATTGTAATTTCTGCATTAACAAATTACCAGATATGCTGGAGTGTTCGCAACGTTTAATCGCCAGCCCCCCCTCCCCCCAAGACCCAGAGGAATTCAAATAAGTGCAGAGACCGCATGAGTCGCACACATTACCTCACTCCTAAAGCATGCTTTGTTATTGAGAAAATGGAAACTGTGGTTTATGGTCTGAGCAAAATCACTGCCGTCTGCCTAACCATGATGAATTGCACTGTAACCGATAACAGTGGGCTTCCCTGTGTTAGGATTAAGCTCAGCAATCTTAAGTAATTAAAAGAGCCATTGTCATCCCCAATTTCCATCTTTAAACAAAGGAAGGTTTTTGGGGTGGCAATAAAAAGTGGCAGCCATACTTTTCTAGGGTAAATGTCTCCATGACAAAGACATGGGACCAATTCAATGCCTATTGAAGGGGGTCCCATTTACATGTCTGGATTTATGGCATGCAAGCAAAAAAATTTGTAGCCGTGAAAAGAAAAACTCCAAAGGGCCAATTTTACTAGTGCATATGACCAGCGGGCCTGTTGCCCTTGATTTTTCATCCATCAGTGATAGGTTCCATTGATAAAATCCACCCTCCAATCTAGCCTGTATATATCAATATATGATCTTCGGCCTACGTTGTCCATCGACCATCATCCAATTCGATCTGTTTTTTGCTGGTGGTTTCATTCCACATTGATCAATTTTCTTCGGATCACATGCCCTCCATGCACACAACCATCCTTTCTCTTCCATCTATATTTCCTCCAAGCTCTTCAATGGGGCAATGAAAATCCCCTTTGCTCAATTTTTCAAAGATACTGCAAAGGGTTTCCTCTGTTGCACCTGGGGAAAATCTACCCCCAAGTTTCACCTTTAGTCCTTCTTCATCTATTGCCATTCATGGCCTTGTTGCCTCTTCTGATCTCACATATCCTCCATTATTGAAACACCCTTGAAGAAGCTCAGTTTATTCTTTCATGCCAAATATTTCTGTCCAAGGCTTGGAATACGGCTCCTATATCTTGGCAGGTTTTCGAACATTTGTCTTGTCATCTGATAATGCCTTCTTCTCTCTCTTCTAGCCTCCAACCTATCTCCCCATCATAACCTTTCTTAACTCTATTTAACTGATACTACTGTGCTTATTGCTCCTCTGACCTTTCCCTTCTAATCTCCAAGTTGTTCTGAATGTTCTACTTCTCCCTTAATTCCCACTATAATGAAATCAGGACTCGTTGCAATGATTCCTCCTTCAAAATATTCTTTTCCAGGACATCAAATTATGGAGCTTTTTGACTCCCACCCTCTGGCTCCTTCCCAGCTGCAACTGGGAATTTACACATCAGCCAGAGTGCCGTGTAATCCTGCATGCGCCAGGTCACCGAGACCATCTTCAAAAGAACCGAGGAATTCATTCAATTTGGCAGGACTTCTAGGCCGTAGTAAGGCAGGCCTTTCTTATGTGCCACCAGAACGCGAGGTAGGAGACATTATGAAATCTTGAGAAAGCACAAGAAATCCTTTGGTTACTAATCACTGCAGATGGACATTCTGACGAGAGCTGGAGGGGAAAACTTATCACAACACACCCCACTTACCGGCTATGCTTCCAGGACTCCACAGCCACTTTAGGTTGCAGCAACAAGCTTAGTTCCCCCTCCGCCCCCATGATTTACTCCCATGTTGCACTCGTGGCTCGCCAATGCATGTGAAAAAGAGCCCGCCCTGTGAACGCCAGTGAGTGCAATTCACGGTGGGACATAAATCGCGTTGAACCAGTGCAATGGGGACGCAAACTGCAACGTAGATTTTCGGGGTCATTTTATTTACCTCCAATGCATCGGGATTGTACCATTGTTTTGACTGAGTCTCCTATCACAGAACAATAGAGTGGCAACATCACTAGAATGAATCCATCACAGAATATCGTAGTTAATTACTTTTTATATAACGGCAACAATAAAAATGAGACCAACGTACAGGAAGCAATACTAATATCAGTGCAAAACAACACAATAGATTTCCACCCATTAATGCTCTAAATGAGTGGAAAATCTAGCCCAGCCTCATCAGCTTGGAATTCATTCATATTTCCGTATTTGCAAGCTAGAAAATAGATACAATGGGGAGGGGTCAGCCGTTCGGGATCTGCTTGATAGTTGACAGTGTGGTTAACCACTTCTGTTTGGACAGTCTGTTTTATACAGACCATGAACTTTCAGCCAAAATACATGCTGTAACTCAATCCAGCATGAGTCACTTTCAGCATTCAATCACAGGCTATAATACTAACCGCAAGACACAAGCACAATGGAGATGCACCTCTCATTCCGCCGCACCATTGTCTCCTACGGTCATTGTGACTATTATGAATGTCCTTTGGTTTCATACAGTGAGCTAGCTCGAGGTGTTTTAGCAGTTACCCCTTCAGCGTCCGCAGCACTAAAGGCTGTCCCATCACCGTTAGATTCCAGTTAACTCTTATCACAAGAGGCCAAAAGACCACAGCAGTGGTTCAAACAATAGCAGAAACTCTGACTGAAGGATAAGTATGAGCTCTGCTGCACTGGACAACTGAGGATAAGGCACAGGGGAGGTATCTTGCTCATTTTAGCAATAAAGTCGCTGTAAGTAAAACGTGACATTCCATCACTTCATAGCCACGGCTTTTTCCACTACAATTAGCAGAGACAGGCATTTCATCTCTAAAGCTTTGGATCGGCCTGCTCCTCATAATATCCGAATATAGTTTAGCCAGTCATTTATTATTGCTTATATTGGAGCAACTGTAGGCTTATTAGGAATTGACTGCATTGAATTTGCAAGGCAGTTTCGAGCTGAGTTGTCATCTTCTGGCGGAGTATACTTATAATAACGGTGAAAGAGTCGACAGCCTGTGGCTGAAGGAGGGGGCCTGATTGTAAATGAGCAGCGAGGTGAGAAACTGAGAAACAAGTGCAGATGTTCCAGCTGTCAGAGCTGTTTCAGTGACGCAGTCCCAGAGCTGTCATTCCTCCTGCTGTCACTGTCCACTGTGCTCCGTGCAAGTGTCCATTCGGGATGCGATGGAAGCGGAGCATTTTTCCATTCAAATCCTCTAGCATCCTTGTGCCATGCTTGTGCCATAATTTATCCCACAGTCAGCTTTTGATCTAACAGGACTGGACAGACTAGATGCAGTAAGGATGTTCCCGATGGTCGGGGAGTCCAGAACCAGGGGTCACAGTCTAAGGATAAGGGACTGAGATGAGGAGGAATTTCTTCACCCAGAGAGTGGTGAACCTGTGGAATTCTCTACCACAGAAGGCAGTTGAGGCCAATTCATTAAATATATTCAAGGAGTTAGATATATTTCTTAAGGCTAAAGGGATCAAGGGATATGGGGAGAAGGCAGGGACAGGGTACTGAGTTTGGATGATCAGCCATGATCGCATTGAATGGCGGAGCAGGCTCGAGGGGCCGAATGGCCTACTCCTGCTCCTATCTTCTATGTTTCTATGATCCTGGACAAAGCTGAACTGATCTCAAGTATGGGACAATGAGGAAAATATAAGGACAATCTTTGAAATTCAGGGATGCTTGGGATTCCTGCAAAAATGGAGAGAACGCAAACAGCTTCTCAAAGGAAGAAAAAGCGTGCTTGAATGATGGTAGAATTAGATCAATGCAACCTGGAGTGGGCTCAGCTGATGGCTTGGTTAGTAACTGCCCAGCCCAGTGGAGAAGGTCCCTGATGTTGATTTCTGATCTGTGCTAAGTTACCTGATCTCAGCTGAGACAATACCAAGGGCACTAGAATTGACCTTCGTTCCTGTGAGTTAGAGGGACTGTGGCCAATAGGCCAGCCTGCTTGCTCCTGATCACTTCCCAGTGACCCCTTGCTAGACAACGTGCATGTGTGCCCACCAAGCCAGAGGGTAGTGATCAGCCTCAGCTTTGATGTGCCCCTGGTTAAATAATGAAACCTCTCCACCGCTCTACCTCTCTCGCCTCCTTTTAAGACATATCTTAAAACCTACCTCTTTAACCAAGCATTTGGACACCTGTCCTAATATCTCCTTATGTGGCTCGGTGTCAAATTTTGTTTGATAACGCTCCTGTGAAGCACCATGGGACGTTTTATTACGTTAAAGGCGCCATATAAATGCAAGTTGTTATTGTTGGCTGAGGCTGACTCTCTGGGATCACCAAAGAATGGCCATTGGGCAGCGGATGGTGTCGGTGAAACCATACCCTAGCATTAGCCAACACCTTCAGGAGGAAAAGAAAGGGGAAGAACAATTAACTGCAGATTTTCTCTGTGCCCAAGTCAGACACTCAAAAAAAAAACTTACTCGCCAAGCAGACTGATTGCCTTGGTTGTTTTTTTTAAACAGAGACCAGCTTTGGCTTCAGATCAGAAGTGTTTACAAAGCACTGGAAAAAATTAATCTCCCAGAGCTGACAAACAAACGGCCATCACCAACGCTACAGGAAGTTTTAAATAAGCTCATTGGAATTTTAAGGATTTGGAAAGCAATTGCCTCCACCTCAACAGTGCTAACAAAAGCAACAGAGTGAATCAGTGTCAAAAAGATCTGTAACGACCTGACTGTAAAACACTGAAATGACACTGAACTTCAGTCTCTCCTAAATGCATTCCCTTGTTTCCATTACAAATTCGGACCTCACTGCGCTCCTGCTATGTGACATTGTTACAAAGGAATAGGCTGTTTGCACAAGAAAATGATGAGAATGCGTAAAATGTGTTTTTGTAAATGATAAAATCATGTTAGATTATACAGATGATCTAACCTCATTTGACTCGTTGCTTTTGCAATAAATCCCTTGGCTTTAAATAAAGTAGGCAGTTGGTAATGCTCCTTCTCGCCACCCCTCTTTCACTATCTTCCAGCAAAATGTTATCGGGGGGGGGGGGGGGAAATCCTAACTTGAGAAAGGAACTCACGTAAACACAGAGCAGAAGCAGCTTGGGCAACTGGGACCGCTGCACAGGCCCATCTAGCCTCACCGCACCGTCAAGTCTCAGACCCTCCCAAGTCTCACATTTCCCGTGACATTCTCCTCTTATTTTTCTTGGTGCAAAAATGTAACCTCTTTCTGTGTTTCTAACCCCAGCTCTATTCACTTCAGTGAGTTTATAATCCATGTCACTGCTTTGCTGTTTCCAATGGTCTGACCTTGGCAAGCATGCCTGCATGGGAAAATAATTAAAAGTGTTACCACATAGACTCGAGCTCAAAGATTTGGGGCATTTAAAAACTTCTCCAAGCAACTGCATGAAAAATAACCATATAAATAAATATATTTGCATTGATATAGTGCCTGAATCAAGTGTATAAATGGGTATAAAGGTGCAATTAAATTACTTTAGGCGTATAATGTTATGTAGGCAAACCCAGCAGCCATGTTATATCAGCAACATCCCACAAACAATTATGAGATTAATTACCAGTTACTGTTTTTTCTGGTGGTGTTGGTTGAGGGAGGAATGTTGGCTGAGACATTGGGAGAACTCACTCGAGCCTGCTGCTCAAGCTGGCTGAATGCTTGTGGTGCTGATTGATAGTTAATGTCATGGCTGTGGTGGGGTGGCTGTGATGGACTGGTTGGTGGGATGTCTGTGGTGGGCTGATTATATAAGAACATAAGACACAGGAGCGAGTAGGCCATTCGGCCCCTCGAGCCTGCTCCGCCATTCAATAAGAGCCTGGCTGATCTGATCTTGGCCTCAACTCCACTTCCCTGCCTGCTCCCCATACCCCTTGACTCCCTTATCGTTCAAAAATCTGTATCTCCACCTTAAATATATTCAATGACCCAGCCTCCACAGCTCTCTTGGGGAAGAGAATTCCAAAGATTCACGACCCTCTGAGAGAAGGAATTCCTCCTCATTTCTGATTTAAAAGGGTGCCCCCTTATTCTGAAATTATGTCCCCTAGTTCTAGATTCCCCCATGAGGGGAAACATCCTCTCTGCATCTACCCTGTCAAGCCCCTTCAGAATCTTATATGTTTCAATAAGATCACCTCTCATTCTTCTAAACTCCAATGAGTATAGGCCCAACCTGCTCAACCTTTCTTCACAAGACAACCCCTTCATCTCCAGAATCAACCTTGTGAACCTTCTCTGAACTGCCTCCAATGCAAGTATATCCTTCCTTAAATAAGGAGAGCAAAACAGTACGCAGTACTCCAGATTAGTGGGATGACTGTGTTGGGGTGACTATGGTGGAGTGCCTATGATGGGGTGAATATGGTGGACTGGTTGGTGGGGTGTCTGTAGTGGGGTGACTGTGTTGGGGTGACTATGGTGGCGTGCCTATGATGGGGTGAATATGGTGGATTGGTTGGTGGGGTGACTGTGTTGGGGTGACTATGGTGGCGTGCCTATGATGGGGTGAATATGGTGGATTGGTTGGTGGGGTGACTGTGGTGCTCTGGCTGGTGGGGTGACCGTGGTGGACTGGTTGGTAGGGAGACTGTGACTGTGGTAGATGCAGGCTGGCTCTCTGACTGTCTGGGTACAGGTTAACTAGTTGGCTGGTTCCAGATTGGCTGGTGGCTGCTGAGATGGCTGTAGCTCCTCCAGCACTCTGTTTCCTGCTGTGCTGCAGACTTTGCTTCAGCTCCTGTTCTGAGTTGTCTCCTGCTCTTTTAGTACTGTAAATTTATAGTTCAACGGCTGTTCCCTAAACTTATGGGGGGCTAAATTTGGTTGATTTGCGCCTCCCGTTAGCGCCCTAAGAGCTAACGGGGCGCAAATCAACTAGCGCTTGGGCGTGGCGCTGCTAACATCTCCCACAAAATTCAGCGGGAGGTTAGTGGCGGCGCTAACCATTAGCGCCGCGTGGCGCTCCGCCAGCAGTGGTGGCATCATCGCCGTGTGCAGTGCCCCGCTCACGCCCCGGCTGTAATATTGGGTGGTGCCCACTGACTTACCGTCGGACGCTATGTCTGCTGGGGTCAGGGGGCCTATCTGGGGCCAGGGTGGCGCTAGTTAAAGCGGAGATGGCGGGAGGCCATTTCTGTTGCTGGCCGCCTGCCAGCACCTGCCCCCGTGAAGCCCCCCCGCGGGGTGCCGGCTGATCTCTGTGAGCCCGGCACTCCCGCTCCCTGGTGGGCCAGCTGGGCGCCGGGATGCGCTGCGCCAGGCCCCTCCCCTTTAATAAGGGGAGAAAGGCCTGTAGTACCGCGGCACATAGCATCGCGATATTGGCTCACAGAGCCCCAAGAGGGACGTGGGGTGCTTCCAGTAGCGCCCCTCCTCCCTCTCGGGGCGCTACCTGGGAAAATCGGCCGCGGGGGCGCTAACTTTCCAGCGAAGGTAGCGCCACCCAATTTTTACCCCATGCTCGTTAATGTAAAAATTGCTGCTGTTATTTCCTTAGACATAAATATCTGCAGACCATTCGGCAATGTACCACAGAATCGACACTCTCTTGCCACAGAGTTTGGTTGGGCTTGCCACAGAAATGGGCTTTGAGGTGCTCCAGAATTCTCAGGACTCTGAGCATAGACTTATATTCAGGGTATCTTAAGTTTCTTCAGGGCTGTGTCAACTTTTGCTAATTTCCTTGGTTGGCCGGCATAAAAAGTACCAGATTATTCTGAATGTGTTTTCATATTTTTTTTTTAAATCTATAAAATCAAAGGAGAAAAATGAATGGAAATTCCGTTGCTTTCTGTTCCAGCTCATGTGTGGCACTGCTGTGTAAAAGATGCATAAATGTGAAAGGGTCCAGGAAGATCAGCGCTCAATGATACTGCTGAATGTTGATTGCAACCATTGATTTCATTGCATCCTCTGCCAAACAGGACGCGGCTATTGTTCCAGGCACTCGATTTCCCTGTTCCTTTGCTTCTCAAAATAACTACAAGGTTAAGTGAAATCTTGAGGATCTCTCCTCATTTCTTGCCTTGGGGGAGTGCTTGTTTTATCCACCCAAAACTCGAGCAGAGAACGAGGTGACCTGAAGGGGAAAGACTGGGGGCTGTGCCAGCCAACTGATTTTCTGGTAATTGAATATCCTATCAGTTACTGATACCAATCATTAAGTCGTTGGCTACAGTGCATTAAGCCATCACAGCAATGACAGTTACATGTGGCTCAGGTCTTGCACACTTGCACGCTGAATGAGTCTCAGCTTGTTCCCATCACATTTTTCAGCCAATAAATGTCAATTGCCCGGAGACCATCAATTCATTTCAGGGTTATATCATCACAAGATTGTCAGCGGTATTGTGTGAAAGAGGATCCGGATGAGTAGATCTGGTGTATTTGCAACACTGTACTGCAGCCAAGATTAGGTGACAGGTCAATTGATTCATTGACTTCATGTTCTATCTGTTAAATAGAAAATAATGGGCAGTTAGCAGTCATTACAAGGCAGTAGCTGCATCTCCGAGGCTCATATAACACCCTGGATCGCAAAGGTGAAGCAGAAGAACAGTCTATAACTAGTGAACCCCAAGATGAGATTACAGTTTTGAAGTCACTCCCTTGCATCTATTCATTTTTATATTGTTTATGGGGCCATTTTCTTGATGTGGGGCTGCTTTTTCTTTTAATTACTGGGAGCCGTTGTGGCAGGCAGTGAATGTCAATGGGCAATGTGTTCTCTGCAGTTATTGTGGGATTTTGGCCCTGAGTTACTGCTGCCCCCGCCCTAACTTCACAAAACTCCGTTTGCGCACGTAAATGGGGTTTCCACCGCACTTCTGGTGAAATGACAGCAGCGGAAGTCTGAGGAAATTCAGGGCCGTTGGGGTTGGGGGGGGCGGTAATTTTGACTTTGGAGGATAATGTAAAACGCACAATAGTGGCTCGACCACCCGTTAAACACCACTCCTGATTTCCGTTTCCATTGACGTGTTTAATGGGCAACCATTATGGGCGATATCATGTGTTTTACACTTCGTCCAAAGTCATAATTACTCCCCTATTGCCTTGAATTTCCTCAGACTCTCTGCTACTGAACGCTTTGTGACGGAGATTTATCGAGTGATAATTAACAGCTGATAGCTACAAAATAATAGTCTGAGCATATTAATAGTTTTTCACTATTTTAAAAATGGATTCATCCATAACTTCCAACATATGGATTTCTACAGTGAATTTAAATTGATTTTTGGCTGTTCAAAGATTAACTGAAACAAAAGCAAAATACTGCGGAGGCTGGAAATCTGAAATAAAAACAGAAAATGCTGGAAACATTCAACGGGTCAGGCAGGATCTGTGGAGAGAGGTTAACTGACACAGCCTCAGAATCATCTGTGTGTCAAAGAACACAAGATGGCAAACAGATAGTGATTTAATTTCAAGTGAGCTTGCTTTGGTTATCTTACACATTAAACGAGTCAGTGTTTGGCTGGAGGACATTGGTCATGCACTGGACATGTCATTTATGTTACATGCTCTGTGTACACAGTGTGAAGTAGCAGACTGTTTGACTTCAGCCTTCCATCATCTTACTTATCTTGGATCCTCAAGCAATTTTATATTCTTCCAGCTGGACCTATCAGCCCGCATTGGATCTCTCACTGCGGTAATGTCCAATGTATTGGTAATGTTGCATTAAGACTGTTCTGGGATCATTACATGCTGTCTATTATATACAGTAATCTCCCAAACCCATGACCTCTACCACTTAGAAGGCAAGGGCAGCAAGTTCATGGGAACACCACCACCTCCAAGTTCCCTATCAAGTCACACACCATCCTGACTTGGAAATAAATCGCCGTTCCTTCATCGTCGCTGGGTCAAAATCCTGGAACTCCCTCCCTAACAGCACTGTGGGAGTACCTTCACCACACGGACTGCAGCGGTTCAAGAAGGCGGCTCACCGCCACCTTCTCAAGGGCAATTAGGGATGGGCAATAAACGCTCGACTTGCCAGCAATGCCCACATCCCGTAAATGAATACATAAAAAAAAAATCTACCGGTTTTCATGAATACATAACTTGCACTGAATGCAGTGAAAGCAAAAATACAAAACATCCACCATTTAGAAATTGCAGCGTTTGTTTTATTTCTTTGTAATATTTCCAAAAGAGACGCATACTGCAGCAACTCTTCCCAGGAATTAAAAAACACAGCCCCACAAAAATAAAATGATATAAAAATAATAAACACAAGGGAGTGACTTCAAGACTGTAATCTCATCTTGGGGTTCAGTGATTACAGACTGTTTTTGGGTTGGTGCAAGGTGGGTGGGTGTCTAGGGTGGGTACTCAATGTTCACTGTCACCCTATGCGTTCCTCCCATTTATGTTAAAAACACACACACACACACACACACACACACACATCTATAAATAAAAAGGAAAATTGAAATAAAAACAGAAAATGGTCAGTCAGCATCTGTAAATAAGAGATTTTTTTCAAGGGTGTGCCCTTCATCAGTACCAATCTACGGTATTAAAATGTCAGCATTGGCTCAGCAGTCACACTCCTGCCTCTGTCAGAAGGTTGTGGTTTCAACCCCCATTCAGAGATTTAAGCACATAATCTAGGCTGACACTTCAGTGCAGCACCGAGGGAGTGCTGCACTGTTGGAGGTGCCGTCTTTCGGATGAGGCCGTAAACCATCAGTATGCTCTCTCAAGTGAATGTAAAAAAAATCCATGGCGGTATTGGAAGAAGAGCAGAGGAGTCCTCCTGGTGTCCTGGTCCATATTTATCTCAACCAACAACACTAAAACATAGTTATTATTATCTGGTTATTTATCTTATTGTTGTTTGTGAGACCCTGCTGTTTGCTAAATGGCTGTTGTATTTCCCTACATTACAATAGTAATCGCATTGCAAAAAATGAGTTTGTTGGTTGTGAGGTGCTTTGGGATGTCTTGAGCTTTTTAAAGATGCTGCATAAATGTATTTTCTTTCTTTCTCTCTCTTTTTCTTTCTTTCTTTCTCTTTTTCTTTAAAAAAAACAAGATATTATTTTAATAGGCAAACAGCCATATATCAACCAAAATTAAATGTTACAAAATTTAACGAGGGATAATTTATGAATAAATTAAACTCACTGGTGTAGATCTCTCCTGATTTTTTTTATTTCCATTGAAGTCAATGGGCTGCCAACTCATGATCACCCGTTTTACTCTACTGCACAAAGTCAAGATCTGTTTCTGATCAAACCTGAATCATCTCTTTCACTGCTTTTTTTTTACCCTAGCTGTTTGGGAGAGTTATTTGGTTACTTGTGGTGAGGTTGGATACCCAATCCTTATGCACTCTAAGGAGCGTCTGGGTGTGTCAGACGTGGCTCAGATAACTAGGAGTTGAGATCCTTTGCATTTGAACATATGGCATATGATTGTACCATGCATTGTGGACAAAGGGAGTGAATTGTTAATGACTTCGGGAGATCCCTTCAATATAGTGTCCCAGACACCCAGGACTGTGCTTAAAGGATGAATGTGAGATTTATTCAAAAGGGCAAGTACACATTGTAACTACTGTGCAAGGCTTGGAACTATTAACCAGCCGTTTATGACATCTATTCAGTGTTTAAATTAGGAGTAACACAAATATTTAGTGTCGTCATCTGAAGTGTTTCAGTAAAATAATTCCATTTATATTTACATACTGATACCCAGATAACTGCAGAGTCTTTGCAAAGATCTGCACAATGCAGACATGCATGATGGGCCAAATGGCCTCCTTCTATGCTGTATCATTTGATGATTCTATGATATGAAGCTCTTTATATCTTCCCAGCTGCACTGTTGAAACCACTGTTTCAGATATTCAAGACACCTGTCGTAGTTCCCCTGACGGTTCGGTGGTTGTATCTGGTTAGTAGTTGAGCCACGCAGACTATTAAGGTCCGAGGTGAAGAAAGTCAGTCAGATTTATTGCTCCCAATTGACACTTGTTGCAAGTGCCTGAGTCATCAGGCCAGGACAGGATGGCACTTGTTGTGATGCCCACTCCCTGGACTCAAAACGTGACACAACAATTGAAAAAGGGACCAAGAGTAACCCCGTCTCAGCAAGAAAGGCAACACCTTCATGAAAGGAGGGGAGAAAGTTGCCAAAGAGCATTTAAAAAAAACACACCAGCCCATGCTGCTCAGTGAGTCGATTGCTTTTACAGCTTGCCCTCCAAAGCCTTTGAAGAGATGGTCAGCATCAATCAGCACAGGAAAACCCACAATCCCCTTGGACAGGACAGGGAGAAATGTCCTTAAGGTCATGCTCAAGATATCCTATATCTGAATCAAAGAAAGGTATAAAGGCCACTGACCCTGACCACTAAGTTTCTGTTGTCTCTGTGTTTAGTTTCAAACCAGCGCTTAATCCAGGCAGAGAATGTTTAAAGCAATTGTCATTTGTTTACTACATAATAGAAACTTAGGAAATGGTCTGAATTAGCCCTAACTCTTTCTGTCTTGGAGCTGTACTTTGGTATTTTATGTCTTTACCCCATGTGTTTGTACTTTAAGGTAGCCCCACAAACCAGGAATTGGTCAAAAAGTTGCATGTGCAACTCCGCACTTGAAGCTCTCACCTGAAGCTTTGTCTCTCACCTATCACTTGACCTAAAGGCTGCTGCCATACTCCAATTTAGTATGTCAACTGTGGCTCAGTTAGTAGCACTCTTGCCTCTGAGTCAGAAGGTTGTGGGTTCAGAGTCCCACTCCATGAGACTTGAACACAAAAATCTAGGCTGACACTCCAGCGCAGTACTAAGGGAGTGCTGCACTGTCAGAGGTGCTGTCTTTTAGATGAGATGTTAAACTGAGACCCTGTCTGCTCTCAGGTGGATGTAAAAGAACCCATGGCACTATTTTGAAAAAGAGCAAGGGAGTTATCCCGGTGCCCTGGCCAATATTTATCCCTCAATCAAATTCAAATTCAAATCGCTTTATTGGCATGATAAGGTACATCTTATGTTGCCAAAGCATCATAATCAACATCACTAAAACAGATGATCTGGTCATTATCACATTGATTGGCTGCCGTATTTCCTACATGACAACAGTGACTACACTTCAAAAGTACTTCATTGTCTGTAAAGCACTTTGGGACGTCCGGTGATCGTAAAAGGCGCTATATAAATGCAAATATTTCTTTTCCTTTAGAATATATGCACGTGCTTTCAATGATTCAGAGAAAAACTTGCATATTTTATTTTCCGTGGTGGCACTAGAAGTGGCAGAGGTGGCAGACAGGGGTGGGCAGTTGAGAGAATTGTCTGCCCGACATTTTACACCAGGGGGACTCTGTATGGACTTGGGGGAGGGACATTCCTCTGAAGTGGGTTCCCTTGACCCAGGTACAGACTGAGCCATGCATGTATAATAAAAGGAGTCTGTGTATTGGGTAAATGCAGACGACTTTTGCTGCAATCAATGAGGTAAGGTCTACAGCACTTGTGACTCACGCCAACCTGTTTTCTTTGGGGTTTTTTGTGTCAAGCTCGTTGCAGTTGAAAATGACAACAGACAAAACAAATTCTGTAAGGTTGAAACTGGGGCAACGATGTCTTAGATAACAAACATGGAAGCCTCTGCCTGAAGGCCAGCTCATAGCAGCTCTGGGAACATGAAAAGGGTGTTAAATGGAACACCTCTGTCCTTCCGACACAACTATCGGCAGGAAAATAATATCCAAGCATTCAAAAGGAATTCAAACAGATTCAGTAACAACTATCCAAAGGGAATTGGATAAATACTTGAAGTGGATACATTTGCAGAGCTGTGGGGAAAGGGCAGGGGAGGGGGACTAACTGGATAGAGCCGGCACAGGCACGATGGGGGGAATGGCCTCCTTCTGAGCGGTATGATTCTATGATCCTATGAATGAGAAAACAGTTTGTTGAAAAGAAAAATGAGAGAGGTTCTAAATCTCCTGATTTAAAAAAAAAAAAAAAAATCCCCTCTAGCTGTAAGCCTCATTTAATTGTGTAATATGGGGCTGGAGAGTTAGGTAGGGTCTGTTCAACGGGGGAGAACCAGTTAATGTCACAAGCACTTACACGTTTACATGTGGCATTTCTAAAACAAGCTAAGGAAAACAGCAGGAAACGCTGAAACAATGAATCTGTTCATTCCTCCATTCATTTTAATACTGCAGGCCCCCCTCCCTGCATTTTCGATGTGTCAAGTAGCATATTCTGCAGCCCTGTTCCAAATCAGCAGGGATTGGTTGTGACTGACGGGTTGATAGCATTGAAAAATATATGGAAATAAAGAATAGTCTAAAAGATTCAAACCTCATGTAAATAAAAACCATATGCTAAGAAACATATTTGCTCAAGAGGGAGCGATTGGAGTCCTTGTGCAGTATTATTTCTCCTTATGTAGTTGACTGGTGCCCCGCCATTCCATTAGCTGGATGTTGTGGAGCAGAAATAGATAGACACAATCCGTAGGTTTCCCTCCTCCTCACAGGCCTACAGGGTAGGTAAGCTTAAATATTGGCCACAAGCAGAAGGTGACAATAATGCTTTCTAGTTCCAATGGGTTTAACCTCTACAATACAAAAAAAACGGATGCAGGGCTTCCACAAGTTGGTGTCGGATTTGGTGGCGGCTGATTGAGGGATGGGCTACTTGTGCGCGGCTTTGTAAAGCCGGCTGTTTGCTCTGCATCTTAGTGACAGTTTATTTATAACATAGAAAGTGAATTGAGCTTGAATTACCAAGGAGCGCATGCTCATATGAACAGATCTTTGGCTTCCCTCCCCCACTCCCCACCCTTCTCCCTGAGGGAAAGCTTCTTTTGAAGTCTTTGATTATTGTCATCTAATTTTTTTACTTTCTAAAAGGTATCGCTTTCTCCTTTTAATGTGTGTTATAATGCACCGGCCCCGGACAGTTTGAAGAACTTTTCTTTCGAAAACAAAATTAATGAGTTGCCCTCAGCGCTCGTTTGAAGAGCTCGAATGAAACTGTGAAATGAGAAACATCAAAGAAACATCAAATAGAAAAATGGCATTTCATTTTTCTCCTCTCCCCACCTCTCCTGAAAGAACTTAAGGTGGCAGTCATATCCTGCCATCTTTTATAACAACGCGACTTTAAAACGTTTGCTGAATCTTACCTGTTTAACTCCAGTTTTGCCACTAAGGGGTAAAAATTCCAATGCACCCACTTGGGGTGTGCTCTGGGA
The DNA here is from genome assembly GCF_052327205.1 of Somniosus microcephalus. Taxonomy (NCBI): domain Eukaryota; kingdom Metazoa; phylum Chordata; class Chondrichthyes; order Squaliformes; family Somniosidae; genus Somniosus; species Somniosus microcephalus. The sequence continues at coordinate 40,326,872 of NC_141006.1, read as the reverse complement.
GTGCACATCACAAAATTCCACACTCCCAACACATAATTTTTCTTTCATTTAAAGTAATGGACGTACTATCACAGACTGGGAGTGCACAATTTTGCAATTTGCAATCCCAGAGTGCACCAGGAGTGGGCATATTGGAACCTTTACCCCTATAACCTCAGTAAAGTGTACCAGTGCATGTAATATTTTTGTTTTATATTCACTTGAACTATAAAAAACACCCAACAGTGCAGTTATAGAATTTGCCCTTGCGGACTTGGGTTGTATATAACATTGGAGGCAGTATTGGTGGTTACAAGTCTGTAACTAGCAGTGGTAGTGGGTGGTAGGCTGAGCTAGAGTTAACAGCGCCCCAAGTATATTGGTACAACATTGAGCGTGGTCAAAGCTTCGATCAGCTCCGATGGACGGGTCACATTGTCCGCATGCCCGATATGAGACTCCCAAAACAAGCGCTCTACTCAGAGCTCCGGCATGGCAAGCGAGCCCCCGGTGGGCAGAGGAAACGCTTCAAGGACACCCTCAAAGCCTCCTTGAAAAAGTGTAACATCCCCAGCGACACCTGGGAATCCCTGGCCCAAGACCGCACAAAGTGAAGGAGAAGCATCCGGGAAGGCGGCGAACATCTCGAGTCTCTTCGCCGGGAGCAAGCGGAAGCCAAGCGCAAGGAGCGCACGTCAACCCAAGCATCCCACCCACCCGCCCCTTCAACCACCGTCTGCCCCACCTGTGACAGAGACTGTCGGTCCCGCATTGGACTCATCAGTCACCTGAGAACTCATTTTTAATGTGGAAGCAAGTCATCCTCGGTTCCGAAGGACTGCCTAAGAAGACGAGGGTACAACATTAAAGTAGATGGGACTTAATTGTGATTTTGATTTCACCCTTTCCAATTCAGTAAAGAAGCCTAGCAATAGCACTGAAAATAAGTGCATATCACAGGCACGAGACACGGCGAGAAACAATGGGAACAGTTAGGGGGGACTTTTTCACCCTCACCTCTTGGGCAGTGATCTGGCACAGTGGATCACCTTTCCATTATAGGAGCAGTAGAAATTAAAATTGGGCGGGATCAGTAACAGGAGGCTGCTCCGCCTCTGACCCCACCCCCCACCCCCAAGCTTGACGATGACGATGAAAATGATCCCTTAAAACTGTTACACTTTACGATTGAGTGGTTCTGACACAGTCTGGGTTATTGTCTGAGTATAGTCTAGTCTTATTGCAAAGTTGCTTCATTCAAATTATCTGATAATTCAAATTTTCACGTCCCTGTGTTAATTTTATTGCTTAACTCAAATTTCGGATGATTCCTTTTTTAGTGTAAAGACTGACTTTTGAGCGACCGGCAGAAGATTGTATTCATACTGAAGTGGTAGTGCTTGTCACTTCTAATGGCACTTGAAGAGGAGTTTCACCAGGTTAGGAGACAGCAGTTGTTCCACCATTTCATGGGGACATAAAGGGAGACTTGTTGCATTATAAGAGGGCCGTCTGCTATGCCAGATAAAGGGCTGGAACTGGTGAGCAGAAACAGCTGTCTTGTCTGTCAAAGACGAGATGCATGTGATCCATCACAGCTGAGGTTTCCTGAGGGATGCTGCTGGTCACATGCTCCTCGTGCGAGCTTAAAAAATATATATGTTTTGGATTTTGCTTTGAACCCCTCATAATGGTCTCTTTTCACCATTGTTCCACCTCTGGCCAGTAGCCCAGTCACTTTAGGACTTTGTTGCGTAGGCGACCTTCAGCTGAACTCACGAATGGCCACTTGGAAATGGGAATGGTCAGCCTCCATAACCAAGAGATTATTCACAGGCGCTACTGGTTCTGCTGGGATTTTGGCAACAGCAACTTGAGGTGAAAAAGTTTAATACTGAGGCAGTTTGAGGTAACGACAACAGTTCCCGCGAGCGATTGGGCTTCAAGCTTTATCGAAATCCATTGAAAACCCCCCACAGAAAGGAAGGCTTCCTCCTCAAAGCCCTGTGCGCGTTGGATTCGGGCGGGCCTATTCTTGCATGTGTTTTAGGAAGGAGCTGGAGCTGCTTTCACTATGTTAAAAGTGTCCCCGCTGACACAACTCTTCACAGGATAGCTGACTCTGAAAATTGCGAGGACTCGCACCCTGAATGGTGTGCGCTGCATTCTTTGCATATGTTGTAATTTTGCAGATATACTTTTTGGCTTAAAATTCATGAAGATTTGTTTTAAAAAAATTACAATTTTTTACCAAAAATGCACCATTGAGCCAACAGACTGGAGCGACTGTGATTAAGAGGATTAGGAGCATTTTTGCTGAATGACTCTTTATTAAAATGCGAAGCTGAAGCATTGGCTCTCTCAAGTAAAGCTTGCTCAATAAAGCAAATACTATTGCAGCACTTCGATTGTCCAAGTTCTGTTCTGGCACAAAGAAACAACATGGCCCCATATCGAGTGTCTGGGCATCAGCTGGTAGCCCAGATTGCGATGACTGATTTAATACGATGCCAATGCTTGTCGGACCCGGGCCTGATCTATTCCCATGCCCAGAGCAGGCACACCCCGACGGTGTTAACAGAAGTCTCCTTTTCATTTCATCATTGAATTAAGATGACCCAAAGCCTAAGTTGAAGAAAGCTCATTGTGTTTATGTAATAAGAGAAGCAAAGATTGTCAGATGCTCCGGGGCTGAATTTCGACGGGTGTTCTCCCAATTGTCCACCGGAACTTTGAGGCCGTTTCTCCGGGGTTTCTGTGGATCTTCATCTGAAATAATGGCGGATGTTTAAGAGAACCCACACATAAATTCACCTCTATATAAGGACAGGGGGTTCTTACCGTGGAACCTCCAATTGTGGGTGAGCATTACCGATATTCCAGAGTATTTATTTTTTGCTGAGTTTCCTACAATCAAGAAAAATTGTCAAGAGTTTTCTGATTTCAGAGGGATTATTTGTGGTTATTTGCCAGGCAGTAGAACAAATGTAGGGCGAATGCATGTTCTTCATAATTAACTACCTGTCAATGAAACTGTATGAAACTGTATTCTGTGTGTGTGTACCAGCTACAAGATGCACTGCAGCAACTCGCCAAGGCTTCTTCGGCAGCACCTTCCAAACCCGCGACCTCTACCAGCTAGAGGCACATGGGAACACCACCACCTCCAAGTTCACCTCCAAGTTACACACCATCCTGACTTGGAAGTATGTCGCCGATCCTTCATTGTCGCTGGGTCAAAATCCTGGAACTCCCTCCCTAACAGCACTGTGGGAGTACCATCACCACACGGACTGCAGCGGTTCAAGAAGGCGGCTCACCACCACCTTCTCGAGGGCACTTAGGGATGGCCAATAAATGCTGGCCTTGCCAGCGATGTCCAGACCCCAGGATTTAATTTTTTTCAAATTCTCAGCAATCCGACTTTTCAAAGCTGCAAGTTGTTAACTTGCTGCTTAACTCCTGAGAAATATCAGCATTGTCTCCTTTTTATTCAAAAGAGGAATTTCACCCATTATGACGGTGTTAAGTGTTAGTCCCGTGTGCCAGTGGGTGCATGAGAACAGCCAGAATGACTCTTCCTCTGATTTAACTATTCTTCCCGCAAAGTAATCGTTCTCTGCTCTCCACCCCCATGTCTCGTCCTGATGGTGCAACTGATATCGGGAGTGCAGCATGTAAGGAGTCAGTCGCATGCCATACACAAAGGAAAGAGACCTCTCGCCAGCGCTCCAGTTGGTTTCTCCAGGATCATTCTTATTACTGCACTGGACGCATTGAGAACTCTTAATTTGAGTTCTGAACCTGACTTCTCCAACACGGGGCCCTCTGTTAAACTACTCATCTGACAGCCCACCCATTTGAAACCAGTAGCGGAAATCCCGAGTGAAAAATTGAACTGGTAACTTGCAGGAGAGTGGGGCAGATTTCAATCCCCTGGAAATGTTTGGGTTTCCTTCCACTCGCTGCTCGTCCGACAGCTTGAAATGACATAAGGCAGCTGTGTGCTTGAAGGGCCCTCAGACAGGTCGCAGCTCCGGCAGACAGGAGGCTTTTCGTTAGGAGCATCAACATCATTTTCCCAAGAGTCTGTGGTTCCCCCAGTTTCAAGTGTCACTGTAGGTGGTCTTTCTGTTCAAAGAAAACAAGCAAATTGTAAAAATGCTGCATTAACTTGCTTGGTTTTGTCGTGAATGCTTCTGTGAGAGTTTTGTTCCAGCCTGTTCTTACTTCTGCACAATTTCTCTCTCAGCCCTGTTCTCTATCCCTTCAATTTTTTTTTACTTCCTTCCTCTCTTTTGTCTAATCTTCGCTACAGTATTTTAAGCCCATTATTTTCAGTCAGTCCTTCTGGCTTGAAATAATATTAAGTGCAGGCTATACACGTATCAAAGGGGAACTCAACACTTGAACTAGTCAAAGCATCAAAAACAATAATTGGGTGCTTCAATATAAAAGCAGAAAGACTTGCATTTATATAGCACCTTTCACAACCACCAGATATCTCAATGCACTTTACAGCCAATGAAGTATTTTTTGAAGTGGAGTCACTGTTGTAATGTGGGAAACACAGCAGGCCAATTTGTGCACAGCAAGGTCCCATAAACAGCAATGTGATAATGACCAGATAATCTGTTTTTGTTATGTTGGTTGAGGGATGGTACCTCTGACAGTGCAGCCCACCCTCAGCACTGCACTGGAGTGTTAGCCTAGCTTTAATGTGCTCAAGTCCCTGGAGTGGGACGTGAACCCACAACCTTCTGACCCAGAGGCAAGAATGCTACCCACTGAGCCATAGCTGACACTATATATAAGGAAACAGGAGTAAATCAATAGGTCCTGTTAGTATAATAGCAAAACACTGCAGATGCTCAAAATCTGAAATAACAACAGAAAATGCTGGAAATACTCAGCAGGCCATGATTCTGATGAAGGGTCCCAGACCTGAAACGTTAACTCTGTCTCTCTCTCCACGGACGCTGCCTGGCCTGCTGAGTATTCCCAGCGTTCTCTGTTGTTCGGTCCTGTTAGTAGTTGAGTTCATTGTTCAGAAGTGTTTACGTGTAGAAAATTTTGAATTGAGTCAGTCTACATAGAATTTACAGCACAGAAGCAGGTCATTCAGCCGGTGTTTATGCTCCACACGAGCCTCCCCCCACCTTGCTTCAACTCACCCTATCAAGATAACCCTCTATTCCTTTTTCCCCTCATGTACTTATCTAGCTTCCCCTTAAATGCATCTAAATCGTCTCTGCCACTCCATGTGGTAGCAAGTTCCACATGCTCACCACTCCATGATTAAACTCCGAGTCTACTTTTCTTTGGATTTTTAAAAATCTTCTTTGACTTTCTCCTTCCCCTCCACTCCTGAAGCAGCTGACCTCTTGCTGGGATATATTTCCACAGGTGCCAGTGACTCATTACGGTATTTACACATAAGCATGGACGCTGAGTGTCAGCAGGCTCGTTGACCGCGGATGGATGGGGCCAGCAGCAGTATGGCAGCCAGCGTGTCCTCTGGTGCACTTCCAGCAGGGACTGCTGGATCGGGATTAGGAACAGAAACTCTGGCCAACGAGTGAAGGCGCAAGGCCCTTTCCATTCACGGAGGGGACCTAAAGGCCATTACTGCCACTTCCTGGGCCCTACACAGCCAGGAAGATGGCAAGAAATCTGCCAGTTACCCGGGCCCAGTCACCCTGCCGCCATTCGCAAGCAAAGGGTGAGGAAGAAGCCGCCAGCAATGGACCTGGTGGAGCAGAGGAAGGGGAATCTAGTTTGGGGGCGGGCGAGGAGGGTGTTGAAGTGACGGTAGGTCTCACTACTGGAATTTTCCCTCGGTGTTTCACACTTTGCCACCCCATATCCTCTGCACCAGGATCGCAGGGGAGAATCCAACATTCTACACAATACATTACAATATATGGAATCTATCAGTGGGCAAGGTTCTGTTCTCATGGGTTCCTCAGCATGTTTTCAAGCTATCTCTAGTATACGTCCTGATACCCTTCTGAAGCAGCCCTGTCCCTTCACACTGTTGATGCTGTTAAACTTTCAAACAGGATGTTTCTTCAAACGTATATATTAATTTTCTTCAAAATATGCAAAGCAATGATCTAACACCAACAACATACCTGAATGTGAACTGAAGCAGGAGAAGAGGACAGCAGAATGAAAGGCTCGGCCTATAGTGTTTCAGTTAACCAGGCAGCCCTCAGTCCGAACTATTTTACAAGCTCCTAGGAGGCAAATTTCTTTCAATTGATCTTTCTAGAATCTTGGCTTTCTCCCTGCACTTCCTACTCATTTTTGTTTAGGAAATGGGACTTGTCCAGAATGGTATTTGCTCGTCTGTTGCGGCCCCTGGCTGTTTCTGACTGGGGAGTATCTATGAAGTAGTCAGCTGTGGCCAGATGAGGTTAATGAAGTCTCGTGTGCTGAACCATGCTGTTGGCTGGTGTCATTACCAAGTGAGAAAAGATAGTTTTCCATTTAGAGCTCAATTTCTTCCCTGACTTAATTATTGAGAATATGTGGCACTGAATGATTACATTTTCCTTGATTATGTTATTGCAAGATTTTTAATTTTCCCTATTCCACTCTCCACATCATGCACCATAGGACAATGTCCCAGCTAAGAGAGGGCAGGCAGGCGAATTGTTCCTTGGCCCCTGGCTATACCACTCCATAAGCTGTTTGCTGGTGGATTGGTTCAGGGCAATTCTCTTTCCTTCCTGCAGAGAAGAAAGCTAGTCTCCACAGCAGCCTCCTCCTGACAAGGTGGCTGAGTGATGAGCTCACTTTGTGACAAACTGGGAGAGCAAATTGGTGTGCTGCTGTGTTCTTGCTCTGCTACAGCGAGTGAAGATTTAGTAGCCTGTGCCACTCTGAGTGAAGATTTGGCAGACTGTGCCACTCTGCCACCCATTGATTTGTATTTTGAACAATTATATGGTGCTGAGACATTAATCTAAGACTGTCAGCTATGAACTCAGATTCCCCACCCTTTGTCATTTATGACGCTAAATAGTATAAAGGTTTACATGCCACCTTAACATATTCTCAGGATGTCTCAAAGTGCTTCACAGCCAATGAATTACTTTTGAAGTGCAGTCGTTGTCATATAGACAAACTCAGCAGCCAATTTGCACGCATCAAAACAGCCAAATGAGAGAAATGACAGATTAATCTGTTTTCTTTTGGTTGGAGGGAGGAATGTTGGTCAGAGCACAGAGAGCACATCTTGTCCTTCTTTGAACAGTGCCATGGGATCTTTTACATCCACCTCGGATTTGGCCTCGGGTTAACGTCTCATCAGAAAGATATCACCTCTGACAATGCAACAGTCTCCGAGTACTGCACTGAAGTGTCAGACTAGATTAGGCGCTCAAGCCCTGGGGTGCAGCTTGAGCCTGCAACCTTCTGACTTACAACAAAGGTGCTGCCAATGAAGCCAATCTGACATGTATATATCAAGCACTGTTGTTGGACAATGGCAATGCCAGCTCTAATGTAACAAGGCAGCTGGAGGGTGAGCAGCATGCGTTTCAATTCAGTGTCATGGATGCACTGAAGTGGTGTACGATGAGAAAGTGTTCAACGGAAAAAGTGATGGCTGAGCTACAAATAGGTATTTTTCAGTACACTGTGCTCTGGAGTGCAGGATGCGGAGATAAGGAGAAAATGATTACTTCCAGGGCTCATGCTGTTCAAGCTCCAGAAGAAATTTGGAAAGTTCCTTTAGGTTTGGGGACTGTGCGTATTATTTTGGGCAGCATGGTGTGCTATAAAGATCAAAGTCAAAACTGAAATGAGTGGCTAATTTACATAGCACAGATAAATCCGACAGAAACGCCACAGTTAATTCAAACAGTTACAATTTTATGACGTAAATGGTTTCCAGAGCCAACGTGGCCTTCCAAGACAGGATGCATATCTTCAAAATGTAAAGCAGATGTTACATTATAACACAGACTTGTTTTCTTTTTTGTTTGTGTGTCTATTTCTTTTCACTAGACTTTGCAATCCACTGCCATCTTGCCCTGTGATGTCCAAGCATTTCTTTTTGTGTACGCTGACCCTTTGTTTCTGTTCTGTTTTCTCACCCCATCCTCTCCTGCAGGCATTGACTCATGCGGAGGTGTGGTTCAATGGGTGCTAGGTGCCCCCTCATCCTTGCACCCATTCTTTAAGTGGGAGCCCAAATAGTCAGTTTTGACCAAGCACGATTCTGCCCTCTACACAGGCCTTGTCCATCAGGAGTTTCTGGACAGTGACCAGGGGCTGGAAAGTCCCACCACACCCAACCCTCCGCAAATGCCACTTCCCTGTCACCAGTGTGACATTTCTATTTTTCACACCAGCCATTCTTGTGGCCTGTTGGACTGAGGCAGTCAAATTATTGTCAATTGGTGTGAAACCATAGACAACTTTGTCAGAGTGAGTTGAGATTGTCCAAGCTTATTTCATTTGGGAAGCTACTGGTCATTAGAGAGGAGTGAGACATCCTGGTGTTTCAAGCCCTCCATGGCCTCACACATCCCTATCTCCAACTCTTCCTTCTGGGTCTGGTCCCTTGTGTATCCCACTTCCCTTTGTCCCACCATTGGCGGCCATGCCTTCAGCTGCCTAGGTCCCACACACTGGAATTCTCTCCCTAAACCCCTCCACCTCCCTCTCCTCCTTTAAGACCCTGCTTAGACCAAGTTACGGTCACCCCACCTAATTATCTCCTTCTTTGGCTCAGTAGCCATTTTACCTCACGCCTCTGTGAAGCACCTTGGGGATGTTCTTCTACTTGAAGAGTGCTGTATAAAAGTCATTGGCTGGATTGGCAGAGCTAATTGCAGCAGCTCACTGCCACTCCAGCTGTGATTGATAACTGAACGTGGCACCAAACTTTGGAAGTATCGAGAGCGAGTTTGTAGCTGTGATATTAAAAACAGCTGCTCAGCAGCAGCCATTACGTGTGTGGCAAAAAAAAAGGATACAAATCAAACCCTTGTAGTCAGTTCCTGTTAAGAGCAATGTCCATTTGCCAAGAGAACCTTGCTTTTAGCAGAAATTTCCTTTATTCTACTGTCATTAATTGATCCCAGAACCAATAAAGTGTTCCTTAAACCACATGCGTTTAAGTAGGAGAAACCTATAAAGTTCAGGGCAGCAATATTTAAAAGCTACAACAAGATGTGTCACTTCACAGTTCATGTCTCACTCTAGACAATCCCTCAATCGTACGGTCTGTACTGCGCAACAGAAGAAATCATTTGCTAGCAAGAGAAGGTCGCCTGCTCGTGTCAGGAATGGGGCGAAATCTGTACATGGAACAAATGTGGTCTCACGGAAAGCACAATTGAAATAGGAGGGAAGAATTTAACACACTCTTGTGGCATTTGTCTGAAAGGCCACCCCTGTGTTTGTTCAGAGTTTGCCTCGACAAGCCATTCTCAGTGCTGGGATTCATTTCTGGTTATTAATCAGACCCAAGGGCAATGTCTGACTCAGCTAATCTCTCATCTGCCTTGAAAAATCAGGTCAGATAGTTCCATTCCCAGTTCAATAGTTCACAGGGTAACAAAACAGCACTGACTACATCACCGGCATCAGCGCCAGTGCTTCAGGCAACTTGCACACTGGTGTACCTCTACTTTAAACAAAAACCATTTCTGACTAAAGTAATAGAACCCATTGTACCCCCAAACTGGCGGGCTGTGTTTCTGTTATTCTTTAATAGAACAGAAATACAGTGGACCCTCTCTACAAAACCCTGTCTTTAGAAGCAATACAAAAATTACATTATACTAAAGCCCTTGTTAGAGTCTGTTTTTCTTTCTGTTACAGCAGTGGCTTACAGGCCCCTTCATTGTCAAAGGCCATGTTACAGCTGAGTGTTCCAGGAAGACCCTTACAAAGTCGAGTTTCCCTGTTTCTGAAGGCAACCATAAACAGTGTGTTAGAGTATTACACATCAAGCCATGTTAGGAGCTAGTTCCAATGTTCCTGCGGGGAACCATAAACAAAAATACAAAGCGTTATATTAAGGGCCCACTGGATGTTGAAAAATATTTTTCCAAGTATCATTATTCTTACTATCTGCTTGAACGATGTCTAATATTTGAAAAATACAACAATGCTTCTTATTTATTACCCGATATCTAACATGAATAGTTTCTGAACAATTTTTATTTAACTTTTACATCAGTATCGACTGCAAGCACCCAGAAATCGCTCAGGTTAGATTTGGAATAAAGCTCCCTTGAAATTGCCTCTAAAAGGAGTACCTCAGCAGAGCCTCCTTGCCCCCACCCCTGCCAGCGTGATGTCTCACACCAGCCATATGTGTAGCCTGTTTGAATGAAGCTTCCAAATCAGTCCTCATTTTTGATAAATCAAGAGACAGCTTTGTCGAAGTGGGTGGAAATTGTCCAACCCCATTTCACTGGTCAGCAGAGAGAGGAGAGACTTTAATCCCACCAATCTGGGCTGTATTTGAACTGAGTACCTAATGTGAACCAGCAATGTTCTCATTCAATGCCACCTTTAAGGAGGGAGAAGTAAAAATATCATACCATCAGCAGGAATTGGATTCAAACCCAGTTCCTAGAGGTGAAAGAACAGTGTGCTATGCCATTGCTCTTCTCAGTTCCCAAGAATAGGCAGCTTTTAAGCAGGTGGGCTGCTAAACTGGTACGAAAAACTAAATACACTTTTGCAGGTAGGGAAGGTGCTCGCAGACAGCCCTGTTCCTAGGACTAGGGACAGGGTCACTGGCAAGGCTTTGGAAGCTAAACAGAGCCAGGCCTGGTTAGTACCTGGAGGGGTGACCATCAGGGAAGACCAGGTGTAGAAGGTCACGGAAGGAGCCCCGAGGAGGGGCGGTTGGTGAGAAGGTCACGGAAGGAGCCCCGGGAGGGGTGGCTGGTGAGCAGGCCCGGGTGTTGGGCTGAAGATTGTCGGACAGGAGGAATGGTGGAAATGGAATGGTGGCGCGCACAGACGCAGTGGCTTTGCTTCTCCCAGGATGGTGCTATTTACGTTTAATGTTAATGTTATTTGTACTGGACTCATAGGAGCTTGCAAGATCACGTTTCGTTGTTCATGTACTTGTGCATTGTACAATGACAATAAAGTTGAATTATTATTATTACTTGCTTATCCAAGAGAAACTAAAAATATAATAGAGCCAGGTACAGAGTTACAGGAGCAGCAATGCAATTATCTGAGGGAACGTGTATGAGGTAGAGTGTCTGGAATTAAACAGAAACAGCGACAAGACAAAACAAAGGTACTGGGTGGAAATTACTGTGGGTCATGTTATTGTACGGACACCTGGCACACTTGTACCAAAATCCTCTTCCTTCTATTTTAACAGAGGTGTTAAACGAGTTTATTTTAAACAGATTAATGCCTCCATTAAGCTAGCACGGAGATTTAGTGTGATTGCCTTAAGCATCCGTATGATAATGTTGTTTCTAGCCTTACATCTTCCAGCAGAAGAAATGAACAGAATAAGAACTAAGGTTCCAAATTCAGACACTAACTGCTCAGCTGCCAGTGACCAAATGACTAGCAAGGGATTGATTTTGTTCAGAAAATAATTCGTCTCTTGGAGATGTTAAAACCAAGGCCCCGCCTACACTCAGGTAGATGTAAAAAATCCCATGGCACTATTTCAAAGAAGAGCAGGGGAGTTCTCCCTGGTGTCCTGGCCAATAGTTAGCCCTCAACCAATGTCACTGAAACAGATTATCTGGTCATTATCACATTGCAGTTTGTGGGATCTTGCTGTGTGCGAATTGACGGTTGCGTTTCCTACATTACAACTAATGACTACCCTTCAAAAGTGCTTCATCGGCTGTAAAGCGCTTTGGGACGTCCTGAGGTCGTGAAAGGCGCTGTAAAAATGCAAATCTTTCTTCTTACATTTCTTTTTTAGCTCTCCATTGGATAATGCAGGGTTTGGGGACAGCTGTTTTCCTTTTGTGGTTTGAAACATGATTCGCTCGAGATTGGATTTGTGTAAAGCTCATAGCACAGTTGACGTCAGACACTTGTATCAAACTTGATGCTGTGTTTGAAGTCTCTGTGATTCGAATCATCCTTTCCATTTGTTTACAAATAAAGCTGCCCCCAAAATGAAAAGAAACATCTGTGCTGGGCTAGTTCAAGTCAAATGGATTCAGATTTCATCTGATACTCTGTATAGGCCTGGACAATTTGTTCCTCACTGACAGTGCTAACACTGTTGGAGTACTACTGTTCCACATTTTATATTACTTTGTATTATCAATGGCTTTAGTTTAACATTTCATCTGAAGGGCCTCTGACCATGAAGCACTGTCCTCAGTACTAAACTGGCGTGCAGGCCTAGATTATGTACTCAAGTCCTGGAATGGGGCTTGGACCCCACAAAGAGGAAAAGTGACAATAAATCTAGCCTGCACAGACCCAGCCTCTGTGGCAGTAGATCTTTTGCATTCACGGACCTTAAATGACATTAAATGTTCTATTCAAAACACGGTTTCAGTTAATAAAGGATTGAAAGTAATTCTGTATAAGGGAACAGTATGATACGAAGTATGATATTTGTGCCTGTGACCTGAGCATAGATGAAGTTAAGCCTTATTGCCAATTGTATACAGTATGTGTCCTGTGTACAGTTGCCTCTATTTTTACAATGTTCTTGATTCCCAAGGACTGTAGTATACTGAGAGAAGAGTGCCTTCCTATTTATAATCTATGGATGTCCCATAATGATTTATCTCCCTCCTGGGAGAGAATTCGATGATGGGACGTGGTCTTTGTCTACATGGGATCATGAGCATTCCCACCATTATTAGTGTATTTGGTGTGTGTGTGCTCACACCAGCATGTGGCGACATATGGATGAGATAAACGGCCTTTAAGTAGTGCCAAAAAATGAAACAGCCGTTTGTGTGTCAGCAAGTAAACAAACTCCAAACTCACAGTGATTTAACTTCCAGTAATTCACTCTGCAAACTTGTGATGTACGTGAAGCAACCATTGTACATGTCCCTTCAAAGTTTTGAGTTGAAATGCTGTGAGACTCCGTATTAAAGTGAATGGAGCATCATGATGAAGGGACTCAATAGCTGTAGTCATGGATAGAATTGCTACTGCAAGTAGTGGGATATTTGAAATAATTCATCGTGACATTGGGGAAAATGTAACTTGTGAACTCAAAGCACATATTAAATAAAATGCTGCTGATGGTCATACTCCACAGGATCTGACATCGAACAATATTATCACACTGCTTCCAATTGTCAATATAAAGAGCTAAGAATATAAAGATATAATTAATCTTTTCAGAGAAAGTAGATTAAGGACGTTATCTGAAGTGCCACATGGTAGTCACAAGTCCTTTTTCCTCAGTCATATATAAATGTGCATTTCACATAAGACAATATAGAGCCTTGTCCCTTGAAAGGCTCTCACACTGCTATAGGTCAGATCTAATCTGGAATTTCCTGTTTCCAACATGTCTGCATGAAGATCTCACTCTTGAGACTGTTCAAAGTCAGGGTCATTGAGAAGGAGCAAGAGGTGGGCAAAATGTCCCCTGTCCTGTGATAAGGGATCTCCGTAATGGCTGGTCAGGTTTTTGCTGAACTTTAGCTGTGGAATCCACAGCTGAAATCACAATAGCCTACCCTACTGTGAATGAGGGGACAATTGGAATTACTGTCCAGGTCACTTCTGATGAGGTTCCTGGCAGGCCTGTCCTAAATAGTTATATTTAGAAAGAACCTTTTGCTGATATTTTATTCCTCGTGGTGAAGGCAGTTCTTGCTTTCACATTCGAGCACTGCTAGTTTCAGAGTAAAGCTTCTGCTGCATTGCCATTTTAATGGTCCCTCTGAATGAGACTGCCCAAATTTGCTTCATATAGAATCCTTTCAACCAGCAGAGTGGAGACTTTCATCCCATCAGTCTTGCCTGAATTTACACTCTGGCCCCAGAGGTGAAAGGTCAGTTTGCTGACCTATGAGGGGTTGGATTGTGCTCTGCCGTATTTGACATTTCTGAAATGTCTGTTTTGTCACCAGCAGCAATATCAACAGGTAACTGAATTTCTATAAACACTTTTATTGCAGCTTTCAAGCTATTTTTCCTTGAAAGAAGAGGATTGTGGTTCAATCCTGACACTGTCAGGGTTGTGCACATCTATTACATTTTCATACATAGAATTACATAGGATATATGGCACAGAAACAGGCCATTTGGCCCAACCAGTCCATGCCGGCGTTTATGCTCCACACGAGCCTCCTCCCGTCTTTCCTCATCTAACTCCATCAGTATAACCCCCTATTCCCTTCTCCCTCATATGCTTGTCTAACCTCCCCTTATATGCATCTATACTATTCGCTTCAATCACTCCCTGTGGTAGCGAGTTCCACATTCTCACCACTCTTTGGGTAAAGAAATTTCTTCTGATAGATCGGACAATATTACTAAGAATGTGCCGTTATCCCATTGATATTGCATTTGTATTGTGTCTAATTACAGCAAAATGTCTCACGGTGGATCAAATACAATGAATTTCTTTGAATGGCAGTGACTGTTGTCATGTAACCAAATACAACAGCCATTTTGTGCCCGCAATATTCCACAAACAGTCATGAAATGAATGACTAGTATCTTTTTATTTTTTTGTGGTATTAATTGAGGAAGGAGCATTGGTGAGGACACCAGGAGAATACGCTGCTCTTCATAGTGACTGCAATTCATTGTAAGATAAAGTTTCCAATCCCACACTCCTCGGCGGAGAGCTGTGCTCAAAGGAACACTCTTCAAGCACAGCTCCCCACTGGGAGCATGCGATCACTGAACTTACCAATTAATGTGAAGCACTTTGGGAGGCTTCTCAGAGATATCCTAAGACACTATATAAATGTTTCTTTTGCTTCACTGAAGCAAGTAAATGGGGTCTCAATTTGATACTTCATCTGAAGTAGGCATATCATTCAGCAAAACTTGTACAAAAACAAAGAGGGAATAACACCACATTTACCACAGATTTGATTAATTTATCTAACTTGGATCCTCATAAGAATTTCTGTTGTTACAAACCATCAATTAAAACAAGCTGACTGTGTATTTATTCAGATTTTACAGTATGAGACTGGACAATGTGTTTCCTTTTCCTGCTACTTTCCTGTTTTTCTGTTTTTGAAGTCCACATCCTTTTGCCTAGCACAACAGAATGTACAAAATAAAGCTACAGACAGGCATTTGGATTCTATAGAGCTCCCTAATTTATTCTGGATCTAGAGAAAAAGCACAGGAAATATCATTTTGGTTTGAACAATACATATACACATGTACTATACATACACATATACATATATATACTGTCCATGTGTTCATAAACATGGCCATAGCCATATACTTTATATACCACATATATACAAAACCATACCCATATGCTATACATATGAATGTACTATACACAGATATAAATTTGCATATCCTATACATACAAGTATACATATGAAAATAGAAATATTCCATGCATGCACGAATGCATAATTCAGAATCTTAGGAATTGCCATATTTTTTAAATTTCCTTATTGCAAAGAGTGACTGAAGTTAAGTTGAAATAAAATTAAATTTTATATCATTTACTCTGTCGACTTACTGACTGTAAAATAAAGCAGCTTATTGAAAAAATGTATAATTTTTTTTATTCATTCATGGGATGTGGGCATCGCTGGCAAGGCCAGCATTTATTGCCCATCCCTAATTGCCCTTGAGATGGAGGTGGTGAACCACCTTCCTGAACCGCTGCAGTCCGTGATGTGAAGGTACTCCCACAGTGCTGTTAGGGAGGGAGTTCCAGGATTTTGACCCAGCGACGATGAAGGATCGGTGATATACTTCCAAGTCAGGATGGTGTGTGACTTGGAGGGGAACTTGGAGGTGGTGGTGTTCCCATGCGCCTGCTGCCCTTGTCCTTCTAGGTGGTAGAGGTCGCAGGTTTGGGAGGTGCTGCCGAAGAAGCCTTGGCGAGTTGCTGCAGTGCAGGAGCAACTTACTGTTTTTTTTTAAAAAGTACATTAAGAATGAGAGTGCTGAGGAGCAGGCACTTCACCTAATCACCACTCCACATGCTCTACATCTGCGTATTTTTTTAAAGTCATCAGGCGTTTTCCTGAGAGCCACACATCCACAGGAAAAATATGTCATAAGTCATACATTTCTCTCACAGTTTTGGCTGTAGTAACATGTTGAATTAATTTCCATACAAATTCTTTTCTAAATATGCAGGCTTGTATAATTTTACTCTGCTGTGACTTAATGGCAGAACATGTTTCTCCAGGTGTGTATTTATGAACTGCAAATAGAGACATGCTTTCCTTTAAATGATAAATAGAGAGCGGGGGGCACACTTGTATATGTTTGACAGAGATTTGGCAAAAACATGGGAACATTCCTTAAGGCGAGAAGGAATGATAGTCTCCGACGTGTCTCTTTACAATCTTCCTGCAGTTTCATTGTGTTCGCCAGTAGTAATTATTCTTCTATTAATTCATAATAAATGACAGTGTTGATTATTATAGCTATCAAGTTGGTGCCGTTTACCGTACCTATTGTTCCCTTGTGCTGCTACTATAGTTTCTGTTGTATTAAATCATAAGAACCATCAGTGTTAAATGTTGCATGTCATAATAATATCACTTGCTCCCTTGTGTTTTCTCTTGTATAAAAAGAAAGACTTGGATTTATATCGTGCCTTTCATGATCTCAGGACGTCCCAAAGCGTTTTACAGCCAATGAAGTACTTCTGAGGTGTAGTCACTGTTGTAATGTGGGAAACGCGGCAGCCAATGTGCGCTCAACAAGCTCCCACAAACAGCAATGTGATAATGACCAGATAATCTATATTTTTAAGTGGTGTTTGTTGAGGGCTAAATATTGGCCAGGACACCGGGGATAACTCCCCTGCCCTTCTTCAAAATAGTGCCATGGGATCTTTTACATCCACCTGAGAGAGCAGGCGGGGCCTCGGTTTAACGTCTCATCCAAAAGATGGCACCTCTGACAGTGCAGCACTCCCTCAGCACTGCCCTGAAGTGTCAGCCGTGATTTTTTCACAATCGGGTGCATTACATAGTACAACTAAATGTGTAGAATTTGAGCAGTTATTGGCTATAACATACAAGTCATTGTGCTAACCAGTTTTCAAATGGGTGCTCAGGATATGATAAAATTCAGCAAAATGTAATGTAGCGTTTGCAGATATTAAATTTATAACACATGGTGGAGAGGGTCACTTAATCAATCTACTGCTAAGAGTTATTTTACAATCCGCAATGTTGATTATGGGAATCAAAATAATATCACTGAATAGTGATGAGCCTAAGCTTACCTAAAAAAAGTTAGATGTGTGTCAGATTATCTGTTTCTGGGGATTCCATTCAATAGCTTTTGTGCAAAGATTGCATTGTTTAAACAGCTCAAACACCATTAAAAAGCTAAAGCAATCTCACAGTTTACTACTTACTACTAGTTACAGCACCGATGTTCTGAAGAATAATCAGGTTCAAGTCCCTTACACTATCGGAGTTTTCAAATTAAAAATGAACTGGACTGTTTCAATTTTTTCAAAAGAATAGATATTGTAAAGAATGTGATAGATTGCACAATGTATCCTCATTAATTAGTGGTTTGTTATATGAAGAATTGGGGTCCCTTACATGGCCATGTTGGGAAATGTTCAAAACAACACCGTACCTTTTTCTATCATTGGCTTTCATACTAATTTCCATGATCTCAGCAGAATAGATTCAAAAGGGAGTGTTTCTCTGACGTGTTGTGCCTTCCCAGCATTTTCAGTAATTGGCCGTCAATTGATCTCATAATGTGCCTATTTAGAGGAGTGCCTGAGTGGTGGCTTTAAAGGCGTAGACCAAGTTAGCAACACAACCGCGATCCAGGTTCGAGACTACCTGTTGTGAGCAATGCCAGGTGAGACGAGACAGTTATTGTGTAATCGAGCTCACAGGCCTCACTGGCACGGGACTGCATTTTCAATATTATTAGGTGTGTCTGTTCTTTCCCTTTAAGGATGAGATCAAACCCTTGATACAAACTAGACAACTTGCCGGAGTGAGTGAGATGATGTTGCAGCAGTGAGAAGCAAGAAAATATGGCAACTGAAACTAGTGGGGTGATTTTAACCCCTTACAAGCCCCCTTCTCGCCCAGTGGAGTGGGTTAAAATTGCCTCCTAATGTCATGCTGGTACACAAGAAGGTGCATTTTGATATGCCATAATTGTTTGGTGAGAGTTTAGTGTTGAGTTAACATGGCCACAAAGTAAACCAATCTTGAGCAATGAGTGATTTTGGGTGAGACGCATTTCCATTCTAATTTGCACTAGGGGTGGTTTTAACTTCCTCTACCCAGCAGCAACGGAGTGGTAGCAGAGTTAAAATCCATATGGTGGAATTACTGGCCCGTTCCCGCCTAGAGCTGGCCCGCGGGAGCGAGACACCCGTTTGGGGCTTGCAGCTCACCGGCTGTAATGGCAGTAAGGCCCGTCCTCCAGTGTGACCGGCCCTTCCGCTGCAAAGATTGGGCGGACAGCTCGCATGCTCCGAGAGTTCAAATGGCGCCTGTTGTCTCAAGTAGATGTTCAACCTTTAAACACAAACGTCTGATTACTGGCTTCCTTAACCCGCAATCAGATTATTCTACAAAATTCAAATCTGTGCACAAAATCTGTCTTGAAATGACTTTGTCCAATTGCACCATGCTGGGAAGTTGTTCTACTTCACTGACCGTTACTTCTTGTCATTCAAGATTATCCCAGATTTCTGAAATACATTCTGCGACTCAGTTTAAACTGATTTATATTATCAGCAGGAATCTAATAGTTAAATCCATTCTAGGTAAGGCTCTGGTTTTACCCGAAGCATATGTGTGCAGTCTTGGTGTGCAGTGAATTCTGGGATCTATCGTTGCTACATAATAGGAATTTAGCTTCCTGCTATGAGCAACGTGCTTATGAAGGAAACATTGTGGGTTAATGAGAGGCTTGCATTCCATCAAATCTAGTTGCTTTTTTATCTCAAATTGACAGCTTATGATGTCACATGGCGAAATCACTTTAGGCACCTTTTGAGCTGTGGCATGAAGCCACAAGGATGTGGGTTTTATCTAGACTTCGTGAGCAATTGCTTTCCATTTCCTCAGTCAGATCCCAATGGTTATAAAGCCTGAACTGTGGAACTTCACAACACCTCCCACAGTCCTTTCAGACCAGTTCCCATAATCCATTCTTAACTGTTTCTCGTCAGGTTGTAACTTCCATATTTTTACCTGGGCATTCCGGATTGATGTGTTCAAGTACTGACACATCAAACTGGCCTAAGATGCTTCAAGTATATAACCTAAAGCTCCTTTTTTCTAACTTTCGCTCCCTTGCTTTCTCTCCCTCTCCCAAAGATGTGCGGGTTAGGTTGATTGGCTATGATAAATTGACCCTTAGTGTTAGGGGGATTATATACGTGGGGTTACGGGGATAGGGTGGGATATGTGTTGGTGTAGGGGTTATGGGGATCGGGTGGGATATGTGTCGGTGCAGGCTCGATGGGCCGAAATGGCCTCTATCTGCACTGTGGGGTTTCTGTGATTCTGTGATTCCCTTTTCTCTTTCTCAACTTCCTCTATTCCTTTCACTTTCCCTCTCTTTCATTCGCTCCCTCTACCTTCCTTTCTCTCTTTTCGTCCTTTCATTCTCTACCCTTCCTCCCTTTCCCTCTCTCCTTTTCTTTCTTTCCCCTTCTCACTTTTTTCCCATCCTCTCTCTTTCTTTCTTCCCTCTTCTCTCTCTGCTACAGCATTTGGAGCTTTCCTTTGGCTGAAGGATGGTTCTGCTCAGGATGCTGGACTAGCCCCAGCAGTGCAAGGGGTTGGATTGGCAGAAAACCGAAGCAAAACAGAGGGAACTCATTGTCTGTTTGCTGAGCTCGTTCAAATGTTTCAACCTCAGCCGCAAAGCACACACCATTTCATCGTAAATCAGTGTCTTTCTGCAGGGGGAAAAAATCCTTGCATCAACGAGATCAGAATTTCAGGGCCATAAATGCGTTCTTATTCTGCTAGTTATGCACCGTGTTGAAGTGTACTGTTTGCTGTCAGAATCCCAACTATTTTGGACATTTGTAGAAGACCTCAACCTGTTACAAGGGACACTTAAAAATGTGTGAAATTGAAAAGTTTTTTTTATGGAAAACCTCTTATTTCTGAAAAATATGTATTTTCTCTTGAATTCTAAATCCAGTCAAACAAAGTGAAACAATGTATACTACAGCTGGTTGCAATGACGCTGCGAAGTGTTTCACAGGATTCCTCAAGTAATTCCCCAGCCGTCCACATTTCTCAAAGGAGATAGTCTCCTCTTGTCTGCAGGCAGCCATTGACATCTCCTATAAATATAGTAATCATACGGAGAGCATCTGCAGTGCAGCATAGAATGCACTCTTTAACACTCCAGACTGTGGTTAATGATGGCTGCACGGGCTAGAATGGGAGGGAGCCAACATGCTTTAGTCAGGCTGACATAGCTCTTCACGAATGGAATCCATTTGTTAGTCCAGTGCTCCACATGATCCTCTGTATTGAAGGAAAGGATCTCCCAATGTCCCAGCAGGTTTATCCAGTGAGCAACTGAGCCAGGTATGGCCCCTGGTCTGTGCTGAGTTAGCTGTCCTCGGCTGGTGCTACAGCTGGCTGTGGGTTAGGGAGGGGGAAATTGGCAGGGCTTCCAACTCTATCCCTGCCAGAAGTGTACATTTGTGGATTTGAGGGCAGGATCTGGGTTAGCTGCGATGCCCCTGGTCATGCATGAATATGGCTACTTGGGTGAGGTAACAGGAAGCAACTGACTTCTCTGAAACATGTAGCCCTACAAGGAGCTCATGCCTTCAGGAGATAGAAGAAAATTGGCAAGAATGTTTTTCTAGGTTTATACTGGAGTAAATATGCCCTGAGAATAAGGTTGCTATTATTGAGTGGAATGTGTTTGATTCCCGACTGCACAGAAAGAGTTGTTCTCTATGCCAGTTAGAAGTTTGCATTTGACAGCAGTGAAAGCATTTTAATAGACTGCTGAACTTGAAACTTTCTGAGAAGGTATTGGAGTGAGGCCATGCGATTCGGAAGAATATCCTGTTTTTTTCTGAGCGATGGGAAAGCGACTGTCAAGGAATAATCCAGATCTGAAGCCAAGATAATGAAGCTCTTTACAGAAACCGTGGTCCTGAGCTGCGTGCATTTTTTAGTTGCTCTACTGCCATCTAACGCGGACTGGCCATTCGTTTTGTGGGCCTGGGTTCCAATCGATCATGGTCAGATAAGATTGCTTTCTCTGTGATCACAGTTATGGAGCTTATGTGGTGATGTCAGGCCAGTTGCTAGGAGATGCAAGTCTATTGCACACAACTGTCCATAGTTAAGCAGTAACTACTGCTACATTTCTCTTGGTCAGAGGGCAAAAGAATACACCTGCTGGGGGAAGTAGATCTATCGCCCTTTTAGATGGTGAGATGGTCTTCTTTGAGATTTGCCAGGATAACGTACAAAAAGCTCACTATTCCATCCCATTGTAAAGAAAGAACTTGCATTTATATAGCACCTTTCGTAACCCCAGGACACCTACAACGCTTTACAGCCAATTAAGCACTTTTGAAGTGAAGACACTATTGTAATGTAGGGAAATGTGGCAGCCTATTTGTGCACAGCAAGGTGCCGCAAACAGCAAAAACCAGATGATCTGTTTTAGTGATGTTGGCTGCGGGATAAATATTGGCTAGAACACCAAGGAGAGCTCCTCTTAATAGTGCCATGGGGTCTTCTACATCCGCCTGCGAGGGTAGATAGAGCCTAGGTTTAACGTCTCATCTGAAGGACGGCAGCACTCCCTCAGTATTGCACTGAAATGTCAGCCTGGATTATGTGCTCATGTCCTGGAGTGGGGCTTGAGCCCACTATCATCTGACTCAGAGGTGAGAGTGCTACCACTGAGCCAAGGTTGATACCTATCTGGTCTTCGATGCACTGGTTCAAAAGAAAAAGTGGCTCTTCCTCCAGACTCTCACTTCACCCTTGCATGCCAGCTTACACAAAAGTGATTCGAACCCTTGTTGATGATAACCTCTGGGAAGTAATAGGGACACACAATCCGGTACTTTGATCCCGATGGGGATGAGGTGTCAGCTGTGGCTCAGTGATAATACCCTCGCCTCTGGGACAGAAGGTTGTGGGTTCAAATCCCACTTCAAAGACTTGAGCACAAAGTTTAGGCTGACATTCCAACGCAGCACTGAGGGAGGTGCTGTCCTTTGGATGAAACGTTAAACTGAGGCCCCATCTCCCCTCAGGTGGACGTAAAAAATCCCATGGCACTATCTCGAAGAAGAGCAGAGGAGTTCTGCCCAGTGTCCTGGCCAACATTTATCCCTCAATCAACGTCACTAAATGATCTGGTCATTATCTCATTGCTGTTTGTGGGAGCTTGCTGTGCACAATTTGGCTGCTGGGTTTCCTACATTACAACAGTGACTACACTTCAAAAAGTACTTCATTGGCTGTAATGTGCTTTGGGACATCCTGAGGTCGTGAAAGGCGCTATATAAATGCAAGTTTTTCTTTTAACTGTGTTGTAGCTACAACAAGCGTCTGCTGGTCTGTGGAACTGCCCAGCCTCTGTGGCATAATTAAAGAGCAAAAGTAATTCATCTAAAAGATTATAGACGAGGCGGTCCAACACAACAGCCTAATGGACACAGTGGCAAAACCAAAAATAAACACAGTGTACTCCACATATGTAATTAGTTTGTGGTCTCACAGCGTGGCCACTAAGTACAGAGAAAGACTGTAGTGGAGTATTGAAAAGTAATTTGTATTCTCTGCTCTGTCTGTTACAGAAGTGGGTGGAGGGAGAAGCAACAAGCATGTGACAGGTCAGGGATGAGTTGTTGCTTCTTATTTCAGGAACCTAGTAGCAGGAGTACAGCAGTTTAAAGGACTTCAGGTGAGGCTGTTCCATTGTTAACACAGCAGTATCTCACAGGGCAGTGGGAAAGCAGCTTACCCCAAGGAATTACTTTCAATAATACCCATGCTTTCATAGCAGAGATCAATAGCCAGGAGCACATCAGGAGCAGAGGTCAGTGCCGTAGAGTACAAAACCCGACATCTCAGGATGCCGCTTTCTACTACTACATTGCAAACATCTTCAAAACTAGTTGCATTCTAGAACATGAGAGATAAGAAATAGGAGTAGGCCATATGGCCCCTCGAGCCTACTTCGCCATTCAATAAGATCATGGCTGATCTTCGACCTCAACTCTACCTTTCCTGCCTGATCCCCATATCCCTTGATTCCCTTAGAGTCCAAAAATCTATCGCTCTCAGCCTTGAACTGTCTAAGGCTGACCAAGTCTGTTTGCAACCTTGATGTCATATTTGGTCATGAACTGAGCTTCCTACCTCATATCCGTTCTATCACCAAGACCGCCCATTTCCACCTTCATAATATCGCCCATCTCCGCCCTTACCTTGGCTTATTTGCTGCTGAAACCTTCATCCATGCCTCGATTTTAAAATTTTCATCCTTGTTTTCAAATCTCTCCGTGGCCTTGCCCCTCCTTATCTCTGTAATCTCCTCCAGCCTTACAATCCCCCTAGACCTTTGCGCTCCACCTATTCTGGCCTTTTGAAACTCCTTGATTTTAAATGCTGCACCATTGGCGGGCGAGCCTTCAGCTGCCTAGGTCTTGAGCTCTGGAATTCCCTCCCTAAATTTCTCTGCTACTCCACTTCTCTTTCCTCCTTTAAGACGCTCCTTAAAATCTACCTCTTTGACCAAGTTTTTGGTCATCTGCTTTAACATCTTATATGGCTCGGTGTCAAATTTATTTTTGATAACACTCCTGTGAAGCACCTTGGGGCGTTTTATTATGTTAAAGACGCTATATAAATATAAATTGTCGTTGAATATACTCCACAACTGAGCATCCACAGCCCTCTGGGGTAGAGAATTCCAAAGATTCGCAGCCCTCCGAGTGAAGAAATTTCTCCTCATCTCAGTCCTAAATGGCCAACCACTTAATCCTGAGACTATGCTGTTTTATCTTTGCCTCATTCACTGAAAAATTGACAGTGGCAGGGGCTTTAGATCCAACATCGCAGTGCTGTCCAGGAAAGATAATGAAGTCACAGACTGAGCAAACCGTTGGAACAATCGCACAAGGCAACAGTGAGGGCAGCTGCAGTATTTCCTGAAAAACCCTCGAGTTGCTGATGCTGCTCACTCCCAATAATTAAGTTAAATCTGAGGGTTTTTTTTAGTGCAGCCCAACTTATTTTTCACCATCTGACCATAATAATTACAGGGCTTCATCTTCATTGTTGCTTTAATCTCTCGACTGTACTGTGTGAGGCGAGAGGTCTCTTCAGATTTTTTGATAAATGATAACTACAGCTGGTGTGAGTTAGTGGGATTCTGGCTTGAAGATTACAGTTGTAAGAAAAGAAACTGGTGCAGTATTTAAAGGTTTGTAGGGAGGGCTGTGGTGTACTGTGCAGCAGGAAGGAGAAGGCACTGGGGCTTGTCTGCCTAACCACAATTATCATGCAAGGCTTTGGTTATCCAAAAGGATGGCTGAGGGATAAGATACGCAAACTGGGAAGGAGGATGCCTTGGGCGGGGGGAGTCTTCAGTTTGTATCCATCACTACCATGAAGCTGATGGGTGTCTGCACAGATGTGGGTAGATGGGAGAAGGGATGTCACAGGAGATGATGGGAACAAGACAACTCAGTGTATTGTTTGAAACTCGTACCTCTGTAAAAAAACAAGAATTGTCTTGTAGCTGTAACTGAGCAACATTCAGCCTTCTTTTGGGTGACTGAAGTGGTCAGAAAATCGTGGCAGTATTGTTCACTACTTACTGACCTCTAACCTCTCCAAGCCCTGCATTCTACAAGAAGTGTTTCAGCAAGTCTGAAAACCGTTTTAAGGAATATTTTCTTCACGCGATTGGGGTTGTCCACATTGTAGGGCTGGATTTTGCCAGCCGAGATGAGTTGGGGGCGGGACTGCTGCCTTACGGGTTCTAGTCCCACCCCCAGCGACGTCTGACAAATCCATGCTATTTTCCCTTGATGGGCTTTGTTAAGCCCGCCCTCTGGGCTTACCGGCCAATTAAGGGAAAGCCGGTGACAGATTACATCAGCGTCTGACGCTTCATCTGTCACAATTTTTTTGCCAGATGAATTGTCAGCATTTCCCAGCTTTGAGAAGCTGTCAAACACTGACAATCTCTGTTCTAAGGTGAGCCCTTGCACAAAGGCTCACCAAGACCTCTCTCCTCTGCAGAAAGCAGATGGCTGCTGCATCTGAGAATGCAGCTGCCATTCTGTCATCTCTGCCGTTGAGATGAGGCACCTCCGGATCCCCAAGGGTTGAAGCCTGCAGAAAGAAGCAAAGGTAAGCAAACTTTTTTCCAACACTTTACACTCACCTCTCATACTTACCTGTCCACACTTGCACCCATCACTCACCTCTACAGCTGACATTTCGACCCCTCTCACCCCCGCAGACCCACTGCTCACCTCGCTGACCCTGGCAAGGTTCGCAGCCGTCGAGAAGCCTGCACTTGTGTGGGTAAAATGGGGAAAAGCCTCAAAACTGTCTGTTAACTACCTGTTAACTACCTGTTAACAGGCAGTTAATTGGCTCTAATCCCCTTCCTGCCTCAAGGAGAGGGGTCCCTGCACGACTCGGGGACCCGCCTCCGGGGAAGATGGCATGGAGGTGGGTTGGGAGCAGGGTCGGTACCCGCTCCCAGTTTGTCATTTTCCCGGCAGTCCCGCCCCCTCAGGGCTGGGAAAATCCCCCCCCCCCCCCCCCCCCCCCACTAGTGTTTCCGAGCCTGAAGCCCCGGATCAACAGTACCAGGTTCTACAAGACGATAAAGAATAAAAGGAAAACAAAAAAAACACTTGAGTAAGAAAGAATACTGCCTATTCCACAGAACGATGTGTATAATTTTACTCTGTTTATCCATGGAATTCCAACGTACCAACCATTTCTTATTCATTGCCATTGCACAGAACTGCTGATCCAAGCAAAGCACTTAAATGCAAAGCCTCACCCAAATGTAAATGTTTCCCAGTTATATAGCACTAAATACATTCTCGCTACAGCCAAACATTACTAAGGCACTGGCATAGTCTCAAAATTAATGTTTTACGTCAGATTATGATCTGTGTTTTATTGCTGAAATATAAGCCTCACAGCAAAGACTTTCAAATTGGCTGTTCTTATCCCTAGTTTACAGAAAGCTGATGCAAAAAGATTATTTCTTGACAAGTTAGTGTTGCAGTTATCAAGATTTCACCGCTCTGTTTATTCAAAGAACAGGCTCCCACCTCTCATTCGGAATCGAGGGGGTGCAGCCCAACTCTCTCAGGTGCTTATTTACTTTCGCTTTGATCTTCTTCCTTTCTATAAATGCAAAGAATTGTGCTTGTCGGTCATTTATTCGGCTGTTTCTGATCACCTAGCTCCACCCCGCCTTGCTCATCGCACCCCCAGAAAGGCTCCAGATTCATTCCCGACTTCACTGCCCCAGTATCTGCTGATCTGGGGAAAAAAACAGACCGAATGTCAGCATTCGCCAAGGACAAACTGTTTAAAGTAAAAACTGGCCCTGTTTGAACTTTCAGGAAGCCACAGATATGAGCATGCACAGTAGGCTTACAATTAGTGCCGCATGATTCACCCAATAATTCAGTACCCGGAACTGTATTGTCTGCATTTCCACATCTAGACAACTGTCTGTCACTGATGTGTGTGTATCTCCTGCAATTACTGTACAGCATCAGCTCTATAAGGCACTGTCTGCAGTGTAATAGTTATTCCCTCGAGATACAAATGACTGTATTATTGAATGAATCACTGCACAGATTGCAGAGATTCATTGTTTTCTGTCCACACACATACATTGCGTTGTTGGTGCTATCAGCCCGCAGGAATTCCGTGCTGTAGTGCAAACATCCAAAGCACAAAAAGATCTCTTTATTTCAGCCCCCCCACCCCAAAATGCTGGAGGCCAAATACATTCGAGGTCCACAACAGTCATGGCATCACTTGAGGAACGTCTCCCCCTCTGCCTCCACTGAGACACGCAGCCTCCTCCCCAACAGTCACTGCTATTGTGGCACGGCGTTTGATCTTAACTACAGAAATAAGAGGCCAGAAACAAGCCTGCTGCTGGTGCTCCTGTTACAGTGGTACAGCAATCCCTCCAAAAGAGCTTTGTTATTTTTTAATGAGCAGCTGGGTCAGAAGAGATCACTGTGTCGGCATGGCGAGGGCCGTGCAACAGGAGGCAGAGCAAGATACAGGCAAGCGACTGAATGTGAATAAATGCCAGTGGGGGCTCCTGTAAATCTAGCTTGCTCTCTTCTTCTGGTATTCCAGTCAGACTTGCAAAAGACTCATGTGAACCTACCCCCTTGTGCATCTGTCTCTGCATCGCTGTGTCTCTAACCCTGTATAGTAACTGCTCGAATATCTCAGCCGCAGCACTGGATCAGATTATAACAACCCACGGTCAAGACTAAATGTGATTTTAGGAACTGTCAATATTTTTTCAATGTATAAATTGGAACTGCAAACAATCACGAGTAACGCAGAGTGCGGTTATATTGCTTCAGTCGTTGTATGTTAGCGCCCCTGCCCATCCAGATGTGTATGAGTTTGGTATGGGGACCGGATGATAAAAGATGTTTTACCTCCCTGGCACATTAAATCATTAGGGCAAAGTCCTGTTTGTATATTCCAAATAAACCTGTGAGTTTACTCACAGCTGCAACAATAACTGTTGCTTTACCAGAATATGTCTGTGCTGTAGAGGGCTTTGTATGTGGAGTAAGGATTTTTGCTGTGACTGTTTCACTCTAACAATTAATTTTGATGACTGGAAATACGAGTTTGATTTGCAACACTTTGACTGCGACGTAACAGCTGAGTCCTTGCGAAGATTTCCCCATCCGAGTTCAGTGGAGCTGAAGTCACTACCGCAGCTGAGATCAGCAAACAAAGCACAGATCGACAATTCAAAGTGGCACCTTCCGGCCTCAATATTTCACTGCGCAGTACCTTTATCCATTACTAACCGGCAGCTATGCGGAGGTGTCAGTACTCAGACTATTTGGCTTATATCCTCACCACCTCGTCATGGAGGGTGCCTGCTTGTACCAATACCAGTGCCAACATACCAGGAAAGCACACTATTAATGTCTAATTCAATTACTACTGAACATCCACATTGATATTGAATCTTCTGTCAAGGCAACAGTAAAAATATACTCATATTTATTAAGCTCACAAGCCTGGATATTTCCTGTTGTTTTTAAAGTACTGTTCTAAATATCTGACCCTTCATTTTTTCCCCAAAACTATCACCTTTTAATTACAGTTATGATTTGGCCTTCCCTAGTGACATCCAAGAACTCAAACTAACTAATGAGAAGCCTGGAGTTATAGGGAACACACAAGTAGAAGGTGGTATCTGTGTACTTAGGCACAGTCTGAACAAAGTACGTTATTAAAAAAAGGAATGACTCATCCATCTGCTCCAAATTCACCTGGATTCATGTCTTTCCGACTGCGAACAGGTGTGTCCCCTTTGGGCAGCCACGAAGAAGCACGAGAGACTTTGGTCTCTTTCCCTCGGGGAGATGCAACTGCTTATTCCTGGCTCCTCCCCACTTGGGTGCGATCCAGGTTGGGAGCTGAGTGGATTGGCTGGACTGAATATGACTCCTCCCACTCTGTAGCCCCGAGTGCTGGTGCGAATATGTAACATTGACAATGTGGTTTTTGAGCCGGATGTAGAAATGCTACTGTACTGCTGTCTTCAATGGTTTATCAAAGATTGCAAATGATTGCCTCGTCTGAAGACCGCAACATATTATCAATTACACCATTTATAGCCCAAAGCTAGAATGACTACAGTGAGCACAAATGAAATGAAGACCAAACACACTAATATTAAGAATGGCAGCACCATGTTGTATGAAGCTACAATCCTGATGACCTCCCCAGATACTTGGAGAGAGTCTCATTGATCAAGGAAGCACTGCAGTGTTTTTCTGAGCCTATGCTAAGATGGTTCTGCATAGGATTCTTACTGTCTGAATGCTGGAGGACCAACAGTGGAGGAATGTTGTAATGTGAAGCGATAATATTACAAGTTTCACTCTAACATGATTAAATTTGCAGTAGACTATGAAGAGAAAGTCCAGTTGTAGAATCAAAATCTTGGTACTTTTTTATGGCAGGGTGGGGTGGATAGTAGGGGAGAGAAAAGCACATTCTCAAGATGTTGGCAGTCAGAACATTTTTCCAATTTTTGCACCACTGACAATGTCTGGCACGCCCCAGTTTAGTACAGCAGGGTACACTCAGTGCACTCCCCAACAGTGCGGAGTTTTATGCTCTGAAGCCGTGACGATCAGGAACTGGGTCGAGAATGCCCGAACTTATTTTACTTAGAGCCCTTACAGCCAGCAGTGGGAAGAAACTTTCATCCTATCAAGACAGCATGCCAAATTAACAATGGATTTCCAGGCCTGCTCCACCCAGACATGTGTCTGCTTACTTATAAGGAAGTGAAAGAAATATTTTGCTAGCCTGTTAAAAGTACTTGATACAGAAGTAGAGGATGGTGTTTTCTCCATAGTGGATAGAAACAACCTCCCACAGTTTAAAGTTTTTCATTCTGGGCAGAATGAAGAGGTGTAATTATGCAAATACTCACCAGCTGCTAATAGCCAGTGAGTCCACCCCTCTGGAAAATTCTTTATTTTTGCTCTGTTCGGAATATTTTTTCTTTATCTGGCTGGAGTTGTGGAACAGATTCGAGGTTGTTGATATGATTAGAAGAACACGGCAAAGCTGATATTAACTTCCACAGGTAGTAGCTGTTGTCTTACCTCTGCCGTTGGCAGCACTGTCGGCGATAGGATAACTGGCTGGGCCGCAGGGGGCTGGTTTACCGCTAATTGAAAAGGGGAAGATCATGCAAGTTCAACTTCTTGATTTGCTAAGATGCAATCAGATTCACAAAAAGGGGAACGTTCAAAGTAAACTAGGCGCAACAGCAGTGAACTGCAAATAGAAACAAGACCCAAAGCAAGTGTTTTGCCACGGGCACCACTGGAATGAAACGGCGCAGATTAACCCTTTGAGTGCTGAATGTCTTTTGGAACTTGCACGTTTTGCTAACTGCCAAAAATGATTAGCCTCTTCTTTCCAAGATCCGCATCGTAGCTCCCTGCTACTGCCACTCGGGAATTACAGCAAATGGGAGTTCCCATCTATGTTGCTCTTACTGGTACCAATAGGGGTAAACTCAAATTAGTCTGGCAAGAAAATGCTGTCCAGCTTTCCACTCTTGGACACATTCTCCAGTATTTTATTGCATTAAGTAACTGAAATGACACAGGTTGTATTATGAGTTATCATTCAAAATGTCTTATTTGGGATGATAATATGTGGAGATGATTGCCGGAACCCATTTCGGACAGAACAGTAGCCTAGCCAGCTGTAAATCCAAGCTTCCCCCTCACTCGCGTGTTACGAATAATGTTTCTGACTAAGGTTTTCTTCTTTTTCCAAACAGCTGGAAGGTTTAACGGCACCGAAGCAGTTGACAGTCACATAATAAATGCAAACATTGTTTGAGCCAAAGCTGTCCGTTGGTATCAGCTGCCACTCTTACACTGGGATTTTGGAATAACATTTGCTTATCATTCAAACCCTTTGGCTTAAAATTTGAATAAGCACAGAATGCTATTTGTTTTCTCCTCTCTGTTAAAGCCGTTGACTCAGACTGGGGTACAGTTTCACGGGTGACAGAGATACTTTGGTGCTTTATCAAGTAGCCATGTTTGAGCCAAGTTGGTGAATATTGGCGGGCATCACAGTCGATGCTTATCCTGCCCCAGCTCGGCTAGCAGCTAGAATCACGGGATCATGATCAGGAGGGGAAACGTTGGCTGAATTTTCTCCTCCCCGAGCCCAGGGATGCTGAGTCCATTGTAGCACTCCAACTGCTGGCTTGGCAGCGGTCAACTGGCTCAGCACAGACAGGGAGTCGAACCTAGAAATAGAATGAAAATGTATTCGTTTTTCTTTTAGTTTAGTTGTGCTTGTCTTTAGCATTACTGTGACCATACCGTTGAGATATAATTCTGAAGTCTGGCAAGACCTGGAAGGGTTTTGATAGAGTAAATTGGCAGGAGGGTCAGTAACCAGAGGACACAGATTGGCAAAATAACCAGAGGGGAGATGTGGAGAGATTTTTTATGATCTGGAATGCATAGCCCGAAAGGATGGTGGAAGCAGGTTCAATATTAACTACAAAAGGGAATTGGATATATGCTTCTACAGGAAACAACATTGCAGAGACATGAGCAAAGAGCAGGGGAGTCATTGGCTAGCTCTTTCAAAGAGCCGTCATAGACTGGTGGCTGCGGACCATCATGTCTGTGTCTATTAGTATTGACCAACTACTAACTATCCTCCTTGGTGGTGATTGGCATCGAGGTGGCTCCAAGATGAACATGCCTGGTGATGGAAATCTGGAACCAAGCGAATCCTCTTTGGCAGAATCAGTAATCTGGTACCCGAGCCGGGAAGGTCCACAGATCCATGGCGCTTGTGATGATAGGCTAAACAGCTAGGCTCAAATTGAACCCGGTGCGGCAGACTTATCACCGGGGGCTGGAATTCTTCCCGCACTAGCTCCAGGTAACAACGTAAACCAATGCCCACAAGGGTAGGGTGGCCATGGCAAACGAGCAATTTATTAGCACTTTGTGCTGGTAGGCTTTATGTTTTAGCTGGTCAAACTCCAGCAATGCCCCTGCACACACTCGGGGGTTCCTAAGCCTTGTCTTTGCCAACTTGCACCTAAGATCTCTGGACTTGGGAGTAAGTGGGGTGTGAGGCTACAGGAAGACAATATATACTCAGGCAAACGGGAACTCTACCTGTGTGAATTTCTCTTATAGATCAGATATGATAATGTATTTTAGTGTGTGTTAGGCACAAAGCTAACCAGAAAAAAATGTACATTGGTTGTTGTCTTGGAGAATATCACAGAAACCCCACAGTGCAGATAGAGGCCATTTCGGCCCATCGAGCCTGCACCGACACATATCCCACCCGATCCCCGTAATCCCTACACCAACACATATCCCACCCTATCCCCGTAACCCCACGTATTTAATCCCCCTAACACGAAGGGTCAATTTATCATAGCCAATCATCCTAACCCACACATCTTTGGACTGTGGGAGGAAACCGGAGCACCTGGAGGAAACCCACGCAAACACGGGGAGAATGTCTGTGTGGAGTTTGCACAGTCACCCGAGGCCGGATTAGAACCCGGGCCCCTGGCACTGTGAGGCAACAGTGCTAACCACTATGCCACGTGCTATGAAGTAGTGGAAGGATTTGCAGACTGATAGACACTCTGACAGGTCATGACATGAATGCTTCTTCTATGGCCGAAGCCATCTTTATACCAGCTGATAGGGCGGCTAGTCCTGTAGGGCAAGAGGCTTTTATGGGCTCCTACTTACCTGTACAGTAAGGGAGGGCTAGCCACATCCATCCGACACAAGTTTCCCCACTGGATGTCAACTCAAGAGCTCAGAGTCACAGAACCAGAGTTCCATTTTCCCGGGACTGTCTGGAGTGGGGTTCAAACATTGCATCATCTGACTCAGAGGTGGGAATCCTAGTATTGAACCAAAGGCTTGCTCCAGCATATTGGTACAATGGCCGCATTAGGTTAATGGAATCTAACACACAGCTGAAATCAGACACTTGTAAATTTCATTAACTGATTGCCGATTGATTACATCTAGTTAATCAAATAATAGGTTTCAGCCACAGAGTGGTGAATGGAATGAAGCATATTCAAAGTGACAAGTTAGTACAGGCTTAATTCCTTCTGTGAATCTAAATGTCCAATGTTGCACTCAATGAACAGTTGCACAACAATGTACATGTGGGTGCATATTACCCTACTTTACAACACCGTTACAGCAGCAACTGATGTACAAAGTAATAAGAATATAAATGTCTTGTGATGTGCAGTAGAGCTCTATGAAGTGATCCTGGGAAGTATGCGAAATGACTATTACTAATAAGTAGTTGCTCTATTGGACGGATGCTTTCTTCATTAATAAAAGGGCCGTAACTAATGCACGTTACATTCGAGATCAGGACAGGACAGAGGAGGTTATCTTATCAAGCTCTAATACAATAGCAAAATACTGCGGATGCTGGAAATCTGAAACAACAGAAAATGCTGGAAACACTCAGCAGGTCAGGCAGCAACAACGTGTAGCATCGTGGAGAGAGGAACAGAGTTAACGTTTCAGGTCGATGACCCTGGGTCCCTCGCCACGATGCTGCCTGACCTGCTGAGTGTTTCCAACATTTTCTGTTGTTGTACCTTATCAAGCCACTGTTAACAGCATTTGAGGTATATTTTCCCAAGCTGAATGCTGATGCTCTTGGCTTTCAGCTGTTTCCATAGTTTAATACAGGCAGCTTTGCTATTTTCCAGTTTCTAATCTATCCGTCAGTGCTGATACACCTTTCTTTATTCCCATCAGTGAGCTGCAGGGGTTTGCATGGACGTAGTGAGATGGAGATTCAAATGAGCAGCACGCTGCCTTAATAGCCCATGTGTTACATATTCTTGTGATAAGTCATCTTCCTGCCTAAACGAGTCTGTTAACTGTGGCATTTGGTGTGGGAGAAATGCAGAGTGCTGTGTACCCTTAGCCTGTCAGTACGAATCCTGTTGGTAGCTGTGGATACTTGTTGGAACCGCTTCTCGTGAGTCCTAACCTTATTTTCTCATGCTGATTTTAGGAATCTGGTAACAATATAAAAGTTAATTTAATCACAACTTGTTTCCTTTATGAACACCGTGAATTGGGACACGTTGTTCATAGTTTTATATCCTGTATATTGTTTCAACAGTAGTATTGTATATATTGAAAGTTCCAAAAGACAATCTTTGGAGAGTAAAGTAACTGTGGGCTTCAGCTTTAATTAATCAGTTGTAAAAATTACGATTTTACTTTTCACGATCAGCTGTATTGGTGAAATTGTATTCAACTCCACTGTAACTTACTAATGGTATAGCAGGTAAGACCTTAACATGTGCAGTAACACTGATGGGATTCATTTACAGGTCATCCCAAGTCAGCAGGGAGTCATAATCGGGAGGATTTATGGAAATCGGTTTCCAGATTCCGTTTTTGTGTATTACCAGTTTTATATTTGCAGAATTATAGAGTCAGTAGAACAGTGACTTATCCACTGTTTGAAAAGTTGCGATATGTTTTCAGTGAGATTTGAAGTCCTGTTCGGCACCTTCACCGATCCTATTCACCTCTTTCATTTTCTCAGCTTATTGCAACCAAATGCCTCGTAATAGTGAGTGAGGTTGTCATTTTTAACTGGTTCTTGCCAGCTTCACCATTCAGCTATTCTCAAACTTTGATGATGCAATTCTTATCTACACTCAAGTACACAATAAAGGTTTTTTACTAGTATGAAACAGGCGTCGGATTGGGAGACCGAGAAGCCAAACCATGTGTACAAAGGCATCGCTTGTTCTAACCTGTTTGAGGCTAACAATTAGCAGCTGTCCTGATGGCTCAATACATGAAGGCAATGTTATCGAGCGGTACTGAGTTATACGGAACCAGCAATCTGGTTCAATTGCGTTGACGGATGTCGGCCAGAGCAGCAGTTCTGTCCAGTTGGTCTCATTGTTCCTGCACCAGGGAGGGGGAAAAGCCAAGGTTTCTCCTCCTTATTCTTATCCAGGGATTCTTGCGGGAAAGTGCTTGCATGGATATCAGAAAAGTACAGGACCAGGCTCCTCTGTGCTGCTCTTCATGGTTGAATAGCTTGCCAAGACACACGGTCTGGATTCCCACATGATGAATAGCCACTTTGGCGAGCAGCCCGTGCCTGCGGAGTTATAAGCTCGCATGAGTCACTGTCTTCAGGGGGGAAACAAAGTGAGAGTGTTGGTGGAGGGGAATGTACCAATAACTAGCAGCAGGTCCATGGATTCCGTATCCTAACCCCTCGGAATTCCCAATTCATCCCTAGCAATTCCTCGCAAGGAGGGGAAATATGTAAGAGTCATTTCCAGTCGCTCTTCCATAACTCTTGCCAACTGCTTCAGAGCAGCATGCTTTCCACTAAAAGAAGTTCACTTGAAATAAACGAATGCCAGTAATTGTACACCACCCTTATCAATTAATGTCTGAATAAAGGCTTTCCCTCATTTTGTCTTCACAGTGACAGCTCTCCATAGAAGATGAGTGACCGCTTTGATTGTGACAACTGCAAAGAATCCCTGTATGGCAGGAAGTACATCCTATCGGAAGACAGCCCCTACTGCATCCCGTGTTATG
The DNA here is from genome assembly GCF_052327205.1 of Somniosus microcephalus. Lineage (NCBI taxonomy): Eukaryota > Metazoa > Chordata > Chondrichthyes > Squaliformes > Somniosidae > Somniosus > Somniosus microcephalus. The sequence goes on along the minus strand of NC_141006.1, from coordinate 40,291,330 downwards.
ACACCCGGTTTGCAAATACATGTGACGAATGCAAAGAGCTGATTGGACACGAAGCTAGGGTAAATACAATGACTCGCATATGCTTAAAATGTATTTTTTTTAATTCATTGATGGGATGTGGGCGTCGCTGGCTGGCTAGGCCTGCATTTAGTGCCCATCCCTAATTGCCCTTGAGAAGATGGTGGTGAGCTGCCTTCTTGAACCGCTGCAGTCCATATGGTGTAGGTACACCCACAATGCTGTTAGGAAGGGAGTTCCAGGATTTTGGCCCAGCGACAGTGAAGGAACGGCGATACAGGTCCAAGTCAGGATGGTGTGTGGCTTGGAGGCGAACTTGTAGGTGGTGATGTTCCCATGCGTCTGCTGCCCTTGTCCTTCTAAGTGGTAGAGGTTGCGGGTTTGGAAGGTGCTGTTGAAGGAGCTTTGGCGAGTTGCTGCAGTGCATCTTGTAGATGGTACACACTGCAGCCACAGTGCGCCGGTGGTGGAGGGAGTGAATGTTGAAGGTGGTGGATGGAGTGCCAATCAAGCGGGCTGCTTTATCCTGAATGGTGTCAAGCTTCTTGAGTGTTGTTGGAGCTGCACTCATCCAGGCAAGTGGAGAGTATTCCATCACACTCCTGACTTGTGCCTTTGTAGATGGTGGAAAGGCTTTGGGAGTAAGGAGGTGAAACACTCGCTGCAGAATTCCCAGCCTCTGGCCTGCTCTTGTAGCCACAGTATTTATATGGTTGGTCCAGTTCAGCTTCTGATCAATGGTAACCCCCAGGATGTTGATAGTGGGGGCTTCAGCGATGGTAATGCCATTGAATGTCAAGGGGAGATGGTTAGAGTCTCGCTTGTTGGAGATGGTTATTGCCTGGCACTTGTGTGGTGCAAATGTTACTTGCCACTTGTCAGCCCAAGTCTGAATGTTGTCCAGGTCTTGCTGCATATGGACACGGACTGTGTCAGTATCTGATGAGTCTCGAATGGTGCTGAACAGTGTGCAATCATCAGCGAACATCCCCACTTCTGACCTTATGATGGAGGGAAGGTCATTGATGAAACAGCTGAAGATGGTTGGGCCTAGGACACTGCCCTGAGGAACTCCTGCAGTGATGTCATGTGATTGGGATGAATGACCTCCAACAACCACAGCCAACTTCCTTTGTGCTAGGTAATTTTGCTATTAATGTGCTGTTCTAAGCCAACAACCAAAACTGTATTGATGTGAGCAGCACCATGCAGTTAGTCAAACCTGAGCCACAAACATTGAGGAAATACATATCTCAGTCTTCAATCTATCTCGAGTTTGGGGGGAAAAAAACCTTCTGCTCTAGAAACAGAGTTAAGTTATGTTACTGAGCTGTGTGCATGTCCTCCCATCTTGGTTGTTAACATGCCGCTTCAATAGTTTTCAGAAGCTTCCGCTAAATGCTGAGCAAAATCTGTGCATTATTTCCATGTCTCATAACTTGCCACATCACCAACATCAAGCTCCATTGGCTTTTCTCCAAACTTGGTAAGTGGGGTTTCTCAAATCAACCTCTGGTCTTTAGAAAATGGCACTATCTATCTGGCTCTTTCATCTATCATCCACCGTTCCCTGTGCCACTGAGGTTCCTTAGAAAATGGACCATAGCAACTGTGCGCTGTTGGAAGGCTGGGAATCTGATGCAGTCTTCTCTCTTCTTAGGCAGTCCCTCAGAACCGAGGATGACTTGCTTCCACACTAAAAATATGAGTTCTCAGGTGACCGATTAGTCCAATGCGGGACCTACAGTCTCTGCCACAGGTGGGGCAGACGGTGGTTGAAGGGGTGGGTGGGTGGGGTGCTTGGGTTGACGTGCGCTGTTTACGCTTGGCTTCCGCTTGCTCCCGGCGAAGAGACTCAAGTTGTTTGGCGCCTTCCCGGATGCTTCTCCTCCACTTTGTGCGGTCTTGGGCCAGGGATTCCCAGGTGTCGGTGGGGATGTTGCACTTCTTCAAGGAGGCTTTGAGGGTGTCCTTGAAGCGTTTCCTCTACCCACCTGGGGCTCTTTTGCCACGTCGGAGCTCCGAGTAGAGTGCTTGTTTTGGGAGTCTCGTATCGGGCATGCGGACGATGTGGCCCGTCCATCGGAGCTGATCGAGCGTGGTCAAAGCTTCGATGCTGGGGATGTTGGCCTGAGCAAGAACACAGACGTTGGTGCACCTATCCTGCCAATGGATTTGCAGGATCTTGCGAAGGCAGCGTTGGTGGTACCTCTCCAATGCTTTGAGGTGCCTGCTGTAGATGGTCCATGACTCTGAGGCATACAGCAGGGTGGGTATCACTACTGCTCTGTAGACCATGAGCTTGGTGCTGGGTTTGAGGTCCTGGTCTTCAAACACTCTCTTCCTCAGGCAACCAAAGGCTGCACTGACACACTGAAGGCGGTGTTGGACTTCATCATCGATGTCTGCCCTTGTTGACAGTAGGCTCCCGAGGTATGGAAAGAGGTCCACGTTGTCCAAGGCCTCGTCATGGATTTTGATAATCAGGGGGCAGCACTGTGTGGCGGGGGCAGGTTGGTAGAGGACCTTTGTCTTACAGATGTTTAGTGTAAGGCCCATGCTCTCGTACGCTTCGGTGAAGGTGTTGACGATGGTTTGGAGTTCGGCCTCAGAATGTGCACAGACGCAAGCATCGTTTGCATACTGTAATTAAATGACAGAGGATGGGACAACCTTGGATCTGGACTGGAGGCGACGGAGGTTGAACAGTTTCCCGTTTGTTATGTAGATTAGCTCCACTCCAGCAGGGAGCTTACTGATGGTGAGATGGAGCATTGCAGCCAGGAAGATTGAGAAGAGCGTTGGTGCAATGACACAGCCTTGCTTGACCCCAGTCCGTACGTGAATTGGGTTTGTGGTGGATCCGTTGGTCAGGATCACGGCTTGCGTGTTGTCGTGAAGTAGGAGGAGGATGGTGACAAACTTTTGAGGGCAGCCGAATGTGGGCAAAGGGGCGGGAATTTGGGAGAGAACCCGTTTCCACCTCTCCCTGGCTCTGGAGAAAACTTCCAATGGTGAGGGAAAGCAGGCATATCTTTTAATCCCACTCCCCTCCATGGTGACTATGCTTTTGGATCTTGGCACTGGCTCCAATTCCGCCTACTGTATGGGCCTGCCCTGCTCAGGACTCTTCAGTGGCCGCCAACTGAAGCCAATTTTTACAAATGCCTTCCTGTGGAGCCAGAAGAAGCAGAAGTGCGCCCACTCAAACACTCCCCCACAGTTGTCTCAATCTCTCTGCCCACTCCAACCCGTCCTCCCAGGACTTAACCTCTGGGAAGCTGTTGGCGAGGCAAGCAGCCTAACATTCTTGCTGTTCAAATGCATGAGCTTCCTGTGGCATTGCGACGGGCGATGGCAGCTCGCGAGTAAAATGTTAATGAGGCCCAAGGCTCCATTTCGGGTTGACCTCGGTCCTCTCTGTTGGGGCCTACATGGCACCGAGTCTGGGCCCAACTTCTAACCCCTGCTGCCCAATGTTCACTGTGTTTGATGGACCTTATCCTCCTGAAGAGTTTGGGATGCGGGGGCTGTGGACAGTAAATCCCAACACTGACTTGTTTTTGCCGAATATCCTGTTTCCACATTGTAACTTCTATTTCTATCTGTATATTCACCATGGGTCTTCGGACTGTGTACTTGCTACTTTCCAAAATCAGTAGGTTTAATACGCCTTTATTGCATTTCCTCAAAAATTAATAAATGATTTCCTCTAATAGGAAGTTAGTTCCTTTAGAAAATGAGCAAGTCCAGAGCAATGCCTAGTCTGTGAATATTAACTTTTCTTCACAGTAAATAATGTTTTATTGACTTCTTACATTCTGTGAGTACACTACCATAGCACAGTGTACTATTCTATGACTTGATCCTAGTTTTACATAGTCAGGTCGTTAATCATTTTGAGATTTACATATTTGTTATATTAAAACAAATCTGCCCTGCTCAACGCTTCCAATAAACAGATGGTTTTGTGTTTACATTGGCAGTGCCTGTCTGTATGTTCAGTTCTTCTCTTCAAATGTTGCTTTTTGAATGCTTTCCCAAACATTTAGCAACATCATTTGTTTCGTGAGAGGGTTTTGGGAGCGTGGCTCATTTTCCTAGTCTCCCTTGAGGAGTATTTCATTTTGTTGGTACGGTGCCAGGCAACCTTTTCAGAGTATTTATTTTCAAGCAAGTCAAGACTTCGAAGTCCACTTGTATTTAATGCAGGGAACATTCCTCCGTTACTCAATTACTAGCATCAATTTGCTTCTTATCAGTTCATCTGTGCAGTGAAAACAAGCCTGAAAGTGAATATTTTCCATTTACCTGACTGCAGCCATTAACTGCTTCAGAGAGGTCATCAGTGGCATTTTATCATCGGGTGGCGCTGTGGGAAATAAGCTATGTCAGCATGAGGAGACCTTTCTTCATTTGGAAGTTTCAAAACAAGTATTTTTTCCTTGTGTTTAAAAGGAAGAGTTTTCTAGTGTGGCTCCCACCCCTGCAGCCCATTCTCTCTCCTTTCCTGGAGGCACTAAGCCATGTTGGGTTCACTAGTGGCAGTCCTGGCCATTCTTCCATGAGTGAGCCTAGATGATGAAAGGAACCAGGTTAGAAGAACATAAAAACTAGGAGCAGAGGTAGGCCATTCGAGCCTGGTCCGCCATTCAATAAGATCATGGCTGATTTTCGACCTCAACTCCACTTTCCTGCCTGATTCCCCATATCCCTTGATTCCCCTAGAGTCCAAAAATCTATCGATCTCAGCCTTGAATATATTCAATGACTGAGCACAGCTTTCTGGGGTAGAGAATTCCAAAGATTCACAACCCTCTCTGAAGAAATTTCTCCTCCTCTCAGTACTAAATGGCCAACCCCTTATCCTGAGACTATGCCCCCTATGGTTATTTGACCAGAGGAGGCATCACCAGGTGATCCTGTCATCAGCAGGATCAATGGAGCAGGGACCTTGGCTGCTTTCTTTTCCCTCTCCTTGTAATGGTCCTTTTTCCACCCTAGTTAACACCGTACAAGCCAGGGATTGAATCAGGGACCTTCCTAGATTGTATAGCTCCGGATGTGCAAGTAGAATGAAGGACTCTGAATGAGAGTATTCAGATTTTAATCGTTTGTTGCATTTTTTTACTTCCTCCACCAGTTACAAATTCAATTTTACTTACACACACCACACAACACACACACCCACCCCTTGGGTACACCTCATGGTTCAGGCAGTGCCCGTAACCGCTGAGCAGTAATTGGAGCTAGAAAGGTTGTTTTATATATCTTCGTGATCCATAAATGTGAATATCTGTAGAAGACTATTATGTAAGTAATTAGTTAGGGATGGGCAATAAATGCCAGCTTTGCCAGCAAGCGCCTTCCTGAGAATTTTTTAAAAGTTGCTCAGCAAATATACGATATGGAAGCTATCCGATGAGTGGGTGGAGCCGAGTAGGTGTGAGTATGTCACAGCCCAGTACATTTATCACACCAGAGGGTTTCCTAACTGGCCTAGACATTCATTGGAGTAACTGAAGCTAGAACTGTGATGCACACAAGTGAATTTCATACCGTCTCCCCGGGTGTTGATGGGTAACTGGAGAAAAGGATCTGTGCTAGAGAGTACTGTCCATGCTGCTGGCATGGACTCCAAACGGAGGAGCTTCATTCCAAAGGTCACATCTTACTGATCTGAGCAAGTCTCCACAATGGATTTTTGGCTTCTGAAGCCAATGAATTCTTCTGTTGTTTAAAAAGCGTGGTTCCACAGCACTGTTTTGTCCACCATAAATCCTTTTCAGTTTTATGTAACTAATGAGCTACTTTCAAAAATTCTGGGTTCTGCTTTCACTCAAGATTTGCAATGCTCTCATTTGTGTGGCAGGTCACATCCACTCTGTGCAACTGCAATAAAGGCACCATCTGCCCTCCGTCCAATAATTTCAGTGGAAACGGGACCAAATAGTGTTTAGAGTGATAAATGTATGAGAACTGTGAGACTGTTCTCGATGAGGTTACCCGCATAGATCAACTGCCGGACAATCGCGCGCGACCGCTGGGCATTAGTGACCGCTGGGCATCAGTTTCACCAACACCCTGTAAAACCATCAACAGCAAACTGACTCATCCATTGTAATTATGCACAGGATTATTTTCAATTCATACTGAATTAAAATGTTGCTGCACATTTCTTTCTCCCTTCTATATATGGACACACACAATGAGTTGTGGTACACCATGCCGTTTAGGTACTACAGTGAGTTATAGTATTAACTGACCGTTTGAGATGCAGGGCAGACTGGCGCTTTGCGGCTGGACTCTGCTGGAGGTCACGAACTGTCAGCAGGATACATTTGAATGTATATTTGTCACTATTTGAATTGTACAGAATATTTTTTTGTAAAATAAATTTTCAACCTTTCTATTTCTAATGGTCTATTACACTCCGAGAGGGGTTCTTCTGTTAGCGCGGAGCTTTTTGTTTGCTTAGTTGTATGTTTATTGTGAATGTGTTTGGCGTGTTGTCATGTAACACTTGAGATTAACTTTTGATGCAAGTCTCTGGTAGATGGGGGTCACTGAGACGAGAATGGCAGGTTATGGAATGCAGGTTCTGGTCACACCCTTGGTGAAGTTGGTGCTCGGCATGGAACGGAGGCGCGCACACCAGAAAATCCCCAGGCTTAATGTCCCATCTACGTTGACTGAACTGAAATCCATCAAGGCGGCAGTACAAGTGGCCTCTGTGCCCCTGCTTCAGGGGGGGGGGGGGGAATTGTCCAGGGTGCCTGCTCCTGATCAATATCTGGTGATAAGATCCGGCTGGGCTGCAATATGCCCCATTCCAGCTCAAACGTGCAATGTAACCACTTGGGCAAGGAACCATATTCTAGTATGTCATCACCTTGAGATGTGGGGAGAAAATCGGAGCAAAAATGGAAGACAATAGTGATGGACAGCAATCCATTGTGTGTTTATGATGGATATGCATGTTTGGTGTTGATGGCCTTGCATTTGGTTTAATGAATTAATGCCTGGTGGTCACTATATAGACAGACAGTCTCTCTATCGGAGTTGTTCTCCCAGTGTTTCGATTTAAGATTCATCACTCAACCAACACCCCAAAACAGATTAACTGCTCAGTCATCTCATTATTGTTTGTGACATCTTGTGCACAAATTAGCTGCCGTGTTTGCCGACAAAACAACGGTTGCCACACTTCAGAGTAATTCATTGGCTGTGAAGCATTTGGGGCTATTCTAAGGACATCAAAGGCATTATATAGATGCAAATTCTTTCTTCACAAGAATGATTCATTTGAATTTGAAAGTTAACATTGAATGCTCTGAATCACTTACATAATTGAGTCGTGTTCTTGAAAAGCTGCCTCCTGACTTGTTGCCAAGTATCACCTTTCTCTCTTTGATTCTTTTGGTCAGGAGCTGTTTTACGAAGACCGCCATTACCATGAGCATTGCTTCAGGTGTTATCGATGTGACAGATCTCTGGCAGACGAGCCATTTACATGTCAGGAAGAGGAGCTGTTATGCAATGATTGCTACTGCAGCGAATTCTCCTCAAAGTGTATTGCTTGCGACAAGGTCGTCATGCCTGGTACGTGCCCTTTAGTCTCATTTGTCAAACCCTGCTTCTGCTGGAGTAGTCTGTCAGACCAGTTTTCTTCAATCAATTAAAAAGTGATAATGTAACTTTGCACCTTTATTCATAAGACGCTCCTTAAAACCTACCTCTTTGACCAAGCTTTTGGTCACCTGCCCTAATTTATCCTTATGTGGATCGGTGTCAAATTTGTTGTCTTAAAATACTCCTGTGCAGCGCCTTGGGACGTTTTACTACACTAAAGGCGCTATATAAATACAAGTTGTTGTTGTAAAATGTTCATAATTAAGATTTTAAGGAGCGAGGAAGAATCAGAAAGCTGACCTAAGTGAACAGAAACTGAAAATCCTGAATTGTTTTGGGTGCGGAAATGTTTGCTCAGCCCTGTTGAATTATTTTAGCTTTTTTTTTTGCTGTGCTCTAGATTTACACATTTACATGTGTCTACAGGCCAATTCGCACACATTCACCAGCTGCATGATTTAGGCCGTTCCAACAATCTTCTAAAATTATAGCCAGTTAAGCATAACAACCATCGGAAACATTTCATGCTCCGTTGCAGTGAGAAGCCAGCAAGTTATTGGGCAACCACAAATTCTCATTAGTCTCGAGTCCTGACGACTGACTCATTCTGATCAGTTAACAGCAAATTGCGGAATACAAGTCCTTCACTGCAGTGATCTACTTGATCAGATCTTCAGTGGGGACTGGCCGGTACTAATGCACTCTGTCCCGGTACCTTTACACCGGACCCACCAGCACAAGTCCATTGTACGAAAAGGAGAAATGGTGTTGGGGCTGCGTTCTACTGATCGTCCGCCATAACTTTGGCAGAAGATCATCGCAAGCTCCAGAGAAACGGTGTGAAAGGCGAAGTTATGGCGGATGATCAGGAGAATCTCCACGGAAATTCCAGGCGATGCTTTGTGTTGATCAAAGTGACGAGTGGCTTATTATTTAGTCTGGTCTTGAATTTCTAAATGGTGTTCATCAGAATTACCCAAAGGATAATGCATGTAAGTAGTGAGGCTGTATACTCTCCTGTGCCAGGTAGTCAATGGTTATTTTTGACTTTAAGCATGAAAGATTTATAACCGGTGAGCAAGCCAATTGCGATTAAGGCTTCACACAAGTGAGGTAATAGCCAGAACTCATTGTCAACCCTGAAACTCATTATTTCCCACAATTGCCAATCTCACGGGCTTCCTGTCCTCTGGCTAATTGCGGAAGCACCAAAATTGGAGGGTGAGCCTCCTCATATTGATTGTAATCTCGTCTCTCTTTCTCCCCTTCTCCCCCCGCCCCCGCCCAGGGTATAATCAACAGTCTGATATGGGCCACTCTTGGCTCAGTTAGTAAACACACCAGCCAGTGTAGAACAGGAAGGCCTCTAGCTTGATGCTGGGTCTGCGCGGAGTTAGGTGAAGCACGGTAGTCATGGGAGTACATTGGTCCTCGCAGCTTCTTGGCTAGGGAGGGAAATATCAGCCCGGTGACACTGGAACTTGCTGGCACGTACATGCATGAGATCAAGGTTGCGTTCAGCTGTGCCCCCCCCAGTAAATATGCAACGTTCACGGTGTCTCAAGCAATGTTCCGCTCTAAGGTGTGTGGGCGCGCAGCCGCACATCGATCGGGAGGTCCCGCTCAGGCCGCTGGAGAAGATACCGAGCATGCGCGGCCGCACAGCAAACTTAAAGGGACCGTGCACGGGAAACTAAATTAGAGGGAACATTGGTCTCGAGGCTCATACACGAAGACTTGCTGTTTGGGTGAGGTACCAGTGGACACTTGCTGTCCATGGAACCATACACCAGTATAGCTCAACATCTTTAGGATACGAGCAGGGGGGAAAAAACAAAGAGCCCTGGGTATAGTCAGTAAGGGAATGATGCAGGTATGATTATTAAGAGCACAGGCACAAACTTCTACAATCTAAGCTAATGCATTAAGCTGCATACTATATACATACCCTTTAAACTCGTCACCGATGTCAATGGATGGAAAATCAGGAGCAGCTTGCGCACAAATTTACGATGACTGCTTCCGCCCTGACGAGCTCCTGCGCCCGGGGGCCGAAGAGAACATCCGCCCCACTGAGCCATTGATAAGACTCTGGTTCCTCAGTCCCAGCTGCTGCATTACCCAGTCAGCCCAGTGGTGTTGCATTGCTGTGTGTTACAAATGAGCTATTGCATGATGGGGAGTAATGTTTCTGCCTCTCTCCAGGTACCCGTAAGCTTGAATACAATGGTAGCACCTGGCATGAAGCCTGCTTTATTTGTCACACCTGTGAGCAGCCAATAGGATCGAAGGCTTTTGTTCCCGATAAGAGCGAGATTTACTGTGTGCCTTGCTATGAGAACCACTTTGCTCCACGATGTTTTCGCTGCAAGAAGGTACTGACTGAGCCTTGATTTGAGAATACTCTAGTGCACTGCTTACCTCTTTTGGGCACTGATTGTCCTTTCACACTGGAGCTAGGAATGGCCATATATCTATGGCGGGTGCCATTTTAAGTGACCTCCCAGCTGTATGAAAGGGCAGGAAGTACAACTGTGTAGCTAAATGGAGTCTAGGCTGCAACAAGAGGAATTTTCACCCTTTGGGCTGTTGTTTAAACAGATGTACAAGCTAACGCCAAGAGGATTCTGGCAGTTTTGATATTTTTATTGAGCAGCTCAAATCTCTTTTATGGGCCCTATTTCTTTATCTGTAAAGTTAATGCTAATCGGGAGAGGGATTTAACCCAGTGGCTAATTATTCTGCCTCTAATAATAAAGTGCTGCTGCCAGCATTTACACCAGGACTCATTTCATCTGACAGATTTTTAAAAAGCCCCTTGAAAGTTGAGTGGTACATAGAATGATACAGCACAGAAGGCGGCCATTCAGCCCATCATGCCTGTGATGGTGCTTTGAATGAGCTATCCAAATAAGTCCCACTCCCCTGCTCTTTCCCCAGACCCCTGCAAATTTTTCCTTTTCAAGTAATTATCCAATTTCCTTTTGAAAGTTACTATTGAATCTGCTTCCAACACCCTTTCTGGTAGTGCATTCCAGATTGTCATAACTCGCTGCATAAAAAAATAGTTCTCCTCTCCCCTCTGATTCTTTGCCAATTATCTTAAATCTGTGTCCTTTGGTTACTGACCCTCCTGCCAGTGGAAACAGTTTCTCCTTATTTACTCTATCGGAACCTTTCATAATTTTGAACGCCTATATTAAATCTCCTTAACCTTCTTTGTTCTAAGGAGAACAATCCCAGCTTCTCTAGTCTCTCCACATAACTGTCCCTCATCCCCGGCATCATTCTAGTAAATCTCCTCTGAACCCTTTCCTAAACTTTGACATCCTTCCTAAAGTGTGGTGCCCAGAATTGGACACAATGCTCCAGCTGAGGACTAACCAGTGAGTTATAAAGGTTTAGCATAACTTCCTTAAAAGAAAGAAAGACTTCCATTTATATAGCACCTTTCACATCCACTGAACATCTCAAAACGCTTTACAGCCAATAAAGTACTTTTTTGGAGTGTAGTCACTGTTGTAATGTGGGAAATGTCAATTTGCACACAGCAAGCTCCCACAAACAGCAATGTGATAATGACCAGATAATCTGTTTTGGTGATGTTAATTGAGGGATAAATATTGGCCCCAGGACACTGGGATAACTCCCCTGCTCTTCTTCAAAATAGTGCCATGGGATCTTTTGCGTCCATCTGAGAGCAGATGGGGCCTCGGTTTAGCATCTCATCCGAAAGATGACACTTCCAACAGTGCAGCACTCCCTCAACACTGCACTGGGGTGTCAGCTTTGATTTGTGTGCTCAAGTTCCTGGAGTGGGACTTGAACCCACAACCTTCTGACCTCAGAGGTGAGTGTGCTACTAACTGAGCCATAGCTGACACTTGGTACATTTACTGCTTACAGAAAGTTCAAGTCTCCTTATTTCTCACTATTGGTACAACAGAATACCAGAGCAATGAAAAGACTTGTCCAATGTTATATAACTGCACATTCTCAGTTAGAGTTGAATTGGCACCTTTTTGTAGTTTTAGGATTAGGAAATTTGTATGGACAGAACTCAACCTGCAGTTGGGCCACTAAGTCATGGAACTAGTCAATAACTTCTTGAAGGATTACCTGTGGTTGGCTGTTTCCCTCCGATTAGATGAGTTGGCTATGATAGGGCAACCTGTGTGTGGCTCATGTGGTGTGAAGAATGAACTTGGTTTGAGGAACCAAATATCCTTTCCTCACATATTCTTATGACTGTTTCCCTACCAATACAATCCGCACTGAATGGTTTCACAAACTATCGCATCTCTCAAGTGCTTTTCTCCAACCACTCTGCACAGCCAGCTGGTGTAGCTCAGTATAGTGTTGATACTCAGCAAGCATTAATTCCCGAGAGTCCTTCATTTTAAGAGCACTTGTTTCAACACTGCAGTTATATAGCATAAAAGCATGAAGATGCCAATAGCTAATCTACTCACAGACTCTCCTATTAACACCCTTTTAAAATGCTTTTGTACCTGAAGAGTCTTCTTAAGCCTCTACAGACTGCTGGAATATCCTTGTGTAGAAAGCTAGTGACAAATGAATTTGATGCAATGATAATTCTAATAATCTCCTCTTCTGAATGATTGTGCAGGCCTTGACCAAAGGAGGTGTTACTTATCACGATGAGCCTTATCACAAGGAATGCTTTGTCTGCAACGGGTGCAAGACTCAGCTGGCTGGCCAGCACTTCACCTCCCGGGAGGACTCTCCATACTGCCTCAAGTGTTTTGGGAACCTGTATGCCAAGAAATGTGCAGCTTGTGCCAAGCCCATCACAGGTAAACCGCTGTGTATCTCAACCTCTTCGAACTATGCTCTCCTGGCTGTCTGCCGATCGAACTGAAACTGGGAACAATCCTATTATCTTGCAACAGTGCTAGAATTTCTGCAAAGTGTTTCTCATTAAAAACGGTGACTACATTATAGACTGCTCCGATTCACATTGCACTTATTCAGATTGTTAACTGAAAAATGATTCTCTGTTAGAATGTAAGAAATAGAAACCGGAGCAGGAGAAGGCCATTCGGGAGTGCTCCATGGTCTCACATTCTGTACACTTAAGCTTTACCCATATATCAGAGGTGTTGGCCGAAGCATATAATTTGCTACCAGTCCAAGTTGTTTATAACTGAGTCAATTAAGTTTTACTCTGCATCTAAGGCCTACCGACCAAGACCTGATTGGCACATTAATCTGCACAGACAAAAGATTATTATGTCCGGTGTTGGCCTTGGCTCAGTAGTGGCACTCTCAGCTCTGAGTCCGAGGGTTGTCGGTTCAAGTCCTACTCCAGAGACTTGGCACATAATCTAGGCTGAGACTTCAGTGCAGTACTGAGGGAGTGCTGCACTGTCGGAGGCGCTGTCTTTCAGATGCGACATTGAACCAAGTCTCTCTCAGGTAGACGTCAAAGATCTCATGGCACTAATCAAAGATGAGCAATGGCAAAGCGGCAGCTGAATTTCCTACATTACAACAGTGACTATGCTTTAAAAGTACTTAATTGGCTGTAAAGTGCCTTAGGATGTCCTGAATTTGTGAAAGGTGCTACATAAAAGCAAGTTCGACATATAGCGCCTTTCACAACACCAACAATTTGCATTGATATAGCACCTTTTAATGTAGTAAACATCCCAAGGCGCTTCACAAATCTGTCCTAATAAAATTTGACACCGAGCCAAATAAGGAGATGTTAGGACAGATGACCAAAAGCTTGGTCAAAGAGGTAGGTTTTAAGGAAAGCCTTAAAGGACCACGGATGTCCCAAAAGTGCTTCACAGCCAATTAAGTACTTTTGAAGTGTAGTCGCTGTTGTAATGTAGGATAATCCATTCCTGCCCTGAACTCTATGGCTAATTATGCAATTCCAATGGGGAGCTATGCTCACATGAATCGCAGAATGAAGAATCGAGGTTCCAGTGTTGTAGGCCTATCTCTGGCCCAAGCTCCTTTGAGCGCAGCTTTGCTGCTGGAAGCATGGAATTACTGAATTAACCCTTCTAGTATGTCTGCTAGTTAACGAGCACAAACACTCGCAACACTGAAATTTAATTGCAAGAAAGTAATGGATTAGAATAGCTTTAAGAACATAAGAAATAGGAGCAGCAGTAGGCCATTTGGCCCTTCGAGCCTGCTCTGCCATTCAATGAGATCATGGCTGATCTTCTGCCTCAACTGCATTCACCGGCCCTATCGCCATATCCCTTGATGCCCTTACTAGTCAGAAATCTATCGATTTCTGTTTTGAATATACCCAATGACTGAGCCTCCACAGCCCTCTGGGGTAGAGAATTCCAAAGATTGACCACCCTCTGTGTGAAGAAATTTCTTAAATGGCCTACCCTTTATCCTGAGGCTGTGGCCCCTGGTTCTAGACTCCCCAGCAAAGGGAAACATTCTCCCAGCATCCACCCTATCAAGCCCTGTAATAATTTTGTATCCTTCAATGAGATCCCCTCTCATTCTTCTGAATTCAAGAGAATACAGGTCTAGTTTACTCAATCTCCTCTTATACGACAGTCCCGCCATCCCAGGAATCAATCTCGTGAACCTTCGTTGCACTCCCACTATGGCAAGTATATCCTTCCTTAGGTAAGGAGACCAAAATTGTACACAGTACTCCAGGTGTGGTCTCACCAAGGCCCTACATAATTGGAGTAAGACTTCTTTACTCCTGTACTCAAATCCTCTTGTAATGAAGGCCAGCATACCATTTGCCTTCCTAATGGCTTGCTGCACCTGCACATTCACTTTCAGTGACTCATGTACAAGGACACCCAGGTCCCTTTGAACATCTGCATTCCCCAATCTTTCACCATTTAGGAAATACTCTGCCTTTCTGTTTTTTCTACCAAGTGGATAACTTCACATTTATCCACATTATATTCCATCTGCCATGTTCTCACCCACTCACTGAGCCTGTCGAGATGCCCTTGAAGCCTCTTCACATCCTCTTCGCAACTGACACTGCCACCTAGCTCTGTATCATCAACAAATTTGGAAATGTTACATTTAGTCCCCTCATCCAAATCATTAATATAGATTGTGAATAGCTGGGGCCCAAGCACCGATCCTTGCAGTACCCCACTAGTCACAGCCTGCCATCCTGACAAAAACCTGTTTATCCCTACTCTGTTTTCTGTCTGTTATCCAATTCTCAATCCATGCTAGTATATTACCCCCAATTCCATGTGCCCTAATTTTGTTCATCAACCTCTTGTGTGGGACCTTATCGAAGGACTTCTGAAAATCCAGATACACCATATCTACCGGTTCCCCATTGTCTACTCCACTAGTTTCATCCTCAAAGAACTCCATAGGTTTGTCAAACAGGATTTCCCTTTCATAAATCCATGTTGACTCTGCCCAATCTTACTATTAGTTTCTAAGTGCCCAGTTATTGCATCCTTTATAATAGATACCAGCATTTTCCCAACTACTGATGTGAGGCTAACAGGTCTGTAGTTCACCATTTTCTCTCTCCCTCTCTTAAATAGTGGGGTTACATTTGCTATCCTCCATTCTGCAGGAACCGTTCCAGAATCTACAGAATTTTGGAAGATGACAACCAATACGTTCACTATTCCAATGGCCACCTCTTTCAAAACCCTAGGATGTAGGTCATCCGGTCCTTGGGATTTGTCAACTTTTATAGTCCCATTAATTTTGCTAGTACTGTTTTTTTTTACTAATTTCTTTAAGTTCCTCATTCTCATCACACCCTTGGTTTTCTCATATATTTCTGGGAGGTTTTTTGTGTCTTCCGCCGTGAACACAGAAACAAAGTATTTAATTTCTCTGCCATTTCCTCATTCCCCATTATAAATTCTCCCATCTCTGACTGTAAAGGACCTACATTTACCTTCGCCAGTCTTTTCCTTTTCACATACGTATAGAAGCTTTTACAATCCGTTTTTATATTTTTCGCTAGTTTGTGTTCGTATTCCATTTTCCCTTTATCAATTTCTTGGTCCCCCTTTGCTGATTTCTAAAAAGATCCCAATCCTCATGCTGACTGCTTTTTCTGGCAACTTTATAAGTTTCCTCCTTTGACTTAATACTAGCTTTAATTTCTTTTGTTAGCCATGGTTGGATCACTTTTCCTTTTGGGTTTTTATGCCCTAGAGGAATATATGTTTGTTGCAAATTATGCATTATTTCCTTATGTTGGCCATTGTGTCTATCTTCATACCTTTTACTGTAGTCTCCCAATCTACCATGGCCAACTTGTCCCTCATACCCTTGTAGTTTCCTCTGTTTTGAAGACCTTTGTTTTAGATTGGACTATATCACTCTCAAACTTAATGTAAAATTCAATCATATTATGGTCACTTGTGCCTAATTTCTGCACTGCCCATGCTCTTATAAGTTTGTTTTTTGAAATTAAGGTTAAGACTTTAAACAACATTGTGTATCACAGCCTCTTAGGCACGAGGATCCTGATATTTGGAGCCCTACTTACACCAGAGCTGTGGATTTACAGTTGATTCTCCCAAAGGCCAGCGTCCAGTTACTCATTCCAAGCAGAGTCGCAGATTGGACAGTTTAATGTTGTGTATCATTAAACCACAGAGCCCTTGGTATAAAGCAGCAGACATCATAGTTACTTCAGGTCAATCGGAGCTGATTCTGACCCTGATCCTAAACTTGGGCAAGTTTTACTTGTTATTTTTTTTTAAAAATTCTTACTTGTACAAATTAAAGAAGTAGGAGAATAAGAACAAGGTTAAGAAAGGGTTAAGTAAAGCCAAGAAGGAGTATGAGGGAATCTCCTATTAAAAAGAACAGTAAAGTATTCTACAAATAATATCTGTAAAAGAGAATTGTCAAATATGAGGTTGGGGGCCCCTGTGAGGAGAGGATCATGAGTTAGTAAAGGATAAGCAGAAACAAACACTTTGCTTCAGTGTTGGGGAAGAGGTAAAATAAAGGGAAAGTGTTGGAGGAATTAGTTAAGCTAAAGGAGAACAAAAAAAAAGTGCTGGGACCAGACTAGATACATTCAAGGATCCTGTGTGTGAAATAAGGGAAGAAATAGTAGAGGCTCAAATTGATATTTCAGGGCACTATTGAGAGTGGATCTGTGCTGGAGGACTGGAAAGCAGCCAATGTAACATCCGTTTTCACAAAGGGCAGCAGAGCTAACCAAGATAAGTACAGGCCAGTTAGTTTAACATCTTTAGTAGGGAACATTTTGTAATCTTCAATTAAAGATGAAATTACTAAATAGCTAGATGAAGAGAAAGTAATTAGAAGCAGCCAACATAGATTTCAGAAAGGCAGATCATGTTTGATTGAGTTTGTTGAAGTGACAGATATGGTGGATTGGGGAAATGCAATGAATGGTGGTGCACATGGGCTTTCAGAAAGCCTTTGACAAGATACCACCAGGAGACAATTGGAGAAGATTAAAGGGCATGGAATTTAGGGAAGGAGAGCAAACTGGATTAACAAATGGTTAGAAAGGAGGAAACCGATTAGCAGTTGAGGGCAGTCTCTCAGTGGATGGCAGTGGGTAGCAGGGTCCCACCGTGTTCTGTTCTGGAACCACTTCACTCTTCACTCTACATCTAGATACAGAGCTACATGGACTGGTGGCAAAAATTGCACACGATACTAAAATAGGAGGCAAAGTCAATTTAATTCTGAGGAGCAAAGGAAGATAGAAGGGGATATTTATAAGATGGTGGAATGCAAGTGTGAGGTGGTACATTTTTTTCTTTAAAAAAGTAAGATTTGAATACATCCACTGCCGAAGCCCTCATCCATGCCTCTGAAACCTCTAGACGTGACTGTGCCAACGCACTCATGGCTGGCCTCCCACATTCTATCCTATGTAAACTTGAGGTGATCCAAAACTCGGCTGCCCGTGTCCTAACTTGCACCAAGTCCTATTCACTCATCACCCCTCTGCTCACTGACCTACATTAGCTCCTGGTTAAGCAGCGTCTCTTTTAAACATTTTCATCCTTGTTTTCAAATTCCTCCATGGCCTCGCCCCTCCATATCTCTAATCTCCTCCAGTCCCACAACACCACCCCGCCCCCCCCCCCCCCCCCGAGATATCTGCACTCCTCTAATTCTGGCCTCTTGAGCATCCCTGATTTTAATCGCTCAACCATTGGTGGCCGTGCCTTCAGCTGCCTAGGCCCTAAGCTCTGGAATTCCCTCCCTAAACCTCTCCGCCTCGCTACCTCTCTTTCCTTGTTTAAGACGCTCCTTAAAACCTATCTCTATGACCAAGATTTTGGTCACCTTCCCTAATTTCTCCTTGTGTGTCAAATTTTGTTTTATAATACTCTGTGAAGCGCCTTGGGATGTCTTGCTATGTTAAAGGTGCTAGATAAATAAAAGTTGTTGTTGTTGATCTGGATGATGATGATGATGATCTGAATGATGTGAAAGAGCAGAAAGGTTTGGGGAGTTCAAGTTCAAAAGACATTAAAAGCTGCACCTGAAGTGAATAAGGCCATTTATATTTTTTAAAAAGCTAAAGGAATGCTGGGCTTTATTGCTAAAGGAATGCTGGGCTTTATTGCAAGAGGTAAAGAAAATAAAAGTCGAGATGCAATAGTGATTATACAAAACACTAAGACCACAGTTGGAGTATTGTGTGCAATCTTGGGCTCCACACAACAGGAAAGCTGTCGAGGCAATAGAGAGGGTACAGTGCAGAGGCAATAGAATGCCGCCTGGTATGAGGAAATATAAATATGAAGAAAGTGTTGAAAAATTGGGACTGTTTTTGTTGGAACAGAGATTATGGTATGATTTGATAGAGGTGCTTAAGATTCTGAAGAGATGGGACAGAGGAGAAAGAAATAGGTTGTTTCCAGTGTTTGAGGAGTCTAGAATGAAAGGGACCGAGATACAAGATTAAATGTGAAAGATTCAGGATAGAGCGGGAGAAAAAAATTTTACACAGCAGATTGTGAAGCTGTGAAATGCACTATCGGAGTTGATGATTGAAGCAGAGATCATGGCAACATTTAAGAATAGGTTAGATAGGTGGTTGTAGGAAAGGCGAATAAAGGGATGTGGGAACAGGGCAGCTGCATGAGATTAGGGCGACTGCTCTTCTGGAGGATAAACACCAACATGGACTGGTTGGGCTGAACGGCCTGTTTGTGTTGTAATTTCTATGTAAATCCCACTATATCATCGACCACCAATACTATGAGACTGCACAGACTGTTAACGCATTCTAGTCTGATATAAAATGTGCTCCTATGCTTTAAACAGAGGGTTTGTGCTGTTTTAGGTGATGCAGACCATCTCAAATAGAACCTATCCTCCAGCCAGACATTGCATCAACCTTTATTTTGGTTTTGCCCAATTTTAGATTAGGTTGGAATTGTTTTGCACGTCTGGCATGGGCCGTCAGCCGATTATGGGGCATTTCCACCTCACAAGCATGCAGTATAACCATGTATTCCATTTCTGTGGAGTGTCCAGGTATTATGGATTTGGCCAGTAACTTATCCCTGCGACAGTTTGTGCACTAAATATTTTACTTCGATGTACTGACATAACACGTCTGTAGAAAATAATGAAAACATTAAAATGTCATGCTCTTGACAGCAGCACAACGGTTTTAGTAGTAAAGTGCTAGACCTGCAATTGGGTGAGACAAGTTTCTTAAATTTATCATTTTTGTGCTTATCCAAGTGAGGTATGTCGCTCTTGGGAGATGTAATGGAGCGGAGTATATTGTTACAACAATGTACCTTAACCACAACCACAGAGCACCCTCTGCTGTACCAGTGTGATATTTGCATTTCCTATGTACGATTCAGACTGACCAGTTTGCCCTGGGTAGCTTTGTGATTTGGGCACACCATTTTCCTTGGAGCCATTAGGCAGAAGAGACTTTCATTCCATTGATCTGGCCTTGGAAACCACTGCACCACCCAATCCGAAACCTCCCAGCAGGCCCAGATTTGAAACCCAGCCACACATATTTGAACTTGGTTGCCCTCATTATCTGTACTTTTTTTTTGTGGCTCTGAACTGGGTTTCTATGCTGAGTCAATCACATCACAGAAGGATTCCATCTCTCGGTGGAGAAAAATGAGCGGGGCCAATCCACCTGACAGATGAATACCCTTTGTCAGCTGAATAGGGAGAAGCCCGAGGCCTAGAGTCCAGGGCTGAAAGGGAAAGCGCGGGCAGTTGGGAACTTAAAACACTTCTACAAGAACAAAGCAATCCTATTTTGTTGTTTTAATGTTCTCGTCTGTAACTTCTCCGAGACCCTGGCCCTTTGCAAGTAACAATTTTTAAATATTGATTCCACTGATCCTTTGCTTTTACCAGAAAGTTATCTTTCTGGTAGCTGACTTTTTCGTGAATAAAGACTCCCAACTGAGACAAAAGGTTCACTACTGTTATAAACTGCACCTCCAGGCACATTCTGCCATATTCACAGGAATATCAGAAACACTTCTGTCATACATGAAAGGATTTCATGTGGCAGAAATCAAAGATAAATATCCCAATGTTTTTCTTAGTGTGGTGCCAAAACACGAGTTGAAGCTTTTGAAGAAATGCCTCTCGGGCATCAAGTATTTTGTGATAATGTCGTAAGGTATACGCAGCAGTATCTCTTAAATTAACAATAATAAAGGGCTCTTAACAGCAACAGTAATAGTATCAGCGGTGAGCACTGGAATGCTGACGAGCAACTCTACAGGGCCTTTTGATCTAAGAATACAAAGCCTTATAAAATAATCTGTGTCCTAATTTATGCCTCTTTGATTAACAACAACGATGCTAGTGTATACACAGTAAATCTGTGGGGCCACTAACAAACCTTACAATGGATACCGAGGTAGGCCTGTGTATTGCAGTTATGTGAGATGCATGAATTATGATATAATTCGGCCTATTTTTTAATGTGCCTTAGTACTTGAAACTGCGCATAGTCCTCTATCTAAGTGACCTTGCTCTCTGTCTGGTGCAGTCATATGCAGCTTTAAGAGTTGAAAGATTTTTTTTTAAAGTAGGAGTGAGCACTGATTAAAATTTCCTAAAAGGATGCAAAATTCCAGTGAATTGAACAAATTCTTGAAAATCTGTTATTTGATCTTTTGAATTTTGCAAGATGCTTCCTTCAATTGAAGCCTGATGTTTTCTGACAGGAAAAATACAGAGAAAATCAAAAGAAAATAGAAAACCTAGGTTAAGTAAATATAAGAGCTTGTGTGCTGCTGAAATTACAAAGCAGGACAGCCACAGGCTTGATCCCCCAGTCTGTGCTGAGTTAGCTGAACTCGGTGAGAGCAGCAGACCTTCGAGCTCCCAGGTAAGGGTGGAGAAAAATCAGCCAGGGTTCCAGCTCTTGACTGCTCTCCACTGACTCCTGCTGAAATGTGCACACATTGGACTCTGCTCTAATTACCCCCCTCGCCACTGTTTCTGAGCATTCCTGGTCAAATACCCTGCTGGCACTCGCTGACTAGGCTCACACATGAAGAATGGTAACTTGAGAGATATTGGCACCACACCCAAGCATTAAGAGTCTGTACCTTCAAGAGAGAAGGGGGGAATTGGCAGTGGGCATACAGGGGTGGGTGGGGGGGAGGAAACCGATTCAGTAAGTTAGCCACTTGATTCAGTTTGATCATGTTCAAGCCTGTGATCTGGTAATCCTGTCACTTGGCTTCATGGATTTTCTGAATAGTGGTCATTGAATTTAGAATCAGACCAATTTCACTGAAAAGGAAGAAAAGCTAAATGATGTTGTAGAGTTTATCAGAGAATCTTGCAGTACAGAAGGAGGCCATTCAGCCCCTTATTCCTGTGCATCCTATAGTTTTACATCCTACAATTTTTCTGGAGAATGAGTTTGCCTTGCCCAGTATACATGTTTAGGACAAACTAGGTGGCGGTGACTTTTGTAATCATGGTAGTCTTCTAAATTTGGTATAGGAAGCTTTGGCTGCATTGCCGTTGCCCCTTCTCATTCTATCGCATAGCAAGTTTTCAAATGTGGGCTGGTCATCGAACATAAGAACATCAGAAATAGGAGCAGGAGTAGACCATTCGGCCCCTCGAGCCTGCTCCGCCATTCAATAAGATCATGGCTGATCTTCTACCTCGGCTCCACTTTCCAGCACTATCCTCATATCTCTTGATTCCCTTAATATTCAAAAATCTATCGATCTCTGTTTAGCATATACTCATCGACTGAGTCTCCACAGCCCTCTGGGGTAGAGAATTCCAAAGATTCACCACCCTGTCCTGTTGCACAGACTTGCTGCAGCTGGCACTGCAAGTGTTGTTGAGCACTGTTATTGAACAGAGCTTGCCTCTCCACTTCAAACACTTCAGTCAGAATTTACAGCGCACCTTTTTGCAGTTTGCTTGAGGCTGTTTCTTAAAAACTCTGTTCTTTCTCTAAAGGTTTCGGAGGAGGCAAATACATTTCCTTTGAAGATCGCCAGTGGCACCAGAGTTGCTTCTCCTGCTCGCGATGCTCGGCCTCGCTGGTCGGAAAGGGATTTTTCCCTGAGAAGGATGACATTCTTTGCCGTGAATGTAACAGTGACTTATGAATTGATTGCTGACACCAGTTCCACTCTTCATATATTTTTGTACACCTAAATTGCACCAGTGCAGCATTAGGCCATTTAAAGCACAGTTTGTATCTTGGAGAAAACCTTTCCTTTTACACTTTCCTGGTGACATTTCCTACATTGATAAACTTGTACAATAAAGATTTAACAGGTTGCTTCCTCTTCCCCTATGCCTCTCTATCTTACCAGCGATGCTCAACAACTCTCTAGGCAAGAAGAACAACAGCCAAATTATTTGTTTTTTCATTCACATCAGATGGGACATCGAAGTGGCCAATTCTGTTATTATTTATTCAATAGAATTAAGCTCACCACGCTTTTATATAACGCATCTAAAATGACTCGTTAGCAACTAAGCTTTCCTGATGGTTCAGTATGTAAATGGTGGGGGTGCAAGATCGGCTGCCCATTCTACACCCTGCCTGCCCAATTTTGCTTTCTATTGATTTCAATGGACAGGTAGATCGTGCTGGGTGATCCAGTACCACCCATTTTGCACCCCAGCCCAAGTTGGGATGATGCTGAGCCATTCAGCCCTGAAGGACTCGGGTTTGATCCCTAGACTGTGCTGAGTTTGCTGATTGCAGCCAGGGTCATGCTAGGAGGCTACAATTACTGGACTAGGGAGTAGAAAAACCAGCCAGGGCTCTTGCTGCTGATCACTATCTTGTGATCGCAAGTGGAAGTACATGTGTATGGATATCAAACTAAAGATAGAAGTGGCTTGTCAGTAATTCCCCCCCAGCCCATTGATATTCACTGTCCAGGGTCACGCACATGAAGAATAGTAACTTGGTGAGGTACTGGAAGTCCACCAAAACCATTTTTTTTAAAGTATGAAACACCATCTTTAGGTGAGGATAGTACTTCAAAGTTACTATTATTCTACACCCTTTTTCTAGTCACTCATACCACCATATTATTTCCAGTTGGTTGAATGAGCAATGAGGTCATTGACTTCTCAACAGGTTCTGGCCTTGATTCTGCCGCATGGCTCTGAACTTGGCAGGAGGCATTTTTCCATATGGTGAAAGTCAACAGATTGGCAATGCTGGAGCACAGAGAGAAACACATCATACACATGGGTTGGTGTGCGGATCTCTGAGGAGGCTTGTGACAGCAGAGGTTTCACAGATCATTCAGATACTGTCGGGTACACCAGGGGCAGCAGAACAAGAGGACATTGTTTTGGGTTGTGAGGTGGAAATTTAGGGCAGACAACCGGAAGTATTTCTTTATGTGAAGGGTGATCATCATTTGGAATGGTTTGTCAGGAGAGTGGTTAAGACCCAACAGTAGATTCATTTAAGAATCAACTAGAAAGACAGTAGGTATTCTGAAAGGATAAAGCAAATGCCTGAAAGTGTCTTTTGTCCAACCCAATCTTGAGAAGGACAACCTCAATTATAATACTACAGTACAACAGAGCATGCGATTATATCTGTTATTCATTAACTAGTGCAGTTAGCTCCACCTTAACTATGTCAGACCTTGGCACCAGGATCACTGCAGCTCACTAGGAGTCGGGTACCTGACCTGATCATTCATTAAGTAGGTTTTCAGTCAGGCACATAGTTCATTAACCACAGATCAATCAGAAGCCACATTAACTCATTCACTAATAAGGCACTGTTTCATGTTGTTCTCACTGCAGCACTTATTAGAATGGCACAGAATAGATTGGGACTATAGTAAATGACTCGTAAAATAATGGTCGTGTAGTGGGGGAGCACAATCCTTGGCCTGCATAAGACAAGTTGCCCAATTTAATTGTGCAGTTTCCCTGATCTAAGGATCAATTAACAAGTCACTTGATCTTTGCTCGCTTGATCTCTTCCCTAATCCCTGTTGTGATATTGAAATGATGGCTCAGGTGGAACACCCCTGACCCATTATGCAGCACTTGTGCTAACAGTGCCATTAATTTGGACTACTTGTTAAAACTGAAATGGAAAACTGAGCCTGGCCCATTACGCCTGTCAGCATTTACAGAAAATAGATCTGATCTAAGAGAGAGTTCACCACTCGTTTGCCTGAGAGACATGAAATGGCTCAATGGCTTCAAACAGGTGAGAAATGCACGGTTGCATTTGGCGTTAATGGGACAAATAAACCAAGTAACAACTAAAAGAGACAGAGGGTGTTTTATACCTTTATATGGAAAATCCCAGTCTGTTTGGAACAGATTTAAAATTGAGACCACGAGCTGGGTTTGGAATTTTGTATTTCACACAATATTGAAAAAGGCGCAATTATGTTTTTCAATAGATGTCTAGACCATTGTCTAAGAGAGGTAGGGTGTACTGTGGGAGTGACATTTATTTTGAGTGGACCAAAGACATTGCTATCAGAGAGTCTCATTAACACTTTACATTTGACTGACTTAAATGGGACCTATTTGGAAATCTCCACAAGCAGAACTGTAGTGATGAGCAGCGTTGTGCAATACAAATTATGGTTCAGCTGTGTCTTGTCAATAATTCCAAAGATACCATTTGACAACAAAAACTAGGGTTTTTTTCCCATTTATTTTAGCCACAGTGTTTGTTCTGCTGCCCATACTGAACACCCTTCTACTGAGCAGTCAGGATTAGTGCTTCACTATACAAGATAAGCTGTCGAGTTTTGGTGAAAGTCCATTCTGTAAAGTCACTGATTAAGTTGCATTTCAACTGCTCAAAAGTAGGTGGATTAAAGGATTGGAAATACAAACATTCCTGCTGTGTTACTGGCTTCACTCTAAAACCTTACTGTAAATATGAAGCCCTGTTTACGACAGTCGGATTAGAGCTGATAGAATTCTGAATCCACCCAGTCTCTGATTGAGGTTTATGGTTTAGTGTTCATGTGTACAGATGCAGTTAGAACGTATCACACATCCCTCATAATATTTGCCATTACAATTTTACCGTTAAAGGAAATCATTACCACCCCCCAGTTATAGTAGCTCCCGATCTGACATTCTGTACAATGGCTAAGCACCATGAGGTAGCAGTGGGATGGGCACCAGGTCACTAGAGACTCAAGTACTGTGGACACTGCTTCGAATCCTAGGGCTAGCTTGTCAATCGAGTGAATTTTCCATCTTGCAATGGAGAGTTGTTGGATGGAGTTTCCTTGTTGAGGTGGTATGATCTATCTGGGAGAGAGGAGGAGGGAGGGAGTGGCAGGATTTAGCATAGTTGGTTCACACTGCTAAAAGTTGATTTATCAGTATGGTGCTGATGGTGGTTGTAGAATGGTTTTTAGTGTGATTATTCTATTCACATTACCAAAGGGGGTGGCTGGGTAGGAAAATGGCACTGAACTATCACTTACGACATGGAATAATTTATAACCAGTACCTTTCATTAAATAGAAAATAGAAGTGACTACCCAGGTGGTGCAGAGGTCACCTCGCAGTCTTGGAGCTATACAGATCCAGGTTTGATCCCTGGCCTATTCTGGTAGCTGATCTCAGTTGGCCTCAGCACTCCTGGGGTAGGGAGGGAATAAATGGCCCGTGATCCCACTCCTAATTACTATGCAGTGACTTCTGTTGGGCGTACCAGATGAGGACAGGGTCACACTTGGCTGTGATGTAATCATTATGAGCATTATCAATGTGCAAGGTTACCTTAGATCAGCTAACTGCATGAGAAGGCACCTCAACTCGAGGAGCCTGTCCAATAAACTGTATTCATATTCATCCATGCCACAGGTGTAAGGTTAGCATCTTTAATTTAAAAAGATTGTTTTAATGATCTGCCTGTAGGTAATAGGTATCCAGTGGGTTGCTTCCCACCTGAATCCTTCCAGCAGCCCAACAGATACAAGACTAATGCCCTTCTAAGGCGACAGCCCTTAGCAAGAACTACCTGCCACCAGCCCGCCCCCCCCTCCACCCCCCCCCAAACAGTGTCCACCTCAGTTAGTTTTTATTAGCAGGGATTGAGAATGATAAGAAGTGTTAACAGAGATTTGTAGAGAAGAGGACAAGATCTAAAGCCATGCCATTTGAGGGGTATCTAAAATCTTATGTATGAAACATTAAAGTAGAATTATCTGCCAACACCGTGGCCTCAGCGATGGATGTTATGCATACATTCCAGCTTGTCTACCCATCGAAATTCCCTTGGTGTTACCACTAAAAATGTGTAAAATTGCCAAACATTGTTGGTGTGTGCATTGTTTTTTTTTTGTTTCTTGCTCTTTTAAAAGTATTTTCCTGTTTTTATCACGTTATTTGTAACCAAGTGCTATTGGGAGTGGTGGGCCAGTCCCACATGTCACAAGAAAGTTTACATATAACAGAATGTTATGCATGATGATTTTTTTTTATTATTAATCACCTAGGCAATGTTTATATCTAACACTATTGTAAAAGCTTTGATGCTGGTAAGTCAGAGTGTACTGTGTATTGTTTAACATGAGAGCTGTGAACAGCAGCATACAATGTTTGCTTAGTGTAGTTGTCCTGTCTGACTTACTTACGTTTTCATTTATGTGTCTCTAAAATGCTTACACAATAAAAAAAAATTAAACTGAACCTTCATTTGGCTTTGATGTTTCTCTTCTCCTTTATCCGATACACTCGGATTATTTAAACGCTAGCAGGTGGCTCAGTGGGCATATGCGCCCCCGTGACAAGCCCCCAGGTTTGATCTGCGATCTGTGCTGAGTGATCTGGTCCTCGCAAGTGCAGCAGTAGCATCGCTGTGATTGGTCTCCATGCCCCCGGGTAGGGAAGGGAAGTCGGAAGAAGTCCCAATTCCTCATCACTGCTGCTGGAAAGTGCACATGAGGGTGTTGAGAGTAAGGAGAGAATCATCTCCACCTACTCTAGTCCTCTGCGATCTCTGCGCTCCTCCAATTCTGGCCTCTTGCGCATCCCTGATTTGTATTGCCCACCATTGGCAGCCGTGCCTTCAGCCGCCGAGGCCCTAAGCTCTGGAATTCCCTCCCAAAACCTTTCTGCCTCTCTATCTCCTCCTTTAAAATTAAACAACGAACGGGAGGAGGAGGTTCCATGAACATCCCCATCCTCAATGATGCAGGAGCCCAGCACACGAGTGCAAAAGACAAAGCTGAAGTGTTTGTAACCATCTTCAGCCAGAAGTGCCAAGTGTATGATCCATCTCGGCCTCCTCCTGATGCCCCCACCATCACAGAAGCCAGTCTTCAGCCAATTCAATTCACTCCATGTGCTATCAAGAAACAGCTGAGCGCACTGGATACAACAAAGGCTATGGGCCCTGACAACATCCCGGCTGTAGTGCTGAAGACTTGTGCTCCAGAACTAGCTGCGTCTCTAGCCAAGCTGTTCCAGTACAGCTACAACACTGGCATCTACCCGACAATATGGAAAACTGCCCATGTATGTCCTGTCCACAAAAAGCAGGACAAATGCAATCCGGCCAATTACTGCCCCTCAGTCTACTCTCAATCATCAGCAAAGTGATGGAAGGTGCCATCAACAGTGCTATCAAGCGGCACTTTCCAATAATCTGCTCACCGATGCCCAGTTTGGGTTCCGCCAGGACAACTCGGCTCCAGAACTCATTACAGCCTTAGTCCAAACATGGGCGAAAGAGCTGAATTCCAGAGGTGAGGTGATAGTGACTGCCCTTGACATCAAGGCAGCATTTGACTGAGTGTGGCATCAAGGAGCCCTTGTAAAATTGAAGTCAATGGAAATCGGGGGGAGGAACTCTCCACTGGCTGGAGTCATACCTAGCACAACGGAAGATGGTTGTGGTGGTTGGAGGCCAATCATCACAGCCCCAGGACATCACTGCAGGAGTTCCTCAGGGCAGTGTCCTAGGCCCAACCATCTTCAGCTGCTTCATCAATGACCTTCTCTCCATCATAAGGTAAGACACAGGGCTGTTCGCTGATGACTGCACAGTGTTCAGTGCCATTCGCAACTCCTCAGATAATGAAGCAGTTTGTGCCCGCATACAGCAAGACCTGGATGACATTCAGGTTTGGGTTGATAAGTGGCAAGTAACATTCGTGCCATACAAGTGCCAGGCAATGACTATCTCCAACATGCGAGAGTCTAACCACCACCCCTTGATATTCAACGGCATTATCATTGCCGAATCCCCCACCATCAACAACACTTAACTGGACCAGCCACATAAATACTGTGGCTACAAGAGCAGGACAGAGGCTAGGTATTCTGCGGCGAGTGTCTCACCTCCTGACTCCCCAAAGCCTCTCCACCATCTACAAGGCACAAGTCAGGAAAGTGATGGAATACTCTCCACTTGCCTAGATGAGTGCAGTTCCAACAACACTCAAGAAGTTCAACACCATCCAGGACAAAGCAGCCCGTTTGATTGGCACCCCATCCACAACCTTAAACATTCACTCCCTCCACCACCGGTGTACCATGGCTGCAGTGTGTACCATCTACAAGATGCACTGCAGCAACTTGCCAAGGCTTCTTCGACAGCACCTCCCAGACCCGCGACCTCTACCACCTAGAAAGACAAGGGCAGCAGATGCATGGGAACATCGTCACCTCCACGTTTCCCTCCAAGTCACACGCCATCCTGACTTGGAAATATATCGCCGTTTCTTCATCGTTGCTGGGTCAAAATCCTGGAACGCCCTCCCTAACAGCATTGTGGGAGTACCTTCACCACAGGGACTGCAGCAATTCAAGAAGGCAACTCACCACCAGCTTCTCAAGGGCAATTAGGAATGGGCAATAAATGATGGCCTTGCCAGCTGCCCACATCCCAGGAATGAATTTTAAAAAATGCTCCATAAAAACCTACCTCTTTGACCAAGCTTTTGGTCACCTGTCCTGTTATCTCTTTATCTCAAATGATATCTGATGACAATCCTGTGAAATGCCTTGGGAAGTTTTACTACATTAAAGGTGTTATATAAATGTAAGTTGTTGTTGCCTCAGCTGAGATGGTGAAGTAACCTGCTAACACTCAACACCTGGGCTCACACACGACAAGAATGTCCATTTGGATGAAGTATTACAGGGTTGCGCCTGGAATTGCTCTTGCTTTGAGAGAGGAACAGACAAATCCTGAAATGCAACAGTTAAGTCATTTGTGCATTTTATACGATCTGTACTTGAAGTCAATTAAAATTGACAGCTATGATACCACGTAGAACCTTACGTAGTTGGACTGTGATGTTCATACATATATCTGCCATCATGCTACTGGCACCTACACTAAGCTGATGTGTACACTTACAGCAAGTTGCTCTGACCTAGTAAAAATTTAACAACTCTATTTGTTTGAAGGAAAGACAATGCATGTCTAGTGTTCACAAATTGTATACGGTTGGAGTTTAAGTATAACTAGTCTCATGTGTAATTTAAACGATTGACTAAATCTCATTAAAACAAGAAAAAAAAAGAGATTTTGCGCCCCTCTCCCAATGCCTTGATCAGTAAATATACCGACTGTTAGGGTCCTGAGCCGTAGATATCAGAAGATCCTTGGTTCAGTCCTTGCCCTCAGTTGGTTAATCTCAGTCAGGGGAGCAGCTCAGGTGTTAGAATTAGCTTCAGTTTGCCTGGCCTGGGAAGGGGAAAAATCAGCTGGGATTATTAACTGGGGTCCCCAGTGGAAAGTGAATGTGTGTGGATATAATGTGAGGACAGGATCAGGATTGCAGGTGATGTCCGCCACAGTCAAATAGTCTACTGAATAGCAGCCACTTGCGGAGAGATACTGGCGAGCAACCAGAAACTAAGAACTGTCTGTACCTTTAAGAGAGGAGCTGAAAACTGATTCCGAAACAGAAACAAAAGTGCAATGAAGCGATTACTTTGCAAATTAAACCCATTAACTTGAAGAAGCCTTTTTTAAACGAGGGATGTATTTAAACAAGGAACAACCCAGACCAACGCACTTTATAAAATGGGCTCTCAACAGCCACAGTTTTGAAAAGAAGGATCAGCTATCAGGCAAGACGTATGTTGCAAATTATCCGAGACTTAGGTTTGAATTAAGACATTTGAGTGAGAATTTACCCTTTCCTTTTAGGACTATGGTAGAATATCTACACTGAGAAAATACAGAGCAAGAGCAAACTACTGCAGATGCTGGAAACAGGGGATCTTAATTATCTGACAAAAAGCAATAAAAAAGACTGAAGATGCTGGAAATTAGAATCAAAAAGCAGAAAATGTTGGAAACATGGGGTGGTCCCCAGGAAAAATGGCGGTGATTGGTGACTGAGCAGGAATGGATCAGTAAGCATAACACCGTGATTTTTGGGCCACTACCCTTAGAGCAAGTTTAAAAATCCTCTCCCCTATCCACCCAATATTTTAGGAAGAAAGCCATCATCAGAACTGCAAGAAATTACAGATGAACAGCACTTGAAAGGAACAGAACAAGGGAAGGGGAGTGTGGGGTTGAAGGGTGTGGGGAGGTCACCCACAAGAGAAGAAACAGAAAGGATTTTTACAGGTGATTCTATTTTTCCCTCGAGAGTGTGCTTTTCCCTTTTCCCTTTTCCCTTCCCTTTGTTCTGTTCCTTTTTAAAGGTGTTCATCTGAAATTTCTTTCAGGTCTGAGGAAGTGTCTGCACCTGTAACATTAACACATCTGTTCTCACCACAAGACGATGACTAACCTGATGACTGTTTCCAACGTTATCTGATCCTAATTATCTGATTTTGTTTAGAGTACAACATGAAGATTCCTAAGTAAAAGACATTCTAGTTGTTGAGAGATAAAAAACAAAGAGCAAAATTGACTTCAGTTTCACCCTTACTTGGTACTGTCCCATCAATCTTTGGGGGTGATTTTACCGGTGAGCAGGATCAGTGGGGGGGGGCAAGCTCACATGTCGACACCGCGCAAGGCCTAGAGTGATTTTAGCTCTAAGGGCCTCACTTCCATATTGGAGCTCAGACGCCTGCCGAACTAGCTGGCCGGCGGGCGGGAGCGGGATTTCGGGCGGCCACCACCGGGAACTCTACGGATCGCTAAGGTAGGTGGTCGGTGGTCGGTGGGGGGAGGGGGTGATCTGCAGGGAATCGTGATCGGAGGAAGGGCAGGGGTGGCCCAAGGTTTCCTCGTGGGGCCGGGAGGAGCATTCCTGCTCCCCCTGGCTCACAAGGAAACCCCAATTGCTTTTTTAAAGTTAGCTTTCCTGGCCTCTTCTGGATCCACTTCCCGACAGGTTTGGCTTTCCCGTGCAAGCCTGGGGGTTAAGATTGCAGACGAGCCCCAGATCGGGCTGGCAGGCCAGCGGTTGAGTCTCCTACTCCATTTTAATTCACCCCACCACCACCAGCTGGTTTCCACAGAGGTGTTAAAAGTCCCCCCAGAGTCTTTCACTGTTTCTCTCCTGATTTCTTATCCTGTTTATGCCTGTGCCTCAGATTGATGCTTGTGGATGTGGCTGCACACACAGCCTCTGATCAAATATTAACAATAGGCAGTTATTACAGAGTTGGCAGTCCTATCTCCCTCAGTTCCCATATGTAAACACCTGATAGAAATTGCCTCTTGTTTCCAGCTGTCAATCAAACTCAGTGCACATGTTGGACTAGTAATTTAATGCTTTTGCAAAAAGTTTGGTTGATTTAGGGCAGGTCTTGTTATCAGTCCAGGAGGTAGTTATAATCAGTTCCAGTCAGAATGAGCTGAATTTGATCGAAAATAAAAATGGGGAGTGATTTTAACCCTACTCGCTCAGCCAAAACCTGGCGGGTGGGCAGTTAAAACTGCCCTGGCTCTTACCTGTCCAAAAACCGCCATGATCGCAACATCTGCAATTTTAACCTGCTCCCCTGAGCAGGCAGCAATGACACTCGCCCGGAGCCAACAGGGTCCTTCTTTACACGTGCACGTTGTGGCCCGATGACGTCATTGAGACCCGACTGTAATTTTAACTCAGGCCTGAGCGGGGAATCCACTTGGAGTTAAAATCGGGGCCTCAAGCAAAGGGAGGAAGTTGAGAGTAGAAAGAGATGAGTTCTGGAGATTGGTTTTGAACTGCGTTATGTTTGGTAATATCGAATGAAGTCCTGTGATACTTCTTGAGACAGAATATGGGACTGCCTCAAGGTATCAAAATTGTATTTGATTTTATGCAGATATATCCATATCCGTTGAATTAAAACAGTTTGTGAAAGTGAAGTTTCCATGTCAATAATATGTGCTGTCTTTTCTAAACACAGCTTCATTTAATCATGAACTAATTTGTAAAAATCTTGCATTGCTCACCAATCCTAAAACTGTCACATGATTGTATCCAACTAAATGCTTCTTAATTCCAAAGGTCTTATTGATGACAACAGTTTTATATATATATATAGCATAATATATATTACAGAATAGTGCCCGATCATCCCTTTTACAAAGAAGAGCTAGTAACCCCTACTTGAAACGAATATTTTA
Source organism: Somniosus microcephalus (assembly GCF_052327205.1). Lineage (NCBI taxonomy): Eukaryota > Metazoa > Chordata > Chondrichthyes > Squaliformes > Somniosidae > Somniosus > Somniosus microcephalus. The sequence goes on along the minus strand of NC_141006.1, from coordinate 40,258,692 downwards.
TCAGACTGGTTTAGCACAAAAGGGATCCCCAAGGCTCATCTTGGTCATGTCTACAGCTCAGTAATTAGTGATCTACTACTTCTCGATTATTGCATTACGCTTATAATAATACTTTCTTGTTTCTTGATATTGGGTCAAAAGATCAGGATAATGAAACAGTTTGGGTGGAGGTAAGGAATAATAAGGGGAAAAAAACACTAGTGGGCGTAGTCTATAGGCCTCCGAACAGTTGCAACTATGTTGGACGGAGTATCAATCAGGAAATAGTTGAGACTTGTAATAAGGGAACATCTATAATTATGGGGGATTTTAACTATCATATTAATTGGACAAATCAAATTGGGCAGGGCTGCCTTGAGGATGAGTTCATTGAGTGTATTAGGGATGGGTTTCTTGAGCAGTATGTAACTGAACCGACCAGGGGGCAAGGAACCTTAGATCTGGTCCTGTGTAACGAGACAGGATGAATTAAAAATGTCCTAGTAAAGGATCCCCTTGGAATGAGTGACCATAACATGGTTGAATTCCATATTCAATTAGAGGGTGAGAAGGTTGGATCTCAAACAAGCGTGCTAAGCTTGAATAAAGGAGACTATGAAGGTATGAGAGCGGAATTGAGTAGAGTGGATTGGGAAAATAGATTAAAGGGTAAGACGATACATAATCAGTGGTGTACACTTAAGGAGTTATTTTACAACTTCCAAAAAATATATATTCCACTGAGAAGAAAAGGGTGTAAAAGAAAAGACAGCCATCCGTGGCTAAGTAAAGAAATTAAGGATAGTATTCGACTAAAAACAAGGGCATATAAGGTAGCCAAATCTAGCGGGAGGATAGAGGATTGGGAAAACTTTAAAAGACAGCAAAAAATAACAAAAAGATTGATTAAGAAAGGGAAGGTAGATTATGAAAGTAAATTAGCAAAAAATATAAAAACAGATAGTAAGAGTTTTTATAGTTATATAAAAAGAAAAAGGGTGGCTAAAGTAAATGTTGGTCCCTTAGAAGATGAGACCGGGAAATTAATGGTGGGAAATATGGAGATGGCAAAAACACTGAATGAATATTTTGTATCAGTCTTTACAGTAGAAGACACTAAGAACATCCCAACACTGGACAAACAGGGGGCTAAAGGGGGGGAGGAGCTAAACACGATCAAAATCACTAAGGAAGTGGTACTCGGTAAAATAATGGGACTCAAGGCGGATAAATCACCTGGACCTGATGGCTTACATCCTAGGGTCTTGAGGGAAGTGGCGGTAGGGATTGTGGATGCATTGGTAATAATTTTCCAAAACTCCCTGGACTCAGCAAAGGTCCCGGCAGACTGGAAAACTGCTAATGTAACACCCTTATTTAAAAAGGGCAGTAGACAGAAGGCTGGAAACTATAGACTGGTTAGCCTAACATCTGTGGTAGGTAAAATTTTGGAGTCCATTATTAAGGAGACAGTAACAGGACATTTGGATAATCATCATTTAATAGGACAAAGTCAGCATGGTTTTATGAAGGGGAAGTCATGTTTGACAAATTTGCTGGAGTTCTTTGAGGAAGTAACATATAGGGTGGATAAAGGGGAACCAGTGGACGTAGTGTATTTAGACTTCCAAAAGGCATTTGACAAGGTGCCACACAAAAGATTATTGCTTAAGATAAAAAATCACGGGATTGGGGGTAATATTCTGGCATGGATAGAGGATTGGCTATCTAACAGAAGGCAGAGAGTTGGGATAAATGGTTCATTCTCAGAATGGCAATCAGTAACTAGTGGTGTTCCGCAGGGGTCAGTGCTGGGTCCCCAACTCTTTACAATCTATATTAACGATTTGGAGGAGGGGACCGAGTGTAACATATCAAAGTTTGCAGATGATACTAAGATGGGAGGGAAAGTAGTGAGTGAGGAGGACATAAAAAACCTGCAAGGGGACATAGACAGGCTAAGTAAGTGGGCAGAGATTTGGCAGATGGAATACAATACTGGAAAGTGTGAGGTTATGCACTTTGGCAGGAAAAATCGTAGAGCAAGCTATTATCTTAATGGCAAGAAACTGGAAAGTACTGAAGTACAAAGGGATCTGGGGGTCCTGGTGCACGAAACTCAAAAGGTTAGTATGCAGGTGCAGCAAGTGATTAAGAAGGCCAATGGAATGTTGGCATTCATTGCTAGGGGGATAGAATATAAAAATAGGGATGTATTGCTTCAGTTGTACAAGGTATTGGTGAGACTGCACCTGGAATACTGCATACAGTTTTGGTGTCCATACTTAAGAAAAGACATACTTGCTCTCGAGTCAGTACAAAGAAGGTTCACTCGGTTAATCCCGGGGATGAGGGGAGGTTGAGTAGATTGGGACTCTACTCATTGGAGTACAGAAGAATGAGAGGCGATCTTATTGAAACATATAAGATTGTGAAGGGGTTGGATCGGGTGGATGCGGGGAGGATGTTCCCGATGATGGGTGAAACTAGAACTAGGGGGCATAGTCTTAGAATAAGGGGCTGCTCTTTCAAAACTGAGATGAGGAGGAACTACTTCACTCAGAGGGTGGTAGGTCCATGGAATATGCTGCCCCAAAAAGCTGTAGAAGCTACATCATTACATAAATTTAAAACAGAAATAGACAGTTTCCTAGAAGTAAAGGGAATTAAGGGTTACGGAAGAGGGCAGGAATTTGGACATGAGTCTAGGTTCGGATCGGACATGGCCCTGTGGGTAGCGGAGCGGGTCCAGGGGCCGTGTAGCCTGATCCTGCTCCTATTTCGTGTGTCTAATTCTGTTAGATTCAGGAGATGGTTCTGTGATAGTAGATTGGCGGTTAGGATCAGATCAGCCATGATCTTATTAAATGGCGGAGCAGGCTCGAGGGGCCGATTGGCCTACTCCTGCTCCTATTTCTTATGTTCTTATGTTCTTCTATGGGATATGGGGAGAGAGCGGGAATATGGTATTGAGATAGAGGATCAGCCATGATCATATTGAATGGTGGAGCAGGCTCGAAGGGCCGAATGGCCTACTCCTGCTCCTATTTTTCTATGTTTTCTTTCTATGTTTCTTTCATTTAGATGGTGGTTTTAGCTTGAAATGTCTCAAAGCCCTTTCTTTAATCAACTTTTATTTTGGAGAGCACTCATTATTGTTATGTACAGCCTAAAGGATCAAACCTTCCTCACAAACTGTGGACAACCATCAACTGCCTCAGAACTGGCCATGGTGGATGCTGCCTCCAACTTCATAGATGGAAGATTAAAGCATCCCCATCATGCGATTGTGGAGCTCCTAATCAGACCCTGGAGCACATCATTGAGCACTGCCCTCCGAGGAAATTCACAGACAGCCTACAAGATATCTATACTGTTACATTGGAAACTTTGGGCTGGATATCTGACTTGGAAATTGAAATTTAATTTGGTTTTATTCTTCAACTACTATATGAAAGAATAAGATTGTTATGTAGGCAAATGTTAATAGTGCAGAATGAGAGTTGGCAGTAGACAGTGAAAGTAGTTCCAACACCAAAATCGCAATTTTTCAATGAGGGCTAAATGCACTAAAACGTCACTGTGACCATTTCAACCTCGAATATTTTATTACTCTCATTAAATTAACTGTTTACCTTGAATGACCTAGTGATTGCAATACACTTGGTTACTAGGGACATATAATTTGGGAATGTTTTCCCAATCTTTGCCGGGAATAGGAAGAAATAAACATCTTTTAATATTTATTTCAAATAGACGTGTGTGCGTACCACAAACTATACTTTCAGCCTTAGGTTAACTTTGCAAAAGGACCAGGCTTTATTGCCAAAAAAGGAAATGAACAGCTTAATGTTTTCTTGGAAAAGCTAAGCACTTAAACATCTGGATTTTATCCTTGTCTTGATGTTGGTCACGGATAAACACAGGCTAACTTCTGATTTATGTAAGAAAGCAATGATGTAATGGATATCCCAGTAGACAGTGCACACTCTGAATGAGGCTGCGTTTCAATGGAGAGAGCATAAATTGGGCCCAAGGGCATTGGTGCATATGTTCCTTTTTGCTGCTGTGCTTTCAGTGAATGTAAGGATGAAAGATAGTACAGGAATGCTGGCCTGATAATCTCAGCAGTTATTTACTTGGGATCTAACTTGATTCCCTTTTTTCTCCACGGGGGAGTATCAGCATGTGAAAAATAGCTACAGGATGACGTGGGGCCTAATGGCTCTCAGGCATTGGAGACATGAAGTAAGCTATTCGCCTCAACATCACGAGTACCTATACAGCTGAAGTTGGCTTCTTTTTTTGGGAGGGAGAGATTTGTGTGCATCAAGGGGAAGACTTTACATGTGGCCGAGAGAAACATTTTCTCACTTTTGTCACTCAAGGTGAGCATTTCAAAATAAATTGCCTTACCCTTTGGCGAGAAGGGAGAAACTTTGCTGACCCTTTTCTCAGAAGATTAAATGCATTGGATGGACTTTATATTAGTATGAGTTGTATATGGCTGTCAAAGGACTTGCCATGAAGGGTTGAAAGATTTTGCTCTTTTTATGATTTCTTATGTTCTTATAGATACATAGATACATAGAAGATAGGAGCAGGAGTAGGCCATTCGGCCCTTCGTGCCTGCTCCGCCATTCGATGAGATCATGGCTGATCCTTTAATTCAGTATCCCGTCCCCGCCTTCTCTCCGTAACCCTTAACCCCTTTTGCCCGTAGAAATATATCTAATTCCCTCTTAAATATATTTAATGAGCTGGCGTACACTGCCCTCTGTGGCAATGAGTTCCACAGGTTCACCACTCTCTGAGTGAAGAAATTCCCCCTCATCTCTGTCCTAAATGGTTTAGCCCTTATCCTTAAATTATGTCCTCTAGTTCTGTTCTCACCCGCCAAGGGAAACATTCCTTCTGCATCCAGTCTGTCTAGACCTGTCAGAATTTTATACACTTCTATGAGGTCCCCTCTCAATCTTCTAAACTCCAGTGTGTACATCCCTAAACTACATAGTCTCTCCTCATAGGTCATTCCCGCCATTCCTGGTATCAGCCTGGTGAATCGCCGCTGCACCCCCTCCATGGCAAGAACATCCTTCCTCAGATGAGGCGACCAAAACTGTACACAGTACTCGAGGTGTGGTCTCACCAGTGCCCTGTACAGCTGCAGCAAGGTATCCCTGTTCCTGTATTCTAACCCTTTTGCTATGAAGGCCAGCATACCGTTTGCCTTCTTGACCGCCTGTTGCACCTGCATGCTCGCCTTCAGTGACTGGTGTACAAGAACACCCAGGTCTCTCTGTACTTCCCCCTCTCCCAATCTATTGCCATTTAAATAATAATTTGCCCTCCCGTTCCTGCACCCAAGGTGGATAACTTCGCACTTGTCCACATTATAGTGCATCTGCCATTTATCCGCCCAATCGCCCAGTCTGTCCAAATCGCTCTGGAGCTTCCTGGTCTCTTCCTCTGAGCCCACCCCCCCTCCTAGTTTAGTGTCGTCTGCAAATTTGGAAATGCTGCATCCGACTCCCTGATCCAGGTCATTAATGTAAATTGTGAACAGCTGGGGGCCCAGGACAGATCCCTGTGGTACCCCACTTGTTACTGCCTGCCATTCAGAAAATGAGCCGTTTATTCCAACTCTCTGTTTTCTATCTGACAGCCAGTTCCCTATCCACGCCAAAACTTTCCCCTTTATCCCATGAGCCTCAATTTTCCATGCTAATCTTTTATGTGGGACCTTATCGAAGGCCTTTTGGAAGTCCAGGTACACCACATCTACTGGCTCTCCCCCATCTATTCTACCAGTTACTCCCTCAAAAAATTCCAATAGATTAGTCAAGCACGATTTACCCTTTGTAAATCCATGTTGACTCTGTCCTATCCTGTCCCCATTTGCTAAGTGCTCCGCTATTTCATCCTTAATGATGGACTCCAGCATTTTGCCCACAACTGATGTAAGGCTTACAGGTCTGTAATTACCTGCTTTTTCCCTACCCCCCTTTTTGAATAGTGGGGTAACGTTAGCTACCCTCCAATCCATCGGCACTGTTCCCGAGTCTAATGAATTCTGAAAAATCATCCTTAGTGCATCCGCTATCTCTAGGGCCACCTCCTTCAGTACCCTAGGATGCATGTTATCAGGCCCTGGGGATTTGTCCACCTTCAATCCCTTTAGCTTCCTTAACACCATATCCTTAGAGATATTGATTTGCGTCAGTTCCTCCTTTGCCAATGTCCCTATTTTTCCCGATATCCCAGGGAGGTTTTTTGTGTCTTCCTTCGTAAAGACTGACCCAAAGTATGCATTTAGTTGATCTGCCATTTCCTTATTTCCCATTATATATTCCCCCGTATCTGACTGCAATGGACCAACTTTGGTTTTCACCAGTCTTTTCCTTTTGATATATTTATAAAAGCTTTTGGAGTTAGTTTTTATATTTTCCGCCAGCTTGTTTTCGTAAGCTATTTTGCCCCTCTTGATCATGCCCTTTGCCCTCCTTTGCTCTATCTTAAACTGTTCCCAATCTTCCGCTCTGGCGCTTTTTTTGGCTATTTTATACGCCCTATCTTTGGATTTTATGCTGTCTCTAATTTCCCCTGTTATCCACGGTTGAGTCACCTTTTTAGATTTCCTTTTATGCCAGATTGGTATAAACAATTTTTGCAATTTTGTCATTCTATCTTTAAATGTTTGCCATTGTTTATCTACCTCCAGTCCTCCCAGGAACGTTGTCCAATCAGACCTACTCAGTTCCCGTCTCATGGCATCATAATTCCCCTTGTTTAAATTCAGGACCTTAGTCTCTGAGTCAATTTCTTCGCTCTCCATTTCGAGTGAGAAATCGATCATGTTATGATCGCTCTGACCCAAGGGTCCCCGTACAACAAGATTACTGATTAGTCCCTTCTCATTGCACAGTACCCAGTCCAATATAGCCTGTTCCCGAGTTGGTTCCTCGACATATTGATCCAGATAACCATCCCTTAAACACTCAAGGAATTCCTCCTCCTCATTATTTTTACTGATTAGGCTAGTCCAATCTATATGTAAGTTAAAGTCACCTATGATGACAGCTGTGCTCTTATTGCACGCTTCTCTAATTTCCCTCGTGATGCCCTCCCTAACCTCTATTTTACTATTTGTCACCATATAGGCCAGACACAGAAACAAACTCCCTCCTTATTTCTCCAACTCCCTCCTTATTTCTCCAACTCCATAGCAGAATAATGTTTTAGATAGGAGAAGACCATTGATCCTTCCATACCTCTCATATGGTTCTTTATCTTGATTCTTGAACTAATAACCCTGGAGAAGAGCTTGAAGTTATATACTGCCTTTCATATCTTCTGGGTATCCCAAAGCTCTTCACAGCCAATGCATTATTTGTGAAGAGTCGTCACTGTTGTTATGTAGGCAAACAAGCCAGCGAATGCGCTCACAATAAGGTGCCACAAATAGCATATGAGATAAGTAACCAGATAATCTGTTTTTAGTGGTGTTGGCTGAGGGATAAGTGTTGGCCAGAATACCTGAAGAACTCCCTTTCTATTCTTCAAATAGTGCCACGGGATGTTTTACGGCCTCCTGAACAGGCAAATGAGGGTTCAGTTTAAAATCTCATCTGAGAGGTGGCGCATCTGATAACATTGCTTTGAAGGTAACATGTTCACATCCTGGGCTAAGGCTTGAACCGATAGTATTCTGACTCAAGAGGCAAGTGCTGCCAATCGACTGAAACCGCCACTTAATCCCATTTACTCACAGGAACCTGCTGACGATATCTGATTGAACTTTGCTGGTGGGCCCTGGGGGAGCACACCTGTTCTTCCTGGTACCACCAAGGGAAGTTTTTTTAACTTTCCGCAAAGGGCCTCACTGGCTTCCCGATAGCGGAGTGGCAGCCGCGGTGGGCGCCCTGCTCAGGAGCAGGTGAAAATTCCACCGTGTTCCCATGTACCTCATGGAATGCTGATTTGTATTTATTAATGAGGCTTCTGCTGGAATCTCTGCAAGAGCATTACCTGCCGTCAAAACCAGCGATGTTAAAGTCAGGAATCAGTGGGAATGGGATGGGAAATGAGCCCTCTATTTGAAAGCTTGGGGTGGGGGTTGGGGAAGTGGGGTGGGGGAATGGGAGGAGAGGGGAGAAATCAGCTAGAGTTCCTGCTCACAATGCCACTTACTGGAAAGTACTTGTGGGGCCATCAGCTGATGATAGAATTGGGCTCAAGCGTGTTGCCCCCTTCAATCAAATAGTCTGCCAAGACTCACTATCAAGACTCACACCTGTAGAATGGAAACTTAGACAAGGTACCATAGGGTGACCAGTGCAAACCCTAGCATGGGTCACTCTGTCAAGAGAGAAGGGGAGAAAATTGCAGGGAGGAAGAACCACCCCTAAAAATCACACATTGGCACTATTGGGAGATATGATGCGTGGTTCACATACTGTAAAGTTGTCTTGCTGCCACGCGTTGATGTAATTTTCACATTGCCATGAGAGCCATAAAATCTAGCCCCTTTTATCTGGCAAAGCAATTTGACAAGAGGATGCATCCCCTTTACATAGAAACATAGAAACATAGAAGATAGGAGCAGGAGTAGGCCATTCGGCCCCTCGAGCCTGCTCCGCCATTTAATGAGATCATGGCTGATCATCCAAACTCAGTACCCTGTCCCTGCTTTCTCCCCATATCCCTTGATCCCTTTAGCCTTAAGAAATATATCTAACTCCTTCTTGAATATATTTAATGAATTGGCCTCAACTGCCTTCTGTGGGAGAGAATTCCACAGGTTCACCACTCTCTGGGTGAAGAAATTCCTCCTCATCTCAGTCCTAAATGGCTTGCCCCTTATCCTTAGACTGTGACCCCTGGTTCTGGACTCCCCCTTTTAAAAGAATTGCAGTTCCATATAAAGCAGGGGGATGCTGTAGATATTGCTCAGTACTTGATGACTAAGGGTTTTTAACTTGACCTGTGACTGGAACGCTGACTGACGGGAAGAAATGAATCATTAAAACAATGACGTCTTTATTATCCATGGTTTGAATACAGCAGGAAGCAGGCAAAAGATTGCAGTCAGATTGGGGGGTGGAGGAAGAAAATGGCGAAGCGTTACCTGGACTGTAATTCTCCAGATTTCTTACCTCTCTTCTCAGTTAAGAGAAAGAGACAGACTAGTGAAAGAAAAAAAGCTACACCTTATGTGCTCTCTGCCTGATCCCTTGTTTAAATCCTAAGCACGATCTCTTTCCCTCTTTTCTCTTTCCCCCTTTCATTTGGCGGCGTATAGCAGCTGAGGAGAAGAATGTGGGGCTGTTTAAACAAATATAAAGCGGTGGAACGTTGTACGTATGCTGCGGTCAATGTTTTGAGTTGTCTCGTTCTGCTGCATTGTGTCATTTTTCCCCCCCATTAATTTGTTACTTCTGGGGTGGATTGCCCATATAGAGAATCAGGAGATTCTGTGGGTGTCCCTGTGAATGGTTCATAAAGATGTATTAGCGCCCCCACACCCCACACCCCTATTTCCGTGAGAAGCCCCTACCCTTTCGAGGGAGCCAGTCTGCCCCTGTGTTATTTTTTTTAAATGTCCTCACAAGGAAGAACGTTTGAATTCTTTTCTTCCCCTCCTCATTTGTTTAGCTATCCTATTCCTTTTTTTTAGGACCTCTCTCGTGCTGTGCATTATTTCTTGACCAATAAGGCTTGCTGAGCAACACATACCCAGTACTGTTCGAATGTCTCCCCGAGTCAGCCCTTCACTTCTGACATTCCTTCCCTCCCCATGTCAGTTTGGCTCATTTGTTATCACTCTTGGCCCTGAGTAAATTGGCATAATCCCCACTCCAGGGCTTGACCACATGAGCTAGGCTGACAGTTTGGTGCATCACTGAGGGGAGTGCTGCATTGTCAGAGGTGCTGTCCCTCAGATGAGATCTTAAACTGAGGGAAGTCTGCTGTTCCAGTGGCTCAGGTGGAACATTAAAGATCCCAAGACACTATTGGAAGAATAGTAGGGAATTCTCCCAGAGCCCTGACAATCATTCCTCCCTCAACCAACATCACCAAGAATAGATTCATTGTTTATTCACCTCATTACTGTTTGTGGGACTTAGTTATACACAAAATGGCTGTGGTGAGGAAACAGATAATAGTGACTACCCTTCAAAGCACAGGAAACTTTCGATTTACCGGCACCTAAATAACCGGAAATCTCGGTTAACTGGCAAAATTCAGGAGTAGGTTCAGGTAAATTTTACTTCATATTCTACTTGCCTTCCTCGATTTGTTGCTGTGCAAAGGTGTGGCTGCAGCTGTTGCTAAGCTACAGAGATGCTTGGAACTTGTGGCCATTGTTCTGAACCTGTTGCTAAGCAACAGGGTTTGTTGCTTTATACGGAGCTGTCAGCTCTCCGTATCTTTTACTATAGCTTTCGGTTATCCGGAATTTTTGATGAACCGGCACCACATCGGTCCCGTCGGTGCCAGATTTAAAAAAGTTTCCTGTAGTTCACTGTATGTGGAGTACAGTCACATGTTTGTGAAAGACTCAATACGCTACTTTATAAATGCAAATTATTTCTTGAGTAAGCAGGTTGTTTCTTCTCGGTACGCAACCAGCTAAGATCAGGAAATCACCCTACCTGAAAGTTGTAGGCCCGATCTATCATTTGGTGGTACGCCCCTCCCTGTCACTTGTGACGATACCGTGCGCATGCCCCAGTCCCCAACACTATCTCCAGATGTAGGTCTTTTCACCTCACCAGGTTTATGCTCCAGATAAGTTGCCATGCTGCTTTACTTTTTGGTGCCAGAATTTACCCGAGTCACAGCACGTTTCTCGGTAGCCTTTTCCAGCCTTGCTTGTATTTGTTAGCCATAAACTTGCCAGTAGTCTGAAACTCTGGAAGTCATGGCACGACATCAGGAAAACACATCAGTATCAGTGCCAAACAATCAACGGTTCTGGAGATTGCCTATTGAATTCTCCACAAAGCGCTTTGTATAGTTAAAATTTCTGTGTTCCCTAAATGGAAATACTACATTTTAACCTATTCACGTCCAAAGCAGAGAAAAGTTGTTGCAAATTCTTATTGAAAATGGGAAAGGTGGCACATGCAAAATAGACCGGATTAAACTATACCTTCCTCCAAGATATTCTCTCCCATTCTGGCCCATCCTTACACCACTGCTGTCATCTTCAAAGCCATCTCTACTTCCCATCCCAAGGCCACCATTACCCACCATGATCTGTGCTACAAATTTCTAAAATTATCACACACCAACCTGTAAGACCTCTACATGCCCAACATGAAACCTCATTCCCTCTGAGCCAATTTGAATCTTCCTCACTTGTTCACGTTCCATGCTGTGCATGGGTGGATCATTATGCAAATTCTGGCACCTTCTTGGTGGAACAGGCCTAAAGTTCACTCCCAAAATGGATGAGTTACCACAAAATCCTTTTCATCTTCCTGTTTTTGTTTGTAATGTTTGACATGAATCAGTCATTCATGAAAGAAAGACTTATGAAATAATACTGAGTGGCCTACGGGTGGCGCTGTCCAAGGAGAGTATAAATACTCGGGCACGGGCCCAGCTTGCGCAGGACATTCTTAACAGGAACTAGTGAAGGACACAACTAGACCTCCATGTTGTAAAACAGTTGGTTAAAGCTTTGTTTAACGCTTAGGCCAAGTGCCTAGTAGTTTTCTTACATCAATGTTTACATTCCTTTTGCTGATCGATGTTTTTCCATGTCTACAAATCAAATCAGGTCCCTCAGTGTTGTTACACATTCTGTCTAATTGTGGAGCCAGCAATAAACCTCAAGTTTGACATCCTAGTAATTTGTAGGTGCAATTCCTGTCGCAAATTAAAATTTATTATACACCAATGTATGCTCAGTCTCAGTAAAATTCCATGCAGCGAAACACACCAATGCAATTTGTGACTATCTTCATACATTACAACAGAAAAAGAACTGAAAAAGAATTAAAGCATCACAAACAATCACTGCGTATCTATATAATTAATGGTCCTGTGTCTAGTGTACAGCCATAGAATCACACGAAAGAGAAAGTAGGAAGCAGTTACGGGAAGAGAAAGACACAATTGTTTTCTTTTGGAAATCAACTATATTATACAGAAATCCCTCCCCAACCACGGGGGGTACGTCCCTGAAAACCACCATGGTTGGTAAAACCGCGGTTGGCAAATATAAGACCCTATGGGAAAAATGGGGTTAGGGGGAACGCGGCCGCATTTACACTCGTCAGAGCCTGTGTAAGTTGCTTGTTCTTTTAATAAACACAAATAAAATACACAATAACCTAACAAAAACAATAAATGTTCAAATAACACAATAAAAAAGATCAACTGGGCAGTTTCTTAAAGAATTCTGCGATGGATGGTTGACTCATCTTTTTTCTGAATATCTTTCTGGACCTGCTTGTATGGTCCCATTAAATCCTCCAAACCTCGCTTGAATTTTAAACTACGCTCCAAGAATGGGTCAATCTCCATAAAGAGGTCCGAGAGATTATTGGCAAGGAGCACTGCCTTGCTAAGGCTGGCACTCGTCATCTTCGACTTCTTCACCATATCCTCGTCTTCGTCCTCTGCCTCACTAGAATGCTGTATCAGCTCATCAAGGTCCTCCTCTGTCAACTCCTCACCGTGCGACTCAAGGAGCTCCTCGATGTCATCAGGCTGTATGTCGGCCAGCCCCTCGCCTCCCAAACGTTGCGCAACCTTCACAATGCGCTGAACTTCAGCATCAATTGTAGGAAAGCCTCGGAAGTCATTCACTGCCTCCTTCCAAAGTTTACCCCAGCAGGCGTTGATTGTCGTCCTCTTCAGTTCATCCATCGATTCCTTTATGTTGGTGATGCAGTCAGCGATGGTGTAATCCTTCCAACAAGTTTTCACCGTCAGTGTTGCATCATCCTCCATAGCCTCCATCATGCGGTCAAAGCTGCGTCGTATGTAGTATGCCTTGAAGGTGGCTATCACACCTTGGTCCATGGATTGAAGGAGTGAAGTTATGTTGGGAGGCAGGAAGACGGGTGGGCGAATTGGAGTGCCGGCGGGTGGCCGGGGGCATTGTCGAGGATGAGTAGGACCTTGAAGGCCAGATTTTCTCTCGCAAGGTACCGCTCCTCATCATGTGCAAAGCAGTTATGAAACCAGTCCATGAAGCCTGCAGCAGTAACCCACGCCTTGCGGTTAGAACGCCAAAAGACAGGTAGATAGTTTTTGTTTATGCCCTTCAGAGCGCGGGGATTAAGAGAGCGGTAGAGCAGCATCGGCTTCACTAAACAGTCTCCCTCGGCGTTAGCACAAAGGAGAAGGGTCACCCTATCCTTAGCCACCTTGATTCCCGAAGCATGCTTCTCAGCCTTCGCGATGAAACTTCGGGAAGGCATCCGCTTCCAGAAGAGACCAGTCTCATCCGCATTAAATACCTGCTCCGGCAGGTAACCCTTCTTGGCGATCAACTTCTTCAGCTCCTCCGGGAACTTGGCAGCGGCCTCGTGATCGGCTGAGGCCGATTTTCCCACAACCTCAAGGTTAGTCAAGGCGAACCTCTTCTTAAAATTTTCCAACCAGCCCTTACTCGCTTGAAACTTTATGTCATCTACACTTTCCCTGGCAGCCACAGTAAGATGCTTGTAGATACTAAGGGCCTTCTTACGTACCCATGCGGAATTAACATTCACTTTTTTCTGGTTCTGATATTAAGTGCCTTCTCCATTTTTTCAAGCTTATGGTCCCGTGGCATAAACGACACTTTAGCACTTTCCGAAGAGCCACCCACAATATTAGCCCTTATCAAAACCTCACCTTTTTTTTATGGTTCTAATGGTGGGCTCATTAACCCCCATTAGTCGTCCAACCGACGCTGTACTTTCACCACGGGCAAGTCTATTAACAACATCGAATTTCCTATCTAAGGTTAGTACATTCCTTGCCCTTTTCGCTATTGATTCACCTTTACCACTGAGATTACGTTTAGGGGCCATGATTAAGTTCACACACACACAGTACAGGTACAGTATATCCACGAGTGGAGCGAGACCACGCCTGGTAGTAATTATGCTGAAAAGAGCGGCGCGGATGAATGCAGTCTCATGTTTGGAAGCGCGACCCGCGAAACTTACAAATTAAAAACACGTATACACAAAATTCACTGCCGCGGTTGGCAAAAATTGTCGCAGAGAGGAAACCGTGTATACGTGAAATCCGCGTATGGCAAAACCGCGGTTGGGGCGGGATTCCTGTATATCACAATGTGCATTAACACGCCTGTTATAAAACAGTCGATTCTCTGGCTTACTGTGAGCAACACCATGGCAGATCTGCCTGCATTTTTAATAAAAAGGATCGCAGGATTAGCGTGCAAAATTAAGGCACATGGGATTGGGGGCAAGGTATTGACTTGGATAGAGAACTGGTTGGCGGACAGAAAGCAAAGAGTTGGAATAAACGGGTCGTTTTCCGAGTGGCAGGCAATGACTAGTGGGGTACTGCAAGGATCGGTCCTAGGACCCCAGCTGTTCACAATATATTAATGATCTGGACGAGGGAATTGGATGTAATATCTCCAAATTTGCAGACGACACAAAGCTGGGTGGGAGGGTAAGCTGTGAGGAGGATGTCGTGAAACTCCAGTACGATTTGGACAGGTTGGGTGATTGGGCAGAAACATGGCAAATGCACTATAATGTGGATAAATGTGAGGTTATCCACTTTGGTGGCAAAAACAGGAAGGCAGATTATTATTTGAATGGCAATAGATTGGGAGAAGGGGAAGTGCAAAGAGACCTGGGTGTCCTTGTGCACCAGTCGCTGAAGGTAAGCATGCAGGTGCAGCAGGCGGTTAAGAAGGCAAATGGTATGTTGGCCTTCGTAGCAAGAGGGTTCGAGTACAGGAACAAGGATGTCTTGCTACAGTTGTACAGGGCCATGGTGAGACCGCACCTTGAGTATTGCGTGCAGTTTTGGTCACCTTACCTGAGGGAGGACGTTCTTGCCATGGAGGGAGTGCAGCAAAGATTCACCAGGCTGATACCTGGGATGGCAGGAATGACGTATGAGGAGAGATTGTGTCGATTGGGCTTATACTCACTGGAGTTTAGAAGATTGAGAGGGGATCTCATCGAAACCTATAAAATTCTGTCAGGTCTGGACAGACTAGATGCAGGAAGGATGTTTCTGATGGCCGGAGAGTCCAGAACCAGGGGTCATAGTCTAAGGATAAGGGGTAAGCCATTTAGGACTGAAATGAGGAGGAATGTCTTCACCCAGAGAGTGGTGAACCTGTGGAATTCTCTGCCACAGAGGGCAGTGGAGGCCAGTTCATTAAATATATTCAAGAAAGAGTTGGATATATTTCTTAAGGCTAAAGGGATCAAGGGATATGGGGAAAAGGCAGGGACAGGGTACTGAATTTGGATGATCAGCCATGATCGCATTAAATGGCGGAGCAGGCTCGAGGGGCCGAATGGCCTACTCCTGCTCCTATCTTCTATGTTTCTATGTTTATTAGTGGCTTGGATCCAATTTTGGGATTAAGCTGATAATTGCTGAGATTTTGATGTGGGTGTTTTATGGTGTCATCCAAATCAATCCTTTAGGTTACACAACCTTGGAACTCAGTCCCAAGGATCTGTTTTTCTCAGTAACATGAGAAATGCACGCCGGATTTTTATTGTGAATTTTAAAATGTTACAAGTATGGGTGATTAAAACGTTTGCAAAAGAAATCGTCTCTTCAGAGCTGTTTGGTTCTGACGCATTCCCCCTCCCTCCCAGTGACCACCCTGGTTTGGTCTGGAAGAATGTCTGTCTTGTAATTAGACCATCAACATTTTATGCCTCTGTTTTGCTTTGTACTTTAGTATTAGTCCCCGTCCCTGAGAAAGGGCACCAACCTTGGAGATACGGGTCAGTCACAATCAGAACAAACACTGGCGTGCTCACGCTGCTGTCTGCTATTCCATATATGGAGACTATCTGAAAGTTAACTGCCTCGGCGGGGGATGGGGGAGGGGGGGAGGGGAGGAAAGGGAGCAGAAAGTAAAGGAGCTGGAGGTGGCTGGATTTCATCCATCTGGTTTGAATTGCATTTTTGCCTCAAACTTTTGAACCACATTGTGAAGAAGTGGAAAACTTTTCGAGCTCACTGGATTAGGCAAGCACAGCATTTTAAAGAGCAAACTTCATTATTGAGTGCGATGGTTTGAACTTGTGGTGTAAACCACTTATTTAAATGAATCAAATCAAATTTGAAATGCAATCAGCAGCCACGACAACCCGCTGGAGCACGTTGGCCGGCAGCTCCTCGGCGGGAAGGCATTCCCACTGGGAGGAGGGGAGCCAAGCATGGCGGCCAGAGGCCAAACCGTGAGAGGGAAAAGCAGGCCCCGGGCCGTCGGACCGTGGAGCCGGCGACGGTGAGGAGGAGGCCGCGGTGACTGGAGCATTCACATCCCGCCGATGTGTTCGATGAGTCAGGCGGAGGCAGCGCAGCGCAACGAGCAGCAGCAGCAGCCACGACGACCCACTGCAGCACGTCGGCCGGCAGCTCCATGGCGGGAAGCTCGCAGTCCGACTGGGAGGAGGAGAGCTGGGCATGGCGGCCAGAGGTCGGATCGTGAGCGGGAGAAGCAGGCCACCACTTGGAGCCGGCAACAGTGAGGAGGAGGCCGCGGTGACGAGGAGGACGGAGCGGCTGAGGGACATTGTGCTCCCACTGCCACTGGATGCCATTGTATTGACTTTCCGAACACGGCGCTGTATGAATAGCTGACGTGTCCCAATGGGGAGTAAGCATTCCATTGTAATTGTACTTGTACTGGTTACATATGGCAAATAAAATTGAATTGAATTGAATTGAATTCTGTCTTAAAGTTCATAACGAAAAGAAACCTTTCCAGTTTTGAAAAAGGGTTAGACCCGAAACGTCGACTCTATTTTCTCTCCACAGATGTTGCCTGGCCTGCTGAGTTTTTCCAGCATTTTCTGTTGAAAAGAAACAGTAAGCGGGCTGAAGGGATGGTGTCACGCTGCCTGTTGACACCATTATGTGTATACTTGTGATGTTGCACTTAGGAACCATCTGTGTCCCGGGCTGCTGCAGTTGTTACATAAATAGGCCCAAGTCTTCTGTTGGGACTGTAAGACTATTGTCATTTCTTCAGAAGGTCGGGCTTGCATTAACATGTAGCCCGTCTCTCAGATTGTCTCGCATACATCGGATTACTTGGAAGTGCAGTGACTATTCTTTTTTTAGACAAGGGCCATGTTGAATACTTGTTGGTAGATCATGGGGTAAGTGGTACTGAGTTATACAATCAGAACAAGAAGGACTAGGATTCAATCACTGGTCAGTGCTGAATGAGCTGATCTTGGCCGGGAGGAAGGAAGATGCTGCTGTTGACCTCAACGACTCTGGATCAGCTCAGGCACTTTTCTGACAAAATGGAACACTGCGAGCTCGATGCACATGGCCCAGGTGGATGGTGTAATGAACAATATATTCAATATACTTGAGCTGTTTAAAACAGAAGACTGTTCTGTGTCCTTAATTTGCTATAGGAAATGAGTCAGACAGTCTTTGGATAAGGGAAAGTGCTGAGGTATCAGTCAGCACTGGCACGGGCTGTTACATCTGTGAGCCCTGCTTTTAGTATCACTGAGGCCTGAGGTGAGGGTGGCTATGAGATTGAGCTGCAGTAAATGAGAGCAGTGTGGGGGAGAAGGGCAGGTGAGAGGCAGCACTGTCAGGGCGAGGCTGGTTCTGGACCCAAGTGCAGACAGACGTGGCGAGAAGCAGGTATGCAGTCTTAAATAAAAGTACTTTACTAGAATCACACAGGTAAACAGTTACAAACATAGGAGCTCAAGACAAGCTACCACTAGGCAAATGGCTTGTCAAGACTGAGCACAGAGGGAAGAAACCACAGAACTTAAATACAAGCAAAAACAGGTGAAACCAATAAACCTGATAAAAGGCCGTTAAGTAATAAACACAGGAGAAACTAGTAACAATTAGCAAAGGGAAAAAAAACAAGTGAAGGTGCCATCTAGGGGTTACTGAGGGAACTAACCGGCACCCTCACAGGACCCCCTCCCCTAGAAATGGCTCCTGACGTTCCTCCTGGATGATCAGGGTGGCGACGGTGAAAATCCCTGATGAGTTCAGGATCCAAAATGTCCCGGGCCGGAACCCAGGAACGCTCTTCAGGGCCATAACCCTCCCAGTCGACCAGGTATTGAATGCTCCTCCTAACCCAGCGACTATCAAGGAGGTGACGGACAGTGTAGGCTTGCTGACCGTCAATCATGCGGGGCGGGGGGGGGGGAGGTCTGGAAGCAGGAACCAAGGGACTGGTAAGTACCGGCTTGAGGTGAGAGACGTGGAACGTGGGATGTATCTTCATCGACCGAGGAAGGAGGAGCCGGTAGGCCACAGGGTTTACTTTTTCCAAAATCCTAAAAGGTCTGATGAACTGGGAAGCCAACTTGCGGGACTCCACATGGAGCGGAAGATTCCGGGTAGACAGCCAGACCTTCTGTCTGGTCCGGAACCAAGGAGCTGGGCGGCGGTGTCGGTCAGCCTGCACTTTCTGCCGAGAAGAAGCGAGCTGCAAGGTGGATCAGACCCTCCTCCAAATACGGCGGCAGCATTGGACGAACCCCTGGGCAGCTGGGACTCCTACCTCCCTCTCCTGTTCAGGGAAGAGTGGCGGTTGGAAGCCATATTGACATTCGAAAGGTGAGAGGCCAGTGGAGGAGCTCTGAAGGGTATTGTGCGCGTACTCCGCCCAGACCAGATACTTGCTCCAGGTGGAAGGATTGGAGGACACAAAGCTTCTTAGCACCCTCTCCAGATCTTGGTTGGTTCTCTCAGTCTGGCCGTTAGACTGTAGGTGGAACCCAGAGGAGAGACTGATGGAAGCGCCCAGGAGGGAACAAAAAGCCTTCCAGAACCTGGATGAGAACTGGGGACCATGGTCAGAGACAACATCCAGGGGCAAGCCATGGAGGCGGAAGACATGTTGGACAACCAGCTGGCTCAGTCTTGCTGTCAGGGCGAGGCTGGTTCTGGACCCAAGTGCAGACAGACGAGGCGAGAAGCAGGTATGTAGTCTTAAATAAAAGTACTTTACTAGAATCACACAGGTAAACAGTTACAAACATAGGAGCTCAAGACAAGCTACCACTAGGCAAACGGCTTGTCAAGACTGAGCACAGAGGGAAGAAACCACAGAACTTAAATACAAGCAAAAACAGGTGAAACCAATAAACCTGATAAAAGGCCGTTAAGTAATAAACACATGAGAAACTAGTAACAATTAGCAAAGGGAAAAAAAACAAGTGAAGGTGCCATCTAGGGGTTACTGAGGGAACTAACCGGCACCCTCACAAGCACAATAGAGAGGGGCAGAAGGAGGGAATGAGATGGAGAGCATTGCAAAGGAGAGGATAAGAGAGAACTTGGATGTTTAGATAAGAAATAATGGAGGCATTAGCAGTAAAACAGTGGGAGGCTGGTGCCAAGACATTTCAAATAGAAGCCATGGTAGTACCACTCGAAACAAATCATCTTCAGGTCACACGTGTAGTGTATCTCATCTCTAGACATGACTTCTCCAATGCCGTCCTCATAAGCCTCTTAAGCTCCACCCTAAACTCCAATTCATCTGGAACTCCACCACCCACCTCCTATCCCACACGAAGGGCTGAATTTTGCCAGCACTCAGAGGGCGGGTTTGGAGGCGGGTCCGCTGTCAAAATAGCAAAGATTGACAGCAGGTAGGAAACCCGCTGTCAACCTGCCTCCACACGAGTCTCCCAGGTGTCGGTTCTGTCTGCGCAGAACTGACCTGACACCAAACGGCAGGGGAGACAAGTGAGCTCATTAAATGGCTTGTTAACAGCCAATTTAATGGTATTTTGAGCCTACCTTGCAATTTTACATTCTCCCCCACGGGTTACCCGCTGCTCGGAGAACACGCCAGCTCACCCTGTCATGAGTTGAGTCTGCTTTGATTTATCTGACAACCTGACAGCTGCAGAAGTGGTGTAAAGGATGCCATGTTGCAGATGTTCAGTTTCAGAGCTCAGAAACTGTTGTTAACTGCATTTGTAAGATATATAGAGATTTCTTTAGCTTACAAGTGTTTAGAGCCAACTGTATGTCCAGTGCCACCTCATTGGAACAACCTCTCTCACCATTGACAGACCGCTTCTGTCATCTCACTTGCAGCAACATCGGTGCCCTTGAAACTATCTCAGCTTGGTTCTCTGAATCCTTCCACGATCAGCCCCAACACCAACATCACCAGGCACACCAACATCACCAACAACATCACCAACCTTCTCCGCCATCACCTGATGCTACACTGGACACAGGACATCAGCCCCTGACAACGTTGCTGCCTGGGAGGCCAGCGATGGCATCACCATGGCCAGATTTACTTCACTTGATGCTGTAAACCCTGGCTGCCACATGATGCACCAGGTTGACCATCCCACACCAGCACCGTGAAGCATCCCTTTAATGTCCAAATCATTCCTTTCACACTGATCACCATCGGGTGGGGGAGGAAGTTATGTCTCAACCTTCACTATAACTCAATAAGACACTTCTCAAGGTGTGCACAGATCTGTCCAATAAGGTGAAGTGTTGAAAATATAGATTTCACTGTGTGACAACACATTACCGGAAACGTCACATGAACATTGGCTAAACCTCTCAAGTGCCTACTCTTGTGTGTTATTAGTTGGTATAATTGGACAAGGATGAGCGTGAGGGTGAGGGGTGGCTAGTGGGATGGGGAAGTGATAATGTAGATAGAGAGGGATGGGTGGAGGCGCAAGGTAAGTTGGTGTGAGTGAGGATGTGCAGGAGTAGGGTAGCGAAGGCAGAGTGATGGGGATGCGATGAGTGGCACAGCAGGATGAGTTTGAGTGTGGCTTTGTAGTAATGCTTCGTGATCTACTGAGATAATTGAAAGGTTTGCGCCACTGCAGCCAGGTCCTCCTGACCACATCCCCGCTTGTGCCCTCCTGTGCAATGTGCAACCAGGCTGCATTGATCTCCTGGGGAGGTCTCTTCCGCCCACGGGAAGGGAACAGAACCCCCCTGCGTGCTGTGTCTCCCTCTTCTTGACAGATGAAATTTCAGTCTGTGACGTCACCTGTTGCTGGATGGCCCTTAATTGGCCTGCTGAGCCCGCTGGGCGGGCTCAACAAGGGCAATCAAGTTAAAATCGCGTGGATTGGCTGCATCTCGATGGAGGCGGGACTACAACCCCGAAAGTTGTAGTCCCACATCCTTCCCGACTTCTGAATGAAAATCACCCCCATAGGATTAGTTGAAGTAGGGTGGGAGGAGGCTTGTGAGGAGCCTAAGTACCAGCATGGACTAGTTGGACCGAATGGCCTGTTTCTGTGCTGTAAAATTCTATATAATTCTCTGGGTCTTGTATTTCTCTAATTTCACTCATGATGCCTCCTTTAGTCTTACGCTATTATCACTTCTGTCATTTAACCATCTCCTCTTCTCCACCTAATCACTTTGCAGGTTATTCTTTTTCTTTTCTTGTGTAGGTGACTCCCACCTCCCTTCCTTCTTATAAACTGTTCCTCTGTAATATCTTCCAGTTCTGACAAAGGGCTATACCTGAAACGAGAACTTTTTTCCTTTCTTCACAGATGCTGCCTGACCTGCTGAGTGCTTCCAGCATTTACGGTGTCGCTTTCAGATTTCCAGCATCTGCAGTATTTAATTTTTTGTTCCACTTGTGTCCCGTTCTACTGTACAGCTGACCCTAAAGAATCAAGCACATTCTCTCCTTGCTTCTTGTTTTTTTATTCATTTATGGGATGTGGGCGTCACTGGCAAGGCCAGCATTTATTGCCCATCCCTAGTTACCCATTAAGAAGGTGGTGGTGAGCTGCCTTCTTGAACCGCTGCAGTCCATGTGGTGAAGGTACCTCCACAGCGCTGTTGGAGAGGGAGTTCCAGGATTTTGACTCTGCGACGATGAAGGAACGGTGATATATTTCCAAGCCAGGATGGTGTGTGACTTGGAGGGGAACTTGGAGATGGTGGTGTTCCCATGCACCTGCTACGCTTGTCCTTCTAGGTGGAAGAGGTCGCGGGTTTGGGAGGTGCTGCCGAAGAAGCCTTGGCGAGTTGCTGCAGTGCATCTCAAGGTGTGTTTATCCTAATACGTACAATCCCTCTACACCTCCATTCCCCACCAGGATGGCCTGAGGGCACTCCGCTTCTTCCTTGAACAGAGGCCCAACCAGTCCCCATCCACCACCACCCTCCTCCGCCTGGCTGAACTTGTTCTCACATTGAACAACTTCTCCTTTGACTCCACTCATTTCCTCCAAATTAAAGGTGTTGCTATGGGTACCCGTATGGGCCCTAGCTATGCCTGCCTTTTCGTGGGATATGTGGAACACTCTTTGTTCCAGTCCTACTCAGGTCCCCTCCCTCACCTCTTTTCCCGGTACATTGATGACTGTATCGGTGCCGTTTCCTGCTCTCGCCCTGAACTAGACAATTTCATTCACTTTGCCTCCAATTTCCACCCTTCCCTCACCTTCACATGGTCCATCGCCGACTCTTCCCTTCCCTTCCTCGACTTCTGCATCTCCATCTCTGGGGATAGATTATTGACCAACATTCACTACAAGCCCACTGACTCCCACAGCTAGCTGGACTACACTTCCTCCCATCCCACCTCCTGTAAGGACTCTATTCCATTCTCCCAGTTTCTCCATCTCCGCGGCATCTGCTCCGACGATGCCACCTTCCACACCAGTGCTTCCGACATGTCTTCCTTTTGCCTCAACCGAGGATTCCCCTCTACCATGGTTGATACGGCCCTCGACCGTGTCCGTTCTATCTCCCGCACTTCTGCCCTCACCCCGCCACTCCCGGAACCACTGATAGGGTTCTCCTTGTCCTCACCTTTCACCCCACCAGCCTCCACATTCAATGGATCATCCTCCGCCATTTTCACCACCTCCAACGTGATCCCACCACCAAACGCATCTTCCCCTCCCCTCCCCTTTCAGCATTCCGTAGGGACCGCTCCCTCTGAGACACCCTAGTCCACACCTCTATCACCCCCAGCACCCCTTCCCCTTCGCCCGGCACCTTCCCATGCAAGCGCAGGAGATGCAACACCTGCCCTTATAACTCCCCCCTTCCCACTGTCCAAGGCCCCAAACACCCCTTCCAGGTGAAACAGTGATTTACTTGTACTTCTTGCAATCTAGTATACTGTATTCGCTGCTCACGATGTGGTCGTCTCTACATTGGGGAGACCAAACGCATATTGGGTGACTGATTTGCGGAACACCTCCGTTCAGTCCGTAAGGGTGACCCCGAGCTTCCGGTCGCCTGTCATTTCAATTCACCGCTCCATTCCCACTCGGACCTCACCGTCCTTGGCCTCTTGCATTGTTCCACGGAAGCTCAGCATAAGCGCGAGGAACAGCACCTCATCTTCCGATTAGGCACTTTACAGCCTTCCGGACTCAATATCGAGTTCAACAATTTCAGATCATAACCTCAGCCCCTATTATATTTTAATATATTTTTTATCCACACCTTTGGTTTTTGCCTTTTCCTTTTTTTCTCTCCCACATGGCAGCTGTCTCTCATTCTGCCAGTGCATTTCACACTTTATCTAGAGCCATCTTTTGTCTCTTACCTGTCCTATTACCATCTCGTCTCATCTTGAATATCTCTTAATGTCTCTTCACTTCCCTTTTTTTCTTTCATCCCCTCCCCCATTTCCCAGCCCCCAGACTGGCCTTTTAATCTGTTTCATTTCCTGCCTTTTTTTTCTCAGTTCTGAAGAAGGGTTTCGACCTGAAACGTTGACTCTATTTCTCTCTCCACAGATGTTGCCCGGCCTGCTGAGTTTTTCCAGCGTCTTCTGTTGTTATTTCTGTTTATCCTAAGGAGATTAGAACCCACAATTATTTTATCTCAGTAATGATATTGGAATCTTACTTCTTAACTGTTAGGCCTCCAGCAGGGATTTGTATTTTAGCCACAAAAGCATTTGGCAGGCTGGGACTGTATTGCCGTGACCTTTTACCTTTGCTATGATAAGTTGTTTGTCGGGTATGTGGAATGCAGTGCACCATGCATACAATTACTCATGTTAAGTGTTAACGACCTTCGGCTAGAAAGATTCTTCAGTCATTAGTACACCAAAGCCCACTTAAAAGCAACTTAGATCAGATAAGAAACTATTCATCTTTATAAAAAATGGACTGTCATGTCATTTAAATTCACTCCAATTTAAACTGTCACATGTAGGATCAATTTTAGTAGATCAATTTATAATCCCAATAGTTAGCCTACGATTATTTAATATCAAATTCTCTTCCCCTTATCTCACACTGCAGCAAGTCATTAACTAAATCATTGTGTGACATCTTTTGACATGAAATTAGATTGCCGTTAGGAAAACAAAAAATCTATCCGTTGTGTTGGAAATAAAAATCACTCATTCTGCAAGAATTCACACAATCTACATGAATCTACAATCTCACATGAATTTATGGATCTAAAATCATGCCAAGTCACGCCATCTTCCAGAATCTTCCATCTCACGGTCCTTATAAATCCTGGGGACCTTAACTCTCCAAAATCTAACAGCAATTATTTAATGTGACTGTAGTGTAACTGTAGGACTGTGATTGTAGAGCATACCTGTACATGGTGCGTGCTGTGTACAGTATAAATATTTCTTAACACATCTCTTGGGGCACTCTGCATAGTAAGAGGGCAAAATATGCATTTGGCCTGGGGTCAGGTTCGTTAGAAGCATAGAAAATCTCAAGGCTGGAAAAGGCCACTGGTCCACCTAGTCTTGCTGTCCTCACAGTTGTAACCAATGATGTGTTTCTCTTTAAAATCATAGGTTCTTCCTCAACTCAAACAATTTGCTTTAATCCCAACTTCTCAAGAGTCCTTCTACTTTCTCGGTGTCAGTTCTTTTCTGAATAGTGGACAGTTTTGCTGTGGATGGATAGCAATCAATTATGGAAACCCTGATTGTCTTCTCACTGGCCTAGAAACACTGAAGCTAACTTCCCATTCTCTGGTAGTAAGCTCTGCAAACCAGGAAGGTCGCTGGTTCAATCCATGGTTTGTGATAACTGATTTCAGAAAGTGGAGAAGAACAATTGGCCAAAATTGGGAAGTATGAGCTAAGGTTTCCCACTCCTAATCAATACCCAGTGACTTCTGCTGGAAGGTGTATGTATTGTGGATGTTGAGTGGGGATAGGAACCCCTTTGTGGCCGATTGGTCTGCTGACATTCAGTATCTGAAAGACAGACAGACTTGCATTTATATAGCACCTTTCACGACCTCAGGCTGTCCCAAAGTGCTTTGCAGCCAATGAAGTACCTTTGAAGTGTAGTCACTGTTGTAATGTAGGAAACGCGGCAGCAAATTTGCACACAGCAAGCTCCCACAAACAGCAATGTGATAATGACCAGATTATCTGTTTTAGTGATGTTGGTTGAGGGATAAATATTGGCCAGGACACCGGGGAGAACTCCCCTGCTCTTCTTTGAATGGTACTGTGGGATCTTTTACGTCCACCTGAGAGGGCAGACGGGGCCTCGGTTTAACGCCTCATCTGAAAGACGGCACCTCCGACAGTGCAGCACTCCCTCAGCACTGTACTGGAGCGTCAGCCTGGATTTTGTGCTGAAATCTTTGGAATGGTTCTTGAACCCTTCTGACTCACACATCCAGGCTCACGCATGAACAATGGGCACCAAGGTGGGGCACCTGAGGGTTGCTGGTGCTTGTGGTAGCATGCCCAGCTCGATTGGACACCTTTAGGAGTGGAAGGGTGAAACCTGGAAAGAGGAAAATCATATTTAAAAAGACAGAGCAGGGGTTTGGAGCTTGGAGTGTCCCTTTAATGCCAGACAAACTGGATCAGGCTGCAGGTGACTGTAATTCAAAATGAATGTGGTTTTGTAAGAGAAATATAGCTTTAGATTCCTGAGCCTGAGAACTGAGTAAGAACAGCTACAAACTACGTCCTCTTGCTAAATCCAGTACGGAATGATCTGGAGCTTTATTTATTGCCACAACAAATAACGACTTTAAAAGGAAAAGAAGAAGAGAAAAAAAACAAGACAGGAACATAAGTGAGAACATGGAGGTCAGCCTCTGACCTGACCCTCCCTCCAACTTATCCAAACAGAGAGTCAGGACCATTCAGGGAGCAACATGTGTAGCAATCTGATCCCTTCCACTGCTGGCCTGTGCACTGTAATTACACAACAGTCATGTTTAAGCATCCGAGTCTTCAAAGCTGACCACAAGAAAAAGTAAAGTAAATCTTCAGAACAATCACACCCTTCAACTGTTAAACAGTTGTTGCTCTAAGTGTAGGTTTGTGTTGCAGACGTTACAGTATACACTGTGAAAAGGCCAATACTGCCATGTGTGTAATATAAGACATTTACATCAATTTTACAGAAGACAAAGGGGGTAACTTTAACTTTTGGCAAAAGTGTAAAATGGGCGATATCAGCTCAATCTCTCAACTTCAATGACTTCAATGGAAACGAAGATTGGGAGAGGTGTATAATGGGTGACCAATTCGATATCACCCGTTTTACACTATCGGCAAAAGGCAGAATGGCCCCCATAGATTGTTATATGCCTGTTGTACCTACTTGAGATGCAAACAAATGAATAAGGGCTCCATCTACAGTACAGGCTCTCTCGCTTTCATTTATCAATCTCGGTGCTGTTCTGGGTATTTGATTTACCCAGGCACACTCCAGTCACGAGAAGGCGCATGGTTAACCTTCCTTCATTTGATGAGGAGCTATGAATTATTCCTGTGATGATATTCTCTTTTAAAGTGTTGCAATGATACGTTTTGATATGATTGATGTTCATTGCATCACATGTTCGTAAGCAGACTAGAACAAAGATTTGCCAAATATAAAGATGCTGCACTTATAAACATTTTCATTTATTTGATGTAATTAATTTTATCCAGCGAAGTAATTGTATATGATAAATGATAGTGTGAAGACGATGTAAGCACTGAATAGCAGGCTCTTCAGCTTCCCCAGACAAGGCTCCAAATACAGTTATGTATATAAAGCAGGGTGTATTTAGGAATGATCATCAACTACAACTGCACTTTGCCTTCCAGATCTTTCTCTCCCTGCCTTTACAGACTCTTCTGGATTTTACCTTATACACCCAACTTTCCTGTCCCTTTCCCCCTGAGGTGGAAGAGCCACAGCTCCACTTTTCCTTAGGATGGTTCCAATAGGTTTCTCCCAGAATAACATACGGGGGGAATTTTAACCCCCAAGAATGGGTGGGTTGGGAGCGGGTGGCAGGGGGGGGTAAAATGTTTCAATTTTTAGAACGGGAGCACAACCTGGCTCTAATGCACCCACTTAGGATCATAGGAACAGGAGGAGGCCATTCAGCCCCTCGAGTCTGTTTCACCAATCAATGAGATCATGGCTGATCTGTGACCTAACTCCATATACCCGCTGTTGCTCCATATCCCTTAATACCTTTGGTTAACAAAAATCTATCAATCTCAAATTAAAAATTAACAATTGATCTAGCATCAATTATAAAAAGAGAAAATACTGCAGATGCTGGAAATCTGAAATTAAAACAGAAAATGCTGGAGATACTCAGCAGGTCAGGTAGCACCGGTGGAGAGAAAAATAGTTAACGTTTCAGGTCGATGACCTTTCGTCAGAACAGTTCTGACGAAAGGTCATTGACCTGAAACATTAACTCTGTTTCTCTCTTCACAGATGCTGCCTGACCTGCTGAGTATCTCCAGCATTTTCTGTTTTTATTTTAGCATCAATTATAGTTTGCGGAAGAGAGTTCCAAACTTCTACCACCCTTTGCATGTAGAAGTGTTTCCTAACATCACTCCTGAAAGGCTTGGCACTAATTTTTAGACTATGCCCCTAGTCCTAGACTTCCTAACCGGCAGAAATAGTTTCTCTCTATCTACCCTATCTGTTCCCCTTAATATCTTGAAAACTTTGATCAAATTACCTCTTAACCTTTTAAATTTCAGGGAATACAACCCTAGTTTGTGTAATCTCTCCTTGTAATTTAGCTCTTGGAGTCCAGGTATAATTCTGGTAAATCTATGCTGCACTTCCTCCAAGGTCTGTAGGATTCGCAAAATTGAACATTGTCCTATAAGGGTCTATTGGCAGAAAAGGCCTTAATTTTTAAAGACTGTTTTAAAAGAAGCCCAGAAAAAAGGGCACACAAAATGGCTGCCAGACCCTGTGACCAGCTTTTTGGGACATTTTTAAATGGTTCCTGCAGTCCACAGACAGCTTTTGTGGATTCAGCCCACAGTAAGTTCTGGAATGCAATTTCGGAGCATGCGAAACCAGACAGAACCCCATACATATGGATTGGATGCAGATCCAATCAGATCGGCCTGTAGATAAAGGCCATCAAAATGTTTACCCAGACAAAGGGGAAACAGCTTCAAATTCAAAGGGGAACATCAAGACCCATTAAAGACAATACAAGGTCATTCCAGACCAGAGGTGGCAGTTACCGGCCATTCCAAAAGTACTTTAAACACAATGACTACCCCTCTGTGCTACAAGCCCGCCAAAATTTAAACAAAGACTAACCTTGATATGGCGGAAGATAAGGGCCTCCATGAGAAGTATAACTGGAGACCTGGGGTAGCCATTAAGAGGTTGGAGAGAGAGCAGTGCGGAAGAGCAAGAAGAGCATTGTAGAAGTCATTTTCGAGAGATCGTTCGGGGGTCCGAAGAAGGTGCAGTTCGGTTAGGAGTTCGGGTTCAGTAGAGAGGCCGTTCAGACTCGGAAGAAGAAGACGATTCGGTAGACGATTGGGATCGGAG
This sequence comes from Somniosus microcephalus, assembly GCF_052327205.1. NCBI lineage: Eukaryota > Metazoa > Chordata > Chondrichthyes > Squaliformes > Somniosidae > Somniosus > Somniosus microcephalus. Next base: position 40,229,737 of record NC_141006.1, on the reverse strand, counting down.
ACGTTTTGAAGACTCAGAGTAGCCATTGGTGGTTCAGGTTGAGTCAGCGTCCAGACCCGGGGTAGCTATCGGGAGATCATCAACAAACCCCGGGCCATTGACAAGACGAGAAGGCGACGACCCTCCAAGAGGAAACCTTATGAACGTGGTCAAACAGATGGGCTCTCTCCACGCCGACGTCCAGGCCTGCTAACATCCAGCCTGCCCATGTCCATTACCTCAAGGGAGAAAAGAGTGTGTCGCAGCCCGCTGTGTTCCGCTGACCACGTGGAGACAGGACGCCTGAGAGGACCAAAACGCAGACTTCAAAACCTCTATTTTCTAACTGGGACTGGTGAGCATGTTTCTGGCCCCTCATAATCTAATCTAGCTAGGTTTAGGGGGTGGGCATTTTAGGGGATAATTAACAATGAGTTGTTGTCCCTCGATGTTCCGTGTGTTTCCCTATTTCATGGTGAACCGTGTAAAGTATAATATGCCTGTAGATATATTGGTTAGTACTGTATTATGATTTGTTTTTCCCTCCCATGTACCTTATTGGCTTACATTCAATTTTTCCTTTATGCAATAAAATTTCACTTCATTTCATTAAACTTGGCCTACAGAGTATTCTCTGCATTGTAGTTCCTGCCTCAAAGTCCAGCGTACAGAAGCTAAGGGGTGAGTGGGTCGAACCACTCGGTAAATTACTGTGCAAAAGAGAGAGAGGTCTCACCAGAGAGAGAGAGACCTAGCAAAAACCCCTTACAGGTCAATATATCTTTCCTAGTTTGTGGTGCCCAGAACTGTTCACAGTACCCCGGGTGTGGTCTAACCAGGGCTTTGTATAGCTGTAGCATAACTTTTTCTGTACATCGACCCCCAAGTCTCTTTGGACCTCCACTGTTTCTAGCTTTACACCATTTAGAAAGTACCCTGTTCTATCCTTTATAGGTCCAAAGTGGCGAACCTCACATCTACCTACATTGAAATCCATTTGCCACAGTTTTGCCCATTTGCTTAATCTATTAATATCTCTTTGTAATTCCATCTACATTGCTTACAATGCCACCTATCTTCGTGTCATCGGCAAACTTGCAAACATGTGGCTTTCTATGCCATCATCTAAGTCGTTAATAAATACTGTGAATAGTTGAGGCCCCAACACAGATCCTTGCGCGACACCACTAGTCACATCCTGCCAATTAGAGTACCTGCTCATTATCCCTACTCTCTGTCTCCTGCTGCTCGGCCAATCTCCTAACCAGGTCAATAATTTGCCTTCAGTTCCATGAGCTTTAACTTTAGTTAACAGTCTCTTATGAGGGACTTTATCAAATGTCTTCTGGAAGTCCACATAAATGGACATTCCCCTGCCCACTACTTTAGTCATGTCCTCAAAAAAATCAATCAGGTTTGTCAGGCATGATCTACCCTTTACAAATCCATGCTGGCTCTCTCTGATCAGCTGAAAAATTTCAAGGTGTTCATTCACTTTATCCTTAATTATAGACTGTAGTAATTTCTTGACAACAGATGTTGTTTAATGGAGTTTACGGAGGCGTGTTTGGATGCAGCGAGAAACCTGCTCGCTGAAGTCGGAATTTACTAATGGAATGCAGGCGGGTACTTATTGGTGCAATTAACCTCCTTAGGAAACATTAATGAGGTATTTAAAAATTGTTTTTAACTTGGCTCCAAATTTTACTTGAGCAGCACAGGTTTCCCGGGGCTCGGGAAACTGACCAGGGAAACGGAGGCAAGTTTGAGCAGCAGTTCAAGTGGGTGTTTAAACTTGCCATCTGACTAAAACCACTTATTGCAGCTGTTATCTCAGTTCCCTCTGGCAAATGTCTGGCACAGAGTGCTTGTGTGGATACAACTTTTTTCAATCTTTGAGGATTTCAAATTGACAAGATCAGTGTGGGAGGCACCTTGGACGCGTTTGACAGCACAACGGAAGAGGAAGAGCATCACCATCCACGGCAGCGACGACATGTTGTGGTGAGATCAGTACGTGCACAGGAGGGAGGTTTGCAGGTGGAGGAGGAGAAAGGGGCTCAGCACTCATCTTTGGATGAGGTGAACATAGAGAAGCAGGAGCAGGAGGAGGAGGTGGAATAAGATGGGGCACCCATCGCCAGACCAGCCACTTGCATTGTTGCCAGGGATGCCCTAATATCGCAACGGTTCACCCAGTGTGAAACATAACAAATGAAATCCTGCGGTCTGCTCCCACCACCAGCACCAACACCAACCCCGCCCCCCCCCCCCCCCCCATTGCACTAAACAGTCCTTCAACTGCTCATTCACACATTAAACATCTGCCTAATGGGTCCCGTCACGTATTGACATTCATCATGAAACAAGTGAAAGGGTGAGTTGGCCCCTGGGATGCAATAATGGTCAAGTTGTGGAAGTGGTGCAAATCATTACATTTTATGTGGCATTATAAAAAAAAAGGAAACTTAGCAACATAACACTTTGTCAAACACCCATGTGCATACCTTTGGTGAATAACAATTTCTTCAACTTACGCTACCTACCACTTCTACGTGGTGCATCCCATGGGGCTTCAGCCTTCATCCCTGCTCTGACCACTGAGATGCTTTTGGCCTACGCCCTCTGGGTTTTAAGAACATAAGAACATAAGAAATAGGAGCAGGAGTAGGCCAATCGGCCCCTCGAGCCTGCTCCACCATTCAATAAGATCATGGCTGATCTGATCCTAACCTCAAATCTTCTATCACTCTGCATCCACCCGAACCCATGTGATCTCCCGGGAGAGGCGAAAAACCAGATAAAGACCCAATGGCCAATTTGGGAGAAAAAAATCTGGGAAATTCCTCTCCGACCCATCTGGGCGATCGAAATTCTTCCAGGAGATCACTCTGTCCCTATATTTTCTACAGTACTTCCCTTCTGTAAAGGCGATCTCCACCCCAGCCAGGAACAGGAATAAAACCATCTCCTGAAATCTAACAGAATTAGAACACAGTAGGAGCAGAACAAGGCTACACGGCCCCTGGGCCCGCTCCACTACCCACAGGGCCATGACCATTCCGAACCCAGACTCATGTCCAATTTCCTGCCCGCTCCCCGTAACCCTTTATTCCCTTTACTTCTAGGAAACTATCTATTTCTGTTTTAAATTTATTTAATGATATAGCTTCCACAGCTTTCTGGGGCAGCAAATTCCACAAACCTACCACCCTCTGAGTGAAGAAATTTCTCCTCATCTCAGTTTTGAATGAGCAGCCCCTTATTTTAAGATTATGCCCCCTAGTTCTAGTTTCACCCATCATTGGGAACATCCTCACCGCATCCACCCGATCAAGCCCCTTCACAATCTTATATGTTTCAATAAGATCGCCTCTCATTCTTCTGAACTCCAATGAGTAGAGTCCCAATCTACTCAACCTCTCCTCATATGACCACCCCCTCATCCCCGGGATTAACCGAGTGAACCTTCTTTGTACTGACTCGAGAGCAAGTATGTCTTTTCTTAAGTATGGACACCAAAACTGTATGCAGTATTCCAGGTGCGGCCTCACCAATACCTTGTACAACTGCAGCAATACCTCCCTGTTTTTATATTCCAACCCCCTAGCAATAAAAGCCAACATTCCATTGGCCTTCTTGATCACTTGCTGCACCTGCATACTAACTTTTTGAGTTTCGTGCACCAGGACCCCCAGATCCCTTTGTACTACAGTACTTTCCAGTTTCTTGCCATTAAGATAATAACTTGCTCTATGATTTTTCCTGCCAAAGTGCATAACTTCACACTTTCCAGTATTGTATTCCATCTGCCAAATCTCTGCCCACTTACTTAGCCTGTCTATGTCCCTTTGCAGGTTTTTTATGTCCTCCTCACTCATTACTTTCCGTCCCATCTTTGTATCATCTGCAAACTTTGATATGTTACACTCGGTCCCCTCCTCCAAATCGTTAATATAGATTGTAAAGAGTTGGGGACCCAGCACTGACCCCTGCGGAACACCACTAGTTACTGGTTGCCAATCTGAGAACGAACCATTTATCCCAACTCTCTGCTTTCTGTTAGAGAGCCAATCCTCCACCCATGCCAGAATATTACCCCCAATCCCGTGATTTTTTATCTTGAGCAATAATCTTTTGTGTGGCACCTTGTCAAATGCCTTTTGGAAGTCTAAATACACTACATCCACTGGTTCCCCTTTATCCACCCTGTATGTTACTTCCTCAAAAAACTCAAGCAAATTTGTTAAACATGACTTCCCCTTCATGAAACCATGCTGAGTTTGCCCTATTAAATTGTGTTTATCCAAATGTCCCGTTACTGTCTCCTTAATAATGGACTCTAACATTTTACCAACCACAGATGTTAGGCTAACAGGTCTATAGTTTCCAGCCTTCTGCCTACTACCCTTTTTAAATAATGGTGTTACATTAGCAGTTTTCCAATCTGCCGGGACCTTTGCTGAGTCCAGTGAGTTTTGGAAAATTATTACCAATGCATCCACAATCCCTACCGCTACTTCCCTCAAGACCCTGGGATGCAAGCCATCAGGTCCAGGGGATTTATCCGCCTTGAGTCCCATTATTTTACCAAGTACCACTTCCTTAGTGATTTTAATTGTATTTAGTTCCTCCCCCCCTAGAGCCCCCTGTTTGTCCAGTGTTGGGATATTCTTAGTGTCCTCTACTGTAAAGACTGATACAAAATAATTGTTCAGTGTTTTTGCCATCTCCATGTTTCCCACCATTAATTTCCCGGTCTCATCCTCTAAGGGACCAACATTTACTTTAGCCACCCTTTTTCTTTTTATATAACTATAGAAACTTTTACTGTCTGTTTTTATATTTTTTGCTAATTTACTTTCATAATCTATCTTCCCTTTCTTAATCAATCTTTTTGTTATTTTTTGCTGTCTTTTAAAGACTTCCCAATCTTCCATCCTCCCACTAGATTTGGCTACCTTATATGCCCTTGTTTTTAGTCGGATACTATCCTTAATTACTTTACTTAGCCACGGATGGCTATCTTTTCTTTTACACCCTTTTTTCCTCAGTGGAATATATTTTTTTTGGAAGTTGTAAAATAACTCCTTAAATGTACACCACTGGTCATGTACCGTCTTACCCTTTAATCTATTTTCCCAGTCCACTCTCATTAATTCCGCTCTCATACCTTCATAGTCTCCTTTATTCAAGCTCAGCACGCTTGTTTGAGATCCAACCTTCTCACCCTCTAATTGAATATGGAACTCAACCATGTTATGGTCACTCATTCCAAGGGGATCCTTTACTAGGACATTTTTAATTAATCCTGTCTCATTACACAGGACCAAATCTAAGGTTGCTTGCCCCCTGGTCGGTTCAGTTACATACTGCTCAAGAAACCCATCCCTAATACACTCAATGAACTCTTCCTCAAGGCTGCTCTGCCCAATTTGATTTGTCCAGTTAATATGATAATTAAAATCCCCCATAATTATAGCTGTTCCCTTATTACAAGCCTCAACTATTTCCTGATTAATACTCCGTCCAACAGAGTTGCAACTGTTCGGAGGCCTATAGACTACACCCACTAGTGTTTTTTTCCCCTTATTATTCCTTACCTCCACCCAAACTGTTTCACTATCGTGCTCCTTTGACCCAATATCATTTCGCTGTATTATAGTGATTCCTTCCTTTATTAACATAGCCACCCCACCTCCTCTCCCTTCCTGCCTGTCCTTCCTGATTGTTAAATAACCTGGTATGTTTAATTCCCAGTCATGGTCACCCTGCAGCCATGTTTCTGTAATGGCCACAAGATCATACCCATATGTCATTATTTGTGCCGTTAACTCATTCATTTTGTTACGAATGCTACGTGCATTCAGATAAAGAACTTTCAAATATGTTTTGTAACACTTAGTTCCTGTTTTTTCCCTTTTTAGTACTTTACTTTTTACTCCATACCTTCTGTCCCTTCCTGACACATTCTGTTTTTTAATTCCCCCACTGCTACCTAAGTCTATGACCTTCTCTGTTGTCATTTCTATGATTTGCTCTCTAGAAACCTCCCCCCCACTAATTAGTTTAAAGCCCTCTCTACAGCCCTAGTTATATGATTCGCCAGGACTCTAGTCCCAGCACTGGCCAAGTGGAGTCCGTCCCAACAGAACAGCTCCCTCCTGTCCCAGTACTGGTGCCAGTGTCCCAAGAAGCAAAACCCATTTCTCCCACACCAGTCTTTGAGCCACGCATTTAACTCTTTAATTTTATTTATCCTAGCCAAATTCGCTCGTGGCTCAGGTAATAACCCAGAGATTATTACCCTTGAGGTTCTGTTTTTTAATTTGACCCCTAGCTGCTCATACTCCTTTAACAGAACCGTCTTCCTTGTCCTATCTACGTCGTTTGTACCAACATGGACCACGACAACTGGATCCTCCCCCTCCCACTGCAAGTTTCTTTCCAGCCCAGAAGAGATGTCCTTAACCCTGGCACCAGGCAGGCAACACAGCCTTCGGGACTCCCGCTCTTGACTGCAGAGAACCCTATCTATCCCCCTAATGATACTATCCCCTACCACTACAACATTTCTTTTTACTCCCTCCACTTGAATGGCCCCCTGTACCACGGTGCTGTGGCCAGGTTGCTCATCCTCCCTGCAGTCCCCGCTCCCGCCCTCACAGGGAGTAAGAGCCTCGATCCTGCTGGACAAGAACAAGGGCTGCGTCTCCTTCAACACTACATCCTGGATCCCTGTACCTTCCTCACTCGTAGTCACACCGTCCTGTCCCTGACCACGGACTACATCTGCAGTAATTAACTTCATAGGTGTGACCATCTCCTGAAACATAGAGTCCAGGAACTTCTCCCCCTCCCTGATGTGTCGCAGTGTCCGAAGCTCGGTCTCAAGCTCCATAACATGGAGCTTGAGTTCCTCTAGCAGCAAACACTTGTCGCAGATGTAATCACCGTTAGCCTCAATGGGGTTCACCGGCTCCCACATCTCGCAACAGTAACACATCACCTGCTCCATTCTATATAATTAATTAAATTTCTTATTATTAGTTATGAAGACCCTGCCCGGATATATATGATAATATCACACCACTATTCAATAGGACTTACCAACTTAAAGGTATGAAAAAGAGAAGGAAGAAAACCAACCAACCAGCTGATCACCAACCTCCTCCTTGAATACTGTCTGTGGAGCCTGTTTGGTTGACTCGTCTCGCTGCTCCGCCTCCGCAGTGCTGTCTAAGCCTGGGAGTGGGGAATAAAACAGAGCAAAAAACACACCCTCACCTCGCACTTATCCGAACTCTCCCACTTAGCAAAACTCCAACAGCACTCAATGCACAAAGCACTCCGTGCACCGCACTAGCCCCTCCCCTTTTATACCCGGATTCTACTTCCTGTTTAAACTGCCCAAGAGTTTAAAAAACCCTTAAAAAATTAAACTTTTGGAGCCCGTGAGGGCCCCACAAACGACTGCTCCACCTGCACCTGTGCAGGGACAGACTTGGCCATCGGGAGATGAGACAGTATGTCAGGTACTGGCTGGGGTCGGGGGGGCGGGGGGTAACGGGTGAGAAGAGGTAGCGCTTTGAGTGGAGTTCCCACTTCCAGGTCCCCTTTTGCCATCATCCCTATGCTGGGCCAGTGCCACATCACTCCTACCACTGCTGCAGACCAGCTTGGTGAAGATCAGTGACACGTTGTAAGGCCACGGATAATGTGTTTGTCATCCTGTTTTAGGCGGCAAACAAGTTGGTATGCAAAGTCTGCACGGCCGTGGTCATAACCTGCCTGGACTCATTTGACAGCTTTGCTTGAAGCTCCATGGAGGCAGACTCTCTCTCCATGGCAGAGATTCTTGCAAATTCCTGTGCCACCAACCCACTAGTGATCGAGTTGGACTCCTCCATCCATCCGCTATTGTGGAGTGTGCGTGGCGCATCTCTCAGTACCTGGCTAAGTTGCTGATGCACCTCTAGTATTCTCCTTCTCAACGATAGCCCATGGGGTTCAGCATCTGTGTCCAGCTGAGCAGACCTATAAGAAGATTGCGCTCCCCGATGCAGACTCCCCACAGCTGTCCCTGCCACCGGTGCCTGCTTCTGCTCACTTGTGAGGTGTGAATCACCAGCTGAAAACCCAACTAACTAACTAACTAGACCCGCTGAAGAGCGAGTATCTGCATTGGTGCATGGCTGTACGTCCTGTGATGGTGCACCCTCAGAAGGAATGAGGTCCTCTGAGGAATCGCCCTCAAGGATGTCCAGTGACACTTGCTGTACGCGTGAAGGCTCTGGAAGACAAAAGAAAGGGATATGATTTAGTCAAGGGAAAGTCACAATCTTGACAATCACCATATTCAGTCTTCTCATAGCTCAGTCATTGAAGAAATGAAGTCAGCATCAAAGTTCCCTCTAATTTTGTTTTTGGGCCGTGGAGCTCCTTTAACGAGCTGCGCGGGCCTTTCAAAATTTCGCGCATGCGCAGTTTTTTCCATTTAAAGGCCGGTGAGCCGGCTGCACAGGACCTCCAGATGCTGCGCGCCCGCACAGCCATGCAGCTTAAAGAAAACATTGGTCAGCATATGTGTGTCAGAGATATCTGTAATTCTGTCACCAGCTCTCTGTGAGCTCCCTCTCATCTCCATCTCCGACTGAGAGGGACGCAGAGGTGCCACTGATCTCCAGGGCCTCCTCCTCTGCATCTGTGAGCTGTACTATTTGTGATGGCCCACCTCCAGTCCTGTCCCCCTCCCTTGCATTTTGCGCTCCCTTCTCCTACAAGGGGTGAAAAAACAGACCTGTGAGTGTGTGAAGGTGAGATATTCAGTGAGGGTGACTGTGAGATACATGCATCACATTGCCTAAGGATTGGAGTGAGTGTCAATGGTGGAAGGATAAATGAGGAGGTGATAAAGTAAAAGCTGGGTGCTGCTGAAAGTTGAGTGGGTCTGAGGAGTGATGTGATAGAGAACACTTAGCAGGACAGAGTGGAGGTGGGGGGAGGGATTAAACCACAGGGTGTTGTTGAATCAGCAAATGTACTCACTTTTCCTGACCTGGTTAGGTCATTAAACAGCTTTCTACATTGCATCCATGACCTGGGCACCTGCTCCTGCTGCTCACCTCCTCAGCTATTTCCCATCTTTAGGTGCCCGATGACCATCCGCCAATGAGAAGGTAAACCTTATCCCAGGCTATTGCCTTTGTCGCTCATTAGCAGCAGCAATGAGGTGCCCAGGACTGGTTTGGGTTGTGCTTTCGTCCAACCTTCACCTCCTTCCTTGCAGAGAAGCACCTTCCCTTTATTGAATGTCTCCCTGATGGCCCATGAGATCCTAAACTCACTGCGTTGGGTAATTACAAGCAGCAGTCTGCATCCCATCACTCTGCACTTAACTATGCCAGACCACTGCCTGCCCAACTCACACAGGTTTTGCAACAGAAACTTTGATAAAGAGTAAATTGTTCTCCTTGGAAAAATACCAGGAAGAGGCCTTGCTCATTGTGAATTTTACACATGTATTCAGCATTCCACTTAGGCATTCATACCACCAAATAGAAACCTTCTGTCTTTCACATCTTGGCACATAACACACCAGCTTTTATTGTGTTTGGAATAACTTAAGAAATGTTTGACTGTGGCACCTTGGAACATAGGAACAGGAGTAGGCCATTCAGCCCCTCAAGCCTGTTCCGCAATTCAATTAGATCATGGCTGATCTGTATCGTAACTCCATCTATCTTCCGTGGTTCCGTAACCCTTAACACCCTTACCTAACAAGAATCTATCAATCACAGTTTTGAAATTTTCAATTGACCTAGGCTCAACAGGTTTTTGGGGGAGAGAGTTCCAGATTTCCACTGCCCTTTGTGTGAAGAAGTGCTTAATGACATAACCCTGAATGGCCAAGCTCTAATTTTAAGGTTATACCCGTTTGTTCTGGACTCTCCTTCCAGAGGAAATAGTTTCTCTCTATCTACCCTATCAACTCCTTTAATCATTTTAAACACCTCAATTGGATCAGCCCTTAATCTTCTATGCTCAAGGGAATACAAGCCTGGTCTGTGAAACCTGTCCTCATAATTTAACCCTTTAAGCTTGGTGTGGTAAACCACTGTTTGTATTCCACTGTGTACATGTCTGTACATGCCTCGGCTGACTCCTCCCACGAGTCCAGGTATAAAGGTGACTGCTCCACAGTCCCTCTGTATTCTAGACCAGTCGACCACTCGAGGCACACCTTCATTCTCTTGTTAATAAAAGCCTGTTAGTTACTCGCTTAATCTCAGTCTTTTGAGTTATTGATAGCGCATCAATTTTATTAACAAGATTTTTTTATAATGGAGAAGATCCTCACACCAGCATGCCTGGACTTAGACCATCGGGAGGCGGACGCATCCACCAAGTTTACTCACTGGCTTTGGTGTTTTGAAAAATTCCTGATCGCCTCTGTAGTGTCCGTGTGTAGATAAAGACACTGAAGACAGGAGTTGGGTCATAGGTATTTACTAAGCAAGTCTGGGTTGGGGGGGTTGGTTGGGGGGGTTGGTTGGTTGGGGGGGGGTGGGGGTTGGTTGGGGGGGGTTGGTTGGGGGGGGGGTTGGTTGGGGGGGGGGGTTGGTTGGGGGGGGGGGTTGGTTGGGGGGGGGGGGTTGGTTGGGGGGGGGGGTTGGTTGGGGGGGGGGGTTGGTTGGGGGGGGGTTGGTTGGGGGGGGGGGTTGGTTGGGGGGGGGGGTTGGTTGGGGGGGGGGGGGTTGGTTGGGGGGGGGGGGGGGGTTGGTTGGGGGGGGGGGTTGGTTGGGGGGGGGGGGTTGGTTGGGGGGGGGGGGGGGGGTTGGGGGGGGGGGGGGGGTTGGTTGGGGGGGGGGGGGGGGTTGGTTGGGGGGGGGGGGGGTTGGTTGGGGGGGGGGGGTTGGTTGGGGGGGGGGGGTTGGTTGGGGGGGGGGGGGTTGGTTGGGGGGGGGGGGGTTGGTTGGGGGGGGGGGGGGGGGGTTGGTTGGGGGGGGGGGGTTGGTTGGGGGGGGTCTAAAGGTTATACACAATACACAGGCTTATATAGCCCAAGTGGCAATTACTGGCATTACGCACACCTGGGGCTCTTAAAGGCACATACACCACCATTGCTCTTAAAGGCACATACACCACAATTCCTCCCCTTCTAGCTAACTAGTACATCATATTTTAAGTAATTATTAATTAAATGTTATATGCAAAATAAGATACATTGCTGTATTAATTAATTATAAGTTAGTCTCTCAGGAGGCTTCCTGACTCGGTCCGGATAACGCCTCGGGGGTGTAGTAGTTTCTGGTGGTGTAGTAGGTTCTTCTGGCAAGGCTGATTCGGCTTGAATGCCAGTGTCGGGTTCATCGGGTTCCAGTCTCACCGGATCGGAGGTAGATATGGGTATATCTACTTCATCGTTAGATGTATAGAGTGGTGGTGTAGGTTGTCCCTTTTCGGATGACTTGATGATTTGGTCAGCATGGCGTCTTATTATGCTTTCTCCGATGTCCACGTTATGCATCAGTGGTCCTAGTCGTGTGCAGATAGTTCCAGGCTGCCATTTCTCGGTACAGTAGTCCCGGGCCAAAACCGGTTGGCCTATCTGGAAGGTCCTAGTTGGCTTTTCATTCATGCCCTGAAACTGCCGGTTCTCCACGTCCCTTCGGATGTTGGGCTTGACCAAATCCAGCCGGCATCTTAGGTTTCTATTGTAGAACATCATGGCGGGAGTTTGGTTAGTAACCATATGTGTTGCATTCCTATATGCAAATAAGAAGTTATCCACCTTGTGCTGAAGTTTTATGTCTTCATTACTCATGGCCTTTATGGCCTTCTTGAAGGTCTGGACAAACCTTTCAGCCAATCCATTGGTGGCGGGATGGTATGGGGCGGACGTGTAGTGCTTTACCCCATTGTTCTTTAAGAACTTTCTGAATTCTTCGGACACAAATTGCGGTCCATTATCAGAACATATCTGTTCCGGCAGCCCATTCCGGGCAAATATGGTCCTTAATACTGTGATGGTTTTTTCCGTGGTGGTGGAGGACATCTTTATTACCTCCGGCCACTTGGAGTGTGCATCAACTGCGATTAGAAACATTGAGTCCATAAATGGACCAGCAAAGTCGATGTGCACCCTTTGCCAGGGAGATGAGGGCCACTCCCATGGATGTAGAGGGGCTTGTGGTGGAGCGTTTTGGACCTTCTGGCATCCTAGGCAGCTCTTGGTCATTTCTTCGATGTCTCCATTGATACCTGGCCACCATACAAATGCCCTAGCTAGGTTCTTCATTTTCACTCCACCCAGATGCCCCTCGTGAAGCTCCTTTAGCACTTTATCCTGGAGTTTGGGTGGAATCACCACTCTGGATCCACACATCAAGGTTCCTCGGCACACTGACAGCTGTTCTCTTCTTTGCGAGAATGCTGGCAACAGTGGCTCGCCATGTGCTGGCCATCCCTTCACTGTTAAATCGTAGACCCGTGAGAGAGTAGGGTCATTTCTTGTCTCCCTTTCAATGGCAGAATTTGTCACCGGTAGACATTCCACTATGGTAGAGTGGAATATCTCTACTGGGTCTACTGTAGGTGCCTCTTCTATCGTTGGCAACGGTAGGCGCGATAAACCGTCAGCATTCCTGTTGTGTATGTAATATGTGTGCTACTTTGAACCTATGGACAGGACTGCACTACTTGTAGGGCGTAGTGATACGCAGTACCACTCCTGGCCATAGGGGTATAAATAGTACTGTGGGTACTGATCTCCCCTCAGTTCCCGCCTGTGGGCATGAAGTAAACACCTACGTGCAGTCCCTACCTCCAACCAGTAAAGACCTGTTTGAGTTATACGTTTAAGTCTTTGTGTTAATTGTTCAATACAATACACATACTTAACAATTCCCATGCTGTTTTGACCCTTTGTATTCAATGTTGTATTAGTGTGCCCCTAGAAAAAGGGACCACCTCTGTAGTCTTTGTGCTGTCATAATGGGGACACCTTTTTTAGGGTTGAATATGGAGATGAGGGGTTGATGGTCAGTCAGCAAGGTAAATTTTTGTCCGTGTAGGTAATGGTTGAATTTCTTCACTCCCCATACCAGGCTGAGTGCTTCCCTGTCTATTTGGGCATAGTTACGCTCAGCTGAGTTTAATGAGCGTGACGCAAAAGCTATCGGCCGTTCTGAGCCATCAGGGAATCTATGGGATAATACCGCTCCTATGCCGTAAGGGGATGCATCGCACGCCAGTCTGATTGGTAGTGATGGGTTGTAATGAGCCAAAACTTTCTCGGATGTGATTAAGTCTTTACATTTATGGAAGGCACGTTTACAGTCTTCGTTCCATTTCCAAATCACTCCTGTCTGTAGAAGATCATTAAGAGGGTGTAGAATAGTTGATAAGTTCGGTAAAAATTTATGATAGTAATTTATTAATCCCAGGAATGACCTTAATTGTGAAACATTTTCAGGTGCTGGGGCTTTTATAACTGCTTCAATTTTTCAGGTGACTTATGCAACCCTTCCTTATTAATTATGTGGCCACAATATGATATCTGATTTTGGAAAAATTCGCACTTGGGGCGATTTGCTCGTAGGCCCCGTTCTTTCAGCCTAGTGAGCACCTGCTCCAAATTGGCAAGGTGCTCGTTGTCGTTTTCTCCTGTTATAAGGATGTCGTCTAGGTAGCATTGAGTCCCTGGAATCCCTTGCAGGACTTGCTCCATAGCTCTTTGCCAGATAGCTGGAGCTGATGCTATTCCAAAAACCAGTCGATTGTACTGGTACAGGCCTTTGTGTGTGTTTATTGTGAGATACTTTTTAGAGGTCTCCTCAACCTCCATCTGTAGATATGCCTGTGCCAAGTCAATTTTTGTGAAACGTTTCCCTCCGGATAGTGAGGCGAAAATATCTTCTATCCTCGGAAGAGGATACTGTACCGTGTGAAGGACCGGGTTTACAGTCACCTTAAAGTCCCCACAGATGCGAATTTTTCTCTGTTCCTCAGAGTTATTTTTCAATGCTTTTTTCATGACTGGAACGATGGGTGTTGCCCATTCGCTCCAATCTACTTTGGATAATACGCCTGCCTTTTCCAAATTCTCCAGCTCTGCCTCGACTGCCGGACGTATTGCGTATGGCACCGGTCTTGCCTTAAAACATTTTGGAATTGCTGTATCTTCCACTTTTATTGAGGCGGTGATGCCTTTCAAGGTTCCTAGTTTCTCTTGAAACACTTCTTTGGCGTTGGCCAAGATGTCTTTTAATCGTTCAGGTATGATGTCATCATTGTTTTTTTCCTTACTGGTCACCGTCAGTGCCTGAATGGAGTGCCAGTCTAAACGTATCTTCCTTATCCATTCACGTCCCAACAACGGTGGACCACCATCTTGTAGAATGTATAAATACAACTTTTGTATTTCTTTGCCGTTGTATACCACAGGCACCCTTATTTTTCCTTTGGGGTAGACTTTCTGCCCCGTATATGTTTTTAAGATAATGGATGTGTCTTTTAGAGGTATATGCGAAAATAGCCTCTCGTAATCTCGTCGATTTATCACGGTTAGAGCTGATCCTGTATCTAGCTCCATTTTAACTGGGGACCCTGCTATTGTGAGGGTAACCCAAATGGTTTGGTAATCTTCATTGGCAATTACATTGTGTAATTTGAGAGAGCTTAGTCTCTTGTTCCCAGAGTCGCTATCGCTCTTCTGGTCTTTGGAGCTACTGTCCGTCATCATTTGTACCTTTCTGTGCTTTTCCTTATTGATTCTTTTCCCGTTAGTGGATTTTTTATTTTCAGATCGGCATACACGTGGAATGTGTCCTATCTTTCCGCATCGCTTGCATGCTTTTTCTTTGAACCAGCAATCCCTCTGGTCATGGTTGGATCTGCCGCATCGATAACATTTCTTGAAACCCCGTGTCATTTCATGGGTGCCGAAGTCCTGTGGCCTTTGCTTTATCTTTGCCACTCCTATTGTACTGAAAGCCTTGTCCAGTGTTAAATCTTTTCTAGAAGATACCTTCTTTTGTGTTTCTACACTTAGGGGATCGCAGATGAATTTGTCTTGCAGAGAATCTGCCAGTCCTGCCTCGAATTGGCAGTGTAGGGTATCAACAATCTCTTCAAAATTCTTGTCCATCGGTTCGGCTGGAGTGATTAAGTTGCGTAACAGCTTGTATGTTTCTGCGCCCATTAGATCCAGAAGAACTGAAGCTTTTTTTTCATCTTCTATTCCATTTGCGGTGCAAAACACCTCCACTCTTTGTACATATGTGGTCCAATCCTCTATCTTGTTATCAAAAACATCAATATTGCCAAAGTTAGGCTCTGTTTCGTTATCAAAAGCATCAATATTGCCAGACTTAGGCATTTCAAAAAAAAGATATGGCGCTTCCCGCGCTTTTTTTTTCTCTGTAGCAACGATATGGCGCTTCCCGCGCTGCTGCTACCGATAACAACGCTGTTTTACTGTGGTTTCCGTTTATTCACTGTTGAAGACTCGTTCCCGACGGAGGTCTAAATGCTGACCTGCTTGCCGCGCCGGCCGTCTCCCGAGTGCACCCTCCCAGTCTGTTATTGCTTGCCTCCGATTTCGCTGCTTGTCTCAGCTGTAGAGCCCGCCGCTGGAGCCCCAGCCTGACGCCCAGGAAGGATTAGCGCAGTACCTGCCACCAGCTTGGCCAGCTGGTGAAACCACAGTTTCTATTACTTCCTTGAGTCTTCTGGACGCTGGAGGAATCGATGTCCTTGAGGTGCTGCCGAATTGCAGGTAAGTCCGTTTCCACTTCGTCGCCACTGTAGTGTCCGTGTGTAGATAAAGACACTGAAGACAGGAGTTGGGTCATAGGTATTTACTAAGCAAGTCTGGGGGGGGGGGTCTAAAGGATATACACAATACACAGGCTTATATAGCCCAAGTGGCAATTACTGGCATTACGCACACCTGGGGCTCTTAAAGGCACATACACCACCATTGCTCTTAAAGGCACATACACCACAGCCTCCGCTGCAACGGTCAAATCGGACGAGGACAAACTGGATGTCCTGACCTCCAAAGTGAACCACCGAGCGTACTCGGTCATCCAGGACGCGACCTCGTATGCGGATGCTATCAAGCTCCTCAAGGACCAGTACACGCGCCCAGTGAACGAGGTGTACGCTAGGCACCTCCTGGGGAGTCGTAAACAACAACCTGGGGAATCGACCGAGGAATACCTTCAGGCACTGTCTGTGCTTGGCCGGGCCTGTGGTTGTAAGGATGTAAAGGCCGCCGTGTACACAGAGGAACTTATCTGGGACGCTTTTGTAGCGGGCCACAGGTCCAATTACACCCGACAGCGACTGTTGGAGCAGAGTGACCTCGACCTCAACAAGGCCTCTGAACTCGCACTATCATTGGACGCAGCCTACCGGGGCATGGATGCCTACTCCTCTGCACCGTGGACGCCACGGGGAACGACAGCCTGGGACACGGTAGGACCGTGCCACCCCAGCCACATCCCAGCAGCGGCCCAACTACCGCAGCAGTGTCCCAAGGCCAGACAGCAGTGCCCCAAGGCCAGAAATGCTACTTCTGTGGCCAGGCCAAACACCCCAGAGCGCGCTGCCCGGCGAAAAATGCGATCTGCTCGGGCTGCGGGAGGAAGGGACACTACGCCAGTGTCTGCAGAGCCAAAGCCACCCCGAACCCCAGCAGCACCGCGTGTGGGCCGTGCGGGCCGCCATGTTGGGCCTCCCCAGCCATGTGCGAACCACCGGAACAGCAGCCATTTTGGACACCTCCAGCCACATGGGGATCATGGACGCCGCCATCTTGGATGACAGCCGGGATGCAGCAGGCCCCCAACACCGCCTCATCTGATACCCGCAGCGGCACACCGACCCCTACGCTGGCCTCCGTTACGCTGGACCAAGCGAGACCGCACCAACTGGCCCGGTCCACAATGGACATTAAGGTAAATGGTCACGAAACAATCTGCCTTTTTGACTCTGGGAGCACGGAGAGCTTCATCCACCCCGACACGGTGCGGCGTTGCTCTCTCCCAGTCCTGCCTGCGCACCAGCGGATTTCTATGGCCTCCGAGTCCCAGTCGGCGGACATTGGCGGCTACTGCGTGGTGACACTCTTAGTAGATGAGACTGTGTACGATAATTTTAAACTTCTGGTCCTGCCCCACCTCTGCGCTGCCGTTCTACTGGGGTTAGATTTTCAGTGCCACCTTAAAAGTGTTACGATGGCGTACGGTGGACCCCTCCCCCCACTCACAGTCCGCAGCCAGCAGCTTCAAAATTGCCCGCCGCGCACCAGGTGCAACCTCTCCACACTCAGAGTCACCCCCCCCCACTGTTTGCTAACCTCACCCCCGACTGTAAGCCCATCGCCACAAAGAGCAGGCGATACAGTGCCGGGGACAGGGTTTTCATTAAAACCGAAGTGGAGCGGCTCCTGAAGGAGGGGATTATTGAGGGCAGCACCAGCCCCTGGCGAGCCCAGGTTGTGGTCGTTAAGACCGGCGAGAAGCAGCGCCTGGTCATCGACTACAGCCAGACAATAAATCGCTACACCCTGCTGGGCGCTTGCCCACTCCCCCGCATAGCTGATATGGTCAACCAGATCGCGCAGTACCACGTCTTGTCGACCATTGACCTGAAATCAGCGTACCACCAGCTCCCTATCCGCCCTGAGGACCGCCAGTATACTGCCTTTGAGGCAAACGGCCGCCTCTACCACTTCCTTAGGGTTCCCTTTGGCGTCACCAATGGGGTCTCCATCTTCCAAAGGGAGATGGACCGGATGGTCGATCAAAATGCGTTGCAGGCCACTGTCCCATATCTGGACAATGTGACCATCTGCGGCCATGACTTGCAGGACCATGACGCAAACCTCGAAAAATTCCTCTGCACCGCCAAACTCCTGAACCTGACGTATAACAAGGAGAAGTGCATATTCCGCACAACCCGCCTCACCATCCTTGGCTGTGTTGTGGAACACAGAGTCATCGGTCCCGACCCCGACTGGATGCATCCCCTTATGGAACTCCCACTGCCCCACTGCCTCAAGGCCCTGAAGAGGTGCCTAGGGTTTTTCTCCTATTACGCCCAGTGGGTCCCCTACTATGCGGACAAGGCCCGTCTGCTGATCAAGTCCACCTCTTTTCCCGTGACGGCAGAGGCCCGCTTAGCCTTCCACCGTATCAAGGAAGACATTGCCAAAGCCACCATGCACGCAGTGGACGAATCCATCCCCTTCCAGGTGGAAAGCGACGCGTCCGACTTTGCCCTGGCCGCTACCCTTAATCAGGCGGGGAGACCCGTGGCCTTCTTTTCACGAACCCTCCAGGGCCCGGAGACCAGACACTCCGCTGTTGAGAAGGAGGCCCAGGCTATTGTGGAGGCTGTGCGTCATTGGAGGCACTACCTGGCCGGAAAACGATTTACCCTGCTCACTGACCAGCGTTCAGTTGCTTTTATGTTTAACAACAAGCAGAGGGGCAAAATCAAAAACGACAAGATCTTGAGGTGGAGAATCGAACTTTCCACCTACAATTACGAGATCTTGTACTGGCCCGGGAAGCTCAATGAACCCCCGGATGCTCTATCGCGTGGCACCTGCGCCAGCGCGCAGATCGATAGACTGCGGGCCCTCCACAATGACCTCTGCCACCCGGGGGTCACCAGGTTCTTCCACTTCATCAAGGCCCGCAACCTGCCTTACTCCATTGAGGAGGTCAGGCCCATGACCAGGAACTGCCAAGTCTGCGCTGAGTGCAAACCACACTTTTATAGACCAAACAGGGCTCACCTGATAAAAGCCACTCGCCCCTTCCAGCGCCTGAGCGTTGCTTTTAAAGGGCCTCTCCCCTCCTCCGACCGCAATGTGTACTTCCTCAACATTATTGATGAGTACTCCCGTTTCCCGTTCGCCATCCCCTGCCCGGACATGACCAGTGCCACGGTCATTAAATGTCTGAACGACCTCTTCACCCTGTTCGGTTTCCCCAGCTATATCCATAGCGACTGGGGCTCATCGTTTATGAGCGACGAACTCCGCCAGTACCTGCTCGCTAGGGGTATTGCCACAAGCAGGACCACCAGTTACAACCCCCGGGGGAACGGACAGGTGGAAAGAGAGAATGCGACAGTTTGGAAGGCCGCCCTGCTAGCCTTAAAGTCTAGGGGCCTTCCGACCTCCCACTGGCAGGATGTGCTCCCCGATGCGCTCCACTCTATTCGGTCACTGCTCTGCACTGCCACTAACGCCACCCCTCATGAGAAAATGTTTGTCTTCCCAAGGAAGTCCACATCGGGGACATCGCTACCGCCATGGCTGACGTCCCCAGGGCCGGTCCTACTGAGAAGACACGTGAGGACCCATAAAACGGACCCCCTGGTCGAGAGGGTCGACCTCCTCCACGCCAACCCCCAGTATGCTTACATTGCGTACCCGGACGGGCGGGAGGACACAGTCTCCATACGAGACCTCGCACCCTCGGGGGCCGCAGTAACCCACTACCCACTACCACCACCCCCCACGATCCAATATCCAGCCCCAGCAGACGGCACGCCTGGGCCCCGCCACCCGCTCGACACCCACGAGGACTACACACCAGTGCCCCAGCCTACGCGGGACTCGACGCCGGAAGCTTCACTACCCCTGCCGTTGCCACGTCGATCACAGCGGCAGACAAGACCTCCGGAGAGACTCCAATACACTAACTTTTAATACACTTCACCCCGCCGGACTCATTTTTAAACAAGGGGTGAATGTGGTAAACCACTGTTTGTATTCCATTGTGTACATGTCTGTACATGCCTCGGCTGACTCCTCCCACGAGTCCAGGTATAAAGGTGACTGCTCCACAGTCCCTCTGTATTCTAGACTGGTCGACCACTCGAGGCACACCTTCATTCTCTTGTTAATAAAAGCCTGTTAGTTACTCGCTTAATCTCAGTCTTTTGAGTTATTGATAGCGCATCACTTGGTTCATATGCAGCCCAGATGAGATGATAGTCTGCTCTGTCTGGTGGGTGTAAGAAACTATGGGCAATGAACTTGGGCAGTCTGCTTCCAGTATCTAGTTCGAATGGGACACCAGCACAAAACTGCCCCCTCATTTGGACTGTTTGGCCACTGGCTGGTTGGTATAGGAAATGGAAATGTTGCATTGCTGCTTTGCCAAAGCACACTGTTAATGTAGAGTAGAGAGAGCTTTATGCTGCATGTAACTATACTACTGATGCTGACACTGGGTGCCGGAAATAGAAAGAGTTCTATTACCCAGCACTGACATTCTGCCCTTGATGAGCACAGAAATCACAGAAAGAATACATTTTTTTAAGAAAGCGGCACTAAACCCATCCTCACGTTGTCAACATTGGTGGAATTCACCTGCCCAGCACTGTGACTGACCAGATCTAACAGAAGGCTACAACCTCATTAACTGAAAGGAGATACCATTTGCATCATGTCCACTTACATTTCAACCTGGAAAACTAGCAAAAGCTGACACAGGTGCCAAAACAATTGGCAACTGAAAAACGGCCCTGAATAATAGTGATGACATGTGAAAGGAAGTAATGTTACTGCAAGTGCAGTGGGACAAAAGCTTGTGACCTAAGCTGCAGGAATACCAGCAGGACCGATTCAGCAATCAGCCATTCCTGGTGAGGAGAGCACAGGTTGGGATATTGTGTGCCTGCAGGACATCATTTTCCACAGATTAATTTTAATGGACAGCATATCACTTGTTGTGGACCTGTGATTTCCCAATCAGTGTTCCCTGCAAGCACGCCGTCTCATGTAATTGTGGAAAAGCTCCAAAATTCCTCCACTTTAATTACATAAAAGTATGAAATGGGATACAAGTGTTGTAGGCACAAGATTTATTTTCTAGACAGTCCTGGGAACATGTTGCCCCCGAAAGTTTTAATTTATTTGGTGTATTTTCCAACAATTTGGAATCTGCAATGAACTAGGTTAGAAAATGCACATTGTAATTTTTTTCTCATTTAAAAAAAGGACTTTTGCTCAATTGTATTAAAAACTATTCTTCTCTTTTGGGAATTAATTATTCATCTTTCTATTTTAAACTTCTCCCTTCAGTAGCAGCAGGTGATCTATTACTGGGAGAAAAAATGTTCATGTGCCTTAAAAAAAAGTTGCACAATAGCAAAGAGGGGCATCAAACCCAGTTTTATTGGCCATAGAATCAATCCAGTCAGAGCTGTAGACATCAAATTAAGAACTGCCCTTCTAAATGCTCCCACCTCCCACCCCCCTCCCAATTGATGGTGCATTGCTGGATCCAGGGATATGCCCCTCTACAAAATGTTGAATTTTTACATTGCAAATGATACATTCTGGTTCAGTTTCATCACTTTTAAACTTCACAATTGATAGATTTTAATTCTTTTAAAAGAGAGAACAAAGACATTTGAGGTTTCAATACACCAAGTGGACATAGCTTCCCCCACCCCCACCCTTCCAAATGCTGCTGACAACTTCCCTCCCTCCACCAATTGCTGCTTCTTCCAACCTCTCCCTTAACTTCGCCCTACCTGCTGCTGGCTTCTTTCAGTCCCCTCGCCAAGTGCTGTGGGCTTCTCTTTCTCTCTCTCTCTTCTCTCCTCCCCTCCAAATCTGGTCCTGACATTGCCCCCCTCTTCCCCATCACCACTCCGTCCCACCCCACACAAGTGCCGCTGTTGCCTTTTCCCTCTCTCTCCTGCCCGACAACAATGTTCCCCCTCCCCTTTCCCCTAAGTGCCACCGATCCGCCCAGCTCCAAATGCCACTGCTCTCTTTTTTCTCAAGTGCCGCTCTGGGATCCTACTTGCTTGCATACCTGCAGGGATTGACGGGGCTGTTTGCTGGGAGGGAAATTCCCATTCTCGTGGGAATTCCCATCCGCAGGGTGCAACACTGTCAATCGCCGTAGGAACATGAGCAGGTAGGAGTTGAGAGCAGTGACTGGAGATTGACTATGTCAAACGTGGAAGGTTGGCACAAAGATGTTCAATAGAATTAATAACTGAAAGTTACATAATTAAAGCAGCCTGTAGCCAATACAGTAGTTACATCAATAAATATGGGGAATAGTTTTTCGTATCACCAGAGGAGCTGTGGATTAATTTCACGTTTAGAGTACAAGATTTGTTGTAACTCTGATCCTTGGGAGATTAGATTATTTACAGTCCATGACTGGGGATAATATGACAGCAATAAACTCTTGCTTGGGGGTCATAAAGAAACCAAAAACAATTTTTTTCTTATGACCATAAAAATAAAATCAGATCTGGTCAAAGGTCTGTAACAAAACTTTAAAAATGTCAATCCTCCTTCCAAAATGTAAAAGTAAATCACATCCAGCTGACTTGGAATGTTGTTTTCTTGGTAGTTTTCAATGGCAAAGCGATTTCCTGGTCCATTGAAATCCGGGATTGTCGCCTTCTAGAAGGGTAGCTCGTTTTTAGAATGCTTCCAAAGCTCTACTGAAGACCTGCCAGGTTGGATCTCTTGACTTCTGTACAGTAAACCTTTCTTTTCTGCAGCCTTTTCCAGTTTCCTCCTCTCTTGAAGACACTGACACCTACTGAGATATGATTTTACAGAAAAGAAAGAACCTGCATTGATCAAGCATTGTTCCCATCTCTAGGACACCCCAAAGCACTTCAAAGCTTTACGTCACTGTTATTACGGGGGCAAGCATGGCAGCCAATTTGCACACAGCAAGGTTCCACTAACAGCAATGGTATAAATGACCAGTTCATCTGTTTTGGTGGTATTGATTGAGGTAAGTGTTGGTGAGGACAACTCCCCTGCGCTTCTTCAAAAAGTGCCGTAGGATCTTTTCTACCCAGCTGAACAGGCAGACAGGGCCTTAGTTTATCACCCTATCTGAAAAACGACACCACCGACAATACAACACTCCCTCAGTCCTGCACTTAAGGGTCAACTAGATTATGTGTTCAAGTCCTGGCGTAGAACTTGAATCCACAACCTTCTAACTCAGAGGTGAGAGTATTGTCACTGAACCAAGCTGACACTTGATGGTCTCAATGCTCTAGTATCTCACCCAAGTTACTATTCAACCAAGTGTGAACCTAGGCAATGAGATGTGGCCTGCTATTTGATAAAGTAGAACATCAAGGCCAAGCTAATAACCACACACATGCACGTTTCAGCTGGACACTGATCAGGACCGAGAACCCTGGCTGTTTCTTTCTCTTCCTTAGTTCTGGGATGCTAAGATTAATTGCAATACCCTCACAATTGCCCTAACTGAGATTATCTAACTCAGCTACTGGTCTGGAGAGAAAAAGATGAGCATATGTTGCAGCGGTGTCCTCATGAGAAACTTCAGAGATAGCTTACAGCAGAATGAGTGATACGCTTTGGTGCTGGTGAGTGAATAGAATGAGAAGAAGCAGCAGGAGAAGGCTAGCATGAATCCTAAGCTGGGGTTAGCTTCTTGTTTCCTGATTTGCTGATTCATCAATGGAACCTCAGCCCTGAATCTCCAGCACCATTTCCTTGAATACTTAAGATTGTCAGAAGGACATACAGAGATATCCATGTGTCACCGCACAGTCCATACTGGGTGAATCTCATCCTGCAGGCAGCTTAACTAGAATTAGACAGAGAGTAATTCTCTTCTTCCTTCTCTTCACAGTATGACAACAACAATAGACTGCTTCTTTAAACCTCCTTCAAGCTCTCCAGCAGTATTACGAATTTCCACTCATAAATGAAGTGATCTCCCAATCAGAGTTATTGTTCATGCTGTAGCTTCACCTTCAAAATGCTAATTAGGCTGACCTCAGAAATATAGGCAGTGTCAGCACACTAACAGATGGGCACATACAAATTACTCAACACCCAACTTCCCGCCAATCGGAAGCCCAATTAGAAAAAAGAATGCTACTAATTTACCATGCCACTAATCACAATCTGTAACCTCATGGCCCGGCATAACCCTCACTCTACAATTACCATCAAACCAGGTGACCAACTCTGGTTCAATGAAGAGTGTAAAAGACCATGCCAGAAACAGCACCAGGCATAGCTGAAAATGAGGTGCCAACCTGGTGAAGCTACATCAAAGGACTACCTGCATGTTAAACAGCGGAAGCAGCATGCTACAGACAGAGCTAAGCGATCTCACAACCAACGGATCAGATCAAAGATCGGCAGTCCTGCCACATCCAGTCATGATTGGTGGTGGACAATTAAACAACTAACAGAAGGAGGAGACGCCATGCACATCGCCATCCACAACGATGGTGGAGCCCAGCTCGTGAGTGCAAAAGACAAAGTTGAAGCTTTTGCAACCACCTTCAGCCACAAGTGCCAAGTGGATGATCTATCTCGACCTCCTCCTGAGATCCCCACCATCACAGAAGCTAGTCTTCAGCCAATTCGAGTCACTCCACTTGATATCAAGAAACGGCTGAGCGTACTAGACACCTAAAAGGCTATGGGCCCCGATAACATCCTGGTTGTAGTGCTGAAGACTTGTATGTCTGAATTAGTCACACTCCAAGCTGTCCCCCACTGGCATCTACCCGACAAAGTGGAAAATTGACCGGGTACGGCCTGTCCACAAAAAGCAGGACAAATCCCATCCGGCCAATTACCACCCCATCAGCCTACTCTCAATCATCAGCAAAATGATGAAAGGTGTCGTCGACAGTGCTATCAAGCGGCCCTCACTCACCAATAACCAGCTCACCGATGCTCAGTTTGGATTGCGCCAGAAACACTCGGCTCCAGACCTCATTACAACCTTGGACCAAACATGGATGAAAGAGCTGAATTTCAAAGGTGAGGTGAGAGTGACTGCCCTTGACATCAATGTGTGGCTCCAATGATCCCTAGTAAAACTGAAGTCAATGGGGAACAGGAGGAAAACCCTCTACTGGCTGCAGTCATACCTAGCACAAAGGAAGATGGTTGTGGTTGTTGGAGGCCCAGGACATTGCTGCAGGTGTTCCTCAGGGCAGTGTCCTTGGCCCAATCTTCTTCAGCTGCTTCATTAATGACCTTCCCTCCATCATGTCAGAAATGGGGATGTTCACTGATGATTGCACAGTGTTCAGTTCCATTCACAATTCCTCAGGTAATGAAGCAGTCCATGTCTGCATGGGGCAAGACTTGGACAACTTTCAGGCTTGGGCTGATAAGTGGCAGGTAACATTTGCACCACACAAGTGCCAGGCAATGACCATCTCCAACAAGCGAGAGTCGAAACACCTCCCCTTGACATTCAATGACATTACCATCGCCGAATCCCCCACCATCAACATCCTGGGAGGTCACCATTGACCAGAAACTTAACTGGACCAGCCACATAAATACTGAGCAGGTCAGGGCTAAGTGTTCTGCAGTGAGTGACTCACCTCCTGATTCCCCAAAGCCTTTCTACCATCTACAAGGCACAAGTCAGGAGTATGATGGAATACTCTCCACTTGCCTGGATGAGTGCAGCTTCAACAACACTCAAGAAGCTCAACACCATCCAGGACAAAGCAGCCCGTTTGATCGGCACCCCATCCACCACCTTAAACATTCACTCCCTCCACCATCGGCGTACCGTGGCTGCAGTGTGTACCATCTACAAGATGCACTGCAGCAACTCGCCAAGGCTTCTTTGACAGGACCTCCCAAACCCGCGACCTCTTCCACCTAGAAGGACAAGGGCCGGAGGCGCATGGGAACACCACCACCTCCAAGTCACACACCATTCTGGCTTGGATATATATCACCGTTCCTTCATTGTCGCTGGGTCAAAATCCTGGAACTCCCTCCCTAACAGCACTGTGAGAACAATTTCACCACACGGACTGCAGCGGTTCAAGAAGGCGGCTCACCACCACCTTCTCAAGGGCAGTTAGGATGGGTAATAAATAATGGCCTTGCCAGCGACGCCCACATCCCGATAATTAATAAATTAAAATTTGCACTTGTTCTTGTATAAAATGTACTTCTTATGTAAGGTGTACTTGTTGGGGGTAATTTTCTGACTTTGCACCCCTGGTGGGGAGCCTTACCCACCGGCAGGGTATATCGTACACTTAGGCATGCTCTGCATGGTATTTTCCAATCATGTGAGCAAAAAATCATGTGTAACTTGTGCCCGACTTTTCACTACCCACCTCTGGTGGGCGAGGCTTTCCCTGCAAGTGCAAAATTGGAGATTTACCCCATTACGGAAGGTCCACTGTTGATCGTGTGTCTCAAAGAGGCTGAGTTCTGATAAAACTGAAGACAGTGGTGCTACTTTCTGCCTCGTCCCACCCTTCATTCCATCAATGGTTGGCTCTGCTCTCAGAGAAGGAGAGCGATTTCCTTTCAACCAGACATTGGCTTTCGATCAAATTGCCAGCTCCTTGTGGTGGGGGGGGAGAAAAATTAAACTTTACAAGGAAATTAAATGAAATCCCCCTTGTATTAGTGCATTACTAGGGAAATGCCAGGACACTACTATTTAAAGGAGCTTTATCCCAGAATCACTGATTCTGCCACAATATGCATTAAAAATGATCTATTTTTACATACATTTACTCTTTCTTTTCTTTAAAGGAGTTGATTTAATTGACTTGCTCTTTCCTTATCTTTGCCATAAGCTTTGGAGCCATCCCTCCAAGCGGCTCGGCTATCCCATCATGCACTTAATGCAGCTCTGCAGTAACGTGTACATTCATTTCTATTAAAAAACATCATGATTTATAAAAGTTAATGAAAAATTGGATGCTGCTGCAGGAAACCTCTAAGGGGGAGCATTCCAACAATTCCTTCATTTAGAAAGTCCTTAGTTCAGCCACATGGATGCCTTATAGCTCCTTTAAATTATGAGGTGCCATGGCGTTCCCCTGAAAACATGCAAGGCCTGTTACTACTCTGAATGTAATTTATTCATCTACTATAAATTAAAACGTTTGCACTGACAAAAAAAAATGATTTGCTTTATCTGCCAAAGGTTTGTCCCGCGGCACCTGGTCAACAGGAGGAGACCATCACTGTGGCTGGGACGATTGTCATTTCTTTACAGAGGAATTAGCCATGCAGTAACGGGGTGCCGACAAGACCTTTCCAGCCGCTGCCCTGGTCACTTGTTCCATCACGACGTTTGCAATAAGTTTAGAAAATAAAAGGCTCACAATGAATGGGCCCCTGCGAAAAGAAAGACACTGCGGAAGTTCTTGAGGTATTTATTTCCTCCCAATCTTCAGATACCCCTTACGCTACGTAGCACTCCCACTTTTTGGGAGGGGGTGGGGAATAACTTTCCCCCAACTTCTGCTAATGCTGCTCCATAACCAGCCACAAAGAGATACTATCAACAGATCAGGAACATCCGATGTGGTACATTGTGGTGGTGAAGTGGCGTCCTCTCATTAGATGCGCTAAATTAACGCGCCACTGGCTTGTTTTCCCTGCCTGTTTTCTCCTGTATTCGCCGTGCCCAAGGGATTCAATAGCCCAGGGGGTAGAGTTTCTGCTTTGACGGCAATCCGGGCGCAATTGCGCTCGAAATTTAGTTCGTTTCCCGAAGTGAAGTTCCCGTTCAAACTCACTTGCGTAATCACAAGTGTAAAATCTTCTATCAACCAGTGCAATTGGGCCACGTAATAGAACGGTATATTTTTCCCCCCCTTGCATTAAAAAATATTCTTTGATGTATTTAAGAGTGATAACCTGGCGCAGTTTTATTTATACAGCTGAAAATGGGTTTATCACAAAAAATAAGTCGTTTTAATAAGAATGTCTTGTCCAACACCTGAGAATAACCTGATTTTATATAACTGATAATGACTTAAAAAAAACTATACAGAGCCATTTATTAGTTTCATTGGTGTACACTAGTCAGTTTCTTAGTGAATTCAATAGTTTTTAATATTTAAAAACTTTTAAAAGTGTTGTTGCGCCTAAAAAAAGCTTAATTTGGAGAGCCCCCTCGAACGGCCGCAAACGGGAACAATTGGCGGAAACGCGCCACGGTGGTTCATTCGATCTGGGGGGCGCGGCCAGTTTTGTGGGCTTCCAGCGTGATGTTCTTTAAACCAGCGTAAAAGATCGCGGAAACTCGATTTGCGCTTGATGTAACTTGCGCATGAAATTCCTCGATCTTTTACGCTGGTTTGGCCGATTTCTGGCGAGGTAACCTAGTGGAAACTCTACTCCCCCGGGTGCTGGAATAGGAAAATATGTGCCGTCATGTCTTGCGTGGGGAAAACATTAAAAAAAAATCTGGGGGAAAAAGTACCGTAAAAAGAGAAAGTTTCAACCCTTTTCAAAAAATAGTATGTTAAAATGTCAGCACAAGCCACAGTGCTAAGCCATTTTGTGCTCATTGTACTTGCAGAGGTAAAATCAGACCCGTTGTCATTTAATTATAAAGCACCAGTTCTCTTCCATTTGTCAGTCAGTTGAAGTTTCTGCCTTGTGTCACTGTTTTTTTTAAAGGCTTAAGAAACTTAAATTTTATTACTACTTTCTTACAACAGTCAGATAGAAAAGCTCACAGCTGCCTTGGAGTGGCCAATGTAATCAAAATGTCCGCAAGGCAGCAGCAGAAGTCATCGTGTCTGTTTTGTTTTACATTGCTTTTATTGGAAAATGCTTTGTCTTCAATGTTTCTTTGAGGGAAACGACATCATTCTTGGCTGAACCATCTGAGCCCGACTGAACCATCCAGATTCAGATTAGTTCTGAATTCTGGCTTCACTTTGCACAGTCGGTGCCAAACTGTGCGTTGATTTATATAGATATACAGAACTGAACTTCTGCATATCAAGAACCCTTTCCTTTACCAAGAAAAACAAATCACTGAAAATACAGAATTTCTTCACGGTTACTGTTTCTGTTGCTGTTGATTTAGCCTCTTCCTGACCACATTTTTGCCACTTTGATGGGACCAAAGATGAACTGAGGATAAAAAATGAATTTGTGATTATGAAACTATTTTCTTTCAACTTTAAATAACCATTAGAATTAAGTAAAGATCTTCCAAGTGCACATTTTAAAATATGTTCTTGGTATCGAAGCAAAGCTGGCAAGACCACATTTATTTGCCCATCTCTAGTTTCCCTGAGAAGATGGTGGTTGCCCTTGTCTTTGAACTCCTGCAGTCCTTGTGGTGTTTGTCAAAGCCCATAGGCTTTGCTGTGTCCAGTGCACTCAGCCGCTTCTTAATGTCACGTGGAATGAATCACATTGGCTGGGCACTGGCACCTATGGTGGTGGGCACCATGGGAGGAGGTTAAGTACAATTATCCACTCCGCACTTTTGACTGAAGACACTTGCAAACACTTCAGCCTTGTCTTTAGCACTCAGGTACTGGGCTCTATCATGGCTGAGGATGGGGATGTTCATGGAGCCTTCTCCTGTTAGGTGCCTGGTTATCCACCACCATTTTCAACTGGATGCTACAGAGCTTTGATTTGATCCAGTAGTTATGGAATGCTTAGCTCTGTCTACAGCCTGCAATGTTTGCCATTTAGCACACAAATAGCCATGTGTAGTAGCTTTAAGTTTGAAACCTAAGGCATGATTGATGCTACTCCTGGCAAGTCTTTCTACACTCTACATAAAACAAGGCTTGGTCCACAGTGCCTTATGGGTGCTTAGTTTGGGCTGCTAGATTTATCCACGTCTGCCCCACTTACTGCCCATGAGTACATTCAGTGCACTTGCTTCCCTCAGAGCCTCCTCAAAATAATGTTCAACATGAAGGAGTACTGATTTGTCATTTGAGAGAGGCGGGGGAAGGCGGCAGAAGTTAATGACCACTGTGCCCGCGCCTTTGGTGAGTCTATCCTGCTTGAGCTACAGCACATATCCAGGGATGGTGATGTTGGCCGAAAGATATGGTTCAGTGAGTATGACTACGTCAGGTTGTTGCTGGACTAGTCTGTGGAATAGCTCTCCAAACTTGGGCACCAGTCCGCAGACATTAGCAAGGCGGATTTTTTTAGGGTTGATGGAGCTGAGATTTGTGAAGGTGCAGATTGACTACTGGGATTGTCCTTTCTATGGAAGTTTGTGCTTGTTTTGACTGTTTGTGTAATTGTTGGAGCAAGGGAAAGAAGTAAAGAAAGAACATACATTTATATAGCACCTTTCACATCTTCAAGATGTTAGAAAGCACTTTACAGCCAATGGTTTATTCTTGAAATGTAATTTCTTGTTGCTATGTAGTCAACTCCCTTCACCACCAGCGCACCGTGGCTGCAGTGTGTACCATCTACAAGATGCACTGCAGCAACTCATCAAGGCTTCTTTGGCAGCACCTCCCAAACCTGCGACCTCTTCCACCTAGAAGGACAAGGGCAGCAGGAGCCTGGGAACACCACTGTAATGATCAGTAACATGTCATTCTAGAATGGTACATTAGGTGGAGCTGTATGTTTAGTAGGGGGCTACCCACAAGGCAGTAGTTAAGATGGATGCCTGTACACTAGTCCACATGGCTGAATAAATGACTAGCTCAAGCTAGCTGTTCATAATGAAAACGTCTATTTATTTATGAACATAACAACCACCACCTCCAAGTTCCCCTCCAAGTCACACACCATCCTGACTTAGAAGTATATCGCCGATCCTGCATCGTCGCTGGGTCAAAATCCTGGAACTCCCTCCCTAACAGCAATGTGAGAGTACCTTCACCACACGGAATGCAGCGGTTCAAGAAGGCGGCTCACCACCACCTTTTCAAGGGCAACTAGGGATGGGCAATAAATGCTGGCCTTGCCAGCTAGCGAATAAAATAAAAAATTGTGCACAGCAAAGTCCCACAAACAGCAAATGAGATAAACAGCAAACTCATCTGTTTGTGGTGGTGTTGGTTGAGCAGTAAATGTTGGCGAGGACACCAGAAGAACTTCCCTGCACTTTGACTACTGCCATGGGACCTGTTACCTGTGCATGCAGACAGGAACATTGGCCTTACATCTCACCCGAAGGACAGCACCTCTGATAATGCAGCACTTCTTCAGTACTGTACGGAAGTTCAGCCTAAATTATTTGCTTAAGTCCTGGTGTGGGTCTTGAATACACCACCTCTGTTTGGAGGTGAGTGTGCTACCACTGACCCAAGGTGACACTGGAGATTGGTGTCCTGTGCATACCACATGAAGCCAATCTGTAGGGAGTTCGCAATAATTTTGAATTTTCCTACAGTTCTGAAGATTAATTTTGATTAAAGAATACCTGGGTGATATACCTTTAAAAAAAAATCCAGGGATCAAAATGGCCATCAGACCGCATGGCCAAAGACAAAAGGACTTGGAAACAGCTTGCTGTGTCTGTGGAAAAAAGGTTCAATGGGGCAGTCTATCTGCCAAAGGGGAGTTCCCCTCCGGCAACAGACAATCGATGTGTTTACAGAAACTGATACTATGTTTACAAACCACTTAGGCTGTGGTTTCAGCCTGACCGCAAGGACAATGGCTTTTGTTTACACTAGCCTCCCAAGCTGTTTACTCAGCAATCACAGAAAGACATGCTTTTTTTTCAAACCAGGACAGCTCCATTCAAACCCATCATGATGAATGGAAATACATTCAAAGCTCATCACAGACAATTGAAGAGACATTTAAACTGAGAAAAACAACAGTTTAAAACGAATGGGTAATTCATCCAAACCCATTATGGACAATGGGGCAGTTGGATCACTTTTGTTTTAGCCCAGATACATCCGAATTTGGGTGGGAAGGTTTCGGCCCCAAATGGGGTATAAAAGATAGCTTCTCAGAAGCCATCTCTCTCTCTGTGGCCTCACCTCCGTGTCCCTCTACAGCGTGGGAGCCTGCCTGAAGAAGTGGAACACCAGCAGTTTACTTTTAAAACACTGGGGTGTTTTTACTTCGGGGCAGTGAAGATCTAAGATCGCAGGGCACGGAGAAGGCATTTTCATTGGTGCGCATATATTTTTCTGGCCCTTTACAAGGCAACTTAGAATAGGTATAGGGGTGGGAATAAAGTAGGAATTTTGTTAGAACTGTGATTTTAGTCGATTTTCCCTCATTGTGTCCGTTCTCTCCTCCCCTATTTAAGTAAGACAGTGTTGCACTGAGCAGAGGAAGTGCTTCAGTGGACACTGAGAATAGCTGTATTTAAAAGTGCTGTATTTTACTAAAGGAGTGTTGCACTGAGCAGAGAAGTGCTCCAGTGGACACTGTGTAGCTGTTTTTAAAGTACTGTATTTAAATAAAGGAGTGTTGCACTGAGCAAAGAGCGCTCTAGTGGACACTAAGTGTACTGCGTTAAGCAAAAGTGCTGTGCCAGGCATAGGTGTGTTATATCGTTTATTTTAAATTGTTTCTTTCTTTTTGTTTCAATAAATACTGGTTTGTTTTGCATCCAAACCACGAGTCACGTTTTCTGTCTACATCGCTACCAAATAAGTCCGGCGGTCAGAACCAGGAATAGGGGAGTGCTTCGAAACCGCACGGGGGTCCCTGGAGCAGCTTAGAGGCTTCTGACTGGCCAGAGACAATAACCCCAACCCCGCTAGCGTGTGGCTAATTCCTACAATCCTTTGGCTGAAGTGTAATAATTTCAGTGGCTGCTTGAGGCCTGCTGGACGAACATTCTCACTGAGCCTCTCACATTGTTATGAGCTCTACAGGGAACATGACAGCCAATCTGGAAGGAGTGGCCAATAGGAAAACAGATAGACTAGCAGTTCAATAAGAAAGAAAAAGAGTCAGGTCAAGCCCAAGAGAGCTAGAATGAGATAGATTTGGAAAGGTGACTGTCACTCCCCGAACCAGCCTCCCCAGGTTACAACACAACACCACAGCCTCCATGCTTACTCATACGAAGTCGCACACTCAGGGCTGAATTTTGCTGGCACTCAGAGAGTGGGTTCGGAGGCGGGTCTGCTGTCAAAATCAAAAAGATTGACAGCGGGGCAATATCCCGGCTCTGAACCCGCCTCCTTGTGAGTTTCCCTAGTACCGGCTCTGCCTGCGCTTTGCAGACCCGACACTAAGCGGCGGGTCAGGCAATTCAGATAGTTAAGAGGGTGTTTAAAGCAATTTAATCAGCATTTTGCCAGGTGCAAACCATTTTCTCAAGTTTTCCACGAGATTCACATCGCTCAGGGATCTCGCCAGGTAAGTACGTCGCGTTTTAAACAACTCTCAATTCCTGACAACGGGTCACAGACCTTCAATGTTAACTCTGTTTTCTCTCTCCACGGATGCTGCTGAGAGTTTCCAGCATTTTCTGTTATTACCATTTCACAGCTGGCCACTTTCCAATCTTAGAGGCTGGAGCCTTCAGGATTTGGAATACACTTTTCAGCTTTATGGAGGTTTGAAGTGTTTGGAGTAAACTCTCTATCCAGTGTCACCTCCTTGGAGCAAGCTCTCTCACCATTGACAGATTGCTTCTGTCATCTCAACTTCAGCTGCCATCTATTCCAGCAACATCGGTGGCTTTGAAAATATCTCACCTTGGTCCTCAGAATCCCTCCATGATCAGCCCCAACACCACCATCACCAACAACACCAACCTTCTCCACAATCACCTCATGCTGCACAGGACACAGGGCATCAGCACCCGACAACATTGCTGTCCGGGAGGCCAGGGATGGCATCACCCCATGGCCAGATTTACTTCACTTGATGCTGTACACCCTCGGTGCCACATGATGCGCCAGGTTAACACCACCCCACACCAACACCATAAAGCATCCCTACAATGCCCAAGTCATTCCTTTCACACTCAGCACCATTGCAGGGGGTGCCGTTATGTCTCACCATTCACTGCAACTCACTAAGCCACTTCCAAAGGTGCACACAAATCTGTCCAAGAACGCAAAGTGTTGAAAATAAAGGTTTTTATGTTTGACACCACATTAACAGAAACTTTACATAAACATTGGTGATAACACTCAACTGCCTACCCTTGTGTGTTGTTAGTTGGTATGATTGGACAAGGATGAGGGTGAGTGTGAGGGGTGGCTAGTGAGATGGGGAAGTGATAATGTAGATAGAGTGGGACGGGTGGAGGTGCAAGGTAAGTTGGTGTGAGTAAGGATGTGCAGGGGTAGGGTAGGAAAGCCAGAGTGACGGAGATGTGATGAGTGGCACAGGAGGATGAGGTTGATGTGGCTTTGTAATAACATTTCGTGATTGTTGAAAGGTTTGCGCCACTGCAGCCTGGTCCTCCTGACAACATCCCTGCTTGCATCCTCCTGTGCAATGTGCAACCAGGCTGCGTTGGTCTCCTGGGGAGGCATCTTCAGCCCATTGGAAGGGAAGAGAACCTCTGTGCATGCTATAACTCCCTTCATAAACATATGGAGGGAGTAATGGGAGAGCCTGGATGTAGCCTGCACCTCTGTGCAGTGCTTGTCAGTGTTTGCAGCACCTCAATGCTGTAGAACACTGACAGCAGAACTGTCAAAATGATTGTCCCTTTAAGTAAACCGGCTGATGACACGTTATCAAATGACGTTATCAGACCCGCATCCTATTAATTGGCCAGGAACCTCGCAGAGTGGACTTAACAAGTGCCATTAATGGAATATCTTGGCGTCCGGGATCGACACAAATGCGGGGTCCCCACACGCCACGGACGTCGCCCGCCCCGGACCCGCCAAGGTTGGAAAAATCCAGCCCTCACATTGCCACCATCCTCTCCAAGCACCAGTGGCAGCCCTTGCCCTAGGGAGTTGGCTTAAAAATGTTTATTCTTGCTCTCAGATCCTCACATGGCCTTGCCTCTCCATATACTGGTGATCTCCTCCACTTGTTCATTTACTATGCTGTTTCTTTAGAACTCCTTGCCTAGTTCCCTCTACTTTGCTACCTCCCTCCCTGTTTTCAAAAATCTCCTTCAAACCCTTCCCTTCAACATTGCCTTCGACTATCCGCCCTCTCTCTGTTTTTCCTGTATGCCTCCTACTTGAGGCCAAGGCCTAGAAATTGGGTTGTGGGTTCGCCAGGGCTGTAGCGCCAGAAATTTTGCGCCAGCGTTAATGCGGCAGCGCCCGACGAAAATTCGGTTGCACCGGGCCCAGACGGCAGCGGGCGCTAAAGGAGGGTTTTAGCGCCTCAAAACGGGCGTTCAATTGGGTTTTCCGGCGCTAATCCCCCGCTGCGGCACCCGATGCGGTGCGGCAGGCTGGGGAACTGCAGGCCTCCTCCTTCTGTTAAGGAGGAGCTGCCTGCAGCCGACAACTGACCGGCGGATTCCCCCGACATCTGAGCCCGGCACCTCGGGGAAGTGCCGGGCTCGCAGCACACACACATCAGGGCCGCGGGGGGGGTGATGCAGGAGTCCGGGAAGGGAGGTGCAGGCAGGCGGCCGCCGGGAACGCGGCCGGCCGCCGCTCCACCTTTATGCGCCGGCGCAAAGGCGTGTAAGAACCCTTTCCACAATCGTTGGTTGCGCCTGCCACGGGCGAGGCGGGCGCAACTGAATTTGGGCTTGGGGCCGGGTTACCACGGCAACTGGGACGCTGCGCACACTGATGACGTCATCGGTGCCGGCGCAGCGCTACCGGCTAACGCCGATGGTAAGGCCCAAGTCAATTTCAGAAACAGCTATAATTCCAGCGCAATGCCCTCCAGCGCCGCTAATTGGGCGCTAACCCCACTCAATTTCTAGGCCCAAGTGTTTTGCCCGTAAGGCACTTTGAGACATTGACCTGCACACGGGGTGCACTGTAATAATGGAAGTTGTTGTTGACATCACTGGAAATGAACAGTGACAGTGTTAAAGCTCATAACTTCCTACAGTTATTGAAACATTTAGACATTCATTATTATTACTGCCACCATTCAAGTTTTCATTAGTGTCAGCAGCAGGTCGGTGCTTATTCTGCAGTTTTATGTATTCGCAGTGGATGAATTGTGAACTTTATGATTAAATCATCAAAGGATGATATCGCGGTTCAAAATTACTTCCATAAAGCAGTCCATCATCATTTATGAAATGATTATGCCAAGTTCTAATAACCAAGATCAGAATTAAAAACATGACCTTGCTTTAATTACGGATCAATCCGTTTAAAAACAATGACTGGGACAGTTTCTGCGAAAAAGTGAAAAATTGTTTGGGAAATAACATGAATGCCTAATCGAATGGAACAGCCCCAGTGACCTTTCCCTGCCCACTGCCTCGTGTTCACCCCCACCTGGTTTTTGCTCTGTCTCTTGTTTTTCTGGCGCACTCCCTGATGCCTTTCTGTTCCCAGGGTACAGAGGGAGATGCTATATCAGATTAGAAATAATTAACAGTCTGAAGCTGGGAGAACTCATGGGCTCTGATAATCATTTTACAGTTAAATTTAATATCGTAGTTGAGGCTTACACCAAAAATAAGCATTCAGGTATGAAAGATTTTAGACGAACAAATTTAAAGCCCAAATTCAATCTATATTGAAAGAGTGAAAGCCTCCCTCCTGCTAATCACAGAAAACGGGTGGGTTTGAGTCAGGTGGGAAGTTAAAATGTAAAAAATTTAAAACACAAACCCAACCCGCCTCGACCCCGCCCACTTCTGGTTTTAACAGAGGCGGGATGGGGAGTGGGTGACCAATCCACTCTCAAGAGGCGGGTCATTCATTTAAATATTTCAATGAGGCCGCATGGCTCAGATTTTATCACTGTTCCAGCTTTAACACTGGCTGGCCGTGTTTCCCAGGCATTGGGAAACCCGACAGCTTGAAGGGAAGCGAGGGCTGCTGCATGGAACAGGTAAGTGCTTTTCCAGCACTGCTTGTGGACCAGGAGGAGCAAGAGTGCTCCCCCCAGGCACCCCCCCCAAGTTACCCTGTTAACCTCATCGTGATTGGACCCCCTCCCAGAAGTTTCCGAGCCATGACCTACCTCTTCGGCCCCTCCGAATCTCTCAGACTCCCGCCCCACGATTTCGCCAAACCTCCCCACCAAGTCCACCCCGATCCACGATCTCACCCCCGACCTTGCAGCCACGATCTTCCCAAGGCCAATTGGATCCCACCCCACCCCCCTCACAGCCTTTCTGATCTCCCCCACCCCCGGCCTCCACAATCTCGCTCTCTCTCCCTCCCTCTCCTCCGCTCCACACCTGCGGCCTACCTGTGCAGGCTTTCCTGCACAGCAGTCAGCCAGCCAGTCAGCCTGTCTGGCTGTGGGGTGGGAAATGGGGGAAAACATTTTCAAACACACCCTGGAATTAAAATTCCATGGCGTTCGGAGAAACCCGCACTTCCATGTTTCCTGATCATTGCATCTCCGTGAATATTGGGGCCTAAGTGTCTTACACTTAGCTCAAGCAATCTGAAAGCAATTCTTAGTGAGTATGGCGTCACAGAACAAAATGGACTGTGATTAAGTACAAATTACATATTACATTTTATGTAAGTATAAGATAGTCAGCATTATATCCAATAGGGAATTCAGGAGAAATTTCTTTACCCAAAGAGTGGTGGGAATGCGGAACTCGGTACCACAGGAAGTGGTTGACACAAATAGCAGAGATGCATTTAAGGGGAGGTTGGACAAGCACACTGGGGAGAAAGGAACAAAAGGATCCGCTGATAGGGTTAGATGAAGTAGGCTGGGAGGAGACCACGGACAGAGACCATTTGCACCGAAGAGCCTGTTCCTGTGCTGCAGACTATATGTAATGTTATTTAAAAAGGTATTCCAGCCCCAACATTGCCGCGCTGAACCCGAAACGTGGAACAATACATTAAAAACAGAAGACAGAAACAAAGAAAGTAACCAAGTAGACGGTAATGATAAATGGACCAAGGTTTTCTCGTCCACAGGGACCTACTCTAGGCTCTCTGCTGCTTGCATTATTTATAACCAGCATGAAGGAGGGGGCTTCAGGTAGGTATCTGGCACAGGGAAGATTGAAAGCATTCAAAGGGATTGGAACTAAACAGATGGCCTAAAGTATGGAGAGGGAAATTTAATTCTGACAAATATAAGATAACTCACTTTAGTATAATAAACAGGTACACAGTGCATAAGTCCCATTCATAAGCATGAGAGGAAAAAGAAAACGATTTGTATGATCATCCATCATCAGTTAATGTGAATCTGTTGCTCACAAGGCTAATTAAGAATAGGAATGCATCATGAGAGCAAATAGTCACAAGTTAAAACAAGTTTTTTTTTAATGCTGCCGACTCATTTATGAAGTTGCTTTGGAATGTTGTACACAGTTTTGGTCACTTTATCCAGAACAGAACATTGAAGGATTGGGAAAAGCTTAGAGAAGAGCAACAAAGATTCCGGGGATCTATGTGATAATAGAAACATAGAAGATAGGAGCAGGAGTAGGCCATTCGGCCCCTCGAGCCTGCTCCGCCATTCAATGTGATCATGGCTGATCATCCAAATTCAGTACCCGGTCCCTGCCTTCTCCCCATACCCCTTGATCCCTTTAGCATTAAGAAATATATCCAACTCCTTCTTGAAGATATTTAATGAATTGGCCTCCACTGCCTTCTGTGATAGAGAATTCCACAGGTTCACCACTCTCTGGGTGAAGAAATTCCTCCTCATTTCTGTCCTAAATGGCCTACCCCTTATCCTTAGACTGTGACCCCTGGTTTAGCACCCTGATGGTTTAGTGGGGGAATGCACCACCTGGAACGATAGTGTGCCACGCAGAACGGGAGGTCCAAGATTCGATCCTTAGACTGCGCCAAGTTAGCTGACGTCAGCCAGAGCAGCAGCTGTTGGGGCTTCAATTGGACTCAGCACACCCGGGCTAGGGAAACATCAACTAAGGTTTCTCGTCCTGGTTCCTGTCCAATGACCCGTGCTGGAAAGTGTGCATGCCTGGAGTTTGGATGAGGACAGGATG
The DNA here is from genome assembly GCF_052327205.1 of Somniosus microcephalus. Taxonomy (NCBI): domain Eukaryota; kingdom Metazoa; phylum Chordata; class Chondrichthyes; order Squaliformes; family Somniosidae; genus Somniosus; species Somniosus microcephalus. Next base: position 40,190,924 of record NC_141006.1, on the reverse strand, counting down.
TAGATTGGCAATATTGCCCTCTGTGGTTAAGCACTCACTGCCGACACTCCCAGATGAAGAATGAGCACTTGAGTAAGTACTAGAGTGCTGCCAGGTCTATGGAATTATATCAAGGAAAATTTAGCGACTTCAGGAGAAGAGGGGGGGAAAAATGATAATTTGAAAAAAGTCATCACCATACAGCAGGTAAACGCCATACAGTATTATTGCCCTGGGAGAATTATCCTTTCAGGCACAAAGGCCTATGATAACCACCCTGAAAATGCTTCCAACATGCTGAAACTCCAGTATATTATACAGTACAAAAATGTAGAGTGCTTTTCACTTCTCATTTGGAGCACCATTTAATCTTTAGGTGATCATCAATCCTGATTGCATTAATTTGACCAAATATGCACATTTCTTCCACACAAGTGATTTTCTGCCAGCGGCATATCTTCTATAATCAAAACAAACTCTTTGTGCCAAAGATTAAGAACTGATTCCTTCAACATACAGCACTGCAATTTATAACATACTGTATCTGAGTCTGACCACACGTGTGAAATAAAATTCCTAAAGGAGCTTTAAATGGGTTACACCACTAGCTCTTGGCTATGGTTGGCAAGCATACTTATTTGCTTTTGTTAATGAAGTTGCATTCTACTTGAAATGTACTTTTCTCATTCCATATACATGTTTTCTTATGTCCGTAATGCCTACACAAAGCATTCTTCAGCAGCAGGATCCATTTCTGACAACAACTTTGTAAACTGCATGTTTTTCTTCATTAAAAATTTCTTGTTATATATCAATGACCTGGACTTGGGTATAGGGAGTACAATTTTGAATACAGGAAACTTTCTGGTATCTGGCACTGACGGGACCGAGCTGGTGCCGTTAGATCAAAACTGCCGTATAAACCAGCGGCAATGTTAAAACATACAGAGCTTTTCAGCTCCGTGTGAATCAACAAACCCTGTTGCTTAGCAACAGCTTCAAAACAGTCGGCTGCAGCTGCAAGCGTCTCTAGCTGAAGCTGTTGCTTAGCTACAGGCCTTGCAGAGCCTGACTGGGAACAAAAAAGCAACGAGAAGTAAAAAAACTTATAGAAAACGGCTCCTGAATTTTGCCGGTAGATAGAGCTTTCCGGACTTTTAACCTCTGGTTAAACGAAAGTTTCCTGTACGATACAAAACTTGGCAACGTAGTAAATAGTGAGCATGATAGTAGCAGAATTCAGGAGGACATAAACAGATTGGTGAAATGGGCAGACACATGGCAGATGCAATTTAATATGGCTACGTGTGAAACAACATGGAGAGGCAGTATTACCTAAATGGTACTATTTTGAGGGGGGGTGGGGGGTACAAGAACACAGGGGCCTGGGGGTGCATATTCACAAGTTGACAAAGGTGGCAGGGCAAGTTGATAAGGCAGTTAAGAAAGTGGATGGGATACTTGGCTATGTAGATAGGGGCACTGAATACAAAACAAGGAAGTCATGCTAAACTTTTACAAACCTCTGCTTAGGCCTTAGCTGGAGTATTGTGTACAATTCTGGGCACAGGGGAGGTTTATCAGGATGATACCAGGGATGAGGGAGTTGTGTGGAGAGATTGGAGAAGCTGGGATTGTTCTCCTTAGAGCAGTGAAGGTTAAGGGGAGACCTAATAAGAGATATTCAAAATTATGAGTGGTTTTGAGACAGCAAGTGGGCAGAAACTATTTCCTCTGGCAAGTGGGTCAATAACCAGAAATCATAGATTTAAAATAATTGACAAAAGAAACTAGAGGGGAAATGAGGAAACATTTCTTCACACAGAGGGTTGTTAAGATCTGGACGCACCAACTGAAAGTTTGGTGGAATCAGATTCCAGAGGAACATTAAAAAGGCAATTCGACCTGTACTTAAAGAGAACTAATGTGCAGGGTTATGGGGAAAAAGCTGGGGTGTGGGACTAAGTTGGACAGCTCTTTTAAAGAGCCGGCACAGACGTGATGGACCAAATGTCCGACTTCACTGCTGTAAGATTTTATGGGCAAGAAATTCGGTATCACCCTGTTTTTTGGGGTGCAAAATTTTGAAAGCTGGAAAAATTAGCGGCAGGCGCTAACCGTTCTCAGTTTTCGGTAAATTCAGTTTTAGCGCTCCAGGAAGGAAGTGGAGTGCTAAATCAAGTGGGGTGGGGGTGGTGGGAGGGGGTGGGGGGGGGGTGTAGAATGCAGCGCTGCACAATGACCACTGCAGCACTGCCAAGATCCAAGGGCTCCATCCCTCCCTTAAAGGGAAGGGCTGTTGCTGCAGTCTCTGCATTTGAATGATCTCCCTCGTTGCCGATGGCAGCCGGGATCCTTGACGATCAGCCCCAAACAGAGTGCAGGACTGATCAATCGTGCCATTTAAACATTTTCAAAGTGCACCCTAAAGGAAGGAAACACATTTGTACTGAAGACCAGCGGCCTTACTTTTAATTAGCGCTCCCGAAGCGCCCGAGCCTCCCGGACAACGCCTCCTGCAGCTGTCGGTGTTATCGCCCAGCGAGGCTGCAGGGGAAGGAACCGAATTTCAGGTCCGGGGCACTAACGGGGCGCTGCGCAGCCGGATGACGTCATGATCTCCGGGTGCAGGAGAGCGTAGCGCTGCTAGCAGTTATCGCCGCCGCAAACCGCCAGGTGAATTTCGCGGATGGCAGTAACATTGCCGTGCCTGGGCGATAAGTCGTCAGTGACCCGTTATCGCCTCCCCCCGGAGGCGATAACTTGAGGCGCTAACCAACCAGATTCTCCCCCCTACGATTCTATGATTCTGGAAAAAAAGTTACCAATGTTTCCTCTGATTTTGTTTTGGGTGCACAGTCCCTTTAACGGGTTGCGCGGCCCATTTAAATTTCCATGCCGGTGTGGTTTTTCCATTTAAAAGCTGGTGAGCGGCCTGCGTGGGACCTGTGGCCACGCAACTTAACGGGAGCATTGATAGTTACAGGTTTTAGGGTTTTTGCCCTTTGTCAAGTCCAAGATTGGAGAGAGGTTGGGATGGGTCAGTCCATAAATTCTCTAACAAGTACCTGCTGCTTTCTACCCTTTGACAAATTTCTTATCCATTCCTAGGTTTCACCCTCAATCCCTATCCTGTCAAGCTTAACGAGTAGCCTTTCATTCAAATGCCTTTTGGAAGTGTAAGTGCACCAGGCTGTAGGGTTTTCCACAGTCCATTTAGGGTACCATTTCCTCAAGAACATCCTTAACATTTCAGAAAAATGGTTGACTCAACTGAATCTAATAAATACTTTACACTCAGTAAAAGCTGTTGCTTATAACTGGCTTAGATTTTTGGAACTCATAATGTTTTGTTTAATCAGAGAACTGAAGAGTATATGACACAACAACACTAATACAGCGGCCACAGAGAGCATGTGATTATCGACACCTGCAATTACACAACAATTTGCTGCTTCCTGTAGCCGAGAAAAACACCTGGTAATTCAGCACTTCTCACAAGGCCCTGAACATTCAGCAACTTCGCTCCCATCGGTCTTTATGCTGTGTGTGTTTGGGAATCATGCTGATTTTTCTGTTTTCCTTATTAAGTCACCCAGTTTGTCTTCTGAGAAGTTTTCTGAGATTCTTGTACCATCTTTACAAGCTTGTCGTTCCTTCACTAACCCAATCTTGCCCTTGCTAAATCTCCTTTGTAAGCAATTATATATCAGGTCAATGTCACCTTTTTGGATCAATTTCCCACCCTTTTCTCCAAGTGGCTCAGTGGGTAGCACTCTTGCCTCTGATGTCAGAAGGTTGTGGGTTCAAGTCTTACTCCATGAGCACGTGATCTAGGCTGCCACTTCAGTGCAGTAGTGAGGGAGTCTTACACTGTTGGAGGTGCTGTCTGTCTATTGGATGAGACAGCAAACCGAGGTCCTATCTGCCCTCCCAGGTGGATACAAAAGATCCCATGGCACGATATGAAGAAGAGCAGGAGATTTCTCCCAGTGTTCTGGTCAACATTTGTCCCTCAACTAAAACAGATGATCTGGTCATTTATTTTATTGCTGCTTGCTGTGCGCAAATTGGCTGTGGTGTTTTCTGCATTACAACAGTGACTAGACTTCAAATGTACTTTATTGCCTATAAGGGGCATTTGGCTGGAGCTAAGATACAGATCAGCCATGATCTGAATGAATGGTGGGACAGGCTCAAGGGGCTGAATGGCCTACTTCCTGTTCCGGTGTTCCTAACAAGGCATCATCACAGGGTGACAATGCCCCTTTAACATGGGAGCGGCAGCTGCTTGTAAAACTTTTTGTTTAAATGATCCAATCTTTCATTTTAATGGGTTTCTTTCTGCAGGAGTTTTTTTTCAAGTGTAATCATTGTCACTTTGATAAAGTGAGCTTGATCCTTTTTAACTTGATTACAGTAGCAGGATGCCAGCTCAGGTGTTTGAACAAGTCTGATACCAACCTACTGTGCCAGAACAGGTAAAGTATTAGGTTCTCTCCGTCATCACATCCAGTATCATATTATAACCTGTAATGAATCATAAAAATACAGTTTACGCTTGCTGATGGGATCTGGAGCTATTTTACTGAACTGCACTGTCAAATATTAACTTGCCATCTGACTGAAATGATTGAATAACATTTATAAACATTTCTGGAGACATTGCTGCTCTACTTTGGCTTGAATTTTAAAAGAACAGATTTATCTTTCTAAAGTTGAGCAGTGGCACCGTCATCCTTTGCTTCCAGACTCTAACCGCTATTTGGAGAAGAATAAGACCCAAATAAAAAGCACCAAAGGTAAAAGATTGAAAAATAATCATTTCAATTAGGAATTATACTGATGCGGATAATGGATCCCTGGGAGTGCAACCAAAGCTGGTTCAAATCACATCATAAGCAGTCCCTCCACCACAACTGCTGACTGTCCACCCAGTGCTAATGTTCACAGTGTAATGTGCCCTCCATAATTGTGATCTGTGCAGACCTACCTTCCCTTCAAAACAACCGCCCAGCTTCTGTTTATGTGCACAAGTGGTCCCAGGGCAGAGACTCCTGTCAATCAACTGCCTTTGGTGACAAGTGCCTCAATCAGTCCTGTCACCTGCCTCTCCAGCTCCTCAGCCAAGTAGTCCTGTTGATAAGTGGTTGCTTCTCTTGTCACCTGGTTTTTCAGGTGATGCATTCAAATTTAGTCCATTTGGGGGAGAACTGGGAGAAGCTGCTTTTGACTCTCCTTGGGTTTGACTGGATCCTCGGTGTTGCACATAGACCAGCACCTACACCCCTTGCTTTCAGGGATCCATGGTCATGGATTATTCTGCAGAATTGGCATCCTTTTGTGGAATTATTATCCATTCTGCTATTATTTTTCACAATTTTCTCCTCTTTTGTCCTCTCCTCTCTTAAAGTCACTTGTTCCTGGGGTACAGCTCTATGGATACCTTGTCTAAGTAGCCATTCATTATTGACAGTGAGTTCAGTGCAGTGCTGAGGGAGTGCTACACTGTCAGAGGTGCTGCCTTTCAGATAGGACGTTAAACCGAGGCCCAGTCTGCTCTCTCAGGTGGATGGAGAAGATCCCATGGCACTATTTGGAAGAAGAGCAGGGGAGTTCTCCCCGGTGTCCTGTACAATATTTATCCCTCAATCAACATCACTAAAACAGATTATCAGATCATTAACAAATTGCGGTTTGTGGGAGCTTGCTGTGCGCAAATCGGCTGTCGCGTTTCCTACATTACAACAGTGACTACACGTCAAAAAGTACCTCATTGGCTGTAAAGAGCTTTGGGACATCTTGAGCTCATGAAAGGTGTGATATAAATGTAAGTCTTTCTTGCTTTAAGTGTCAACAGGCTATTCAACCACAGTTGAGCTGGTCCTGACTTCACCTGTTATCCACACACAAACACGCACTTTCCAGCAGGGACCACCAGATAATGATCAGGAGCTGACTGATTTTGTCCTTTCTAATCCAAGTGTGCTAAGACCAATCGTAACTCCCCAACTGCTGTCCTAGCTATTCATCAACTTAGCACAGACTGAGAACCGTACCTGGGACCTTCTGCTAAATTTCCCAGTAGACCATCGGGAGGAAGCTGAAGTAACGAGACTGATTAAAAACAAGACTGAGAGTGTCCATCAGCTTTAGGCTGGGAGTATCCATCATTAGAAAGAAAAGAAAGACTTGCATTTATATAGCGCCTTTCACGACCACTGGATGTCTCAAAGTGCTTTACAGCCAATGAAGGACTTTTGAAGTGGAGTCACTGTTGTAATGTGAGAAACGCAGCAGCGAATTTGTGCACAGCAAGCTCCCACAAACAGCAATGTGATAATGACCAGTTAATGTGTTTTTGTTATGTTGGTTGAGGTATAAATATTGACCAGGACACCAGGGAGAACTCCCCTGCTCTTCTCCGAAATGGTGCCTTGGGATCTTTCACATCTACCTGAGAGAGCAGACGGGGCCTCGGTTTAACATCTCATCCAAAAGACAGCACCTCCAACAGTGCAGCACTCCCTCAGCACTGCATTGGAGTGTCAGCCTAGCTTTAGGTGCTCAAGTCCCCTGGAGTGGGACTTAAACCCACAACCTCCTGACCCAGAGGCGAGTGTGCTACCCACTGAGCCACAGCTGACATTATTTAAAATGCAGTTGTGGGAAGGTACAAATAAACTGGCTGGCTGAGCTAGCCTGCATTGTTAATAAGGGAGTGCAACAAGGAGTTCAGGCGAGTAGTGTTAACAGGCCTCATTGTTACCATAGATGAAAAGTGGGTGTAAGAATGCCTTCTTTGGCTTTTTAGGATAGAGGGCCTGTTATTCTCAAAGCAGGGCACTATTAAATCACTGCTTAAGCAGCAATGCCAGCTGTATGTCATCGCTTTATGAAAAAAAAACCAAATCAGCAGGCATCTCAAAAGCTCACGTTACTTGGTTAGCTGTGTACAGATGAAACTCTCGATTCATTCCATCATAGAATGGACATAGAAAATAAGGTAACAAGTAGCAATGAGTGAGCTAAGGACAGCAGCACAGCTCTCAGTGCAGTTTCCCTGTAAATCACTGTGGCTTTGAGTTTACGATTTATAATATCACAGTTTAGTGCTCTCACAGTTTACATTAATCACCCGAACACCTTGATAATGAAACTGCCTTGTAACTCACAGCCATTTACTGTCTAATTGCACCCTACCATATCCTGCTTTGCAAACCATTATCTGAATATCATACAGCATATATCTTGAAAGCTACAAAGCCAATGGCAGACTACAAAGAGGCATATTCAATAACAATTTACATATTTTCTTAAAGACAGGAGATATTTTTGAAAGGTATAATTGCTGACACTTTTGAACTCCCCCTCAAGTTAAGCAGAAACACTCTAATTAAAAACAAGACAATGTCAGTGTAAAGTATAATTTATAAAGTAATTTTTATAATTGGCTAATTATGGTGGAACTAAATTCCCCAAATTATCAGCCAGAACCCTTTGACATTCTAAGTGATAATGGATCCCTTATAACATTCAAACGTTGGAAATGCTAAATACGTCTTCTGTTTAATGACCACATTTATTTTGCTCTCTCTGCTCCAACTTGGATGTTCTGTTGAAGACGCCGTGTTGTTCCCAGGAGCCAAGTGTGCAGGGTGTAGCCCTTGTCTCCAGGCAGCCAGCCTCTCACTTGTGCAAGGGCAACGAGTGGGGAGGTCTGGAGGATCGGCGCAATATAAAAGAATCATTGCAGCTGCCAAGAGGGCACAGACCATGATGCATTGTCGGTGATTGCACACGTGTTCACCAGTTGCACATTAATGGAGTGGAAGCCCTTGAGATTCCTGAAGCCAGTGGGTTTATCTGAAGGAGCTCACAAGGTGGCGTGGATGGGGCTCTGGATTTGGTGGGGTGGGGAAGCCTGTAATCCGCAGAAACCCCCCAAGTTCTTCTAGTTGTCCATGAGGAATGTGATGAAAGAGTCGAGTGAACATTGCTTCAGTCACCTGTTTAATACAAGCACCAATACAATACAATACAATACAAATCGCTTTATTGGCATGATAAGGTACATCTTATGTTGCCAAAGCATCAAAATACATTTATGGTTGAACACATAAACGCGGTTCCATTCATACAGTGTATAAACAGGTATATCCCTGAGTTTATAAATATATTTTCGCCTTGTTTATATATACTCTTGTCTTAGTTTACTGGTTGTCCCTCTGTTCATGGCAAGCTGTAACATAGTGTGCCGCCAGTGTTACACAGCTTCTCTCCTCCCCCAGTAGGAATGGGAGTTTTTGGTTGTCAGTCAGATTTCTGAATTCAGGGCATATTTGTGAGAATTTTTGATAGAAATTCTCTCTGATGCCCTGATATTTTCCACAGGCTGTGAGGAAGTGCATCTCTGTCTCAACTACTCCCTGACTGCAGTGAGAGCATATCCTGTCTTCTCTTGGCAGCCTGGTCTGCCTGTGTCTGCCTTTTTCGATCGCTAGGCTATGTTCGCTAAGTCTGTACCTTGTCAAGGTTCTTCTTAGTTTGTTATCCTTTACCATGGTCAGGTAATCAGCTATGTTGTATTGTCTGTTTAGGGCCAAGTAGCAATTGAGTTTGCTTTGGGTTTTTGTTGTTTCTGCCCAATATGACAGATATTTTTCCTTTTGCTTAGCGACGATTGTGTTGGGTCGAATTCTTTGTGTTACCCTGTCACTGTCCTGGGGCTGGTTATTGTTAGTATTGTTATTAGTTACTTTATTGAGTCCCAGGACTAGTTGACTGAGGGTATTCTTCTTTATGGTCAGCTCTTGGCATTTCAGGGCGTCGTAGTGATAGCATTGGGGGTTGCTCATTTGTAGGTGATTCCAAAATTTGGTGGCTCTTTTTTGGATAGTGATTATTAATGGGTATTGGCCTAGTTCCGCCCTGCATGCGTTGTTTACTGTTTTCCTTTGAGTCCGGAGGATACTTTTACAGAATTCCGCATGTAGGATCTCAATTGGGTGTTTGTCCCATTTTGCAAAATCTTGTTGTGTTAGTGGTCCCCAGACCTCACTGCCATAGAGTGCAATTGGTTCAATTACTGATTTGAAAATTTTGAGCCAAATGCTAATTGGGATTTCTATTTGGATTGATTTTTTGATGGCATAGAAAGCCCTTCTTGCTTTCTCTTTCAGTTCATTCACAGCCAGTTTGAAGTTTCCCGTAGAACTGATTTTTAAGCCCAAGTATGTGTAGTGAGTGGTTTGTTCAATTTTGGTTGTTCCTACTGTGAAATTTATTGTGGGTCCATGTTGTTTGGATCTTTGCTGGAACACAAGGACTTTGGTTTTTTGGGGATTTATTGTCAGGGCCCAAGTCTGGCAGTACGACTCCAGCAGGTCCAGGTTCTGCTGTAGACCCTCCTTAGTTGGTGACAGCAGAACCAGGTCGTCGGCATAGAGGAGGAATGTAACCTTGGATTCATATAGGGTGAGGCCGGGTGCTGTAGATTGTTCAAGTAGTTTTGCCAATCCATTAATGTAAATATTAAAGAGTATCGGTGAGATTGGCGAGCCCTGCGTCACCCCCCGCCCCTGTGGGAAGTATTTTGTTTGTTTGTCTCCAATTTTAACTGCACATTTATTGTTTGTATACATTGATTTAATTACATCATATGTTTTCCCTCCTACCCCGCTTTCGATAAGTTTCAGGAATAAACCGTCATGCCAGATGGAGTCGAAAGCCTTCTGGAAATCTACAAAGCATGTGTAGATTTTGCTTTTGTTATGGTGAACGTGTTTGTCAATTAGGGTCTGTAGGGTGAAGATATGATCGGATGTTCTATAGTTTGGCAGGAATCCAATTTGGCTTTTACTCAAGACATTGTGCTCTTCAAGGAAGTTTATAAGTCTTTTGTTTATGATGCTACAGAATACCTTCCCCAGGTTACTGTTTACACAGATGCCTCGATAGTTGTTTGGGTCGATTTTGTCCCCACTTTTGTATATGGGTGTTATGAGTCCTTTGTTCCAGATGTCAGGGAAATAACCGACACTCAGAACCAAGTTGAAGAGTTTTAGGATAGCCAGTTTCAGTTTGTCGTCTGCGTGTTTAATCATCTCGTTTAGTATGCCGTCTGTCCCGCAAGCTTTTCCTGGTCGCAGGTCCTTGAGTTTTTCAAGAAGTTCTTTTTCTGTTATTATGGCGTCTAGCGGGTTTTGGTTATCTTTTAAGGCCATTTCAAGCTTTTCAAGTTTTTTGCGTATTTGGTGTTGCTCTGGTCCTAGTGTGTTTTTCTGGTATAATTTTTCAAAGTGGTTTACCCATGTGTCCCCATTTTGAATGGACAAATCGTCGTGTTGTTTTTTGTGTAGTGTTTTCAAGTTGTCCCAGAAACAATTCGACTCAATGGATTCCTCCATGGAGCTGAGTGTATTCTTAATAAATTGCTCTTTTTTGGTCCTGAGTGTGTTTCTGTATTGTGTTAGCATCTGACAATAAGTAAGGCGTAATTCCTCGTTTTCTGGATGTCTGTGTTTTTGGTTTGATAGTTTTCTAAGTTTTTTCCTCATGTTATGGCAATCATGGTCAAACCATTTTTCATAGTTTTTTGTTTTGGGTTTGTTCTTGCGAGCTTTCAAGTTTGCATTTGTTGCCAAATTATCAAAAATATTGTTTAGTTTACTAACTGCCCGGTTTACGCCTTCTTTATTGTGAGTGTATATGTTATCCAGAAAGGTGTCTAAGAGAGCTTGAGTTGATGCATTGCTAATTGTTTTCTGGTATTTTTCCGTGTCGTTTTTGGCCCATCTGTACGATTTTTTGGTGTTGTACAGTTTACTGGGTTGTATTTCTATGTTGTTTGTTTCTGTCTTTTTGAGAAACATAGTAATTTGACTGTGATCTGACAGTGTTGTTTGTGGTTTGACTGTGAATGCTCTGAAAGAGGATGGGTCCAAGTCTGTAATCATATAGTCTACTGTGCTGCAGCCAAGAGGTGAGCAGTAGGTCGATCTTCCTAGGAGGTCTCCTATGAACCTACCATTGACAATGTACAGACCCAGGTTTCGACAGAGCTGTAGTAGCTGTTTACCGTTGGTATTTGACTGCTTGTCGCAGTTATGCCTGTATGGAAGGGAAGGGATGTCAAAGTGGTTATTCCCAAATACGTAATTGTTTCCCTGATTATTGGTGAAGTCTGGTTCTTCGCCCGTTCTTGAATTGAGGTCCCCACAGATCAACACGTTCCCCTGGGCCTGGTATTGGATAATTTCCCCCTCCATGTTGGAGAAGGTGTCCTCTTTGTAGTACGGGGAATCGATTGGAGGGATATAAAGTGCGCAAATGTAAACATCTTGGGTGTTTGAGATAATCTCCCTCTCAAGTTTGAGCCACGTATGGTTTTCGCCCTTTTTTATAAATTTGATGTAATTCTTAAGTTCTGTTTTAAACCAGATCAGTATGCCTCCGGAGTCTCTGCCTTGGGTTACACTTGGTAATTTATTGGAGGGGACCACTAGCTCAGTGTACCCTTGGGGACAGCCGGTGTGTCCTTTTCCTTTATACCAAGTTTCCTGTAAAATGATAATATCTAGATCTTTAGTTTCCTCTATGAACTCTGGGGTCCTACTCTTCACTTCTCGCAGTGAAGAGCGTAGACCTTGGATATTCCAGGTCGAAATATATAAGGATTTCATGTTAAGTTTTATCTTTTTCTATGATAGGTTAAAGAGTGGTACGTGTTTGTCGTGTCTAAGTGTGGGGAAAAAAAAAAGATCACCCCAGTTGTCTACAAAAGTTAATACAATTTGGTTACAGTTCTTTCTATTAATTAGTCCTTGATCCATAAGGCGGAAGTAGATGCTGCTGCACATCTGCTTATTGTCTCTTAATGGATTGTTTCTGTCTGAGGTATTGCGTACGTCCTGTGCATCTCTCCCTCTGTCTGGCTGGTAGCGGTCCTATTCCCCTGTGGGACAGGAGTGGTGCAGGTCTGATAATGTTGTTTTGCATGGGGATCCTCTCCGGTCTCGGTTGGTGTGGTGGTGGTCTTTGTAGTGTTCCTGATATGTACCCCGCTGATCTCTGGTGGTCGGGGGGGGGTCCTCTTGGAGTCTGGGTATGGACCCGGTTAAAAGCGACGTCCTTCAGGGCTTTAGCAAAGATCGATATTTTTTGCCTTTGGATGTGGACGTGGTCGTAAAGACATTCTTCATCGAGGGTGGGGTGTTGGGCCAGGTGTACGTTGTGGTTTGATTCGCATTCTGTTGCTATGCTGGCATTTATCTCATGAATTGTGTTGTTGTTGAAGTCTGTTCTCGGCAATATTGTGGAAACAGTGATTCTAGTGTTTGGAAATGTACTGCTTGCCTTCCTAATCATTGCTCTGAGCGATGTTGCTACCTCTTTCTGTTTGGCCTTTAGGTCATTTGTGCCCGTGTGTATTATTATGTGTTGGGGGGAGCCTAATCTGGCTTTGGTCAGCCATCCCATGGCTCTGTCTGTTGTTGGGCACCAAATCTTTTCTACTTTACTTCTAGGGAAGAGCTTTTTCTCCCATAGAAATTTCCCATTTGAGTCTATGAGTATTACGACGTCAGCCTTGTTTGTGTTTACTGTCTGGTGGCTTTCGCCTGGACTCATAGTGTGTGTGCTGGGCTGGGGTGTCTGGTGTGTGCGTACCTCTTGTGAGCGGCTCGCTTGTGGTTCCATGGTGGTGGGGGAAGATTGCGAGTCAGCATGCTGGTCGGTCTGTGTGGCACCCCTTGTATTGTGTGTCTGTTGCTTTTGTTCCGTGTGGGAGTGCAGCCGTTCCGTCCGGCTCTGTCTTGTCTTATCTCTAGTCTCTGGTTGCTGGTCTAATGGTGTTTTCTCTCCTCTATGGCTCTCTTCTTTTTCCTGCAGCTCTTTCACCTGATTCTTAAGTAGATTCACCTGGTTATCAAGTCTATTCAGCTCTCTCTTGTGTCTCTCCCTCTCCTGCTTTTGTTTGTCATTCAATTTGAGGACCTCCTCTCTAAGTTTAACCATCTCTATCTCTAATTGATAAAATTTATCTTTTGGTTGTATCTGGCTGTGTGATCCCGGGATATGTGTCTGGTCGGCCCTGGAAGGCTCACTCACTTCCTGGCTATGCTGCTCTTCTCTTGGTGGGCTGGGAATGGTAGGGGAACTATGTGTGGCTTCCTCCGTGGTAGTTATGCTGGGGTTTGTCAGTTGTATCGTGTGGCTGTGGTTCCCCGGGGTTAGTGTCTGGTTTGAACTGTGTGGCTCGTTCATCCCTTGACCATGCAGATTTTCTCCTGGTAAGTTGTCAATGTTGGGGGGAGTGCGGGCCACTCTGGGGCTGTTCATTCCCCTCGTAGTTGATCTTTTCAGTGTCCTGAAGGCCGTTGCAAATTTGTCGAGGTTGCCTTGCACTAATATTGTTCCGGTATTGTACGCGTTGACACACCAACAGCAGACTGAATGATGCTTCTGATAGCCTGTGTGGAGCCAGAGACAAAGAAGTTCAGGGCTGCACTAGGGACCTTGACTGCAACAGGCAATGCTCTGGCAGTTCATTGTAGGCTTGTTGCAGGAGGTGACACCACTCTGTAACAGCCTCCTTAGAGGAGCGCAGCCTCCTTATGCACTGCTCCTCAGAGAACTGCATATATGTTGTCCTCGGCCTATAAACTCTGTTAGGAGGGTTGGGAATCCTGCGAACATGCCTTCTTCTTTCCCTGAAGCTCTGTTTGCTCATCCCCCTACCTCCTGCTGCTACTTCTCTTGCTGTTCGCCCTCTGCCTAAGTGGAATTTCCAGAAGGACCCCCGGGACGAAAGAAGCAGGTTGCCAGATGCCCCTGAAGGGTTCAGAGCGTTCTACAGCCACTGCAAGCATTTTGAAATGGTCTAAGTAAACAAAAATGACAAAGGGTCCCTTTAAATCCCATTGGAAATGGCTACCTCCATACTTGGTAGAAGGTTGTGGATTCAAGTCCCACTCCAGAGATTTGAGCGCATAATCCAGGTTGACTCTCCAGTGCAGTGCTGAGGGAGTGCTGCACTGTCGGAGATGCCGTCTTTCGGATGAGCCATTAAATCGAAGCCCCGTCTGCTCTCTCAGGTGGACGGAAAAGATCCCATGGCACTATTTCAAAGAAGAGCATGGGAGGTTCTCCCCGGTGTCCTGGGCCAACATTTCTCCCTCAACCAAACACCTAAAACAAGTGATCTGGTCATTTATCTCGTTGCTGATTTAGCTGCCACATTTTTTACAACAGTGACTACGCTTCAGAAGTACTTCATTGGCTGTAAAGCGCTTTGGGGCGTCCTGAGGTCATGAAAGGCTTTACATAAATGCAAGTCTTTTTTTTGTACTGCCCATGGTTTATGGGTGGCATGAGGAACTGGTGGTAGCAAAGTGGACAAAAGTGAAAATGGTGTTGGAAATCCTGATAAGGTGTGTCATAAATTGCAACGTCTACAAGAAGTAACTCAGGAAGTACTACTGGACGGCCAGCTGAGGGCGCCGTCCGAGGAGTATAAATACTCGGGCGTGGGCCCAACTTGGCCAGAGACAATCTGGAAACAGGAAGCTAGTGACTACTAACTAGACCTCCATGTTTTGTTACAAGTCGATTAAAGCCTTGCTTTATGTTCAGCCAAGTGCGTAGTGAGTCTTTACGTCAAGGTCATTTAATGACAATTTGCAAATATTAATTAGGTCATTTGTATAGAGAGGTGCAGTTCCCTGCGGTTCAAGTGAGTTTGTGCATTCGCAGGATCATGATGTCAGTTGTGGTTTAGTGCTGAAATATGAGTCATTTTCTCCTGTTGCCAAGCAGATTTTGTGTGGTTCTTCTCTGCAAGTTAACATTCTTTCACAAATGTGGTTATATACAACTACGTAGAAATTACCACATGGAAACAGGCCATTTGGTCCAACGTGGTGTTTATTCTCTTTACGAGTAATAGTCCCAATCACACCATCCCCCTCTGTTCCCATATCCCTTTATTTCCCTTTCCTTCAATCACCTATTCTTAAATACTGACATGGTCTCTGCTTCAGTCACTAACTCTGGTAGTGCAGTCCACCAGCCCTTAACCCTCTGTGAAAAAAGTTTTTTCCTGCTCTCTCTTCTAAATCGCTTGCAATTAATCTTATATCTAGCTCCCCTTATTCGAGACCCCTCTATCACTGGAAACAGTGGCCCCCCGAATATTTACCGAGAGGTGAAGAGTGAGCATATTTGCGGCCGGGAAACTCGGGAGTGCCGGGAATGCGGCGGTCCTGTCAAATTTAACGGCAGGTACTCATTCGGCTTCTTTTTACTCTGTTTCCCGCCCGGCAGCTGGTCAGGTTGAAAAGCTGGCTGGCTGTTGGGCGGGAAAGCCAGCAGTAGAAGGCCGCAGCCGGTGTCCGCTGGGGAGGGTCGCCAAGCAATCGGAAACTATCGGGGCTTGGTGGGGGGGACTCGGAGTGCTGCAGTGAGGAGGGAGGGAAGGATCAGGGCATAGTGTGGAGGTTTTTAGAACACGGGGGACTGAAGAGCACGCGGTGGGGGGGGAGGCAGATCGCGGCAGCAGGTTTGATTGCGGGGCTGGGGAAAGCACTCCTGGCCCACAAGTAGTGTTTTAAAAAGCGCTTGCCTGCTGCAGCCAGAAGCTCTCACCTTCCTTTAGCTGCCGGGTTTCCCGAGCCCTGGGAAATCCGTCCCACAGCCGTTAAATTCAAATGGCTCCCAAAATCGGAGGATCGGTGCCTCATTTAAATATTAAATGAGAGCCTGGGCCTTACACTAAACATCCGTAAGACAAAGGTCCTCTACCAACCTGCCCCCGCTATACAGTACTGCCCCCCAATTATCAAAATCCTCGACAAGGCCTTGGACAACGTGGATCACTTTCCATACCTCGGGAGCCTACTGTCAACAAGGGCAGACATCGATGACGAAGTCCAACACCGCCTTCAGTGTGCCAGTGAAGCCTTCGGTCGCCTGAGGAAGAGAGTGTTTGAAGACCAGGACCTCAAACCCAGCACCAAGCTCATGGTCTACAGTGCAGTAGTGATACCCACCCTGCTGTATGCCTCAGTCATGGACCATGTACAGCAGGCACCTCAAAGCACTGGAGAGGTACCACCAACGCTGCCTCCGCAAGATCCTGCAAATCCATTGGCAGGATAGGCGCACCAACGTCAGTGTTCTCGCTCAGGCCAACATCCCCAGCATCGAAGCTTTGACCATGCTCGATCAGCTCCAATGGACGGGTCACATTGTCTGCATGCCCAATACGAGACTCCCAAAACAAGCGCTTTACTCAGAGCTCTGACACAGCAAGAGAGCCCCAGATGGGCAGAGGAAACGCTTCAAGGACACCCTCAAAGCCTCCTTGAAAAAGTGCGACATCCCCACTGACACCTGGGAATCCCTGGCCCAAGACCGCACAAAGTGGAGGAGAAGCATCCTCGAGTCTCTTCGCCGGGAGTGAGCGGAAGCCAAGCGCAGGCAGCGCAAGGAGCGCACGTCAACCCAAGCACCCCACCCACCCGCCCCTTCAACCACCGTCTGCCCCACCTGTGACAGAGACTGTAGGTCCTGCATTGGACTAATCAGTCACCTGAGAACTCATTTTTAATGTGGAAGCAAGTCATCCTCGGAGAAGAAGAATATTTACATACCCGCCTCTCCAGATCGGCTTACTCAAACGCCCCCAAATCAGCCGCGGTTAAACCGGAAATAGGCGTGTTCGTGGCGGGTTTATCAATTTAATGCCTTCCGACCCGCTCCCGCCCATTGTGGTGGGGTTAGAATTACCCCCCATGTTTCTATCTACTGTGTTCTATCCCTTGATAATTTTAGGCACCGCTATCAAGTCATCCCTTAATCTCCTCTGCTCTGACAAAACAGACCCAATTTTTCCAGTCTTTATTTGTATTATTTCTTTGTACCAGGCAAAATCTTAGTGAATCTGCACTGTATTTCTTCAGATGTCTCAAATTTAAAATTCTTATCCTCGTGTTTAAATCTCTCCATGGCCATGCCATTCCCTATCTCTGTAACCTTCTCCTGCCAAGGTAGTTCAGCGACAGGGATGTTGGGCAAGAGGAATTTGGTGCAGGATGGGAAACGAGTAGCAGAGTTTTGGTTGCATTCAGCTCTCAGATGGTTAACTTGATTGTTCCGAGAAGCAACAACGCAAGGACGGGAAAACCAACCCTCATAAATGTATAACAGGCCTTGGAACAGATCCAGAATCCATAAATGGTTTTGGCAGATGTCCCATCACTGAAACGTCCATTAACCTTTCTCCTGCTCACCAAGCTGTGTCTTAAATGTAATTGTACAGTATCAGCAGTCTAAAGTTTAACTGGCTATTTATTATTTCCTATGATAAGGCTTTATCATCAAAGATGGGATAACACACCCAAACATTGTCTCACATTGATGCAAATTCTGTGCTTCTTCCATCATTCTTATGTTTTCAGAAAAACCCACACTTTAGTCACCCACATCTCACATTCCAATTCAGTATTTGCGCTTTACAGATGGTAATCACTTAATGAGAGGACTGACTGTGTGGTAAAGTCACTTGACCTTTTTAAATAGCCATTTTCTTTCTTGTTGTGTCTATGGATGGATGGGGCATAGTTCATTATTTTTACTGATTTTTTAGATGTAGACATATTTAAACATATTTTTGTCCTTAACGTAATGATTGTCAAAACTCTCCCTCATGCCAATCACTCAATTCAATCCATTGGTTCAGACTTTCAGTGTTGTGTCTTTGCGAAAACGATCGGCCGGTGATTTCCACTTCTGCATTGCTCAGCCTGTGATTTTCCACTCATTGAAGTGACTGGGCAACAAGTCATGAGCCGAGCAAGCGCGGAAATGGAAAACCCTGGCCATCCGCTCTGGAATATGAAGACCTTAAAATTACAAGCATGTGGGAAGACCCATCCTCAGGGTACTACTGTCCAATACTGTAGTTCTGGTTGGTATCCCAGTTTCTGCTGGGTGCCCACATAAACAATAACGGCTTGTTGGTTTTATGGGTATATTATGTTAATTTGGCCTGGCCTCCCAGAATGGACATAATGCCCAACCCCAATTGGGACTGAGTCAAAGAGACCAGAAAAATCCTAGGTTCAATCTTGGTCAGTGCTGTGTCAGTTAATCTTAGCTGGGACGGCAGGGTCCTTTGACTTTGGAGGGGATAAAAATCAGCCAGCTTTCCCTCTCCCGGTCATTATCCAATGGCCCCGGGCATGGACATCAGATGAGAATAAGATGGGGCTGCACTGTCATGTACTTATCAGCCTGCTGACTCTCACTGAGTAGGCTCATATACGACAATTGGCTACTTGCCTGAGGTACTGGAGGGCAGTTGAATCTACGGAATCCTACCCCCACATGAATCGGCATTGTCAGGAGCGGAGGCACGAAGATTAGAGGAAAGAAAATCAGGGCTGGATTGGTGGTAATTGCTGCCCTCTCCTGATTAGTCAAGTTGAATGCTGATAAAGGCCAAAAGAACATTTCTTATTACTGCATTCCTCAATAAGATTTAAAAAAAAAATAAGTTCTATCACTTAGTAGTTTTGGTTTCCAGCTGTGTGAAACCAACTGGGAAGAACTTTACCAAGCTTATTTAAAACAAATTTATTTGGTCCATACTTAACTTCTGGGCTAGATATCTCTCCTGTCTGCCAAATGTATTCCTTCTTTCATAAAGGTACCCGGCTGCCATGGGGGAGGTAGCTATTATAATGGTCCTCTACTGTTAGATAGCAGTGGTTGAGACCATTACCTGCCTGACAAGTCCCACTACACACCCATGTAACAAATTCCGTTAAAGTAACGTAGAATGTTCTATTTTCCATTTATATTCAGCACCAATCCAAAGAAGTCTGACATCATAACCCATTTGGCTTCCTTTTGTTATTCCCTCCTCCCTTGTAAGTAAATTCTGCAAGGACTAACCTTACAATTCCCTCTGTATCTCTGTGGCTGATATGATGAGCATTGCAGCCAAAGGTTGAATCTGAATCAGTCAGAATAAGCTCAACTTTCTCTTATTCCACAAGAACAGAATTTTGGCTCGATTTAGGGCTCTCAAGCCGGCCCTATTTTTTCTTCAATTTTCTTCAATTTATTCCTCCATTTTTCTCCTCTCCTCTCCTGAAGGATTTGATTCCATTACTGTGTATAACTCCACAGGTAATACTCATGTTCTAGTACCTTGCACAGGTGGCCATCATATGTGCGCCTTGACAATCATGGTTGATGGGCTGCACAATTATGGAAGGCATCACAGCCAAGACTGATCACTTCCTTATCCAATGTCCACATGTACAGGAGCGGGAATCCGAGCTGATTCTTTCCCTACCAAGCCCACCGACACTGAGGCCAATTGTATTACCCCAACTGACACCTTAGCTAACTAAACACAGATGGGAGATTCATACATTTCCCACATTACAACAGTACTTCAACACTCCAAAAGTACTTCATTGGCTGTAAAGCGCTTTGAGACGTCCGGTGGTCGTGAAAGGCGCTATATAAATGCAAGTTTTTCTTTCTTTTTTCTTACTGAGAACTTTCCTCGTCTCGCTCAGTCCCGCACTGATTGGTGGATTTACCTGCTAAACTGCGAGTGGAGGTGGGAAGGGTAGAAGTGGGTGGTGGTTTAATGAGGGGAACGCCTGCTTTATGTTTTACTGGTAGTTAATGGTGGAAAAGCCTTTGAGTCCTTTGATGATTTAGTGGGGGGTTGGCGAGGAGGGCTTACAAGTCCTCTGATGATCTAGGAAGGCTTCTATTTTTCCACACTTGAACATGTTGGACAACATCTGAAGCTGGAATTAATTCAAATGTTCATCTCTACAGACAAGATTCCAAACGCTCACTCATGTAAGTCCAATTCAGTGGCATGACAGATAACTGAAACAATAAGGCCTAGAAATTCAGTTGGTTGCGCCAGCCGGTAGCGCCTTAGGAGGAGTAGATGTCGGGCGCTAGGCAGCTAGCGGCCGGGCGCAGCGCGATCTGCGCCTCGCCCCAACTTCACTCACGATTTAGCGGCGGCGCTAAGTCTTTGCGCGCGCTCAGCTGCGCGCGCAGATCATGACGTCATTTCCTCGTGCAACGCCCTTTGTGCGCCCCCAACCGGAAATTCAGTCGCGACGCCCCATTGTGCGCCTGGCACCCCTAGCGACTGTTAGAGTGGAACGGTGCTCAGTCGATGCGGGGCGCGGGGGGCGCAAATTAAAGGGCACTCCTCCTGCACTATAAAAGGCTGCCATTTCGCAGCACTCCTTCTTGAGAGACGGATCTTTGCAGAGAGACCAAGGTAGAGCGCTTTCTGCTTTGGCCCAACACTCGGACAGGTACTTGTGGCTTCAGGCCACAGCTTTCCACTTGTCTTTGCCTTCATTGACATATCATTGTTTGCCAGCATATTATGGGGGCTGCAATGTGTGCAAACGCTGGCTTTCTCAATTGCATCCAAAGGGCTCACAGACGCCGTGAGAGAGTGGCAGCCCTGGCTAGACGGAGAGGGGGCAACAGGCATCGGGAAAGGAGGCCTTACCCACCCAGGGTATACCGCCAGCAGTTCTCCTATCTCAACATGTCTGACGAGCAGTGTGTTCGGAGGCTGCGATTCAGAAGGGAGGTGGTCACAGAGATCTGCCACCTGCTTGGCGGTGATCTGCAGCCACAGCTGAGGAGCAGGACGTCTCTGTCGGTGGCAGTGAAGGTGACGGTGGCTCTCAACTTCTATGCCACTGGCTCCTTCCAATCCGCTACTGGGGACATTTCCAACATCTCCCAGTTCGCCGTGCATTGCTGCATCCGCCGGGTGACCAATGCCCTTTTCAGAAGGAGACGTCAGTTCATCTCCTTCTCCATGGCCCTTGCCAAGCAGCAACAGCGGGCAATGGGCTTTGCAGCATTCGCGGGCTTCCCCATGGTGCAGGGCGCCATTGACTGCACGCATGTGGCTTTGCGGGCACCTCTGGAGAATGCCGAGGATTACCGCAACCGGAAGAGCTACCATTCGCTGAACGTCCAGCTGGTGTGTGACCACAGGCAGCTCATCCTAGCTGTCAATGCCCGCTTTCCAGGCAGCAGCCACGATGCCTTCATCCTGCGACAGACTTCTGTGGCAGACATGTTCCAGGCCCAGCCTCACCCACGAGGATGGCTTATCGGGGACAAGGGCTATCCTTTGTGTACCTGGCTGATGACCCCGCTCCGTGCGCCCAGCACCCCTGCTGAAGAGGGATACAATGATAGCCATCAAGCGACCAGGAACATCATCGAACAAACAATTGGCGTCCTGAAGCAACGGTTCCACTGTCTGGATCGTTCCGGTGGAGCCCTACAATATTCGCCGAAGCGAGTCTCCCATTTCGTGGTCGTTTGCTGCATGCTGCACAACCTGGCTATCCGCAGGACTCAGCCACTGCCACCAGACATTGGAGGACCACCTGAGGAGGAGGAGGAGGAGGAGGACCAGCACAGGAGGGAGGCAGAAAGTGCAAGGGCCGCCCGTCGCCGGCTTATTGAACGTCGGTTCTAGGCCCCTTCTCAGGGAATGGCTTGTGCCAATGTCAGCAGATGAATGTAGCCGCTCCACAAGCCCTCAGCCGAGCAGGGCAACCCGGACTTTACAAAAAAACCATGCACACTGCAATTTAAGAACAATAATTTATTGCAAACCTCTGCCCTTCCCACATTACATCCTCATGTGGAGAAGCCCCCTCCAAAAACACAAAACTACCAGTCTCGGCCTTACAAAAAGAAAGAAAGACACCAGTCTCGGCCTTACAAAAACACAACTGCACCAGTCTCGGCCTTACAAAAAGAAAGACACCGGTCTCGGCCTTACAAAAACACAACTGCACCAGTCTCAGCCTTACAAAAAGAAAGACACCAGTCTCGGCCTTACAAAAACACAACTACACCAATCTCGGCCATACAAAAAGCACCAGGCATTTGTGCATACCTTCTACTTTTTGCCCTGCGAGGGCGATGCCTTTCGCATCCTTGCCTGGCCCCTGCCCGCCCTGCAGCTCCTCCTCAATGGGAGCCCAGTGGCTGCAGCAAGGCTGGGGGAAGGCTGCTGAGGGGCAGATGGCGAGATGGCAGATGCCCTTGGGGGTCGGCCTGCACCAGCTCTGGCCTTGGAGTGGCCGGCTGCTGACTGCTCCAACTCTGGCTGGGCGGCAGCAGTCTGTCCAGCGGCTCGTGGCAGCTGCAATGGCGGAATGGCAGTGTCGGCTGCAGGAATGGTGCCAACCTGGCAGATCGCAGGTGCTCGCTGGTCGCCTGAGACATTGGCACTCGCACGGGCCAGCACTGCAGCATGCGCAGCAAACAGCTGAAGAACAGACTGCTGGGCTGCTGCTGCGCGGCGAGTGCCCTGGCAATGCCTGGCTGATCCAGCGAGGGTGGCAGCAGTTAGTGCCCGTGTGGCCCTGGTCTGTGTCCGCATGACAACAGCCAGTGAATGGACGGCACGACTGAGCACTTGGCTCGAAGCCGCCTGTGCTGCCGCGAAGTCCTGTAGACTCCTGGCCTGTGCTGCACTGAATTGATCCAGACTCCTGGCCTGTGCTGCTCCAAATTGCTGCACACTCCTTGACAAAGACTCAATGGAGTCAGACATCCTTGCCACTGCAGCCATGAGCTCATTGTGCCTGCGCTCAGCCTGGACGGCCATTTCCTCCAGGAGCCGCACCTCCTCTGCGCTCACCGTCACAGGACTGGAGGCCGCACTCACCCTCTGGGGAGAAGTCCGCCGAGCTTCCCCACCCCTCCCGCGTTGCTGCAGGCCGCTGGGCCCCGGAGCTTCACTCTCCTCCGACCCTTCCCCCCGGCTCCCCTCCAGGGAAGACGTGTCCCCTACATCGCCATGGGCTGGCGCGGCTGAGGGTGGCACTGATGGGCCGGCTTCCTCTTCCTCCTCCTCGTATTCCGAAGCGCTGACAGTGGCAGCTTGAGGGCCCGCCTCCTCACCTGGCGATTCACCATCTGAAAGCAGGAAGGCACAAGAGTAGCTTTAGAGTGAGGACAGGGCGGCAGCGAGGGAGGCATGAGTGGTGCCATTCACTGCATTGGTCGGACAGTGGCAAAGGATGCTGATCTGAGGCGCAAGTGGAACGAGCGAGGTCAAAAAGGTGATGCCCTTACCATTGGTGCCCAGAACAGGGTCGGCATCTCCACTGGCGACGGGGCCAATCAGCCGGCCTGCCATAATGCGCTCCACACGCTGGTCGAGGTCGGAGAGCTCTTTTACGTCAGGACGGCCTCCCCCGGTGTCAGTTCGTTTCCGCCGGTTGTGCGCCACCTTGGCCTGCAAGAGAAAGGACGGCCTCTAAGTACAGTGTGAAGCCCTGATCTTGTCTGCGCTGCCTCCCATGGTCGAATAGCTTGTACAGTGTGAAGCCCTGATCTTGTCTGCAATGCCTCCCATGGTCGAATAGCTTGTACAGTGTGAAGCCCTGATCTTGTCTGCACTGCCTCCCATGGTCGAATAGCTTGTACAGTGTGAAGCCCTGATCTTGTCTGCACTGCCTCCCATGGTCGAATAGCTTGTACAGTGTGTAAAGTGCTGAATGTGCAAGTGATTTTCATGCCAGTCCCATAGCTGCTGGATGAGGGCTGGCCATTAGGGCTTTCAGGTCCCTTTGCCCATAAAGTGAGGTGCACATGCAGGGATGAGGAGGACACTGGAAAGGGTACTCACCCTGACAACCCGAGTGAGGTCGTTGAACTTCTTCCGGCATTGCACAGGAGTCCTGGCAACCACACTGTTGGAAGACACCCTGTTTGAGACCTCCCTCCAGGCTTTCCGGTAGGCGCTGGGCAGCGGCCTCTTGCCACCTTCTGGGAACAGAACATGGCGCCTGCGCTCCACTCCGTCAACCAGCAGCCTCAGGTCACCATCGCTGAAGCACTGCGCTCTCTCCCTGGCCTTCTCCATAGCCCTGGGCGTTGTGCAGATGAAGCTGAAGTGGTCAGGCCTAGGTTGAGGGCTGCAGTGTGCAGGGCGTGGCAGGCAAACAAATCCACCCTCCCCCTTTAAGAGCTGACCGGCGCCAGAGTGTCTGCCGTCAATCAACAACTCGCCGCACCTGCGCTGCGCCCGGCCTCGGGGGTATCGCTCAGCACCGCCGGCTTAGCGCCTAAAGATAGTCGTGCATCGCCTGTTTTAGCGCAGCAGCAACCTCTTGGGGCGATGCGACTGAATATCGGCGAAGGAGGTGCGACTTTGCGCCGGGCGCAAACTTTAGCGGCCGCCCGACTTTACCGCCCCAAAAGTGGCTATACTGAATTTCTAGGCCTAAGTGCCCTTGGAATGCCATTGCACTTCAATTTTGGAACATATAGATTTTTTTTAAAAATGTGACAGTGTAAGCTAAGCTACAGCCTCCTTTAATGATTTCAATGACCGTGTTATACTTTGGACAGAGCAGGAGGAGGCCAGGCTGCGGCCTTCTTTACCAGCTGCTGTGCATTGGCTCCGCTGTGCATTGGCCTGTGTTGTGGATGGCCTTATACGTCTGTAAGGTCAAACAAAGGGGAATCTGCATTCAGCTCTCACTCATTCCGGGACAATTGCAGCTAGAGGTTCTACTGAGATGAACCACTACTGGGACATTACTACGACTGGACATCGGAATAAATGAGAATCACTTCACTCACAAGCAGTATCACTGAGATACCCAATCTGAGGTATGTTGCAGGTCCAGAGCATCTTGAGCAATACATGCAGAACCACAAACTCAGAATGACACACGCCACTATAACCTCGTTTTCATATTCAGCACACCCCTCGTTTTTGTTCTGAAGAGAGACATATGGGCCCCAGAAGCAAGTGAGACTTGGAGACTCGAATCTTACCTTGAGAGCGATGGAGAAGGTAGCATCGCGATACTTACTTTGGCTGTTGCCTCTTTCTACTTTCTTTCCTACTGATGAATGCTTCAGTTTTTTCTTCTTTAGCACTGCCTGACAACCTTATTTTAGAAATCGTCAACATCAATGTTTTGGTATGAGATATAAAAATGTGTGCATGAGAGTCTGGCATAGGTCAAAATTCATGGCTCTCACGGAAAGGTTTGCTGTTGTCCATTGTTTCCACTAGGGACCAGGCTGATGGTGCAAGGACATCATTCATTCTGCAGCTTGGTATAGCTCTCCCACCCCATGATTTCCCAAAATGGTTTCCTCGGTTTCCATAGCATATGATAACCTTCAAGGTTGACCTCAAATCATTCTTGGTATCAAGCAGATAAAAAAAATCTCTTTTAACAACCAGGGACAAATCAGTATTCAAACAAAAAGATGAGCTTGAAAACATTAAGCTGCACGTTGCAATATTATAAACCAACTAAAACGGAGGACTTACTGGAATGTAAACCCAGCTGCTGTTGTGTAGTTTTGCGCTTTAACTGGTGTACTGAGGTTTACTGACTTTGAATAGCAGCGCCTCCTGCTGGCTTAGTGGATAAATGCATTGTTGCATGTTGTGCTCGTTGATCTTTTCAGAGTCGTGGTGGGACAGTATAGCCAGCCTCAGCATCCCCAGGGTATGGGAGAATGGGTGGCTGTTGGGGACTACACTACGGTTCTCACTCCTGATCACTCCACGGCGATCCCTGCTGTAAAGAGCGCAGGATGTAGCTCAGTTGTGATGTTCCCCCTTGGTAGAACAGCCATCTGATTCTCAATGTCTCGGCTCACGCATGAAGAATCTCCACTTGACGAGATACCAAGGGGGAAAAATTTGGTTGCTTTGCACCTCCCGTTAGCGCCCTAGGGCGCTAATGGGTCACAGAGCAACTCGCGCCCGGGCGCGGCGATGTTTGCGCCGCTCACGAAATTGACCAGACATTTTGCGGTGGCGCTAAACACTACTGCCACGATCTCCTGTGCCCGCAGATCGTGACGTCAGTCGAGTGCGCAATGCCCCGGTAGCACCCCGGACCGGCTATTGAGTGGCGCCCCCTGCCTTACCGCCTGCAACGACAGGTTGAGGGGAACGTTTTGCAGTCGGGAAGGGGCTGGGGGAGCGCTATTTAAAGGCGACCGCTTCCTGCCTTTTTTGGTCAGCGACATTTTTGCACCACGCATTCTGAGAGAGAGAGAGAGAGAGAGAGACCTCTGGAGAGATTCAACGCTGTGTGAAAGAGTTTTGAGTACTGAGCAGCACTTTGCAGGTTCATTTTGATTTGACCTTCTTTGCATCGATTTAGAAGAGACTGTGGGGGCTGCACTCTGAGCTCTTTCCCTGGGCCTCGCCATTGTTCTTTCCAGCAGATTTGATGTACAGGTCTCTCCAGGCCGAGATTCAAGGCTGCAATGAGCAGGGTGTGGATGGAGAGCAAGATCGACCCTCCCCTTTAAGAACTGGCCGGCGCCAGTGTGTCTGTGTTCCATTGCTGACTGACATCACATGAGTTTCACCGGCGCTCTGAGGTAGCGCCTCGCTCCTCGGCGTTAGCGCCTTAAGAGAGGTGTGTAGCGTCTGATTTAGCGCTCTAATCACCTCCAGGGGCGATAGAAGCCAAGTTTGCAGTCGGAGGCGATAATTAGCGTCAGGCGCTAAACTTTGCGCCCGGCCGATAATTGCGCCCCAAACGGGGCGATAATGAATTTCTCCCCCCAAAGGACTGCTGGCAGCCATAGAATTATGCCCTAACAAGAGACGCTGCTTTCAACAGGAGAAGGAGGGTTAATTGAAGAAATTCAGAGGGAAAACTAGTGAGCCAAAAATCTCAAAATTTAAATCAGTATTTACACCTGAAATATTCCCCAGTTTTGGTGAGAGTGAGCTCAGATTGGTAGCCCAGGCCAATATTTTCAAAAGAAAATATCTTTGACTGCAGTGAAAGAATAGTGCTTGTGTCTAGACCTAGTATCCAGCTATGGAGATCCGCCCAGTGACAGTGGGCAAATGCACCATGTGCTGTGGTACTAAGTCATACAGACCAGAAGTTCCTAAGTTTGATTCCTGGTCGATTCCAGTGCACGGGGCTGGGGAGATTATATTTGAACTCACAGCCCCTTTGTTTGGGAACACCATCACTACACGGACTGCAGCAGTTGAAGAAGGCAACCTACCACCATCTTCTCTGGGCAACTAGAGATGGGCAATAAATGGCAGCCTTGCCAGTGATGCCCACATCCCAAGAATGAATGTAAAAAAGCTCCTTTGTTGGGAGTAAAAAAATAATCAATCGGAATCCCTGCTCCTGATCATTATTCAGTGACCCCGCTGGTGGAAAATGACCTTCTGCGGACATCATGTGAGAACATAATCGGGTCCAGCTGTTTGGCCTTCCGTAGTCAAATTTCTTTACAATAGTCACTATTTAGGTTCATACATGGCCACTTAGGCAAGGCACTGGAAAGCTGCTGAAACCCATAGCACCAGACCCCAGTGCCAGTGGTTAATAGAGGATTAGTTAAGAAGGTATACTCCCTCCCTCCCACTGTTAGCTTCAATGAAATAAAGTCAGCCTTGAAATAATCTTATTCTAACCATAGCCTTAAGATCATCCCAAAACCTAATCTAAGGTAACCTTAACCTGAATCTTACACCAAAGTTAAACGCAATACCATGTTTTCCCAATTTTCATCTGGGAAGGTGTTCTGGAATAAGACCAGCAATAAGACCACCAAGAGTGACAACAAGGCCAATGAGAGTAACAACAAGGCCACTGAGAGTAACAACATGGACACTGAGAGTAACAACATGGACACTGAGAGTAACAACATGGACACTGAGAGTAACAAGGACACTGAGAGTAACAACAAGGACACGGAGAGTAACAAGGACACTGAGAGTAACAACAAGGACACTGAGAGTAACAACAAGGACACTGAGAGTAACAACATGGACACTGAGAGTAACAACATGGACACTGAGAGTAACAACATGGACACTGAGAGTAACAACATGGACACTGAGAGTAACAACATGGACACTGAGAGTAACAACATGGACACTGAGAGTAACAACATGGACACTGAGAGTAACAACAAGGACACTGAGAGTAACAACAAGGACACTGAGAGTAACAACAAGGACATGGAGAGTAACAACAAGGACACTGAGAGTAACAACAAGGACACAGAGTAACAACAAGGACACTGAGAGTAACAACAAGGACACAGAGTAACAACATGGACACAGAGTAACAACAAGGACACTGAGAGTAACAACATGGACACTGAGAGTAACAACAAGGACACGGAGAGTAACAAGGACACTGAGAGTAACAACAAGGACACTGAGAGTAACAACAAGGACACTGAGAGTAACAACAAGGACACTGAGAGTAACAACAAGGACACAGAGTAACAACATGGACACAGAGTAACAACAAGGACACTGAGAGTAACAACAAGGACACTGAGAGTAACAACATGGACACTGAGAGTAACAACATGGACACTGAGAGTAACAACATGGACACTGAGAGTAACAACAAGGACACTGAGAGTAACAACAAGGACACTGAGAGTAACAACAAGGACACTGAGAGTAACAACAAGGACACGGAGAGTAACAACAAGGACACTGAGAGTAACAACAAGGACACAGAGTAACAACAAGGACACTGAGAGTAACAACAAGGACACAGAGTAACAACATGGACACAGAGTAACAACAAGGACACTGAGAGTAACAACAAGGACACTGAGAGTAACAACATGGACACTGAGAGTAACAACATGGACACTGAGAGTAACAACATGGACACTGAGAGTAACAACAAGGACACTGAGAGTAACAACAAGGACACTGAGAGTAACAAGGACACTGAGAGTAACAACAAGGACACGGAGAGTAACAACAAGGACACTGAGAGTAACAACAAGGACACTGAGAGTAACAAGGACACTGAGAGTAACAACAAGGCCAATGAGAGTAACAAGGCCACTGAGAGTAACAACAAGGCCACTGAAAGTAACAACAAGGACACTGAGAGTAACAACAAGGACACTGAGAGTAACAACAAGGACACTGAGAGTAACAACAAGGACACTGAGAGTAACAACAAGGACACTGAGAGTAACAAGGATACTGAGAGTAACAACAAGGCCACTGAGAGTAACAACAAGGACACTGAGAGTGACAAGGCAACTGAGAGTAACAACAATGCCATTCAGAGTAACAAGGCCACTGAGAGTAACAACAAGGCCACGGAGAGTAACAACAAGGCCATTCGGAGTAACAAGGCCACTGAGAGTAACAACAAGGCCACTGAGGGTAACAAGGGCACAGAGAGTGACAACAAGGCCACTGAGAGTAACAACAAGGACACTGAGAGTAACAAGGCCACTGAGAGTAACAACAAGTCCATTGAGAGTAACAAGGCCACTGAGAGTAACAACAAGACCACTGAGAGTAACAACAAGGACACTGAGAATAACAAGTCCACTGAGAGTAACAAGGCCACTGAGAGTAACAACAAGACCACTGAGAGTAACAACAAGGACACTGAGAATAACAAGACCACTGAGAGTAACAACAAGGCCAATGAGAGTAACAAGACCACTGAGAGTAACAAGGCCACTGAGAGTAACAACAAGGCCACTGAGAGTAACAAGGCCACTGAGAGTAACACCATGGACACTGAGAGTAACAAGGCAACTGAGACTAAACATAGAAACATAGAAGATAGGAGCAGGAGTGAACCATTCGGCCCCTCAAGCCTGCTCCGCCATTCAATGAGATTATGGCTGATCATCCAAATTCAGTACCCTGTCCCTGCCTTCTCCCCATATCCCTTGATCCCTTGAACCTGAAGAAATATATCCAACTCCTTCTTTAATATATTTAATGAACTGGCCTCCACTGCCCTCTGTGGCAGAGAATTCCACAGGTTCACCACTCTCTGGGTGAAGAAATTCCTCCTCATTTCAGTCCTAAATGGCTTACCCCTTATCCTTAGACTATGACCCCTGGTTCTGGACTCCCCGGCCATCGGAAACATCCTTCCTGCATCTAGTCTGTCCAGGCCTGACAGAATTTTATAGGTTTCGATGAGATCCCCTCTCAATCTTCTAAACTCCAGTGAGTATAAGCCCAATCGACACAATCTCTCCTCATACGTCATTCCTGCCATCCCAGGTATCAGCCTGGTGAATCTTCGCTGCACTCCCTCCATGGCAAGAATGTCCTTCCTCAGATAAGGCGACCAAAACTGCACACAATACTCAAGGTGCGGTCTCACCAAGGCCCTGTACAACTGCAGCAAGACATCCTTGTTCCTGTACTCAAACCTTCTTGCTACGAAGGCCAACATACCATTTGCCTTCTTAACCGCCTGCTGCACCTGCATGCTTACCTTCAGCGACTGGTGCACAAGAACACCCAGGTCTCTTTGCACTTCCCCTTCTCCCAATCTATTGCCATTCAAATAATAGTCTGCCTTCCTGTTTTTGCCACCAAAGTGGATAACCTCACATTTATCCACATTATAGTGCATTTGCCATGTTTCTGCCCAATCACCCAACCTGTCCAAATCGTACTGGAGTTTCACGACATCCTCCTCACAGCATACCCTCCCACCAGCTTTGTGTCGTCTGCAAATTTGGAGATGTTACATCCAATTCCCTCGTCCAGATCATTAATATATATTGTGAACAGCTGGGGTCCTAGGACCGATCCTTGCGGTACCCCACTAGTCACTGCCTGCCACTCGGAAAACGACCCGTTTATTCCAACTCTTTGCTTTCTATCCGCCAACCAGTTCTCTATCCAATTCAATACCTTGCCCCCCAATCCCATGTGCCTTAATTTTGCACGCTAATCTCTTATGCGGGACCTTATCAAAAGCCTTCTGAAAGTCCAAATACAGGAAACTTTGTGATATCCGGCACCGACGGGACCGGCGTGTTGCCGATCTATCAAAACTGCCGGACATACAAAGTTAATGTTGAAGCATACGGAGGTTTTCATCTCCGTATCTGACAACAAACACTGTTGCTTAGCAACAGCTTCTAAAGAGTCGGCTGCAGCTGCAAGCGTCTCTAGCTGAAGCTGTTGCTATAGCTACAGACCTTGCAGTGCCTGACTGGGAAAAAAAAAGAACGAGAAATAAAAATACTTATAGAAAACGGCTCCTGATTTTTGCCGTTAGATCGAGTATTCTGGACATACAACCTCCGGATAAACCAAAGTTTCCTGTATACCACATCCACTGGTTCTCCCTTATCTATTTTACCAGTTACATCCTCAAAAAATTCCAGTAGGTTAGTCAAGCACGATTTACCTTTTGTAAATCCATGTTGACTTTGTCCATTCCCGTCACTGCTTTCCAAGTGCTCTGCTATTACATCTTTTATAATGGACTCTAGCATTTTCCCCACTACCGATGTCAGGCTTACCAGTCTATAATTCCCCGCTTTTTCTCTACCACCTTTTTTGAATAGTGGGGTAACATTATCTACCCTCCAATCCATGGGTACTGTTCCAGAGTCTATCGAGTTCTGGAAGATGACCAGCAATGCATCTACTATTTCTAGGGCCACTTCCTGAAGTACCCTAGGATGTAGATTATCAGGCCCTGGGGATTTATCGGCCTTCAGTCCCATCAATTTTCCTAACACCATTTCCCTACAAATACTGATTTCTTTCAGTTCCACCCTTTCATCAGACCCTATGTTTCCCGACGTCTCTGGGAGGTTATTTGTGTCCTCCTTTGTGAAGACAGAACCAAAATATGTATTTAGTTGGTCTGCCATTTCTTTGTTCCCCATTATAAATTCCCCTGATTCTGACTGCAAGGGACCTATGCTTGACTTCACCAATCTTTTTCTCTTCACATATCTATAAAAGCTTTTACAGTCAGTTTTTATGTTCCCTGCAAGCTTACTCTCATATTCTATTTTCCCCTTCTTAATTAATCCCTTTGTCCTCCTTTGTTGAATCCTAAACTGCTCCCAATCCTCAGGATTATTGCTTTTTCTGGCCAATTTATATGTCCTCTCCTTGGATCTTATGCTATCCCTAATTTCCCTTGTTAGCCATGGTTGAGTCACCTTTTTTGTTTTATTTTTATGCCAAACTGGGATGAACAAATTCTGTAGTTCATCCATTCGGTCTTTGAATGTTTGCCATTGCCTAGCCACCGTCAACCCTTTGAGTGACATTCCCCAATCAATCTTACCCAACTCGCTCCTCAGACCATCGTACTTTCCTTTATTTAAATTTAGGACCCTAGTCTCTGAGTCAACTACTTCATTCTCCATCTTAATGAAGAATTTGATCATATTATGATCGCTCCGACCCAAGGGGCCTCGTACAACAAGGACACTGAGAGTAACAACAAGGCAGAAGGGAGCACAACAAAATTGACCAGGACAAACAGAAACCAAATAAAAAGCTAAGAATGTAAACATATCTGCACCAGCGTTGGGCTGGGCTGGGAGTTTATGGCAGCAAGTCTGAAGGACGGGCAATGAAGCAAATGCAAAAGAATGTGATGCAACAATCAATGAAAAAAGCCAACTTTGGAAATCTTGTGAGAAAATCAAGAACAGAGGCCCTGAAATTCCAGGAGTCAACCTCTGTCAGCAGAAGAGCGGCAAAGTGGAACTCCTGGCTGCATAGTGACTAGGATGCCAACTCCAACCCAAATTATGGGGTTGCAGAACCAGTACAGAATGATTCCAGGCTTTGCGCTGAGCACAAGGCAGCACTGGTAACTAGGTTGTGTGTGTTTTCAGTTATTTCACTCAGGAACCTTCAGCAGCAATCCCGGAGATTAGACTATCATTTTGTCTGTCTATTTTACTTATTCTAACATTTATTTTTGTTGTAAACTCTCAGCATATTTGTGGCATAAACTAGTGCTTTTTGGGATCAGACCAAGACGTGCAGCTCATTTTACAATACCAGTTTTCATTTAAAGAGCCAGATCAGGCGTCATTAAGAATTTCTTACTTGTAAGTCCCAAATTCCTGCTGACAAACGTCAAGAACAGAAAGTCTTGGCAGCGTTATGGTTTAAGTAAGAGCAACAGGCAGATCGAATCTGCCAAGCATTTACAGTAAATTCTGGGAAATTCTGACAATGGGATATTCATATAAATGATATGGCCTCTGCCACCCACTTCTCTACCATTTGTGACCACTACAGTAATTGTCTATGTGACCACTACAGTAATTGTCTATGCTCCCCCAGATCTCACCAAAAATTGCCGCTGCATCAATAGTGATGACTTACTCTCAGATCTGAATTTTCTCCCCCTCTTTGCTCCTATGTCCAAGAGGCTTGGCACATGACTTAGTCCTCGGCCTTTGTCTATTCTCACATCAGCCTCTAGGACAACTAGAGAACAGTTCAAGACAACGCACCTCACAGGCTTCCCATCTCTTCCTCTCCTTATTTTTACTCCTTTTTCATCTCTTCTAGTCTTTTATTTCCCCCTTCCAATTTTCTCCTTTCCACAGGTGTCAGGCACTCTATGGTACCTCACCCAAGTAGCCATTCTTCATGTGTGTCACTGAGTATCAGCAGGTCATTTTACCATGACGGTAACACAGATGTGCCCAATTGCATGCTCACCCAACACATGCACATGTTCACACTCTGGCCGGGGTCACTGGATAATAATCAGGAGCTGGAATCTTGCTCCACCTCCCTCCCTAGCCCAGCGGCCTTGAGCCCAATTGGAATTGTTGTCCGGTCCGTGATTAGCTAACTGAGCACAGAATGTACACCTTAGCGGTCTTTATGTTGCATTTAACCACTAAACTATCAGGGAACTACTGAGCCCTTCCTCTCCATGGGGAAGAACCTAGTCTTCTTTCACCATCTCCCCTTGCCTAATGAATCTCTCCGGATGGGGAGCTATGGGCTTAAAGCTAATTTCAGCCATTCCAATGCACACTGCTGAAAAAATGATCCTGATCAAACCAACAATGTAAAGAATGTTTTCTACTCTTCAATCCCCACATTTATCCATCCATTTATTTATTTGTGTGTGCCAGTTGGGACATGTGAAGCCAGTTTTATGCTGTAGATTCACATCCACTGGGAGCTGGATCGAGACAGTTGCCCAGAATCATTTATGAACTTTTACAGCCAACAGAGGAAAAATCTAGTGGACTTGTACCCAAGAGACTGGTCTAACACACTCTGGCATCCATTCTCCAGCTCAAATATTTATAATGGCGACAGTAACTCAGCTCAAACGACCTGTCAGAATTACCATCCAAAAGACAGCATCTGCTGCCATCTAGTGATCACTGAACAGATGGACGGGTCACATTGTCCGCATGCCCGATACGAGACTCCCAAAACAAGCGCTCTACTCGGAGCTCCGGCACGACAAGAGAGCCCCAGGTGGGTAGAGGAAATGCTTCAAGGACACCCTCAAAGCCTCCTTGAAAAAGTGCGACATCCCCACCGACACCTGGAAATCCCTGGCCCAAGACCGCACAAAGTGGAGGAGAAGCATCCGGGAAGGCGCCGAACACCTCGAGTCTCTTCGCCGGGAGCAAGCGGAAGCCAAGCGCAGGCAGCGCAAGGAGCGCACGTCAACCCAAGCACCCCACCCACCCGCCCCTTCAACCACCGTCTGCCCCACCTGTGACAGAGACTGTAGGTCCCGCATTGGACTCATCAGTCACCTGAGAACTCATTTTTAATGTGGAAACAAGTCATCCTCGGTCCCGAGGGACTGCCTAAGAAGAAGAAGAAGACTGAGCAGATAACACAATCACTGAAAACTGGAGGCACAAGAAGCAAAATTACTGCCGAAACAAAGAACAGAAAGCGCTGGAGACGCTGAAAGTTCTGAGGAAGGATTTATACCTGAAATGTCAACTGACTCATGGTTCCTCAACGGAAGTTGCCTGACCTGCTGAGTGTCTCCAGCATTTTCTGCTTCCGTCACTGAAAACTAGTAGCGCTTGCTTTTGTAACTGGCCCCCTTTTGAGGCCGTCACCACCCCGTTAATGCCAGGCAATAGAGGTGGAAATTGACCCCTCTGTTTCTTCTTTTGACATGCTTTTCCAAATCTGGGGAAAATTACGTTAATCCTTCATATTTCTCATGTTTCGTTCTGTTTTGTGCAGCACAAATTCCTAAGATATCAAAAATACAGAAACTAAAACATACATTAGGCACAGATTTTTAGTTATGTTGAAGCACATTGAAGCACACTAAAGCACAGAAAAAGTAGAGAGCAACTGGCACAAAATGAAAATGACTATATTTTATTAAAAATATGAGGTTATACAAAAAGAAGAAAGAAAAAAGTCAGGAAGCAGTTCTTCACACAAAGGGTAGCGGAAATCTAGAACTCTCGCTGCCAAAAAGCTGTTGATGCTGAGGGTCAATTGAAAATTCCCAAAATGAGATTGATCGGTTTTTGTTAGGCAAGGGTGTTGAGGGTTATGGAACCAAGGCGGGTAGATGGAATTAAGATACAGATCAGCCCTGATTTCTGGTTGAACAGGCTCGAGGGCCAGAATGGCCGACTCCTGTTCCTATGTTCCTAAAAAAACACTGAAATTTAGCGTTAAAAATAAAAATGACAATTTTATTTTAAAGATGAAAACTTAATGAATGTGGCCCTCAACCTCAGCAAAAAATGGATCCACAATATAAAGGAGGCCGTATTGTGAGCAGCAAATACAGTATATTAAATTGGAAGAAGTACAAGTAAGTCGCTGTTTCATCCAGAAGACTGTTTGGGGCCCTGCACAGTGGGAAGGAAAGTGTTACATCTCCTGCGCTTGTATGGGAAGGTGCCGGGGGAAGTGGTCTGGTGTTGGGGCTGATAGTAGAGTGGGCCAAGGTGTCATGGATGGAACAGTCCCTTTCGAATGCTGACAGGGGAAGGGAGGGGAAGGTGTGTTTGGTGGGGGCATTGTGCTGTCGTTGGCGGAGATGGTGGAGGATGATCTGTTGAATGCAGAGGCTGGTGAGATAGAAGGTGAGAACAAGGGTGACCATATCATGACACTGGGAGGGAGAAGGGGTGAAGGCGGAAGTGCGGGAAATGGGATGGAAATGGCCGAGGGCTCTGCCCACCACGGTGGAGGGGAATCCTCAGCTGAGGAAAAAGGAAGACATTTTGGAAGGTGGCATCGTCAGAACAGGTGCGATGGAGACGGAGAAATTGCGAGACTGGAATAGAGTCCTTACAGGAAGCGGGTGAGAGGAAGTTTAATCAAGGTAGCTGTGGGAGTAAGTGGGCTTGTAGTGCACATTGATGGAAAGGCTATCATCAGAATTAGGGATAGAGAAGTTGAGGAAGGGAAGGGAAGAGTCAGAGATGGAAGGGAAGAGTTGGAGAGATTGGGTCGACTAGGCCTGTATTCACTAGAGTTTAGAAGAATGCGAGGGGATCCCATTGAAACGTATAAAATTCTGACAGGGCTAGACAGACTGGATGCAGGGAGGATGTTTCCCCTGGCTGGGGGGTCTAGAACGAGGGGTCACAGCCTCATGATATGGGGTAGGCCATTTAGGACTGAGATGAGGAGAAATTTCTTCACTCAGAGGGTGGTGAACCTGTGGGATTCTCTTCACAGAAGGCTGTGGAGGCTAAGTCACTGATTGGCCCAGAAATTCGGGTCTCCACGGGTGAATACGCACGAGGTACTCACCCGTAAGCCCAATGGAAGTGCCGGTTTCCTGCATGCACTGCGCATGCGCGGGAAACCGGCACTTCCGTTCCCCTGAAAGCAGGGGTTCAGAGGTCGAACACGTGCGCGGGGGAGGCTGCGTGTGCGCATCGCACTTCGTTTTTTTTTTTACAGGTTTTACCGGGAGGGTAAGTCTGCAGAAGTTATAAATGTAAAAAGCAGGCGTAAGGCCTGCTTTTTACAAGGTAAGTGGTGAATTAATTAAAATTAAAACATTTTTTCCACAGGTTTATCATTTTTAAATACTTTAAAGCAAGGTAAGTTTATTTTTAGACCCGTTAGAAAATAAAATTATTTTTTTCAAAAATGTAAATTATTGTTTAAAATAGTTATTTCATTTCATTTATAGTTTATTTAAAAAATGTGATTTAAAAAAAAAATTATTTGAAGATTTAGTGATGTTTTGTAAGAAGTGGCAAGTAGTATTTCTAAGTTTGACAGCACTTCCTGTCAGACTTATGAATGGAGCATTCCCTGCTCCGATTGGCTGCCCATGGCTCACGTGATCCCAGGGGACGCATCGAACTAACTGCGCCCCTGGGATACGCAAGCACAGCGCGCCGGCAGCTGGAGCAGGCCCCGGATCGGAATTCCACGAGGGCCCACAGCACAACAGCCGGCGCGCAAGGTAAGTGCAGGTCGGGGGCTTGCACCCGCTGGAAGCCCCCGACCCGAATTTCTGGGCCAATTGTTGGGTGAAAATAAATTCACATCTAATCTGTGGTAAAGTAAAAGGTGCAGTTTATTGAAAACAGAGCTCTGGGAGAAGCGTCTCAGACCCCGCGGTCTGTGCGAGCACCTTCTCTCCGATCAACAAAATTCACAAGCTTATATACAGTACAAGGCTGGGGCACACCGATAGCCGTTGTTACATTACTTATTCCTTGGCCAATCGGGCCCAATTATATTCCTTCAAAAACAACCTAATTATAACTTTACATCGTTAGCTAAGCCCCTTCTTTCGGTTCTGTCTTTTATCTAAGTTTGTCCAGTTATCTGGATCGCAGGGTCCATTCTTGCTTCATCGTGGCTTCGGCCGATCACGAGTCAGTGACTCGTGATTGGACATGGCTCAAATATACCTTACATACATCCGCATGACAGTTGTTACTTTGTAACCTGATTGTTCTGCAAATGTTAACCTTGTTATTGAAGCTTCTCATATCTCCACATGCTTAATCACTTTTGCAGTTCAGTTTCTGACCATCTGTTCCATTTGTGGTTTCAACTAGTTTCAACCGAAACTAGGTTGTCATGCTGTGTCGTTTGACTGCTACATTCAACTGGCTCAAATCCCAACCCTTCAGCCAATATATTTAAGAAGGAGATTGATAGATTTCTAGAAACAAAAGGCATCAAGGGGTATGGGGAGAGAGCGGGAATATGGTATTGAGATAGAGGATCAGCCATGATCATATTGAATGGCGGAGCAGGCTCGAAGAGCCGAATGGCCTACTCCTGCTCCTATTTTTCTATGTCTATGTTTCTATGGACCATGTGCAGGCGAGGGAAGGGTGGAAATTAGAAGCAAAGTTGGTGAAAATTTTCCAGTTCGGGGTGAGAGCAGGAATCAGCACCAACACAGTCATCAATGTACGGAAAAAGGGGTCAAAAGGAGACTTGAGTAGGACTGGAACAAAGAATGCGCCACATATCCCACAAAAAGGCAGACGTGGAGTTGCCAACCCTCCAGGATTACCCTGGAGTCTCCAGGAATTAAAAATTAATTTCCAGGACAATACTGTGAGCAACCCAGGAGAAAAAAATCATAGGGGCATTAAAAAAAGTGTTTCCTTCATTTTCTTTGAACACTTTTGTTACTTAGTTATTGAAAAAGAATCGGAGATGGGGGTAAAAAAGGCTGTTTGACTAGGTGAGGTGGTAGAGGTGGATCATGTGAGTTGGCAACCCCCAGCTAGGGCCGGTATGGATTCCCGTAGCAACATCTTTTAATTCTTCTTGGTTGGTTACTTTGTTTGCTGGCTGGTGACATCACCAATAAAAAGGAAGCAAGCACCCCCTTTTAAAGGGGCGCAACCAATAAACCGTAAATTAAACCAAATTTAAAGTAAACTTACCAAATTTAAATTTTAATCCGGGTGAGGATGAAGCACTCCAGTCCCTCCGGTGCCCACTGGTCGCAGAAGGCCTCAAGCGTACCGGTGGACACCGCGTACTCCATCTCCAGGGACACCCAGCGCGAGCATAGCCGTGGAAGAGAGGTAGGCAGAACCACCCCCTCGACTGCCCGCTGTCTAGCAACATCTTTTATTTGCAGTTTCAATGTTGTTAAAGTCAAACTTGTGGAAATGGAGAGGTGCTTTTATTAGAAAAATAAAACCTGACACAAAAAACAAACTCACCATCACTAAAACAGATTATCTGATCATTATCACATTGCTGTTTGTGGGAGCTTGCTGTGTGCAATTTGGTCACAGTGTTTCTTACATTGAATCTAATCGTGAATCAGGGACAGAGACTCAATAAAACTACCGTAAGTAAAATAACAGTAATGAAGAAAATAATGGCACTAAAAAGTGACAAATTCCCAGGGCCAGATGGTTTCCATCCCAGGGTTTTAAAGGAAGTAGGTGAGCACATTGCAGATACCCTAACTATAATCTTCCAACGTTCTCTCGATTCAGGAACCGTTCCTTTAGATTGGAAAATTGAACGCTGCTATTTAAGAATGGCAAGAGGGGGAAACCAGGGAATTATAGGCCAGTTAGCCTAACATCTGTTGTCGGAAAATTGCTAGAGTCTATAATTAAGGATAGGGTGACTGAACACCTCGAAAATTTTCAGTTGATCAGAGACAGCCAGCATGGATTTGTGAAAGGTAGGTCATGGCTGACAAACCTGTTTGAATTTTTTGAGGTGGTGACTAAAGTTGTTGATAGGAGAATATCTATGGATGTTATTTATATGAACTTCCAGAAGGCATTTGATAAAGTCCCACATAAGAGACTGTTAACTAAGGTAGAAGCCCACGGAATTGAGGGCAAATTACTGACCTGGTTAGGAAATTGGCTGAGCGGCAGGAGATAGGCAGTAGGGATAATAGGTAGGTACTCAAATTGGCAGGAGGTGACTAGTGGTGTCTCACATGGATCCGTGTTGGGGCCTCAACTATTCACAGTATTTATTAACGACTTAGATAATGGCATAGAAAGTCAGATATCCAAATTTGCCGATGACACCAAGATAGGCAGTGTAGATGAAAGCATAAAATTACAAAGGGATATCGACAGATTAAGTGAATGAGCAAAATTGTGGCAAATGGATTTCAATGTACGCAAATGTGAGGTCATCCACTTTGGACCTAAAAAGGATAGAACAGGGTACTTTTTAAATGGTGAAAAGCTAAAAACAGTGGAGGTCCAAAGAGACCTGGGAGTCCAGGTACACAAATCATGTACAGAAAATAATCAAAAAGGCTAATGGGATGCTGGCCTTTATATCTAGAGGACTAGAATACAAGGGGGTAGAAGTTATGCTGCAGCTATACAAAACCCTGGTTAGACCACACCTGGAGTACTGTGAGCAGTTCTGGGCACCGAAGGATATATTGGCCTTGGAGGGAGTGCAGCGTAGATTTACAAGAATGATACCTGAACTCCAAGGGTTAAGTTATGAGGAGAGATTACACAAATTAGAATTTAGAAGGTTAAGGTGTGATCTGATCAAAGTTTTCAAGATATTAAGGGGGTCAGATAGAGTAGAGAGAAACTATTTCC
Organism: Somniosus microcephalus; assembly: GCF_052327205.1. Lineage (NCBI taxonomy): Eukaryota > Metazoa > Chordata > Chondrichthyes > Squaliformes > Somniosidae > Somniosus > Somniosus microcephalus. The sequence goes on along the minus strand of NC_141006.1, from coordinate 40,150,547 downwards.
GCTGGTTGGGGATTCTAGGACTAGGGGACATAGTCTAAAAATTAGAGCCAGACCTTTCAGGAGTGAAATTAGAAAACACTTCTACACACAAAGGGTGGTAGAAGTTTGGAACTCTTTTCTGCAAACGGTAATTGATGCTAGATCAATTGTTAATTTTAAATGAGATTGATAGCTTTTGGTTAACCAAAGGTATTAAGGGGAATGGGCCAAAAGCGGGTATATGGAGTTAGGTCACAGATCATTCATGATCCCATTGAATGGCGAAACAGGCTTGAGGGGCTGAATGGCCTACTCCTGCTCCTATGATCCATTACAACAGTGACTACACTTCAAAAGTACTTAATCGGCTGCAAAGCGCTTCGGGTCGCCCTGAGCCGGTGAAGCGATATAAATACAAGTCTTTTTTTCGGGAAATGAGTTTTTTCCCCCCCAATAAAGAAACCGGAACCTTTCGCCGTCGCTCGCTGAGGGACTCCGCTAGTCCGTTCTGTTCCGGTAGCCGTCACGTCCGCTGAGCGGTCCAATCCGGGAGCGGGTCCGCCGCTGTGCCGGGTTCGGGATTGTTGGTGAGCGAGAGTCGGGGCTCCCCGTGTCCGCCGCCGCTATGGAGACCATCCTGGAGCAGCAGCGCCGCTACCACGAGGAGAAGGAGCGGCTGATGGACGGAATGGTGAAGGAGATGATGGTGAAGAAATCCACGGTAATGAGAGCGGCCGGCTTTTTTGGGGGGTGGGGAAAGGCCTCAGGCCTCAGGTAACGCATGCCCCAGACAGATGATGCAACCTTCGGGTAAAATGCCCCCCTCCCTCCGAGCCGGGGCCGCTCCATTCGGGAGGACAGGCACTGGCCGGGGTGACCGATCAATAAGATCCGCTTCCTCTCTGGCCTCCGCTCACACTCGCATTGGAGAACCCAGACAGGGTGATTAGCAGGAGGCGGGGCTCCAGCTCCAGACCCCGGGGCCCTGCGGGGCTCCAGCTCCAGACCCCGGGGCCCTGCGGGGCTCCAGCTCCAGACCCCGGGGCTCCAGCTCGGCTCCAGCTCCAGACCCCGGGGCCCTGCGGGGCTCACACTCTGGCTGAGGGGATCTCACAACTCCGTCTGACTGTGGTCATAGAATCTTAGAAATTTACTGCACAGAAGGAGGCCATTCGGCCCATTGTGTCGGTGCGGGCGGACCAAGAGCTATCCAGCCTAATCCCACTTTCCAGCACTTGGTCCGTAGCCCTGTAGGTTAGGACACTTCAAGTGCATATCCAAGTACTTGTTAAATGTGATGAGAGTTTCTGCCTCTACCACCCTTTCAGGCAGTGAGTTCCAGACCCCCACCACCCTCTGGGTGAAAGAAATTCTCCTCAACTCCTTCTACCAATTACTTTAAATCTATGCCTTCTGGTTATTGACCCTTCTGCTAAGGGAAATAGGCCCCTCATACCTTTTATACACCTCAATTAAATCTCCCCTCAGTTCCTCTGTTCCAAAGAAAACAACCCCAGCCTATCCAATCTTTCCTCATAGCTAAATTTCCCTAGCCCAGGCAACATCCTCGTAAATCTCCTCTGTACCCTCTCTAGTGAAATCATATCCTTCCTGTAATGTGGTGACCAGAACTGCATGCAGAACTCTAGCTGTGGCCTAACTAGTGTTTATACGGTTCAAGCATAACCTTCCTGCTCTTATATTCTATGCCTCGGCTAATAAAGGCAAGTATCCCGTATGCCTTCTTAACCACCTTATCTACCTGTCATGCTACCTTCTGGGATCTGTGGACATGCACTCCAAGGTCCCTCTGATCTTCTACACTTCTCAGTGTCCTACCATTTATAGTGTATTCCCTTGCCTTGTTAGTCCTCCCCAACTGCATTACCCCACACTTCTCCAGATTGAATTCCATTTGCCACTGTTCTGCCCACCTGGCCAGTCCATTGATATCTTCCTGCAGTCTGCAGCAATCCTGCCTCCAAGGGGCAGATTTTAACAAAGCCAAGAAGGTGGAAAAAATGTTTAAACTGCCAAAAAGAAAACTCAGGAAATAAAATAATTTTAAACCATTTATGAAGTTAACTAAACTTTACGCGTGATATGAGTCACAATGTCACCATCAGATGAATCCCCTTGAGTTTACACCAGGACTAACCCGATGGCGTGGCAGTGGTCTTTTCCACTTATGTACGTTCCTATAAACAAGCATGTGCAGATATGTAGTTGAAAGCACATATTGGGGCCAAATATGACACCAAGGTTGCAAACAGTTTCGTTCAGCCTCAGACAGATGCTAGGGAGAGGGATGGAGTCTGTGGCAAGGGAACAGAGTTTGTGGTGGGGACCGAAGACATCGAAACGTAGAAGATAGGAGCAGGCCATTCGGCCCCTCGAGCCTGCTCCGCCATTCAATGCGATCATGGCTGATCATCCAAGTTCAGTACCCGGTCCCTGCTTTCTCCCCATACCCCTTGATCCCTTTAGCCTTGAGAAATATATCCAACTCCTTCTTGAATATATTTAATGAATTGGCCTCTACTGCCTTCTGTGGTAGAGAATTCCACAGGTTCACCACACTCTGGGTGAAGAAATTCCTCCTAATTTCTGTCCTAAATGGCCTACCCCTTATCCTTAGACTGTGACCCCTGGTTCTGGACTCCCCGACCATCGGGAACATCCTTCCTGCATCTAGTCTGTCTAGTCCTGTTAGAATTTTATAGGTTTCGATGAGATCCCCTCTCATTCTTCTAAACTTCAGCGAGTACAAGCCCAATCGATCCAATCTCTCCTCATACGTCATTCCTGCCATCCCAGGTATCAGCCTGGTGAATCTTGGCTGAACTCCTTCCATGGCAAGAACATCCTTCCTCAGATAAGGTGACCAAAACTGCACACAATACTCAAGATGTGGTCTCGCCAAGGCCCTGTACAACTGCAGCAAGACATCCTTTGACAATGGCTTTGCTCTTCCTGATATTGGAGGAAATTTCTGCTCAGCCAGCACTGGATGACAAGTGGTGGTGAGGTAGAGCTGGGTGTCATCAGCATACATGTGGAAACTGGCGCTGTGTTTTCGGATGATGTCGCCGAGAGGTAGCATATAGATGAGAAATAGGAGGGGGCCAAGGATAGATCCTTTTGTGGGTGGAGGGGTGGGGGACACTAGAGGTAACGATGCAGGAGTGGGAAGAGAAGCCATTGCAGGTAATTCTCTGGCTACAATTAGATAGATAAGAATGGAACCAGGTGAGTGCAGTCCCACCCAGCTGGAGACGGTGGAGAGGCATTGGAGGAGGATGGTGTGGTCACTTGTGTCAAAGGCTACAGACCGGTCGAGAAGGATGAGCAGAGATAGTTTATGACAGTCACATAGGATGTCATTTGCGACTTTGATAAGAGCCGTTTCGATACCGTGGCTGGAGCGGAAACCTGATTGGAGGGATTCAAACATGGAGTTCTGGGAAAAATGGGCACGGATTTGGGAAGTGTTCAAGGACTTTGGAGAGGAAAGGAAGGTTGGAGATGGGGCGGTAGTTTGCAAGGACGGAAGGGTCAAGGGTTGGCTTTTTGAGGAGAGGGATGATGATGGCAGATTTGAAGGAGAGGGGGACAGTACCCGAGGAGGGAGGACCGTTAACAATATCAGTTTGCTCGGGGAAGGGAGGGCAGTGGCAGCTGAATGGATGCTCTCAATCTTCGTGACAAAGAAGTCCATGAGCTCCTCACACGTGGAGGAGGCAGGGGAGAGGGGTTTAAGAAGATGGTTCACAGTGGAGAAAAGCCAGGGATTATCTTTGCACAGCAGGAATTTATTGTATTTTGATTATCATTATGTTCTGCAAATTCATTGGATCATCTAAACATTAGAGGTTGAACTAGCTTAGTTATGGAGCAAGAAATCAATTCCCCATTCCTATCATTTGCACATTCAGAATGCCATTCATTCTGGAGTGGCGGACAGTGATCAATTGACACTAATTATAACAATGGACTGCACTGGTTACATTTCTGGAAGGAAATCAGTTTGCTTTGGCGCAGGATTCATGCACCCATCTATTATAGAAGTTTTTACCTTATTCAAGTATCCCAAGTTTAAATTTTAGCAGTTTTCAGGTTGATTTGGAAGTGATTAAATACAGACAGGACTCCTGTTCACGCAAGTATAGTCTGGGCTATGGACTATTCTGCCTCCGTTCAGTGTTATTATGATCAGATGACGGGCCTTTCTGTGGGGCAGACGTCAGTTTTTTTTTTAACTTTCCATTATGAAGGGCGAAGTGTTTGCTGTGTTAGGCTCTGATCAAGTGGTGAAGCTCTGCTGATAAGCAATTTTAAATGGTAGAAATTGAATTCCAGCTCCATCAGTTTGCTTGTTTTAAAATGTATTAACTTTTTAATTTATTTTCCAGCTTCGAGACCAAATCAACTCTGATCATCGTGCCAGAGCAGTGCTTGATGTAAGTAAGATCACTGTGACCTGGCCTTCGTGTCTGTCTGCTGTTTTAGGACTGCTGTTAATTACATTTGCTTACAGTAAAATCCATTGTATAGATCAGATCTCTGTGTAGATTTTTTTATAATGTCCATAGTTTGGGATCTGACTTGTGCACCAGTTTTTTTTTTGTTCCCTATTAAACATGCAAAACTTTATCCAATATAATGAACCATCTGATAATTCGAGTTGCCATTTTATTAGGCCATGTGTTTGATGGTAATTGATCAGTTTTCTCCCCCCCTCCCCCCCCCCCCCCAAAGGAGTTGAGCTTTCATGGGCATTGATAATGCTCCAGTATGTGGCTATGGGAAGCTATTCAATAGAGATTGAGCTTATCCACGTACATTTACCAGCAGGATTCACTAGACAGCAATCAGGAACAGGGACTCGGGGCCATTCTCTCTCCTTCCCCAGCCTCTGTGCCACTGCAATGAGATCTGCTAACTCAATGCTGACCTGGGATCAACACTGTCTCACTACATAGTACAAATACTCGCTGAGATACTGGAACAGTCCTCATTTTTAATGAAGCTTCTTACAGCCTTAATTGTAGTTCTTTGGCCCATTCTTGCTTTGTTTATCCCTGTTTTTGCAGCATGGCTTCTCCATAATAAAGGGAGTGACTTATTTCTGTAGCTATCCAGTGTTTTTAGCCCACAGAACTACAGACAATCAAATGTCTTAGATGTGTTTCACTTGAAAATTAAAAGCAAGCTAACGATTTCCTAATACAGGTGCACTATCCCTTATCCGAAACCCTTGGCACCAGATGTTTTTTGGAATTTTCCGGATTTCAGAATGGTATTCAGAATCAGTATGTAACACCCTAGCACCCCGTAAGCAAACACATTAATATTTCTGCAACGAACCTTATGAATATTCACACTGAGTGGGATAAATAAAGACTATAAATAGTATTACAGTTTATTTGTACAGTAATAATTTGGTAAATTAAATAGTGGGATAAATATAGACCATAAATACTCTAGTTACGCTCCACAAAAAAACTTTCGGTTTTCAGAGGTTTTCGGAAGTGCGGATAAGGAATAGTCTACCTGTACTGTAATTAACTTGAAATCTACACATTCCTCGTAAGCAAGGGTGTTCTGTTTTTAAAGTTCCATCTTAACATGGTGCCTTCACCAAACATGGAGTTGTAACCCTTTCTTTCAAAGGGGGTTTTCTGGCAGGGTGAATAATGCTTGTCCTTTTTTTTTGTCAACAACCAATCTCCAATTCCAACAGTTTCTCTTGTGATTGAGGGAGCTGCGACTGCTGCTGCGATGTTGATGGTACTACAAGGGATGGGCAATAAATGCTGGCCTTCCCCGTGATGCCCACATCCCATAAAAACGAATAAAAAATAAACAAGGATTGCTACAAGTTGGGCTGGGATTGAGAGTAATTTTTTAATGTTATTTATTTGTAAGAACTTAATCAGTTGAAATAAGGGTGAGCGATATTTTGTTTTTGAAGCTTGGAAATGCTTTCCCTTTAAATGCTGATTACTGTCTCCTATTCACCATTACCAGTTTTAAACAGGTTAAGTTTTGAAATGTCTTAATTTATTTTCCAGAGATACATGGAAGTGTCTGGAAATCTAAGAGACTTGTATGAAGATAAAGATTGGTATGTATTATTACTGGTATAACTTCAGATAGTAACTCCAGATTTGTACTTGGTGACACATGCCATGCAACTCGAGCATTTTAGAATTGTTTAATGTTTGAAACTGGTAAAATGTCACATTCCACTTTAATTGCATGAATGGCAGGGGTGATGGAATTATTACACAGATGCAGTGCTTTCTCTCTGGTGAGGGTTGCACTGCATTGACATCTAACGCGACTTCAGTCTTGCCTGGTCGTTCTTGGTGCTGCACTAATATTAAAGAGAATGTATTCCTTCTCTGGGACTGCTCTCCTGTACCTTAACCAGCACAGGTGCCTCTGCCTCCAGTGAAGTAACTCAAAATTATAGCTTTTTTAACTCTCCAAAATAAATGAAGATATTTTCTTTGATTTTAGTCAATATTTGACAGATTCTGTAACTATCCTGGTTGAGGTCCATAGAGAACAGCCAGTGCCCTGAAGATTGATTTATTGCCGTTATCTGTTCTGTCTGTTACACTGTGCATATGGCATTCCTTTACGTTGTTCTGGTTTTGTTTTGCTGACAGTATGAGGAAGGATGAGTTAAATGCCATTTCGGGACCAAATGAGTTTGGAGAATTCTACAACCGGCTGAAGATGATCAAAGAATTCCACAGAAAGCACCCAAATGAGGTTGGTAGCCTCACAGACTCGGAGCTCACTTCAGAGTACTCTGATCTCTTCTGTAAAATGTCCATCCACAATTAAGGTCACTATGAAATAGCTTGAAATATATTGTGATTTCTTTATAATTCTTTCCACTAAACGACTAAATAGTATTTCAGATTGCTTCTCAAACCCATAGATTAAAATACTTGCATTTAAAATTTTGCATGTGTAGCTAAATAGCCGCACACAGACACGAGGCAAGTTAAGAATATATAAAAGATTGCTCGGTTTTTCATGAACTCACTGTGGAGATCTTTGTCACAAGTTAAATAAACTGGGTTGTTAATGCTCCCTTTATGAGTTCCGTTCATGCAGCAGGTGAGAGGATAACTTTTATTTGTAGTAATTTGTTTGTTTTCATTGAGAAAGGTCTAACTAGTTTGCACCTGCAGTACTCATGGCAGCTGTAATGTGGAATATTTGGTTCAAAACCTGTATTCCAGTGCAGAAGTAATATCCATTGGCTCTGTTATTGCACCAGCTTGTTCTGTTACAAGAAGTTTAACTGTGAAGAAAGAAAGACTTGCATTTATATGGCGCCTTTCACAACCACCAGACAGCAAATGAAGCACTTTTTGAAGTGTCGGAAACGCGACAGCCAATTTGCGCACAGCAAGCTCCCACAAACAGCAATATTATAATGACCAGATAATCTGTTTTAGTGATGTTGATTGAGGGATAAATATTGGCCAGGGCATCGGGGATAACTCCCCTGCTCTTCTTCGAAATAGTGCTATGGGATCTTTTACGTCCACCTGAGAGAGCAGACATCTCATCCAAAAGACGGCACTGCCGACAGTGCAGCACTCCCTCAGCACTGCACTGGCGTGTTGGCCTAGATTTTTGTGCTCAAGTCCCCTCAGCACTGCACTGGCGTGTTGGCCTAGATTTTTGTGCTCAAGTCTCTGGAGTGGGACTTGAACCCACAACCTTCTGACTCAGGCGAGGGTGCTGCCCATTGAGCTATGTTCCATGTAATGAAACAAGAAGTTTAGGCCTGGTGTAAACAGAGTGCTTTGCACAATGGGAAATAATGGGATAATGAATTTATTCTCATCACTTTACCGCCAACCTTACAAACTACATGTCCCACAATTTACAGTTCAGTATCGCTTGTTTATTGATCAACTTGTAATCTGGAAATTGAATATGATGTGAAATGAATAGAAATGTTTCAGTTAAGGTGGACATCTGTCATCTGGATGTTTGAAAAATAATCCAAATGAAACTATTTTTGAGATTGTCGTTCACCTTTGTTCTTTTCCTTGTTACAGATCAGTATTCCGATGTCGGTAGAGTTTGAGGAGTTAATGAAGACAAGGGATAGTCCAAGTGAAGAGGCGCAGAGTAAGTCTGCACAATTCTCTTTAGGGTTTCTGCTTTTATTTTTAAATGTACAACACTGAGTTATTATCATTGGGTAACCTTATTCCAACACTGAATCAATCCTGTGTGAAAATCACTGAGTCAGTACAAACTAAATGTTTTTAATAGTTCAGTTACATTAAACAGCGTATCCACTGTATCAATGACCATGATATACAAAAGCTACTAAAACCAGTTACAGTTTTCCATTTATCCAAGTGCGGAGATTTTCTTCTATTCTTTATAATCTGCTTACTGTAATGTAGTTGCCATAGTTTACAATTATTGCTATAACAACTGGCATGATGTACAGAAGTAGTCATATCTGTGCATATTTGCATCCACTTAACACCTTCAGTTTCCAAATGGCAAATCATTTCTATGTATGTTTTGTCTTTGCCCATTTAATGTACAAAATATTTATTAAGTTAAGGCAACTTGGTTAATTACACCTAACATGAATGTTACAAGGTTCACCTCTGGGCTGTGTGAATGCCTCTAATAGGTGTTGCGAATAGCATGATGAATGCTTTTAGCATATGAGCAACTGAGATAATATTTTATTCTCTTCGCATGCAGTATTTCTACAACTTAATATTCCTCTCCAACATATGTCTACTTTGCCTCTATTATATTCTACAATTGCTTTTAAGAGTCTCCCTAAAGCCACTGACTGTTTAATACAATTATCTCATAATAGGCCTACTCTAGCTTGGGATTGAAATACATTGAATGAAAATTAAATCCACTTTCTTGTAGATCTAGTGGAGTTCACGGATGAGGAAGGATATGGACGTTACCTCGACCTTCATGACTGTTATCTCAAATACATCAACCTGAAAGGTTCAGAGGTAAGTCACGATGCAAAGTATCTTAGACTGGGTATTATGTAATGAGAAAGGATTAATTAGCAATCTTGTTGTACGAGGCCCCTTGGGTCGGAGCGATCATAATATGATCGAATTCTTCATTAAGATGGAGAGTGAAGTAATTGACGCAGAGACTAGGGTCCTGAATTTAAATAAAGGAAACTACGATGGTATGAGGCGCGAGTTGGGTAGGATTGATTGGGGAATGTCACTCAAGGAGTTGACGGTGGATAGGCAATGGCAAACATTGAAAGACCGCATGGATGAACTACAGAATTTGTTCATCCCAGTTTGGCATAAAAATAAAACAAAAATGGTGACTCAACCATGGCTAACAAGGGAAATTAGGGATAGCATAAGATCCAAGGAGAGGACATACAAATTGGCCAGAAAAAGCAGTAAACCTGAGGATTGGGAGCAGTTTAGGATTCAACAAAGGAGGACAAAGAGATTAATTAAGAGGGGGAAGTATGAGAGTAAGCTTTCAGGGAACATAAAAACTGACAAAGCTTTTATAGATCTGTGAAGAGAAAAAGATTGGTGAAGTCAAGCGTAGGTCCCTTGCAGTCAGAATCAGGGGAATTTATAATGGGGAACAAAGAAATGGAAGACCAATTAATAAATACATATTTTGGTTCTGTCTTCACAAAGGAGGACACAAATAACCTCCCAGAGATGTCGGGGAACATAGGGTCTGATGAAAGGGAGGAACTGAAAGAAATCAGCATTTGTAGGGAAATGGTGTTAGGGAAATTGATGGGATTGAAGGCCGATAAATCCCCAGGGCCTGATAATCTGCATCCTAGGGTACTTAAGGAAGTGGCCCTAGAAATAATAGATGCATTGCTGATCATCTTCCAACATTCGATGGAATCTGGAACAGTACCCATGGATTGGAGGGTAGCTAATGTTACCCCACTATTCAAAAAAGGTGGTAGAGAGAAAACGGGGAATTACAGACCGGTAAGCCTGACATCAGTAGTGGGGAAAATGCTAGAGTCCATTATAAAGGATGTAATAGCAGAGCACTTGGAAAACAGTGACCGGATCGGACAAAGTCAACATGGATTTACAAAAGGTAAATCGTGCTTGACTAATCTACTGGAATTTTTTGAGGATGTAACTGGTAAAATAGATAAGGGAGAACCAGTGGATGTGGTGTATTTGGACTTTCAAAAGGCTTTCAATAAGGTCCCGCATAAGAGATTAGCGTGTAAAGTTAAGGCACATGGGATTGGGGACAAGGTATTGACTTGGATAGAGAACTAGTTGGCAGACAGAAAGCAGAGAGTTGGAATAAATGGGTCTTTTTCCGAGTGGCAGGCAGTGACTAGTGTGGTACCGCAGGGATCGGTCCTTGGACCCCAGCTATTCACAATATATATATTAATGATCTAGACGAGGGAACTAGATGTAATATCTCCAAGTTTGCAGACGACACAAAGCTGAGTGGGCGTGTGTGCTGTGAGGAGGATGCAGAGAAACTCCAGTATGATTTGGGCAGAAGCATGACAGATGCAATATAATGTGGATAAATGCAAGGTTAGCCTGACATCAGTAGTGGGGAAAATGCTAGAGTCCATTATAAAGGATGTAATAGCAGAGCACTTGGAAAACAGTGACCGGATCGGACAAAGTCAACATGGATTTACAAAAGGTAAATCGTGCTTGACTAATCTACTGGAATTTTTTGAGGATGTAACTGGTAAAATAGATAAGGGAGAACCAGTGGATGTGGTGTCAAAAACAGGAAGGCAGATTATTATCTGAATGGCAATAGATTGGGAGAAGGGGAAGTGCAACGAGACCTGGGTGTCCTTGTGCACCAGTCGCTGAAGGTAAGCATGCAGGTGCAGCAGGTGGTTAAGAAGGCAAATGGTATGTTGGCCTTCGTAGCGAGAGGGTTCGAGTACAAGAACAAGGATGTCTTGCTGCAGTTGTACAGGGCCTTGGTGAGACCACACCTTGAGTATTGTGTGCAGTTTTGGTCGCCTTATCTGAGGAAGGATGTTCTTGCCATGGAGGGAGTTCAGCGAAGATTCACCAGGCTGATACCTGGGATGACAGGAATGACGTATGAGGAGAGATTCGGTCGATTGGCCTTATACTCGCTGGAGTTTAGAAGAATGAGAGGGGATCTCATTGAAACTTATAAAATTATGACGGGACTGGACAGACTAGATGCAGGAAGGATGTTCCCGATGGTCGGGGAGTCCAGAACCAAGGGTCACAGTCTAAGGATAAGGGGTAAGCCATTTAGGACAGAAATGAGAAGGAATTTCTTCATCCAGAGAGTGGTGAACCTGTGGAATTCTCTACCACAGAAGGCAGTGGAGGCCAATTCATTAAATATATTCAAGAAGGAGTTGGATATATTTCTTAAGGCTCAAAGGATATGGGGAGAAGGCAGGGACAGGGTACTGAATTTGGATGATCAGCCATGATCTCATTGAATGGCGGAGCAGGCTCGAGGAGCCGAATGGCCGCCTCCTGCTCCTATCTTCTATGTTTCTATTTTAAGTAAGAAAGTTGACTGTCAGGAAGTTCAGTAAAGCTAGAGATGGTGCAGTGGTCCAACACAGTGGTGCTCTTGCTGGTTTCTCATGGAGTGCTAGCTTGCAATTCTCCATTTGAGTTAACTACTGGTCTTGGATATATTAGTGGAAGATGCCAAGTGACAGTGAGGAAGTTCCCCATTAGCAAGAAAATCAGTGATACTCGGGCTGGCCCCTTCACATGCACCTGGCTACTTTTCCATTATAAAATGGCTGGGGAGGGTCCATCATTTGGAGGTAGTGGGAAAGGAAAAATAATAAAAGTAAATTAGCAGCTGGACTGTTAGCAAAATTGGCTATCTCAGTTTATTGCATTAAACATTCATTTTCTTCTGGACTTTTTAATTGTTGAATTATGAGAATTAATTGTGTTGAATAGAGGATATATAATGGGACTTGGCTTTTGTTAATTAAGCCACAGGTTGACTGGTTCAGTGAATTAGTTTAAATTTACTCTGAGGTAACATAGTGGTTTATTCTGTGAGGATTTACCCTCCTGCAGGACTATGTATTCTGTACAGAGAGTTGCAGTGCTTTGAGATTGTTAATCTGTTGGTGAATTCATTGTGGCTCGTTGGTGTGAATATTCATTTTTTTTTAAATGGTAACCTTCAAGAAACTAATTAATTGTAAATGTTAGCTGTGGCAGAATTGTTTTATAGTTTAAAATGCTGTCATCATTTGCTATGCAATTGATGGTTTTCCAGGATTTCAGAAGATAAAGTGTCAATTTCAGAAATATTGTAACGTGAAGGAACATTCAGTTAATGTGTGTGCAGTAAAGCAGTTAATGTAACAGTCAGTCAAGGAAGGTCTTCCAGTTTGGATAATGCTCCCTCTGGTGGCAAGTGGTTGTCACTCCTTACCTGGATTTTTTTGTTTAGTGATGAGACATTACTGATTCTGACTGTAAACGCGTCTGTCTGAAGTATTGTAGTGAACTTATCTTAAAGTTACTGGGCGCCCTTTACAGCTGCTAAGATGGTTATAACTCTTCTGTCCTGTTACATCCGCAAAGATGAATTTCTGTGGAATCTAAATAGTTGGATTCTCTAAATAAGCTAATGTTGTTACAATCTGCAGTGTTATGACGATTTCAGTAGAAGGTAATGGCAAGCATATGAAATATTCCTGTAACTGAGCTGTAGGTGTCATTCGGTTGGATTTCAGTAAAACGTGCTGCTGTAAGAATTCAGTCGGGAATTTTACTGAGATGTGTTCTGAGACACAGCTGGTGCTTCATGTCTAACAAACGTTGGTCTGAAAAGCAATATTTGCACCATGAAAATAAGCATAAAACAGTTTTAGTTACCTCTTTTATATCTGAATGTAATGGATTGTAGAACTCCAGTGGACTTTGTAACAAATGTTTTTTTTTCCCAGAAATGTGATTATATTACTTACTTAACTACATTTGATCAACTTTTTGATATTCCGAAAGAAAGAAAAAATGCAGAATATAAGCGGTAAGTGGAATTAATTTTCACATGTATATTGGCCCCTCGCTGTTCAGACTGCAAATGCTTCCTCAGTTCGCTACCGCTATCTTGTACTGCAGAACAGAAGCTATTTTTCAGGAAACAACTTTTAAATAAGCAGCACATTAATGACTAACCAGGGTGGCGAGGAGTTGTAAGTACTGGTCTGTTAGAAGTGTCAATTTTTCTTCTGCCAGACCGATTGTTTAATTTTACCATCAGTGCTCCATCCTGGCCTCACACTGATGCAATTGACAGTGCTGCTGTGGTTTGCCACTCCGTTAGTCCAGGTAGAAAAGCCCTGTAACTGAAATTATGTTAAACAATTTGTTCAATGGGAAGAAGGAAACTGCTATCATTTATCATACACAAGTACTTATTCCTACTTCTTATCCTTGCATTAGGATCATAGGAACAGGCCATATAACCCCTCAAGCCTGTTCCGCCATTCAATGAGATCATGGCTGATCCGTGTCCTAACTCCATAAAACCGCCTTTGCCCCATATCCTTTAATGCCTTTGGTTAACAAAAAGCTATCAATCTCCGATTTAAACTTATCAATTGACGTTTGGGGAAGAGTTCCAAACTTCTACCACCCTTTGTGTGTAGAAGTGTTTCCTAATTTCACTCCTGAAAGGACTGGCTCTAACTTTTAGACTGTACCCCCTTAACCTAGTCTCCCCAACCAGCAGAAATAGTTTCTCTCTACCCTATCCGTTCCCCTTAATATCTTAAACTTTGATCAGGGAATACAACCCTAATTTGTGTACTCTCTCCTTGTAATTTAACCCTTGAAGTCCAGGTATGATTCTGGTAAACCTACGCTGCACTCCCTCAAAGGCCAGTATATCCTTCCTAAGGTGTGGTGCCCAGAACTGCTCACAGTACTCCGGGTGCAGTCTAACCATGGCTTTGCATAGCTGCAGCATAACTTCTACCCCTTGTATTCTAGTCCTCTAGATATAAAGGCCAGCATTCCATTAGCTTTTTGATTATTTTCTGTACCTGCTCATGACATTTTAGTGATCTATGTACCTGGACCCCCAAGTCTCTTGAAATTGCTTGAAAGGGAAACTTTAATATTACTCTTAATTTCATCTGTTCTAGCCTAAGTGCGAGTTAACCATGTAGAGTCTATCTGCCTCATTTATTGAAAACTTACAAAGATGCATAATAAACACTGGACAGTATGAAAAGGTACTTTATATTTGGTCTCAGTGGGAGCACTCTCAAACCTCTGAAGCCCCACTTCAAGACCAGAACAGTGCTGAGGGAGTGCTACATTGTCAAAGATGCCATTTTTCGGATGAGATGTTAAACCAAAGACCCTTCTGTCTGTTCAGGCGGATGTGAAAGATCTCATGGCACTATGTGAAGAAGAGCATGGAGTTTTTCTGCTGTCCCGGCCAGCATTTGTCCCTGAACTGCCAAAATCACTTCTCGTTTTTGCTGTATGTAAATTGATGCCAACTTTGCCTACAAAATAAGCCACCGCACATCAAAAAACTTTGCACTGTGAGGCATGCTGATGATGTGAAAGGTGTGATAGAAGTCCAAATTCTCCCTTCTGTTTCTTTACATACTCCTGTTTTTTCAATGGGAATTTGGCCCAAAGTTAGTTACAGTTGAATTCTTGCTCTTATTGTCTAGGAACAGTCGGAGCTTGACTGAGGCTTGCTTATGTTACAAGTTGGAAATGTTTAGTCGAGTACTGTATATCTATGTGATTGAAGTAATACTGGTTATATAATCATGAGAAAGACACAAGTCTCTGGAATATCTCCATTATGTTTGCTTATTGTAATCCATTTTCTGAAATATTTTGAAAGGTGAAATGTAAATCATTTACTTGGTAATAATGCTAAATTTTGGAATAGTTCTGCTTTCTCTTTGGGTAATACTTGGTCTTATTTCACACTGGAATTTTATCTCTCATACTAACTAGCACCAACTATAATCTTTGCGTCAATGTTTTATATTTTCTGCGAATGCATTACGATTTCTCATTAATCACACAATATGCAGACAATCAGGGCCGGTGATGGGTTGCGAACATGTTTTTGAAAGGTGCAAATGTCAGTAATTTGTAATTTTTTCTAAAAAGTTTAAGAATCACCATGCGTGGATTAAAGTAAAATGATGTGTATTTACGAGAAACTGTCTTCAAAGATGAAACTTAAGTGCACAACCCCTCCTCCTTAAGTTCTCTGAGTCAAGTGAAGACTTTTTTTGTTAACTAGATGCTTTGTTTTGCTTTAACTGGGTCAACTGTAAATTACTCTTCATTATTTAATATGGAGTTATTGTACTTGAAAGGACATGAGCACCAACATCAAATCTATTTTAATTGCACTGACGTCAGTTTTTAATTCTTCCAGGTATCTGGAAATGTTGTTGGATTACCTCCAGGATTATACAGACCGAGTGAAACCTTTACTGGATCAGAATGAGCTCTTTGGAAAAATACAAATTGACTTTGAGAAAAAATGGGAAAATGGCAATTTTCCTGGCTGGCCAGTATGTAATATTTAAATTATTTTACGATAGCATTATGTTAGGGTAAATGTATCGGACGACTGTTTGTCAAAATTAAAAAAAGCTAACTGGGTTTCTTGGCAACCATAATAAAACCACTATTTGCATTCAGTGCTATTTTCATTTAGCCTGGGATCACCTCTATTACCCAAAATTATAGAAGTAATTTAAATATTCCTAAACTGCTGTGGAGCAAATCTATATTGATCTTTTTGGGTTTGAGAGTTAAACATTAGCCTTCTTAAATAGGTTGTTAAATATTGGCTGGAAAAGCTGGTAGAAAGATATACAGGAAACTTTTTTTTATCCGGCACCGACGGGACCGGCGTGCTGCCAGTTGATCAAAAAGTTCGGATTACAGAGAGGTATACTTGCTAAGGTACGAGAGCCCCGTACACGGCCACAGATCCAGGCGTCCTTGTTGCATGGCAACAGGTGCAGGAACCCCAGTTACACGGCCACAGATCCAGGCGTCCTTGTTGCATGGCAACCGGTGCAGGAACCCCGGTTACACAGCCATAGATCCAGGAACCCCGGTTACACGGCCACTAATATGAAGTAAAACTTACCTGAACCTACTCCTGAATTTTGCCGGTTAAGAGAGATTTCCGGTTATTTAGATAAAAAGAGTTTCCTGTAACTCTACTACTTACCATTTGCAATATCAGTGTTGTATACCCAAGGTGGCAGAGTACAGGACAACCCATTACTTGTTCCTACATTCTGTGTAATACAGTAATGTTACTTTTGTGCTTCTCTGAATTGGGGATGTTCAGACGCCCTGGTCCAAATATTCCTTTTTAGGTGAATTGGGATACAGTACGGGGTAAAGGGACTTTCGCCCACCACCAAATGCACCTCTGACCTCAGGCGAGTTTCTAGCCTCAGAATCAGTAACGTAATTATGACAGGCTCCCCGGTTTCCGTCGGAAGAACTCTTGTGGCGGGGGCGAGGAGCATAGCTCGGGAAGGTCTTGGAGGCCTGCCGCAAGATCTATGTGCAGGCGACCATGCTGCTGGCTGAAGAGATCTTTTAATGTTTTAACAAGTGCAAAAGGTGCTTAAGCCTTTTTAGTAGGTACTCTACACTGACTACTAGGTCTTTAAGTGGCCCATATCCTGTCAATAGTAAGACTGGACACCAGGGATGAGCAGGCGTCTCTGGTTCCTGGCGTCCAGTGTTGCTATGGAACAAATATTGGAAAATATGTCGGATGAGGCACTTCTTACATTTGAAAATCATTTCAGTAGGCCTATGCCATATTCAGTAAGCAGGAAAATGGACAGGGACACAGTGGAGGGTGCTCCTGTCCCATATTCTATTCCGGCCCACCCCGCCCTAAGAAATCAGCAGAGGGAAGGTGAAAGATCCCGGCTTCCATGTCTCATCAAATAGTCCTGCTTCCGATACAGCATGCTGAAGTGCAAAGTAAATAATCCTCTACTATAGCTCAGCCCTAGCCTTAGAAAAGCACTAGCAACATGTCATGTCTATGTTTCCTCCAGTAGCCATCCTGTAGCCTTTGAGTGAGGTTGCTAATTCAAACCGAAGTTGGGGCAGTTTTGGGCTGTGGGCCTGCGGAGCGGGGCTGAGATCACACTGACTTATTTCACATAGGACTCTTGCATCCAACAATCAGAAGAGGTAACCTACTAAAAGTCTGGATTGCACAAAATAAATGAGAAGTGTCTCAAAAATGTTTCATGCCATTCCTTGTGTAACAGAAATTGAGACTGTATTCGTTGTTAGTGAGAAGTGTGTTCCAAAAGTACATTCAGTCGCTGCTGTCCTTCATACTGGACCTATTGGTTTGAATTCATCATTTGACATGGCTTTATGCCATTGTTCCTAGCACTTTTAGAATTGCTCCGATTAGGCACATCCAGTGCGATAGCAAAACAGTAGTTGCTTATTGATTGTGTCTCCCCATCCAACTTCCTCCTCCTGGCTCCTTCCTGAAGTGTGATGCTGATTAAAGACGGATAAGAACTGATTAGACTTCTTCTGTCCTCCCCCACCCTGTCCCACCTGCTTTCCCCCAG
Source organism: Somniosus microcephalus (assembly GCF_052327205.1). NCBI lineage: Eukaryota > Metazoa > Chordata > Chondrichthyes > Squaliformes > Somniosidae > Somniosus > Somniosus microcephalus. Next base: position 40,132,903 of record NC_141006.1, on the reverse strand, counting down.
CCTGTAAAAATAAAAACAAAATGCTGGAAATACTCAGCAGGTCAGGCAGCATCTGTGGAGAGAGAAACAGAGTTAACGTTTCAGGTCGACAACCTTTCATCAGAACTGCTGAGTGTTTGCCAGCATTTTCTGTTTCTATTCCAGATTTCCAGCATCTGCAGTATTTTGCTTTTGTTTAAGGTTATTTGGTTTGTATTTTTTCTTTTGAAAGTACAGGAAACTTTTTTTATCCGGGACCGGCGTGGTGCCGGTTTATCAAAAAGTCCGGATTACAGAGGTATAGTAAAAGGTACAAGAGCCCCATACACGGTCACAGATCCAGGCGTCCCTGTTGCATAGCAACAGGTGCAGGAACCCCGGCCACAGATCCAGGCGTCCCTGTTGCATAGCAACAGGTGCAGGAACCCCGGTTACGTGGCCGCAGATCCAGGAATGGCCACTAATATGAAGTAAAACTTACCTGAACCTACTTCTGAATTTTGCCGGTTAATAGAGATTTCCGGTTATTTAGGTGCCGGTAAATCAAGAGTTTCCTGTATTGTAAAATTGTGTGTTTTGATCTAGAAACAAAATACAAGTGGATACAGTATCCATTCACTAGAGGGGGGGCAAAGTGTGATGAATTGGTGGCTATATAATGGGGAGGAGGGGGTGGATTAAAATTCCACACAATGATTTGAGTGCCAGGAACAATCTAAATGTAATTCTTTGACCAGCGCTGTTATATTAAACTTGAGTGCTGTGAAAGGATCGCTTAGTTGTGGCAAACACCCAAATTTAATGATTTGAGTCAAGTCTTGCAGCATATTTATATTGCATAAGGGGTTTAGGATTATCTTTAAGTGTATCATTTAGTTTGACTGAATATAACTGCAGTTTCTCTTGACAGAAAGAGACGAGCAGCGCCCTGACTCACGCAGGAGCTCACTTGGACCTGTCGGCTTTCTCGTCCTGGGAAGTAGGTTCTCCTTTTATTTGCTTGTGGTTTTGATTCTGTCTGCTTTGTCTTTGAGTTTGTGGTGACCATTATTCAAAATACATTGGCCTGGAGTTTCCTGGAAAGTTTTGGTGTAACTACGTATTTTCTACATCTTCGAATGCTATTGGATTACATTAGAAAGAGAAAAGCTTCCACAATTATATTTTTTTAAACATGGCTGTGTTTAATGTGCATAAATGATGGTTTGATGGCTTCAAACTTTCATTTTCAGAACGTTAATAAGAGGGACTTAAACGATATACAGGAAACTTGCTGGTATCCGGCACGGATGGGACCGACGTGTTGCCGGTTCATCATCAATTCTGGATAACCGAACACTATAGTAAAAGATACGGAGCTCAGAGCTCCGTATAAAGCAACAAACCCTGTTGCTTAGCTTCAAAACAATGGGCACAAGTTGCAAGCATCTCTGTAGCTTAGCAACAGCTTCAGCTACATGCTTGCACAGCCACAAATGGAGTAAAAAAAAGTAACTAAAAGTAAAAAAAAGTTATCTGAACCGACTCCTGAATTTTGCCGGTGGATAGAGCGTTCCGGTTATTTAGGGGCCGGTTAATCGAAAGTTTCCTGTAGGTGGCATATGGTCTGTGCTTTCCCGAGGCCTCGATTGTTTATGCTGATTTCCACTTGTTTTATGCTAGTTTTTGCGTTCAGGCGTATGCTGGTGAGATTCCGAGGAAGTTTTGGTTTAAATTGCCGTTGGCAAAATCAGTCTAGGAACCAGCATAAATTTCCATGCAAGTCGAATGAAGGAAATTCCGGCCCATTGAGCCATTATGGAGTAAAACTAAATAAGCATTCTGCTATTCGATTTTTGTTGGTGTTTGTTGCGAAATTCTAGTGGAAGTACTTGGAACAAAAATACTCCATATTATAGAAGAGAGTAAGAGTAATAGCCGAGGAGAGTTCTAATTGATAGTTCTATAAAATAGCGGACTAGTCTAAACAGAAAGTACTCTCCCCACATCTGGACTTTAATTTCTCCTTCTAAGCTGATCATTAGAATATGCTTAAAAATTGCAGTTTGTAAACCTTTATTTCCTAAATATTGATGTTAGCTACAAAATCCTGGAACTGGTTAACTGCAGTTGCTCAAAGCATGCTGAATGGTTCTGACTGCTTGGGGTGCTCATTAAACTTAAACAAAGCATCAGACTGTCTTCATAAACTCTGCTTGAACCGGCAGGAATTGGCTTCCCTAGGGTTGGACAGACTGAAATCTGCTCTGATGGCTTTGGGTCTGAAATGTGGAGGGTAAGTGTTCAGCCTAAGGTAACAGTTTACTGGAATAAACACTGTAACTTTAAAAAAAAAAAAGCAAATGCAAGCTTAATATTAACATTGAGGGGCTGTATCTGGATTTTTAAAAGGGAAATGTTTTAAGATTGGTGTATGAAAGGGGTTATTTTGTAAATTTGCTCTTTTAATTGCGATCGCTCTACAAAATTACTTCAATTTCTGACAATTGAACTGTGGGCTAATGTGATCAGTTCTTTCTATGAGGGCAGATGGTATAATTTGATGTACCGATAATCAATGATATTCATGTACTGGCATTACTGGGCTGATGATCTTAAATACCATTTAAAGGCTTTAAATATGCATTGTTAATATGCTTTCAATTAGTAGTCCAAAAAATGTTAAAATAGTTTCTTCTTTCTTTCAGAACCTTAGAAGAAAGAGCCCAGAGGTTATTCAGTACCAAGGGGAAATCTCTGGAGGCACTGGACCCTTCGCTGTTCGCAAAATCGAAATCCAAAGGCACTAAAAAGTTAGTAGATTACAAAAATCGATTATTTGTTTAGTTATGTATCATACCCACTAAGTCCAGTTTATGCAGGAGACTCGTGCTGCCAGCATTGTTTCTCTATTGATTCAGCAGAACTTGCGTCATCACAAAATTCTTAAATAAACACACACACACAAAACCTGTACATCGTTCTGTAACTCATTCCCCTCCTCCTCACCTGCAGGTCCTGGGGTAGCGTTCCATTGGCACTGGGTGCTCTCCAGTACTTTGTCCATATGCCCACCCTTCCGATGTGAGCTGAGGCAGTGAGTGTTGGTAGGCTGTTTGACCAAGGCCAACTCTGTCCTGAAGCACCACCTCAGCTGGGATGGCTGTCCAGCAAACAGGAATGGGAGCCCCGAGGGATTTTCCCTTCACCAGCCCAGGTGGTGTCACAGGCAATTGTAGAATCACTACTGGTACATCAGTGAGAGCAGCTAATTCTGCACAGACCTGTGATCTGAGTGCCTGTATGGCTCAGTTACTCCCTGCTTTTATCAGTTGAGTCACTGGGGAGAGCCATTTGTGCATTTCTCTATATCCCAATTTATAATGCTAAAAATCAAGCCATTCTAATTTTTTAAAGATACTATACCTCTGTGAATGCCCTTTACTGTGACTTAGTGCAGCAGCCTATATTCTGACCTGCACATTTTTAAATGCTATTTCTCATGGCACCTTTTTTTATTGCCTACCTTGAGATCTCTTACTGAGGTGGTGTTGCGATATTGAAGAGTGCATGAGGTAGACTGGGGGTAGTTTTAAGCTAATTGACTTCAGTGAAAAATAAAATCGGGCGGCTGGTCTGATCTCATCAGTTTCCCACCGGGTGGGTTAGCTTACAATCATCCCCGAGGTTACAGGAACATCCTGCTCCCCAAACACAGTTCAGGTGCTACCCAGAGGAAGCTCTGCCATATGTACAGACTTGGCCATGTGATCTTGGGGTTTATTTTCATTTTTCCTCATGTTGTAGTAAAGATTGGTACAATTGGTAACAAGATATTAACTTTTTTTTTAATTTGCATGTAAATGTTGTAAATAGGATTGTTTTTCTCCAGTTTGCTCTAGCAATTTTCCCCATCCCTCGTATAGGTGCTGACTCCTTGTTGGGGTGCAATTCTGTTGGTCTTGAGTGCCATGCAGTAGCTCACCCAAGTGGACATTTATGTATGTAATTGTTGGCAGTGATGTTTGTTTGTGGGAGCATCGCAGCCAGATATTAATCCTGTCGTCACCCCAAGTGCATGCAAAACGGTGATCAGGAGCAGGAACTCCGGTTGATATTGCTTCTTTCTAACTTGAGGGCTGCAGTCAATTGTGGCACCTCCTTCAGCGCAGACCAAGAATCTTACCTTGGGTCCTTTCTGTATCGCTCGCTCGATACAGAAAAGTCCACATCACGGAAGACCTCTCCTGGTCCCTCAATACCTCCTCTCTGGTGAAGAAGGCCCAGCAGCGCCTATATTTCCTAAGGAGGCTGAAGGGATGTAACCTGTCACCCCTGATCCTCTCTAACTTTTACCGCTGCACAATAGAGAGCATCCTGACGAACTGTATCACAGTATGGTATGGCAGCTGTAGCTACTATGACCGGAAAGCCCTGCAGCGGGTAGTCAAAACTGCCCAATGCATTACTGGCACCCGGCTACCGACCATAGAGCACATATACCAGAAACGCTGTTTACGGAGGTCACGGTCCATCATCAAAGACCCTACCCACCCCAGCCACAGTCTGTTCGCCCTCCTGCCATCTGGGAGACGCTACAGATGCATTCGCACCAGATTTAGGAACAGCTTCTTTCCCAGGGCTGTCATCCTACTGAACTCCACAAATAAACTCTAAAGCCTGCACATCTGCCAATGCACTTTATTATGTTTATGTTAATGTATTACAAGCCAAATATATGTTGAATGTTTAAATGTCTTAATCTAAATGTACACTCTCGGGAGCCGCAAGCCTACATTTCGTTGTACTGCACTTGTGCACTAACAATGACAATAAAAGTTGATTTGATTTGATTTTGATTTGATAAACTTACTGAATCATCAGGGGAGTGACAATATGGCTTTAATGTTATAACCAACTTTTTGATATTGATCTCCGAGCGTACTTAATGTCGTGCATGCAGGAGTGGGCATTGGGTCTCAATTCAAGTAAATGTGTAGAAGAACCAGTTGTTGATCCTATTTGCTGCTTCAAACAACAGATGAAAGTTTGAAATGTTCACAGGATACTTGGGCGATGACATGGTACCAATTCTGTGCGTCGTGACACAAATATTCAAATGCATGTAATGGGCTACGTGTGTCTTGCTAGCCAGAACAGGAAGCCCCTAATATAGCACATTGCAAGACCCATGAAAATCAGGGCATGCGGTGTCACCAGAACCTTCGAGGTTGCCAAGTCGAAGAACCTTTATTTATACTACATCTGACCTGTAGTGCATAACGCATGAAATAGAAAAATATTCCTTTGCCTAATGCTAACCATTCTCAACTTAATGAGCACAAAAACAAAAGAATTGCAACTGCTGTGGAATATTATATGCATATATTGCAATTGGAATAGAAATCTAATAGACAAAGACTGTTGTATTTCTTCATGCTTTGTAAAATTGAAAATTACACCAGAGCAGAGATTCTGCTGTCAATTCATTCATATAAATGTTCTACAGTACGAAAACACAAGAAATGACATGTTCCTGTATTGAATTGATTTATTTTGACCACCTTTTAGTATAGTTACTGATTTTTTTTTTTTTTTTTCCCCCCCCACTTCAACTGCAGGGATTCGGAACGCAACAAAGAAATAGCTTTTCTTGAAGCTCAAGTGTATGAATACATAGAAATTCTCGGGGTGAGTTTTCTGAAATTGTTGCTCGTCTGTCTGACCTATCTGATTGGAAGGATTTAAAATTTATTGTGGCTACTGTTTTTAAAACCTGAAGTTGCCCTTTTGTTTGGGTGAATACTGGCTTTCTCCTAGCAGACCAATGGAGTGTCACTGCTTTATCTTGCAATAAAAGATTTACTTTTGTATACTCATAATGGGGAAAAGCAGATCCTGTATTCCACAGTGAAAGAAACTGCTGTCGCCACAGTAATTGCACGGGAGAGTAACAGACTCAGTGGTATCGTAGGAACCTGCCACCCTTGGCTTGACACTCCTCAGTATGCAAATTTTATGTCACACTTGCATTTTAGTGGCTTAAATTTCATATTCCTAAAAGGGCAACAAATGTGAACTCTTAATGACCAGTGAGAAAAATCTGCCAATAAAAAAATTAAAGGATTAATTTGCTCAAAACTTATCAAAAAGCTTTCACCTGTTGGCACCTGCTCCATTTTTCTTTCCAACAAACTCAAATGTTTAGAGCTTTTAAAATACGTTTTGTAGTAACAGCATAAAAAAATACAGGAAACTTTCGATTTACCGGCACCTAAATAACCGGAAATCTCGGTTAACCGGCAAAATTCAGGAGTCGGTTCAGGTAACTTTTATTACTTTTTTTTACTCCATTTGTTGCTGTGCAAGGGTGTGGCTGCAGCTGTTGCTAAGCTACAGAGACGCTTGCAACTTGTGCCCATTGTTCTGAAGCTGTTAGGGTTTGTTGCTTTATACGGAGCTCTCGGCTTGGTATCTTTTACTATAGCGTTCGGTTATCCGGAATTTTTGATGAACCGGCACCACGTCGGTCCCGTCCGTGCCGGATAAAAGAGAGTTTCCTGTAGATACTTCACAATAACATGATTACATTTACCTGTACAACTTTCATTTGAGTGGCCTGATTAAAGTTGTTGTTCTGAAGCTTGTACCACTCTCTGGGCTTGGAGTTGATGCCGTTTCCAGAGCCGTCACTCTGTCAGCTAAACAGAGTTGCCAATGCTGCCTGTTCCCGCATTTCCCAGGTTTGCCACAGGGGAAAGAACATCTGCGTGTGTATCAGTGTGTCCTCAATACAACTTTAAGAATTTCTTTCTTTATGTTGCGTTAGGATTTATGATCTTGTTTTTCCAAATGATTTGAAAACAAGCCAGAACATGAATTTGAAGCTTGAGGTAAAATTTCATACGAAAGCTATTATCAAGGGCTTACTTTTTTTTTACTTCCGAGACACAGACGGACAAGTGAAACGATTAGAGCATGTGCTTTATTTCGTACTGCAAATTCCAAAACAAGTTGTTGACAGATTTGTTTCTTTTTCTCCATGCAAAAGTCAAAGCTTGTATTTTGTTAGCCTTTAACGGTATTTGAGCTTGTTTTTCCAAATTATTGGAAAATGAGTTGCAAAATGAATTTTAGAAGATTTTGGGGGTGGACTCAAGAAAACTAAAGTCCTTTTTTTCCTCACTTCACATAGGGTAGCTCCGAAAGAGAGCAGGACCAAGAGGCAGGAGATAATTGCAGCAGCTATACTTTGTTATGCTGAGAATTTAGAAACGCTGGTTATAGAAAGATTTTAATTATTCAGTTGCATTGGGCAAGGGAAATAGAAATGATTTATTCACCAGGAACCAATCAAAAAAACACTTGCTTCATTATGCCTTTGGACTTAGAAAGCTTTTTTTCCAAACTCTCTCACTGCAGATGTACATCCCTCCCTTACCCTTGTAACCATGTCATGTTTGACTTGCCATAAGCAATGCTAGAGGGAGATTGGCTAGTAACAGATGAGAAGCGGCATTTCACGCACTGTTACAGATACAAAACAATCTTAAGATGCTGGGTGCTTCTGACTTGCACTTCTGACCTTAGCCTGAAATGGCCAAGCACATTTCAGTTTGCAAAATTCCCTGACCAATGACAATTAAACTCTGTGACCTGAACCCCTCTTTATTGAACAGTTAGACGTTGTGGCCGCAAAGGGAGAAACCTCCACCATAACAGAATTATTGTGGATTATAATGTTTAACACTCTTGTCCTTAAAAACAGCATATTGTCTATAAACAATGCCATGGGCGATCCACTAGTATTTAATACAGGTTGGAATGCATTACAGGGACCTTGCGTATGATCCTTTCCTCCCCTGGTATAATATTCCTCTAGTGTTATATTTCAGTATTTGCCAGAATATGCATTTATTCCATAATTAAAACTTATTGGCTGGATAATTCTCCAGAATCAGCTACGGATTATTTCTCAATTGAACTCTACGATAATAGCTTATTGGTGCTGCCGTGTCTGAGTGGTAGAGAACATGGTCATGGATGTGACTTCATTAAGGAGTTTTTGGTTTCTATGCTGTTCTCTGGAAGGTGTTCAGTGATGGGAAGGTGCATCTCTGTAAGAAAGGGCAAGTCGCCATCATTCGATTGTGTATCTCCTTGTGCCCAGTTCTGTAGAGTTGCCAGTGGCTTCGGGACAAGTCTCTGTTTCCTCTTATGTGACCTTTACATAGACCATGAAAGAGAAGGGAGAATTTATTTTTTAAATTGCAGATAAGTCCTGTATGCCTGCAGCTTTGGAAGTGATTTTTTTCATCACCTTTTCCAGTGAAGTAACTCACTCTCCAGTGTTCTTTCTTCCCCTCCCTTTTTCTCTCATGAGTTCACTGAGCTGTACCTTGTCTCCAGTCGAGGGAATGGTACGGCTTGTTCCTTGACCTCTGCTTGGGTTTCAGTGAAACTGGCCACTCGGTGATGTGCAAGAACAACTTGGACAGGAAAGTCCTCTTTTTAACTTATAAATTACTTTCTTATTTTAAATCCCAGCTGTGCAGCTATCAAAATGTTGTTACTTGGCTGTCAGCCATCTCCGGTATCTCTTGTGTATACAGTCTGAGAATATCATGTTCCCAAGGATGTCCTGTAAGATTCCTTTCTGTTACGTACTGCAGAGGGATGTTTGAGACTTTGTGTAAAATGACAGATCCCATTAACCTTGCAGCAAAAATGATATTCACTGACCGGAAGTATAAACAAATATGTCTATCAAAATACAGGTAGACTATCCTTTATCCGCACTTCCGAAAACCTCTAAAAACCAAAAGTTTTTTCGTGGAGCGTAAGTCATGCGCACGACATGACCCGAGTGGCGCCAAACATGACTGGAGTGGTCCGGGAGCTCTGCCTTTCCCTGTGAGCAGGGCAGAGGGTCACAAAGTTCCCTCCTGGGTAGGAGATTGCAGGCTGAGCCGGGCAGTGTGAAGGAGGTACCGGGAGAGTGAACCCAACAATACAGCGGCCCGTCCGATAGCTGCAGCGGCCCATCCGAGTCTTTTCTTCTCCACCCCCCCCCCCCCTGACCTGATTTGCGGGCCAGCTTAGTGTAGGAGTCAGCCGCTATCCGGCCTTCCCACAACTGGCGGCGGCAGTCGAGCCCCAGACCCCCACTAAGTCAAGGAATTCAGATACGGAGCAGGGGGAGCCGGAAACCTCGATCTAACGGCAGAAATCAGCAGCCGTTTTGTTAGGTTTTTTTTCTTCCGCTAGCATTTTTTTTCTTCCCCTAGCATTTTTTTAAACAGTCAGGCTGTGGAAAGAGTCTCTGTAGCTTAGCAACAACTTCAGAGACGCTTCCAAGGCAGGGCCCGAGTGTTTACAAGCTGCTGCTAAGCAACAGTGTTTGTTGTCAGATACGGAGATGAAAACCTTCTGAAATCCGAAAAATTCCAAAAACCGAAACACAGCTGGTCCCATGGTTTTCAGATAAAGGATAGTCTACCTGTAGTACATTTATTGTTTTTGAATATTGAATATTAAAGTGGAAGAATTGGATAAATCTTGGCAATGGCCAAATGATAATTCAGTATTTTGACGCTGAAATGTTACTGCTGAAAGGGTAAATTTTCTTGTGTTATGGCTGAAGAGGAGGATTATTGTTACTTTCCTGCATGGCTGAAGAGGATTATTGTTACTTTCCTGCAGTGGTAATTGTAACAAAGTGAAATAAGCTGGAGTTAAATTGATTGTGACCCTTCAAGACATATTGTATGGAGTTACTTTTCACTGTATAAAAATGCTGCCTAAAGATTCCACATCAGCCTGCAAATTTTCTAATGTTCAGTAAGCTGTGAAAATTATTTCTCTAATTATCTAGTGCTGAATATTATTGTAAAATTTGTACAATCACAAGATTTCTCAATTCACAGAATTCAGTGAATTCTGCTGTAATTGTTTTTGTATTTATTTTGATGCAGCGATGTACCTGTGGCCCTCTTGGAGTGTTCAATGATTTTTTTTTTCCTGCCCTGCAGGAACAGAGACAGCTCACCAGAGAAAATGTACAACGCAAACAAGCTCGGACTGGAGAGGAACGGGAAGAGGAGGACGAGGAGCACATCAGTGAGAGTGAAAGTGAAGACGAGGAAAATGAAATCATCTACAATCCCAAGAACCTGCCGTTGGGCTGGGACGGCAAGGTGAGCTTTAAAAAAGTGAAAGACCTCACCAGCCATCCAAAATGGGTCATTCTAATTTTGTGATTAAATGATAACCTTTCATAGAATGAAATAACAACAGCAAATGCTGGAAACACGCAGCAGGTCAGGCAGCATCCGTGGAGAGAGAAAACCCGAGTTAACGTTTCAGGTGTATGACCCTTCAGCATTTTGCTATTGTACCTTTCATAGAATGTTGTAGGATCTGAGTTTTAATTCTAAGTGCTGCAATGCCTGTAAATCTCACTGTTACCCAGACCCTGCTGTTGTGCTTTTGTCCAGCCATCCACTTTTATGATTAAAATTGAATCATGTTTTTTAGTTCACATTTGTGAGGTTGAAGAAGAAATCTCACTGAATCAAACCTATATCCCGTAAAGTTAATTGTTACTTCAAGGAGTGGGTTAAAATGAGGAACCATAATTTCTTTTTTATTTCATAATAAGACCTAATAACTGACCAGTGATGAATCTTCCACACTCTTGAAATAGAGTACACTGCAGTGTTCACAGTGATGTACTATTTCATAGAATCACAGAAATTTCAGTAAAGGAGGCCGTCATTTGGGCAAAGTGGTAGTGCCATCTGAGAAAGGACATGCGTGCTTTGGAGGCGGTACAACGAAGGTTCACTGGATTGATCCCTGGGATGAGAGGGTTGACCTATGAGGAGAGTTTGAGTAGATTGGGCCTATACACTCTGGCGTTTAGAAGAATGAGAGGTGATCTCATTGAAACATATAAGATTCTGAGGGGGATTGACAGGGTAGATGCCGAGAGGTGGTTTCCCCTGGCTGGAGTGTCTAGAACTAGGGGGCATAGTCTCAGGATAAGATGTCAGCCATTTAAGACTGAGATGAGGAGGAATTTCTTTACTCAGAGGGTTGTGAATCTTTGGAATTCTCTGCCCCAAAGGGCTGTGGATGCTGAGTTGTTGAGTATGTTCAAGGCAGAGATAGACAGATTTTTGGACTCTAGGGGAATCGAGGGATATGGAGGTCAGGTGGGAAAGTGGAGTTGAGGTCGATGATCAGCCATGATATTGAATGGCAGAGCAGGTTCGAGGGGCTGCATGACTTCCTCCTGGCCCTAATTCTTGTGTTCTTATGTGTCGGCTAACTTGCCTCATTGAAACGGTCTACTCTAATCCCATTCCTGTGCTCTTTCCCTGTATACTGTCAATCAAGGTATAATTTTTTAATAGTTCTAACTGGCAGAGGGTATAATCAGTTCCTACGCATGCTGAAAATTCTGTCAAAAATCAAATTAAAATGTTGAGTTCAGCTGCTGTGCAAGGAGGCTCTGCTTGTAGCACTCCAACTCTGCAGAAGATCAGGGCCTTTAAATGTGCTCTGAGTGCTGGTGAATCTACTTCACCTCCTGAGGGAGCAAAAGGAAAAACCTAAATCAAAGTGTATCCCAAAAAAACAACGGCTGGGTATTGGACTCCTCAGCTGAACACCAACACTGGACTCCTAACTGGGACACCTGACTGAGTCCTAGCCTTGCCTCACAGCCACACGTGAACCTCTCCTTTTAAGCACATAGGAACAGGAGTAGGCCATTCAGCCCCTCGAGCCTGTTCCGCTATTCAATGAGCTCATGGCTGATCTGCGCTCGAACTTCATGTACCCGCCTTTGGCCCATATCCCTTAATACTTTTGGTTAACAGAAAGCTATCAATCTCCGATTTAAGATTAACAATTGATCTAACAATTGCGGAAGAGAGGTCCAAACATCTACCACCCTGTGTGTAGAAGTGTTTCCTAATTTCACTCCTGAACGGTCTGGCTCTAATTTTTAGACTATTCCCCCTAGTCCTAGAATCCCCAACCAGCAGAAATAATTTCTCTATCCACTCTGTCTGTTCCCCTTAATGTCCTGAAAACTTTGATCAGATCAACCCTAACCCTTCTAAATTCAATGGAAGCAACCCTAGTTTTTTCACCTAGTTTTAAAAACTCCAAATTTAGTTGTGGTACTGTGGCAGATCTAATGGTTGGCGTGGCACTTTTGGTCTGCTTCATTTTTAAAAGACTAAGAACTAGTCTCTTAACTCAATTCCCTGATCCAGCCTAGGCCCAACTGGCGACTGCCCTGTGGTCGTTTCTTTTGGTCCAAGTTGTGTTTTTTTCTTTACAAATGGTTTTATATATTCAATGTGACCTATCGGTGATATTTCAGTGTGCTTTAGCATTTATTTCCCGATTGTAGTATTCAACGACTTGCAATGCTACTGATCATCAGTAGATGGCAGCGCTAATTACTTTGTAATTCTCAATTGGTTATTTTTGCATGGTAATTTTTTTTGACTCGTAAGTATAGTTTTCATTTTTTGTGACTCTACGCTTTCCATTTCAGCCCATTCCATACTGGTTGTACAAGCTGCACGGTTTGAACATCAACTACAACTGTGAAATCTGTGGAAATTACACTTACCGAGGACCCAAAGCATTCCAGCGCCACTTTGCTGTAAGACCAAGAACTTTAACTTCGTGTGTAAACTTTTTCATTAAAAAAAATATAATTTTTTTTTAGTAATTTTTCTACTGGCTAGATTATTCCCTTCTGTTGTACCATGTACTAATTCCTGGACAAAGGGCTGTGAGCCAGCTTTACTTAATTAGTGCTGTTTTATAATTGACGGCTAGGTGATGTACGGAAGCTAGTTGGGTGACTCCCGTGCACAATTCTTCTCCCTCCCCATTGGGAAACACCTTGGGTTCTGCTTGCTGCTCCTCAAATGGTCATGTAAGGAATTGCATATCTGAGATCTTCGTATTTTTATTCTGAGGGCGACTCTCCATCCAAATTGCAATTTTTCTTATTGTCTCCCTGCACCAGGTACCACTTAGGGCTGAGGGGTTAAGGAGAAAATGATTTGTTTCTCGGCTGTCTGTATGTGCTCTGAAGCTGGCTTCCTGTGTGGAAGTGACTGGCTTCTGCCTAGCACTTTCTGCAGCAACGCAGCTGAGATTGGCAAATCAGTAATATGGAGATTGAAATTAATTTAGTCACTGCCATTTTCTGTCAGAAGATGGGGCGTGATCAGTCCGGGGATGATGCTTATTCCCAGTGGGAAGGTGCCTGGTCACTGCTTTGCAGTTAAATGGAATGACAAAGATGAGATCAGGAAATCCTTGCCATGGAGATGTTGAGGACATGTGTGTGTTGTACCACTCTGGTGCTTTAGTGCAGTCATTCTGATATCAATTACCTTTTCTGCTGTATTTGAAATGTCTGATGGTAATAAGTTGGTTCAATCTCTCTTATGTACACTCCATTGGGGGTTGCTCACTTTGTTTAGTATATAAAAAAGAGTAGGTCATGGGTTTGAGTCCCCGAAGAGCCTGCCACTTAAGACTGGGCCTGGGTTTTTCCAGTTCCCAGCTGGGCCATTACATGGCGCATGTTATTCTAATGGATATTCTGTTCCAGTGAGGAGGATGCCATCATGCTTTGTTCCAGTATACACAGCACAGGCTAGTGACTGCAGAGTGATTAGCTCAAAATGTTCAGTGAAGGCATCTACAAGGTTAGGTAGAAAATATTTGGGGAGAGGTGAGGAGATCAAAGTCTGATCCCGCCATTAAGATATTAAATGATTGAATAAATTCCTCTGTTTGTGTAGAACCCAATTGGCAACCAAATCACAGCTAGCAGCTGCTCAGTAAATGGCTTGACATAGATAGTTTTAGGTTTAAGTTTTCCACAATTATTTCACATACGTGTTTTTTTTCCATTTCTAGGAATGGCGTCATGCTCATGGCATGAGGTGTCTTGGAATCCCTAACACAGCACATTTTGCAAATGTCACCCAAATTGAGGATGCAGTATCCTGTAAGTGCTCTTCTGTTAAACTCACGTTAAAATTGAATAAAATCCCACAGTAAATCTCTACTAACTCCAAACATTTCCTGGAGAAATCACTTAATACAGTCCCCACCGTCCACGTTTATCCCGGACAGCCGCCTATATCGGGCAAATGGCGCTAACCATTTGTCGTCACCACGGGTATCAATTACAGAGAGGCCACTTAAAACTTATTGAGCGTGCCGGATATATTGTGCAGTTCGGTACTTGCTGATTTAAAAGTTCTGTTGATTTTGGGCAAGGTGTTAACAATTTACAGGCAGTTCATTGCTACAGCCTATCATGGCTTTACCATCCACCACGCATAGCGGGCCAATCATTTTAGCGGCCGCTATACGCGGCGGGGACTATTTTAAACAGAATGGGAATGCTGGAAATACACAGCAGGTCCATCGGCATCGGAAAAGAGAAGACGGGTTAATGTTTTACGTTGCTTAATCTATTCAGAAAATACTTTGGTGTAAAAGGTGTACAGTACATTTATTCATTTGTTCTGTGGAAAGTTGATTTTAGAAGATTCCAAACTATTGCCATTTATAAAGCAAGTTTCAAAAAGAAATTGAACAATTGATCCTTTGCAATAATTGCCAATTGTTGGGTAGATATTTGTATTTGTTTAAACTAATTACTAACTGGAGGGTTTTTTTGTAGATATCATTTTGAATTTTCTACTTTCCAGCTGCCCAAAAGAGCAAAATGTGACCAGCAGCCTGTAAACCAGAAAATTGCTTCTATTAGAAAACATAAAGCAATATAGTATTTCAACAATGTGCTCTCGACAGCTAATGGCAGCAAATCTGTACTGTTGGATCATTTCTCTGTTTTCTTAAATCCTAAGCTCCTGAAAATTGGTCATTGAGATTGTGAAGGGATTTGCAACAGGGGAATTAAATCTTTCAGAAATTGCCAAAGAATTTAGTCTCCTCTCTTCAGAGTTCATCTCACTTGTTACGGTCCATTTTTCCACTTGATGTGCTTTTTTTTTTTTAAGTTTTGCGTGCAGCTTTTTATCATTGCATCCAATAAGAATTCAAGGCTCTTTTGTAATTAACACCCACATCTCCTAAGTCACTGAATTGCAGTAGCAACAGCCTGAAATGGTAGTTCTTAAATGTGTCCTTGTTGAACGCGGCATCTCGCTGAAGTAAACCCTGTTTTGAAATACTGCCACACAGTCATAAGACTTTCCTCTTCACTGCACTTTTTATTTAAAACATTAATTTCGCTAGGGCTTTGCATTCCCTGGATAGCTCAGCGCTGTGTAATGTGCATACTGAGCTTCTCAAACCAGTAAAGTCCCAGATTCAGCCCATACCCTCTGCTGATTTTAACTGATCTTAGCAGTTGAGGTATTGCAGTTGACAACAGTAGCCCACGCTAAGAGGCAAAACACTGGCTGCAATTCCAGCTCCAGATTGTTGTACGTTTATATTGTCCACTTAAAGAGCCATCCCTGGGAGCCAGGGCCTCTGTTCTATGATAACTGAATAAGCCAAATTCTATTTCTATTACCTGGAATTTTGGGATATTTAATACTGATTTAAAAGTTATATTCCATGATTCCATCCATTTTTTCCCATAACAACTGCAACTCACTGGCCTGGCTGATGGCTTATTTCAAACGGCCGTTACACTCTGCTTAAAAAAATTTTAAAAAAATGCTAAACCTCCCTTCTTACTCCTAGCTTCCTAATTTTTAACCTGAGATTTCAACTCTTCACCATAGTAAACCAAAGGCAGCCTAACACACCCAAGATATATAGCAGAATCAAACAATGTCCATATTTGGTATGCTCTCACTTGTGTGGACTATTTTGGTCTCTGGTTCAGAAATGCTGCTTCTCCATTTTTCTTTTGCTTTCATTCTCTTTCCCTCACCCAGACAATGGCAGGGAGCAGAAAGAAAGAGTTCCTCTGGAAAATACACCATCGGGGGCAGCCATTTTGAAAGCTTGTTGGAAGAACAGCCATGGGAAAATCCTATAGATTTTCCCGCCTGTGTTCAGGTTGGGATATGGGATTTGCTGTAGAAACAATAACATTGCTTATTTTTTACTTGCCTACAAGTGACTAATTACAATCCACTGTGTTATCTGTTCAGACGCTGTATGTAATTCTATTTTTTTTATTGCAAAAAAATTGCATTGGCTTCAGAAGACAATTGCTATTTTGTGTGACTTGTCCGGCAGGAAGAATTCATGCTACGGTTACATTTAGACAAGAATATTAATAACTTGCTTTTTCTAATCAGTGTGGGCGAAACTGAAGCATTCGAAGGCAGCAGAGAGATGGCAGCCAGACACAGAGGTAATTACTGTAAATGAGCTGCTTGAACTGTGAATGAAGCACATTATTTGACGGTTTCTACTTGCCGCTAGTCTGCTATAGAACTGGTTGGGGTGGACCAGTGTGGAGTCACACGGCCTGACAACAGAGAACTCAAAACAGAAAATACTAGAAATACATAATGCAGTTAGTCAGCATCTGAAACAGAAAGACAGATAAACATTTTGGGTCAGAACTATTCTCATCGGAGGGACTTTGAGCACTGACCCAAAATCAAGGCAAGGGGAGAACAAGTGGAGGGCAGTAGTACAGATATACTAACTACTGTTGCACCAAAGCAGCTAATGGGGTTTAATATGCAATAAACAGATTTTAAAGTCCTCTCAATCAGGCATCTATAGGACATTGGAAAGACAACAGGTGAGTTAAACAGCTTCAAAATGAAAGGGAAAGCTTTGGAATGTGAGCTGGTTACTTAAATAAATTGGGTCCCTGTGTAAACAACTCCGTTACAATGCTGGGATGTTCTGCTGAAGGATTCAGGCGCAGCTTAGCTATATTTGTGCTTCAGTGAGACAGCACGCCTGAAATATAATAACTAGTTCTTAATAGAAATGTCAGTTACAGTACTTTTGTATAATTATATAACTATTTCCCACCTCTCCATACTGCCTCATCAACATTCAGAACAGTCACAATATCGTGGATCATTTACAACGCCTGCCTTAGGTTGGAGACTACTTCTTGCTAATGGTTGGCTGCTCTCGCTGCAATCAGTGTCGGCCTGTTCCAGCTAACCTTACTAATTGTGTTACAGGTCTGGGAATCTGTAGGCACTATTGTAATTTCCTGGCTATGTAATTTCTGAGTGTAACCAGTCTGAGAATTAATCTGGTACAAGCGCACTTATCCAAATGAAGTGTCGAGCCCTCCAACCCGGAGCCTAACTTGTGCCCTGCATGTATTCACACCCGTAGCCACTCTCATTAAGAATTTACTTGGGTTTTGGGAAATTGGAATTGGCCAGCCTCTGGTAACAGGGCAAGCATGTTGCCCACTCAAACATGGTGATGTGTTCCGTAACCTTTACAGAACTCCAGACCAGTACTCCAGATCCTTTTTGTCAACGTGTCATCAATTTATATTTGAACATGAAATGATGTGAAGTAAAAATAATTTTAAAACTTGCATTTATATGGTGCCTTTGATGACCTTGGGATGCCCCAAAGTGTTAAACAGCCAAGCTATTACTTTTGAAGTATAGTCACTGTAGTTTTGTAGACAAACACAGCAGCTAATTTGCGCGCAGCTGTAAACAGCAATGAGGTGGATGACCAGTTAATCTGTTTGTGACGTTGGCTGAGCGATAAATGTTGGCCAGGACACCAGGAGAACTTCCCCTGCTCCTCTTCGAATAGTGCTGAGAGATCTTTTGTGTCGACCTGACGGGCAGATGGGGCCTTAGTTTAATGTCTCATCCAAAAGGCGACCCCTCTGACAGTGCAGTGCGGAGGGAGTGCCAGCCTCGATTATGTGCTTCAGCCCTGGAGGTGGACTTGAACCCATGACTTTTGACTCGGGTGAGAGTGCTACCAACTGAGTCAAACTGACACTCGGTGAGTGTGATTATGGGTGTAGTGATTCTGATTTTCTTTTGTTCTCTTAAAATCTTACACTAGATCACCAATGCGCTATTGCTTTTAAGTATATAAATGCAAGTTTGTTTGTACTTTAAATAAGTGAAGTTTAACTTGCTTTTCAATATGTTTATTGAAACTGCAACAGCAGCATACTTTGAGACTATAAACATTGTTTTAACTGGTGACTGGTAATCTTAAATTTCAGGAAGAATATGAAGACTCAAGTGGAAATGTAGTTAACAAGAAGACCTACGAAGATTTAAAACGACAAGGGCTGCTCTGAATCTCTAAAATGCTGCCCCTTCCAGACCTCTGTTTAATATCTGCGATTATAGCTATTCGTTAAAAATATTTGGTTAGTTTAGATTCTTTCTCCCTCTTGTATTAGTTCAAGGACCATGTCCTATACTGCCCAAAGTCTATATCTAAATCCAAAAGGGTGTGAAGAGAACTGAATGCCAGGCAAATTTGCATAATTTTGTATCTGATAAAATACTTCGGTTAGATTTGCAAGACTGGTTATTATAATGTTTTACAACATTTTATAGGTTTTGTTTTATATCTTTAAAAAAAAAAGTAAGTATGGCAGGGAGCTTTCTATCATATGAGCAGGGAAATCGAGACCCTTGATGGAAGTATGGATTTCTTTTGTTAGTAGACATGAGACATTTAAGATTAGGCTTAAGTTTGTCAAAGAAGAATGTGATTTATAGTAAACAATATTCTTTGTTTAAAACAAATAGTATGATCCTGTGGTTTTTATTGGATTCTTCTCCGCCCCCCCCCCCCCCCCCCAACTTCTGTATTTCTGACATTCTTCACAATTTAATAAAGTCAATTGTGATTTTTTTTTATTGCCTTTGGATGTGTTTTAAATGTTTGTTTCTATTTGTAACACATTAGTCTTTCAGTGCGCACTTCCTGTCATTGTCATTTACTTCCTGTAACACTTTCCCGGCACTCTACTGCCATCACACCTGCCTATAATGCCTGCGAGTCTTCCCAAGTCCATCTCTGGAACCAGTGGTACTACTCTCCACAGGCCCAACTATCTCAGACCTGTTGCCCAGTCGTTTCCCCCCCCCCCCCCCACTGCCTCTCCTCGTTATCCTGAGATGTACTTCCCCCATTCATTCCTGCCTAACCAGGTTCCAATCTGAGCACTAGTCCCTTCCTTTCCCCTCATGCTGTGCAATAAGAAAGCCATATGTAGGATAGTGTGCAATATAATGGGTTTAACAGTATGCCATAGGTAAAGAGCATTGTGAGTTAGCATGTATCAGGAACTACAATGAAAACATAAAGAGAGATTAACTGAATCCAGAACTTGCTGGCAAAATAGACAAGTTTAATGCGCATGCTGTTATTAGTATGTAACTATTCCAGCAATTTGTGGCGAGGAAGAGATACGGTGTGAGTTGAGAATCACCACAAATTGCTGGCTGATTTGTGCTGCTCCGCCATTAGCCTCATGAAAACCAGAGCTCGCCATTGACCTCTGCACGAGTTTCAAGAGATTGCTGCATTTGCGCTGTTAAAACAAATTAAACTTGCCACAGAAAGTTGGGGTTGGTACTTAACGCAAGGACCCTTTTCATGACGAGATTTATGTTCCTGCAATGCCAGTCAACCTCTCCGGCCCAGAAAGGGAAGAATTAAAACTGGTGTCTCATTCCTGCAGGTAGTAAATTGTTCTTCTTTTCCTTTGTCTTTTTTCTTTCTCATATTCCAATCTTTCTTTCCCTTTCAGTACCTAATTTGACTTAATTTGCCCTATTTCCTTTGCTGTAGTTTGTGCTGTTCCTTTTTCTATCCTTAAATCTCATTGGTTAAGGAGATACAGGAAACTTTGTGTTATCCGGATGCTAAATGTCCAGCAAGCTCGAGCCACCGGCAAAAATCAGGAGCCGTTTTGTTAGGTTTTTTTTCTTCTCGTGGCTTTTTTTTCCCCAACAGTCAGGCTCTGCAAAGTCTCTCTGAAGCTGTTGCTAAGCGACAGACGCTTCCAAGGTACGGCCGACTGTTTAGAAGCTGTTGCTAAGCAACAGGGTTTGTTGCCAGATACGGAGCTGAAAAGCTCCGATTGCTTCAACATTAACGCTGGTTTGTCTGGCAGTTTTGAGGGAACAACAACAGCTCAGTCCTGTCGGTGCTGAATAGCACAAAGTTTCCTGTATACTGTTGGTCCAGTCGTTCACCAAGGTTCCAGATGCCCCATTGACCTCACTGCTCTGTTAGCAGCTCGCACTTCCAGCAACTTGTGACACAAATATTTTTCGAGCTGAAGGATGAAATGCCCCACTCCAGCAAATTCTGGGCCAATAGTGCTAGTTTAGTCAAGAGGTTTCTCATTTTAAATAAATAAACTCAAATTTAAGCTGAGGGAATAGATTGTTTTTACACGATAACAGGGTAAAAGATGTGCGCAAATAGAGAGTATCTGGGGAAAAACAAATCCAGTTTAAGAGGCAAAGTGGTCTTTTATATCATATCCAACTTCTAATTGCAGTGCTTCGAACCTGGAATGTTTCCTATCGTGGCCCATGCAGGTTTCCTCCTGTTTATAAATGTTGTGTTTTGGTCTACAACACACACGCTTGCTGGTTCACCTAACGAATGTTGGTAATTCTGAGCCCCAAAGTACTGTACCCACATGGAAAGTATTGCATCATAAGATCAATTACTTTATTGTTGTGCTGGGAGCCCACATTTGATTGTATTGCCAATAACTCGTTATTGAAGTGCAATTAATTTTTTTTTACTGTTTTGGTCAAATGCAGCGTTGGCTGGTTTATTATGCTGGGGTTTATTTTTCCAGCTGCCTTTGCAGTGTGGTAAGGATGTAATTGAAACACCATTGACAAAAAAATACTGTGCAGAACGTCTATTGGGTTCTGGAGACTGCACTGTAATAATTACGAGTTGTGTGAGCCCAGAGTAAGCATGTTATTGCCTCTGGGAGGCTTGTATATAATTATATAAGAATCTTTCTTCACACTTGCTAACCAAACAAGGAAAGAAGACAGCTGCATGGTGACGACCCACTGCCGTGCTTTCTGGTGGAAGCAGCTGTAGAGGGCCAATCAGTTGCTACTGAATCACCTCCCACGAGAAATGTCACTGGAAACATCGACACATCTGGTGCTGCTAAGGAAGCAACGATTGCAGTGTCCTCTTTCCCCTCCTCCAACTCCTTTGAGAACTCTGAATAAACTTGTGCACTAAAGTGAACATTTATACGTAAGCGTTTTGTTTAATTCCTTAAATACTGTTGACTGGATGGGCGGGTGTTGCTTCCTCATAGAGCATTTTTCAAGCGTGATTCCTACTGAGAACAGTAACCTAGTGTGTAGTGCGTGTAATTGTAGATCACTTTATTGACTCCCAATTATGCCTTGCTCTGCTCTCCATATTCTTCTGGGACTAATGGAGGGATTAACACTTTGTGTAAGAGTAGGTGGGTCAATCCACTCTCCTGTGGGAGGGAAAGGTCCAGTGACCTCTGCTGGACGATGCACTTGTGTGGACATTGAGTGAAAATCAAATGCAGCTCTGATGCCCCCTCCCTAATCCCAAAACATTGCAAAAGCGACCACCAGTCAGTCAAGGCTCTCAGATGGAGAGTAGGTAGAGAGCAGTTGGGTGAAGTACGAGAGGTCGGCTGATGCCTAAGGAAGAAAAATTGCAGACTGATTTTGTGCCTTCAGGTGAGAAGACAGCAAAGGAGAAAAAAGTGGTGTTTGGGGAAGGAGAGCAAAATGTACACAATCTTTAAATTGTCCAGAATTTCTAAATTGTCTCAAATTATCTAAAATTAGCTAATGCAGCACAGATTAGAGGATTTTCCCCGTTTGTATGGATGGTCCTACACCAGAGGGTGCAATTTCCCACTGAGTTTTCAGGACGGCCTAAATCCTTAATTTTTTAGTTTATATTTTTCAAGATTTTTTTTTTTCTTACTATTGAAATTCCTGGTTTACAAGTTTATGTTTTTGTCTATTGGTTAAACTGGCTGTAGTCAGAGCCTGTGTTGTTACTTCACTCTTCCATTGAAATCATCAATTCTGGAGCGCGTGGAACATCTTGCGTTATTTATTTTCAATAGAAAATGTAGGTGTTTTATAAGATTAAATATAACAAAATAATACTCTACAATATGCTGACTTGATGTCAAGGGCAGTCACTCTCACTTCACCTGGAATTCAGCTCTTTTGTCCATGTTTGGACCAAGGTCTGGAGCCTAGTGGTCTTGGCAGAACCCAAATTGAGCAGGTTATTGGTGACTGATGGTGGGGACCTTGAGAGGCTGAGATGGATCATCCACTTGGCATTTCTGCTGAGGATGGTTACAAACACTTCAGCCTTGTCTTTTGCACTCACGTGCTAGGCTCCGCCGTCATTGAGGATGGGGATGTTCATGAAGCTTCCTCCTCCTGTTAGTTGTTTAATTGCCCACCACCATTCATGACTGAGTGTGACAGGACTGCAGTTTTGGATCTGATCTGTTGGTTGTGGGATTGCTTTCCTCTGTCTGTATCATGCTGCTTCTGTTGTTTAGCAGGCATGTAGTCCTGTGATTGTGGTGGAATACAATTCTGCAGCTGCTGATGGCCCACAATGTCTCATTGATGCCCAGTTTTGAGCTGCTAGATCTGTTCTGAATATCCCATTTAGCACAGTGGTAATGCCACACAACAGATGGAGGGTGTCTTCAGTGTAAAGACGGAACTTCGTCTCCACAAGTATTGTGCAGTAGCCACTCCTACCAATACTGTCATGGACAGATGTATCTGCGGCAGGTAGATTGGTGAGGATGAGGTCAAGTAGGTTTTCCCTTGTGGTTATCTCACCATCTGCTTACAAGCCCAAACTGGCAGCTATGTCCTTTAGGACTCGGCCAGCTTGATCAGTAGTGGAGCTACCAAGCCACTCTTGGTGATGGATATTGAAGTCCCCACCCAGAGTACAGTCAGTGCTTCTTCCAAGTGGTGTTCAACATGGAGGGGTACTGATCCATCAGCTGATGGAGGGCGGTAGGTGGTAATCATCAGGAGGATTCCTTGCCCATGTTTGACCTGATGCCATGTGACTTCATGGGGTCCGGAGTTCATGTTGAGGACTCCCAGGGCCATTACCTCACGACTATACCACTGTGCCGCCACCTCTGCCCTGCCAGTGGGACAGGATATACCCAGGGATGGTGATGGAAGAGTCTGGGACATTGACTGATAGTATGATTCTGTGATTATGACTGTCAGGCTATTGCTTGACTAGTCTGTGGGACGGGTCACCCAAATTTTGCACAAGTCCCCAGATGTTAGAGAGGATGACTTTATGGGGCCAACTGGGCTGAGGGTGCCTTTGTCATGTCTGAATCCAATGCATATGATTACAGCAACAACAACTTGTATTTATATAGCACCTTTAACATAGTAAAACGTCCCAAGGCGTTGCACAGGAGTATTTTAAGACAACAAATTTGACACCAATTTACATAAGGATAAATTAGGGCAGGTTGTAGTGTATGTACCCGTCTACCTTTAAGGGAACTATTGAATGTAACCGTTCACCTTTAAGAGAACTACTTTAGGTGTGGCACTATTTGTTTGGCTTCTGTATACTGTAATACCGATAGTGACCACACCAGTATATAAGTGTTGTGGCAGGATTGCTGGGGCAGATTCGCCCGGACCCTCGAATAGTAAAGACCTGTTTGTTTGTTACTTTTGAAGTCTGTGTATTTATTAACTGCACAACCCACAGACTTTACAGTGGCGACGAGTCCGATCGTACCCTGCGGCAAGACTACCAAAGCAACGAAGAGCGTCGAAGAGAGGCAACCGCCCTCGTCGTGCTGCTGAAAGAAAACACGAGGCTGCAGCAGGAGGAAGGAGGAAGACTTTAGCAACAAAAGCTTCCATCTGCAACAGGCACTGACTACCCTTCTACCACGGTGCGGAGTGAGCCGATCAGCAGGAAACAAGGCGGCCGCGGAGACTGTGAGTAGGGGAAGGTGTAGAGAATATCCGGAGGATAAGGGCTGTGCACTCGACCACGGTCGAGGGGGAACGGAGCCGGTCAGAAAGTCGGGTCCAACGGCGTCGTGAGACAGTCGGACCTCGATCGGCGGGAAAAGCCGGGCAGCGACCGCAGCCACGAAGCGCTGAGACGGAGTAGGCGCGGGAAGAGAAACCCAGCCGCAGCCGGGGAGGGAAACACCGGTCTGCGAGAGGGCTGGGAGGCGAACAGGAACCGTGCGGGTGGGAGAGAGAGACAGAGCCGAGCAAGGGGAGAGAGACTGCGCGAGAGCCAGTCCAGCGGCTGAGCTGTCCTCCACCAACGGGGTAACCAGAGCCGGTAGAACCGAACGTGCGGGAGAGGGAGAGACAGAGCCGAGCAAGGGGAGAGAGACTATGCGAGAGCCAGTCCAGCGGCTGAACTGCTCTTCACCAACGGGGCACCCAGGGCCGGTAGAACCGAACGTGCGGGAGAGAGAGCGACAGAGCCGGGTACGGAGAGAGAGACTGCGCGAGAGCCAGTCCAGCGGCTGAACTGTCCTCCATTAACGGGGTGTACCCAGCGCCGGTAGAGCCGTGCGGGCGGGAGGAAAAGACAGAGCCGAGTAAGGGGAGCTGTGCGAGAGCCAGCCCAGCGGCTGAACCTGTCCGCTGTGGGGGAAAGCGTACCCCTTCCACCAGGAAGAAACGCGGGAAGCCGCCATTAGGCGGAGGAGACGACAGAAGCGGGAAACCGCCATTGAAGGGGGCGGGGAGAGAAAGGAAGAGCGGGAAACCGCCATATTCGCAGGAAAACCGCCATCTTAGAAATAAACAAATAAATAAGAATACTTAAAGAAATACTGGTGCTGCTCCCAAGGGAAGAAAGATGCCTAAGCAAGGGAATATTAATGATTTTAATTCTGAGATAGAAGACTGGGCCACGTACGTGGAACGCATCGAGATCTATTGTGAAGCCAACAAAATAGAGGAAGACGACAAGGCGATAACATTGTTAAACTCGATGGGCGCAAAGACATACGGGCTCTTGAAGGATTTACTAGCACCAGCTAAACCGGCGGATCAGTCTTTCGAAGAGATTGTGGTTGTTCTGAAGGACCACTTGAACCCCACACCGTTGATGTTGGCTGAACGATTCAAATTCTATGCAAGAATGCAACGGAAAGACGAAAACAACGCAGAATACTTGGTCGAACTGCGTAGGCTAGCGAAATACTGCCAGTTCGGAGGGAATCTGACAGAGGCACTGCGAGACAAGTTCGTAGGCGGATTGTCCAAGGAAGGGACGCAAAAGCGCCTACTAGAAGAGAACGACCTTACACTTGACAGGGCTGTCCTTATAGCCGCATCACACGAAGCCGCAGCGAAAGGAACGGCGGAAATGCAACTAAAGGCGGCGGCGCTCGGGGTGGACCAAATTACCTCGAGTACAACAAAATGCTATCGTTGTGGGAAGACAACACACGACCAGAATCAATGCTGGTTTAAGAACCAAGAATGTAGGAAATGTGGCAAACTGGGTCACATCGCTAAGGTATGCCGGTCAGGGAAGAAGACCAACAACCAAAGGAAGCCATCACAAGAAAAGTACAACAAGGTATACAAGGGGGCTGAGAAGAGTTCAGACGAACAGAATCCAGACTCCGATCCAAACGGCCAGGAGCTGGGTAGTCTGAGTATCCACCATGTGAGTAAGGAAGCTGACCTACAAACTATCTGGGTCATGCTAAAAATAGCTGGAGTCCAAGTGAAAATGGAGTTGGACACTGGATCAGCTGTATCAGTCATAAATCGAGGGGATTACCACCGGCTATTCTCACACATACCCTTAAGAGATACCAAGTTCGTATTGCAGACATACACGGGGCATAAAGTATACCCCATGGGAAAAATAAGAGTCAAGGTGAGAGATAGGGGTAAAGAACACCCAAGAATGAACTTGTATGTACTACATGAGGGAGGACCACCACTTCTAGGACGGGAGTGGATCAAGAAAATAGACATGGAATGGCACTACCTACAAGCAATGACGAGTGAGGACTCGGTGCAGACAAGCAGCTCAGACTCTGAGCCGGAAGACGATAAGTCCAGCCCACGTATGAAAAACAAGGTTAACATGAACTCACTGACTAAGGTTGGAAAAACGATGGCGTGCATAAAGACAGAGAATTCTGAGTCTGTTCAAGTCACAGACATATGCATTACGGAGGAACACCGAGCTCGAACTCAACGTTATTTCAAAGTACGACAACAATTCGAACAATTAAGTTACCGTCTCGTACAAGAGATGAAAACAATGAAAAAGTTCTATGACACCGAATGGGAGAGTCTGGAAAGACAACAGAACCTGCTGGCTCAAGCAGAGAGCGACCATAGAGCCATCGTGACCAATTACCGATCACACCTCCCTTATGATGTTCAGGAGTTAGAATATTTGCATGATCTAGAGATACAGCATAAAGGCAAACCACGCTACACTGAGGATTTTGTTCTGCAATTGGAGACGGAGCTAGTGCAGGCAAGGTTAAGAGAAGCTGAATCGCAGTGTGCACTTAAAGATATGCAGAAAAAAATCTTGGACATGGAAAAGAGAAACGCTTCTTTACCTGATGTGAATAATGTGGCCATGTTGCAAGAGGAGCTTATCACTCAGTTAAATGAAAATAAAGGGAAAATGACTGAGATAGACTGCAAGAATAAAGAAGATTTGATGGCAGTGAGACTTCAAGAGGCAGATAGCATAGCAGCCTTGGCTGAACTCCAACAGGAAATTGCGAAAGAAGCAAATGAAGAGGAATCTTCAGGAAGCCGGGATTTTATTCCAGTTCTTCTCTACGACTCCTTACAAGCAGAGTGTGAGAAGTGGAAAGAACAGTATGAACAGGCCCAGGCTACAATTCTGGAGGGGATTAACTCGGCAACCTCCGAAAAGCTAGTTTCAGTAGAAGCATATGAACAACTAAAGGTTGAACATGAGCAAGAAGTCCAAAGGCTGCAGGAAATTCTTGATGAGCTCAAGGCCAAGACAGACTCATCGGTAGAAGTTCCATCCATAGATGAGAATTTAGCGGTGAAAGACATGGCAGAACATGAAAGACAAGATGTCCAAGAACTCATAAAAATATTGGAGGAAACCCAAGACAAATATGAGGCGGCAATGACCGAGGTTCAACGACTTGAAGAGCAGAGTCAACTGGGAATCCTTTCAGTGGAAGGGAAGGAAACTAAGAAACACAGAGACTGTAAGAATGGGCTCTGAACATGAGCTTGGGAGCATCAAGGCGCAACTTCTTCGAGCGCTTGAAACCAAAGTACAAGAGGAAAGGAAGGTGAAAGCATTGGAGGGAAAGGTGGATGAAATGGTGAAGACTCTGATCCACAGAGTCCCCGCGGAAGAGTTAACGGTCAGCCAACTCCTTCACATGCTGAGAGACAAGACTCCACAATGGGAACACGAGCTTCAATCTGCAAAGGGAAGGAATTCGGAGCTCCCAAAAGTTACAGAAATAACTGAGGTGGCAACACAGATTTTGTGTTACAGTTTACTCTATGAAGAGTTCGTTGAATCACGTCGATGTGAACAGAAGAATGTTGAAACAGCTGCTTCAGTAGAAGGATTAAATAGCCTGATACCGCAATCCCCGGTGGAAGGGAAGGTATTGAACTCACAAATGAGGTCAGTAGTGAAGGAATGGCAGACAACCCAGGAAGAGCGGGATGAATATGAATGCATGAAGAAGTCTTTTCAAGAAAGATGTCTAGGGAAGGAACCACCGTCAGCTAATGTCCAGACGGGTGAGGAGGAAGAAGAAGGCTCTCTCACTGGCCTAACTCAGGACGAACCCGAATATTACCATGACCTGTTGAGTGACACTGAATATTACGAGGATGTGGTCTGCCCAGCTTGTGATGAAAACTCCCAAAGTGCTGAAATCCGGAGGAAGCACTTAAGGTCTAAGGAACATAGAGAGTTGGTGGCGCTACAGCTGGCAGCCGAGAAAGGAGCTCCGAGAGTTTCAAAAAGGCAGAAAAGAAAAAGAAGAAGCAGAAGATAATAACTGTCTAAAATATTAGCACTTCTACCATCTCAGGCGGAACACTACGAAAGGAGCTAAATTAGTTGAAAAACTGGAAAATGTCAAGACAGCCAGTTGGTTGTAAAAGTCCGCACTGCTGATTCAACAGGACGAAAGTTCAAGCTGTTACGTCAAGAAAAAGGCTATGGAGGAGTCACGCTAGCCAGGTGAACCGGCTACACCAAAGAAATGTTGTTCGGAACGAGTCAAGATCAGAGACTGAATCTATGAACTGTTTCCGCAGAGACTGAACCTGTGAACTGTTCCCACCGAGATTATATCTGTAAATTGTTTTATATGACATTGACTCCACCGAGATTATATCTGTAATTTGTTTATAGGAAGTTGAAGATATGTATGTTTAACGGAGACTCTAAGTAATAAGCTAAAAAGGGAGGATTGTAGTGTATGTACCCGTCTACCTTTAAGGGAACTATTGAATGTAACCGTTCACCTTTAAGAGAACTACTTTAGGTGTGGCACTATTTGTTTGGCTTCTGTATACTGTAATACCGATAGTGACCACACCAGTATATAAGTGTTGTGGCAGGATTGCTGGGGCAGATTTGCCCGGACCCTCGAATAGTAAAGACCTGTTTGTTTGTTACTTCTGAAGTCTGTGTATTTATTAACTGCACAACCCACAGACTTTACACAGGTGACCAAAGAGGTAGGTTTTAAGGAGCATCTTAAAGGAGGAAAGAGAGGTAGCAAGACGGAGAGAACAAAAGCAAAATGCAGCGGATGCAGGAAATCTGAAATAAAAACAGAAAATGCTGGAAATACTCAGCAGGTCAGGCAGCATCTGTGGAGAGAGAAACAGAGTTAACGTTTCAGGTCGATGACCCTTCGTCAGAACTGGAAAAAGCTGGAGATGCAACAGGTTTTTAAGCAAGTGTAGAGGCAGGGAAAGGGGGGAGGGGAGGAAAGAACTAAAGGGAAGGTCTGTGATAGGATGGAAGGCAGGAGAGATCAAGAGATGGTGCAAGGCAAAAGGAGATGGTAATGGGACAAGTTAAGAAACAAAAGATGGCTCTAGATGAAGTGTAAATGGCACTGACAGAAAGACAAACATTCACTACAAGCCCACTGACTCCCACATCTACCTGGACTACACCTCCTCCCACCCCACTTCCTGTAAGGACTCTTCCATTCTCCCAGTTTCTCCGTCTCCGCCGCATCTGCTCTGACGATGCCACCTTCCATACTAGTGCTTCCGACATGTCTTCCTTTTACCTCAACCGAGGATTCCCCTCCACTGTGGTTGACACGGCCCTTGACCATGTCCGTTCTATTTCCCGCACTTCTGCTCTCGCCCCTTCCCCCTCCCTCCCAGAACCACGATAGGGTTCCCTTTGTCCTCACCTTTCACCCCACCAGCCTCCACATTCAACAGATCATCCTCTGCCATTTCCACCACCTCCAGTGTGATCCCACCACCAAACGCATCTTCCCCTCACTCCCCTTTCAGCATTCCGAAGACACCCTGGTCCACTCCTCTATCACCCCCAACACCCCTTCCCCCTCGCCCGGCACCTTCCCGTGCAAACGCAGGAGATGCAACACATGCCCTTTTACCTCCTCACTTCCCACTGTCCAGGGCCCCAAACACTCCTTCCAAGTGAAACAGCGATTTACTTGTACTTCTTGCAATTTAGTATACTGTATTCGCTGCTCACGATGCGGTCTCCTCTAAATTGGGGAGACCAAACGCAGATTGGGTGACCGCTTTGCGGAACACCTCCGTTCAGTCCGTAAGGGTGATCCTGAGCTTCCGGTCGCCTGTCTCTTTAATTCACCGCTCCACTCCCACTCTGACCTCACCGTCCTCGGCTTATTACACTGTTCCAATGAAGCTCAACGTAAGCTCGAGGAACAGCACCTCATCTTTCGATTGGGCACTTTGCAGCCTGCCGGACTCAACTTAAGAGTTCAACAATTTCAGATCATAACGTCTGCCCCTATCCTTTTTTTTCCATTTATTTTTTTAAAAATTCTCTCTCCCACATGGCAGCTGTCTTTCTTTCTGCCAGTGCCATTTACACTTCATCTTAGTCATCTTTTGTTTCTTAACTTGTCCCATTACCATCTCCTTTTGCCTTGCACCATCTCTTAATCTCCCTTAATGTCTCTTAATCTCTCCTGCCTTCCCTCCTGTCACAGACCTTCCCTTTTGTTCTTTCCTCCACTGCCCTTGCTTAAAAGCCTTTTCCAGTTCTGACGAAGGTTCATCGACCTAAAACGTTAACTCTGTTTCTCACTAGAGAGGCGGAGAGGTTTAGGGAGCGAATTCCAGAGCTTAGGGCCTAGGCAATAGAAGACACGACCACCAAAGGTTGAGCGATTATAATCAGGGATGCTCAAGAGAGGAATGCAGATACCTCGTGGGGTTGTGGGGCTGAAGGAGATTACAGAGATAGGGAGGGGCGAGGCCATGGAGGGATTTGAAAACAAGGATGAGAATTTTGAAATCGAGGCGCTGCTTAACCGGGAGCCAATGTAGGTCAGCGAGCACAGGGGTGTTGGGCGAACGGGACTTGGTGTGAGTTAGGATACGGGCGGCCGAGTTTGGATTACCTCAAGTTTACATAGGGTGGCCAGCCAGGAGTGCATTGGAATAGTCAAGTATAGAAGTGACAAAGGCATGGATAAGGGTTTCAGCAGCCGATGAGCTGAGGCAAGGGATTACATAGGATATACGGCACAGAAAGAGGCCATTCGGCCCAACCAGTCCATGCCGGTGCTTATGCTCCACTCAAGCCGCCTCCTGTCTTTCCTCATCTAATTCAATCAGTGTAACCCTCTATTCTCTTCTCCCTCATATGCTTATCTAACCTCCCCTTAAATGCATCTAACTATTTGCTTCAACCACTCCCTGTGGTAGTGAGCTCCACATTCTCACCATTCTCTGGGTGAAGAAGTTACTTCTGAATTCCCTATTTGATTTCATGGTGACTGTCTTATATTGGTGGCCTCTAGTTTTGCCCTTCCCCACAAGTGAAAACACTCTCTCTGTATCTACTCTATCAAAACCTTAAAGAAAATGAAAAAGTATATTCTTGAATCCAACCGCTACTGACATTCACAAAGGGATTCAGTGAGAAAGGACCTGCTTTCTGCGCATCTGAATATGATGCATAAATTTTCTTTAAATGCCCAGACAATAATAGAGAATTTTCTTCGGTAAAAAAGAACTGCTCCTGCAGAGAGCATCTTGAGGTTCTGTGATATGAGAGCATTGTCCTGTATTAAGAGAAGCACAAGGTAATGTAGAATTGATTGAAGATGCCAACCAGCCACAAAGTAAGCTGTGTGGAAATTGACTGGAAATGCTCTTTTGGATCCTTCTGTATTCAAGATTTAAGTTGGTCAATTTATTTTGTGGCGAAATGAGCACTTCTGAAGTTTGAGACTTTATAAGGCTTAAATCAAATGAAAGGTTGGTAAGTGGTTGGGAGGTAGGAGACAGAGGGCTGGATTTTGCTAATGGGGAGCTTTTGGAGGCGGGACTCCCACTTGTTGGGTTTCAGTCCCGCCTCCATCGACTTCTGGCCAACCCACGCTATTTTCTCTTGATTGACCTTGTTAAGCCCGCCCAGCGGGCTCAGCAGGCCAATTAAGAGAAAGCCGGTTGCAGAGAACGTCAACGTATGACGTTTCATCTGTCAAAAACTTTTGACAGATGAATTGTCATAGTTTGACAGCTCTGTGAAGCTGTCAAACACTGACATTCGCTGTAGTTTGATGAGCTCTTGAATTCAAGACCTCATCAAACCTCTTTCTTTTGCAGAAATTAGATGGTTGTTGCATTGGAGAATGCAGCGACCATCTGTCATCTCTACCGCGGAGGTGCGAGACTCTCCGCATACCCACCGATTGAAGCTTGCAGGAAGAAACAAAGGTAAGTACACTTTTTCTAACACTTTCCACTTACCTCAGATACTCACCTCTCCACACTTACACCCATCACTCACCTCCACAGCACACTTTTGGACCCCTCCGACCCCCGCAGACCCACTACTCGCCTCGGTGACCCTGGTGGGTTTCGGAGCCTTCGGGAAGACTGCACTTGTGTGGGCGAAATGGAGATAAGCCTATTTTCTGCCTGTTGATTACCTGTTAACAGGCATTTGAGTAGCTGTAATCCCGGCATGGGATGGCTTCCCACCTCCTGGCAAGATGGCATGGAGGCGAGTTGGTGGCAGGTTGGGCACCTGCCCCCAAATTCTGCCATTTTCCCGGCAGTCCCACCTCCAAACCTGCCTTCCCAGGGATGGCAAAATCCAGCCCAGAGAGTAGGGATAAAGGGAATGTACTCTGATTGGCGGGATGTGACAATTGGTTTTTATCCCAGGGATTGGTACTGGGGCCTTGGCGTTTCACCATATATATCAATGAAGGAACATAGAGATGTATATCCAAGTTTTCAGATGACACTAAGTTAGGAGGGACAGTAAGTTGCAAGGGGACATAGACAGATTAAGTGAGTGGGCAAAACTATGGCAGATGAAATTCAATGCAGGGAAGTGTGAGGTCGTCCACTTTGGATCCAAGAAAGACAAATTAGAACATTTTCTTAATTGCGAGAGACTAGGAACTGTGGAGGAGCAAAGAGATTTGGGTGTCCAAGTACACAAATCACTCAAAGTTAGTGCACAGGTACAAGTATGAAAATAAGGGCTAAAGGAATGTTGGTGTTTGTCTCAAGGGAGCTGGAATACAAAAGGGAGGAAGTGATGCTTTAGTTGATCAGAGCTTTGGTCCGACCCCATCTGGAGCATTACATTCAGTTTTGGGAACCACATCTCAGGAAGGATATATTGGCCTTGGAGGGGGATAGAGTCATAGGGCTCGATTTTACCAGGCCCGATCCCACCTCCATCCCGCCTCCGAGCAATTTTCCCACATGCGGGTTTTCTGACCCCATCTCCATCCCACCTCCAAGAGGTGGGATAGGCCCTTAAGGCCCTTAACAACCACTTAATTGTCTCTATAATCCCATTTTGAGAGGCCTTCCTGATTTTAACACTTTTCCCATGCGCTTCACGCCTCCTCTGAAACACGCCAGTGAAACCTGGCGGCAGCACAAGTGGATTGCTTACTAACAGCTGCAGCTCCACCATTAAAAAGGAGTTTTCAGCAACCTTCATTTGCAGGTGGATGAACTTTGTTGTCTCAGGTCTGGGGGAACGTTTAACAGGCCTACTCATTGTTCTGGAAGTTTGGAGCCTGACACCCATCTCCAGTGTGACCTCCTGGGAAACCCCTCTCCCCACCTTGACTGAGCGCTTTCTCAACTGAGGCATATACCAGAAGCATGGGAACCATTTATTTCCTTTCCTCCTGGACATCAGATTCGGACGAAGACCAGCCGTGGCAGCAGCAGAACTATGAACAACAGCACCACCAACAACAGCAGCATCAACAGGAGTACCAAACTGCTGCTCACCCACCTGAAGCTGCACAGGCCAGAAGGCGCCAGCGTGCGACCACATTGTTGCCCGGGATGCAAGGGAGGCACTTGGCCAGATTTGCTTAGCCTGCACAATCAAACACTTTTGCCTCGCAGCTTCTTATCAGACCATCGACAATGGCCAAGAGCCTGCGGATTCCTATCACTCTGACCACCATACTGACAATTGCAAGTCACCCTAAGCCCTCAATGTGGAAGTCCCATTTGCGAAATGACAGACACCACAACTGCAACAGTTTCCCATCAGTAGTTTTTATGACAATATGCAACTGATGGCATGTTAAAAATAAACACAAAATTACACCCAAGTGACTACCCTTGTGCCTACTTGTGCATTATCTTTCTTTTACGCATGTTTGTACGTGGTGCTTCCCCTGTGACTTCAGCAGATGTGGAGGCCCCTTGCTCACTTTGTTGCTGCTCCTGCCTCGACACCTTTGGCGGGCGTCCTCTGGGGTTGCGAGCCTGTGAGGACTCGTCAACAGTCTGCTGCTCCTGTGGCTGTGCAGGGGTTGAGACGCCGATCTCAGTTGGGTGGGGGCTCTGGTGGGGCTCTGACCGAGGGCTCTGCAGTGGCATGGAAGTGTGAGTGCTTGGAGAGGAGCCCCCACTTCCTTGATGTCTGCCACCAACTTCCCTCTCATGGGTCAGGTCCCCCTCAGCGCTTGCAAGTGGCTTGAGAGCACCTTGCTGCATATCAGGGGGGCCATGGGGACCCGTATCTGCACTGGCAGTCCTATTCAGCAGGACTTCCATGAAGGTTTGGTTTCTCTGTTCAATAGCTGACCATCACTCCTCCAGAGATGTCAGCCTATTCTGAACACTCACCATGTTTTCCTCACTCCGGCGACTTACTGCCTCCATGGCCATAGCCAGCCTCTCCACAGAGGTTGCCATCCTTTCCATGGTGCTGCCTTCATGCGCCAATGCCTCCACAAAGGCTCTGCTCATGTTCGTGAGGGACTCTTCCATTCGCTCCACACTCGCAGCTACCCTAGAGACAAAATCTGCCAGAGACTCCTGCACCTGTTCCTGGAGTTCCAGCACCACTCTTCCTCTGGATGGACCCGTAGGCACAGGGTCGACATACAGCTGAGCCGAGCTGGCAGAGTCCTGCACCCTCCGACGAGGACTCTCCACTGCTGTCCCTGTCTCCACCATCTGCTGATGCTTACTTGTGAGCTGTGATACACCAGGTGACAACACTACTCTATCTCGCGAAGGTCCCACCGAGGTGTGAGTGTCTGCGCTGCTGCTGGGTGTGCTGAATTCTGCTGACGCTGCGCCCTCAGAGGTTGGAGCTTCCTCTGAGGAGTCTGGAAGCTCATGTTGTTCCTCCTGGATAGTGGGGATGGGGGCTCTCGATGGTCCTGTGGGGGAGTAAAGGAGAGAGTCAGAGATGTGAGGCCAAGGTTACATGCACATTGAATATTGCAAATGATCAAAAGTCAATCTGTTAGAGCATCAGAATCATTATCAGTGACTCATGCAAAGTCAATGAGAGAGATGATAAACTATTCTGTCACCCGCTTGCTCTGATGCACCCGTCTGTCCGTCCCCCACTTGCGCATCCTCCTCCACTCCCACGACCTCCAGGGCCGCCTCCTCCCAGGGGGTGAGCTGGGCTACTGAGGGTGGCCCTCCTCCTGTCCTCGCTCTTTCCCTCTTATTGTGAGCTCTCTTTTCCTGCAATGAGGGAGACAAGTGGTTTGAGTGAGAATGAAGGAGTGAGTGTAGAGAATCCATATCATTGATGGTTAGAAAGAGTCAAAGATGGAGTGAGGTGGCAAGACCAAGGGCCCTCCCTGTGTGTTGTAAGTTGTTTTCATAGCATCACAGCGATAGGGAGTGTGAGGGCTGCATAGTCGAATAGTTAGGTGAATGTGACCATAGAGAGAGAGGGAATGGGTAAGGGTGCAGGGATGTAAGTGTCAAGTGGGATGTGGAGGAAGAGGTTGTCAAAGCTGAGTGCTGGTGAGGAGAGGTGATGGGGATCAGATTGAGGGTGATGGGAAAGTCATACTCACTTTTCCAGTGCGCAGAAGGTCATGAAACCTCTTCCTGCGCCGCAGCCAGGTTCTGCGGCACACAGACATTGAATTGACCTCCTGGGCCACTTGCCTCCACACAGCTTTAGTGTGCTGGGGAGGCTTTTTCCTCCCTGAGGAAGGGCAGAGCACCTCCTTATTGGATCTGGCTCCCTCCACCAGAGCTTGCAGGGCGGCTTCATCAAAGCGTGGAGCAGACATTGGCCTGCTACTGGACATCGCGGCTGAAATAAGGGCTTACAGCAATGGGCATGAAGTTTGTAGTCTCCAGAAGAAGCAAGGCTGCTTGCAGGCCTTAAATCCAGCAGCATTGATGATGTCATCAGAGGCGACTTTCAGGATGGAAAGACTAATTGGGCCAGGGCTTCCCACTCGCTGGGAATCAATTGGCAAATTAGGTGAAAATCGCATTTTTCCCCCATATCAAAGTGGAGTCGGGTGGATAACACGAAAAGCGGCTGACACGCCCCCAGCCCGCACCAATGACAAAATTGAGCCCATAGAGTCATAGAGTTATACAGCACAGAAGGAGGCCCTTCAGCCCATCGTGTCCACACCGGCCATCAAGCCCTGCCTATTCTAATCCCATTTTCCAGCATTTGGTCCGTAGCCTTGTATGCTATGGCGTTTCAAGTGCTCATCTAAATACTTCTTGGATGTTGTGAGGGTTTCTGCCTCTACCACCCTTTCAGGCAGTGAGTTCCAGATTCCAACCACCCTCTGGGCGAAAAAGTTTTTCCTCAAATCCCCACTAAACCTCCTGCCTCTTACCTTGAAACTATGCCCCCTGGTTATTGACCCCTCTACTAAGGGGAAAAGTTCCTTTCTATCTACCCTATTTATGCCCCTCATAATTTTGTACACCTCAATCCGGTCCCCCCTCAGCCTTCGCTGCTCTAAGGAAAACAACCCCAGCCTGTCCAGTCTTTCTTCATAGCTGAAACGCAGCGCAGATTCACCAGAATGATACCAGGGCTTAAATGGTTAAATTAGGAGAATAGGTTGCATAAACTTGGCTTGTATTCACTTGACTCTAGAAGGCTGAGGTGTGATCTAATTGAGATGTTTAAAATGATAAAAGGATTCGATAGGATAGGACAGTGAAGCTATTTCCAATGGTGGGGGAATCCAGGGGGCATAATCTTAAAATTAGAGCTAGGTCATTCAGGAGTGAAATCAGAAAGTACGTTTCCACACAAAGGGTAGTGGAAATCTTCAAATCTCTCCCCCAAAAAGCTGTGGATGCTGGGTCATTTGAAAATTTCAAAACTGAGATTGACATATTTACTAGGTAAGGGTATCAAGAGGTGTGGATCGAAGGCAGGTAAATGGAGTTGAGGTACAGATTAGCCATGATCTAATTGAATGGCGGAACAGGCTCAAGGCATGGAATGACCTGCTCCTGTTCCTATAGTTCAATGAAGTCATTGCAAAAGGTCTTAATAAAAGGAGTCATTTCTGCTCTTCTGGTGGAGACCTGGGATTAGGTTGGAAAAATAGAGATAATTTATCCACGAATAAAATAGCTTGTGAGTTATGTACCCAAGATCATTTTGCGGTGAGCTTTAATACATTCTCACTTTTGTAAATGATTAATCACACCTCTTCTTGTTAAGTTAGTGTGCAACTCCACAAGAAAATGCGTACATTTCAAATGTTAATCCTAGTTTAACTTCTATTTCTGTCAATTAAATAAAATCTTACTTATCAATACATTTATATCCATTCTTGCCTTTTAAATCCATGCTAAAAATAAAAGTAGTCCCTCCAGTGCAACTCATCACTTCAGTGGAATGATATTGCTAGTTATGAAATAGATATTTGGTAACATCCTTGTGGGATTTCTGCTTTATTTCTCAATCAAGCCATGTGATAGACCAATAACTTAAAAAGGATGAAAGCATGAGTCATATCGTAAAGGTCTCACGTGGCTGGTTGCTTTGCTGCCAGTGCTCTAGTCATGTGTAATCATGTTTTTGATTGGTCTTCAGGCCATGGCTGCTTCGTGGCAGTAAGTCCAGGTTTAACAACATGTACTGGTGCCAAATATCAGTGGTTGGAGGATATATATATATCCAAGCGATTGGACGCACTTTGTTTGCAATTTTATTACTTTAGATATTTTCTACGAATAGCTATGGAATGATTGCAAGAAATGGTTTCGAGGTAGGCACTAATTGTCAATATAAAATAAAAAGAGAGATGCAGGAAATTCGCACCAGATTGTAAGCATCTGAAAAGGGGAATGGCACACCAACATTGTGGGAGTAGACCTTTCATCACCACCCGTTATCAGGCCCCAATTCCTGATTTAAATATCACAGTGGTGCTGGCCTGGATTAGTAAAGGAGTATGAAAGCAAAAAAATGCTGGAGATACTCAGCAGGTCAGGCAGCATCTGTGGAGAGAGAAACAGAGTTAACGTTTCAGGGCGACAACCTTTCGTCAGAACTGGAAAAAAGCAGGAAATGGAACAGATTTTTAAGCAAGTGTAGGGGCTGGGAAAGGGGGGTGGGGATGAAAGAACAAAAGGAAAGGTCTGTGATAGGATAGACCTTCCCCTTTGTTCTTTCATCCCCTCCCCCCTTTCCCAGCCCCTGCACTTGCTTAAAAATCTGTTCCATTTCCTGCTTTTTTCCAGTTCTGACGAAAGGTCGTCGACCTGAAATGTTGACTCTGTTTCTCTCTTCACAGATGCTGCCTGACCTGCTGAGATTCTCCAGCATTTTCTGTTTTTATTTCAGATTTCCAGCAGCTGCAGTATTTTCTTTTTGTATTAGTAAAGGAGTCATATGCCATGGAATGTCTGTAGAGTGCTAGAGCTAGAAATTGGATAAGACCCCAAAACGTGCACGGGTATCGCGATGCGCGATTAGCCCGCGCCCGTTAGTCCGACGCAGGCAGCATGCAAACTTTTGGACGCAAAACAGCACCCATAGCGCCAAAAAGCTGAGGGGCTATAGAGCCAAATTTCTATCCCCTATACTTTGGGAACTTCACATTGCAATCTTTTTGCTGATACTTGACCCTCTGCCACCAATGCCAACCCAGAAGTATAATAATCTATAGGTTCAATTTTACTTAATCTGAGTACACTTTAGCATTAGAGTATTATTATGGGATTTTCAAGAAGGTTACACTTTAGGGAACATCCCAAAAGAACATGGAATAAAATGTAAAACTTCAGAACCAATGATATAGTAATCTAGAATAGAGATAGCACTTTGGAACATCGAATGATATAAAGCAGAATTGGATAAAAAAGTTAACTATGTGCACTCTTCTTAAAGGTACATGCTCCCGCTTTTGTTCCAAGGTGGAAATTACTTTCAACGAAGGAAGAAAAAAAAGCAGCTGGAAACTA
The DNA here is from genome assembly GCF_052327205.1 of Somniosus microcephalus. Taxonomy (NCBI): domain Eukaryota; kingdom Metazoa; phylum Chordata; class Chondrichthyes; order Squaliformes; family Somniosidae; genus Somniosus; species Somniosus microcephalus. Next base: position 40,093,955 of record NC_141006.1, on the reverse strand, counting down.
TTTACTCTTTAAGACATTATGATGTCAAACCTTTGCAGTGAACAAAACATTCAATCAAATCATGTGATGTCGACACAGGTTGCAGGCATGTGGGGGAGGGAGAATCTGTGGAGCTGTTGTCTCTAATTGTACTCCTATGATTAACTGACACGTCTCATTTGCAACGCTGGCACTGAAGATTTATTTATTGCAGCAAATGACAGCTGAATCTCTCACCCCGCACATCCCTTGTCTTTGGGAGCGCTTCAAAAGTGGAAAAAAACCTATTTAAATGTGGACAAATGCAGCTTTAATTGTATCATAGTTTGTTCTCCCTCATTTTCTGTACACTTATATACATGCATAGAATGTGTGCTTTAGTACAGACACTAAAATTAGTTTACTAGCCAGTTTTACAATTATATAAGGAGAGCATTCAGACTGGCAGTAAATGAATAGCGAGTTTTTAACGTGACTTATTTGAATGAACAGCTAAAAGAGTTGGATGCTTTAATTTTGTCCAAAGGCTTCTTAAACAAAACTATCACTGGAATATTTACTGTTTGCGGTTTCCAGCAGCAGTATCCTGTTTTCAGCAACTTTGTACATCCTGATTTTTTTTTTGTATGTTTTTTTCTTTGATTTTCCGATTTTTTTCTCTCCTCGTCTCTTGAAGGCTTTGACACATGTTGGGGTCCCTTGGGCGCCATCAGCTCTCTGGGACTTTGGCCAATTGATCCTCCTTCACGCATGAATCTGGAAGGCGAGTGTTTCTGGCTGTTCTACTGTGGAGGGTGTTACAGCAGAGGTTGGTCCTACTTTTACCCCATGTAAACCTGCAACAACAGGGCTCTGAGTGACAGGAAATGTTCCCTAAAGAGCAGGGTCCCCAGGGATAATCGTGAGGTAACTAAACCTTCCATATTCCAGGAGCGGTGTCTACGATCTCTAACCATTCTATGTTTCCCTCCATTTAGAAACATAGAAACATAGAAGATAGGAGCAGGAGTAGGCCATTCGGCCCCTCGAGCCTGCTCCGCCATTTAATGAGATCATGGCTGATCATCCAAATTCAGTACCCGGTCCCTGCCTTCTCCCCATAGCCCTTGATCCCTTTAGCCTTAAGAAATATATCTAACGCCTTCTTGAATATATTTAATGAATTGGCCTCCACTGCCTTCTGTGGTAGAGAATTCCACAGGTTCACCACTCTCTGGGTGAAGAAATTCCTCCTCATCTCTGTCCTAAATGGCTTACCCCTTATCCTTAGACTGTGACCCCTGGTTCCGGACTCCCCCGCCATCAGGAACATCCTTCCTGCATCTAGTCTGTCTAGTCCTGTTAGAATTAGAGGTCATAAAACTGGGCTAAAGGTCTGGAAACCCCAGAATCGTTCCCTGCCCAGCTGAGGAAAGACTTCAGTGTGGAAGCTTTCCATTCCCAGTGAACTGTGTGATAATTCTATGTAAATTCTAGAAAGATGTCTGTGTTGTACACAGGGGATACCTATTACAAAGCCTTCTCTGGAGAGCTATCATTTTAATTTGGTCTATTCTAGCCTACAGTGAGAGAGCAAGTAAAAAAGTCTAATGGTATGAGTTCAACCTGGTGCTACATGCCTTTTTTGAGCCATTTAAAAGGGAAGCTAGCACAGTTTGATTTAGTGCAATCTATGTTTAGTGGCACCAGTTCTGATTACTCCAGTTTATTTTCTAACCTGAGAGGAATGAATAGTAATCAAATAGTTAAATGTTGCCAGAATCATTGCCTCTGGGTTTGCTACAAATAACAATAGAGGTCCCCATCCATCATCACCCTCCTCCGCCTGGCTGAACTTGTTCTCACATTGAACAACTTCTTTTTTGACTCCGCTCATTTCCTCTAAATAAAAGGTGTTGCTATGGGAACCTGCATGGGTCCTAGCTATGCCTGTCTTTTCGTGGGATATGTGGAACATTCTTTGTTCCAGTCCTACTCCGGTCCCCTCCCTCACCTTTTTTCCCAATACATTGATAACTGTATCGGTGCTGTTTCCTGCTCTTCGGTGCTTTCCCTCACCTTCACATGGGTCCATTTCTGACTCTTCCCTTCCCTTCCTCGACGTCTCTGTTTCCATTTCTGGGGCTATTGACAAACTTCCACTATAAGTCCACTGACTCCCATAACTACCTGGACTACACTTCCTCCCACCCCGCTTCCTGTAAGGACTCTATTCCATTCTCCCAATTTCTCCATCTCCGCCGCATCTGTTCTGACGATGCCATCTTCCATACCAGTGCTTTCGATATGTCTTCCTTTTTCCAAAGCTGAGGATTCCCCTCCACCGTGGTTGATATGGCCCTCGACCGTGTCTGTTCCATTTCCTGCACTTCTGCTCTCACCGCTTCCCCTCCCTCCCGGAACCATGATAGGGTTCCCCTTGTCCTCACCTTCCACTCCACCAGCCTCTACATTCAATGGATCATCCCCTGCCACCCCCAGCGTGATCCCACCACCAAACACATCTTCCCCTTACCTCCCCTTTCAGCATTCCGAATGGACCACTCCCTCCACGACTCCCTGGTCCACTCCTCAATTACCCCCAACACCCCCTCCCCTTCCCACAGCATTTCCCCTTCCAAGCGCAGGAGGTATAATACCTGTCCTTTTACCTCCTCCCTTCCCACCATCCAGGGCCCCAAACACTCCTTCCAGGTGAAACAACAATTTATTTGTACTTCTTTCAATTTAGTATACTGTGGATGCTGTATACTGTATTCTGTACATTGGGTGACCGCTTTGTATTTTAATTCTCCGCTCCACTCCCACTGTGAACTCTCCATCCTTGGCCTCTTACACTGTTCCAATGAAGCTCAACGGAAGCTTGAGGGACAGCACCTCATCTTTCGATTAGGCACTTTTAGGCCTTCCGGACTCAACATTGAGTTCAACAATTTCAGATCATAACCTCTGACCCTATTTGTTCAGACTTGATGATTCTGCCATCCCCATTTACACTGCTCCTAGAGCCATCTTTTGTTTCTTTACTTGTCCCATTACCATCTCCTTTTGCCTTGCACCATCATCCCTTTTGTCATTTAATCTCTCCTGCCTTCCACCCTACCACAGACCTTCCCTTTTGTTCTTTCCTCCCCTCCCCCCTTTCCCTTCCCCTGCACTTGCTTAAAACCCGTTATATCTTTAACTTTTTCCAGTTCTGACGAAAGGTCATCGACCTGAAACGTTAACTCTGTTTCTCTCTCCACAGATGCTGCCTGACCTGCTGAGTGTTTCCAGCATTTTCTGTATTAATATAATTTGTGCATTGCGATACTAAGATTGTAATTTGCATATGGTATAATATTAAGAATTTGGTATTGTATTAAGAATTCATATACTGTGATACCGTGCAAAATCCTCTGATACTCTGATAGCCTATGTTATAAATCTCATCATCAAGAAACTATTTATGAAGTAACGCTGGATGGCCAGCTGGTGGCACCGTCCAAGGAGTATAAATACTCGGGCGTCGGCCCCAGCTTTCCAGGGACATTTTGTAAGACAAGGAGCTAGTGAAATACAACTAGACCTCCATGTTCTGAAACAAGTTGATTAAAGCCTTGCTTTATGCTCAAACCAAGTGTGTAGTGAGTTTTATTACGTCGGCCTAGGTACGTACCACACCAAAAAAGAGAAGCAGGATGGATCTGAAATGGAGCTGTTGGCCATTCACTTTACAGGGCAGAAATCCACTTGATAAATTGTGGCCCAGGTCAACATTTTGGAATGTACAGAAGAGAAAATACATGGGATGCCTCCTCCTGCAGTTGGGGGTATCACCATGGCATGAGCTCTATTGATCCATGCGTTCTTGCTTTATGTGGTAGACTCACCTGGTATTCAGTGGAGAACCCTTTTACAATAAAATCCAACTGGAGCCAGCAGGCTCCTGGAAGACTTCAGTTCAAAACTCACTTGATCCCTGATGGTTTTCTACTGACAACCTAATTGGAATCCCATAAGTCCTGGTCACTTAGCTTCAGGTATTTTTATTTGTAGTTGGAGAGATTGCTTCCCCAGTTGCCACTTCCAGGCAGTTGTTGTTCAGGTGAGAGCTGAGGGAGGTCTCGGGATGTCAGAGAGCTTTGTTTGCCTGCTTTGTTTGTATGTGTTACGCTTTACTTTTTACATTCAGAATAGAATGATTCACATTCAGCCTTAAACTTTGTCGAATCTGCCATTGTGGTAGTATCTGTGATTATAATATAGTAAATTTTGGCATTGGCCTCATTTTTCTTTAGTGATTTAATTAGTAATTTGCCTGTCTCACTACTCCTTTATAATACCATTATCAGGACCTAGAGAGGTATCACTTTCCCTGCAGCCTGTATCTTATATTTTAATGATGTTAATTTTTGTACTGTTGGCAGCATTTGTCTCTTCTTTCTTTTTAATTTATTCAAATTCTTGAAGTCACTCCCATTTTTGCTCAGTGTTGACCCTTTCTGCCATAGGTGCTGGCAACCTTCTAACATCTCATCCAAGGCAACTAAATATTGCAGGTTATAACACAATCAGAAAGGATAGGGAAGGAAGAAGTGGGTGGGTGGGATAGCTGTAGTAATTAGAGATTACATAATAGCAGTAGAAAAAAGGGGCATCACTAGAAGGATAGAAACAGAATCCATATGAATTGAAATAAAAGACAAGAAGGGATCGATCACACTAATAGGGGTATTCTACAGACCACCTAATAGTGTAAAGAGGGTGGAGGAAGAAATATGTAAGCAAATATGTGAAATGAGTGAAGGACATAGAATAATAATCATGGGAGATTTCAACTACCCCCAAATAAACTGGCAAGAAGAAGTGGCAAAGGGGGTACATGGAATAGAGTTTTACTGTGTGTGCAGGACTCCTTTCTTAGCCAATATGTAAAAAGCCCAACAAGAGAGGGAGCACTGCTGGATCTAGTAATGTGAAAGGAACCAGAACAGATAAGAGAAGTAAGCGTAGGGGAACATCTAAGCAATAGCGATCACAACATAATAAGGTTTATGATAAAGATTGAGAAGGACATAAGACAAAGCCCAAAGAAGTAAATTGGAGAAAAAAATGATTTTAAGGGGTTGAGAATGAAACTAGGGAAAATAAATTAGAAACATTTATTGGCAAACAAAGAAATAGAACAACAGTGGAAAACGGTGATCAACAGAGTCTTGGAGAAATATACCCCACTAGGTAGTGGAAAAGAGGGAAGTCATATGAAGTTAGAAATAGATGGTAGAAAGGTGAGAAGCAATAAGCAAAGGAGAGAAACACAAAGGGCCAAACTAATTCATAATGAGAGTGTGAAAAAAGCAAGCCTGAAGGCTTTGTATCTTAATGCTAGAAGCATTAGGAACAAGGTGGATGAATTAGTTGTGGAAATAGAGGTAAACAAGTATGATTTGATTGGGATTACAGAAACGTGGCTGCAGGGTGGGCAAGGCTGGGAACTTAACATCCAGGGATATACAATATTTAGGAAGGATCGGCAAAAAGGTAGGGGAGGTGGGGTAGCATTGCTGGTAAAGGAGGGGATTAATGCAATGGAAAGGAAGGATATTAACTCGGATGAAACGGAATCTGTATGGGTAGAAATGAGAAATAGCAAGGGGAGGAAAACGTTAGTGGGTGTGATATATAGGCCTCCAAATAGTAATATGGAGGTGAGGGAAGGCATAAAAAGGGAAATTAGAGAAGCGTGCGATAAGAGCACAGCTGTCATCATGGGTGACTTTAATTTACATATTGATTGGACTACCCAAATTAGTAAAAATTCTGAGGAGGAGGAATTCCTGGAATGTTTTCGGGACGGTTATCTGGACCAATATGTCGAGGAGCCGACTCGAGATCAGGCCATTTTAGACTGGGTATTGTGCAATGAGAAGGGACTTATCAGCAATCTTCTTGTACGAGGCCCCTTGGGTCAGAGCGATCATAATATGATCGAGCTCTCAGTCGAGATGGAGAGTGAGGAAATTGAATCAGAGACTAAGGTCCAGAACTTAAATAAAGGGAATTACGAGGGTATGAGACGGGAATTGGGTAAGATTGATTGGGTGGTGTTTCTGGGGGGATTGACAGTGGATAGACAATGGCAAGCATTCAAAGATAGAATGGAAGAATTCCAGAACATGTTTATACCGGTTTGGCATAAAAATAAACCTAAAAAGGTGACTCAACCGTGGATAACGAGGGAAATTAGGGACAGCATAAAATCAAAAAAAAGGGCATATCAACTGGCAAAAAAAAGCACCAGACCGGAAGATTGGGGGCAGTACAGGATACAGCAAAAGAGGACAAAGGGATTAATCAGGAAGGGGAAAATAGAATACGAAAGTAAACTTGCAGCAAACATAAAGACAGACTGCAAAAGCTTTTATCGGTATATCAGGAGGAAAAGACTGGTAAAATCCCAAGTCGGTCCCTTGCAGTCCGATTCGGGAGAATATATAATGGAGAATAAGGAAATGGCAGATCAATTAAACTCATACTTTGGTTCTGTATTCACAAAGGAGGACACAAATAACCTCCCAGGAATATCGACAAACATAGGGACTAATGAGAGGGAGGAGCTGACAGAAATTAGTATCTCTAGGGATATGGTGTTGGGTAAGTTGAGGGGACTGAAGGCCGACAAATCCCCGGGGCCTGATAAACTACATCCTAGGGTACTTAAGGAGGTGGCCCTGGAGATAGCAGATGCTCTTAAGGATCATCTTCCGGAACTCCATTGACTCGGGAACAGTACCCGTGGATTGGAGGGTAGCTAATGTTACCCCAATATTTAAAAAGGGGGGTAGAGAGAAAGCAGGGAATTATAGACCAGTAAGCCTTACATCGGTTGTGGGCAAAATGCTAGAGTCCATTATTAAGGATAAAATAGCGGAGCACTTGACAAATGGGGAAAGGATCGGACAGAGTCAACATGGATTTACAAAGGGTAAATCGTGTTTGACTAATCTGCTGGAATTTTTTGAGGAAGTAACTGGTAAAATAGATGGGGGAGAGCCAGTGGATGTGGTGTACCTTGACTTCCAGAAAGCCTTCGATAAGGTTCCACACAAAAGATTATCATGCAAAATTAAGGCTCATGGGATTGGGGGCAAAGTATTAACGTGGATAGAGAACTGGCTGGCGGATAGAAAACAGAGAGTTGGAATAAACGGCTCGTTTTCGGAGTGGCAGGCAGTGACCAGCGGGGTGCCGCAAGGATCCGTCCTGGGACCCCAGCTGTTCACAATATATATAAATGATCTGGATCAGGGAATTGGATGCAATATTTCCAAATTCGCTGACGACACTAAACTAGGAGGAGGGGTGGGCTCTGATGAGGATGTCAGGAGGCTACAGTGCGATTTGGACAGGTTGGGGGAATGGGCGGATACGTGGCAGATGCACTATAATGTGGATAAATGCGAGGTTATCCACTTTGGGGGTAAAAACAGGAGGGTGGATTATTATCTAAATGGCAATAGATTGGGAGATGGGGAAGTGCAGAGGGACCTGGGTGTTCTTGTGCACCAGTCACTGAAGGAGAGCATGCAGGTGCAACAGGCGATTAAGAAGGCAAATGGTATGTTGGCCTTCATATCAAGGGGGTTCGAGTATAGGAATAGGGATACCTTACTACAGCTGTACAAGGTGCTGGTGAGACCGCATCTGGAGTATTGTGTACAGTTTTGGTCGCCCCATCTGCGGAAGGATGTTCTTGCCATGGAAAGAGTGCAGCGGCGATTCACCAGGCTGATACCTGGAATGGCGGGAATGACCTACGAGGAGAGATTGAATAGTTTGGGCTTGTACTCACTGGAGTTTAGAAGATTGAGAGGGGATCTCATCGAAACATATAAAATTATGGCAGGCCTGGACAGGCTGAATTCAGAGAGAATGTTTCCAATGGCAGGGGAGCACAGAACCAGGGGCCACAGTCTAAAAATAGCGGGCAAATCATTTAAAACAGAGATGAGGAAGAATTTCTTCACTCAAAGAGTGGTGAGCCTGTGGAATTCCCTGCCACAGAGGGCTGTGAAGGCTAATTCAATAAATATTTTCAAGAGAGAATTGGATATATTTCTGAAGGCTAAGGGGATTAAGGGTTACGGAGAAAAGGCGGGGACGGGGTACTGAACTGGTAAGATCAGCTATGATCTCAGACGAAGATCAGCCATGATCTCATTGAATGGCGGAGCAGGCTCGAAGGGCCGAATGGCCTACTCCTGTTCCTATCTCTATGTTTCTATGTTTCTATGTAATAATCAAGAACAAACTAGCCAGTAATAACACACCATGGGTGAATAATGAAATAAGGGCAAAATTGAAATGAAAGAAGACGGCATAAACTATGTACATAAACAGCAAAAGAGAGGACGATTAAAGAGAATACAAAAAGGTTAGGATAGAAGTCATAAAACAATTAGAAAGGCAAAGAGAAACTACAAAATTAAATTATCAAGGAATATAAAAGGAAATAGTAAAGGATTCTAAAGATACATAAATAGCCAAAGAAAAACCAGGATAGGGATAATGCCACTAAGGGATACACATGATAAATTCATAGGTAATGACAACAAAATGGCAAAAATATTAAATAATTACTTTGCATCAGTAGTTACCAGGGAGACTAACATAGCAGACATGAAACTAAAATAAGAGATCAAAAAAGATATAAAGATATTTAAGATAGAAAGGGGGGGGAGATAATTGATAAACTAATCACACTTAGAGAGGTTAAAACCCCTGGTCCAGATGGATTGCATCCATGCATATTAAAAGAAGTTAAGGGAGAGATAGCAGAGGCACTATTACATATATATATATATATATGAATTCGTTAGAAAAAGGAATAGTGCCAGAGGAATGGCAGACAGCTAATGTGATTCCTATATTTTAAAAGGGAGATAGAACAAGTCCAGGGAACTATAGACCAGTTAGCTTAACGTCGGTAGTAGGAAAGATAATGGAATCCTTATTCAAAGATGTAATAGAAAAACATCTAGAAACTGAAAATATAATGGCCGATAATTTGCGGTCAGTGGCGAAGCAAAGGTGTTTGCTGCTGGCCCCCGGAGCAATCTTCCCACAAATATCTCGCGATCTCTGTGGCTTTTCCGATGTTCAGTTGAGATTAGTGTAAGTTAATGGGGAATCCCTAATGCGAGCTGCTGTGACGTCAACAAGCTGTCCAAGCAGCCAATCACAATGCAGAATTCTCACAGACCGGGAACCAGGAAGTGAAGATGCACCTTTTATTCTAACTTTTAAAAAATGTTATAGAGAGCAAAACAAAGCTCTCACACGGGGAAAAGGTAAACCTGAAATAAAGATGAACAATTTCTTTTTAAGAATTGTAACTTTTTTAAAGTTTCTTAAAAATTGTAATTTTTATTAAAATGGATAAATTTGACACACAACAAAATTAAAATTAGTTTTTCAGGGCCGTAACATTTGTTTAGCAGTCAATACGCTGTTAAAACCCCAGTTACACCTAATCCAAAAGGGTCTAAATTTTAATGAGGTATTTAACAGTGATATTGCAGAGAGCCGGCACGGGCTCTACAGGCCAAGTGGCCTCCTTCTGTGCTGTAATCATTTTATGATTCTATGATTCCATGATTACCGCAGAAAAGTCAATGTTTCATCAGTTTCACTGATTCCCCTGATTACACTGAGTGCGGGCTGTGGGTGGGAGCCCGGGGGGCAGGCCACAGCACAGCCGGTGTCGGAGCAGTGAATGAATGACGGTGGCATAGTGGTTAGCACTGTTGCCTCACAGCGCCAGGGACCCGGGTTCGAATCCGGCCTCGGGTGACTGTCTGTGTGGAGTTTGCACATTCTCCCCGTGTTTGCGTGGGTTTCCTCCGGGTGCTCCGGTTTCCTCCCACAGTCCAAAGATGTGCGGGTTAGGATGATTGGCTAAGATAAATTGACCCTTAGTGTTAGGGGGATTAAATACGTGGGGTTACGAGGATAGGGTGGGATATGTGTTGGTGTAGGGGTTACGGGGATCGGGTGGGATATGTGTCGGTGCAGGCTCGATGGGCCGAAATGGCCTCTATCTGCATTGTGGGGTTTCTGTGATTCTGTGAATGACCACAACTTCAGGATTTCCGTGTTAGGATGTGCGTGCACTAAATCCTGAAGTTGCGGTCAGTTTCAAAGGGGCAATAACAGCAAATGCTGCTCATTCTCTGTTATTACCCGCCACAAATTCTGGGCTAGCAAAGAATAGTCAGCACGGATTTCAAAAAGGAAGGTCATGCTTGACCAACCTTATTGAATTCTTTAAAGAAATAACAGAAAGGGTAGACAAGGGTAATGTAGTAGATGTAATATATTTGGATTTTCAAAAGGCCTTTGATAAGGTACCGCATAGTAGACTCATGACTAAGGTCAGAATATGTGGAGTCAGGGGACAAGTAGCAGAATGGATAGCAAGCTGGCTACAAAACAGAAAACAGAGAGTATGGGTTAAAGGTAGTTACCTAGACTGGCAAAAGGTGGGAAGCGGTGTACCATAAGGATCAGTGCTGGGACCACTGTTGTTCACTGTTTACATAAATGATTTGGACTCGGGAATTGGAAGTACAATTTCAAAATTTGGAGACAGCACCAAATTGAGGGATGAAGTTAATACAGAGGAGGACTGGTACAAAATACAGGAAGATATTAATAAACTTGCAGAATGGGTGTGTAATTGGCAAAAGAACTTCAATATAGATAAGTGTGAGGTGGTACATTTTGGTAGGAAGAATAAGGAGGCCACGTACTCCTTGGAATTACGTGTCTAAATGGGGTAGAGGAGCAGCGGGATCTGAGGGTATAAATACACAAATCACTAAAAGTATTGAAATAAAAACAGAAAATGCTGGAAATACTCAGCAGGTCAGGCAGCATCGGTGGAGAGAGAAACAGAGTTAACGTTTCAGATCAACGACCTTTCATCAGAACTAGAAAAATTTAGAGATGTTAGAGATATAACAGATTTTTAAGCAAGTGTAGGGGCAGGGAAAAGGGGGAGGGGAGGAAAGAACTAAAGGGAAGGTCTGTGATAGGATGGAAGGCAGGAGAGATTAAGAGACAAAAGGGATGATGGTGCAAGGCAAAAGGAGATGGTAATCACAGAATCACAGAAACCCCACAGTGCAGATAGAGGCCATTTCGGCCCATCGAGCCTGCACCGACACATATCCCACCAGATCCCCGTAACCCCTACACCAACACATATCCCACCCTATCCCTGTAACCCCACGTATTTAATCCCCCTAACACTAAGGGTCAATTTATCATAGCCAATCAAACTAACCCGCACATCTTTGGACAAGTTAAGAAACAAAAGATGAGTCTAGATGAGGTGTAAATGGGAATGGCAGGATGATCAACAGCTGCCATGTGAAAAAAAATAGGGGCCGAGGTTATGGTCTGAAATTGTTGAACTCGATGTTGAGTCCAGAAGGCTGTAAAGTGCCTAATCGAAAGGTGAGGTGCTGTTCCTCGAGCTTACGTTGGGCTTCATTGGAACAGTGTAAGAGGCTGAGGATGCAGACGTCTGAGTGGGAGTGGAGCAGAGAATTAAAGTGACAGGCGACCGGAATCTCGTGGTCACGCTTACGGACTGAACGGAGGTGTTCTGTTAAACGGTCACCCAATCCGCGTTTGGTCTCCCCAATGTAGAGGAGACCACCTCGTGAGCAGCAAATATAGTATACTAAATTGCTGTTTCACCTGGAAGGAGTGTTTGGGGCCCTGGACAGTGGGAAGGGAGGAGATAAAAGGGCAGGTGTTGCATCTCCTGTGCTTGCACGGGAAGGTGCCATGGGGAGGGGAGGGGTGTTGGGGTGATTGAGGAGTAGACCAGGATGTCTCGGAGGGAACGGTCCGTTCGGAATGCTGAAAGGGGAGGGGAGGGGAAGATGTGTTTGGTGGTGGGATCACGCTGGAGGTGGTGGAAATGGCGGATGATGATCCGTTGAATGTGGAGGCTGGTGGGGTGAAAGGTGAGGACAAGGGGAACCCTATTGTGGTTCTGGGAGGGAGGGGAAGGGGTGAGAGCAGAAGTACGGGAAATAGAACGGACATAGTCAAGGGCCGTGTCAACCACGGTAGAGGGAAATCCTCGGTTGAGGAAAAAGGAAGACCTATAGGAAGCACCAGTACGGAAGGTGGCATCATCAAAGCAGATACGGCGGAGACGGAGAAACTGGGAGAGTGGAATAGAGTCCTCACAGGAAGTGGGGTAGGAGGAAGTGTAGTCCAGGTAGCTGTGGGAGTCAGTGGGCTTATAGTGAATGTTTGTAGTTAGAAAATTTCATTCATTTTCCACCCTTCCCTCACCTTCACATGGTCCATCTCCGACTGAAGGTGCTACTGGAGGTTTGCTGGTGTCCATGGAATCGTACTCCACAATGTCAGTGCCTTCAGAGAAAATTCTGCTTAAAGAATGCATTTTCCTGTTAACTGAAGAAATTTCATTTGGAATTTAAATCAATAAGGACAGATTTTTTTTTGTAATTATATTCAGTAACTTGTGAGAAACTGTAGTCTGGGATTTGAACTGTGGCTTTCAAGAGCTTGCTGTTCATTCCCTGTGCAGTGCCACTGGTGTACTCCGTGCTCCTAAGGAACTAACATGTTTTATTTTTATGATAAAGACTGCTGGGATTAAAACTATACCTAAGTAACTGATGTTACCATACCTAAGCTCATGGGACTGAAGGAAAGAATATCCACAATAGTTACAGTAAAGTAAAACAGTAGCAATCTCCGTTAAGTAAACAGCCTGCCTAAATCAAAATATTATTTACTCACAGTGAATACTCTCCCTGGAATCCAACTGAAAATACCAACCTGTACATTTAAGGTAAAAGTTGGAAGGTGAGATTTACATAGTTTGTGGCTTCACAGGTCCTCTGCTCTACTGGGGTTAAAGCTCCTGGTCACAAGTTGTTTATTTTCTTTATATCATGTGTTGCAGTGGTTTGGGAGCAATATTCTGAAATACTAAAACTGGTGGGGCTTGTCACTCAAGGTCATGTAAAGTCACTGAAATTATCCCCTGCGGGGAATTGACTGCATTATCAAAATACTCCTTCTTTGGTCTGAAGGCCCTGACTTATGCTGGGAGCAGAACTGAGGCACTGAATTTTTAATCTTGTGTACAAATTCGACAGAATAATTTTACATTTCAGCAACAGTGGCTGATCGCACCAGAATCTTGATTTCCAGCTTCAATCATTTCTTATCTGTCACCCCTAGAGTTGATGTGGCATCATTCTGTTCTCCTCTAGCATCACACGACGAATGTTCTGGATCTGGTATGAAACATCAGCTTGTGAGAGGTGAAACCAATTATTCTAAATTCTGCCCCTGCTTACAATACACGAATGTCTCCGCACTTGTGCACACCTGGTTTCAGTTCAGATGCCTCCTGCAAATCAACCACCTCAATGTCTTAAGGCCTCGCAAACCCATAAGTGGCACAGTGAAGACATGCCTCAACAAGGTTTCAGTGGCTTTTGTAGAGGAGGGGAGTGGAAAAAACTGGCAAGAAAATAACTCAGTAAAAAAATCAATTCAAGAAACCAAATGCTGCTGAGAGAAGTGAGCTTAATTTATAATCCTATTCAAGAGGAGGAACTATAGCCGGTGCTAGTATTCCGGTCACTTACTTGGAGATTACATCAAGACATTCAATTTAGAAAAATATTAGCCACATGTAACGTAGGCAAATCTGATATAGTGATATCACAATAGGTAGTTTTTATTTTTTTATTCGTTCATGGGATGTGGGCATCGCGGCATGGCCAGCATTTATTGCCCATCCCTAATTGCCCTTGAAAGGTGGTGGTGAGCTGCCTTCTTGAACCGTTGCAGTCAATGTGGTGAAGGTACTCCCACAGTGCTGTTAGGGAGAGAGTTCCAGGATTTTGACCCAGCGACGATGAAGGAACGGCGATATATTTCCAAGTCAGGATGGTGTGTGACTTGGAGGGGAACTTGGAGGTGGTGGTGTTCCATGCACCTGCTGCCCTTGTCCTTCTAGGTGGAAGAGGTCGCGGGTTTGGGAGGTGCTGCCGAAGAAGCCTTGACGAGTTGCTGCAGTGCATCTTGTAGATGGTACACACTGCAGCCACAGTACGCCGGTGGTGGAGGGAGTGAATGTTTAAGGTGGTAGTATACAATTATATATGTGTTTTATGGCTGTCCAGACCTGGTAGAATTGTAAATCTACCCTGAATTCTAAAATACCACATGATACTGCTGATTATTAAATATTATTTAATGCGTCTAATGGTTCACTTTTAATTTTCTCACCTGTTCAGTGCAGGTACAATACTTACTGAAATTATTGATCCTACACAGAAAGTTAAGTAAGTTATTATGATTTATTCAGACCTCTTTTCTCTCCATCCACTCTCATTCTTGGGATATCTTATAAACAGCACAGGAAGTGCTGCTTATTCACCAACAAAAGTAGCTTAATGCCCACCAACTGCAGCGAGAACCGATTTCAGCAACCGGCACGGGCACCTTTGAGAATATAAATATAGATTGGTGAAAAACAACTTTATTTCTTAATTCAACGAGTAGGACATGAAGAAATGTGTCAATCATGTGCCTCAAAGTTATTGATTTACGTTGTGCTGTGTAAATGCATTGATCGTATCGTGGTGGCTACATTGGGGGAAGGACAACAGTATTTCAGAATTATGAAAGTAAGGCTAGAATTACATTTCTTTTTGTCCCTTCCTCTCCCCAAGTTTCTCCCTTGTTATCCTGTAATTGCACACTCTTGCAGGGTTCCATTAAAGTAAGCGCCAGAAGGCCTGTCGTACCTTGCTCCAGCAGTCATTCTTTATGGTTGAGCCCAAAGAGAGAGTGTGAACAACCTATTCAACCTTGGAGGCATCACAACCAACACTGATTTTACCTTCACCTGATGTCCATCTGCAAATACCTTGTGTCGGGGTCACTAGACAATGATGAGGAATTGCAATCGTTACTTCCCCCCCGTAGCTTGAAAAGATTAACGGCAATTGTACCACAGAGACCATCACAGACCAGGGATTGGGTCTGGAATGTTCCTGGTCCATATGGTTCAATGCCAGACTACACAGTGCATTTTAAAGAAAGACTTGCATTTATATAGCACCTTTCATGACCACCAGATGTCCCAAAGCACTTTACAACCAATGAAGTTATTTTTTGAGGTGTAGTCATGTAGGAAATGCGGCAGCCAATTTGCGCATAGCAAGGTCCCACAAACAGCAATGTGATAATGACCAGAGAATCTGTTTTTGTTATGTTGATTGAGGGAGAAATATTGGCCAGGAGTCCAGGGATAACTCCCCTGCTCTTCTTTGAAATAGTGCCATGGGATCTTTTACATCCACCTGAGAGGGCAGACGGGGCCTTGGCTTAACGTCTCATCTAAAAGACAGCACCTCTGGCAGTGCAGCACTCCCTCAGCACTGCACTGGAGTGTCAGCCTAGCTTTATGTGCTCAAGTCCCTGGAGTGGGACTATGAACCCACAACCTTCTGACTCCAAGGCAAGAGTGCTACCCACTGAACCACGGCTGACGACTTTACCTCAATTGATTCCAAATCTGCAGCCTTCTGGGGAGTGCATTCCACATCCTTTGAGGGTGAAATTCAACTTCGACAAGAGAACAAAGCACGCGATAGTGAATTGGATGCTAAGTCAATGGAAAGGAAAACTGAGCAGGGTGTTTTAACGGGCATCAGATTCACTACCATGCATTTTGCATTCTCGCCAAAGTTGAATTTCACACCTTTATCTTTGTCAGCGGAGCAGTATTTCTATACAGAGACAGTGAGAAGGGTATTCTAGGTGTAGCAGGGTTAAGCTGTGCTAACCAGCCACAGAGTTGAGTGTTTTTTAGTCCCATTTGCACCAGAGACGTTTATTTAAGGTAAACCCACAGCAGGTTTTATAGTCTCTAATGTAAATGCTCTATAAATGTAGACCCCAGGGACAGTGAGCTCCAAATCATTTTACAAGTGGCTAACAGTATTGAACCCAGCTTCCAGTACAACATTGCAATACTTATTCCATAAGACTCTGTTGCCTAGAAACCACACGTGTTCTCATGGCGTAGGTGCAAGATGTCGCTTTTTTTCCTCCTCTGACCTTTGATGCAGCAACTGTAGTATAAACAGGGCAGCTGCACTTAATGGTACAGCACCCACATAAACTGTAGCCAGAGTCATTCTGGATAACGATGCATCTGCAACACACCACGCGTTTGCACACGTTTCTCCTCTGTGAAGTAATGATATGGACATAAACTTTTCCGTGCTTCAAGTTTGCTAAAAATATAAAATATTGGAATCAATTTCCTTTAATTACAGTGAGCTTTTATCAATAAATTACAAATGTATGCCTCTATAAATGTAGAGGAGGCCCTTGCCATCCATGAGCTTATTGCGGATGATTGCATCGACATCATGGCCCTGACGGAAACTTGTTTGAGGGGTGATGACACCTTACCCTTAAATGAAGCCTCCCCACCTGTCTATAGCTTCCACCACTTGCCCCGCTCAGGCCGCCGTGGTGGCGGTGTGGCTCTCATCACCAAATCACACCTTGGTCTGTCCCCCTATTCCTCCGGCAGTTTCTCCTCCTTTGAGCATCTCACCTTATTCCACCCCTCTCACCTCTCATTTAAAATTATTGTGCTCTACCACCTACCCAAGTACCATACAAATTTTATTACTGACATATCTTCACTGCTCTCCTCCCTCAGCCTCTGCACCGAATGACTTTTCATCCTCGGTGATTTCAACCTCCATCTCAATTCATCACGTGCTCTCACTCCTCTGAGTTCACTAGCCTCCTATCCTCCCTTAATCTCTCCCTCCATGTAAACTCCCCAACCCATATTCACGGCCACCCCCTCAACCTTGCCATCTCTCGTGGCCTCGCTACTTCCATCGTGTCAATCACAGATAAGGCCATCTCTGACCACTTCCTCGTATCGCTCTCCACCCACATCCCCCTTCCACCCCACCCCCCCCCTCAACCCTACTTCCTTCCGTGTCCGCCCTTGGAAAAAACTCTCTCCCAACTCTCTTACAACTGCACCTATGAAATCCCAACTGTCCAGCCTTTGGCCCTCCATTCATCAAGACATTTCTGCTCAAACACACCCTCAACACCACCTTTGATGCCCTAGTCCCTACTAAAACCATTACTCTCTCTCACCCTGGCTGTTCCACCTGTTACGGCTCTCATCTTCGCTCCCTTAAGTCCAAGGGATGCAGACTTGAACTGATATGGCAGACAACTGGTTTAGCCATTCTCGCCAGATCTGGCTGGACCACATAAAGCATTATCGGGCCCTGCTCTCGTCTGCCAAAATTGTTCACTATTCCAGAATCATTCTGGAATGCAAAGATAAACCCCGGCTCCTATTCTCTAGTGGTAACCGTCTTCTTAAACCCCTCTCCCCTGATTTCTCCACCCTCACCTCCAATAACAAGTGTGAGGAGCTCATGGACTTCTTTGTCTCTAAGATTGAGACCATCCGTTCAGCTGCCTCTGCCACTTCCCTTTCTTCCCCTTGCCTACCAGGCCTAACTTCCTCTAAGGGTCCCCCCTGCCCTAGCCCTGAACTCACATCTTTCTCCAGTTTCTCTCCGATCTCCCCTCATGACCTCTCCACGCTCATCTTGTCCATGAGACTCACCTCCTGCTCCCTCGACCCTATTCCCACCAAACTGCTGACCACCCAGCTTCCTTTTCTGGCTCCCATGTTAGCTGACATTGTTAACAGTTCTCTCTCCTCAGGTACTGTCGCCCTCTCCCTCAAATCTGCCGACATCACCCCTCTCCTCAAAAAACCAATCCTTGACCCCTCTGTCCTTGTAAACTACCGCCCCATCTCCAACCTCCCTTTCCTCGCCAAAGTCCTTGAACGTGTTGTCGCCTTCCAAATCCGTGCCCATCTTTCCCGCAATCTCATATTTGAATCCCTCCAATCAGGTTTCTGCCCTTGCCACAGTACCAAAACAGCTCTCATCAAAGTAACAAATGACATCCTTTGTGACTGTCACAAAGGTAAACAATCCCTCCTTGTCCTTCTTGACTTGTCTGCAGCCTTTGACACAGTTGACCACTCCATCCTTCTCCAATGCCTCTCCACCGTCGTCCAGCTGGGTGGGACTGCACTCGCCTGGTTCCATTCTTATCTATCTGATCGTAGTCAGAGAATCACATAGAAACATAGAAGATAGGAGCAGGAGTAGGCCTTTCGGCCCCTCGAGCCTGCTCCGCCATTCAATGCGATCATGGCTCATCATCCAAATTCAGTACCCTGTCCCTGCTTTCTCCCCATACCCCTTGATCCTTTTAGCCTTAAGAAATATATCCAACTCCTTCTTGAATTCACCTGTAATGGCTTCTCTTCCCGCTCCCGCATTGTTACCTCTGGTGTCCCCCAAGGATCTATCCTTGACCCCCCCCTATTTCTCATCTACATGTTGCCCCTTGGCGACATCATCTGAAAACACAGCGTCAGTTTCCACATGTACACTGACGACACCCAGCTCTACCTCACTACCTCGCCTCTCGACCCCTCTACAGTCTCTAAATTGTCAGACTGCTTGTCTGACATACAGTTCTGGATGAGCAGAAATTTTTTCCAATTAAATATTGGGAAGACCGAAGCCATTGTTTTCGGTCCCCACCATAAACTCCATTCCCTAGCCACTAACTCCATCCCTCTCCCTAACATCTGTCTGAGGCTGAACCACACTGTTCACAATTTTGGTGTCATATTTGGCCCCGAAATGAGCTTCCAGCCACATATCCGCTGCATAACTAAAACCGCCTATTTCCACCTCCGTAACATTGCCCGTCTCTGCCCTTGCCTCAGCACATCTGCTGCTGAAACCCTCATCCATGTCTTTGTTACCTCTAGACTTGACTATTCCAACGCACTCCTGGCTGGCCTCCCACATTCTACCCTACGTAAACTTGAGGTCATCCAAAACTCGGCTGCCCGTGTCCTAACTCGCACCAAGTCCCGTTCGCCCATCACCCCTGTGCTCGCTGACCTACATTGGCTCCCGGTTAAGCAATGCCTCGATTTCAAAATGCTCATCCTTGTTTTCAAATCCCTCCATGGCCTCGCCCCTCCCTATCTCTGTAATCTCCTTCAGCCCCACAATCCCTTGAGATATCTGCGCTCCTCTAATTCTGCCCTCTTGAGCATCCCTGATTATAATCGCTCAACCATTGGTGGCCGTGCCTTCTGTTGCCTCGGCCCTAAGCTCTGGAATTCCCTGCCTAAACCTTTCTGCCTCGCTACCTTTCTTTTCTCCTTTAAGACGCTCCTTAAAACCTACCTCTTTGACCAAGCTTTTAGTCACCTGCCCTAATTTCTCCTTATGTGGCTCGGTGTCAAATTTGTTGTCTTTTAATACTCCTGAGCAGCACCTTGGGACGTTTTACTACGTTAAAGGCACCATATAAATACAAGTTGTTGTTGTTGTTGCCATTATAATAACTTAAATTTATGACTGATAAAAGTGAATGTAATATAAACAAGAGTAGACTATTTTCCCATTGACCCTGCGCCATCATTTTGCAAGTCATGACAGGCATTTAAACCCAATTCCTCGGCCTTTTACCATATCCTCCGATGTTCTTTTAACACCTTTACTTCCGGGATAAAAGTAACTATCTCCCTTTTGAACACCTTAATTGATTCTGGATAATTGCCTTGTAGGCAGTGCATTCCACATTATTACATGCAAGATTTTTTTGCTAGATTTTTTTTTAACCGGCTTGGTTCTGATTTTAGATCACGTCTCTTTGTTCTCCTAGAGGAAAGATTCATTCCCTATCTACCCTGTCAGTTCCCATCATTATTAAAATGTCCCATTTCGATCACCCTCATCAGTAGGGGATATAACCAAAGTTTACCCAGTTTCTCATCTTGGCTTAATCCATTTAACTTTGACATCCTCCCCAGTGAATCATTGCTCGGCTCTCTCCAATGCCTGTACATTCTTTGTGAGGCGGGGTACGGCAGAAATCAGCTTCAGCCTTTATTCCTGAGGCAAACATTACAATGCACCATTCAAACAGAAAGTTTGGAACTTTTGTATGAAGATAAATTAATCTTGATCAACAGATTAATAATCACCTTTGTGCAAAATTACAAAGAAAAATCCCTCTGGTGATAGTGGACAATTGGTGTCTGTAGACAGTTGTCCTACACTCAAAGGTTTCATTGTTGAAAACTTGTAATCCAATGCTAGCTGTGGCTATGATGGAGATTATTGGTCGTTGTGGCAACGCTTCAAGGATCTAAGGCTCGACTACACTGTAAAACAGACCAGGTCTTGAGATGAATTTCAGAATTATTGAAACAAATCCATCCTAATGTGACACTCACGCTTTGCACCCTTCACTGTACTCACTCGAGTTCAAACAAACTGAAACTGTTCTTTTATTGAAGGCATATTCCCTCCCTTTTACAGTATGCATTCAATGAAGATCAATGCTACCATCCCTGTTGACAGACCAAAGGGCTCTGGCTCCAGTCTAATTATAGAAAAGAACCAGAGGCGACATGAGGAAAAATATTTTCACGCAGCGAGTTGTTGCAATCTGGAATCTACCCCCTTTCCAAAGGAAATCGGATAAATACTGGAAAGGGAAAAAATTTCAGTGCTATGTGGAACGAGCAGGGGAGGGGGACTAATTGGACAGCTCTTTCAAAGAGCCGGTACAGGCACGATGGGCTAAATGGCCTCCTTCTGTGCTCTACCATTCTATGATTCTAGTCCTGTTCTAACACATTTGAATTTAAAAAGTGGGATGCAGTGTTGCTGATGTGGGCTCAAAAATCCACATTTTTTCTTAATTAAAATAAAAATTAATTCTAAAGCTCAACTCTTCATAAAACCTCATTTGTTGCACCCTCAGCATGCTACAGGTTTGCGCAGAATACATTTTTTTCAGGGTCATTATTTTTGCCCACTTATTCCCCCCACTCCCCCACATGCATCCTCCTCCAGTTGGTTTCGATGAACTCTTTGGGAGGCAGAGTTAACCTGGGTAATTACAAGCCAGTTGGTTTAACATCTGTAGTGGGGGAAATATGGAATCTTTATTTAAAGCTGAAATTACTAAACATCTAGGTGAAGAGAAAATAATTTGAAGCAACCAATACAAATTTCAGAAAGGAAGATTACGCTTGACAAACCTAGCCGAGTTCTTTGAGGTGACAGGTGGACGGGGGGGGGGGGAATGCGATGGATGTGGTGTACATGGACTTTTAGACAGCCTTTCACAAAGAACCACACAGAGGACTATTAGAGAGTATTAAGGAGTATGGAATTAGGGGGAAGGTATTAAAATGGATTAAAAACTGACTAGAAGGGAAGAATCAGAGAGTAGGAGTTAAGGGCCACTTCTCAGAGCCATTGGAAAGGGGTAGTGGTGTTCAACTGGCTTCTGCTCACTGTGTACATCAATGATTTGGATATAGGGCTACAGAAAGCGGTGTCCCAATTTGTAGACAATACTAAAATAGGAGATAAAGTAAATAATTCTGAGGAGCAAAGGAAGGTGCAAGGGGATATTGATAAGATAATGAATGGTTGCAAAAAGTGCCAGGTGGAATTCAATGTCAATAAATGTGCGGTGGTGCATCTCGATAAAGCAAATAATAAAGATAATAATTATAATTTGAATGATGGAAAGGTGAATAATGTGGAAGAGTAGAGAGGTTTGGGGGATTCAGGTTCACAAAACATTAAAAGCACCACCTCAAGTGGAAAAGGCCATACAAACAGCTCATGGAAAACTGGGTTTCACGGCAAGAGGTATAGAATATAAAAGTCTAGATGTAATGGTGTATCTATATGAAACATTAGTAAAACCCCAGTTGGAGTATTGCGTGCAGTTTGGAACTTCACACGAGAGGAAGAATGTTAAGGTAATAGAGAAGGTAAAGTGCAGATTCACTAGGATGAGGATATATAAATATGATGAAGAATGACTTGAACACCTGGGGCTGTTTCCATTAGAATAGAGGTGATAATGAGATGCTTTGATAAAGCTGTGAAGGGATGGGACACAGTAAATAGAAATAGACTGTTTCCAGCGGTTTGAACAAGTGGATAGAGCTACAAGATTAAATGTAAGAGATTTAGGGGGAAAAATTTGGTTGCTTTGCGCCTCCCATTAGCACCTTAAGAAGGCGCTAACGGGGCGCAAAGTAACTAGCGCCCGGGCGCGACGCCGCCAGCGCCTCCTGCGAAATTCAGCAGGAGGTTAGCGGCAGCGGTAACCATAAGCGCCCCGCGACGCTGCGCCACTGGCAATGACATCATCGCTGTGCGCAGCGTCCCAGCCGTGATCTTCGGTATCTCCCCCTGACTTACCGCCGGACGCTATGTCCGCCGGGGTCAGGGGGGCCTACCTGCGATAGATGGTGGAAAAGCTTTGGGGAGTCAGGAGGTGAGTCACTCGCCTACATTCTATCTCAGAGCGATTGTCACTTTGCTGCGCAAGGCCCCTCCCCTTTAAGAAGGTGAGGAAGGCCTGCAGTACCGCAGCACGTAGCACCGCGATATTAACTCGCAATGCCCCAAGAGGGACACAGGGCACTTACAGTAGTGCCCCTCCTCCCTCTCGGGTCGCTACCTGGGAAAATCGGCTGTGGGGGTGCTAATTTCTTCGGGGCGCTAAAAGTAGCGTCCCGGCGAAGTCAGCGCCCCAAAGGGGGCGCGACTCAATTTTTCCCCCTTAGAACATTGATTGGAAGTTTTTTTTAGATTGATAAACATGGATGAAGGGTCAAGAATCTGCATGGAAACTTTTAGAGTGTGAATGTCACTGGTATTTGTTGATTCAGTATTGATAGAGAGGGCATGCAATGAGCAGTAGTGGCTTATGATGTAAAAACATGAGAGACTAACCTGATTGAATGACTTACGGTTAGTGCATTGAGTGGGAAATAAATCATATGTTTATTGAGAGTCCGTAAGTCTGTACTTGTTATAAAAGGGGTTCAGAGCTATGATATTCCCAGTTTCTCCATGAACTTATCCCAGCCGAGATCTTCCCATTCAGATGATAACATCCTTTAAAGGGAATGCTTTTCATAATCAAACATGCCTTTTAAATTGAACTTTTATAGATAGGGATGTCAGTCATATCAGGGAATGGAATAAATTTGCTATTTTGTCACTCAGTCTAACTTGAGATCTCTAGGTCAGGAGATGACAGGTTGGGTTCAGGATAAAGATCCCTCTACTCTGATCCAACAATTTTCCCTATTCACCAGCCTCAGATACAAGTGCTACGAATGTGACATTTCCATTCCTACAGTAGCCATCCTTTTTTTACTTTTTATTTATTCATTCACAGGATGTGGGCGTTGCTGGCCAGCATTTATTGCCCATCCCTAATTGCCCTTGAGAAGGTGGTGGTGAGCCGCCTTCTTTAACCGCTGCAGTCCGTGTGGTGAAGTTACTCCCACAGTGCTGTTAGGGAGGGAGTTCCAGGATTTTGACCCAGCGACAATGAAGGAACGGTGATATACTTCCAAGTCAGGATGGTGTGTGACTTGGAGGGGAACTTGGAGGTGGTGGTGTTCCCATGCGCCTGCTGCCCTTGTCCTTCTAGATGGTAGAGGTTATGGGTTTGGGAGGTACTGTCAAAGAAGCCTTGGTGAGTTGCTGCAGTGCATCTTGTAGATGGTACACACTGCAGTTATATTGTGCCAGTGGTGGAGGATGTGAATGTTTAAGGTGGTGGATGGGTTGCTGATCAAGCGGGCTGCTTTGTCCTGGATGGTGTCGAGCTTCTTGAGTATTGTTGGAGCGGTACTCATCCAGGCAAGTGGAGAGTATTCCATCACACTCCTTACTTGTGCCTTGTAGATGGTGGAAAGACATTGGGGAGTCAGGAGGTGAGTCACTCGCCTACATTCTATCTCAGTGTGATTGTCACTTCGGTGCTAAATTATGAACAGTTTATGCTGTAGATTTGTGTCCACTAGGAACTGGACTGAGAATCCCAAATTTAATTACACTTGGAAGTTATATGACTGGCAGAAAACAAAGATACTCTGGTATGGATTTGAAGCCATATTGGAAAGGAACAAGGCAATGTGCGAACCCATTGTACAACCCAGATCCAAACCACCAAAGGTATACAAAACATGTTTTATTTTATCCAATCTTTTCTTCCAGGAAAGCACTATTGGAAATTTGGGGAATGGCTTGGTATCTGAGGAAATCTTTCCATTGAAGGGGAAAGAAAGTGTTGGAGTATTTGTTTCATAGAGGAAAATAATGGTCTTACCAGCTACTCAATTTATTTTTATTGCTGAGTTGAAGACCCTGAAGTCTGGTCTCCCTTTCGCCCCACCAGTAACACCAGTCCTGGAGAGCATCCTGGGATTGTTCAGCAGGAAGTGCGACTTCAATCTGCTCGAGGTCAGAGCCGCCTGACCTGACCCAGGGAAGCCATGTTACAGTCTGGGAATGCAAATTTCCCAGCCAGTATCAACACTAAGTCCAGAGCAGCTTAAGGCTTAAGACGGCTAAGGGCTGGTCAGACTAAACCGATACCCCACATTACAGTTAGCCTACTGACTGCATGTTCTCCCCTAATTGGTTCCATTGGAAAATGTGTGGCCCAGTAGAAAATGGAACGGCACCACCCAGGAAAGCCCTGGGTTTGGTCTAAGTCTGTGCTGAGGTAGCTGATCTCAGATAAATTGGAGAATTTTCTTCCTTTTACCTCTATAGGAGGAGTATTGAGCTCACCCAGTTTCTTGCACGTTTTTCATTGTAGCAGAGGATTTCTCAGTCTTTGAACGGTTTCTACTATTTGTAGTTTTCATTTGCTGCAAATTGACAGATTTTGTTGAAATGAAAGAGCTGAAACTGTACGTCACACAGAAGGTGACAGAGTGCAGTTGGTGCTGGGAGCCTGGAGCCTGTGTAAGTGTCAGCTTCATTCAGTCATTGTTCTCTTGCCTCTGAGTAAGAAGGGTGTGGGTTCAAACCTCTCACCTTGCACCTTCCGTAAACTTGAGCTCCTCCAAAACTCTGCTGCCTGTGTCCTAACTCACACCAAGTCCCCTTCTCCCATTACAACTGCAATATATGTGGGGAGAACAAATGAAGGACAGAGAAAGGATGAGTTGCTCGTCCAGGAGCTAGTTTACTAGGCCAGAGTGAACTGAGCATGCTTATATTAAACCATGTGACAACCATGTGATAATACATTACATGGCTT
Source organism: Somniosus microcephalus (assembly GCF_052327205.1). NCBI lineage: Eukaryota > Metazoa > Chordata > Chondrichthyes > Squaliformes > Somniosidae > Somniosus > Somniosus microcephalus. The sequence continues at coordinate 40,068,662 of NC_141006.1, read as the reverse complement.
TTCCCCTTAAAAAAATGCACATATTCCCCTCTCAAATACAACAAAACTATGGTCCCACCTTTCCCAGCATTACATGTACCACAAAACAAAAACTCCTGGCTTTTTTTCTTTTAAATCAACCACAAATGCTACAAATGAACTACAAATCCAGTTTAATAACAAGTTTGCAGAGCCTTCCTGATCTCCTTACAAAAGGTTTTGGTGTTGAACCAATTTTCGGGCTGTTTTGTTCTGATTCCGAACTCAAAGATGATCCTGTTTCTATCTCAGATTTGTTTGAACCTGGTACTTCAGTTTCTGAAGTCTGAATGGAGTCAAACTCATGTATGTGTTCATGATCAAGTGGTTCAAGATCATGTCTTGGTTCATCTCTAGCAGAGATCATTTGATCTACATGAACACTTCGGATGTTGTCACCAATTTCAACCAAATATCTCTTGGGTCCACCAACCTCTACTCTGGTTTCTATATCCCACTTGTGTGAACTCGACTTGCCAGGGGAACTGAGAACTCGAACACACTCATTTTGTCTGAAACTGCATTCTTTCCGATTGCTGTCATAATAACGTTTCTGACTCAATTGTTTCTGTTCAACTCTTGAGGCCAAATTTGGTTGAACAAGACTCAATCGTGTCTCAATCTTCTCTTCATCAAGTGTTCTGCTGGGGTATATCCAGTTGTAGTGTGCAGAGTAGTTCTGTACTTCAGCAAGAAATTTGCCAAACTTTGCTTCATGCTGAGTCCTGAACATAGAAACATAGAAACATAGAAGATAGGAGCAGGAGTAGGCCATTCGGCCCCTCGAGCCTGCTCTGCCATTCAATGAGATCATGGCTGATCATCCAAATTCAGTACCCTGTCCCTGCCTTCTCCCCATATCCCTTGATCCATTTAGCCTCAAGAAATATATCCAACTCTTTCTTGAATATATTTAATGAACTGGCCTCCACTGCCCTCTGTGGCAGAGAATTCCACAGGTTCACCACTCTCTGGGTGAAGAAATTCCTCCTCATTTCAGTCCTAAATGGCTTACCCCTTATCCTTAGACTATGACCCCTGGTTCTGGACTCCCCGGCCATCCGAAACATCCTTCCTGCATCTAGTCTGTCCAGACCTGACAGAATTTTATAGGTTTCGATGAGATCCCCTCTCAATCTTCTAAACTCCAGTGAGTATAAGCCCAATCGACACAATCTCTCCTCATACGTCATTCCTGCCATCCCAGGTATCAGCCTGGTGAATCTTCACTGCACTCCCTCCAAGGCAAGAACGTCCTTCCTCAGGTAAGGTGACCAAAACTGCACACAATACTCAAGGTGCGGTCTCACCATGGCCCTGTACAACTGTAGCAAGACATCCTTGTTCCTGTACTCGAACCCTCTTGCTACGAAGGCCAACATACCATTTGCCTTCTTAACCGCCTACTGCACCTGCATGCTTACCTTCAGCGACTGGTGCACAATAACACCCAGGTCTCTTTGCACTTCCCCTTCTCCCAATCTATTGCCATTCAAATAATAATCTGCCTTCCTGTTTTTGCCACCAAAGTGGATAACCTCACATTTATCCACATTATAGTGCATTTGCCATGTTTCTGCCCAATCACCCAACCTGTCCAAATCGTACTGGGGTTTCACGACATCCTGCTCACAGCTTACCCTCCCACCCAGCTTTGTGTCGTCTGCAAATTTGGAGATATTACATCCAATTCCCTCGTCCAGATCATTAATATATGTTGTGAACAGCTGGGGTCCTAGGACCGATCCTTGCGGTACCCCACTAGTCACTGCCTGCCACTTGGAAAACGACCCGTTTATTCCAACTCTTTGCTTTCTGTCCGCCAACCAGTTCTCTATCCAAGTCAATACCTTGCCCCCAATCCCATGTACCTTAATTTTGCACGCTAATCTCTTATGTGGGACCTTATCGAAAGCCTTCTGAAAGTCCAAATACACCACATCCACTGGTTCTCCCTTATCTATTTTACCAGTTACATCCTCCAAAAATTCCAGTAGATTAGTCAAGCATGATTTACCTTTTGTAAATCCATGTTGACTTTGTCCGATCCTGTCACTGCTTTCCAAGTGCTCTGCTATTACATCTTTTATAATAGACTCTAGCATTTTCCCCACTACCGATGTCAGGTTTACCGGTCTATAATTCCCCGCTTTTTCTCTACCACCTTTTTGAATAGTGGGGTAACATTAGCTACCCTCCAATCCATGGGTACCGTTCCAGAGTCTATCGAGTTCTGGAAGATGACCAGCAATGCATCTACTATCTCTAGGGCCACTTCCTTAAGTACCCTGGGATGTAGACCATCAGGTCCTGGGGATTTATTGGCCTTCAGTCCCATCAATTTTCCTAACACCATTTCCCTACAAATTCTGATTTCTTTCAGTTCCTTCCTTTCATCAGACCCTATGTTCCCCGGCATCTCTGGGAGGTTATTTGTGTCCTCCTTTGTGAAGACAGAACCCAAGAATGTATTTAGTTGGTATGCCACTTCTTTGTTTCCCATTATAAATTCCCCTGATTCTGACTGTAAGGGACCTACGTTTGACTTCACCAATCTTTTTCTCTTCACATATTTATAAAAGCTTTTACAGTCAGTTTTTATGTTCCTTGCAAGCTTACTCTCATACTCTATTTTCCCCCTCTTAATTAATCCCTTTGTCCTCCTTTGTTGACTCCTAAACTGCTCCCAATCCTCAGGATTATTGCTTTTGCTAGCCAATTTATATGTCCTCTCCTTGGATCTTATGCTATCCCTAATTTCCCTTGTTAGCCACAGTTGAGTCACCTTTTTTGTTTTATTTTTATGCCAAACTGGGATGAACAATTTCTGTAGCTCATCCATTCAGTCTTTGAATGTTTGCCATTGCCTATCCACCGTCAACCCTTTGAGTGCCATTCCCCAATCAATCCTACCCAACTCGCTCCTCAGACCATCGTAGTTTCCTTTATTTAAATTGAGGACCCTTGTCTCTGAGTCAACTACTTCATTCTCCATCTTAATGAAGAATTCGATCATATTATGATCACTCCGACCCAAGGGGCCTCGTACAACAAGATTGCTAATGAATCCTTTCTCGTTACATAATACCCAGTCTAAGATGGCCTGATCTCTGGTTGGTTCCTCGACATATTGGTCCAGGAAACCATCCCGTAAACACTCCAGGAATTCCTCCTCCACAGTATTGTTACTAATTTGGTTGGCCCAATCTATATGTAGATTAAAGTCACCCAGGATGACTGCTGTGCCCTTATTGAATGCTTCTTTAATTTCCCTTTTAATGCCATCCCAACCTTCGCCTTACTGTTTGGAGGTCTATATACCACTCCCACTAATGTTTTTTTCCCCTTAGTATTTCTCAATTCTACCCATACAGATTCCACATCATCAGAGCTAATATCCTTCATTACAATTGTATTAATCCCTTCTTTAACCAGTAATGCTACCCCACCTCCCTTTCCTTTTTGCCTATCTTTCCTGAATATCGAATACCCCTGGATGTTGAGTTCCCAGTCTTGGCCATCCTTGAGCCACCTTTCCGCAATCCCAACCAAATCATATTCGTTTACCTCTATTTGCGCAGCCAATTCATCCACCTTATTACAAATGCTCCTCGCATTAAGACACAAAGCCTTCAGGCTTGTTTTTTTAATGCTCTTAGACCTATTAGAATTATTATTTACTGTGGCCACGTTTGATTTAAACCGTTGATTTCTCTGACTGCCACTTTTGTTTTTCTCCTTCCTATCTTTTGCTTTTATCCCTGTTTTCCTTTCCTCTGTCTCCCTGCTCAGGTTCCCAACCCCCTGCCATTTTAGTTTAAACCCCCCCGAACAGTGCTAGCAAACCTCCCCGCAAGGATATTTGTCCCGCTCTGGTTCAGGTGCAACCCGTCCGACTTGTACAAGTCCCACCTTCCCCAGAAGCAGGCCCAGTGATCCAGGCAGAACAACCCTGTAAGACTTGCTTTTTGAGAGCTTCTTTTACTAACTGACCTTTCGGCTGCTCCATTTGAAGCTGGATGATATGGTGGAACGAGAGCGTGTTTGATATCGTTCCATTTCATGAACTCTTGGAATAGAGCAGAACGGAACTGAGGGCCAGTCAGAAACAAGCTCTTCAGGTAAGCCATGACATGCGAAGATAGACCTCAACTCATCTATGGTAGGTTCAGTTGTAGTATTTGAACCCATGTGTTTCACTTCAATCCACTTTGAGTGACTATCTACAAGTACCAGAAAATAATCATTTGCTTTCTCACAGAAGTCTACATGTACTCTCTGAAAAGTTCTACTTGGCCATGATCAGGTTTACAGTGGAGTTTTGGGTGGTTTGATTCTGCAATTTTGGCAAATGCTGCATTTGCTGACAAGTGATTCAAGATCACTGTCCAATCCAGGGCAGTAAACAAAACTTCTTGCAATTGATTTCATACTGACGATCCCTGGATGTTTAGTATGAAGTTCGGCCAGAATTCTATCTCTCAAAGAAGTAGGTACCAGCCCTCTGTTTCCCCACTTGATACAGCCTTGCTCACAAGACAATTCAGTACGATGGTTATGGAATGGTTTCAATTCTGTGTCCAGACGCTGATCAGTCCATCCATTCAAGGTGTTTTCATACACTCTTTTCAGTACTGAGTCCTTTTGAATCTCATTTGCAATCTCAGTTGCATTCATGGGAAAGTCTTTGTTAGCTGCACCTTGTGTGAAAATCTCAACTTCACTCCCAACGCATGTGTCCTCATGTGGCAATCTGGACAAAGCATCTGCGATTGCGTTTTGCTTTGAAGTGCGATATTCAATTGTGTAGTCATATTGGCCCAGTAATTCCTGTCACAACGCGTGAGTACGGACGGGGTACTCACGCGTGTGCCCGGAGGAATTGCCGGTTTTCAGCATGCACAGCGCATGCGATGAAAACCGGCATTTCCTGTCCTCTGACCCAAGGGGTTAAGAGGCTGAACGCATGCGCAGTATCGGGCAGCGTGTGCGACTTGGATTTCCTCTATTTTTAGAGAGTTGCGCGTGTGTAAAGGCCTCCGGTAGTTACGCATTGAAAAACCACACGTAAGTACTTAGTTTTTCAGGTAAGTGGTCTATTAATGCAATTGAGAATTTTTTTTCCCACAGGTTTGTTATTTTTAAAGAATTTACAGTAAGGTAAGTTTAGTTTTAGCCCCGATTTTTTATATAAATTTTTTTTTTTAATTTTAAAATTATTGTTTAAAATAGTTTTTCAGAGTTCTTTATGGTTCATTTAAGTAGTGCAATGTTTTTTTAAATTTTCTGTCAGGTTTAAGTAGTGTTTTGGGGCCAGGAGTTTTCATGAGTTTGACAGCTCTTACTGTCAAACTCATGAATGAACTTTTGCAACCTCCCATTGGTTGCCCTGTGCTCACGTGATCCCAGCCGGCTCATCGCACTAAGTACGCCGCTGGGTCACGCACGCACAGCGCGGCAGGACCTCAAGCGGTCCACTGAGAGGAAATGCAATGCGGGCCAGAATTAAAATGTCAGCGCGCCGGGTAAGTGAACATTGGGGGCTTGCACGCGCGGCAAGCTCCCGATCCTAATTTCAGGGCCATTGTGAAAACAACACTACCCAATCTTGCATTCTTGATGCGGCCATTGCTGGGATGGTAGATTTGGGCCCCAATATTGCTAGGAGCGGTTTCTGATCGGTTATCAGGGTAAACTTTCTGCCAACCAGGAACTGTTGGAATTTCTTGATTCCTAACACTATGGCGAGTGCTTCCTTTTCAATTTTCGCGTAGTTTCTTTCGCTCTTTGTGAGGGTTCGCGATGTGAACGTGATTGGTTTCTCTTGGCCATCATCCATTACATGGCTTATGACAGCTCCCACACCATAGCTAGAAGCATCACACGCTAACTTAAGCTCATGCTCTGTGTCGTAGTGCACAAGTAGAGCATCACTAGAGAGATTTCTCTTACAAGCGTTGTAAGCTTCATGTTGCACTTTTGTCCACTTCCACTGGACATCCTTCTTGAGGAGCTCATACATTGGAGCTAACATGGTCGCTAACTCAGGTAAGAAATGTGTGACGTACTGGACCATTCCAAGGAAAGGTCTTAACTCAGCCACGTTCTGTGGCTTTGGAGCATTGATGACAGCATCAACCTTTTCCTTCACTGGTTGCAAGCCATTTGCATCAACTTTCAGACCAAGGTACACAACCTCGGGCTGCACAAAAGCACTTTTGCTCCTTTTCAATTTGACATTGTGGGAATTCAACCTTTGAGCACTAAATCTAACACCACTAGATTTTCTTCCTCGCTGCTTGTTGCGATCAGCACATCGTCTTGATTGCTTAAGCAATTTGGAATTCCTTGCAAAATCTTATCCACCGTAGCCTGGAAGATTTTGGGAGAGGACTTTACACCATATGGCAGCTTGGTGTATGAGTACAGTCCATTATGAGTGTTGATGGTCGTCGTCGTACGTGTCTTCACACTGTTCCCTTTGGGGAACTGTATGAAGTGGTGGAAGGATTTCTGGCCGCAATTAACGCTCCTTCCGTGACCGTAACCATCTTCGTACCAGACATTAGGGTGGTTAGTCCTTTGGTGGGAGGGTTTTACGGGCTCCCACAACCCATACGAGGGGAGGGGGCCACCCACACCCACGGACGCAAGTATCCCGCTGGGTGTCAACCCAAAATTTAGAGCCGGAGCTCCGACTCCACTTGCCGGGACTGTCTGGAGCGGGGTTCAAAACCCTACGCCTTCTGGCCCAGCGGCGGGGATGCTACCGCTACGCCAAAGGCCCACTCCGGGAGTATTGACGGTGAGACACTGTTGACTCTCTTTGTCAACATTCAGCTGAGTATAAGCAGTGACAGGTCATTTTTAGAGAAAACCTTTGACCCAGAGAGTGCCGCATACAAATCTTGTGATGTAGGTAACGGGTACTGCTCATCGTCAACTGCTTGGTTGATAGTAACTTTGTAGTCACCGCACAAGCGTACAGTTTTGTCTGCTTTGGGCACTACCACAATCGGGGTAGCCCATTCACTTCTGTCAGGTTTTACTAGCACTCCGTTCTATCTGAGTTTCTCTAGCTCCTTCTCCACCTGACTTTTCAACGCATAGCCTTACAATAGACAGGCTTCGCGTTGGACATGATGTGGATATACACATCATACCCAGTGATGCCCTCATAACTGTCTAAGAACATGCTTTTATACTTGTTCAGCATTGTGTTGAGTAGCTTCTTTGAAGCATCTACCCTGAAGATGTTTTTCCAGTCTAGTTTCAACTTTCTCAACCAGTCTTTGCCCATGAGGGTTGGCCTGTTGTTGTAGCTCGCTACAATAATAGGCAGCTTTACAGGCTGGCCATTGTGCTGACTGTACATTCCATTTGTCCACATATCTCTAGGATTTCTCCGGAGTAGGTTTTTAATTCTACGATACTCTTTGTAAGTGATATTTGATTAAACTTACTCATGATAGAGCAGTCCGCTGCCGTGTCGATACACGTATCAATATATTGGTCATTGATCAAAAGTTTTGTACGGAAGTCTTTCTCACGACTGCTTGCGTTGTCGCTAGTGGCATAGATACTGTAGATGCCTAGTTATTCAACATCAGGTGTGTTCACTTCAGTATTGTGAACTCCTCCCTTTTGTTGTCGCTGCTTTGCATTGCCACTAGAATGGTGCTTACTTCCTGCTTTCGATCTAGCTCTGCAAGCTGTTGAAATATGGCCTTGCTTCTGGCAATGAAAACACTTCGCATTTCTGCAATAGCAGGTCTGTGGTGAGTGATTTCCATTGCAGCGATAACAATTCACTGAACAGCTCTCACCAACATGCTTTTGACTCGGTCTCACAGCTTTAGGTTTGGCGGTGGCTTTGTGACTGTAGACTTCAGCTGCACTAGTCACTTGAGTTGGACGGAGCTCCCTAGCATTCTTAGAAGCCATCTCCATTGATAGGGCAATTTTGCATGATATTTCAAGCATTAGCTTTGGAGTGTTCAGTAACTTGGACTGTGTGCACTCATCAACCAGTCCACACACAAACTTATCTCGCAACGCACGATCCAAAAATGTGCCAAAGTTACAATGCAAAGATAGGTTTTTAAGAGCTACAATGTACTCACTGATGGTTTCACTTTGTTTTTGGTTTCTGGTACCAAATTTATAGTTCTCTGCTATTTTTAATGGCTTTGGGTCGAAATGGTCCTCGAGTTTCTCGACAGTGTCTTTAAACGACACATCCTTCGCTTTCCCTGGTGCGAGTAAATTTGTTAATGTTCCGTAGACATCTGGCCCGATCTCCGTTAGAAAAATTGCTTTATTACATTCACAAATTACTTTATTTTTGAGCTTGAACATTCTCATCTGCACCTTCGGTCTCAATAATGTTATTGGCCTTAAAAAACATCTCCATCTGCTCAATGTAAGAACTGAATGGTTCGCGAGCTCGGTCATACATGCCGAGGCTTCTGATGAATCCCGTAGGCGCGGCCATGATTGTCCTGATCCCGTCGAACAGTGACTCCGCACGCTACCTGTGTACCTGTGAGAATCAACGCCGCTGTTGCTGTGTATACATACACACGAAGGCGAAGCACAGACAATTCTGCATCAGCATTAACAGTAAAACATCGCAAAAATTCAGTTTAGGTTTCACAAATTCACCTTAAACTTTTCCACTCGAGGGTTGAACACTGTGTCCTTCCATGATCACTAAAATGGCTTTGGGATCACATTCTCGTCGCCAAAATGTAATATATGTGAGTATATGAAGGACAGAGACAGGATGAGTTGTCAGTCCAGGAACTAGTTTACTAGGCCAGAGTGAACTGAGTATGCTCATATTAAACCATGTGAGAAACCATGTGATAATACATTACAACACCTGTGCTCGCTAACCTACATTGGCTCCCAGTCAGGCAACACTTCAATTTTAAAATTCTCATCCTTGTTTTCAATTGCCTCCATAGGCTTGCCCCTCTCTATCTCTGTAGCCTCCTTCAGCCCTGCACTCTCTGAGATCTATGCGTTCCTCCAATTCTGGTCTCTTGTTCATCCCCGATTTTCATCGCTCCATCATTGGTGGCCATGCCTTCAGCTGTCTAGGCCCTAAGCTCTGGAATTCCCTCCATAAACCTCTCCGTCTCTCTACCTCTCTTTCCTCCTTTAAGAAGCTCCTTAAAACCTACCTCTTTGACCAAGCTTTTGCTCAACTGTCTTAATATCTCCTTATGTGGTTCGGTGTCAAATTTTGTTTGATAACGCTCCTGTGAAGCACCATGGGACATTTTACTATGTTAAAGGCGCTATATAAATGCAAATAGTTGTTGTTACAGTACTGAGGGGGTGCTGCATTTTTGGAAGAGCTGTCTTTCAAATAAGATATGAAACTGAGGCCTGTGTCCTCTCAGGTGCAGGAGAGCAAGGAGGTGTCCCAGCCAACAGTTATGCCTCCTCCAAAAACTGATTGACTGGCCCTTTATCTTATTGCTGTTTCTGGGACCTTGCTGTGCACAAACTAGCTGCAGCCCACAAAACAACAGGGACCACATTTTAAAAGTAATTTATCAGCTGTAAAGCACTTTGGGGCATCCAGAAGACATAACAGCTAGGATGATTCAGCTCAAAGGGGCAAATACAAATGCAGCTCGCAAATAGTTTGGAGTTTTCAATTTCATTTCACTTATCAGGGATTGACTGCAGTGAATCTTACTGTACTCTCCATATAGCCAGAGACAGGGCTTCACATTTATCAGCTGGAAGTGTGGCTGTGTACATCCAGCATTTAATATAAATATTATTGGTATTGGGGTTTGATTTAAAAAAGTGAAACTTTGGCTAAACAGTCTGGATCTGGTGTCTGCCTAACCGTAAGAAAGAAAGACTTGCATTTATATAGCGCCTTTCACAACCACTGGATGGCTCAAAACGCTTTACAGCCAATGAAGTACTTTTGAAATGGTGTCACTGTTGTAATGTGGGAAATGCGGCAGCCAATTTGCGCACAGCAAGGTCCCACAAACAGCAATGTGATAATGACCAGATAATCTGTTTTTGTTATGTTGATTGAGGGATAAATATTGGCCAGGACACCGGGGATAACTCCCCTGCTCTTCTTCGAAATAGTGCCATGGGATCTTTTACGCCCACCTGAGAGAGCAGATGGGGCCTCGGTTTAACGTCTCATCTGAAAGATGGCACCTCCGACAGTACAGCACTCCCTCAGCACTACACTGGAGTATCAGCCTAGCTTTATGTGATCAAGTCCCTGGAGTGGGACTTGAACCCACAACCTTCTGACTCCGAGGTGAGGGTGCTACCCACTGAGCCACAGCTGACTATACAGTAACCTGTATAGTAATGTGAGAAAAATGGTTGGTTAATTCATAATGACAAGCACTTCAAAGTATCAAACATACAATTAATGTCAGAATTATATTTGTACCCTGAAAGAATACCACAAACTAAACATCACATTTAAATCATTCCTTATCATCTCTGTTGCAGACTAATATATTTTATAAACACTCAGTTACTTTGAGGGGAATTTGGGTTTGGGCCATGTAAATCTTAAAAATCTCAAACCCGAACCCACTCGCCTCAAACCCGCCCACTTCCGGTTTTAACAGAGATGGGATGGGGAGTGGGCGACCAACCCACTCCCAGGAGATGGGTTGCTCATTTAAATATTTTAATGAGGCTGCGTGCCTCAGATTTTCTCTCTCTTCCAGGTTTAATGCTGGCCGGACAGGTTTTCTGGGCCTCGGGAAACCCGGCAGCTAAAGGGAGGTGAGGACTGCTGCGTGGAAGAGGGAAGTGACTTTCCAGCACTGCTTGTGGGCCAGGAGGAGCAGGAGTGCTTCCCCCCAGCCCACCAAGAAATCCTGTTAACCTCCCCAGAGCTCGAATCCTCCCCCACACGCCGATGTCACCCACACCCTGCGATCACCTCCCCCCCCCACCCCCCACCCCCCATGTCCTCCACAGCCCGCAATCTCCTCCAGTCCCCCATGTCCTGAACAGGCCCCCACGATCTTCTCCCCTCCTCCTCCGGTCTCTCCGGCCCCTTCCACGATCTTCTCCCCTCCTCCCCTGATCTCTCTGCCCCCACCCCCCAAAGAAGTCACCGACCCGTGATCTCTCCCAGTCCCCCCATCAATGTCTCCTCGACCCAGGGTCTCTCTGGCACCCTCATCAATGTCCCCCCCACTGACCCCGATCTCTCCCTCTCTTCTCCACTCTCTAGCTGTGGCCTGGTGCCCGACTGCCAGCCAGCCTTTCAATCTGGCTGGCTGTGACTGAGAAACAGATTTCAGAAATGGTAATCAGGTCCTGCCGTTAGATTCGGCAGGACCTGTGGGAAACTTGTTCTTCCAGGTTTCCAGACCACAAAACTGCATCCCCCCCCCAGCTCGCTCCCCCCCGTTCGCTCCCCGCCCGCTCGCTCCCCGCCTCCACGTTAATATCGGGTCCTCTGTGTTTGTTTTACTGTTTCAGCTATTTCTCCCACAGTTACAAACTCAGCTCCTCAGAACTTTGTTATTTCAGAATACTGTAACTTGACCTGGAATAAATTAAACGGCAAAGCTTTCATTTAATGTAAAGCTTGGCTCCCACAATTTTCTCTTTATGTTGTTCCAACGGCCCCTTTTTTAAGGTATCAATGTCACAACCTTTCACTAGCAGAATGACTTGCTGAATTGATGCTATTCTGTACATTTACTGGGATGGAAAAGAAGAAGCTGTTTACCTGAACCCTTCATTACAATGCAGCGAGTCACTTTGGGGAACAGGAAATGAGCAAATATTCAGAAGAAAAAAATTCTACATTATAACTCAATTAAAATAAACAGACTGTAACCTTCCATTTTATATTCACTGATGGTGAGGGAAATCACAGACATGCCCTTTGTGATGTAATATTCCTCAGCTAAATGTGCATGTTAGGAAACGGGCAGCAGAGTTTTGAATGGGCTCAAGTTTACAGAGGGTGCAAGGAGGGTGCTGGCAAGGAGAGCATTGGAATAGTTGAATCTAGAGGTAACAAAGGCATGGATGAAGGTTTTAGCAACATATAAGCTGAGGCAGGGACGGAGACGGGCGATGTTACAAAGGTGGAATTAGGTGGTCTTGGTGATGTAGAGGATATAGAGTTGGAAGCTCATCTCTAGGTCTAATAGGACACCAAGGTTGTGAACGGTCTGGTTCAGCCTCAAACAGTGGCCAGGGAGAGGGATGGAGTCGGTGCTAGGGAACAGAGTTTGTGGCGGGGACCAAAGACAATGGCCGGAATTTTCAGGGGTCCGTGCGGGCACGATCGGAGGCAGGTCAGGTGGGAAATTTGAAATAAGTTGCAGTGGGTCGGAAACCCACCGTCATCCCGTCCCTATGTGCCTTTCCCTCTGGCGTGTTTGCCAGTGCGACAGCGACCCAAACGGCAGAGGCGGCGACCTAATTGAAGTCATTAACAGGTAGTTGTCAGGCCCTTCAGCACCTTTTTCAGCCAACCTTTCGAATTTCCCTAGCTGCCCACAGGATTCACGTAGCTCGGGAACCACGTCTGTTAGCCTGAAGCGAGAGTTGAGTGGCCATTGATCCAGCTGATTACTTGACAGCATCAAATGTACTATAAAAGCTCCCACCTCACAGCTGGGCACATTCCTCAGGCAGAAGCTGTTGCTGACTGCATTACCAGCACACATTTAGCTTTCTACAGGCTGCAAGTGTTTGCAGCAAAGTCGCCAACCAGTCTCACCTCATTGGTACAACCTATCACACCATTGACAGATTGCTTCTCTCATCTCTACTTGACCTGCCATCTATTCCATCAGCATGGGTGCCATTTATACTGTCTCACCTTGGTCCTCAGAATCGGACCACGATGAGCCCCAACACCAGCAGCACCAACAACAACACCACCAACCTTCTCCTCAACCACCTGATGCTGCACAGGACAGAGGGCATCAGCACAGGGCTGCACCGTGCCGGAGGCGATATCCCCAACACAGGATATACAGGCAGAGGATGAGCTTCCTAAACATGATTGAGCAGCAGTGCCAAAGGAGGCTCAGGCTATTACACCAGGTCGCCGCAGCTATTTGTACATTACTGGAGCAAGACCTGCAGCCCAGAGGTGCGGGTGGACACACCTTACCAGTGGCTGTCAAAGTCACCAGCGCCCTCAACTTCTTCGCCTCAGGCTCCTTCTAGGAATCTGCAGCAGAAATTTGTGGCACCTCACAGTCGGCTGCCCACAGATGCATCACACAGGTCACCGATGCCCTGTTTGACAAGTCAGCCAATTATAACAACTTTGCCACTGATGAAGGTAATATTACTGAGTGGGTGCTCAGCTTTGCCACTCTGGTTGGCTTTCCACAGGTGCAGGGCATCATTGACTGCACACATGTGGCCATCAGGGCACCCCACCATAACCCAGGAGTCTTTGTCAACCGCAAGGGCTTCCACTCCCTCAATGTGCAGCTGATCTGCAACCATAGGAAGATCATCATGCATGTGTGCACCAAATTCCCTGCCACCTGCCATGACTCTTTTGTCCTTCACCAGTCCACCCGCCCTCAGCTCTTCACTCCTCCAAACAGGCTTTCTGGCTGGCTGTTTGGAGACAAGGGCTATCCACTGAAGACGTGGCTCATGACACCCTTGAGGAGACCAAGTACTGAGGCCCAGGAGAGATACAATGAAAGCCACATTTCCACCAGATGTGTCATAGAGCAGACAATAGGCATGCTGAAAATGTGCTTCAGATGCCTTGACAGATCTGGAGGAGCCCTTCAGTACGCACTAGTCAGGGTCTCCAAAATCGTCGTGGTCTGCTGCGCACGCACAACATAGCGCAGCAGCGAGGATTAGCGCTGCATGAGGAGCAAGGCACTGAGTGCACAGCCTCTTCAGAGGAGGAGCAGAAGAAGGAGGCAGAGGAGTATCAGCTGGAAGATGAGGAGGAGCAGGAGCTGGATAAACCTACAGGCCAGATCCCATCAGCACCCGAGCACATTGTTGCCCAGGAGACCAGGGATGGGCTCATCATGGCCAGATTTACTTAACTTTATGCCGTACACCCTGGCTGCCACATGCTGCGCCAGGTTGGCACCACCCCACAGCAACACCATAAAGGATCCTTACAATGACCAAGCCATTCATTTCACACTGAGCACCATTGCAGGGGGTAATGTTATGTCTCACCATTCACTCCAACTCACTAAGCCACTTCCAAAGGACAACACAAATTTGTCCAAGACCAGAAAGTGGTGAAAATAAAGATTTTTATGGTTGACATTACATTAACGGAAACTTGACATTAACATTGAATAAAACACCCAAGTGGCTACCCTTGTGAATCTACTTGTGTAACATCTTTCTCTTCCGTGTGCTTCTACAGGGTGCTACCCCTATGGCTTCAGCAAGGTAGATACAGCCTGCTCACTTCCCCGCTGCGACTGCTTAGAAACTCTTGGCGGATGTCCTCTGGGTTTTGGACCCTGTGATGGCCCCACCAAAATCTGCTCCTCCTGCATCTGTGCAGGGGCATACTCGGCCATCGCTGTCCGAGGAGGCATCTGGGGCTCTGACTGAGGGGGTGGCAATGGGGGAGAAGTATAAGTGCTTTGAGAGGAGCCCACACTTCCATGTCCCCTCTCATCGTCATCCCTCTCATGGGCCACCCGCACTTGCCTGCTAGCAAAGAGCTGGAGAACACCTTGCTGCACATCAGTGGAGCCATGAGGACCCAAGTCTATGCTGACATCCCTCCTAGACAGGAGGTCTATGAGTGTCTGCCATCTATTCTCCATAGCGACCATGTGCTCCTGTGAGTGGCGCATTAGCTGCTCCATGCAGGTGGCCATCCTTTCCATGGAAGAGCTTACAGTCACCATTGTCTACAACATGGTGGTGCTCATGTTGGAGATGGACTCCTCCATTCTCTGAACATTTACAGACACCGCGGTCGCAAAACCTGTCAGAGCCCCCTGCACTTCTTCCTGCACCTCCAGGATCGCCTTCATTCTGGATGGCCCCCGAGCTCAGCATCTGCATGCAGCTGAGCAGCGCTGGGAGCGTGCTGTGCCCTCCAGCGAGGAGTCTCCACTGCTGCCCCTGTCTCCACCATCTGCTCTTGCTCACTTGTGATTTGTGACTGGCCCGGTGACAACATGACTCTGTCTCACGTGGGTCCCACTGAGCTGTGCATCTCTGCGCTGGTGCTGGGTGCACTCATGTCTGGTGACGCTGCGCCCACAGAGGCTGGAGGCTCCTCTGAGGAGTCATCTTGCTCTTCCTCTTGGACAGTGGGGGGGGGGGGGGGGGGGCGGTGCTCTTGAATAATCTATGGGAGAGTAAAGAGATGAGTTAGATATGCCATATGAATAATGGGTACAGATACCATTATGCACATGATGACCATTAAGTGGCTGATTATATCAGTCCCCATATGAGTACATGGTGTATGCCATGTTGCTGTATGATATGTAATTCTGTCACCAGGTTGCTGAGATGGCCCCCTCACTCCGTTTCCAATCTCCAGCTGCTCGGCCACTCCCGATACTTCTAACGCAGCCTTCTCTGCTGTTGTAAGGTTTGCAAATGATGGAGGCCCACCTCCAGTTCTCTCCCTCTCCCTCGTATTGTGCGCTCTCTTTTCTTGCAAGAAAGGAAAGAAGAGAGGGTTGAGTGAGAGTGGTGGAATGGGTGTAAGGAATGGAGGGGTTACATCTTTAAAGAGAGACTATGATGGGGTGGGGTGGCAATGCCAAGTGGCCTCCTTGTGTATGATTGCGTTAGGATGACGGTGAGTGTGAATGGTGGCTAGTAAGATGGGGATGTGATAATGTAGATAGAGAGAGAGGGATGGGTGGAGGTACAAGGTATGTTGGTGTTGTTAGATCTGTGATTCTGAGAGTATGATGTTTTTCAATAACCACACGGATGCTGTAACTTAACAATCAACAGGTATTTACTGGAGTAGGGTAGTCTCAAGACTGGGGGTACAGAGGCATGCTCAAGGCTTATATACAGGTGTGGTCACTGCCGGTACTACAGTACACAGGAGCTGTAAAAGTAGTTCTCTCTTAAAGGTACATACACTACAATTCCGCCCCTTTTAGATTAGCAGTACCCATAATATTCAAATAACAATTAACACTTTAACATGTACATTAAACAACAATAGTCCATTTATAGATTCAGTCTTTGGGGCGGCTTCCTGATCCTTTCGGGATAGCGCCTTTCCTGAGGTTCTTGTTCTTGGTGCGGAGGCGATTCTGGCCCCTTTTCGTCGGTTAGTTCATCGGTTTCCACTGCTACTGGTTCTGAGGTAGATGCTACCGGTATGTCGGGTTCATCCCCAGGTACTCGAGACATGGGGTTGACTCGTTCCTGTGACGCTAAGATCTGATCGACGTGGCGTCTCACAATGTTCTCCTCGACATCCACTGTGTACATTAATGGCCCCTGCCTTGTGCATATCGTTCCGGGTTGCCATTTCTCTGTTCGGTAGTCATGGGCCAAGACTGGTTGTCCTACATTGAAGCTCCTTGTCGGCTTCTCATTGATGTGCTGGAATTGTTTATCCTCAACATTTCTTCGCACATTTGGTCTGAGCAAATCCAGACGAGATCTCAACCTTCGGTTAAAGAACATCATGGCCGGGGTCTGGTTGGTGACTGCATGTGTCGCATTTCTGTAGGCTAATAGGAAATTGTCCACCTTATGCTGTAGTGGAATTTCATTGTTGCACATGGCCTTTATAGCCTTTTTAAAGGTTTGTACGAACCTCTCAGCCAATCCATTTGTGGCTGGATGATACATGGCGGATGTGTAATGCCTGACCCCATTCCTTCTCATAAATTTCCGAAACTCTTCGGACACAAACTGTGGTCCATTATCAGAGCAAATCTGCTCTGGCAAGCCGTTCCTGGCAAATATGGTCCGTAGGACTGCAATCGTTTTCTCTGTAGTGGTTGAGGACATTTTTATCACCTCAGGCCATTTCGAATGAGCATCCACTGCTATTAAGAACATTGAGTCCATGAATGGACCAGCAAAATCAATGTGCACCCATTGCCATGGGGAGGAGGGCCACTCCCATGGGTGTAGAGGGGCATGTGGTGGTGCATTTTGGACCTTCTGGCATCCTGAGTAGCTCTTGGTTAGGTCCTCGATTTGTTGATCGATCCCCGGCCACCACACATAAGCCCTAGCAAGGCTTTTCATTTTCACCCCTCCCAGATGACCTTCATGAAGCTCATTTAGCACTCTCTCCCTTAACTTGGGTGGAATCACCACTCGGGATCCACACATCACTGTCCCCTGGCATACTGACAGCTGTTCTCTTCTGGATGAGAATGCTGGTAACAGTGAGTCGCCATGTGTTGGCCATCCCCTCACCGTCAAATCATATACCCGAGACAGTGTCGGATCATTGCGGGTCTCCTTCTCTATATTCGCGTTCGTTACTGGCAATCGTTCAATTATTGACGAATAAAATATCTCGATAGGGTCCACTGCTGGTGCTTCCTCCACAGTAGGCAGTGGCAGGCGCGATAGCCCATCAGCATTTCCATGCTGTTTCATGCCTTTATATTCTATTTCATATTGATTCGCCCCTAGAAACAGGGACCATCTTTGTAACCATTGTGCAGTCATCACTGGAACGCCCTTCTTAGGATTAAAGATGGAAACAAGTGGTTGGTGGTCAGTCAGCAAGGTGAACTTCTGCCCATGCAGATAGTGGTTGAATTTTTTTACTCCCCATACTAGGCTGAGGGCCTCCCTGTCAATCTGGGCGTAGTTGCGCTCGGCTGAGGTTAGTGACCGAGACAGAAAGGCTACTGGCCTCTCCAACCCGTTTGGGAACTTGTGCGACAGCACTGCTCCAATACCATAGGGTGATGCATCACATGCCAAACAAATTGGTAGTGCTGGGTTGAAATGGGCCAACACCTCTTTTGATGTGATCAATTCTTTACACTTCTGGAAAGCTCGTCTACGTTCGTCATTCCACTTCCATGGTACCCCTGTTTGCAGTAGGGTGTTCAGTGGGTGTAATACCGTGGACAAATTTGGTAAGAACTTATGGTAGTAGTTTACCAGCCCGAGGAACGACCTCAGTTGTGACACGTTTTCCGGTGCTGGAGCCTTGACTACTGCCTCAATCTTTTCAGGGGACTTATGTAACCCCTCTTCACCGATGACGTGGCCACAATACGAGATCTGCTTCTGGAAAAACTCGCACTTGTGGCGATTAGCTCGTAGCCCATATTCCTTTAATCTGGTGAGCACCTTCTCCAAGTTGGCGAGGTGATCACTGTCATTTTTGCCCGTGACCAGGATGTCGTCCAAATAACACTGGGTCCCTGGAATCCCTTGCAGGACTTGATCCATCGCCCTTTGCCAAATAGCCAGAGCCGATGCTACCCCGAACACCAGCTGGTTGTATTGATAGAGACCTTTATGAGTGTTGATCGTGAGGTATTGTTTCGAGGCTTCTTCTACCTCCATTTGCAAGTACGCCTGGGCTAGATCAATTTTGGTGAAGCGTTTACCTCCAGATAGCGAGGCGAAAATATCCTCAATTCGTGGAAGCGGATATTGTACCGTGTGAAGGACTGGGTTCACTGTCACCTTAAAATCCCCACAGATGCGGACCTTCTTTGGTTCCCCAGGCGTATTATTCAATGACCTCTTCATTACAGGAATGATGGGTGTAGCCCACTCGCTCCAGTCTACTTTGGACAGTACTCCTGAACGTTCCAACCCTTCCAGCTCTGCTTCGACGGCTGGTCTGATCGCATAAGGCACTGGTCTGGCCTTAAGAAACTTTGGGCTTGCATTTTCCTCTATTTTAATCGTTGCTGTTATGCCTTTTAGTGTTCCAAGTCCCTCCTGGAACACTTCTTTTGCGTCAGTTAGCATTTTTGACAGTCATCCAGGTGTGATGTCGTCATCCTTTTTGGCCTCAACCTTCAGTGCCTGTATGGAATGCCAATCTAATTGTATCTTTCGGATCCATTCACGTCCTAGCAGTGGTGGTCCTCCATCTGGCAGTACATATAAGTCCATTTTAGGTATTTCCTGGCCTTTGTATATCACTTTCACCCTTATTTTTCCTTTGGGGTAGACTTTTTGCCCCGTGTACGTCTTCAAGACAATCTCTGTAGCTTTCAAGGGTATATGTGAAAATAGCCGCTTGTAGTCCCTTTGGTTTATGACTGTTAGGGCTGATCCTGTGTCCAATTCCATTTTCACTTGGACTCCGTCTATCTTGAGTGGAACCCAGATAGTCTGGTGATCCTCCATTTTGGTTACCTTATGTAGTTTCAGACAACCCAGCTCCTTGCTTCCGGAGTCTGTATCACTTTTCTGTTCGTCTGAACTACTGTCCATCACCTTGTGTACCTTTTTGTACTTCTCCTGTGGCGATTTCTTGCTGTTGGTTTTCTTCCCAGACCTGCAGACTCTTGCTATGTGTCCTGCTTTTCCACACTGTCTGCACACTTGGTCCTTGAACCAACAATCCTTCTGGTCATGTGTTGTTCTGCCGCAGCGATAACACTTCCCTGTTCCATAGGACATTTCATTGGTGCCATATTCTTGCGGTCTCCGTTGTATCTCTGCAGCGCCCCTTGTGGCTGCTTCGTGTGATACTGCCATGCTGAAAGCCTTGTCCAGCGTAAGATCCTTTTCTGATAGAAGCCGTTTCTGGGTTCCTTCACTTTGAAGCCCACACACAAACTTGTCCCTTAACGTATCTGCTAGTCCCGCTCCAAACTGGCAGTGTTTCAATAGCTTGCACAGTTCCGTTAAGTACGCAGCATTGCTTTCGTCTTTGTGTTGGTTCCTTTTATGGAACTTAAATCGTTCTGCTATCAGCAGTGGTGTGGGGTTTAAGTGGCCCTGTAGGATTTCTACTATGCTTTCAAAATTCTTATTCACAGGCTTCTCTGGGGTTATTAGGTTTCGCAGTAACCCATACGTTTTTGCACCCATGGAATTTAACAAAACCAGTGCTTTCCTAGCATCTGGCACTTCATTCGCCCTGCAGTACACCTCAATACGTTCCACATATGTCGCCCAATCTTCGACTTCATTGTCGAACGTAGAGATACTGCCACTCTTCGGCATCCCTGGTTGTGATTTAACTGTCAAAAATGGCGTCTCCCACGCTTTCCCTTCTTCTCCGCTGGCACAAAATGGCGTCTCCCGCGCTTTCCTTTCTTCCCGCGCTCACCCTTCTTCTCCGCTGCGGCTTCTAAAAATGGCGTCTCCCACGCTCTTCCTTCTTCTCCGCAGCTCAATGGCATCTCCCACGCTCTCCCTTCTTCTCCCCGCGGACACTGTTCAGCCCTTGAGCCCTGGCTGCGCTCTGCGCGTTTTGTTTTTCTGTGCGCCTTTCCCGTTTCCGCCGCTCGGTCCTGAACCCGGCTGCTGCTTTACCCTCTCTCTCTCCGTTTTGTTTTTCCTCGACGCCGCTCGGTTTTCAACCCCCGGCTGTGCCCTGTGCGCTTCACCCTCTATCTTACCCCGTCGACACTGCTCGGCTTTTTCTCTGCCGTCGGTCGGCTCCAGCCGCCGCTGTCCGGGAAGGGTCTGCGTTGTACCTGGTACCTGTCGTCAGTCTGTTGCTGATCGTCGTGGCTGGAGAACCAAGCCCGGCTCTCCACAGCCTCCCCTGCGATGTTCACTCTCTGCCGGACGACTGGGCGGTTGCTCGTGGTCGACGCCCGTGTTTCTGGCCTCGACTTTCTTCCACAGCCCTCCCGGAGCGAATCCTCGAAGGGAAATGCAGAGTTGCAGGTAGATTCGAATTGATACTCGTCCCAACGGTTAGATCCGTGATTCTGAGAGCATGATGTTTTTCAATAACCACACAGATGCTGTAACTTAACAATCAACAGGTATTTACTGGAGCAGGGTAGTCTCAAGACTGGGGGTACAGAGGCATGCTCAAGGCTTATATACAGGTGTGGTCACTGGCGGTACTACAGTATACAAGAGCTGTAAAAGTAGTTCTCTCTTAAAGGTACATACACTACAGGTGTGAGTAAGGATGTGCAGGGGTAGGGTAGGGAAGGCAGAGTGATGGGGATGTGATGAGAGGCACAGCAGGATGAAGTTGAGTGTGGCTTTGTACTCACCTTTCCTGATCTAATGAGATCATTGAAACGTTTCCGGCACTGCGCCCAGGTCCTCCTGACCACATCCCTGCTGTTTACCTCCTCTGCAATTTGGAGCCAGGCTTTTTTTGTCTCCTGGGGAGGTCTCTTCCACCCATTCGAAGGGAAGAGGACCTCCCTGCGTGCTCTGACTGTCATCGGAGAACCTGGGTGCAGCCCTCTGCCTCTGTGCAGTCCAAGTGTTTGGAGCAATCAAAGCCACCAATGCAATGACTGCACACTCCTAGATGAACCTTCAATGTGGCCATGGCTCATTTAAATGTCCCGCTGAAAACACGTTATCGATGACATCATCAGACCTGCACCATTTAATAGGGCCGGGTAATGCACAGGGCGGGCTAAATAGGCCCCATTAGCGCAAAGTCGATTTCTGCAGTGGGATGGAAGCAAGAATGGGGTCGCGACCCACCACACCGACCGCCCGCACCCAACCCACCCGGGTAAAGAGAATCCGGCCAATGGCTTTGGGTTGCCCCAAAATTTAATTGGAGGAAACTTCCGCTCATCCAGAAATAGATGTCCGACAAGCAGCGCGATAAATCAGAGGCAGTGCAGGGGTCGAGAGAGGCAGTGCAGGGGTCGAGAGAGGCAGTGCAGGGGTCAAGAGAGGTAGAGCAGGTGTCGAGAGAGACAGTGCAGGGGTCGAGAGAGGCAGTGCAGGGGTCGAGAGAGGCAGTGCAGGGGTCGAGAGAGGTAGTGCAGGGGTCAAGAGAGGTAGAGCAGGTGTCGAGAGAGACAGTGCAGGGGTCGAGAGTGGTAGAGCTGGGTGTCGAGAAAGGCAGTGTAGGGGTCGAGAGAGGCAGTGCAGGGGTCGAGAGAGACAGTGCAGGGGTCGAGAGAGGCAGTGCAGGGGTCGAGAGAGGTAGTGCAGGGGTCGAGAGAGGCAGTGCAGGGGTCGAGAGTGGTAGAGCTGGGTGTCGAGAGAGGTAGAGCGGGGTCGAGAGAGGCAGTGCAGGTGTCGAGAGAGACAGTGCAGGGGTCGAGAGTGGTAGAGCTGGGTGTCGAGAGAGGTAGAGCGGGGTCGAGAGAGGCAGTGCAGGGGTCGAGAGAGACAGTGCAGGGGTCGAGAGTGGTAGAGCTGGGTGTCAAGAGAGGCAGTGTAGGGGTCGAGAGAGGCAGTGCAGGGGTCGAGAGAGACAGTGCAGGGGTCAAGAGAGGCAGTGCAGGGGTCGAGAGTGGTAGAGCTGGGTGTCGAGAGAGGCAGTGCAGGGGTCGAGAGAGACAGTGCAGGGGTCAAAAGAGGCAGTGCAGGGGTCGAGAGAGGCAGTGCAGGGGTCGAGAGAGACAGTGCAGGGGTCAAGAGAGGCAGTGTAGGGGTCGAGAGAGACAGTGCAGGGGTCAAGAGAGGCAGTGCAGGGGTCGAGAGAGGCAGTGCAGGGGTCGAGAGTGGTAGAGCTGGGTGTCGAGAGAGGTAGAGCGGGGTCGAGAGAGGCAGTGCAGGGGTCGAGAGAGGCAGTGCAGGGGTCGAGAGAGGTAGAGCAGGGGTCGAGAGAGGTAGTGCAGGGGTCGAGAGAGACAGTGCAGGGGTCAAAAGAGGCAGTGCAGGGGTCGAGAGGGACAGTGCAGGGGTCGAGAGAGGCAGTGCAGGTGTCGAGAGAGGCAGTGCAGGGGTCGAGAGTGACAGTGCAGGGGTCGAGAGAGGCAGTGCAGGGGTCGAGAGAGGCAGTGCAGGTGTCGAGAGAGGCAGTGCAGGGGTCGAGAGAGGCAGTGCAGGGGTCGAGAGAGGCAGTGCAGGGGTCGAGAGAGGCAGTGCAGGGGTCGAGAGAGGCAGTGCAGGGGTCGAGAGAGGCAGTGCAGGGGTCGAGAGTGACAGTGCAGGGGTCGAGAGAAGCAGTGCAGGGGTCAAGAGAGACAGTGCAGGGGTCGAGAGAGGCAGTGCAGGTGTCGAGAGAGGCAGTGCAGGGGTCAAGAGAGGTAGTGCAGGGGTCGAGAGAGGTAGTGCAGGGGTCGAGAGAGGCAGTGCAGGGGTCGAGAGAGGCAGTGCAGGGGTCGAGAGAGGTAGAGCAGGGGTCGAGAGAGGCAGTGCAGGGGTCGAGAGAGGTAGTGCAGGGGTCAAGAGAGGCAGTGCAGGGGTTGAGAGAGGCAGTGCAGGGGTCGAGAGAGGCAGTGCAGGGGTCGAGAGAGGCAGTGCAGGGGTCGAGAGAGGCAGTGCAGGGGTCGCGAGAGGTAGTGCAGGGGTCGAGAGAGGCAGTGCAGGGGTCGAGAGAGGTAGTGCAGGGGTCGAGAGAGGCAGTGCAGGGGTCGAGAGAGGCAGTGCAGGGGTCGAGAGAGGCAGTGCAGGGGTCGAGAGAGGCAGTGCAGGGGTCGAGAGAGGCAGTGCAGGGGTCGAGAGAGGTAGAGCAGGGGTCGAGAGAGGTAGAGCATGTAACGTCCGTGTGTAATTGAGACACGGACTGCAGGAGTTGGTTATAACAGGTGTTTACTGCATGGAGACAAAACTGGAACTACTATACAAAGTGACTGCACAGGCTTATATACCGGGGTGGTCACTACTGGTACTGCAGTATACA
The DNA here is from genome assembly GCF_052327205.1 of Somniosus microcephalus. Lineage (NCBI taxonomy): Eukaryota > Metazoa > Chordata > Chondrichthyes > Squaliformes > Somniosidae > Somniosus > Somniosus microcephalus. The sequence goes on along the minus strand of NC_141006.1, from coordinate 40,044,940 downwards.
GGGGCTGCAGAATATAGTTCCTTCTTCAAAGTACATACACTACTATTCCTCCCCTTTTAGCTAAACAGTACATAACATTCGATTAATAATTAAATAACATATTTACAATTACAGTTGCTATATACATTAGCTGAAGTTAAGCAATTATAAATTCAGTCTTTGAGGAGGCTTCCTGATTCTGTCCGGATAACGCCTCTTTGGGGTATCAGGTTCTTCTGGCAAAGTTGATTCGGGATCAACGTTGTTGTTTGGTTCGTCTGCTTCCAATATCACTGATTCTGAGGTAGATGCAATTGGTACTTCGGTTTCATCACCAGGTGTATCGGATCGTGGTGTGGATTTGACGTTTTCCAGTGACTCTAGAATCTGGTCAGCATGGGGTTTTACAATGCTCTCTCCAACGTCCACGGTATACATTAGAGGTCCTTGCCGTGTGCAGATCGTTCCTGGCTGCCATTTCTCTGTGCGGTAGTCCCGGGCCAAAACTGGTTGACCTATCTTAAAACTCCTGGTTGGACTTTCATTCATATTCTGAAACTGCCTGTTCTCCACATCTCTTCTGATGTTTGGCTTAACCAAATCTAAGCAGCATCTTAGTCTTCGATTGAAGAACATCATGGCTGGAGTTTGGTTGGTAACCGCATGTGCCGCATTCCGGTAGGCAAACAAGAAGTTATCCACCTTGTGTTGTAGGGGTATATCTTCATTACACATTGCCTTGATAGCCTTCTTGAATGTTTGAACAAACCTCTCAGCCAATCCATTGGTGGCTGGATGATATGGGGCGGATGTGTAATGTTTAACACCATTGTTCTTTAAGAACCTCCGGAACTCTTCGGACACAAACTGTGGTCCATTGTCGGAGCAAATCTGTTCAGGCAGCCCATTTCTGGCGAATATGGTTCGTAAGACTGTGATGGTTTTTTCTGTGGTGGTTGAAGACATTTTTATTACCTCTGGCCACTTTGAATGTGCATCCACCGCAATTAAAAACATCGAGTCCATAAATGGACCAGCAAAATCAATGTGTACCCTTTGCCATGGAGATGAGGGCCACTCCCATGGATGTAGAGGGGCTTGTGGTGGGGCGTTTTGGACCTTCTGGCATCCTGTACAGCTCTTGGTCATCTCTTCAATTTCTCTATCGATTCCCGGCCACCACACAAACGCTCTGGCTAAGTTCTTCATTTTTACCCCTCCCAGATGACCCTCATGAAGCTCATTGAGCACTCTATCCTTCAATTTGGGTGGAATTACTACTCTGGATCCACACATCAAGGTTCCTCGGCACACTGACAGCTGTTCTCTTCTCGGCGAGAATGCTGGCAACAGTGGTTCGCCATGTGCTGGCCATCCCTTCACCGTTAAATCTTAGACCCTGGAGAGTGTCGGGTCATTTCGTGTTTCCTTTTCTATGTTTGCATTCGTCACAGGGAGACATTCGACTATGGTTGAGTGGAATATCTCCACAGGATCCACTGCAGGTGCTTCTTCCACCGTCGGCAACGGTAGGCGCGACAATCCATCAGCATTCCCATGCTGTTTAGTTCCTTTGTACTCGATGTCATATTGGTGTGCCCCCTAGGAAAAGGGACCACCTCTGTAGCCGTTGTGCTGTCATTATCGGGACGCCCTTCTTAGGGTTGAAAATGGAGACAAGAGGTTGATGATCAGTTAGTAGAGTAAATTTCTGTCCGTGCAGGTAGTGATTGAACTTCTTCACCCCCCACACCAGGCTGAGGGCCTCTCTGTCAATCTGGGTGTAGTTACGCTCGGCTGCAGTTAACGAGCGTGACGCAAAAGCTATCGGCCTCTCTGAACCATCAAGGGATTTATGTGACAGTACCGCTCCAACGCCGTAGGGAGACGCATCACACGCCAGTCTTATCGGTAGTGATGGGTTGTAGTGAGCCAATACTTCTCTTGAAGTGATCAGGCCTTTACACTTCTGAAAGGCCCGCTTACATTCATCGCTCCATTTCCATGCTACTCCAGTTTGTAGCAGGGCGTTCAGTGGGTGCAGAATTGTGGACAAATTCGGCAAAAACTTATGGTAGTAATTCACCAATCCGAGGAATGACCTCAGTTGCGACACATTTTCAGGTGCTGGAGCCTTAACTACCGCTTCAATTTTGTCAGGGGACTTATGTAACCCCTCTTCATCAATCACGTGGTCACAATACGATATTTGTTTCTTAAAAAACTCGCACTTGGGGTGATTGGCTCGTAGCCCATGTTCTCTTAGTCTAGTGAGCACCTGCTCTAGGTTGGCAAGATGTTCACTGTCATTTTCACCTGTCATTAGGATGTCGTCCAAGTAACACTGAGTCCCCGGAATCCCTTGCAGGACTTGTTCCATTGCTCTTTGCCATATAGCCGGAGCTGATGCAACTCCGAATACCAGTCAATTATACTGGTAAAGACCTTTGTGAGTGTTTATCGTGAGATATTTCCTAGAGGATTCTTCAACCTCCATCTGCAAATATGCTTGCGCTAGGTCAATTTTTGTAAAACGTTTCCCTCCAGATAGTGAGGCGAAAATATCTTCTATCCTCGGAAGAGGATACTGTACTGTGTGAAGGACTAGGTTCACAGTCACCTTGAAGTCCCCACAGATGCGAACCTTCCTTGGCTCCTCAGACTTATTGTTTAACGTTTTCTTCATGACAGGAATGATGGGTGTCTCCCACTCGCTCCAGTCTACCTTAGTTAGCACGCCTGCATTCTCCAGATTCTCCAGCTCTGCCTCGACGGCTGGGCGAATTGCATACGGTACCGGTCTTGCTTTGAAAAACTTGTGAATTGCATTCCCTTCTATTTTTATCGAGGCGGTTACGCCTTTAAGAGTTCCCAGTTCTTGTTGAAATACCTCTTTAGCGTTAGCCAGGATTTTTGACAATCGTCCAGGTGTGACGTCGTCATCCTTTTTATCAGCTGCCGTCAGTGCCTGAATGGAGTGCCAGTCTAAACTTATCTTTCTGATCCATTCACGTCCCAATAACGGTGGTCCACCATCTTGCAGTATGTACAGATAAAATTTCTGTATTTCCTTGCCGTTGTATTCGACAGGCACCCTTATTTTCCCTCTGGGGTATACTTTCTGCCCCGTATATGTCTTCAAGACAATGGATGTGTCTTTCAAGGGTATGTGTGAGAATAGCCGCTCGTAGTCTCGTCGATTCATGACGGTCAGGGCTGATCCTGTATCCAATTCCATTTTGACTTGGGACCCTGCTATCGTGAGGGTGACCCAAATGGTTCGGTGATCCTCTTTTGTGATTACGTTGTGTAGTTTGAGACAGCTTAGTCTCTTGTTCCCAGATTCACTATCGCTCTTCTGGTCTTCGGAACTACTGTCCGTCATCTTTTGTACTTTCCTGTACTTTTCCTTAGTAGTCTTTTTGTTGTCATTAGTCTTCTTCCTGGACCTGCAAACTCGTGCAATGTGTCCCATCTTTCCGCATTGCCTGCATGTTTTGTCCTTGGACCAGCAGTCCTTCTGGTCATGGGTTGTTCTGCCGCAGCGATAACATTTTTCAAATCCCATGTCATTTCATGGGTGCCGTATTCCTGTGGCTTTTGCTGTATTTCCGCAGCTCCCCTTGCTGCTGCTTCGTACGATACTGCTACACTGAAAGCCTTATCTAACGTCAGCTCTTTCTCTGAGAGTAACCTCTTCTGGATTCCTTCACTCAGGAGTCCACAGACAAATTTGTCCCGTAGGGTATCTGCCAGTCCTGCTCCGAACTGGCAGTGCTTTGATAGCTTGCGTAGTTCCGTAAGGTAATCAGCATTGCTCTCATCTTTATGCTGATTTCTCTTGTGGAATTTAAATCTTTCTGCTATCAGCAGCGGTGTAGGATTTAGGTGTTCCTGTAAGATATCAACAATTTCGTTATAACTCTTCGCCATCGGTTTGACTGGAGTGATCAGGTTCCGCAATAGGCCGTACATTCTTGCGCCCATTAAGTTTAGTGGTACCGATGCCTTTTTCTCATCGGCTACTTCATTTGCCTTACAATATACTTCGACTCTTTCCACATACGTGGTCCAGTCTTCTATTGCATTATCGAAGGCAGTGATATTGCCAGTCTTCGGCATCTTGGAGATCTAAGATGGCGCCTCCCGCGCTTTGCCTTCTTCCCCGATTGAACAAAATGGCGCCTCCTGCGCTTTGCCTTCTTCCCCGCTGGATTAAGATGGCGCCTCCCGCGCTTTCTGTCTTTTCCGCTGCTGCTAGCGCTGTTGCTGGCGTTTTTATGCCTTGATGGCGACGCCCTATGGTCTTCGTGCACTTCCCCCCCGCGCTGCTGCCAACGCCGCTCTCCGCGGTCCCCGTGGCAAACTGCAGCTCCTCGCGGCTTTCTGCGCTTCTAATTTCTTTTATTTTAATTACTGTTCCCGTCGTCAGAGCAGACCCTATGGGACACTTTCCTCCCTCTTCTCGGGTCTGTACGCTGCCCGGCTTCGTAGCACCGGCCGCGCCCTGTGTGCTCCACCCTCTCTCTCTCTCTCCTCTTCCCGACAACGCTGCTTGGCCCCGTTGAAAAGCCGCCCGATCGAGCTCTAGCCTGCCACAGCCCAGGAAGGATCAGTGTACTACCTGCCACCAGCCCGATTAGCTGGAACACCATAGACTGGATAACCAAGCCCAGCTCTCGACAGCCTCTCCTGCAAATCTTCGAATTCGATGAATCAGAGGGCGGTTGCCCACGGTTGACGCCCATTTCTTTTGTTTTTTTTTCTTTTTGGATTTCTTCCTTCTGGCCTCGACCTCTAACAACTTCGCTTCAGGGATGGATCCCCGTGAGGTGGTGCAGAACTGTAGGTAAGTTCGGATCTGTTCGTCGCCAATGTAACGTCCGTGTGTAATTGAGACACGGACTGCAGGAGTTGGTTATAACAGGTGTTTACTGAATGGAGACAAAACTGGAACTACTATACAAAGTTAGTGCACAGGCTTATATACCGGGGTGGTCACTACTGGTACTGCAGTATACAGGGGCTGCAGAATATAGTTCCTTCTTCAAAGTACATACACTACAGAGCAGGGGTCGAGAGAGACAGTGCAGGGGTCGAGACAGGCAGAGCAGGTGTCGAGAGAGGTAGAGCAGGGGTCGAGAGAGGCAGTGCAGGGGTTGAGAGAGGCAGTGCAGGGGTCGAGTGAGGTAGAGCAGGTGTCGAGAGAGGTAGAGCTGGGTGTCGAGAGAGGCAGTGCAGGGGTCAAGAGAGGTAGAGCTGGGTGTCGTCAGCATACATGTGGAACCCAGCACTGTGTTTTCGGACGATGTCTTCAAGGGGCAGCAGGTGGATGAGAAATAGGAGACAAATAACTGTGCACATGGCCGAAAAAATGGCAGCCAGATGGGGGAGTGAAGTATTTTGAAGTTAAAGTCCACTCTAAAGTGTATGGCACCTCCAAGACCATCTGAGGCAGAACCTCCACTCTTTTCCATCTTAGCAGAAGTTACTGTGCTCGCTGCTCATAAGGTTTCATACCAAGGATATAGGCTCACAAAATTACCCCCATCTGTTCCCCCATCTTTGGCTTCTTATATAATCTTAATTCTGAAAATTTTAAATGGGCAGAAAATCAAAAGTGGTTGCACTGATTTAACTTCATTTAAAAAGAATACCTTCGGGAGCAATTATGAACAAGTGAAACAAATAAATAGGATTAGGCAACGAAATCATTTCAAATTGACTGAATGGCCACGATTCATGTCTTCAGGTACGTGGACCTGGTGTGAGTTATGTAATGGAAACATTTATTGCATGATTGGAAATTGACAGGTGCTTAACCTTGGCTTAATGTCTTGGAGTGACTCAGAATGCTACTTGACCAGTAAAGATTTGCCGTACGAAGTCCTCTGGGTAGCATTTACCTTGTGTTTTAAAAATAGCCCCACACAAAGAATGAACTTATGCCTAACATGGAAAGAGTTACACTTCTTAAAGCCAGATTAAAATGTTTTAATTGTTTTGTTTCAATTGAAAAATCCAGGTGAAGGGCCAAGGCCCATGGGGTGGGATGCTACCAAAGTATAGGAGAAAAGGTCAATCAAGAAATAGTGATTAGATGACCCCACACTTGGGTTTTAAAAGCTTGTTGATTGTCGGTGAATACAATGTGCAGAATTAAATTAGGTCTTTTCAGCAAAATGAGTGGGAATCTGGTCAGGGAAACAGACATTGGAAATGCAATCAGTACAGTTGAGATATCATTCGTGTGCTGGCCAATAATTAATTAAAATGTGATAATACTCAAATGTTCTTCTGAAGCAACAAACATCATTGTTCTATTATTTTGAAGAATGGCAGTGAAATGTAACTAAAACGTCCAAGAATATCTAATAGGACTTATTGGAATAGCTTAGAGTGATTGTCTACCATTTCAATGCTAAATTCAGGCATTGCCCTAGAATAATTTATGTAATTGATTGTTTATTTCTATTTAGTCACTTGAGACAAGCTTTTCACACATCCTGCTGGGACTCAAAGGAGAATACTTGCCAGTGGCTGAAACTAATTTACCACAGGGTTATGAAGAGCAAAATGTATAAACACATCACAAAATAAATAGAAAACTCATTACAAAGACACTGAAAAGAAAAACTCACTCGTGGAGTTAAAAATTATAATGAATTATTATTAGTAGTTTGTATAAAATATTTGCCAGCAGGTTTTTGCTATTTATATCTGAGTGTTATTTTCTCATCTCTTGAAGTCCCTCTTTACCACACTGCTCTCCCCAGCTGATTCACGGGCAGCTCCCTGTTCCCAGCCTTTTATCCGTATGGATTAATAGCAGGCTGCTAGATTGTGGACGGAAGCACTGCAGGTTGGTTTGCCCTCTGATTTTTCCATCCTCCATAGAATGCTTTATTTCTACTCTGGGGACTTGGAGCACATGAACCCAACCTTCTACTCAAAACAGCCAAAAATATCCTTCACACAACTCACCAAGGCAAACACAAGCTGGGGGATGCCCTAATGTAAATGTCAGCTGTAACTGGGCAAACACCATTTTGAACATCTTTGTCCTTGAGAATCAAAGGGAGACTCGAGTCAGGCCTGGGGTTATTTTTTTTGTAACTAGGAGCAGCTTGGTGTGGGTATATCCATCACAAAGGCCGCCTACTTCCACCTCTGTACTATCCCCCGTCTCCGCCCGCCTCAGCCCAGCTGCTGCTGAAACCCTCATTCATGCTTTTGTTACCTCCAGACTGGACTATTCCAAAGCTCTCCTGGCCGGCCTTCCATCTTCCACCCTCCATAAACTTGAGCTCATCCAAAACTCTGCCGCCCATATCCTAACTCACACCAAGTCCCGTTCACCCATCACCCCTGTGCTCGCTGACCTACATTGGGTCCCAGTCCACCAACGCCTTGATTTTAAAAGTCTCATCCTCAAGTTCAAATTCCTCCATGGCCTCACCCCTCCTTATCTCTGTAACCTCCTCCAGCCCTACAACTCTCCAAGATCTCCACAATGCTCCAACTTTGACCTCTTGCACACCACCACTTCCTTCACCCCACCATTGGTGGGCGTGCCTTCAGCCATCTAGGTCCTAAACTCTTAAATTCCCTCCCCAATCCTCTTCAGCTCTTCACCTCTCTCTCCTCCTTTAAGACTCAGCTTAAAACCTACGACTTTGACAAAGCATTTAGTCATCCATCCTAATAGCTCCTTCTTTGGCTTGGTGTCAATTATTGTCTGATTATGCTCCTGTGAAGTGACTTGGGTTGTTTTACTTCTTTAAAGCCACTATATAAATGTAAGTTGTTGTTGTAGTATTTTCCTAGCTCAGGAATCAGTCTGAAGCCATCATAAATAGGGTCAGTTCTGATGAAAGGCCATCGACCTGAAACGTTGGGCTGGATTTTGCCAATGGGGAGCTTTTGGAGGCGGGACTCCCACTTGTTGGGTTTTAGTCCCGCCTCCATCAACTTCTGGCCAACCCACGCTATTTTCCCTTGATTGACCTTGTTAAGCCCACCCAGCTGGCTTAGCAGGCCAATTAAGGGAAAGCCGGTTACAGAGACTGTCAACGTATGACATTTCATCTGTCAAAAACTTTTGACAGATGAATTATCATCGTTTGACAGCTCTGTGAAGCTGTCAAACAGTGACATTCTCTGTAGTTTGATGAGTTCTTAAATTCAAGACCTCATCAAACCTCTTTGATGAAGACACTAACAACATCCCATTAATGGATAATCAAGGGGCCACAGGGAGAGGGGAACTAAAGACAATCACTATCACTAAGGAAATAGTACTTGGTAAAATAATGGGACTAAAAGATGGCAAGTCCCCTGGACCAGATGGCCTGCATCCCAGGGTCTTAAAAGAAGTGGCTGCAGAGATAGTGGCTGCATTGGTTACAATATACCAAATTTTCCTGGACTCTGGAGAGGTCCCAGCAAATTGGAAAACCGCAAATGTAACACCCCTATTTAAGAAAGGAGGGAGACAGAAAGCAGGAAACTATAGACCAGTTAGCCTAACATCTGTCATTGGGAAAATGCTGGAGTCCTTCATTAAGGAAGCAGTAGCAGGGCATTTGGAAAACCATAATGCAGTCAAGCAGAGTCAGCATGGTTTTATGAAAGGGAAATCATGTTTAACAAACTTGCTGGAGTTCTTTGAGGAGGTAACGAGCAGGGTGGACAAAGGTGAACCAGTGGATGTGGTGTATTTGGATTTCCAGAAGGCACTCGATAAGGTGCCACATAAAAGGTTACTGCATAAGATAAGAGCTCACAGAATTGGGGGTAGTATATCAGCATGGATAGAGAATTGGCTAACTAACAGAAAGCAGAGAGTCGGGATAAATGGGTAATTTTCCAGTTGGCAAACGGTAACTAGTGGGGTGCCACAGGGATTGGCGCTGGGTCCTCAACTATTTACAATCTACATTAATGACTTGGATGAAGGGACCGACTGTAATGCAGCCAAATTTGCGGATGATACAAAGATGGGTGGGAAAGCAAGTTGTGCAGAGGACTGAATGAACCTGCAAAGGGATATAGACAGGCTAAGTGAGTGGGCAAACATTTGGCAGATGGAGTATAATGTGGGAAAGTGCGAGGTTATACACTTTGGCAGGATACATAGAAACATAGAAGATAGGAGCAGGAATAGGCCATTCGGCCCTTCGAGCCTGCTCCGCCATTCAACGAGATCATGGCTGATCATCCAAATTCAGTACTCTGTCCCTGCCTTCTCCCCATATCCCTTGATCCCTTTAGCCTTAAGAAATATATCCAACTCCTTCTTGAATATATTTAATGAACTGGCCCCCACTGCCCTCTGTGGCAGAGAATTCCACAGGTTCACCACTCTCTGGGTGAAGAAATTCCTCCTCATTTCAGTCCTAAATGGCTTACCCCTTATCCTTAGACTGTGACCCCGGGTTCTGGACTCCCCGGCCATCGGAAACGTCCTTCCTGCATCTAGTCTGTCCAGGCCTGACAGAATTTTATAGGTTTCGATGAGATCCCCTCTCAATCTTCTAAACTCCAGTGAGTATAAGCCCAATCGACACAATCTCTCCTCATACGTCATTCCTGCCATCCCAGGTATCAGCCTGGTGAATCTTCGCTGCACTCCTTCCATGGCAAGAACGTCCTTCCTCAGATAAGGCGCCCAAAACTGCGCACAATACTCAAGGTGCGGTCTCACCAAGGCCCTGTACAACTGCAGCAAGACATCCTTGTTCTTGTACTCGAACCCTCTTGCTACGAAGGCCAACATACCATTTGCCTTCTTAACCGCCTGCTGCACCTGCATGCTTACCTTCAGCGACTGGTGCACAAGAACACCCAGGTCTCTTTGCACTTCCCCTTCTCCCAATCTATTGCCATTCAAATAATAATCTGCCTTCCTGTTTTTGCCACCAAAGTGGAGAACCTCACATTTATCCACATTATAGTGCATTTGCCATGTTTCTGCCCAATCACCCAACCTGTCCAAATCGTACTGGAGTTTCACGACATCCTACTCACAGCATACCCTCCCACCCAGCTTTGTGTCGTCTGGAAAAAATAAAAGCAAATTATTTAAATGGAGAGAGATTACAAAATGCTACAGTTCAGAGGGACCTGGGGGTCCTTGTGCACGAAACACAAAAAGTTAGCATACAGGTACAGCAAGTAATCAAGAAGGCAAATGGAATGTTGGCCTTTATTGCAAGGGGGTTGGAGTATAAAAGCAGGGAAGTCTTGCTACAACTGTACAGGGTATTGGTGAGACCACACCTTGAGTACTGCGTACAGTTTTGGTCTCCTTATTTAAGGAAGGATATACTTGCATTGGAGGCAGTTCAGAGACGATTCACTAGGTTAATTCCAGAGATGAGGGGGTTGACTTATGAGGAAAGGTTGAGCAAGCTGGGCCTATACTCATTGGAATTTAGAAGAATGAGAGGTGATCTTATCGAAACATATAAGATACTGAGGGGGCTCGACAGGGTAGATGCAGAGAGGATGTTTCCCCTCGTGGGGAAATCTAGAACGCGGGGGCACAGTTTCAGAATAAAGGGTCGCCCTTTTAGAACTGAAATGAGGAGGAATTTCTTCTCTCAGAGGGTCGTAAATCTGTGGAATTCTCTGCCGCAGAGAGCCGCGGAGGCTGGGTCATTAAATACATTTAAGGTGGAGATAGACAGATTTTTGCAAGATAAGGGAGTGAAGGGTTATGGGGAGCGGGCAGGGAAGTGGCTTTGAGCCCAAGATCAGCCATGATCTTATTGAATGGCGGAGCAGGCTCGAGGGGCCAAGTGGCCTATTCCTGCTCCTATTTTTTATGTTTCTTATGTTTCTTCCTTTTGTAGAAATTAGATGGTTGTTGCATTGGAGAATGCAACGGCCATCTGTCATCTCTACCACGGAGATCCGGGACTCTCCGCATACTCACCGATTGAAGCCTGCAGGAAGAAACAAAGGTAAGTACACTTTTACTAACACTTTCCACTGACCTCAGATACTCACCTCTCCACACTTGCACCCATCACTCACCTCCACAGCACACTTTTGGACCCCTCTGACCCCCGCAGACCCACTACTCGCCTCGGTGACCCTGGCGGGTTCCGGAGCCTTCGGAAAGTCTGCAGTTGTGTGGGCAAAATGGGGATAATGCTCTTATCTACCTGTTAACTACCTGTTAACAGGCAGTTAAGTGGGTTTAATCCCTTCCCACCTCCAAGGAGATGGGACCTGGCGCGTGATGGTTACCTGCCTCCTGGCAAGATGGCATGGAGACGGGTTGGGCACCCACCCCAAAATTCTGCCATTTTCCTGGCAGTTCTGCCTCCCAACCCGCCTTCCCAGGGCCGGCAAAATCCAGCCCATTAACTTTGTTTCTCTCTCCACAGATGCTGCCTGACCTGTTGAGTATTTGCAGTATTTTCTGTTTTTATTTCAGATTTTGCTTTTGTATAAATAAGACCAGGCCAGTTACGTATATAATTAGTGTAAATCTATGGTTTGTTTTTGCCATCTTCATTTGGCTGTGTGCTGAAATACAGTGTCAAGGGTTCTTGCTAAAATGACCGAGATGTTGGGTATATTCTGGGTGCTAGGGAGCAAAGGCTGTCCCATGGGAGTGATCTGAGATACTGAACCCAAAAAAATATCTAGTGTAAAAACTCAAAAAAGTAACAACATCCTTCAAAACAGTTTATGCAGGGCCAAATGTTACCCAAGTGCAATAGCAGCAAAGTAACTTAAATTGCTCCGAATCAATCAATAGTAAAATTAAAAGAGATTAAGAAAAAAGGAAGACTTGTAAAGAGAAAAGTGATGACCTTGAGCTGAGTTCAAGGTTTTTACAGCAGCAGGTTCAAACAGAGATTGAGGTATCAAGGGGGAACTGGAAAGGGGCATAGCAGAATATGTAAAATATAATGGAAGAAAAAATATTCTCGTATTATAACACTGGGAGGGAAGTCATGGAGGAAAGCAAAACTCTAAGGGACCCATATGGAGTTCAATATGAAGAGGAACAGGAACATGAGATAGTAAAAAATTTAAATGACTACTTCATAGTTTCATAGAATAGTACAGCACAGAGGGAGGCCATTCGGCCCATCGAGTCTGCGCCGGCTCTTTCGAAGAGCAATCCAGTTAGTCCCACTCTCCCGCTCTGTCCCTGTATCCCTGCAATTTATTCTCCTTCAAGCATTTATCCAATTCCCTTTTGAAGGCTACTATTGAATCTGTATCCACCGCCCTACCAGGCAGCGCATTCCAAATCCTACTCGTTGCATAAAATAGTTTTTCCTCATGTCGCCTTTGGTCTTTTGCCAATCATCTTAAATCTGTGCCCTCTCATTATCGACCCTTCAACCATTGGAAGGAGTTTCTCTTTATTTAATCTATCTAAGCCCTTTGAGATTTTACACACCTCTATCAAATCTCCTCTTAGCCTTCTCTGCTCTAGGGAGGACAACTCCAGCTTCTCCAGTCTATCCACGTAACTGCAATCCCTCATCCCTGGAATCGTTCCAGCAATCTCCTCTGCACCCTCTCCGAAGCCTTCACATCCTTCCTAAAGTGTGGTTCCCAGAATTGGACACAATACTCCAGCTGGGCCCAAACTAGTGTTTTATATAGGTTTAGCATCACTTCCTGCCCTTTGTACTCTATGCCTCTATTTATAAAGCCCAGGATACCATGGCCTAGAAATTCAGTTGGGCGCGCCAGCCGTTAGCGCCTTAGGAGGAGTAGATCTCGAGCGCTAGGCGCTTAGCGCCCGGGCGCAGCGCGATCTGCGCCTCGCCCCAACTTCAGTAGACATTTAGCGCCGGCGCAAAGTCTTAGCGCGTGCCCTGCTGCGCGCGCAGATCATGACGTCATTTCGTCGTGCAACGCCCTTTGTGCGCCCGGAACCGGAACTTCACTCGCGCCGCCCCATTGTGCGCCGGGCGGCCCTAACGACTGTGAAGTGGAACGGTACACAGCCGAGGTGGGCCGCGGGGAGCGCAATTTAAAGGGCACTTACCCTGCACTATAAAGGCCAGCCATTTTGCAGCATTCACTCTTGTGCAACGGTTTTTTGGAGAGAGACCAAGGAGGAGAGCTTACTGCTTTGGACCAACACTAGGACAGGTATTTTTGGCTCAGGCCAGAGCTTAGCAATTATCTTTGCCTTCATTGAGATCTCAGTGTTTGCCAGCATATAATGGGGGCTGCATTGGGTGCCAACGCTGAGTTTCAGCCTTATGCCGGAAGGGCTTACAGACGCCGTGAGAGAGTGGCAGCCCTGGCTAGACGCAGAGGGGGCAACAGGCGTCGCCAAGTGAGGCCTTACCCACCCAGGGTATACCACCAGCAGTCCTCCTATCTGACCATGTCTGCCGCGCAGTGTGTTAGGAGGCTGCGATTCAGAAGGGAGGTGGTTGCAGACATCTGCTGGCTGCTTCAGAGAGATCTGCAGCCACAGCTGATGCGCAGGACGTCTCTGTCGGTGGCAGTGAAGGTGACGGTGGCTCTCAACTTCTATGCCACCGGCTCCTTCCAATCCGCTGCTGGGGACATCGCTAACATCTCCCAGTTCGCCGTGCATTGCTGCATCCGCCAGGTGACCAATGCCCTTTTCAGAAGGAGACATCAATTCATCTCCTTCCCCATGACCCTGGACAAGCAGCAGCAGCGTGCAGTGGGATTTGCAAGAATAGCGGGCTTCCCCATGGTGCAGGGCGCCATTGACTGCACGCATGTGGCTTTGCGGGCACCTCTGGAGCATGCCGAGGATTACCGCAACCGGAAGGGCTACCATTCCCTCAATGTACAGCTGGTGTGTGACCACAGGCAGCGCATCCTAGCTGTCAATGCCCGCTTTCCAGGCAGCAGCCACGATGCCTTTATCCTGCGACAGACAACTGTGGCTGACATGTTCCAGGCACAGCCTCCTCCAAGAGGATGGCTTATCGGGGACAAAGGCTATCCTTTGTGTACCTGGCTCATGACCCCGCTCCGCGCGCCCATGACCCCTGCTGAAGAGGCATACAACGAGAGCCATCTAGCGACTAGGAACATCATAGAACAAACAATCGGCGTCCTCAAGCAACGGTTCCGCTGTCTGGATCGCTCCGGGGGAGCCCTCCAGTATTCGCAGGAGCGAGTCTCCCAATTCGTCGTCGTTTGCTGCATGCTGCACAACCCGGCTATCCGCAGGACTCAGGCACTGCCACCTCACGTTGGACCACCACCTCAGGAGGAGGAGCAGGAGGAGGAGCAGGAGGAGGAGGAGGATGAGGAGTACCAGCCCAGGAGGGAGGCAGCAGGTCCAAGGGCCGCCCGTCGGCGGCTTATTGACCGTCACTTCTAGGCCCCCTGTCAGGGAATGGCTTGTGCCAATGAAAGAACATGATTGCAGCCGCTCCGCAAGCCCTCAGCCGGTTAAGGCAACAAACACTTCAAAGATCAAACATGGACAATGTGAATAAATAAAATGGTTTATTGTACAAACTCAGGGCCCTTCCCACATGAAAACCAAAAACAGACGAAACCCCCAAAAAACACTCACACACATTACTCGCTCCCACAACCTGGAGAGGATTAACAAAACAGTGCAACAAAAATGGCCGTCATCCTCGGCCTTCGTAAAAAACAAACATCACATCCTCGGCCTTCAAAAAACAAACATCAAATTCTCGGCCTCAAAAAACAAACATCAAATTCTCGGCCTCAAAAAACAAACGCAACTGCCCACACATTCTACTTTTTGGCCCGCGAGGGCGATGCCTTGGGCATCTTTGTGTGGCCCCTGCCCGCCCTGCTGCTCCTCCTCAAAGTGAGGCCATTGGCTGCTGCGAGGCTGGGGGCAGGCTCCTGAGGGGCACATGTCGTGACGGCAGATGCCCTTGGGGGTCAGCCTAGACGACGTCTGGCCATCGAGGGGCTGGCTGGTGAATGCTGCAGCTGTGGCTGGCCAACATCAGTCGCTGCAGCAGCTCCTGGCAGCTCCACTGGGGGAGTGGCAGTGGCGGCTGGAGGAATGGGGGCAAACTGGCGGATGGCAGGTGCTCGCTGGTCGCCTGAGACACTGGCACTCGCCCGGGCCAGCACTGCAGCATGCGCACCAATCTGCCAAGGGACAGACCGCTGTGCTGCTGCAGCGCGCCGGGTGCCCTGGCGATGCCTGGCTGACACAGCGAGTGTGGCAGCAGTGAGTGCCCGTGTTGACCTGTTCAGTGACCGCATCAGAGCAGCCAGTGACTGCACGGCACCACTGATCACCTGGCCAGTCGCTGCCAGAGCTGCCCCGAATTCCGCCCGACTCGCTGCCTGATCTGCCCGGAATTCTGCCCGACTGGTGGCCTCTGAGGGCCCGAACTCGGACACACTCTGAGACAGGGACTCGATGGCCTCAGGCAACCGTGCCACTACCCCCATGAGCTCCGTGTGCCGGCGCTCCGAGTCCGCAGACAAGTCCTCGATGCGGCGCATCTCCTCGGCGTTGGCCGTCTCCAGACTGGAGGCCGGACTCTCCCTCTGGGGAGAAGGCCGCCGAGCTGGCCGACCCTTCCTGCATTGCTGGACGCCGCTGGGCCCAGCAATTGGACTCCCCTCCGACCCTTCCCCCCTCTGGGGAGAAGGCCGCTGAGCTTCCACCCCCCTCCCGCGTTTCTGCAGGCCGCTGGTCCCAGGAGCTACCCTCCCCTCCGACACTTCCCCCACGCTCCCCTCCAGGGAAGACGTGTCCCCTACATTGGCATGGGTTGCCACGGCTGAGGGTTCCCCTGATGGGCTGCCTTCCTCTTGCTCCTCCTCCTCCTCCTCTTCTGAGGGGCTGTCACTGGCAACTTCAGGGACCTCCTCCTCACCATCTGAAAGCAGGAAGGCACAAGAGTAGCTTTAGAGTGAGGAGAGGGCGTCGGCGAGGGATGCATGAGTGGTGGCATTCAGCGCATTGGTCGGACAGTGGCAAAGGATGTAGATCTGATGCGCAAGTGGGACGAGAGAGGTCCAAAAGGTGATGTCCTTACCATTGGTGCCCAGAACAGGGTCGGCATCTCCAGATGCAACGGGGCCAATCACCCGGGCACCCATGATGCGCTCCACGCGATGTTGCAGCTCGGTGAGCGGCTGGATCTGGGGGCCGCCTCCCCCGGTTGCATTCCGGCTCCTCTTATTATTGGCCAGCTTGGCCTGCAAGAGAAAGGACGGCCTCTAAGTACAGTGTGTAGCCCAGATCTTGTGTGCACTGCCTCCCATGGTCGAATAGCCTGACTACGACGCCCTGAAATGCCAAGAGCTGACCATAAAGAAGAATACCCTCAGTCAACTAGTCCTGGGACTCAGTGAAGTAACTACTAACAATACTAACAATAACCAGCCCCAGGACAGTGACAGGGTAACACAAAGAATTCGACCCAACACAATCGTCGCTAAGCAAAAGGAAAAATATCTGACATATTGGGCAGAAACAACAAAAACCCAAAGCAAACTCAATTGCTACTTGGCCCTAAACAGACAATACAACATAGCTGATTACCTGACCATGGTAAAGGATAACAAACTGAGAAGAACCTTGACAAGGTACAGACTTAGCGAACACAGCCTAGCGATCGAAAAAGGCAGACACAGGCAGACCAGGCTACCAAGAGAAGACAGGATATGCTCTCACTGCAGTCAGGGAGTAGTGGAGACAGAGATGCACTTCCTCACAGCCTGCGGAAAATATCAGGGCATCAGGGAGAATTTCTACCAAAAATTCTCACAAATATGCCCTGATTTCAGAAATCTGAATGACAACCAAAAACTCCCATTCCTACTGGGAGAGGAGAGAAGCTGTATAACACTGGCGGCACACTATGTTACAGCTTGCCATGAACAGAGGGACAACCAGTAAACTAAGAAAAGAATATATATAAACAATGCGAATGTATATTTATACACTCAGGGATATACCTGTTTATACACTGTATGAATAGAACTGCGTTTATGTGCTAAACCATAAATGTATTTTGATGCTTTGGCAACATAGGATGTAACTTATCATGCCAATAAAGCGATTTGAATTGTGAATTGTGAATTGTGTAGCCCTGATCTTGTGTGCACTGCCTCCCATGGTCGAATAGCCTGGCCAGTGTGTTAAGTGCACAATGTGCAATTGATGTTCATGAGTGTCCCATAGCTGCTGCATGAGGGCTGGCCATTAGGGCTTTCAGGTCCCTTTGCCCATAATGTGAGGTGCACATGCAAGGATGAGGAGGACACTGGAAAGGGTACTCACCCTGACAATCCTGGCGAGGTCATTCAGCTTTTTGCGGCATTGGACACCGCTCCTGGGGACCTCGCTGTTGGATGACACCTTGGTGGCGACATGCCTCCAGGCTCTTCTGTAGACACGGGCCGGCGGCTTCCTGCCATTGTCCGGAAACAAAATATGGCGTCTCTTCTCCACAGCACCAACCAGCACCCTCAGATCCATCTCTGAGAAGCGCTGCGCTCGTTCACGGGCCTTCTCCATGGTTTCAGGCGCTATTTGGGTCCAGCAGCAGTGTTCAGGCCTAGCTGCAGGGCTCCACTATCCAGGGCGTGGCAGCAGACCAAGTCGACCCTTCCCCCTTAAGAGCTGGCCGGCGCCAGGGTGTCTGCTGTCAATCAAGAAATGGCCGCACCTGCGTTCCGCCCGGCCTCGGCGCTATCGCTCAGCACCTCCGGCTTAGCGCCTAAGGAGAGGCGTGCATCGCCAGTTTTAGCGCTCGAGCAAACTCTTAGGGCGAAGCTAATGAATATCGGGGAAGTGGCCTCGAATTTGCGCCGGGCGCAAACTTTAGCGGCCGCCCGACTTTACCGCCCCAAAAGTGGCTATAATGAATTTCTAGGCCCATGTGTTTTATTAACTGCTTTGTTAACCTGTCCTGCCACCTTCAAAGGTTTGTGCACAAACACCCCTCCGGTCTCTCTGTTCTTGCGCCCCCTATAAATTGTACCAGTTAGCATGTATTGTCTCTCCTCATTCTTCCTACCAAAATGTATCACTTCACCTCACAATTTTCTGCATTGAATTTCATCTGCCATGTGTCCACCCATTCCACCAGCCTGTCTACGTCCTCTTGAAGTCTATTACTGTCTTCCTCAGTGTTTAATACACTTCCAAGTTTCGCGTCATCTGCAAATTTCGAAATTGTGCCCTGTACCCCCAGGTCCAAGTCATTAATGTATATTAAAAACAGCAGCGGTCCTAGTACTGAACCTTGGGACATGCCACTGCATACCTCCCTCCAGACCGAAAAACAGCCATTCACCACAACTCTCTCATGGAGGTTTGTTTTCACCAGGGAGGACACTATCGATATACGACCCTTCACGTATGCTTTGGAACTTTGACATTAGTGAAACAGATGCTGGAGCCAGGCTCAAGAGACTAAGGGCTAGAAATTCGTCTCAGGCAGTAGCGTAAAACGGGCGGTATTGGATTGGCCGCCCGTTATACGCAGTGCCTGATATTTAGCTCCATTGACTGTAATAGAACTGAATAGACGCTGCGTGTAACGGGCGAGCGATCCGATACCACCCGCTTTGCATCACCGCCCGTGACGAATTTCTAGGCCTAAATGCTGCAATGGGGTGATGGTAGGGTTGGTATTCTGGACAGGTGAAATCAAATGGACTAAAGGGTATTTTTCACCCGAAGCGATCTTGTGATAGTGTGAAGTGTGAAGCCTCTGGTTTATGTTGCGGTGTGGTTCCATGAGTGCTTGCAGTTCTCCAGTAACTCACCCAAATGACCATTTCTATGTGGCCCACACAGTGAATGTCAGCAGGCTACTCCACCACAGAGCCCAATTGCTGAACAAAATAAAACTGTCATTTCTTGCAGATGCCCCACCTCGGGTCTGCTATTGTAAACTGAGGTGCCATTGTCTTCTTTTAACCTTGCCTTTATATTGAGCGAGACCCACGCGAGTGGTACCGCTACCTTACATGCAGGTCTCGCACAAACAGCTGCAACCCAAAAGTAAACTTGCTGGAATTCGCTAAGGTTGGCGATCCAGAGCACCCAGTTAAAAAAGAAATAGATCCTACATATCTGGTTAGGAATGGAATTGAATTTTATAGGGACAGATGATCAAATCAAATTACATGAAGCACAACTACTATTACTGTGCTTTGGAGAAATGTCGCCAAATTTTCTCCTCCTGTTCCTCCACCCCCACCCCCCTCCCACCACATGTACCTTTGAGTCCACTGTCACCCTCGATGTCCTTCCAAGTTCCTGTCTTGGCTACTACATGCCTCTTGTTTTGAATGCTACTCTTCCTTATTGAAAGAAACATAGAAGATAGGAGCAGGAGTAGGCCATTCGGCCCCTCAAGCCTGCTCCGCTATTTAATGAGATCATGGCTGATCATCCAAATTCAGTACCCTGTCCCTGCTTTCTCCCCATATCCCTTGATCCCTTTAGCCTCAAGAAATATATCCAACTCCTTCTTGAATATATTTAATGAATTGGCCTCAACTGCCCTGAGTGGCAGAGAATTCCACAGGTTCACCACTCTCTGGATGAAGAAATTCCTCCTCATCTCAGTCCTAAATGGCTTACCCCTTATCCTTAGACTGTGACCCCTGGTTCTGGACTCCCCCGCCATTGGGAACATACTTCCTGCATCTAGTCTGTCTAGTCCTGTTAGAATTTTATAAGTTTCAATGAGATCCCCTCTCATTCTTCTAAACTCCAGCAAATATAAGCCTAATCGACCCAATCTCTCCTAATAAGGAAAGGGGTATCTCAACCTCCCCACGGTTTGTAACCAGTCAGTTACTTAGAATAAACCAGTTTCACAGCACGGAGGATGCTGGGACAGTATTGTGAAGGCAATAGTACTATTTATGGAAGCACATAAGCACCACCAATCCCATTCCCTCCAATGTACCACATACAACTATACTGGCATAGCCGCTACTTAACCTGATCCAGAAATTCCTGAGGACAGTGATTTAAACCAGGTGAATCTGCCAAAAAAATGCTCGAGCAGACTGGAGGGGTAGGGAGAGGAAGGGAGGAATGTACCATGTTATTGTTTTTATTGAGTTATTAAGTTGCTGAGATAAGGCCACAATCAAAGTTTAAAAAACATGCAAGTGAAGATGTAGTAAATCAGGAAGTGATGATTAAATAATATCAAACTTTGGATTTTAAATGCTGGAAGATTGTAGGGAGAAGGAGAAACTGAAGTACGGAAGGTCAATAACCAGGGAGCATAGATTTTAAGTAATTGGTAGAAGGATTAGAGGGGAGTTGAGGAGAACTTTTTTCACCCAGAGGGTGGTGGGGGTCTGGAACTCACTGCCTGAAAGGGTGGTAGAGGCAGAAACCCTCATCGCATTTAAAAAGTACTTGGATATGCACTTGAAGTGCCGTAACCTACAAGGCTACGGACCAAGAGTTGGAAAGCGGGATTAGGCTGGATCGCTCTTTGTCGGCCGGCACAGACATGATGGGCCAAATGGCCTCCCTCTGTGCTGTAAATTTCTATGATTCTATGACTCTAAGTAGGCAAGTGAGGGAGTTCCATAATATTGCAGTCCTGAGAAAGATTGGGATTGAGTAGCCGGCTGAAGAACAATAAGCCCAAGAAATAATACTGAGCCCTGAAGTCTAAGAATTGAAAACTGCCTGGGGCAACTTTGGAGTAGGGGAACGTGCGAAATCATTCATTCGTAATGCTGGCCTACATAGTTTCTTGTCCTTCGGGTTCATAAGGTGGACAATCTAATCCTCATTGGATTACTTTGCGTATTATACTGTTCATCCTTGTTAATTATATACTTTCACCATCTCATGGCCACCTTCTACCTGCCACTTCCTGAAGCTGAAATTTAAAAAAATCGACTCGGTGAGTAGTGGACTTTTCTTTCATGACATTGCAGTGCGTGAACCATCCCTATCACTAATGCAAGGTGAGCACCAATCAGAAGGAGCTGTGTAATTGGTATGAGCTGCAGGTGAGAACTTCCTGTACTTTTGTTCAATTAGATTCACTCGCCCGACACTAAAGAGACAGGGGGAATAATTACCTGCACGACTCTCAACCACTCCACCTCCACAGCACACACCAGCATCAAGCTAAAAGCCTGTAGGCTTTAACGCAATTTCCATATTTCACTGTGATTTTGACTGAAACCTACAGCTACTGATTTGTTTAAAGAACACAGGGTAAGTTTATGAAATTCTTTACTTTGTGTGCATTTTAGGGCTTTTAAAGCAAATGATAATTTGACTAGAGGGAGACCTACGTGATTAGAATTGCAGACTTGTGAGCTGAATTTCACATTAATGGTTTGTGGGGGTGTCTTACTGCATGATTACTGAGGCACTCACTGTTGATCATCATTGCTGCAAAGATTTGAAGTTTAGAATCGGTGACTGGAGCAGAGAGTGGAGGGATCTGTGTGTGCCAGCTGCTGCTGATCTCTCTTGTCTTTTTTTAATCAGAAAGATTAACAATAAAATGAGATCTGTTTGGAATAACTGCAGACACTTCTCCACTATCAGGTAGAGGGAGGTTAGGCTGCTCAGAAATTAATAGCATTTTAAAAATCACTGTACTGCTGAAGTGTAACTCCAAACCTGTTTGGCTGTCTGTTGCTTTAGCCATGAACCTTTTGACTGCTGTATATTTCCTACCTTCCATCTGAGTATAAATGACTTCTTCAATTGTTTCTGTCTCCTCTGATTTGATATTGCGGTTAGCTTTGGTAACTTTCATCTAACCTGTGTTTCGTTGAACAAGGCAGCAGAATAGATGTGCTTCATTGTGAGACAGATGTGACGAAACACTCACTGCGTATGTGCTCATTTTGAAGGCAAAATCGATGTATAATGTTCAAGTGCGATGTAACCCATCTGTCTGGTCAGTAAGATCTATTCGTTGATTCATACAGCACAGAGGAGGCCATTCAGCCCATCGTGCCTGTGCCGGCTCTTTGAAAGTGTGATCCAATTAGTCCCACTCCCCTGCTCTTTCCCCATAGCCCTGCAAATTTTGCCTTTTCAAGCATATATCCAATTCCCTTTTGAAAGTTACAACTGAAGCTGCTTCTGCCACCCTTTCAGGCAGTGCATTCCAGATCATAACAGCTCTCAGCATAAAAAAAGTTCTCCTCATCTCCGCTCTGGTATCTATTACATGATTTTCAGCCAGCTTTCCAGTGATATTCTTGTAAAGGTTTCACTTGCTAGTTTTCGGGATTGTTTTCCCTTCCATTTGTGCATATTAACTAGAATAGCAATTGCAATGTGGATCAGTGTCACAGCAAGTTTTTCATTGAGTCGTTGGTCCTTATTTAAATAGCAGACATTTGGGATGGTACAGAGTGGAAATGAGGTCCTATTTCATCAGAAACCTCCTCCTCCTGACATGGGGAGAGGTGGAAAGTCAGAAGCGAAATTTAATTTCCCAGTAGGTTGTTCACATCTGTAGGTCATTGCGGGACACCTGCAAGATTCGAATCTTCAAGGCACCATTTTGTGGACATGAGCTACAAGTGCCAATCTTTTTCTAAGCAATAGAAAATGAGGCTGTACTTCATGCATTGACTAATTTGCAGGCCGCTCTTTTTTCATTCCTCTTATAAAATTGTTTTAGAGGAGTATATATTGCAGATGACCAATGCTCAGTGTCCCAAAGCACAACCAAAAATTCAACATGTCTCTCTACACTACACACAATGGAAATTGGGAAATGGCCTTGGGTGGTGTGTGGGAATAGTGGAGAGACTCGCATCAGGGTAGGGCTTCTGTGCTAGTGGTCATTACAGGACCGACTGTATTCATTGAGTAATTCCAAGACAAACTGACAATCTCACAGATTTGCTTTTATTTATTCTCAGAATGTGAGCAACACCGGAAAGGCTTCATTTATTGCCCATCCCTGTTGTAACCAAATTGCTTTCCAGACCACTTCAGAGGGAACTGGAGTCACACGTATGCCAGAGCAGATAGAGGTGGCAAGAGTCCTTCCCTAAAGAGCATTAGTGAGCCAGTTGGGTTTTGACACCAAACCAGCAGCTTTCATGGTCGCTTCCTCCCCTCCCCTGTGCCATGTGCCACAAATGACCAGATTTATTGAATTATTTCACCACTTGCCACGGTGGGATGTGACATCACTTGGTTGCTAGTCCAGTATCACAGTCATTACGCTATTGTACCAGAGAGGGACAGATAAACAAGTAAAAGCACCTGCTCACTTCCAGGTTCTGTTTATTGGCTTGGTGTTGTTGCATTAGTAATTTTATTAGAATACCGCTCTATTACAATATACTGGCAAATCTCCATGGTGTTGCTCATGGTGAACTGGAACATTTGCTGTTTTACAAGAAGCTGTTTTATAAAAAGCTGGTATCAGTAAAAGTGACCAGGAAGCTTTTGGGTTGTTGTAAAAACCCAACTGGTGCACAAAGGTCCTTTAAAGAAGGAAGCCTGCCGTCCTTACTCGGTCTGCCCTCTATATGACTCCAGTCCCACACCAACGTGGTTGGCTCTTAGCTGCGCTCTGAAGTGGCCTGGCAAACCAGACAATTGTATCAAACTGCCAATGATTCAAAAAGAAGACCCACCACCACTTTGTTAGGGCAATTAGAGATGGGCTATAACTGCCGGCCTCGCCAGCGACGTCCACATCCCGAGAATGAATTAAAGAGAAAAAGCATTGTTATGTCCCTCTGTGGTCTAATTGCTTTTGAATTGCTGAGGTCAGTTATAAGCTAATTGCTATTAGGCAGCTACTGAGGTAATTAGAGGTAAGAGTAAACCAACAGGAAATGACTGGCTTTCTTTTTATTAAAGTGTGACACAGAAACTTGCATGTCTGACGTTATGTGGACAAAAATAAGTTGACTCCAATGTATTTTTTTGAAATGTGACCATCTGCTGAGAAAAATGTTTTCTATTTTTATGCTTTGAACAGAGGGCAAGTTCTATGAGGGTACATTCTGTGTAGTACATTTTATGTGTGACTAGGGAGATTTGGATTCGAATCCCAGTTTACAATGGCTCCCCATATTTTCCTGGCTAGCAAATTGCCAATTTCAGTTGGGTGGTTGAGCAGTCTTCCACCGGGAGAAAGGAGGACTTGGCCTGCAGCACCGACAGAAGCAGGATAGCACCGACAACACCCACAAATGTGGATAAATTGTCCAGCCATGGTCGATAAGCTCTACCTTCCTACCACCTCTGTCGACCCCCTCGACCGCCTCAGTGCTGTCAGAATGCCTGCCTGACATCACAAGTCTTTGACGAGTCCTCCAGCTCAACACTGGGAAGACTGAAGCTAACATCTTCAGTCCCCATGACAAACTTCGGTCCTTTGTCCCTGATTGTTTCCTCCTCCCCTGCAACACTGTTAGGCTGAATCAGACCATCCATCATCTGAATGTCCTGTTTGACCCCGAGCTGAGCTTTTAACACCACATCCTACCCATCAATAGGACCACTTACTTTCACCTTTTCAACATTATTTACCGCTCCCTCTACCTCAGCACCTCTGGTGCAGAAACCTTTACTCATTTGTGTCGCTTCCAGACTCAACTCCAACTCCAACACTCTCCTTGCTGGGCTCTCATCCTCCATAAACTCCAATTTGTCCAAAACTGTGTCCCATGGATTCTGTTCCACGTAAAGTTCCTGGCCTTGCCCCACCCTAGCTCTGCAATCTCCTACAGCCCTATATCCCATTACAAATGTCCCATTCTTCTGCCTCTAGCGTTCTATGCAGCCCCCTCCCATTGACCGACCATTAATGCAGCGCCTTCAGCCAACTTAATCCCACTCTCTGGAAGTCCTCCCTGACCAAGCTTTTGGTCACCCCTCCAAATCTCTTTCTTCTGACTCAGCGTCTGTTTTCCTTACACAAATTTATGAAGCGCGTGAGACATTTCTTAAGCTAAAGACGTCATATAAGTGCAATTGTTGTTAAGGCTTTTTGTGAGAGTCTTGTGCCTTGAATTTGGACTCTTTGACTGCCAACATATTAAGTTTACAAGAGCCGCCCTTCAGTTTAGCTGCACAATGGGTGGTCAGCACGTGGAGTGCGGCCCCCGCCCCGCCCGTCGTAGCTGTCGTTAGGATTGAGCCATTTTGAGGCTTGGGTCTCGTCCGCATGCAGCCGGCAAGCTGCAAGCATCAAGCCAGCACTCTGAGGCAGCTAACCGGTTGAGGAGGATGGACATCAGCCAGCAGCTACACGGAGCCATCTGGCGATGAGAGCTTTGGTTGGGGGGGGTTGCTGCTGGGGGGGAGGCAGGTACTTAAAAGCCAACATCAAGCTGGAGTATTTTTGTAAGGAGGAGCATTACTGGTTCTCATGGCCTCACAAAAATAAAAGCTAAACATTTCTTTGGGCCATTGTTTGCATGGTTTTCAGCGGTCTCTTTGAGGACCACTGGTTTGGCTGTTCACGTTGCTACAAGTGAGCAGAGCGTGCGCTGTGCATACGTCCTCCATTTTTAAGCTCAAAATTGCAATCAGGGTCCAATGTATGTCATAGAACCCCAATATCCATATTAAAAGTGGCCTCCCAGGCAAGCTCTGCAGCCGCCCGTCTCCAGGCCCTACCCGAGATGGCAGCGACTGGGGGGCCAGCAGAAATGAGGCAGGAGGTGAGTGACCCGACACCATTTCCAGCCTGATACTGCACCTTTACACCAGGCAGAGGCAGTTAAAACTGGCTCCGAAATGTTCATTTGAAATGCATTTGTCCGCTACTATCAGAGAGGTGCTAATTTGCTTAAAGCAAAACAAATGCATTAACACCTCCATTGAACTAGCAGAGAAAGAAACTTCAAATATTTGAGTGCTAATAATTAAAGATCACAATTTCAAGGCATTAGCTGGAATGGAATGGGAAACAAAAGTGGGAATTTGCATAAAGAAAAGGATCTGTGACACATGAAGTGGTCAGATATATCATCAATTCTACCAATTATATTCTTTTTGAAGACTTTTGAGTCAATGAATAAAAGCACTGGATAGTGTGGTGCTGAGCATAAAGCCAGGAAAGTCTTGTGTTTAATCACAGTCGATGGTGGATCAGTTAATTTCAGCCATGGCACCAGCTTCTGATTGTCATTCAGTGACTGTTAAAAGAAAGACTTGCATTTATATAGCGCCTTTCACGACCACCGGACGTCTCAAAGCGCTTTTCAGCCAATTAAGTACTTTTAGAAGTGGAGTCACTGTGGGAAATGCGGCAGCCAATTTGTGCACAGCAAACTCCCACAAACAGCAATGTGATAATGACCAGATAATCTGTTTTAGTGATGTTGGTTGTGGGATAAATATTGGCCAGGGCACCGGGGATAACTCCCCTGCTCTTCTTCGAAATAGTGCCATGGGATCTTTTACATCCACCTGAGAGGGCAGACGAGGCCTCGGTTTAACATCTCATCCGAAAGATGGCACCTCCGACAGTGCAGCACTCCCTCAGCACTGCACTGCAGTATCAGCCTAGATTTATGTGCTCAAGTCCCTGGAGTAGGACTTGAACCCACAACCTTCTGACTCAGACCCAAAAGTGCATGTATGGCATTAGTTGAGGCCTAGCTCAGTCTTGGTTTGATAGGCCCCAAGTTCAATAGCCCATTGACACTCAATTCTAGATCTTCCAATCAGTGTTGCTTTAAATAAGAAAGTTAAATTGAGGCTTTCCCACCAATAGTCCAGGTCGCAAAATCTCACTGTCTACAGAGGCCTACATAAAAGAACTGGAGGGGATGAAGCCTACATTGTGCCATAAAGCAATTCTCATTCATTCCTGTTGCATAGAATTCCCTAACCAAGCAGAAAATGTTACCCTGTTCTGAACAGCAATGCAAATAATTACTTTTGCTACCAGCTTTCACCCACAGAAAGCAGGGTGATAAATTTTGAGCTGGTGCGATAGTATAAGACGAGTGACAGCGAATTCGCTGCCCGTTTTACATCTCTCCTGATTGATAAAAATTGGGAGATCTGTAAAATGGGCTGCCGATTTGCTATCACCCATTTTACACTATCGCACAAAATCAAAGTCCACCCCAATGCATTTAAAGGTCTAATTCTGTTGGTGTGAAACACAACCTTCTGCTGTTTTGTTCTGATTTGAGTTGCTGAATGAATTGTTCAATAAGCTGTGGTACAAGGATTTGCAACTCACTTGTTTTTATCTCCAGCTTATAGAAATCCTGGTCGGAGTGTAATGCTGATTAGTAGAGGAGATTTCTTGAAAAACCAGTTTTGAGTTTATGAAGACTCCCCTGCATATCAAATACTTATTTCCATTGGTGCGAGTAGCAGCTACTTTGAGCAATTTCTTTGCACAATGTGTGCGACCTTTGCAATGGGTTACGCCCGCCAGTTTATGTTTCCTCCAAGCTAGCGATGGAACATTTTTCTTGTGCAGGAGCATCACGCAATTAATCACACGCCCACCGATTGTATCAAAAACAACAGGTGTTATTAGGATAATGCTGCCCAACAAAATGGCTGCTGTCCTGTCCTACACATGAAGCTGAAAACCAATCCCTCAAATGGCCCCATAGAAAGAGAGAAGATGCTGCCCTTGTTCTTAAACTCTAGCCTCAAATGAATGCCCAAGACACTTTTAGGACCACATCACTGGTGAATCCCTCCACAGCCAATAATTAGTGCATCTAAAAAGTGGCATTCTAAAGTGTATGAAAAGGGCTCCATACAATATATATAAATAGGCAATATTTTGGGACTGGTGATTTACAGAAAACAAACCACTTCTGTTGGGGCCACATTACTCACGAGTGCCAGTTAGTGCTTTATTTTCCATAAACTATTAGTCCCCAGTGTGCTTCCTCTACATATTGAACCTTTGAACATACCCGTTAATAATCAGCGTGGAAAAGAACTGAAGGAGGGCAGAAATGAGAACCGATCAAAGGCTAAAATGTTAATTGTTCGCAGTTTTTCATAATTTACTGTTCATTTTAGGACTGGCCGTCAGTGGTTTTAAACATCTAGATGTAAATTTGAAATGGAAAGAAAGAGTTCTCACCAGCTGTCAGAGTGAGGAACGGAACTGACACTTCCCAGGTCTGGGGCCTGGATTAGTTTACAAAGACACCTGCACAAGGGGAGGAAAGGCTATCAGGCCTGCAGAAGTGGTTGCCATAGTGACGGAGCTTTTCCCCAGGCCTCCTGTGACCTGTTATTGCTGCCATGGGTGATGATATCATATTTTTCAGTCTATTGTACTCACGGCAGCTTCACAGCAACTGAAATTCCCGGAGGATTCAGGAGGAAAAATAAATAAATCTGAGCTTGAGCAATCCTACTGTACAGCAAGTAAACAACCTCTGATATTTGCATTTGACAAACAGCTCACGTACCCGTTACAGTATTAGATGAAGTGCATTTGAACTGCAACTCAAACACCCAATATTAAAGTGCATTTAACTGGTCATATGAGCCACATGTTTTAATGTTCTTTATTGTGCCTATCAATTATTCCCCGCCCCTCCAATCTTCTACCCTGACTGCCCCTCTCCTGAAGGCAACAGCCGATGCTGGGGTATGATTCCACAGGAAAACAGCAGTTTTCCAATCCCTCGCCCAAGCGGCCCGTTTTTCATATGTGATCCCAGATACTTGAGGTTTGGCAAACTGTTTTGAGTGGGGAGCATTGCATTCTGTTCTCATTCAACATCTCACTGATGGTCACTGGACTGCGATCAGAAGCAAGAAACGTGGCTGATTTCCCCTTATGTAGCTATGGGAAGTCGCGGCTGCTTCCAGTGCTACACTGGCTGAGGTCAATCGACTACAGCCCTGACCAGGGATTGAACCTGGGCCTTTCTGGTAATGTGTCGGATAATTTACCTGCCTTGTAAGCAGGAGAATGCCCAATGGCTCGATCGATTATATCACTGCATTGCCTATGTAAACATATTATAAAAATGTTGTTGTACGACAGGAATGTTTTGGGACGTTTTACTACGTTAAAGGTGCTATATAAATGCAAGTTGCTGTTGTTGGTTTCTGGAGCAACCCAGTCCTAGTTTTGCAATGTCTCTTCGAATTTCAATGCTAACTCGTTCTGTAAAACAGTGAGCTTACGGTGGCTTTAGATGTCCTTATGTTAGTACCTTGTGCAATAGGCCAACCAAGGTTCTCATCCACAGTGCAACCTTGTTATACTCAAGCTGACATTGGAATAATGCATCAGCTATCCTTGGTTCAAGTATGTTGTAGCCACCTGATCCACTAGCATTGTTTAAAGCGATCAGCCATTCTGTCCCCCCAAGGATGGTAGGCAGATGTACCGGACTTTGCCATTTCTGCTAATTGGTACAGTATTTCCATGAAATGAGAGTTAACTGGTCTCCCCAGTTGTTATGTCATGGCTCAGGGACACCCTATGCTTTAAAAATAGACTTACTAACTACTTTGGCTACCTGATCCAGTTGTGGATTACATGCTTAAAAAGTACTCTGTGCGCCCCCGATGGCTCAGCAAATTTATCCAAGGAGCAGATGAGCCATACAGAGGATGGTCCCAGGTCTAACCCCAGTGTGTGTTATATTTCAGTCAGGGTGGCTGTTAAGGGCTACACATTCATACTGCTAAGGTTAGGGAAGAGAAAATGGGCTAGGCTTCCCACTCCTGATCACTGTCTGGGCGACCCAGATCAGAAATGCATTTGCATGGAGAGGAAAGGAACCGGTTTAAATGTGATGCCCCACAGTTGAATAGCCGGCTGGCAATCACTGTCAAAGTTCATGCATGGATAATGGTCACGTGGGTGAGGTACCAGAGGGTGCTTTGTGCTTATGGAACCATACCCTGGCATTGAGTCAATTACTTCAGGAGAGGAGGGGAGGAGAAAAAAATTCGGGAGAAAAAAAGTCTACAATATATATTAGAAATGTTATGTCTGCCTGCCCATCCTGTCCACAAAACCTTACTTCCTGTTGTCTTGTTTTTGACATCTTTCTGTGTCAATGTTTCTTATAATAAATTCCAAATCCACATTTATAATGCCTATGTAAACTTGTCACACTGTAATGACACCCTCCCACCAAAGGCGACACTGTAGGGCCTCAGCCTTGTGTCTCTCAGCTTCTTAGCCTGTACTGCAGAGAAATGTCTACATACCCTGGTCCAATTACCCTCCGCCCTCTCATGGTGCTTCAGCTACACTTGGCCGTGACTCCTTGGGGTAGATAGTGAATCAGCAGCCGGTTTTATTTCTCTCCCATTTTTATTTGCATTGGACAAGTTACACTCCCACACAAAGTCAAGATTTACCCCTCTGTGTGCAATGCCACAGGAGAGCAACTAGTAATTTTTAAAAACATTATTCTACACCATAATACATAGAAATAACTCTGGGACAGCATTATCCCCACAAAAGCCTAGAAAGAGACAGGAAATAAAATGACGAGAAGGGAAAGTGTGACAGTCCTCCCGGAGATCTACAACCATTGATCACCATTGTTTGATCACTTCTTCTCTGTTCTAGCTACGCTATAGCTGCCTTGGCAAAGCCTCTCCACTTTCCTTTTTCGCTTTCTTGTTTTTGGAATAACATGGACTCCCTCCACCCTCCCAGCAGCAAGGCAGATTGAAATCAATATCGGACATAGTGAGCAGACTTAACTTTCAGGAGTCCAGCTAAAGCATTTCTTACATTAGAACAGTGACTACACTTCAAAAGTCCTTCATTGGCTGTGAAGTGCTTTGGAACATTGGATTGTGAAAGGTGTTATATAAATGCAATTCTTTCTTTTTTTAAAGGGAATCACTATCTGGATTATTTGATGTAAGAGCCCTGCTCACATGGCAAATTTAGGTCCAAACATTTAACGGTTTGAGTCTGAAGAAAGCATGACATTTATAGGTACCCTAGGCAGGAATCATGGTGGATCCACAGAGTCAACTTTGGGCCTTGAACAAAGTCTTTGCTTGCATAGCTTGTGTTCCAGGAAAACCACTGCGGACCAAAGTAATTTAAACTTATCCAGAAGCTCACCTTACATTAATAATAATGGAATCAATCATTAGGATCAAACTTGAGTATTACCTGTCATTCATGTGAAAAAGACTTATATAATAATACTGGGTGGCCTGCTGGTGGCGCTGTCCAGGGAGAGTATAAATACTCAGGCACGGGCCCAGCTTGTGCAGGACATTCTTTACCAGGAACTAGTGAAGGACACAACTAGGTCTCCATGTTGAGAAACAGTTGATTAAAGCCTTGTTTAATACTCAGACCAAGTGCCTAGTAGTTTTCTTACGTCATTACCTATATGAAACTAATATTGTTCCAGATATAGGAGATCCTATATGACAAACGTCTCTGAAGTTTTTAAAAGTTGACATCCCAAGGGGATGTTGGAACCCCCTATGATGTGTACCTGGACATCCAGTGAGCCTTCGATAAAGTCCAATGTGAAAAGCTGCTACTCAATCTTAGGGCAGTGGGTATCCTAGGTAAGAAAGAAGAAAGAAAGACTTTTATTTATATAGCACTGTTCACAACCTCAGGACACCCCAAAGCACTTTACAGCCTTTGACGTGTAGTCACTGTTGTAATATAGGAAACGCAACAGACAATTTTCACACAGCAAACTCCCACAATCAGCAATGTGCTAATGACCAGATAATCTGTTTTATTGATGTTAGTTGAGGGATAAATATTGGCCAAGACACCGGGAGAAGCTCCCCAGCTCCTCTTCAAATAGTGTCATGGGATCTTTTATATCCATCGGAGAGTGCAGGTTTAATGTCTCATCCAAAAGACGGCACCTCCGACAGTGCAGCACTCCCTCAGTGACAGTACTGCACTGAAGTGTCAGCTTAGATTATGTGCTCAAGTCCCTGGAATGGGACTTGAACCAGGAACCTTAATGACCCAAAGGTGAGACTGCTACCACTGAGCCATGGCTGAGGTTTAGGTAAAACTTGGAGGTGGATAAGAAATTGGATGGAAGAGAAGAAGCAATGAATACTGGCTAGGAGAGTAATGTCAGACTGGGCAGCTGCATGGCGCACTCTGATACAGAGACGTGTGAGGTGTTACAGAATGGAACAATAAAATAAGAAATACTTAAAGAAATGCATTGAACTGGCTAGGAGAGAGGCTTAAAGAGATTCAGCAATTAGCCAAGTATACAGAATGCTGAGTTATACTGCCCAATCAGTCTGAGACTGCCATTGCTAAAGTTAAAGTTCTCTCTGCAAATGCACTTCAAGTACTGCTATCAGTCCTGGTCACTCAGCACAGGGAAGCATCTAAGCCCTGGATAGGGGCCCAGGGCAAAGTCTCTGGAATCATTCAAGAGGTGGTTATATGCTGTGATAGGTTTCTGGAGATGAATGGGTCAAATTGTCTCTCTCACCTGTACTTTAAGTACTGTAAGTAAAACCCAGAGACTCATAAACAGTTCAATACTTCCTGAAGACTCCACAAAATGGCGATCAGATATTTTTCCAAGTAGACGATGCACCTTGTCTAGTATAGTCCGTTAGCACAAATTTAATCAATGCTTGATCACCATGACTTTGATACAGTGGCCTACGGTACTAAAGATAATCTTCTTCTGGCTAGCGGCCTCCAGTGAAACCTACCAGTATCCACGTAAGAGATCCTCACTGCAGACAACAACTTGCATTTGTATAGCACCTTTAATGTAGAAAATGCCCCAAGGCGCTTCACAAAGTAGTAAGGACAATGGGACACCAAGCCAAGGAAGGAAAGATTAGGAAGGATAACCAAAGGCTTGGTCAAAGAGGTTAAGGAAGGTCCTAAAGAAAGAAAGGGAGGTAGAGAGGTGGCGGGATTTAGGAAGGGAATTCCACAGTGTGGGGTCTCGGCAGCTGAATTCACAGCTGCCAATGGTGGAATGAAGGGAGGGGATGCACAAGAGGCTGGAGTCAGAGGAACAGAGAGTTCATTGGTGGTTGTAGCGTTGGAAGAAGTTACAGAGGTAGGGAGGGGAGAGGCCGTGGAGAGATTTAAATTTAAGGCAGTAGGATACCAAGAACCAATGTAGGTAAGCGAGGATAGAGGTGATGGGCGAGTGGATTTGGTGTGAGATAGGGCAGAGTTTTGGATGAGCTGAAGTTTACAGAGGGTGGCAAATGGAAGGCTGGTCAGCAGTGTATTGAATTAAACAATTCAGGAATGACAAAGCATGAATGTGGGTTTCAGAGGCAGATGAACTGAGGTGGGGCAGAGACAGGCGATGTTATGGAGGTGAAAGCAGGCAGTCTTTGTAATGGAGACGATATGGGCTCTAAATCTCACCTTAGGGTCGGGATCCGAAGGTTGTGAACAGTCTGGTTCAGCTGGGAACAGTAGCAAGGGAGGGGCATGGAATCGTTGTTGTGGGGGCCAAAGATAATGACTTCAATCTTCCTAATTGGCAAAAATTACAGCTCATCCAAGACTAGATTTTGGGCAAACCGTCTGACAGCAGAGAGGCAGCTGAGGAGTTGAGAAAAGTGATGGAGAGGTAAAGCTGGGTGTCTCAGTGTACACGTGAAAGCTGTCCCCATGCCTGCTTGGATGCATGCTGCCCCTTGATTTTGTCAAGGGGCAGCATGCAGATAAGGAAGAGGAAGGGGTCAAGGATAAACTCTTGAGGGATTTCCGAGGTGATGATGTGGGAGTGGGAAGAGAAGCCATTGCTTGAGATGCCCTGGCTATGATTAGATAAGCGAGAGTGGATCCAAGCGAGGGCAGTCTGACTAAGATGGTCAATGGAGGAGAGGTGTGGAGAAAGATGGTGCGATTGACAGTGTCGAATGCTTTAGCGAGATTGAGGAGCACAAGGAGGAATAACGTACCATGGTCACAGTCACAGAGGATGTGATTCATGACTCTTGTTAGGGCTGTTTTACTGTTGTAGGAGAGGTGGAAACCAAATTAGAGGGATTCAAACAGGGAGTTGCAGGAGAGCTGGGCATGGATCCAGGAGCTGACAACAAGTTCAAGTACTTTGAGAGGAAAGGGAAGTAAAGCATTAGAATTGATCGTAGTTAAATATTTTAATTTCCTATAGTCAACACAAAGGATGTAGCTTAAGACACTTCCTTTAAATCAGTAGAATAAGAAGACCTCTTGGGTCGCTGCTAGATTCTGCGATCTCCCCAGGTTTATTTGCTGTTGGACTGCATCACAGGAGAAACTCCAAGGCTATTGGAAAATGACGGGCAACATCCTGGGTGTGAATGGCATGCTCCAACACTCTCAATTTATCAGTATCCCAGGGTTCAGATCTGAGTGTGTCTTCATATTCTGAAAAAGGTGTTTAAATAACTATGAATGAAAGAATAGAAAGAAATGAGTGAGTTTGGTCATCCAGTGAGACACAGATCGTGCACACATTGACAGTGAGGGTATGAGGTAGCGGCAGTGACACCGGTGCTCAAATCTTTGCTTGCCCAGAGTGTCAGTGCCTGCTGGGTTTTGGTTGTAGCACCAGAGCTTTGATTGGCGTACAGTTTGAGTGGAGTGAAGTGTGCTGCAGCAAGTGAAGGCCATACATGCCAAAATAGGAAGCTAGCAAAGCTACCAAATCAAAATACCACCAGAAACTCAAAAAACCCTACAAATGAGCCTATGACCAGGGCTAAGATTTTTACGATGATTGAATAAGTTAAAATAGGATTTTTAAATTCTGTGATTTGATTTATTTTTCTGTGAAAGCGGAAACCAAATGGCATCTGAAGAAGGGTTTTGACCTGAAATGTTAACTCTGTTTCTCTCTCCACGGATGTTGCCTGGCCTGCTGAGTTTTTCCAGCATTTTCTGTTGTTATAACCAAATGGCTTTGCCTGTGATGTGAAAACAAATAGTTACACAGAGGGACACCAGCTTATAATAACTTAAGCTGCAGTTATGTTCAATTTCCATCACTTGTGTTACAGGGGAAAACTAAAGCACATAGAAGCGTGTCTTTTTGCGATGAAAGATTTGGAAATTTACAAAGGAGACGTGACCACTGAGGATGAAGATTTAAAGCTCTGGTGGTACGAAGATTTGTGCACCGGTGTCACTGCCACTTCCTCATACCCTCACGGTCAATATGTGCACGATCTGTGTCTCACTGAATGACCAAGCTCACTCATTTCTTTCTATTCTTTCATTCAGAGTTATTTAAACACCTTTTTCAGAATATGAAGACACACTCAGATCTGAACCCTGGAATTTTGATAAATTGAGAGTGTTGGAGCATGCCATTCACACCCAGGATGTTCCCCATCATTTTCCAACAGCCTTGGGAGAGGCGGTGGTGTGCTGGTGTAGGACTGTTTCTACCCACAGGAAATTTAGATTTTTTTAGACTGTTTTGGTGCAATTTCCTTGGCTATCAAGTCTCAGAACGGGATGCAGCTTGAGGTCAATAGTTTCATTTAATTCCTTAATATCTCTGTCAATGCTGAACATGTACTTGTTCAATGGCACAGTCGTTTTCAGCACCATGAGTGATGAACACAAGATCATGGCCATGGTTCTTTACACAGTGATTTCCCATTTTTGTTTAGGTCATTGGAATGGCAAAATGCAGAGTCCAAAGGCTCCACCAATTGACACAAACTATATTAGAGAATGAGTTGCCCTGGTCTAATCTTTGCACCAGGTAGTGGCAACCATCTATAGACTTCCAGGTTCATTCTTGTGCATCATGAAGCAGTCAAAGTCTAGAGAATCCCAGGTCCACTCCTATAGATCATTCGGTTGTGGAACTCTTCAGCTGCTTGTTTTATTAACTCGGAAACTGCAGGTGGAGCGATGAAAGAGAGGGAACCAAATTAACTATTTAAAAC
This sequence comes from Somniosus microcephalus, assembly GCF_052327205.1. NCBI lineage: Eukaryota > Metazoa > Chordata > Chondrichthyes > Squaliformes > Somniosidae > Somniosus > Somniosus microcephalus. The sequence goes on along the minus strand of NC_141006.1, from coordinate 40,009,143 downwards.
AAAACCTTTAACACAAAGGGTTTGATATAAGCATTCCTATGCTGCACTGGCTTGTCGCGATATTCTGAACATTGAATAAACTTGCACAATAGTAATTTTGAGATCTGTGTGGGTTTGAACAGAGGAGTTTGCTACATAGTCGTAATATGGAAAAGGAACTAATCTGAGCCACACAAGGGGATTTAAATGTTCGCATCATTAAATGCTGACTTGTTATGCATTACGATAGATGTGCTTCTGTGCTTTTAGTGCCTTGCTTACATTTTGATGCTTTTAAATCAACAACGTTTAAGGTTTCAATTGTTTACACACCAGTGCATGACATTGTCAGGAGAGCAGGAGCCAGCTGATCAGGTGACCGTACATGTGCACACGATCCATGTATGTGCGGTAGGGATTTGCCCTGCAACATTCTGGGCAACTTTGGGCCACTGTTGGGCACACAGGAAGTTTAAATCCTGTTTTAATTTTTTATCAGCAAATCCTGACACGCAGACACAGCGTAGGAAGCGTTGATCATCAGGGTGAAGTACTGACTGTTAGCATGTCCGTGGAGGCTGCTGCTGGCATGGTAGCCCTTTGCTGGTCATGGGGCTGCTATGAGTGGGTCTGGTAGGGATCTCTCCTGTACAAAGGGACCTGGTTGTCCTTGTACACCAGTCACTGAAAGCAAACATGCAGGTGCAGCAAGCAGTTAGGAAGGCAAATGGTATGTTGGCCTTCATTGCAAGAGGATTTGAGTACAGGAGCAAGGCTGTCTTACTACAGTTATACAGGGCCTTGGTGAGACCACACCTGGAGTACTGTGTGCAGTTTTGGTCTCCTTACCTAAGAAAGGATATACTTGCCATAGAGGGAGTGCAGCGAAGGTTCACCAGACTGGTTCCTGGGATGGCAGGACTGTCATATGAGGAGAGATTGGGTCGACTAGGCCTGTATTCACTAGAGTTTAGAAGAATGAGAGGGGATCTCATTGAAACATATAAAATTCTGACAGAGCTAGACAGACTGGATGCAGGGAGGATGTTTCCCCTGGCTGGGGGGTCGAGAACGAGGGGTCACAGTCTCAGGATACGGGGTAAGATGTTTAGGACGGAGATGAGAAATTTCTTCACTCAGAAGGTGGTGAGCCTGTGGAATTCTCTACCACGGAAGGCTGTGGAAGCCAAGTCACTGAATATATTTAAGAAGGTGATAGATAGATTTCTAGACACAAAAGGCATCAAGGGGTATGGGGAGAGAGCGGGAATATGGTATTGAGATAGAGGATCAGCCATGATCATATTGAATGGCGGAGCAGGCTCGAAGGGCCGAATGGCCTACTCCTGCTCCTATTTTTCTATGTTTCTATGTTTCAGCCTCAGGGAGAACCTGGTTATCTATCTTCCGTAGTGCAGCAATGTACAATGACCAGGTGGGAGGAGGGGGATCTTGCTATTATCACCTGATCTACCAATGGGCTGCAGTTAGCATGATATCAAGAGTTTACCCATGTTGGGCTGCTGAAGGGGTCACACTGGGGAAGCCAAGAAGGGAGTGTGCCAGGCCTGGTTCAATGGGGCGCTTGGCCATTTTATCAGTGTGACGCAGCAACTTCTCCGAGAAGGGCTGGGATTTTTGGGCATGCCCAGAAAGTGTGAAGGATTGTGCCCTCCTCGCCACAGCTTCTCCAGCACTCTGCCACGGGTCCAGGGAACCTTCTGTGCAGGCAGGCCGGGGTGTCTGATGTGCTCAGGTTAATTTTCATTTGACCCTCTTTCAGTTTATTACAGTTGAGGTTCTGCTTCACCAATGGAATCCTAATCGTTGTTGGACAAGGTCTTTGCCCAGGCTGTTTTTGTTGTGTTTGTATATTCCTGGATTCCTTATAACCTGGAAATAAATTTTACTGTGCATTTGTTGGCTGGGCCATAAGGTGTCTAGGGATGTGCGTGGCTGTGTGGCTCTGACCCAATTGGTCTGGTGAGGTAGGAAGTGTTTCATTTGTAAGTATTAGAAGGTATTGTTCTGATGGAACCTCAAGGGTATCGAAGGATTTGATGGCTGCACCATCAATGAGTTGTAGGGGCTTTTTAATGCCCTTATTAAACGAGGATTTGGCTCCCCCCCCCAAAAGCTGTCAAGTTTACACAATCTGGGAGTGCTGCAGATACCGCCTCCCCCAGGACATGAAAAGTAAACTGTTTCATTGTTTCTCATCGCTTCGGAATTGGCGGCAGCTTCTTAGAAATGCACAGGAATCAAGTAATTAAATTATTTTCAATCTTTACTGAAGAAAATTTAAATACAGCCACCTGCGCTCTTTAAATTAACAAAGATCTTAACAGTTCTGATTCCACCGTACACATTTTTCTTCCCTCTGGCTCCCTCTGCTGGACTGTAGAAATACTTCCAACAGTTGGAGCTTTCAGCATCTCCTGTATTTGGATCAGTCCTTTATCCCTTAATTAGCTTTACTTGTAGTGATTCCAGTTAGCTACTTATTATAAATTTAAATTGTTAATAATCCAAAAATTAATTTATCATCAAATGACGAGGCATTAAACCGATGTCCCATTTGCTCTCTCTGATGGATGTAAAAGATCCCATGGCACTATTTCGAAGAAGAGCAGGGAAGTTCTCCCCGGTGTCCTGGCCAATATTTATCCCTCAACCAACACGACTAAAACTGGTCATTGATTTCATTGCTGTTTGTGGGAGCTTGCTGCGCGCAAATTGGTTGCTGCGTTTCCTACATTAGGGGGCATAGTTTCAAAATAAGGGGTCGCCCATTTAAAACGGAGATGAGGAGGAATTTCTTCTCTCGGAGGGTCGTAAATCTGTGGAATTCTCTGCCCCAGAGAACTGTGGAAGCTGGGTCATTGAATATATTTAAGGTGGAGATAGACAGATTTTTGAACTATAGGGGAGTCAAGGGTTATGGGGAGCGGGCAGGGAAATGGAGCTGAGCCCAAGATCAGATCAGCCATGATCTCATTGAATGGCAGAGCAGGCTCGAGGGGCCAAATGGCCTACTCCTGCTCCTATTTCTTATGTTCTTATTACAACAGTGACTACACTTCAAAAAAGTACTTCATTGGCTGTAAAGCGCTTTGGGACATCCGGTGGTCGTGAAAGGCGCTATAGAAATGCAAGTCTTTTTTCTTTCACCCTCTTTTCCTGTATTCCTCTTTTACATTTTATTTGCTTCTAATTAAATTTGAATGGACCAGTATATTTGAGCCGTGGGAAGTCTTATTTTAATAAATGCATAATTGCCATGATAAGCATAAAGATTGAGGCTGTAGAAATTCCCTGCTGATTAGACAGAGGCAGTCAGGTCAGTGACATTGCTAATTGTTATTTCAGAAAGGATTTTCTCAACTTAGAGATATCCTACCTGGAAATAAATGTACAGGCGAAGGGTACAGCTATCCCAAAGTACATTATTTTAGTGATAAATGACCTGTCGGGCTTTCCCCCAGCCATCCAAGGGACAACAGAAAATGGTGGAAATGCTCAGCAGGCCAGGCAGCATCCGTGGAGAGAGAAACAGAGTTAACATTTCAGGTCTGCGATCCTCAAGGGTATTTCAGATTTCCAGCATCCGCAGTTTTTTGCTATTGTAACCACGGGTCATTTTGCTTGGTAAAGTGGGCACGAATGTTGTTACTGAGCATCAGGCTTTGCTACAAGCAGAGCTAGCCTCAGTCCACAGTGTGGAATAGAAAACTTTACCTCATGCCTGTCATTTCCACCTCTAAGGGCATTAAAGGTGGCCAGAGGGACAGGGTGGGAATTCCAACTGAAGCAGTGACCACTGTAATGATTACTAACTGAGGAGGAGCCAAGGTTGCTAACTGCCAATTGTTGGTGGAGTCCGATCAATCCCTGGACCCGGTGGTTTGGTTTTAGTATCCATACTGGTTGAGTTTAGCAAGAGATTGTTGCCAGTGTTTGTGGCTAACCAGTCCAGCGAAGAAGCTTGGCTTCAGCCATGGACTTGACTAAGTATTCATAAGCAGCTCCTGTAAGAGAAAGCCAGTAACATTACCACAAGGGTAATGGGGTCAGAGAGAGAGAGGGGGGGAATGGGGGTCGGGAGGAGGGAAATGGGGTCAGAGAGAAGGAGAATAGGGGTCAGGAAGAGGGGAATGGGGTTTGGAGAGAGGGGGAGCCCCAGAGGGCTGTGGAGGCTCAGTCGATGAATATATTCAAGGCTGAGATCGATAGATTTTTGGGCACTAAGGGAATCAAGGGATATGGGGATAGGGCGGGAAAGTGGAGTTGATGTAGAAGTTCAGCCATGACCTTATTGAATGGCGGAGCAGGCTCGAGGGGCCGTTTCGAATACTCCTGCTCCTAGTTCTTATGTTCTTGTATGTTCTTATGGAACATGTTTCAATTTGGGATGCAAATACCTTAGCCAGAGACTCAGAATTCAGTATATTCGTAGACTGGTTAAGAAAGGATTGTACTGCCAAACAGAGGTAACAGTTAGAGGAGTCGCTGCATAAATATCGCCAGTGTTTCTGAATGAGGATGAGGACTTGGGTTCATTGACAGATGGAACGTTGGATATTCATTCTGGATGATGTCTCTGTGGCTCAATCATCATAGGATACTTTCCCCCCCCAGCATCAAGAGGTGAAGGAGTATATATGGAAGGGATTATTAGGGAGGTCTCCAGTGTCTACACTTCATCAAGTCAAACAGTGAGTTACTGCTATTTCTGGACTATCATTGACTGAAGGCCATGACAAGACATTTCCTCTCCCATGGATAGCCCTTGATGCGCTTCATGGGGAACTATTATTTTCCGTCATGGACTGACCTAGTAATTATCACCAAGTGACTACGAGGGAAGAGATGCATCATAAGGTCGCATTTGTCACAGTTGACTTTAATTATTTATTTGAGTATGCCTGGATAACTTTTGGTCTGTGTCTTGTGCCTTATAATCTTCCATCAGATTATGCAGTGAACCGTGCATGATTTGACCTATCAGATATTCCTTATTTATTTAGATGATCTGTTGTCAATTGAAGCACATCTGAGAAACATTTAGAAAGGCTGTCAAGATAAAGGCAGAGAATTGTCACTTTCTGCAGCTGAAAGCTCAGTACCTGGGATATTTCTTTTCAGCAGATGGGTTTGCCACGAATCCTGACAAAATAGAATGAGTCGAAGAAAGGAAGACTCTGAATACCGCAGTCCTTTTTTTATGTGTGTAGGCTATTTTTGGCTGATTAGAGATTATGTTGTCTAAGTTGGAGGCCCACTCCATGGTCTGGTTAACTATTTATTTTTTAATCTCTGGTGGGAAAGGTAGGGATGTTCCACAGGCTTTCAGGAAACTGGGGGATGACAATCATCAGCATACATTTGGGGAGCTAAAGCACTAATTCTACCAGGTAAAGCTGCCCATTTATAGATAACATTTACACCAGCCACCAGGGACTGGGTACCATTGTGTCTCAGGACCAGGAAGGAGGTAGGTGAGTTATCATTCACATCAGTTTAACACCACAGAGAAGAATGACAAAAATCATATTAGCTTGAAATTAGAGCAGTTGGCCGAAAATGGACAGTTCCTGAGATGTTTAGAAGTTATACTTTAGGTTCAAATTCATTGTATTGACTGATAACTGCTATGCTATCCCTTCAGACAGCTGAGTTAGAAGTGGTTAAGCAAAGAGGGTAACGTAACTAGCTGCCTTTGACTGTTATGTTTGGTACTTTGGTACAGGCACATGGGAACACCACCACCACCCCCTCCAAGTCACACACCATCCTGACTTGGAAGTATATCGCCGTTCCTTCATCGTCGCTGGGTCAAAATCCTGGACAGCACTGTGGGAGCACCTTCACCACACGGACTGCAGCGGTTCAAGAAGGTGGCTCACCACTACCTTCTCAAGGGCAATTAGGGATGGGCAATAAATGCTGGCCTTGCCAGCGATGCCCACATCCCATGAATGAACAAAAAACATCTTCCCAGGATAGGGCAATGCTGTGATGCCTCTCGGTCTAAGAAAACCCTTTGGAGGAAGACAAAGACAGTGATTAGGTAGCGTGGCATCCTTCAGGCTGTATGCTGAAGTGTGTCTCTCACTTCTGAGAATCAGTGACCTCTCAGTGGCCTATCTGATATAGGCCTCGGAGGAGAGGGTAGAGCTGTTTGAAGCTGGGGAGGAACTACTTACACACCTGAAAGAGGAATGTAGGAAAACAGGGAGATAATATATCACACATGTCAATCTATGAAACTTGGAAAAGGTGCAACCAGCTTCATAAAAGCTGACACAACCCCAAAACAACTGACAACTGAGAAAACAGGGTACAACCAAGAACCTGCTCTGAATAAAGTTCTATGACCAAGGCCACTGCTTCAGGGTAACTGATTCCTCTTTACTACATTGGATTTCAAGATTTTTAATAGTGTTTTTTTTTGTGAAGACTGAAATCCAATAGCCTCATGTATAATAGGGCGGTAACTGACCAGGTTAAATTTGTCCTGCTTTTCGTGTATAAGACCTATCTGAACAATTGACTGCATTGTTCCATAGATGTAATTGTCATAGCTACTGTGGAATCGCTTGGCTAGGGGACAGCTGGTCTTCAGCACTGCAGCTGGGTTCTTGTCAGAGTCGAAGCCTTTGATGTGTCCAGCATATTCAGCTGCTACTGAATGCCATGTGGAATGAATCAAATTGGCTAGACACTTGACACAGGAGGGGGCTAAGAAGCATTGTCTACTGAGCACTTTTGGCTTAAGATGTTTGCAAACATTTCAGTCTTGTCTCTTGCACTCATAAAGAAACAACTTGCATTTATATAGCGCCATTCATGACCTCAAGACGTCCCGAAGCGCTTTACAGCTTGGGGACTTTTGAAGTGTAAAATCATAGAATCATTGAATAGTACAGCACAGAGGGAGGCCATTCGGCCCATCGAGTCTGCGCCGGCTCTTTTGAAGAGCAATCCAGTTAGTCTCACTCCCCGGCTCTTTCCCCATATCCCTGCAATTTTTTCTCCTTCAAGTATTTAATTAATTCCCTTTTGAAGGCTACTATTGAATCTGTATCCACCGCCCTATCAGGCAGTGCATTCCAAATCCTAACCACGCGTTGTGTAATAACGTTTTTCCTCCTGTCGCCTCTGGCTCTTTTGCTGATCACCCTAACTCTGTGCCCTCTGGTTATCGACCCTTCAGCCATTGGAAACAGTTTCACTTTATTTACTCTATCGCAACCCTTCATGATTTTAAACACCTCTATCGAATCTCCTCTTAGCCTTCTCTGCTCTAAGGAGAACAACCCCAGTTTCTCCAGTCTATCCACGTAACTGTAATCCCTCATCCCTGGAACCATTCTACTAAATCTCTTCTGCACCCTCTCCAAAGCCTTCGCATCCTTCCTAAAGTGTGGTGCCCAGAATTGGACACAATACTCCAGCTGGGCTGAACTAGTGTTTTATAAATGTTTAGCATCACTTCCTGACTTTTGTACTCTATGCCTCTATTTATAAAGCCCAGGATGCCATTTGCTTTATTAACTGCTTTGTTAACCTGTCCTGCCACCTTCAGAGATTTGAGCACAAACACCCCCAGGTCAGGTCTCTCTGTTTGTGCACCCCCTTTAAAATTGTACCATTTAGCATGTATTGTCTCTCCTCTTTCTTCCTATCAAAATGTATCACCTCACACTTCTCTGCTATGTATCTGCCCATTCCACCAGTCTATTTATGTCCTCTTGAAGCCGATCACTGTCTTCCTCACCATTTACTACACTTCCAAGTTTCGCGTCATCTGCAAATTTTGAAATTGTGCCCTGTACCTCCAAGTCCAAGTCATTAATGTCTTTCAAAAACAGCAGTGGCCCTAGTACTGAACCCTGGGGAATGCCACTGTATACCTCCCTCCAGTCTGAAAAACAGCCATTCACCACAACTCTCTGTTTTCTATTCCTAAGCCAATTTTTTATCCTTGCTGCTATTGCCCCTTTTATCCAATAGCCTTCGATTTTGCTAACAAGCCTAATATGTGGTACTTTATCAAACGCCTTTTGAAAGTCCATATACACAACATCAACTGCACTGCCCTCATCCACCCCTTGTTCCTCATCAAAGAATTCAATCTAGTTGGTCAAACACGATTTGCTCTGAACAAAGACTCTCCTTTATTAGTCCATGCTTGTCCAAGTGGCTGTTAATTTTCTCCTGGATTATTGTTTCTAAAAGCTTCCCCACCACCGACGTTAAACTGATTGGCCTGTAATTACCAGGTTTATACTTCGCCCCTTTTTTGAACAAGGGTGTAACATTTTCAATCCTCCAGTCCTTTGGCACCTCTGTGATTTCTATCCTTACTTCCCTCAGCAACCTAGGATGCATCCTATCTTGACTGGGTGATTTATCCACTTGAAGTACTGCCAGACTTTATAGTACCTCCTCTTTTTTAGGATCATTACATCGGATATACAGCACAGAAACCGGCCATTTGGCCCAACCACTCCATGCCGGCGTTTGTGCTCCACTCGAGCCTCCTCCCGTCTTTCCTCATCTAAATCTATCAGCATAACCCTCTATTCCCTTTTCCCTCATATGCTTGTCTAGCCTCCCCTTAAATGCATCTATACTATTCGCTTCAACCACTCCCTGTGGTCGTGAGTTCCACATTCTCACCACTCTTTGGGTAAAGAAATTTCTTCTGAATTCCCTATTGGATTTTTTGGTGACTATCTTATATTGATGGCCTCTAGTTATGCTCTTCCCCACAAGTGGAAACATTCTCTCTGTGTCTACTCTATCAAAACCTTTCATAATTTTAAAGACCTCTATTAGGTCACCCCTCAGCCTTCTTTTTTCAAGAGAAAAGAGACCCAGCCTGTTCATCCTTTCCTGACAGATATACCCTCATATTTCTGGTATCATCCTTGTAAATCTTCTCTGCACCCTCTCCAGTGCCTCTATATCCTTTTTATAATATGGTGACCGGTATTGTACACAGTACTCGAAGTGTGGTCTAACCAAGGTTCGATACAGGTTTAGTATAACTTCCCTACTTTTCAATTTTAAACCTCTAGAAATAAACTCTAGTGCTTGGTTTGCTTTATTTATGGCCTTGCTAACCTGTGGCGCAACTTTTAGTGATTTGTGTATTTGTACTCCGAGATCCCTTTGTTCCTCTACTCCACCTAGACTCGCACCCTCCAAGTGATAAGTGACCTCCCTATTCTTCCTACCAAAATGTAATCACAGAATCACAGAAACCCCACAGTGCAGATAGAGGCCATTTCGGCCCATCGAGCCTGCACCGACACATATCCCACCCGGTCCCCGTAACCCCTACACCAACACATATCCCACCCTATCCCCGTAACCCCACGTATTTAATCCCCCTAACACTAAGGGTCAATTTATCATAGCCAATCAACCTAAACCCGCACATCTTTGGACTGTGGGAGGAAACCGGAGCACCCGGAAGAAACCCACGCAAACACAGGGAGAATGTGCAAACTCCACACAGACAGTCACCCGAGGCCGGATTCGAACCCGGGTCCCTGGCGCTGTGAGGCAACAGTGCTAACCACTATGCCACCGTGCTGCCTCACATTTATCTGTGTTGAACTTCATTTGCCAATTATATGCCCATTCTGCAAGTTTATTAATGCCCTCCTGTAATTTGTTGCAGTCCTCCTCAGTATTGATTATCCCCCCCCCCAATTTGGTATCATCTGCAAATTTAGAAATTGTGTTTTTGATTCCAAAGCCTAAATCATTATGTAAATTGTGAACAGCAGTGGTCCCAGCACTGATCCATGTGGATTTTTCTCTTTTTATCTCATTCAGTATCCCAGCACATACCCTCATTTACCGCAGCTTTGGCAAAGTCCTCTTCCTTGGTGAACACCGATGCAAAGTATTCATTTAGTACCTCAGCCATACCTTCTGCCTCCACCAATAGATCTCCAGTTTGGTCTCTGATCAGTCCCACCGCTCCTCTGACAACTCTTTTACTGTTAATATGCCTATAGAAGACCTTTGGATTCTCTATTATGTTAGACTAACACAGAGACTGGTCCGAACACAGAGAGACTGGTCCAGAGACTAATACTTATACTTATATGGAGTCACTGTTGTAATGTAGGAAATGTAGCCTCATGTACTGGGTTCTGTCCTAATTGAGGATGGGGATGTTCATGAGCTTCCATTAGTTGCCTGATGGTCCACCACCATTCTTGACTGGTTCTGGCAGGGCTCATGCTTACCTTGTAAGATTAGGGGACATAGGTGTAAACTGATAAAAGGCAAGTTTGGGACTGACACTAGGAAACATTGCTCAGTAACAGGTAGAGTAATGGAGACAAAAGCTCCAAAATCAAAGGCAAGAGGCAATAAGACACCATGATGGGGGGGATTGCAGATTTCAATGGAAGGATGGGCTAGAGGGGCCGAATGGCCTGGCTGATCGGTACTTATTTTGTGAACTGTGGGAGGAGGTGTTGAGGAGGCTGTTAATCAGGCATGCCTCTTTTACTGTTATACTTTGTCAGCAGTTGGAAGCATTTATTTGCTAAAGTATTCTATTTGATCCTACCAAAATTTGTATACTGATTAAAACCAATATTTCACTTTTTATTTTAAAAAGCGTGGGTTTGTTCATTCTTTTTTAAACTAAAATCAATGACAAAATCAAACCTACAAATCTGATGTCTTATCTATAAGTGAGAGCCAGTCTGTGTGAGTGAGTGCCAGTCTCTGAGTGAGAGCCAGTCCCTGTGTGAGTGAGTACCAGTCTCTGTCTAAGTGAGTGCCAGCCTTTTATAATTATTAGTCTCTGTGTAAGTGCCAGTCTCTCTGTCCAAGCACTCGTCTCTCTGTGATAGACCAGTCTCTGTGTAAGTGAATACCAGCCTTATATAAGTAATAGTCTCTGTGTTAGGACCAGTCACTGGGTGAGCACCAGTCTCTCTGTGTTCGGACTAGTCTCTGTGTTAGAACCACTCTCTGTGTATAAGTGAGTACCATTCTCTGTGTATAAGTGAGTATCAGTATCTGTATATAAGTGAGTACCACTCGCGGTGTGTAAGTAATTACCACTTTCTGTGTAAGTGAGTATCAGTCTCGGTGTAAATGAATACCAGTCTCGGTATAAGTGAGTACCAGTCCCTGTGTAGTTAATACCCGGGATAGAAAGTTGTGTTAGATTCTCTCATTCTTTCGCCTTCTCCTATTGTAGATAAGTGTTTATCATTTGAATCCAACTAGTATAAGCAAGCCGTAGCCTGTTTTGTGAAAGAAACATAAGACAATGTTTTTCAAATATATTTTGCTAGTGAAAGAAATTCATGTTAAAGAAATACTCCCAGAAAAGGCTGACGAAAATCATATATGTGAGTCTTCACTCAGCGTATGGCAATTCTCAAGGTTAAAGATTACATTTACTTTTGCATGATTTATTGTTGTAAATTCAATGACTGTCCTGCAAATCTCAGTGATCACACAATTAGCCTGTTCTCGCATTCATTTTTGAAATGCAACAGAGCTCCCAAATGATGGGGGAGTTGTGGACAGCAAGCACCTCAGCAGTGAGCTTGGTAAATACAGTTTTATTATAGCAGTACAGCACCATCCCAGCAGACACACCTCTTAACTCATGGGGCGGCAGCGTACTGCGGTGAGAACATTTCTATTTGCAGTCAACACTTGGGTCAGATGCAGGGTAGGAGTGTGATTTTCACTCTCCGGGCATTCGGCATCAGCTTGAATCAACCTAGCACTCTGAGATGAGCAGGAGAAGGGGGGGCAATGGATGCGAGTTGGATTACTAAACTAAGCTATGAAAGATAGTTTCTAAAATCCGAAATTGGCAGTTTGACTTCCGTGAGCCTTTCATATATAGTATCCCTTCAAGGGTACATCCTGGTCAGCGTGTATTCAATTGCGGAAAATTCTTTATACATTTGCTAGTAGTCGTTAATCTTGCGTGGTAGATGTAGCCATGACTGAATTGCTTCTGGATTGCCTGCTGTTGACATCAGAAAGCCCAGCAGTATTTGGAAAAGTGAGTGTATGTGCACATCAGATGACTTATTATTCACAATAGTTAACTCTGTTTCAGATTCTCTTGGTGACCTGCCCACTGGATTTTTCTCAGGGGTGAAGGATGGTGACCGGAAGCATCAAGATCGAACATCTTATAGGTATCTTCCATTGCTATATTCTTTGAGGATAAACAATCTCTTAAGGATATTTCTGATGACTGATCATAAGGAAACAGTGTAATTCCTAGGCCTTTGTAGCATTATGGTACCAATACACGATGGGAAAAGATCACACCTGAGTTTATACACTGTAACGCTGTAATGCTTCCTCTTAATTTGTTACCTCAAATTACTCTCACCATTACCACCACAACTCAACATGATAGAACTTTTAACTACCGGTACTGCACCCTCTAGTGTTATACAGCTTAAAAAATTCTGCAGGCACCATCCAAATTGAGAAGGGCAAAATCCATAATCCGCATAAACATTTGAAATCCTGCACACTGTTTTCCACAGTTCAAGTGGACAAGGCTTGAACATTTTAAATGCAGACCATCGTGCTTCAGTGAGATGCTAGTGACCGTCACTGTGAAAAGATGTAATGTGTCACTTTATAGACGAGCCACGAAATGTCAGTATGTTACATCGTCTTTCAGCTGATTTTTAAACATCGCTCTACCCTTCGTCACTCATTGTAGTTCTTGGCCTCATTCTCCTATCTGACTTCATATCACCTCCATTGTTAAAGCTGCCTGTAAGAAGCCGCAGTGTTCATAGTGTAGGAGAGAAAGGAAGGCGATAGGACTAGAAGTCCCTCTCATAGAGGGGAAATTTAACCTCTAAAAAAAGAATGGGTTTGGGTCAGGTGGGCTGAGAAAATTTTGAAAAACTCAAAACCAAACCAAACCGCTTTGAACCCGCCCACTTCCGGTTTTAACGGAGACAGCCAACCCACTCCCAAGAGTCAATTTGCTCAGTTAAATATTATAATGAGGCTGCATGCCTCAGATTTAACCTGATTTACATGTTTAACCCGGGCCGGCTGCGTTTCCCGGGCCTTGGGAAACCCGGCAGCTAAAGGGAGGCGAGGACTGTGCGTGGAAGAGGCAAGTGCCCTTCCAGCACTGCTTGTGGGCCAGGAGGAGCAGGAGTGTTTCCTCCCAGCCCCCAAAGCAAGCTTGCTTCTCCCACCCCCAGCGTCGTGGACCCCCCCCCCCCCACCCTGGATCGTTGACCTCCCTCCTCAGCATTGCAGACCTCCCCCCTTCAGGATTGAGCCCTTACCCCCAATGCTATCACTATCCCAGCTGCAGGCTCCCTACCTGCTCCTGGCCTTCTCCGGTGTGTTCCCCTCACGACAAGGAGCCAAGCCTGTAAATCAGCAGGAAACCTGCTGGAAAAAAAGACGCACGCTGTGATGTTAAAACTGCACAGCGCGCAGGGAAACCTGGTTTCCCGAACACAACTCTTCCCCCCGCTCTGTAATCCCGCCCCTGTCCAGATCAGGGTCATAGTCTCTGTGATACAGAGTCAGCGATATCTAACTACCTGTTCACACCATAGCCATTAATTTAAGAGGGTTAACACCTCTATTAAAATTTTAGTCAAAAGAATTTCATATAAAAGTGTTAAACATTATTTGCTTACATAAAATTCTTATGGGGCTTGACAGGGTAGATGCAGGGAGGATGTTTCCCCTGGCTGGGGAGTCTAGAACCAGGGGTCACAGTCTCAAATAAGGGGTTGGCCATTTAGGACTGAGATGAGGAAGAATTCCTTCACTCAGAGGGTGGTGAATCTTTGGAATTCTCTACCCCAGAGAGCTGTGGATGCTCAGTCGTTGAGTATATTCAAGACAGAGATCGATAGATTTTTGGATACTAAGGGAATCCAGCGATATGGGGATAGTGCAGGAAAGTGGAGATGAGCTAGAAGATCAGCCATGATCTTATTGAATGGCGGAGCAGGCTCGAGGGCCCGAATGGCCGACTCCTGCTCCTATTTCTGATGTTCTTATTGGGGTTAGCCTGTCAAAACTGCTGCATATTATTGCACAATATTGCATATCATGCAATTTTGAGAAAAGGAGCAAGATATGAAAAAGGCAATAAGATGCAAGGGGTGAAATTGGCCTTTGCCTGTAGTGTGGAACGGGCAACAGTGCATCGGCAGTCTGCTTTACACCACGCCCGATTTTCTTTTCACTGAAGTATGTTAATCCAGATTAAAAGACATCTGCCAGGTAGGGGCCCGTTCCTGCATCACATCTAGATCCACCTGCACGCTATGTTTTCATCCATGTTTCTTACACTCGCACTCATGTGGAACCCCCATGAAAATTCTACCCACGAGTGAGTCACCCTTTCATTTGTTTATCAGCTGCGACAAATAATTCAAGGCTGTTTAAAGCTGTGATTGTCTGCAAGAGCTTAAGTTAACTACAGCCAGCTCAAATCCAACAGAAAAACAAACTGCAACTGCTGTAAATCTGAAATAAAACGCTTCCTATATGCAGGAACTCAGAGAGAAAAGACGAGTATAAATTCTGAGGGAGGGCCCCAAATGTGCTAACTAATCTGCTGTGTTTTTCCAGCATTATCTGTTATTTTTGATCTCAGCTGTTTGATGCAGAAACTTTTGAGTCCAGCCTCTGAGACCTTAAAGCTCGACACAGCCTTTGTGCTTTAAATATTACAGTGGCCATATTTATAAGTTGCATCTGCTATTACACTGAATGCAGCCTGAGCATTGTTCTCCCCATTTAAAATGACAACATCCCTGTTTGTTCAATGTGCCATTGAGCTGACTACCTGCTGTTGAATGTAAAATGAGCTGCTCACTGTATCTGTCTGTCTACGATAACTTCTGGACTCACTAGTGCTTTAAATGTACTAGAAGGTACTATTTTGAATTTAAAGCCCTGGGGTAGAAATTCGGCTCCTTTGCGCCTGCCGTTAGCACCTCAGGGTGGCGCTAACGGGACGCAAAGGGCTAATTGCCCCGGGGGTGAAAAAAGTGCTTCCCGAGAAATTTGGCGGGGTGTTGCTGAGGCGCTACCCGATAGTGCCGCTCCCCCGCCGGTAGTGCCCCAGGTGCCTGCTCCGCCGACAGTGGCGCCATCACCATGCGTGGCGACCCCTTAGCGCCCCGCCGCAACCCTTACTGTCCCGCGGCGAAAATTTGGCTGCGCCCCGCGAGGCCGCCATGGGCGATGCCAGCGTCAGCCTCGCAGGTCGCGAGCCGGGCCAACCTCCGCTCGCGGGGCGGTAGTTAAAGGGGAGGTACGGCCGCAACCCGCACCGCTATTTTCTTTTTTTGGCCGACCTCCAGGTTGACCCTCCGTGGTGGGCCGTGCGTGGTGTGGTCCTGGCCCTGGCCGCCATCGCACAGCCCGGCACCATGTCTCGGCGGCAGGCTGCTGCCATGGCACCACGTCACCCTGGTGGCCTAGTGTGGGCCATCGGAGGCCCTGCAGAATATGCAACGTCCCTGTCCTTTAAGTGAAGGAGAGGGGCATTGAAATGAGGAGCCTCCGCGGAGCGCTGCTGATCACGCCCCGACATCACCTCAGTTACCACCCCACCAGGAAGTGGAGCGCCCGACATTGTGCTCCACTTCCTGTGTGGGTCAGTAAGCCGAATTTAGCCTGGCGCTAAATGTTCGGCCTTAACTCGGTTACTGCCCCCAGATGGGGCCTAACCGAATTTCGTGCCCCTGGTTTACACCCCGTCTAAAATTGGGCTGATCGTTAATCGGCATCTGACCCAAACCCACTCCATTCTCACTGAGTGGTTTCGGTTAGAATCGAGGCCTTAGATTCTAGTTTGAAATGGGGCAATTCAATTTGAGCAGCACCTTTACTGTTTGAGCTCTGCTCGCCATTCTAAAAGAAGAAAGACTTGCATTTCTATAGCGCCTTTCACAAACTCAGGATGTCCCAAAGCGCTTTACAACCAATGAAGTGCTTTTTGAAGTGTGGTCACTGTCGTAATGTAGGAAACGCGGCAGCCAATTTGCGCACAGCAAGCTCCCACAAACAGCAATCAAATAAATGATCAGATCATCTGTTTTAGCTGTTAGTTGAGGGATTAATATTGGCCAGAACACCGGGGAGAACTCCCCTGCTCTTCTTTGAATAGTGCCATGGGATCTTTATTGTCCACCTGAGGGGGCAGACGGGGGTCTCGGTTTAACATCTCATCTGAAGACCCCAGAGAAATGCACCCCGCCCCCACCTCCACCACCGCGTTTGAACATAAGAACATAAGAACATAAGAAATAGGAGCAAGAGTAGGCCATACGGCCCCTCGGGCCTGCTCCGCCATTCAATAGGATCATGGCTGATCTGAATCTAGACTCACGTCCACTTCCCTGCCCTCTCCCCGTAACCCCTAATTCCCTTATCTGCTAGGAAAATGTCTATCTCCATTTTAAATGTATTTAATGTTGCAGCTTCCGCAGCTCTCTGGGGTAGCAAATTCCATAGATTTACTACCCTCTGAGTGAAGAAGTTTCTCCTCATCTCAGTTTTGAAGGGCAGCCCCTTATTCTAAGATTATGCCCCCTAGTTCTAATCTCACCCATCAGTGGAAACATCCTCACCGCATCCACCCGATCAAGCCCCCTCACAATCTTATATGTTTCGATAAGATCGCCTCTCATTCTTCTGAACTCCAATGAGTAGAGTCCCAACCTATTCAACCTTTCCTCATACGTCAACCCCCTCATCTCTGGAATATAATTTTAATATAACTTTAAATATAAATAACTACAGGGTAGAGTTTCTGCTTTGGGCGCAATCGGCGGTTCCGGCACAAGATCCGCCCAAAATTGCGCCCGTTTTGAAAGTGTTTTTTTCTCCCCCTCCCCCCCCGAGTTTCTGCTCAAACTCATTTGCATATCGCCGATGAACCAATGCAATTGGGCAGCGTTTTAAAATGTGAATTTCTTTTTTTTAATTTTGCTTTCAAAAATGTTCCTTGATGTATTTAAGTGTGGTAACTTGGTGCAGTTTGATTAACACAGCTGAAAATGGGTTTATCACAAAAAATAAGCATTTTAAATCAGTGTCAATCCACCACCCGTGAGTAACCCGATTTCAAACAACTGAAAGTGACTTAAAAAAAATATACAAAACAATTTTCTAGTTCGATTAGGGTACAGTAGTCAGTTTCTTAGTAAATTGAAAAAAGAAATTCATTCACAACCTTTCGAAACGCTCCTGTTAGTGTCCTTGTCCTTGTCTCGAAGGCCCGCAAACGAGAGCAATTAGCGGAAACTCCCAATGGTGATTAGTTCACCCTGGGGAGGTGGCCATTTTTGTGTGCGGGGCCTGCTTTGCAGCGTGATGGTTTTAAAACTAGCGTGAAAGATCACGGAAACTCGAGTAAGTGCTGAGCACAATTTATGCTTAAAATGCCGCGATTTTTTTCTTGCGCCGGTTATGCCGCTATCAGGTGAATTGTGGCGAAGAAACCCAGCGCAATCGAGCGGAAACTCCTGGCCGTGTACCAGTTCAGTTAGCTGCCACTTAACAGCTAGTTGCGACACCTGTCAGGTGATAAGTTAGTTGAGGCGGATAGGTGTTATACAGCTGTTATTAAAAGTGGGCTAAGCGCAACATTGAAACGCGGGCGAAAGGCTGCCCACAATAAGCTGCTTGTCAAAAAAGTCTAACATAGCCGATTTTTCTAAACAAAACACAGTTTTTATACAGTATCGGGACATTCACCAGCCCTAAACACGATTGCCACAGTATTTGCTTGAGCCTGCTGCAGAAACTGGCCTCGAGACACCACACAGTCCTAATTGCCCGGTTTGTACTGGGTGCAGGAAAACAACTCTCCCAGAAATCACATGACTACTGCTTACAAACTTTAATTTCCTGAACTATTTCTTATGCAACATCTGTGTTTGGAAAAAAAAAGGGTTTGCTGAACACAATCACTAACTTCCTTATGCCCATCTCATCTCCTTAACAAAGCATTACATTGCCAACTTTTAAAATGTTTTGTTGTAATTTTGCTGCTAACTTTTATATGTAAGTTGCGCAATATAAATCTTTTGAGTGTTTTACTATAGTTATGAATAGTACAGTAAGTAAAAGACCATATTATGTTCTTTATATTGCATTATAGTTTATTATATTATATTGTATATATTATATATACATAGAAGGCTGAGAGGTGACCTAATAAAGGTCTTTAAAATTATGAAAGGTTTTGGTAGAGTGGATACAGAGAAAATGTTTCCACTTGTGAGGAAGAGCATAACTAGAGGCCATCAATATTAGATAGTCACCAAAAAATCCAATAGGGATTTCAGAAGAAACTTCTCTACCCAAAGAGTGGTGAGAATGTGGAACTCGCTACCACAGGGAGTGGTTGAAGCGAATAGTATAGATGCATTTATGGGGAGGCTAGACAAACGTATGAGGGAGAAGGGAATAGAGGGTTATACTGATAGAGTTAGATGAGGAAAGGCAGGAAGAGGCTCGAGTGGAGCATAAATGCTGTTATGGACTGGCTGGGCCGAATGGCCTGTTTCTGTGCCGTATATCCTATGTAATATTATATTATATTGTTTATAATATTATAATGATTTTTGGTGTTTAGCTTCGTGTTTTCTCCTACAGGCTTGCTCCTGCTTTGTATTGCGATATCCAGCAATGCGATGGAAAAGTATGAATCCACCACCAGCGAACCTGAAAATCAAGGTAAAGCACTTGGAAAATGAATTGTAAACATTTGGCCCTTCCTGAAATATTTTAGCATGGAGTCTCATTTATTTTCTCCCCTCTGTTGAAAGTGTAGCATAAGGAACTGTGCATGGAGCAATATGCCCAAGAGGTCTGGTTCTTCATGTTATGCTGAGCACTGCACTGTCAACAGAATGGAGAACCTATGAATGTTTATGTCTAATTTCTTTAAACAGCATGATCTGGTTTCTCAGTGAGCAGCAAATTCAATTTGGAGCATCATGCATTCAAACAGCCTTTTAATACTTAAGGAACAGTTTGGAGCCAACACACAAGGATGCCAGATTTTAAACTCGGGGTTATGGGAAGAGACTCGCAGAGTTGAAATTGTTTTCAGTGGGAAAAACAAGATTGAAAAGCGGACATCATCCAAGTCTTTGAACCTTATGGGTTCATTTTAAACCCCAAAACTGGATGGATTTGGGTCGGGCGGAATGTGAAAATTTAAAAACCAACATCAGCCCGCCTCCAACCCGCCCACTTCCGGTTTTAACAGAAGCGGGACCATAGGTGGTCACCAACCCACTCCCAGGAGGCAGGTCGGCTATTTAAATATTATACCGAGGCTGTGTGCCGCAGATTTAACCTGTCTTCCAGGTTTAACCTTGGCCTTCTGGGTTTCCCGGGCCTCGGACCCTAAGAGGGCGCTAACGGGGCGCAAAGCAACTAGCGCCTGGGCACGGCGCCGTGAATGCCTCCCACGAAATTCAGCGGGAGGTTAGCGGCGGCGCTAACCGTTAGTGCCCCGCGCCGTGTGCAGCGCCCCACTCGTGCCCCGGCCATGATCTTCGGTAGCGCCCCCTGACTTACCGCCGGACGCTATGTCCGACGGGGTCAGGGGAGCCTACCTGCGGCCGGGGTGGCGCTATTTAAAGGTGAGGTGCCAGGCGGCCATTTTTGTTGCTGCCAGCACCTGCCTCCGCTCCCGTCCCCGGCCTCCTGACCCACCCACCCCGCCCCTCGCAGAGTGCCAGGTGCACTCCATGAGCCCGGCACTTCTCTTGAGTGCCGGGCTCTTTTGCTGGCACTCTGATCCTCGGTGGCCCAGCTGGGCCTCGGGTCATGCTGTGCAAGGCCCCGCCCCTTTAAGAAGGGGAGGAAGGCCTGCAATACCGCGGCGCGACGTGCCGTGATATTCCCTCGCAGCAACCCAAGAGGGAGACGGGGTGTTTCTAGTAGCACCCCACTTCCCTCTTGGGGCGCTATCACTCAATTTCGGCTGCGGGGGTGCTTTTAGCACCCCAGCGAAGTTAACGCCCCAAAGGGGGCACAACTCAATTTCTCCCCCCAAGTCTCTCTGTCCCTCCACACCCTTCAGTGTCTTTCTATTTACAATAATGTCACACATAGTGACTAACGGAATTTTCAATCTACACTTCTTCCAGTGAGTTAGAATATGCCAAGATACGGTTTTGAAATAGAAAGTTATAATTGGTCAAGTACTAAAAAAATACAGTAACAGAGGGCTGTCCAATGGCTGTAGAAGTAGAGCACCAATCCCTGACCAGAGGCTCCAATCCCAGCCATTCAGACTTGTCCGTCCTTCACTGAATGGGGTAAATCTTTTGCGATCGTGTAAAACGGGTAATAGCTGGTCCCGCTTTACACCTCTTCCCATTCCCGTTTGAAGTCAACGGAAATAAAAATGGGGAGAGAAGTAAAACAGGCTGCCTGTCTCGCTATCACCCGTTCTACACTATCGTACAAAGTCAAGATCTACCCCAGTGAGTTTAGACCGTTTCATGGTAGCAACAGTCTTAGCTCAGAGGAAGGAAACCAGTCAGGACAACCCCTAGCTGGTACCATAGGTTGGTTCATTATGGAGTGGCTGCGGCAAACGGTCCAGACCATTTCAACCTTACAAGTGAAGTAGAAAGTGCGTCTGCAAAAGCAAAATATCGCGGATGCTGGAAATCTGAAATAAAAACAGAAAATGCTGGAAACACTCAGCAGGTCAGGCAGCATCTGTGGAGAGAGAAACAGAGATAACGTTTCAGGGCACGTCTCTCCTCATGATCAAACCGTCTGAGGCAATGATAAATAAACAGTGATGCTTCATAATGTGTGCCAGTAAGCATCACTCAAAGGGAGCATTACAGTGGAGGAAAATGCATTTATAAATTTGTATAAAATGAAGTATGTTTAATTCATTTCTTTTATTGTAGTCAATACAACGCTATCCTACTGGAATATGACTTCTAATTCATCTGAATATAACATGACCTGGACAGAATCTTAT
Source organism: Somniosus microcephalus (assembly GCF_052327205.1). Classification (NCBI taxonomy): domain Eukaryota; kingdom Metazoa; phylum Chordata; class Chondrichthyes; order Squaliformes; family Somniosidae; genus Somniosus; species Somniosus microcephalus. Next base: position 39,988,118 of record NC_141006.1, on the reverse strand, counting down.
GGAAATATGATGAGTACAACTGAATTTCCAGCTAATGTAAGTTATTTTCAGTTTAACACTCAATGCTACAAAATACAGATTGTAATGAAGAGATATCTCATCTACAGTCCTTTACAATCTGTGTCAGTGGGGCCCTGATTTTAATTCCCCTGCCTAGTGGAAACCAGGCTGGAGTGCAGGGGGGGGCAGTTAAAATGGAGTGGGGAAATTACCCACTCCTTTGCTGCCCCAATCTGACCAGTGGAGTCCTCTTTAATACGCTGATTAGGTTCTGATGATGTCACTGGGGCCTGATCTGATATTTTAACCAGGGGTCTGAGCAGGGGAGTAGAAGTGGCTTCCGCACCAGGCCAAACCTGCCAGGAGCAGGTTCGTGGGCCAGAAGAGGCCCAGTAAGGCAAGTTTTCAAAAACAATTTTTAGGTTTCCTTGTGGGCCGGGAGGAGCAGGATTGCCCCTTACCCTGGGCTTCCCTCCCACGATTGCCCCCTGCACACCACGCACCACTTACTGACTGCCGGGCGGCGGCGAATGTTCCTGCGCGGAGGCCTACTTCCGCCGGAATATTAGCTCCCGCCGGCCAGGCAATGATTTATGTTGGGTTCGGGTGGGAGTCGGAGCCTGGATAAGAAAAAGAGGCCTGGAAGTTAAAATCTTCCCAGGCCTCAACATGTGAGCTTTTTGCTCGCCCAGGCCCCCCTCCCCCTCACAGAGTGATCCTGCCCTATGATAAAGTCGGGGCCTGGGTGCCAAGAATAAGGCATGTACATGAACTAGTAACTGATTAAAAGGAAGGGAGCAGAGTATAGTGGTAAGAGGTTCTTGGTTGCAATGGGAGGGGGGTGGAGGAGAACATATTGAATGGGATGTCCCACAGATCTGTGCTCAGACACTTCAAGGGTGAAATTGGGCAGAGGGACCGATCCCTGTGCTGGATAGGCCTGAGGCACAGTCGACATTGGGCCTCGGGCCACATTTAAATGAGACCCGAGGCAGCTCGCTGGCAATTGCGGATTTAAATTTTGGCCCACTGCGTCGCTGGCAACAGCCCTCAGGTAGATCCTGGGGCAGAGAGAGGGAGAGGTGATCAGAAAGGGCTGAGCAGGAACTAGCAACGGTCTTTGGGACTGCTATGGAGCTGCGAGGAGCACTCCTGCTACACATTCATTAAGTAATTTTTTTAAAAACATACCTTTTTGCCTGGCAACCTCCTACAGTCCCTTTAAGAACTGCTGGTTAGGTTTAATTATCCTGAACGCATCTGGTCTGGCGCCGGCAGTGTTCAGGCAGTCCAATTTTGGGAAGGGGTCCTGAAACAGTCTTTGGGCCCCATATTTGCATATGCAAGGGCCTAATGCCTGCTTCCAGGCATGGACCTTGGACACCTACACTTCAGCCTTTACCAATATGGTGGAAAGCACACTTCTGGCATGGAAAGTGGGAGCACACACCACCCACCACCCGCCATATTGCTTGCTCGGGCACCTGTTCTTATGCCTGTAAAACAGATGCAAGGTAGTTAAATTCACAGGTGACACTTAACTAGTGAGTTAGAGGATTTTAGAGTCAGGGAAGTCATCCAAGAATTTACAAAGAAAGCTGAAAAGGCTTTGAAAAATACTGTGTGGAATACGGGCAGACATTTCCCCATTGCCACAAGCATTATTAGGCAAGGACCTCTGGGATCATAAAAGGTCTTTATGGTGTTTATTGCTTACATTCATGATCAGACCAACATCTCTACCAATAATCTATTATCACAATGAAATAACAGTGGTAGATATTAGTTGTGAATTAAATGACATCAAAGCTAAAGATTGATTTTAATAAATACTTTTCTTGGAATTGTTTACAGTTCTCCTGCCAGACATTTAACTGTTCAGGAACCGACTGCTATGAGAATTATAACAGCTGGGAGGAATGCCCTGAGACTCACATGTACTGTGAGGTAGGTTCATTTGATTTGTTCAAAAAAATCTTTCCAGTCAAGAAGCTGGAGAAAACTGGTACGCAATCTTCATAAGAAGGACACGGTTAGCTCAGCAGCCATAGGCACCCTATGGTGTAGTACTAAACCACTGAGAGCATAATGCTCCCAGGCTTGCTTCCTGATCTGTGCTGAGCTTACTGATCTCAGCCAGACCAGAACCACTGGCAATGCAACTGGTCTTTGTGTCTGCAGATGAGGCAGCCCAGAATTCAGCCAGGGTTCCTGCTCTTGGTGGCTTTCCGGTGATTTCTGCTGGAAAATATGCACGTGTAGTCGAGACTGAGCTTGACTATGGTGCCTTCTGTGGTCAAATAGCCTCTTGGTACTCACTGGCGTTGCTGACATCTGACTAATTGTCAGTTGAGTGAGATGCCAGAGAGCTGCTGGCACTTGTGGAACTATTTTCGGGAGATGAGAAAAGGAGGAATTCTGGAAAAAACAGTTTCAAAGTCCCGTCGTGTAAGGCAATTAATCAGCATTCTATGCCATAAAATATTTACTCATCATTATGGAATACCTAATTTCAGGCAAAAATGGAAAAAATTATCTAAAGCATTTATTTAGATTAAGTTATGCCAGTCAAGTATTTTTGAATGACAAAGCATAGGAACCTGGTGAGTGACAAAACGGCTGTACAGGATGCTGCATTATTTCAGAGTTCTTATAGAGTAATAATGTGTATTAGTTTTAATGTCAGGTATCACAATCACTTGAATCTGCTTCACTATTGAGAGCCAGTTTGACCATATCTCACAGGACACGTGGCGAGGGAACATGACTGATCTTTGTAACACCGCTAGCTCCTGATGCAATCACAATGTCAACAGCTGACCAAAGTCAGCCATAAAAACTCTTGAGAAAAGAAAGACTTGCATTTATATAGCGCCTTTCTCGACCACCAGACGTGAGGAGAAATGTGTTTCCAACAGCATCCCAAATTTCTGACCGAAGGAGATATTAACTGCCTTTTGCAAAATGCCCCTTTATATGATTAAAACACAAGGCCCTGAACTCGTGCTACTGATCCTGCGTGCATTGTTATTCCTAATTCCAAAAGTCCTTGATAGGGAATGTGAGTTTTTTCTATGGCATCTTTGAAAAGAAATATCGTCACTATAGTTATTGTCAAGAAAGTTGCAACAAAATACTTCACTTTTTGTGGAATGGAGACCCAACAACAGTTCACGCTGCCATATATCAGTTCTCTTCCGGTTCCTCACTAGCACCTCGTTCACTCACTGACCTATTACACGCTGTTGAACTGCAACAATGTCCAGATTATTACATTTATGGTTAGATCATTTGGGCAAAAATAATAGGGGAAGTCAGAACCTGGGACAACAAATGTAAAGAAACTAGATCAAAAGTGATGACTAAAGACAGGACTTGTTCGAGCACTTACCTGTTCTGACAGGTTTTACTGAGGAGAGCGTTTATGGGGTATCAGGGCCCTATGTACGTCATAGGACCCCAATTTGAATCGATTAATGAGGCTCCTACCTGATTCAAGTCGGGGCCACCCAGTGGAAGGTCCCGGGAGCAATAACCACAGAGCGGGAACAGGGCGGTATGTCTACCACCTCCATTTTAACACTGCTCGCACCCCGTTTCTACTGGACAGAGGGAGTTAAAGTCTCCCCCACTATTTCAAGAAGACAGCATCCATTCAGAAGGTAGAAAATGCTGGCTAGTTGGCTCATTAAAGTGGTCAATGGATTATTTGGCAAACTGGAGCTTTGGCAGAGCTATCCCTTTAATGTTCATTTAATTGCTTGTGTAGTGTTACTGAAAATCGCACCTCTTTCAACACACTTCTCAAATCTTGCTCCTAATTAACGTCCGTTTTATTTCACAGCTCTACCGTTCCTCCAACACCTCATACTGGGCAGGTTGTAGCAACAGCTGTGCAGGCACAGCCAACATCTGTAGGAATACCTCACTGACTATGTGTACAATGGAGTGCTGCAATACAACTCTCTGCCTGATGCTGAATGGCGAAATTCAAGAATTACCCGGCGAAGGTGGTACAGATATCTTTTTGCATTGATTTACAGAATTCTTATTTGAAAACATGCGGTGTAATCCCACAGAAACAACTGCAATGATCTGAGTGGCCCCACATAACATGGCCTGAAATTGGGTATGAGGTTGTATCCATTGTTCATAAGATAGCGATAGGCAGCAAAATAACCTTGTTGTACCCGGTACCTCTATAATGTTATCTTCCATTATTTACCTGTGTCACAACCCTTGCCCCTCACTTTGGTCCTGGCAGTAATACCCAGCATTAGTGAGGTCAGCAATACCCAGCATTAATGAGGTCAGCAATACCCAGCATTAGTGAGGTCAGCAATACCCAGCATTAGTGAGGTCAGTAATACCCAGCATTAATGAGGTCAGCAATACCCAGCATTAGTGAGGTCAGATAGGAATACACCAATGACCCCAGTGCTATCTGGAATCTTATAACCTTGAGCACATTCATTTTGTATTCCCATTGAAGGCAAGACTGGAATTTGACCATCACCTTTACATGACTACGAGGAACATTCCGGTGACGTATAAAAGCTGGAAAATAGATAAATTTGCAAAGTTGCTCAGTGTAATGATTTTTCAGCACCTACAATAATAGTGCTAAGACAATGACGGGCACAAAGTACATTGAATCTCAACGATTCATTTGGAAAATCCTTGTTCGCACATTCAGTTAATGACTTTTTGTATTGTTGCACTATTACATTGATGACTCCGACAGTCATCCAGGGTGATGTTAGGGGTTGTAGTGAATATCCTACCATTTTCTCTTAAGCGTTTATACACAAATCATCACACCACTGAGCCTGTTATCCTCATGAAGTTCAGCATCATATCCATTTGTTCCTGATGACTTCTATCTGGAGCACAATTTAACATCACCATTGAAAGATTTGAAGCTGGATGTCATTGCCTTCACAATGTTTTTAGACAAGATTGGAATCAAATTAGTAACCAAATTAGTAACAATACTGTGGAGGAGGAATTCCTGGAGTGTATACGGGATGGTTTCCTGGACCAATATGTCGAGGAACAAACTAGAGATCAGGCCATCTTAGACTGGGTATTATGTAATGAGAAAGGATTAATTAGCAACCTTGTTGTGCGAGGCCCCTTGGGTCGGAGTGATCATAATATGATAGAATTCTTCATTAAGATGGAGAGTGAAGTAGTTGACTCAGAGACTAGGGTCCTGAATTTAAATAAAGGAAACTATGATGGTATGAGGCGCGAGTTGGGTAGGATTGATTGGGGAATGTTACTCAAAGGGTTGACGGTGGATAGGCAATGGCAAACATTCAAAGATCGCATGGATGAACTACAGAATTTGTTCATCCCTGTTTGGCATAAAAATAAAACAAAAAAGGTGACTCAACCGTGGCTAACAAGGGAAATTAGGGATAGCATAAGATGCAAGGAGAGGACATATAAATTGGCCAGAAAAAGCAGTAAACCTGAGGATTGGGAGCAGTTTAGGATTCAGCAAAGGAGGACAAAGGAATTAATTAAGAGGGGGGAAATAGAGTATGAGAGTAAGCCTGCAGGGAACATAAAAACTGACTGTAAAAGCTTTTATAGATATGTGAAGAGAAAAAGATTGGTGAAGTCAAGCGTAGGTCCCTTGTGGTCAGAATCAGGGGAATTATAATGGGGAACAAAGAAATGGCAGTCCAATTAACTACATACTTTGGTTCTGTCTTCACAAAGGAGGACACAAATAACCTCCCAGAGATGTCAGGGAACATAGGGTCTAATGAGAGGGAGGAACTGAAAGAAATCAGTATTTGTAGGGAAATGGTGTTAGGGAAATTGATGGGATTAAAGGCCGATAAATCCCCAGGATCTGATAATCTACATCCTAGGGTACTTAAGGAAGTGGCTTTAGAAATAGTAGATGCATTGCTGGTCATCTTCCAAAATTCGATAGACTCTGGAACAGTTCCCATGGATTGGAGGGTAGGGTAGCTAATGTTACCCCACTATTCAAAAAAGGTGGTAGAGAGAAAATGGGGAATTATAGACCGGTAAGCCTGACATCGGTAGTGGGGAAAGTGCTAGAGTCCATTATAAAAGATGTAATAGCAGAGCACTTGGAAAACAGTGACAGGATCGGACAAAGTCAACATGGATTTACAAAAGGTAAATCATGCTTGACTAATCTACTGGAATTTTTTGAGGATGTAACTGGTAGAATAGATAAGGGAGAACCAGTGGATGTGGTGTATTTGGACTTTCAGAAGGCTTTCGATAAGGTCCCGCATAAGAGATTAGCATGTAAAGTTAAGGCACATGGGATTGGGGGCAAGGTACTGACTTGGATAGAGAACTGGTTGGCAGACAAGAAGCAAAGAGTTGGAATAAACAGCTCTTTTTCCGAGTGGCAGGCAGTGACTAGTGGGGTACCGCAGGGATTGGTCCTAGGACCCCAGCCATTCACAATATATATAAATGATCTAGACGAGGGAACTAGATGTAATATCTCCAAGTTTGCAGACGACACAAAGCTGGGTGGGCGTGTGTGCTGTGAGGAGGATGCCGAGAAACTCTAGTATGATTTGGACAGGTTGGGTGATTGGGCAGAAGCATGGCAGATGCAGCATAATGTGGATAAATGCGAGGTTATCCACTTTGGTGGCAAAAACAGGAAGGCAGATCATTATCTGAACGGCAATAGATTGGGAGAAGGGGAAGTGCAACGAGACCTGGGTGTCCTTGTGCACCAGTCGCTGAAGGTAAGCATGCAGGTGCAGCAGGCGGTTAAGAAGGCAAATGGCATGTTGGCCTTCGTAGCGAGAGGGTTCGAGTACAGGAACAAGGATGTCTTGCTGCAGTTGTACAGGGCCTTGGTGAGACCACACCTTGACTATTGTGTGCAGTTTTGGTCGCCTTATCTGAGGAAGGATGTTCTTGCCATGGAGGGAGTGCAGCAAAGATTCACCAGACTGATACCTGGGATGGCAGGAATGACGTATGAGGAGAGATTGGGTCGATTGGGCTTATACTCGCTGGAGTTTAGAAGAATGAGAGGGGATCTCATTGAAACTTATAAAATTCTAACAAGACTAGACAGACTAGATGCAGTAAGGATGTTCCCGATGGCGGGGGGAGTCCAGAACCAGGGGTCACAGTCTAAGGATAAGGGGTAAGCCATTTAGGACAGAGATGAGGAGGAATTTCTTCACCCAGATAGTGGTGAACCTATGGAATTCTCTACCACAGAAGGCAGTGGAGGCCAATTCATTAAATATATTCAAGAAGGAGTTAGATATATTTCTTAAGGCTAAAGGGATCAAGGGATATGGGGAGAAGGCAGGGACAGGGTACTGAATTTGGATGATCAGCCATGGTCGCATTGAATGGCGGGGCAGGCTCGAGGGGCCGAATGGCCTGCTCCTGCTCCTATCTTCTATGGTTCTATGTTTCAACATATTCTGGATCATGTCCCCTAAATTGTCACAAACAACTTTTTATCTCAGCTGTTATAAATGTTAATTCATACTAGAATCAAACTTGTGTCGCCTGTGCCAGGAAGTTGTCATTGTGCTCTTGATGCATTTTGTCAGCATTTCCTCTTGGAAGACAGATGATAGCTGCCAAATATTCAAAACAACAAGCCAGCGGCTTTCTCCTTTTCAGTATTTATCTACACTGTCATCCAACGTTTTGTTTGATTAGGAATGAATGCCCAGCTCTTACCCATTATTTCAAACATTTGGTACGTCCAGGTGAAGTTCCATGGAACTGGAGATGTTGCATCGAGTGACACCACCTGAAGGGTCTGGAGGGTCTTTGCTACTTTTGCAAAAATTGCAACAGAACTAAAAGTAACAATCTTTCAGCTGGGAACATGCAAACCACATCACTCTCTGTTGTGTGGCTTTCCAATAGCCTTGCTGAATGATAAAATTGCCCATCCCTACCAATGGGAGAGTGTTTGCTTGGCCCTTTTATAACCAGATCTACATAGATTCTCCAACTTTTGAGGTCAACTTTGAGGAACTCTACTGCTGATTTTTCATTCTGCATAGATATAGCCTCCTTTAAATCTCTGTTCATTGTACCTACCATATCCCCTGCAATTAGATTCTTTGATTCCGCATTAAGAGGTATGTTCAATGTTGGATAATTCCTTCCTTATCCTTTAAATAGGTTTGTACAACTAGAGACAGTAATATGTTTGATAATTCACTTCATTTATTATCGACAAAACATTCATCTTAAACACCCTAACCAACCATACAGAATCGCGCACGTTAGCCCAGCGTCAAAAGTTTACTGTGCGTAGATTTAATGAGAAATGGTGAATATGGCTTCTCCAAGCCTGTTCACAGCCCAGGGTCTTGATTGCGACTTTCTTTCCTTCCTTTTTTCTAACTAAGTACAAACATGGCATCTGTCTGACACTCTTTTGGTTTATGGTTCTCTTCCTGCTGGATGCAGCCCTATCTCATGTTTTACAACCACCCATTTGTTTCAAAAAGTTTGCCAAACAAAGATGAGAGGGTCCTCTTTACACACTGTTACTGTCTATTTTTGCCCTCCTAAACCATAGCCCTGTTGGAAAGAACCCTTTTGAGGTATGCACTCATACTCCACCCTGCCGTGATGAAAGCCTGTGTTTCAAAAGCTTTTCTTATCAGCAATATCGAGAAGGGTTTTTGAGAACACAATTCAAGCCAATCCTTTCTACATTAATTTGTCTTTATTAAAACCAAAAGCAATGTAAAAACATATCGGCCCGTAGGGACATCGGAAATGCTGGTTTCAGGCATACCAAGCGCATGTGCTGAAAACCGGCATTTCCGATCGGTCAAGAATCCTCTTGACAGATCCTCCGCCTGCCCTGGAGAAGGGCCTCTGCGGGCGGAGAGTTCCGCTTTCTGCAGAACCTCCGCCCGCTGAAATCCCTTAAAAATCTTATGCCTGGTAAAAGCGCAAGGCCTGCTTTTGCCAGCATAAGTTTAAAAAAGTAAAAAAAAAAATTTTTTGCATTCATTTATAATTTTAAAATACTTTTAAAAAAGGTAAGTTTATTTTTAGCCCCATAAAAAACTTTAATTTTTTTTTCCAGAACTCATTTTTAAAACGTGGTGGTTTTTTCAAAATGTATTTAATGTTTTGATGTGTTTTTGGGGTGATCTCCATTCATATATTTGACAGGTCTATCTGTCAAAAGTGTGAAGGGAGATTCCCTTCTCCCATTGGCTCGCCTGGCCCACGTGATCCCAGGGACGCTTGCGCCGATGGGATACGTGGGCCCTGCGCATTTCGACTGTGGAGAGGCCCAGGATCGGAAATGGCCGCACCTCGGGAGCCCTCAGGTAAGGGCGTAGATTTTTTCCCGCTAGGAGGCCTCCGCACGCAGGAAGCCTCCTATCGGAAATTACAGGCCATCGATATTCTTGCGCTCAGAGTGAGGGTTCAGTCGTGTTCTCTGATTCCATTTAGCTGAAGCACCTGCTATATGCAAGAGTATCTGGGTAACTGTCCATCTTAATTCACCTCCCGTCTCTGTGTGGAGCTGTACCTAGTCTTCACCTGGTGCTGCCAAGTGATGGCACAGTGTACAACAAACACATCCTGTGCGAATTGCACACATAAAATCACACCCAACTAATGTGTTGCAGCTCTTTGGTGCTCCTAATCATAACTGTTATTTAACTATTATTTAAATCGCTCTTAGTTTTGAAATGAAGAAACAACAACAACTTGCATTTATACAGCACCTTTAATGTAGTAAAACGTCCCAAGGCGCTTCACAGGAGCGTCATCAAACAAATTTGACACTGAACCACATAAAGGAGATATTAGGACTGGTGACCTAAAGCTTGGTCAAAGAGGTAGGTTTTAAGGAGCGTCTTCAAGGAGGAAAGAGAGGCGGAGAGGTTTAGGGAGGGAATTCCAGAGCTCGGGGCAACAAGCATCTATGGTTTGTTTTCTTTATTGAAGCATTCGTGGAGTTTTTCAAATTGCATGTGGGAAACATAATGGTCATTTGTTTATATGATTTTAAGAAGGAGCTCCTAGGGAGAACCTAATTTAAAAACTTTCCTGCTTGGTTCCACCTTGCCTCTAATGGCACCTTTGCCTCGTATTCCCCACCAACAATGCCATTGTTCACCCCTTCCCATGCCAGGAATACTGCTGACACTCTATGGAGATCAGCAGCCCTTGACTGACTTGAATACTGCTGGCACCTGACATTCCAGCCCCATGCCCCCTGCATGTCACAACCAATATACCTGGCACACCAGAATAATATTCAAATGAGCCAACATTGTGCTTTCGGGCAAGATCAGCTCTTTCCAGTACAGGCATACGGAGCACCGGCACTGACAGTGCCACATGGGGGAATTATCGGCCCAGGGTGGAGACTGGCTTTAAGAAGCAATGCAGTTTTGTTATTGGCAATACTTCTGGATTTTTACTTTAATATATCTTCCTACCAATGATGAAACTCTTCCTTTAACATAAAGTAGGCATTCGTGTTATAATCAAAGTTATCTCCTGGACATAACAGAGATCTATTAAACTTAATCTTACCAAACCATTTTCAGTTCTTTCTTGCAACACTAACAATGACTCTGATTTGGAAAACAAGCAGACTTAAGAATATTACCTTTAGATCTTGTGATCAGTTAATCAGTATGTTGTGTTGATTCATGGAATTAAATCACACCTCTCTTTTTTCCACTTTAGATATGCCTCTGACAACCTATCAACCGACAGAAACTTCTACTGAAACTACAATGCCAACTACAATGCCAACAACAGCAACACAAACAACGACACCAACAACGACACCGACAACGACACCAACAACAACACCAACAACAACACCAACAACAACACCAACAACCACCCCTACAACAATAGGCAGTGTGAGTATACAGGAGGCAGTGTGAGTATACAGTAAGCAGTGTGAGTATATAGTAGACAATGTGAGTATAGAGTAGGCAGTGTGAGTCTACAGTAGGCAGTGTGAGTATACAGTAGACAGTGTGAGTCTACAGTAGGCAGTGTGAGTATACAGTAGGCAGTGCGAGTATACAGTAGGCAGTGAGTATACAGTAAGCAGTGTGAGTATACAGTAGGCAGAGTGAGTATACAGTAGGCAGTGTGAGGATACAGAAGGCAGTGAGTATACAGTAGACAGTGTGAGTATACAGTAAACAGTGTGAGTACAGTAGGCAGTGTGAGGATACAGTAGGCAGTGTGAGGATAAAGCAGACAGTGTGAGTATACAGTAGGCAGTGTGAGTATACAGTAGGCAGTGTGAGGATACAGTAGGCAGTGAGTATACAGTAGGCAGTGTGAGGATACAGTAGGCAGTGTGCGTATACAGTAGGCAGTGAGTATACAGTAGACAGTATGCGTATACAGTAGGCAGCGTGAGTATACAGTAGGCAGGGTGAGTATATAGTGGGCAGTGAGGATACAGTAGGCGGTGTGAGTATACAGTAGGCAGTGAGGATACAGTAGACTGTGTGAGGATACAGTAGGCAGTGTGAGGATACAGTAGGCAGTGTGAGTATACAGTAGGCAGTGTGAGGATACCGTAGGCAGTGTGAGTATACAGTAGGCAGTGTGAGGATAGAGTAGGCAGTGAGTATACAGTAGACAGTGTGAGTATACAGTAGGCAGTGAGTATATAGTAGGCAGTGTGAGTATAGATTAGACAGTGTGAGGATACAGTAGGCAGTGTGATTACAGTAGGTAGTGTGAGTATACAGTAGACAGTGTGAGGATACAGACGACAGTGTGAGTATACAGTAGACACTGAGTATACAGTAGACACTGAGTATACAGTAGGCAGTGTGAGTATAAAGTAGGCAATGTGAGCATACAGTAGTCTGTGAGTATACAGTAGACACTGAGTATACAGTAGGCAGTGTGAGGATGCAGTAGGCAGTGTGAGGATGCAGTAGGCAGTGTGAGTATACAGTAGACACTGTGTATACAGTACACAGTGTGAGTATACAGTAGGCAGTGTGAGGATACAGTAGACAGTGTGAGTATACAGTGGACCATGTGAGGATACAGTAGGCAGTGTGAGTATACATTAGGCAGTGAGTATACAGTGGACCGTGTGAGTATACAGTAAGCAGTGTGAGTGTACAGTAGACAGTGTGAGTATACAGTAGGCAGTGAGTATACAGTAGACAGTGTGAGGATACAGTAGACAGTGTGAGGATACAGTAGGCAGTGTGAGTATACAGTGGGCAGTGTGGGTATACAGTAGACAGTGTGAGTATAAAGTAGGCAGTGTGAGTATACAGTAGGCAGTGTGAGTAAACAGTGGGAAGAGTGAGTACAGATTAGACACTGTGAGGATACAGTAGACAGTGAGTATAGATTAGACAGTGTGAGTATACAGTAGACAGTGAGTATAGATTAGACAGTGTGAGTATACAGTAGGCAGTGAGTATACAGTAGGCAGTGTGAGTATAGATTAGACAGTGTGAGGATAGAGTAGGCAGTGTGAGTATACCGTAGGCAGAGTGAGTACAGATTAGACACTGTGAGGATACAGTAGACAGTGTGTATAGTTTAGACAGTGAGTATACAGTAGGCAGTGAGTATACAGTAGGCAGTGTGAGTACAGTAGACAGTGTGAGTATGCAGTAGACAGTGTGAGGATACAGTAGACAGTGTGAATATACAGTAGACAGTGAGTATACAGTAGGCAGTGAGTATACAGTAGGCAGTGTGAGGATACAGTAGGCAGTGTGAGTATATTATGCAGTTTGAGTATACAGTTGGCAGTGTGAGTATACAGTAGACAGTGTGAGGATACAGTAGGCAGTCTGAGTATACAGTGGGCAGTGAGGATACAATAGGCAGTGAGAATACACTAAGCAGTGTGAGGATACAGTAGGCAGTGAGTATACAGTAGGCAGTGAATATACAGTAGGCAGTGAATATACAGTAGGCAGTGTGAGTATATAGTAGGCAGTGTGAGTATACAGTAGGCAGTGTGAGTATATAGTAGGCAGTGTGAGTATTCAGTAGGCAGCGTGAGTATACAGTAGGCAGTGTGAGTATATAGTAGGCAGTGTGAGGATACAGTAGGCAGTGTGAGAATACTGTAGACAGTGTGAGTATACAGTAGGCAATGTGAGTATACAGTAGGCAGTGTGAGTATACAGTAAGCAGTGTGAGTGTACAGTAGACAGTGTGAGTATACAGTAGGCAGTGAATATACAGTAGACAGTGTGAGGATACAGTAGGCAGTGTGAGTCTACAGTAAGCAATGTGAGTATACAGTAGACAGTGTGAGTATAAAGTAGGCAGTGTGAGTATACAGTAGGCAATGTGAGTATACAGTAGGCAGTGTGAGTATACAGTAAGCAGTGTGAGTGTACAGTAGACAGTGTGAGTATACAGTAGGCAGTGAATATACAGTAGACAGTGTGAGGATACAGTAGGCAGTGTGAGTCTACAGTAAGCAATGTGAGTATACAGTAGACAGTGTGAGTATAAAGTAGGCAGTGTGAGTATACAGTACGCAGTGTAAGTATAGAGTGGGCAGTGTGAGTATACAGTAGACAGTGTGAGTATAAAGTAGGCAGTGTGAGTATACAGTAGGCAGTGTAAGTATACAGTGGGCAGTGTGAATATACAGTAGACAGTGTGAGTACACAGTAGGCAGTGTGAGAAAAGATTAGACAGTGTGAGGATACAGTAGGCAGTGAGTATAGATTAGACAGTGTGAGTATACAGTAGGCAGTGAGTATACAGTAGGCAGTGTGAGTACAGTAGACAGTGTGAGTATGCAGTAGACCGTGTGAGTATACAGTAGGCAGTGAGTTTACAGTAGGCAGTGTGAGTATAGATTAGACAGTGTGAGGATAGAGTAGACAGTGTGAGTATGCAGTAGACAGTGTGAGTATGCAGTAGACAGTGTGAGGATACAGTAGACAGTGTGAGGATACAGTAGGCAGTGTGAGTATACAGTAGGCAGTAAGTATACAGTAGGCAGCGTCAGTATACAGTAGGCAGTGTGAGAATACAATAGACAGTGTGAGTATACAGTAGGCAGTGAGTATACAGTAGGCAGTGTGAGGATACAGTAGGCAGTGTGAGTATACAGTGGGCAGCGAGGATACAATAGGCAGTGTGAGTATACAGTAGGCAGTGAGAATACACTAAGCAGTGTGAGGATACAGTAGGCAGTGTGAGTATACCGTAGGCAGTGAATAAACAGTAGGCAGTGTGAGTATACAGTAAGCAGTGTGAGGATACAGTAGGCAGTGAGTATACAGTAGGCAGTGTGAATATGCAGTAGACAGTATGAGGATACATTAGGCAGTGTGAGTATACAGTAGGCAGTGTGAGTATACAGTCGGCAGTGTGAATATACAGTAGCCAGTGTGAGGATACAGTAGGCAGTGTGAGTATACAGTAGACAGTGTGAGGATACAGTAGGCAACGTGAGTATACAGTAGACAGTGAGAAATACAGTGGACAGTGTGAGTATACAGTAGACAGTGTGAGTATGCAGTAGGCAATGTGAGTATACAGTAGGCAGTGTGAGGATAGAGTAGGCAGTGTGAGGATACAGTAGGCAGTGTGAGTATACAGTAGTCAGTGTGAGTATACAGTAGACAGTGTGAGGATACATTAAGCAGTGTGAGTCTACAGTAGGCAGTGTGAGTATACAGTACGCAGTGTGAATATACAGTAGACAGTGTGAGTATACAGTAGGCAGTGTGAGTATACAGTAGACAGTGTGAGTATACTGTAGACAGTGTGAGGATACATTAAGCAGTGTGAGTCTACAGTAGGCAGTGTGAGTATACAGTAGGCAGTGTGAATATACAGTAGACAGTGTGAGGATACAGTAGGCAGTGTGAATATACAGTAGACAGTGTGAGTATACAGTAGACAGTGTGAGGATACATTAAGCAGTGTGAGTCTACAGTAGGCAGTGTGAGTATACAGTAGGCAGTGTGAATATACAGTAGACAGTGTGAGGATACAGTAGGCAGTGTGAGTATACAGTAGACAGCGTGAGATACAGTAGGCAATGTGAGGATACAGTAGGCAGTGTGAGTATACAGTAGGCAGTGTGAGTATACAGTAGGCAGTGTGAGTACAGTAGGCAGTGTGAGTACAGTAGGCAGTGTGAGTATAGATTAGACATTGTGAGGATACAGTAGGCAGTGAGTACAGTAGGCAGTGTGAGTATACAGTAGACAGTTTGAGTATACAGTAGGCGGTGAGTATACAGTAGACAGTGTGAGTATACAGATGGCAATGTGAGTATTCAGTAGGCAGTGTGAGTATACAGTAGGCAGTGAGGATAAAGTAGACAGTGTGAGTATACAGTGGTCAGTGTGAGTATACAGTAGACAGTCTGAGGATACATTAGGCAGTGTGAGTATACAGTAGGCAGTGTGAATATACAGTAGGCAGTGTGAGTATACACTAGACAGAATGAGGATACAGTAGGCAGTGTGAGTATACAGTAAGCAGTGTGAGGATACAGTAGGCAGTGAGTATACAGTAGGCAGTGTGAATATACAGTAGACAGTGTGAGTATACAGTAGGCAGTGTGAGTATGCAGTAGACAGTATGAGGATACATTAGGCAGTGTGAGTATACAGTAGGCAGTGTGAGTATACAGTCGGCAGTGTGAATATACAGTAGCCAGTGTGAGGATACAGTAGGCAGTGTGAGTATACAGTAGGCAACGTGAGTATACAGTAGGCAGTGAGAAATACAGTGGACAGTGTGAGTATACAGTAGACAGTGTGAGTATGCAGTAGGCAATGTGAGTATACAGTAGGCAGTGTGAGGATAGAGTAGGCAGTGTGAGGATACAGTAGGCAGTGTGAGTATACAGTAGTCTGTGTGAGTATACAGTAGACAGTGTGAGGATACAGTAGGCAGTGTGAGTATTCAGTAGGCAGTGTGAATATACAGTAGACAGTGTGAGTATACAGTAGACAGTGTGAGGATACAGTAGGCAGTGTGAGTATACAGTAGACAGTGTGAGATACAGTAGGCAATGTGAGGATACAGTAGGCAGTGTGAGTATAAAGTAGACAGTATGAGGATACATTAAGCAGTGTGAGTATACAGTAGGCAGTGTGAGTATACAGTAGGCAGTGTGAATATACAGTAGACAGTGTGAGGATACAGTAGGCAGTGTGAGTATACAGTAGACAGTGTGAGATACAGTAGGCAATGTGAGGACACAGTAGGCAGTGTGAGTATACAGTAGGCAGTGTGAGTATACAGTAGGCAGTGTGAGTACAGTAGGCAGTGTGAGTACAGTAGGCAGTGAGTATAGATTAGACAGTGTGAGGATACAGTAGGCAGTGAGTATACAGTAGACAGTTTGAGTATACAGTAGGCAGTGAGTATACAGTAGGCAGTGTGAGGATACAGTAGGCAGTGTGAGTATACAGTGGTCAGTGTGAGTATACAGTAGACAGTGTGAGGATACATTAGGCAGTGTGAGTATACAGTAGGCAGTGTGAATATACAGTAGGCAGTGTGAGTATACACTAGGCAGTGTGAATATACAGTAGACAGTGTGAGTATACAGTAGGCAGTGTGAGTATGCACTAGACAGTATGAGGATACATTAGGCAGTGTGAGTATACAGTAGGCAATGTGAGTATACAGTAGGCAGTGTGAGTATTCAGTAGGCAGTGTGAATATACAGTAGACCGTGAGAGTATACTGTAGGCAGTGTGAGTATAAAGTAGACAGTATGAGTATGCAGTAGGCAGTGTGAGTATACAGTAGGCAGTGTGAATATACAGTAGACAGTGTGAGGATACAGTAGGCAGTGTGAGTATACAGTAGACAGTGTGAGGATACAGTAGACAGTGTGAGGATACAGTAGGCAGTGTGAGTATACAGTAGGCAGTGTGAGTATACAGTAGGCAGTGTCAGTACAGTAGGCAGTGTGAGTACTGTAGGCAGTGTGAGTATAGATTAGACAGTGTGAGGATACAGTAGGCAGTGTGAGTAGAGTAGGCAGTGAGAGTATACAGTAGACAGTTTGAGTATACAGTAGGCAGTGAGTGTACAGTAGACAGTGTGAGTATACAGTCGGCAATGTGAGTATTCAGTAGGCTGTGTGAGTATACAGTGCGCAGTGAGGATACAGTAGGCAGTGTGAGTATACAGTAGGCAGTGTGAGTATACAGTAGGCAGTGTGGGGAAACAGTGGGCAGTGTGAGTATACAGTAGGCAGTGAGGATACAGTAGACAGTGTGAGTATACAGTAGACAGTGTGAGTATAAAGTAGGCAGTGTGATTATACAGTGGGCAGTGAGGATACAGTAGACAGTGTGAGTATACAGTAGGCAGTGTGAAGATACAATGGGCAGTGAGGATACAGTAGGTAGTGAGCATACAGTAGGCAGTGAGGATAAAGTAGACAGTGTGAGTATACAGTAGGCAGTGTGAGTACAGTAGGCAGCGTGAGGATAAAATAGGCAGTGTGAGTATACAGTAGACAGTGTGGGTATACAGTAGACAGTGTGAGTATAAAGTAGGCAGTGTGAGTATACAGTAGGCAGTGTGAGTAAACAGTGGGCAGAGTGAGTACAGATTAGACACTGTGAGGATACAGCAGACAGTGAGTATAGATTAGACAGTGTGAGTATACAGTAGGCAGTGAGTATACAGTAGGCAGTGTGAGTATAGATTAGACAGTGTGAGGATAGAGTAGGCAGTGTGAGTATACCGTCGGCAGAGTGAGTACAGATTAGACACTGTGAGGATACATTAGACAGTGTGTATAGTTTAGACAGTGAGTATACAGTAGGCAGTGAGTATACAGTAGGCAGTGTGAGTACAGTAGACAGTGTGAGTATGCAGTAGACAGTATGAGGATACAGTAGACAGTGTGAATATACAGTAGACAGTGAGTATACAGTAGGCAGTGAGTATACAGTAGGCAGTATGAGGATACAGTAGGCAGTGTGAGTATATTATGCAGTTTGAGTATACAGTTGGCAGTGTGAGTATACAGTAGGCAGTCTGAGTATACAGTGGGCAGTGAGGATACAATAGGCAGTGAGAATACACTAAGCAGTGTGAGGATACAGTAGGCAGTGTGAGTATACAGTAGGCAGTGAATATACAGTAGGCAGTGAATATACAGTAGGCAGTGTGAGTATTCAGTAGGCAGCGTGAGTATACAGTAGGCAGTGTGAGTATATAGTAGGCAGTGTGAGGATACAGTAGGCAGTGTGAGTATACTGTAGACAGTGTGAGTATACAGTAGGCAATGTGAGTATACAGTAGGCAGTGTGAGTATACAGTAAGCAGTGTGAGTATACAGTAGACAGTGTGAGTATACAGTAGGCAGTGAATATACAGTAGAGAGTGTGAGGATACAGTAGGCAGTGTGAGTCTGCAGTAAGCAATGTGAGTATACAGTAGACAGTGTGAGTATAAAGTAGGCAGTGTGAGTATACAGTACGCAGTGTAAGTATACAGTAGACAGTGTGAGTATAAAGTAGGCAGTGTGAGTATACAGTAGGCAGTGTAAGTATACAGTGGGCAGTGTGAATATACAGTAGACAGTGTGAGTACACAGTAGGCAGTGTGAGTATAGATTAGACAGTGTGAGGATACAGTAGGCAGTGAGTATAGATTAGACAGTGTGAGTATACAGTAGGCAGTGAGTATACAGTAGGCAGTGTGAGTACAGTAGACAGTGTGAGTATGCAGTAGACAGTGTGAGTATACAGTAGGCAGTGAGTTTACAGTAGGCAGTGTGAGTATAGATTAGACAGTGTGAGGATAGAGTAGACAGTGTGAGTATGCAGTAGACAGTGTGACTATGCAGTAGACAGTGTGAGTATGCAGTAGACAGTGTGAGGATACAGTAGACAGTGTGAGGATACAGTAGGCAGTGTGAGTATACAGTAGGCAGTGAGTATACAGTAGGCAGTGTCAGTATACAGTAGGCAGTGTGAGAATACAATAGACAGTGTGAGTATACAGTAGGCAGTGAGTATACAGTAGGCAGTGTGAGGATACAGTGGGCAGCGAGGATACAATAGGCAGTGTGAGTATACAATAGGCAGTGAGAATACACTAAGCAGTGTGAGGATACAGTAGGCAGTGTGAGTATACCGTAGGCAGTGAATAAACAGTAGGCAGTGTGAGTATACAGTAGGCAGTGTGAGGATACAGTATGCAGTGAGTACACAGTAGGCAGTGTGAATATACAGTAGCCAGTGTGAGGATACAGTAGGCAGTGTGAGTATACAGTAGACAGTGCGAGGATACAGTAGGCAACGTGAGTATACAGTAGACAGTGAGAAATACAGTGGACAGTGTGAGTATACAGTAGACAGTGTGAGTATGCAGTAGGCAATGTGAGTATACAGTAGGCAGTGTGAGGATAGAGTAGGCAGTGTGAGGATACAGTAGGCAGTGTGAGTATACAGTAGTCAGTGTGAGTATACAGTAGGCAGTGTGAGTATTCAGTAGGCAGTGTGAATATACAGTAGACAGTGTGAGTATACTGTAGGCAGTGTGAGTATAAAGTAGACAGTGTGAGGATACATTAAGCAGTGTGAGTATACAGTAGGCAGTGTGAGTATACAGTAGGCAGTGTGAATATACAGTAGACAGTGTGAGGATAAAGTAGGCAGTGTGAGTATACAGTAGACACTGTGAGATACAGTAGGCAATGTGAGGATACAGTAGGCAGTGTGAGTATACAGTAGGCAGTGTGAGTATACAGTAGGCAGTGCGAGTACAGTAGGCAGTGTGAGTACAGTAGGCAGTGTGAGTACAGTAGGCAGTGTGAGTATAGATTAGACAGTGTGAGGATACAGTAGGCAGTGTGAGTACAGTAGGCAGTGTGAGTATACAGTAGACAGTTTGAGTATACAGTAGGCAGTGAGTATACAGTAGACAGTGTGAGTATACAGTTGGCAATGTGAGTATACAGTTGGCAATGTGAGTATACAGTAGGCAGTGTGAGGATACAGTAGGCAGTGTGAGTGTACAGTTGGCAATGTGAGTATACAGTTGGCAATGTGAGTATACAGTAGGCAGTGTGAGTGTACAGTTGGCAATGTGAGTATACAGTTGGCAATGTGAGTATACAGTAGGCAGTGTGAGGATACAGTAGGCAGTGTGAGTGTACAGTGGTCAGTGTCAGTATACAGTAGACAGTGTGAGGATACATTAGGCAGTGTGAGTGTACAGTAGGCAGTGTGAATATACAGCAGGCAATGTGAGTATACACTAGGCAGTGTGAATATACAGTAGACAGTGTGAGTATACAGTAGGCAGTGTGAGTATGCACTAGACAGTATGAGGATACATTAGGCAGTGTGAGTATACAGTAGGCAATGTGAGTATACAGTAGGCAGTGTGAGTATTCAGTAGGCAGTGTGAATATACAGTAGACAGTGTGAGTATACTGTAGGCAGTGTGAGTATAAAGTAGACAGTATGAGTATACAGTAGGCAGTGTGAGTATACAGTAGGCAGTGTGAATATACAGTAGACAGTGTGAGGATACAGTAGGCATTGTGAGTATACAGTAGACAGTGTGAGGATACAGTAGACAGTGTGAGGATACAGTAGGCAGTGAGTATACAGTAGGCAGTGTGAGGATACAGTAGGCAGTGTGATTATACAGTGGGCAGCGAGGATACATTAGGCAGTGTGAGTATACAGTAGGCAGTGTGAATATACAGTAGGCAGTGTGAGTATACACTAGGCAGTGTGAATATACAGTAGACAGTGTGAGTATACAGTAGGCAGTGTGAGTATGCACTAGACAGTATGAGGATACATTAGGCAGTGAGAGTATACAGTAGGCAATGTGAGTATACAGTAGGCAGTGTCAGTATACAGTAGGCAGTGTGAGAATACAATAGACAGTGTGAGTATACAGTAGGCAGTGAGTATACAGTAGGCAGTGTGAGGATACAGTAGGCAGTGTGAGTATACAGTGGGCAGCGAGGATACAATAGGCAGTGTGAGTATACAATAGGCAGTGAGAATACACTAAGCAGTGTGAGGATACAGTAGGCAGTGTGAGTATACCGTAGGCAGTGAATAAACAGTAGGCAGTGTGAGTATACAGTAAGCAGTGTGAGGATACAGTATGCAGTGAGTACACAGTAGGCAGTGTGAATATACAGTAGCCAGTGTGAGGATACAGTAGGCAGTGTGAGTATACAGTAGACAGTGTGAGGATACAGTAGGCAACGTGAGTATACAGTAGACAGTGAGAAATACAGTGGACAGTGTGAGCATACAGTAGACAGTGTGAGTATGCAGTAGGCAATGTGAGTATACAGTAGGCAGTGTGAGGATAGAGTAGGCAGTGTGAGGATACAGTAGGCAGTGTGAGTATACAGTAGTCAGTGTGAGTATACAGTAGGCTGTGTGAGGATAGAGTAGGCAGTGTGAGGATACAGTAGGCAGTGTGAGGATACAGTAGTCAGTGTGAGTATACAGTAGGCAGTGTGAGTATTCAGTAGACAGTGTGAGTATACTGTAGGCAGTGTGAGTATAAAGTAGACAGTATGAGGATACATTAAGCAGTGTGAGTATACAGTAGGCAGTGTGAGTATACAGTAGGCAGTGTGAATATACAGTAGACAGTGTGAGGATACAGTAGGCAGTGTGAGTATACAGTAGACAGTGTGAGATACAGTAGGCAGTGTGAGTATACAGTAGGCAGTGCGAGTACAGTAGGCAGTGTGAGTACAGTAGGCAGTGTGAGTACAGTAGGCAGTGTGAGTATAGATTAGACAGTGTGAGGATACAGTAGGCAGTGTGAGTACAGTAGGCAGTGTGAGTATACAGTAGACAGTTTGAGTATACAGTAGGCAGTGTGAGTATACAGTTGGCAATGTGAGTATTCAGTAGGCAGTGTGAGTATACAGTAGGCAGTGTGAGTATACAGTAGACAGTGTGAGGATACATTAGGCAGTGTGAGTATACAGTAGGCAGTGTGAATATAGAGTAGGCAGTGTGAGTATACACTAGGCAGCGTGAATATAGAGTAGACAGTGTGAGTATACAGTAGGCAGTGTGAGTATGCACTAGACAGTATGAGGATACATTAGGCAGTGTGAGTATACAGTAGACAGTGTGAGTATACTGTAGGCAGTGTGAGTATAAAGTAGACAGTATGAGTATACAGTAGGCAGTGTGAGTATACAGTAGGCAGTGTGAATATACAGTAGACAGTGTGAGGATACTGTAGGCAGTGTGAGTATAAAGTAGACAGTATGAGTATGCAGTAGGCAGTGTGAGTATACAGTAGGCAGTGTGAATATACAGTAGACAGTGTGAGGATACAGTAGGCATTGTGAGTATATAGTAGACAGTGTGAGGATACAGTAGACAGTGTGAGGATACAGTAGGCAGTGTGAGTATACAGTAGGCAGTGTGAGTACAGTAGGCAGTGTGAATACAGTAGGCAGTGTGAGTATAGATTAGACAGTGTGAGGATACAGTAGGCAGTGTGAGTAGAGTAGGCAGTGAGAGTATACAGTAGACAGTTTGAGTATACAGTAGGCAGTGTGTATATAGTAGACAGTGTGAGTATACAGTCGGCAATGTGAGTATTCAGTAGGCAGTGTGAGTATACAGTGCGCAGTGAGGATACAGTAGGCAGTGTGAGTATACAGTAGGCAGTGTGGGGAAACAGTGGGCAGTGTGAGTATACAGTAGACAGTGTGAGTATACAGTAGGCAGTTTGATTATACAGTGGGCAGTGAGGATACAGTAGACAGTGTGAGTATACAGTAGGCAGTGAGGATACAGTGGACAGTGTGAGTATACAGTAGACAGTGTGAGTATAAAGTAGGCAGTGTGAGGATACAGTGGGCAGTGAGGATACAGTAGACAGTGTGAGTATACAGTAGGCAGTGTGAGGATACAGTGGGCAGTGAGGATACAGTAGGTAGTTAGCATACAGTAGGCAGTTAGCATACAGTAGGCAGTGAGGATAAAGTAGACAGTGTGAGTATACAGTAGGCAGTGTGAGTACAGTAGGCAGTGTGAGGATAAAATAGGCAGTGTGAGTATACAGTAGACAGTGTGAGTATACAGTAGACAGTGTGAGTATACAGTAGGCAGTGTGAGTATACAGTAGACAGTGTGAGGATACAGTAGGCAGTGTGAGGATACAGTAGACAGTGTGAGGATACAGTAGGCAGTGTGAGGATACTGTAGACAGTGTGAGTATACAGTAGGCAATGTGAGTATACAGTAGGCAGTGTGAGTATAAAGTAGGCAGTGTGAGTATACAGTAGACAGTGTGAGTATACAGTAGGCAGTGTGAGTGTACAGTAGACAGTGTGAGGATACAGTAGGCAGTGTGAGTATACCATAGGCAGTGTGAGTATACAATAGACAGTGTGAGTATACAGTAGGCAACGTGAGTATACAGTAGGCAGTGTGAGTATACAGTAAGCAGTGTGAGTGTACAGTAGACAGTGTGAGTATACAGTAGGCAGTGAGTATACAGATAACATTGCGAGGATACAGTAGGCAATGTGAGTATACAGTAGGCAGTGTCAGTATACAGTAGGCAGTGTGAGAATACAATAGACAGTGTGAGTATACAGTAGGCAGTGAGTATACAGTAGGCAATGTGAGGATACAGTAGGCAGTGTGAGTATACAGTGGGCAGCGAGGATACAATAGGCAGTGTGAGTATACAGTAGGCAGTGAGAATACACTAAGCAGTGTGAGGATACAGTAGGCAGTGTGAGTATACCGTAGGCACTGAATAAACAGTAGGCAGTGAGTACACAGTAAGCAGTGTGAGGATACAGTAGGCAGTGAGTATACAGTAGGCAGTGAATATACAGTAGACAGTGTGAGTATACAGTAGGCAGTGTGAGTATGCAGTAGACAGTATGAGGATACATTAGGCAGTGTGAGTATACAGTAGGCAGTGTGAGTACACATTCGGCAGTGTGACTATACAGTAGCCAGTGTGAGGATACAGTAGGCAGTGTGAGTATACAGTAGACAGTGTGAGGATACAGTAGGCAATGTGAGTATACAGTAGACAGTGAGAAATACAGTGCACAGTGTGAGTATACAGTAGGCAGTGTGAGGATAGATTAGGCAGTGTGAGGATACAGAAGGCAGTGTGAGTATACAGTAGTCAGTGTGAGTATACAGTAGACAGTGTGAGGATACAGTAGACAGTGAGAGTATACTGTAGGCAGTGAGTATATAGTAGACAGTGTGAGTATACAGTCGGCAATGTGAGTATTCAGTAGGCAGTGTGAGTATACAGTGCGCAGTGAGGATACAGTAGGCAGTGTGAGTATACAGTAGGCAGTGTGGGGAAACAGTGGGCAGTGTGAGTATACAGTAGGCAGTGAGGATGCAGTAGACAGTGTGAGTATACAGTAGACAGTGTGAGTATAAAGTAGGCAGTGTGATTATACAGTGGGCAGTGAGGATACAGTAGACAGTGTGAGTATACAGTAGGCAGTGTGAAGATACAGTGGGCAGTGAGGATACAGTAGGTAGTGAGCATACAGCAGGCAGTGAGGATAAAATAGGCAGTGTGAGTATAGAGTAGACAGTGTGAGTATACAGTAGGCAGTGTGAGTATAAAGTAGGCAGTGTGAGTATACAGTAGACAGTGTGAGTATACAGTAGACAGTGTGAGTATACAGTAGGCAGTGTGAGTATACAGTAGACAGTGTGAGGATACAGTAGGCAGTGTGAGTATACCGTAGGCAGTGTGAGTATACAATAGACAGTGTGAGTATACAGTAGGCAGTGTGAGTATACAGTAGACAGTGTGAGTATACAGTAGGCAGTGTGAGTATACAGTAGACAGTGTGAGTATACAATAGACAGTTTGAGTATACAGTAGGCAGTGTGAGTATACAGTAGACAGTGTGAGTATACAGTAGGCTGTGAGTATACAGTAGGCAACGTGAGTATACAGTAGTCAGTGTGAGTATACAGTAAGCAGTGTGAGTGTACAGTAGACAGTGTGAGTATACAGTAGGCAGTGAGTATACAGATAACAGTGCGAGGATACAGTAGGCAATGTGAGTATACAGTAGGCAGTGTCAGTATACAGTAGGCAGTGTGAGAATACAATAGACAGTGTGAGTATACAGTAGGCAGTGAGTATACAGTAGGCAGTGTGAGGATACAGTAGGCAGTGTGAGTATACAGTGGGCAGCGAGGATACAATAGGCAGTGTGAGTATACAGTAGGCAGTGAGATTACACTAAGCAGTGTGAGGATACAGTAGGCAGTGTGAGTATGCAGTAGACAGTATGAGGATACATTAGGCAGTGTGAGTATACAGTAGGCAGTGTGAGTATACAGTCGGCAGTGTGAATATACAGTAGCCAGTGTGAGGATACAGTAGGCAGTGTGAGTATACAGTAGACAGTGTGAGGATACAGTAGGCAACGTGAGTATACAGTAGACAGTGAGAAATACAGTGGACAGTGTGAGTATACAGTAGACAGTGTGAGTATGCAGTAGGCAATGTGAGTATACAGTAGGCAGTGTGAGGATAGAGTAGGCAGTGTGAGGATACAGTAGGCAGTGTGAGTATACAGTAGTCAGTGTGAGTATACAGTAGACAGTGTGAGGATACAGTAGGCAGTGTGAGTATTCAGTAGGCAGTGTGAATATACAGTAGGCAGTGTGAGTATACAGTAGGCAGCGTGAGTATACAGTAGGCAGTGTGGGGAAACAGTGGGCAGTGTGAGTATACAGTAGGTAGTGAGGGTACAGTAGACAGTGTGAGTATACAGTAGACAGTGTGAGTATAAAGTAGGCAGTGTGATTATACAGTGGGCAGTGAGGATACAGTAGACAGTGTGAGTATACAGTAGGCAGTGGGAAGATACAGTGGGCAGTGAGGATACAGTAGGTAGTGAGCATACAGTAGGCAGTGAGGATAAAGTAGGCAGTGTGAGTATACAGTAGGCAGTGTGAGTACAGTAGGCAGTGTGAGGATAAAATAGGCAGTGTGAGTATAGAGTAGACAGTGTGGGTATACAGTAGACAGTGTGAGTATAAAGTAGGCAGTGTGAGTATACAGCAGGCAGTGTGAGTAAACAGTGGGCAGAGTGAGTACAGATTAGACACTGTGAGGATACAGTAGACAGTGAGTATAGATTAGACAGTGTGAGTATACAGTAGGCAGTGAGTATACAGTAGGCAGTGTGAGTATAGATTAGACAGTGTGAGGATAGAGTAGGCAGTGTGAGTATACCGTAGGCAGAGTGAGTACAGATTAGACACTGTGAGGATACATTAGACAGTGTGTATAGTTTAGACAGTGAATATACAGTAGGCAGTGAGTATACAGTAGGCAGTGTGAGTACAGTAGACAGTGTGAGTATGCAGTAGACAGTATGAGGATACAGTAGACAGTGTGAATATACAGTAGACAGTGAGTATACAGTAGGCAGTGAGTATACAGTAGGCAGTGAATATACAGTAGGCAGTGAATATACAGTAGGCAGTGTGAGTATTCAGTAGGCAGCGTGAGTATATAGTAGGCAGTGTGAGGATACAGTAGGCAGTGTGAGTATACTGTAGACAGTGTGAGTATACAGTAGGCAATGTGAGTATACAGTAGGCAGTGTGAGTATACAGTAAGCAGTGTGAGTATACAGTAGACAGTGTGAGTATACAGTAGGCAGTGAATATACAGTAGACAGTGTGAGGATACAGTAGGCAGTGTGAGTCTGCAGTAAGCAATGTGAGTATACAGTAGACAGTGAGTATAAAGTAGGCAGTGTGAGTATACAGTACGCAGTGTAAGTATACAGTAGACAGTGTGAGTATAAAGTAGGCAGTGTGAGTATACAGTAGGCAGTGTAAGTATACAGTGGGCAGTGTGAATATACAGTGGACAATGTGAGTACACAGTAGACAGTGTGAGTATAGATTAGACAGTGTGAGGATACAGTAGGCAGTGAGTATACAGTAGGCAGTGTGAGTACAGTAGACAGTGTGAGTATGCAGTAGACAGTGTGTGTATACAGTAGGCAGTGAGTTTACAGTAGGCAGTGTGAGTATAGATTAGACAGTGTGAGGATAGAGTAGACAGTGTGAGTATGCAGTAGACAGTGTGAGTATGCAGTAGACAGTGTGAGTTTGCAGTAGACAGTGTGAGGATACAGTAGACAGTGTGAGGATACAGTAGGCAGTGTGAGTATACAGTAGGCAGTGAGTATACAGTAGGCAGTGTCAGTATACAGTAGGCAGTGTGAGAATACAATAGACAGTGTGAGTATACAGTAGGCAGTGAGTATACAGTAGGCAGTGTGAGGATACAGTAGGCAATGTGAGTATACAGTGGGCAGCGAGGATACAATAGGCAGTGTGAGTATACAATAGGCAGTGAGAATACACTAAGCAGTGTGAGGATACAGTAGGCAGTGTGAGTATACCGTAGGCAGTGAATAAACAGTAGGCAGTGTGAGTATACAGTAAGCAGTGTGAGGATACAGTATGCAGTGAGTACACAGTAGGCAGTGTGACTATACAGTAGCCAGTGTGAGGATACAGTAGGCAGTGTGAGTATACAGTAGACAGTGTGAGGATACAGTAGGCAACGTGAGTGTACAGTAGACAGTGAGAAATACAGTGGACAGTGTGAGTATACAGTAGACAGTGTGAGTATGCAGTAGGCAATGTGAGTATACAGTAGGCAGTGTGAGGATAGAGTAGGCAGTGTGAGGATACAGTAGGCAGTGTGAGTATACAGTAGTCAGTGTGAGTATACAGTAGGCAGTGTGAGTATTCAGTAGGCAGTGTGAATATACAGTAGACAGTGTGAGTATACTGTAGGCAGTGTGAGTATAAAGTAGACAGTATGAGGATACATTAAGCAGTGTGAGTATACAGTAGGCAGTGTGAGTATACAGTAGGCAGTGTGAATATACAGTAGACAGTGTGAGGATACAGTAGGCAGTGTGAGTATACAGTAGACAGTGTGAGATACAGTAGGCAATGTGAGGATACAGTAGGCAGTGTGAGTATACAGTAGGCAGTGTGAGTATACAGTAGGCAGTGCGAGTACAGTAGGCAGTGTGAGTACAGTAGGCAGTGTGAGTACAGTAGGCAGTGAGTATAGATTAGACAGTGTGAGGATACAGTAGGCAGTGTGTGTACAGTAGGCAGTGTGAGTATACAGTAGACAGTGTGAGTATACAGTTGGCAATGTGAGTATTCAGTAGGCAGTGTGAGTATACAGTAGACAGTGAGTATACAGTAGGCAGTGAGTATACAGTAGGCAGTGTTAATATAGATTAGAGTGAGAGTATACAGTGGGCAGTGTGAGTATTCAGTAGGCAGTGTGAATATGCAGTAGACAGTGTGAGTATACAGTAGACAGTGTGAGGATACAGTAGACAGTGTTAGTATACAGTAAGCAGTGAGGATACAGTAGACAGTGTGAGTATACAGTAGGCAGTGTGAGGATACAGTCGGCAGTGTGAGTATACAGTAGGCAGTGTGAGTATACAGTAGGCAGTTTGAGTACAATAAGAAGTGTGAATATACAGTAGGCAGTGTGAGTATACAGTAGGCAGTGTGAGTACAGTAGCCAGTGTGAGGATACAGTAGGCAGTGTGAGGATACAGTAGGCAGTGTGACTTTACAGTGGGCAGTGAGAATACAGTAGGCAATGTGAGTATACAGTAGTCAGTGTGAGTATAGTGTAGGCAGTGTGAGTATACAGTAGACAGTGTTAGTATACAGTAGACAGTGTTAGTATACAGTAGGCATTGTGAGTATACAGTGGGCAGTGAGGATACAGTAGACAGTGTGAGTATACAGTAGGCAGTGTGAGGATACAGTAGGCTGTGTGTATACTGTAGACAGTGAGTATACAGTAGGCAATGTGAGTATACATTAGGCAGTGTGAGTATACAGCAGGCAGTGTGAGTATACAATAGACAGTGTGAGGATACAGTAGGCAGTGAGGATACAGTAGGCAGTGTGTGTATGCAGTAGGCAGTGTAAGTATACAGTGGGCAGTCTGAGTATACCGTAGACAGTGTGAGTATAAAGTAGGCAGTGTGAGTATACAGTAGGCAGTTTAAGTATACATTGGGCAGTGTGAGTATACAGTAGACAGTGTGAGTATACAGTAGGCAGTGTGAGTATAGATTAGACAGTGTGAGGATACATTATTCAGTGTGAGTATACCGTAGGCAGAGTCAGTACAGATTAGACACTGTGAGGATACAGTAGACAGTGAGTATAGATTAGACTGTGTGAGTATACAGTAGGCAGTGAGTATACAGTAGGCAGTGTGAGTATAGATTAGACTGTGTGAGGATAGAATAGGCAGTGTGAGTATACCGTAGGCAGAGTGAGTACAGATTAGACACTGTGAGGATACAGTAGACAGTGCTTATAGATTAGACAGTGAGTATACAGTAGGCAGTGAGTATACAGTAGGCAGTGTGAGTACAGTAGACAGTGTGAGTATGCAGTAGACAGTGTGCTAATTAAAGAAATTAAGGATAGTATTCGACTAAAAACAAGGGCATAAACGGTAGCCAAATCTAGTGGGAGGATCGAGGATTGGGAAAACTTTAAAAGACAGCAAAAAATAACAAAAAGATTGATTAAGAAAGGGAAGATAGATTATGAAAGTAAATTAGCAAAATATATAAAAACAGATAGTAAGAGTTTTTATAGTTATATAAAAAGAAAAAGGGTGGCTAAAGTAAGTGTTGGTCCCTTAGAGGATGAGACCGGGAAATTAATGGTGGGAAATATGGAGATGGCAAAAACACTGAATGAATATTTTACATCAGTCTTTACAGTAGAAGACACTAAGAATATCCCAACAGTGGACAAACAGGGGGCTAAAGGGGGGGATGAGCTAAACACGATCATTACTCGGTAAAATAATGGGACTCAAGGCGGATAAATCACCTGGACCTGATGGCTTACATCCTAGGGTCTTGAGGGAAGTGGCGGTAGGGATTGTGGATGCATTGGTAATAATTTTCCAAAACTCCCTGGACTCGGCAAAGGTCCCGGCAGACTGGAAAACTGCTAATGTAACATCCTTATTTAAAAAGGGCAGTAGACAGAAGGCTGGAAACTATAGACCGGTTAGCCTAACATCTGTGGTAAGTAAAATTTTGGAGTCCATTATTAAGGAGACAGTAACAGGACATTTGGATAATCATAATTTAATAGGACAAAGTCAGCATGGTTTTATGAAGGGGAAGTCATGTTTGACAAATTTGCTGGAGTTCTTTGAGGAAGTAACGTATAGGGTGGATAAAGGGCATCCAGTGGATGTAGTGTATTTAGACTTCCAAAAGGCATTTGACAAGGTGCCACACAAAAGATTATTGCTTAAGATAAAAAATCACGGGATTGGGGGTAATATTCTGGCATGGATAGAGGATTGGCTATCTAACAGAAGGCAGAGAGTTGGGATAAATGGTTCATTCTCAGACTGGCAATCAGTAACTAGTGGTGTTCCGCAGGGGTCAGTGCTGGGTCCCCAACTCTTTACAATCTATATTAACGATTTGGAGGAGGGGACCGAGTGTAACATATCAAAGTTTGCAGATGATACTAAGATGGGAGGGAAAGTAGTGAGTGAGGAGGACATAAAAAACCTGCAAGTGGACATCGACAGGCTAATTAAGTGGGCAGAGATTTGGCAGATGGAATACAATACTGGAAAGTGTGAGGTTATGCACTTTGGCAGGAAAAATCGTGGAGCAAGTTATTATCTTAATGGCAAGAAACTGGAAAGTACTGAAGTACAAAGGGATCTGGGGGTCCTGGTGCACGAAACTCAAAAGGTTAGTATGCAGGTGCAGCAAGTGATTAAGAAGGCCAATGGAATGTTGGCTTTCATTGCTAGGGGGATAGAATATAAAAATAGGGAGGTATTGCTTCAGTTGTACAAGGTAGTGGTGAGACCGCACCTGGAATACTGCGTACAGTTTTGGTGTCCATACTTAAGAAAGGACATACTTGCTCTTGAGTCAGTACAAAGAAGGTTCACTCGGTTAATCCCGGGGATGAGGGGATGGACATATGAGGAGAGGTTGAGTAGATTGGGACTCTACTCATTGGAGTTCAGAAGAATGAGAGGCGATCTTATTGAACCATATAAGATTGTGAAGGGGTTGGATCGGGTGGATGCGGGGAAGATGTTCCCGATGATGGGTGAAACTAGAACGAGGGGGCATCGTCTTAGAATAAGGGGCTGCTCTTTCAAAACTGAGATGAGGAGGAACTACTTCACTCAGAGGGTGGTAGGTCCATGGAATATGCTGCCCCAAAAAGCTGTAGAAGCTACATCATTACATAAATTTAAAACAGAAATCGACAGTTTCCTAGAAGTAAAGGGAATTAAGGGTTATGGGGAGCGGGCGGGAATTTGGACATGAGTCTAGGTTCGGATTGGTCATGGCCCTGTGGGTAGCGGAGCGGGCCCAGGGGCCGTGTAACCTGATCCTGCTCCTATTTCGTGTGTCTAATTCAGTTAGATTCAGGAGATGGTTCTGTGATAGTGGATTGGCGGTTAGGATCAGATCAGCCATGATCATATTGAATGGCGGAGCAGACCCGAGGGGCCAATTGGCCTACTCCTGCTCCTATTTCTTATGTTCTTATGTTCTTATGTTCTAGGATACAGTAGACAGTGTGAATATACAGTAGACAGTGAGTATACAGTAGGCAGTGAGTATACAGTAGGCAGTGTGAGTGTACAATAGACAGTGTGAGTATACAGTAGACAGTGAGTATACAGTAGGCAATGAGTATACAGTAGGCAGTGTGAGGATACAGTAGGCAGTGTGCTTATACAGTAGGCAGTGTGAGGATACAGTTGGCAGTGTGAGTATATTATGCAGTGTGAGTATACAGTTGGCAGTGTGAGTATACAGTAGACAGTGTGAGGATACAGTAGGCAGTCTGAGTATAAAGTGGGCAGTGAGGATACAATAGGCAGTGTGAGTATACAGTAGGCAGTGAGAATACACTAAGCAGTGTGAGGATACAGTAGGCAGTGTGAGTATACAGTAGGCAGTGAATATACAGTAGGCAGTGTGAGTATTCAGTAGACAGTGTGAGGATACAGTAGGCAGTGTGAGTATACAGTAAGCAGTGTGAGGATACAGTAGGCAGTGAGTATACAGTAGGCAGTGTGAGTACAGTAGACAGTGTGAGTATGCAGTAGACAGTGTGAGTATACAGTAGGCAGTGTGAGTATACAGTAGGCAGTGTGAGTATAGATTAGACAGTGTGAGGATAGAGTAGGCAGTGAGTACAGTAGACAGTCTGAGTATGCAGTAGACAGTGTGAGGATACAGTAGACAGTGTGAGGATACAGTAGGCTGTGTGAGTATACAGTAGGCAGTGAGTATACAGTAGGCAGTGTGAGTATACAGTAGGCAGTGTGAGTGTACAATAGACAGTGTGAGTATACAGTAGACAGTGAGTATACAGTAGGCAGTGTGAGGATACAGTTGGCAGTGAGAGTATATTATGCAGTGTGAGTATACAGTTGGCAGTGTGAGTATACAGCAGACAGTGTGAGGATACAGTAGGCAGTGAGAATACAGTAAGCAGTGTGAGGATACAGTAGGCAGTGAGTATACAGTAGGCAGTGTGAGTATACAGTCGGCAGTGTGAGTATACAGTAGGCAGTGTGAGTATATAGTAGACAGTGTGAAATAGAGGGGACAGTGTGAGTATACAGTAGACAGTGTGAGTATACAGTAGACAGTGTGAGGATACAGTAGGCAGTGTGAGTATACAGTAGGCAGTGTGAGTATACAGTAGACAGTATGAGGATACAGTAGGCAGTGTGAGGATACAGTAGGCAGTGTGAGGATACAGTAGGCAGTGTGAGTATAGAGTAAGCAGTGTGAGGATACAGCCGGCAGTGAGTATACAGTAGGCAGTGAGTATACAGTAGGCAGTGAGTATACAGTAGGCAGCGTGAGTATACAGTAGGCAGTGTGAGTATACAGTAGACAGTGTGAATATACAGTAGGCAGTGTGAGTATACAGTAGACAGTATGAGTATACATTAGGCAGTGTGAGTATACATTAGGCAGTGTGAGGATAAAGTAGGCAGTGTGAGTATACAGTAAGCAGTGTGAGGATACAGCCGGCAGTGAGTATACAGTAGGCAGTGTGAGTATACAGTAGGCAGCATGAGTATACAGTAGGCAGTGTGAGTATACAGTACACAGTGTGAGTATACAGTAGACAGTGTGAGTATACAGTAGGCAGTGTGAGTATACAGTAGGCAGTTTGAGTATAGATTAGACAGTGTGAGGATAGAGTAGGCAGTGTGAGTACAGTAGACAGTGTGAGTATGCAGTAGACAGTGTGAGGATACAGTAGACAGTGTGAGGATACAGTAGGCAGTGTGAGTATACAGTAGGCAGTGAGTATACAGTAGGCAGTATGAGTATACAGTAGGCAGTGTGAGTGTACAATAGACAGTGAGAGTATACAGTAGGCAGTGTGAGTACACAGTAGGCAATGTGAGTATACAGTAGTCAGTGTGAGTATACAGTAGACATTGAGTATACAGTAGACAGTGTGAGTATAAAGTAGGCAGTGTGAGGATGCAGTAGGCAGTGTGAGTATACAGTAGACACTGAGTATACAGTGCACAGTGTGAGTATACAGTAGGCAGTGAGTATACAGTAGGCAGTGAGAGTATACAGTAGACAGTGTGAGTATACAGTAGACAGTGTGAGTATACAGTAGACAGTGTGAGGATACAGTAGGCAGTGTGAGTATACAGTAAGCAGTGTGAGGATACAGTAGGCAGTGAGTATACAGTAGGCAGCGAGTATACAGTAGGCAGCGTGAGTATACAGTAGGCAGTGTGAGTATACAGTAGACAGTGTGAATATACAGTAGACAGTGAAAATACACTAAGCAGTGTGAGGATACAGTAAGCAGTGTGAGGATACAGTAGGCAGTGAGTATACAGTAGGCAGTGTGAGTATACAGTCGGCAGTGTGAGGATACAGTAGGCAGTGTGAGTATATAGTAGACAGTGTGAAATAGAGGGGACAGTGTGAGTATACAGTAGACAGTGTGAGTATACAGTAGACAGTGTGAGGATACAGTAGGCAGTGTGAGTATACAGTAGGCAGTGTGAGTATACAGTAGACAGTATGAGGATACAGTAGGCAGTGTGAGGATACAGTAGGCAGTGTGAGGATACAGTAGGCAGTGTGAGTATAGAGTAAGCAGTGTGAGCATACAGTAGGCAGTGAGTATTCAGTAGGCAGTGTGAGTATACAGTAGACAGTGTGAATATACAGTAGGCAGTGTGAGTATACAGTAGACAGTATGAGTATACATTAGGCAGTGTGAGTATACATTAGGCAGTGTGAGGATAAAGTAGGCAGTGTGAGTATACAGTAAGCAGTGTGAGGATACAGCCGGCAGTGAGTATACAGTAGGCAGTGTGAGTATACAGTACACAGTGTGAGTATACAGTAGACAGTGTGAGTATACATTAGGCAGTGAGTATACAGTAGGCAGTGTGAGTATAGTTTAGTCAGTGTGAGGATAGAGTAGACAGTGGGTATAGATTAGACAGTGTGAGTATACAGTAGGCAGTGAGTATACAGTAGGCAGTGTGAGTACAGCAGACAGTGTGAGTATACAGTAGACAGTGTGAGTATACAGTAGGCAGTGTGAGTATACAGTAGGCAGTTTGAGTATAGATTAGACAGTGTGAGGATAGAGTAGGCAGTGTGAGTACAGTAGACAGTGTGAGTATGCAGTAGACAGTGTGAGGATACAGTAGACAGTGTGAGGATACAGTAGGCAGTGTGAGGATACAGTAGACAGTGTGAGTATAAAGTAGGCAGTGTGAGGATGCAGTAGGCAGTGTGAGTATACAGTAGACACTGAGTATACAGTGCACAGTGTGAGTATACAGTAGGCAGTGAGTATACAGTAGGCAGTGTGAGTATACAGTAGACAGTGTGAGTATACAGTAGACAGTATGAGGATACAGTAGGCAGTGTGAGTATACAGTAAGCAGTGTGAGGATACAGTAGGCAGTGAGTATTCAGTAGGCAATGTGAGAATACAGTAGGCAGCGTGAGTATACAGTAGGCAGTGTGAGTATACAGTAGACAGTGTGAATATACAGTAGACAGTGTGAGTATACAGTAGACAGTATGAGGATAAAGTAGGCAGTGTGAGTATACAGTAGGCAGTGTGAGGATAAAGTAGGCAGTGTGAGTATACAGTAAGCAGTGTGAGGATACAGTCGGCAGTGAGTATACAGTAGGCAGTGTGAGTATACAGTAGGCAACGTGAGTATACAGTAGGCAGTGAGTATACAGTACACAGTGTGAAATACAGTGGACAGGGTGAGTATACAGTAGACAGTGTGAGTATACTGTAGGCAGTGTGAGTATACAGTAGGCAGTGTGAGGATACAGTAGGCAGTGTGAGGATAGAGTAGGCAGTGAGGATACAGTAGACAGTGTGAGTATACAGTAGACAGTGTGAGGATACAGTAGGAAGTGTGAGTATACAGTAGGCAGTGTGAATATACAGTAGACAGTGTGAGTATACAGTAGGCAGTGTGAGTATGCAGTAGAGAGTATGAGGATACATTAGGCAGCGTGAGTACACAGTAGGCAGTGTGAATATACAGTAGCCAGTGTGAGGACACAGTAGGCAGTGTGAGTATACAGTAGACAGTGTGAAATACAGTGGACAGTGTGAGTATACAGTAGACAGTGTGAACATACTGTAGGCAGTGTGAGTATACAGTAGGCAGTATGAGGATACAGTAAGCAGTGTGAGGATACAGTAGGCAGTGTGAGTATACAGTAGTCTGTGAGTATACAGTAGAGAGTGTGAGGATTCAGTAGGCAGTGAGTATACCGTAGGCAGTGTGAATATACAGTAGACAGTGTGAGTTTACAGTAGGCAGTGAGTATACAGTAGACAGTATGAGGATACATTAGGCAGTGTGAGTATACAGTAGGCAGTGTGAGTATACAGTAGGCAGTGTGAATATACAGTAGGCAGTGTGAGTATACAGTGGGCAGTGAGGATACAATAGGCAGTGTGAGTATACAGTAGGCAGTGAGAATACACTAAGCAGTGTGAGGATACAGTAGGCAGTGTGAGTATACAGTAAGCAGTGTGAGGATACAGTAGGCAATGAGTATACAGTAGGCAGTGTGAGTATACAGTCGGCAGTGTGAGTATACAGTAGGCAGTGTGAGTATATAGTAGACAGTGTGAAATAGAGTAGACATTGTGAGTATACAGTAGACAGTGTGAGAATACAGCAGACAGTGTGAGGATACAGTAGGCAGTGTGAGTATACAGTAGGCAGTGTGAATATACAGTAGGCAGTGTGAGTAGACAGTAGGCAGTGTGAGTATACAGTAGACAGTATGAGGATACAGTAGGCAGTGTGAGGATACTGTAGGCAGTGTGAATATACAGTAAGCAGTGTGAGTATAGAGTAGGCAGTGTGAGGATACAGTAGGCAGTGTGAGTATACAGTAAGCAGTGTGAGGATACAGTAGGCGGTGAGCATTCAGTAGGCAGTGTGAGTATACAGTAGGCAGTGTGAGTGTACAGTAGGCAGTGTGAGTATACAGTAGACAATGTGAATATACAGCAGTCAGTGTGAGTATACAGTAGACAGTATGAGGATACAGTAGGCAGTGTGATTATACAGTAGGCAGCGTGAGTATACAGTAGGCAGTGTGAGTATACAGTAGGCAGTGTGAGTATACAGTAGACAGTGAGTATACAGTAGTCAGTGTGAGTATACAGTAGACAGTGTGAGGATACAGTAGGCAGTGTGAGTATACAGTAGTCAGTGTGAGTATACAGTAGACAGTGTGAGGATACAGTAGGCAGTGTGTATATACAGTCGACAGTGTGAGTATACAGTAGGCAGTGAGAGTATGCAGTAGACAGTATGAGGATACATTAGGCAGTGTGAGTATACAGTAGGCAGTGTGAGTATTCAGTAGGCAGTGTGAATATACAGTAGCCAGTGTGAGGATACAGTATGCAGTGTGAGTATACAGTTGACAGTGTGAAATACAGTGGACAGTATGAGGATACAGTAGGCAATTTGAGTATACAGTAGACAGTGTGAAATACAGTAGACAGTGTGAGGATACAGTAGGCAATGTGAGTATACAGTAGACAGTGTGAGTATTGAAATAAAGAATAGATTTGCCTTTCTAATCTAGGCTTTATTAACTTAAAAATCCTGTAGCACATCTTCAACACCCAGTCCCAACTAAAGGCTGGAAAGAACTGAATTTAAGATGGCCACCACAAATCACATGACATCAACTACCAATGAGATTACAACATATATCCCAAGGCAGGAAACAAACAACCAATCACAATACTTCTTACTAAACATAAAGAATAATCACCACATTCACCTCTCCTTTTAAAATATACTCCAACCTAAATAACCTTTACAATTTATAATTAATTATTTACAACTAAAACTATGCACAGACAAAATAAAACTATTCAACATGACAATACTAAGTGAGCAACAACAAATAGTAACATTGCACATAAGTATTAAATATCTCTCAACTAAAACAATATAATATAATATTTCAACAATTTTAAAACATTACTATCAATTTAAAAGTCCATTTTCAATCGGTCAACCGGATATCTTGTTCGTGTCCACCTTCTTAACCTTGGTGAAATTCCTTGCCCTCCCACACCAGGAGACACAGAAGTATCTTCTGCAAGAAGGCTATACATATCCCGATTTTCAACGGTTTCCAGATTAGAAATCCCATCAGGAGGTAAACTGGGACGGTCATGAACATCCATCGAGGGCTGACTAATAGAAGTATAATTATCTGCAGTCGGATTGGAAATATTCGTAGTATCTGTAACAGCATCCACATTATCTGAATCATGACTATTGTTAATATCCTCAGAAGAGGGCTGGCCACCACAAGGAGCCAAGCCTTTAATTGAAACGGTACTTTCTTTCCCATCTTGGAACCGAATATGAGCATATTGGGAATTTGCCTCCAACAGCTCCACCTCCTCCACTAAAGGATCATATTTTGACAATCTAACATGGCGTCGAAGCAGCACAGGTCCCTGCATAGTAAGCCATGAAGGTACTGAATATCCCGTAGTAGATCTCCGCGGATAGTTAAAGAGCCTTTCATGGGGGGTCACATTAGTAGCCGTTGAAAGCAATGATCTAATGGAATGCAGGGCATCAGGCAGTACCATTTCCCACTGTGTATTCTTAAGGTTCCGGGATGTCAAAGCCAACATAACTGCCTTCCAGATCACCCCATTGTATCGTTCGCACTGTCCATTACCCTGGGGATTATACGGGGTAGTTCTGCTCGTAGAAATTCCCCGACTCTGAAGGTATTCCTTCAACTGGGAAGACATAAAAGAACTTCCCTGATCCGAATGGATATACGCAGGCATCCCAAAGATGACAAAAAGTTGAGTCAGACATTTGATAAGTGTAGCAGCTGATACATCTGCGCAAGGAAAAGCAAAAGGGAACCTTGAAAACTCATCCACAACAGTAAATATATATCGGTTTTGAGTAGTTGAAGGAAGAGGCCCCTTAAAATCGACGCTCAAACGTTCAAAAGGAGAAGTAGCCTTTATAAGATGAGCTCATTGAGGCTTAAAGAAATTCGGTTTACACCGAGCACAGATAGAACATGATGAAGTCATCCGCTTGACATCTTCAACTGAAAAGGGCAAATTCTTACTGCGTACGAAGTGTATCATCCTCGTAACCCCAGGATGGCATAAGGCATTGTGAAGATTAATAAGCGTATCTCCGTGAATCACAGAACAATAAGCCCTCGACAGTGCATCAACAGCAACATTATCCTTCCCCGGACGATAAACTATATCAAAATGGTAACATGCCAACTCAATCCTCCACCTCATTATTTTATCATTCTTAATCTTTCCAAAATGTTTGACATCAAACATAAAGGACACAGACTTTTGATCAGTTACCAACGTAAAATGTCACCCCGATAAATAATGTCTCCATTTACGCAGTGCTTCTACTATTGCATATGCCTCTTTCTCTATTGAAGAATGCCTTTTTTCACTATTGTTCAAGGTACGTGAGAAAAAGGCCACAGGTCTTCCATTTTGGTTCAGAGTAGCCCCAATTGCAAAATCAGAAGCGTCCGTCTCAATCACAAAAGGAACCTGCTCATCAATAGAATGCACAACTGCTCCAAGGATATCCTTTTTAAAATTATCAAAACACGTCCTGGCCTCCCATGATAGAGGATATGTCGTAACCCGAATAAGAGGCTGGATCTTCTGTGAAAAATTTGCAATCCAATTAGAATAGTAAGAAAACAGTCCAACAACTCGTTGCAAAGCCTTAGAATTAGTAGGACAGGGTAAATCAATCAATGGTCGCAGACGTTCTGCGTCTGGTTTAATCTTGTTTCCCGAGATAATATACCCCAGTAGATTTACCTCAGTGGTCGAAAAGGTACACTTCTCTTTATTGAAAGTTAAACTAACTTTTTCCGCAGCTTGAAGGAATCTTTATAAATTAGAATCATGCTCCACCCTTGATTTGCCACACACCGTGATGTCATCTAAGTATGAAAAGGTGTCAGAGAGAGAGTTATCACTTATAAAAGCATCCATTGCCCGTTGAAAACAAGCAACACCATTAGTAACACCAAATGGTATTCGGCAAAACTGATACAGCTTTCCACCAGCCTCAAAGGCCGTATATGGTTGATCCTTCTTAACAATAGGAATCTGATGATAAGCACTCTTTAGGTCAATAGTGCTAAAAACCTTATACTGAGATACTTTATTGATAAGCTCATAAATCTTAGGCAAAGGGTACGCATCTAATTGAGTATACCTATTAATAGTTTGGGAATAGTCTATCACCATTCATTTCTTATGTCTCTCGTTAGTCGTGACAACTACCTGTGCCTGCCAAGGCGAACAACTAGGTTCAATGATTCCTTCCAATAAGAGACGTTGAACTTCAGAATTAATAAATTCTCTATCCTGACTGCTATACCTTCTTGACTTGGTAGCAATTGGCTTACAATCCGGCATCAAATTGGAAAAAAGTGATAATGGAGAAATGGATAAAGAGGTTAATCCACAAATAGATAAAGGTGGCTTAGTCCCTCCAAATGAAAGATTGAGAGACTCGTGTAACTGAAGCACATCATGACCAATCAAAATATCCGCACAGAGATTAGGCAAAACAGATAGGCGTATATCAGTATACGTATTACCTAGAAGAATCAATTTCACAAGGCAACAACCAGCTACTTGTGAAGTGAGAGTCGTCTGAGCCATACACACCTGATAGGAAACAGGCGAAATTTTCAAATGCTTCTCCTTTGCAAACTGCCCGTATCTATAAGGGCCTTCACTTCCAACCCATTAACTTGGGCCGTAACTATAGCTTTGTTTAGGCCATGAGCAAATGCAGCAGAAATTGATGCAATAAACGCCCTATCTAAAGGCTGAATAGTCACAGAGGAGGTAATTAAACCTGATGATTTACACACACGTGCGTAATGACCTCTCTTGCCGCATTTACTACACACAGCCTCCCGAGCAGGACACTTCAGATGAGGGTGCCGGACGTTCCCACAAAAATAACACTTCTGAATCCTAGAGGCAACAGCTGCTGAAGTAGAAACTGTTTCAGAATCTAGTAAACCACTCCTATTAAGTCCACATAATTCCTTTTCATCCGGAACTGCTGAAACCACAGTCACAGGCCGATTAAAAAGAGCATAAGAATCCGAACTTCTCTGAGCCACATCCAATGTAGAAGCTTGCTCAAAAGCACTCTTAAGATCCAAAGTCTTATTTTCTAACAACCGCTGACGAATTGATCTAGACAGTAATCCATTAATAAAAGCATCCCGTACTGATTCTTCCTTATATTCTTCAGCCGTCACGGCCTTATAGTTACAGTTAACACTAAGGCACCGAAGTGCTTGTAAATAAGTATCCAAAGATTCTCCCACCTGCTGCCTATGGGCAGATAGAAGGTGATGTGCAAATACCTCATTCTTTGGTTTAACAAAAATATTTTCAATGTAGAAATAGCCACTTCATAAGTTTTACAGTCCAAAATATATTTATACACATCCGGAGCAATGTAGTTGATCAGCATATTCAGCTTATTTAGAGACTCTTGATCCAACACGCCCAAAAAGTTTTTTAATGTACAATACCAGTGTTTCCATTTATCATCCACTCCTGCAGAATTAGGGTCAGCATTGAATCGTTCTGGTTGAAGATATCGCTCCATTCTGACATAAAGTTAATAAATTGAAATAAAGAATAGATTTGCCTTTCTAATCTAGGCTTTATTAACTTAAAAATCCTGTAGCACATCTTCAACACCCAGTCCCAACTAAAGGCTGGAAAGAACTGAATTTAAGATGGCCACAGCAAATCACATGACATCAACTACCAATGAGATTACAACATATATCCCAAGGCAGGAAACAAACAACCAATCACAATACTTCTTACTAAACATAAAGAATAATCACCACAAGTATACAGTAGACAGTGCGAGTATACAGTAGTCAGTGTGAGTATACAGTAGGCAGTGTGAGGATACATTAGGCAGTGTGAGTATACAGTAGGCAGTGTGAGGATACAATAGGCAGTGTGAGTATACAGTAGACAGTGTGAGGATACAGTAGACACTGAGTATACAGTAGACAGTGTGAGTATACAGTAGACACTGAGTATACAGTAGACAGTGTGAGGATACAGACGACAGTGTGAGTACAGTAGACAGTGTGAGTATAAAGTAGTCTGTGAGTATACAGTAGTCAGTGAGAGTATACAGTAGACAGAGTATACAGTAGACAGTGTGAGGATACAGATGGCAGTGTGAGTACAGTAGACAGTGTGAGTATACAGTAGACAGTGTGAGTATACAGTAGTCAGTGAGAGTATACAGTAGACACTGAGTATACAGTACACAGTGTGAGTATACAGTATGCAGTGTGAGTATACAGTAGACAGTGTGAGGATACAGTAGGCAGTGTGAGTATACAGTAGGCAGCGTGAATATACAGTAGACAGTGTGAATATACAGTAGGCAGTGTGAGTATACATTAGACAGTATGAGTATACAGTAGGCAGTGTGCGTATACAGTAGACAGTGAGGATACAGTAGGCAGTGAGTATACAGTAAGCAGTGAGGATACAGTAGGCAGTGAGTATTCAGTAGGCAGTGAGTATACAGTAGGCAGCGTGAGTATACAGTAGGCAGTGTGAGTATACAGTAGGCAGTGTGAGTATACAGTAGACAGTGTGAATATACAGTAGACAGTGTGAGTATACAGTAGACAGTATGAGGATACAGTAGGCAGTGTGAGTATACAGCAGGCAGTGTGAGGATAAAGTAGGCAGTGTGAGTATACAGTAAGCAGTGTGAGGATACAGTCGGCAGTGAGTATACAGTAGGCAGTGTGAGTATACAGTAGGCAGCATGAGTATACAGTAGGCAGTGTGAGTATAGAGTAGACAGTGTGAAATACAGTGGACAGGGTGAGTATACAGTAGACAGAGTGAGTATACAGTAGGCAGTGTGAGTATACAGTAGGCAGTGTGAGGATACAGTAGGCGGTGTGAGTATACAGTAGACACTGAGTATACAGTAGACAGTGTGAGTATACAGTAGGCAGTGTGAGTATACAGTAGGCAATGTGAGTATACAGTAGTCAGTGAGAGTATACAGTAGACACTGAGTATACAGTAGGCAGTGTGAGTATACAGTAGGCAGTGTGAGTATACAGTAGACAGTGTGAGTACACAGTAGTCAGTGTGAGTATACAGTAGACACTGAGTATACAGTAGACAGTGTGAGTATACAGTAGGCAGTGTGAGTATACAGTAGGCAATGTGAGTATACAGTAGTCAGTGAGAGTATACAGTAGACACTGAGTATACAGTAGGCAGTGTGAGGATGCAGTAGGCAGTGTGAGTATACAGTAGGCAGTGTGAGTATACAGTAGACACTGAGTATACAGTACACAGTGTGAGTATACAGTATGCAGTGTGAGTATACAGTAGGCAGTGTGAGTATACAGTAGACAGTGTGAGTATACAGTAGGCAGTGTGAGTATACAGTAGACAGTGTGAGGATACAGTAGGCAGTGTGAGTGTACAGTAGGCAGTGTGAGTATACAGTATGCAGTGTGAGTATACAGTAGGCAGTGTGAGTATACAGTATGCAGTGTGAGGATACTGTAGGCAGTGTGAGTATACAGTAGGCAGTGTGAATATACAGTAGACAGTGTGAGTATACAGTAGGCTGTGTGAGTATACAATAGACAGTATGAGGATACAGTAGACAGTGTGAGTATACAGTAGGCAGAGTGAGGATACAGTAGGCAGTGTGAGTATACAGTAAGCAGTGTGAGGATACAGTAGGCAGTGAGTATACAGTAGGCAGTGTGAGTATACAATAGGCAGCGCCAGTATACACTTGGCAGTGTGAGTATAGAGTAGACAGTGTGAAATAGAGTGGACAGTGTGAGTATACAGTAGACAGTGTGAGGATACTGTAGGCAGTGTGAGTATACAGTAGGCAGTGTAAATATACAGTAGACTGTGTGAGTATACAGTAGGCAGAGTGAGTATACAATAGACAGTATAAAGATACAGTAGGCAGTGTGAGTATACAGTAGGCAGTGTGAGGATACAGTAGGCAGTGAGTATACAGTATGCAATGTGAGTATACAGTAGTCAGAGTGAGTATACAGTAGACACTGTGTATACCGTAGGCATTGTGAGGCTGCAGTAGGCAGG
Organism: Somniosus microcephalus; assembly: GCF_052327205.1. Lineage (NCBI taxonomy): Eukaryota > Metazoa > Chordata > Chondrichthyes > Squaliformes > Somniosidae > Somniosus > Somniosus microcephalus. The sequence goes on along the minus strand of NC_141006.1, from coordinate 39,944,256 downwards.
GTGAGGATAGAGTAGGCAGTGTGAGTATACAGTAGACACTGAGAAAACAGTACGCAGTGTGAGTATACAGTATGCAGTGAGTATACAGTAGGCAGTGTGAGGATACAGTACACAGTGTGAGTATACAGTAGACAGTGTGAGTATAGAGTAGGCAGTGTGAGGATACATTAGCAGTGTGTGTATACAGTAGGCAGTGTGATTATACAGGAATCAGTGTGAGGATACAGTAGACAGTGTGAGTATACAGTAGGCAGTGTGAGGATACAGTAGACAGTGTGAGGATATAGTTGGCAGTGTGAGTATACAGTAGACAGTGTGAAATAGAGTGGACAGTGTGAGTATACAGTAGGCAGTGAGTATACTGTAGGCAGTGTGAGTATACAGTAGGCAGCGTGAATATACAGTAGACCGTGTGAGTATTCAGTAGACAGTGTGAGGATACAGTAGGCAGTGTGAGTATACAGTAAACAGTGTGAGTATAGAGTAGGCAGTGTGAGTATACCGTAGACAGTGTGAGGATACAGTAGGCAGTGTGAGTATACAGTAGGCAGTGTGATTATACATCAATCAGTGTGAGGATACAGTAGACAGTGTGGGTATACAGTAGGCAGTGTGAGTATACAGTAGACAGTGTGAGGATACAGTTGGCAGTGTGAGGATAGAGTAGGCAGTGTGAGTATACAGTAGTCAGTGTGAGTATACAGTAGACAGTGTGAGGATACAGTAGGCAGTGTGAGTACAGTAGGCAGTGTGATTATACAGTAGGCAGTGTGAGGATACAGTAGACAATGTGTATACAGTAGGCAGTGTGAGGATAGAGTAGACAGTGTGAGGATACAGTAGGCAGTAAGTATACAGTAGACAGTGTGAGGATACAGTAGACAGTGTGAGAGTACAGTAGGCAGTGTGAGTATACAGTAGGCAGTGTGATTATACAGTAGGCAGTGTGAGGATACAGTAGACAGTGTGAGAGTACAGTAGGCTGTGAGAATACAGTAGACAGTGTGCGAGTACAGTAGGCAGTGTGAGTATACAGTAGGCAGTGAGTATACCGTACGCAGAGTGAGTACAGATTAGACACTGTGAACGTACAGTAGACAGTGAGTATAGATTAGACAGTGTGAGTACACAGTAGGTAGTGAGTATACAGTATGCAGTGTGCATATAGAGTAGACAGTGTGAGGATAGAGTAGTCAGTCTGAGTATACAGTAGACAGTGTGAGGATGCAGTAGGCAGTGTGAGTATACAGTAGGCAGTGAGTATACAGTAGGCAGTGTGAGTACAGTAGACAGTGTGAGGATACAGTAGACAGTGTGAGGGTACAGTAGGCAGAGTGAGGATACAATAGGCAGTGAGTATACAGTAGACCGTGTGAGTATACAGTATGCAGTGTGAGTATACAGTAGCCAGTGAGTATACATTATGCAGTGTGAGTATACAGTAGGCAGTGTGAGTATATAATAGACAGTGAGTATACAGTAGACAGTGAGTATACAGTAGGCAGTGAGTATACAGTAGGCAGTGTGAGGATACAGTAGGCAGTGTGAGTATACAGTAGGTAGTGTGAGGATACTGTTGGCAGTGTGAGTATATTATGCAGTGTGAGTATACAGTTGGCAGTGTGAGTGTGCAGTAGACAGTGTGAGGATATAGTAGGCAGTGTGAGTATACAGTAGGCAGTGAGGATACAATAGGCAGTGTGAGTATACAGTAGGCTGTGAGTATACACTAAGCAGCCTGAGTATACAGTAGTCAGTGTGAGTATTCAGTAGACAGTGTGAGGATACAGTAGGCAGTGTGAGTATACAGTAAGCAGTGTGAGGATACAGTAGGCAGTGAGTATACAGTAGGCAGTGTGAGTATACAGTAGGCAGTGTGAGTACACAGTAGGCAGCGTGAGTATACAGTAGGCAGTGTGAGTATACAGTAGACAGTGTGAGTATACAGTAGGCAGTGTGAGGATAAAGTAGGCACTGTGAGTATACAGTAGGCAGTGTGAATATACAGTAGACCGTGTGAGCATTCAGTAGACAGTATGAGGATACAGTAGGCAGTATCAGTATACAGTAGGCAGTGTGAGGATACAGTAGGCAGTGTGAGTATACAGTAAGCAGTGTGAGGATACAGTAGGCAGTGAGTATACAGTAGGCTGTGAGTATACAGTAGGCAGCGTGAGTATACAGTAGGCAGTGTGAGTATACAGTAGACAGTGTGAAATACAGTGTACAGTGTGAGTATACAGTAGACAGTGTGAGTATACAGTAGGCAGTGTGAGGATACAGTAGGCAGTGTGAGTATACAGTAGGCAGTGTGAGTATACAGTAAGCAGTGTGAGGATACAGTAGGCAGTGAGTATACAGTAGGCAGTGTGAGATACAGTAGGCAGCATGAGTATACAGTAGGCAGTGTGAGTATACAGTAGACAGTGTGAAATACAGTGTACAGTGAGTATACAGTAGACAGTGTGAGTATACGGTAGGCAGTGTGAGGATACAGTAGGCAGTGTGAGAATACTGTAGACAGTATGAGGATACAGTAGGCAGTGTGAGTATAAAGTAGGCAGTGTGAGGATACAGTCCACAGCGTGAGTATACAGTAAGCAGTGTGAGGATACAGTAGGCAGTGAGTATACAGTAGGCAGTGTTAGTATACAGTAGGCAGCGTGAGTATACAGTAGGCTGTGAGTATACAGTAGACAGTGTGAAATACAGTGGACAATGTGAGTATATAGTAGACAGTGTGAGTATACAGTAGACAGCGTGAGGATACAGTAGGCAGTGTGAGTACACAGTAGTCAGTGTGAGTATACAGTAGACAGTGTGAGGATACAGTAGGCAGTGTGAGTATACAGTAGGCAGTGTGAGGATACAGTAGGCAGTGTGCGTATACAGTAAGCAGTGTGAGGATACAGTAGGCAGTGAGTATTAAGTAGGCAGTGTGAGTATACAGTAGGCAGCATGAGTATACAGTAGGCAGTGTGAGTATACAGTAGACAGTGTGATATACAGTGGGCAGTGTGAGTATACAGTAGACAGTGAGTATACAGTAGTCAGTGTGAGTATACAGTAGACAGTGTGAGGATACAGTAGGCAGTGCGAATATACAGTAGGCAGTGTGAGTATATAGTAGACAGTGTGAGTATACAGTAGGCAGTGTGAGTATACAGTAGACAGTGAGGATACAGTAGGCAGTGTGAGTATACAGTAGACAGTGTGAGTATACAGTAGGCAGTGTGAGTAAACAGTAGGCAGTGAGAGTGTACAGTAGACAGTGTGAGTATAAAGTAGGCAGTGAGTATACAGTAGGCAGTGTGAATATACAGTAGACAGTGCGAGTTTACAGTAGGCAGTGTGAGTATACAGTAGGCAGTATGCGGATACAGTAGGCAGTATGAGTATACAGTAGGCAGTGTGAATATACAGTAGGCAGTGTGAGGATACAGTAGGCAGTGTGAGGATACAGTAGGCAGTGTGAGTATACAGTAGGCAGTGAGTATACAGTAGGCAGTGTGAGGATACAGTAGGCAATGTGAGTATACAGCAGGCAGTGTGAGTATACAGTAGGCAGTGTGAGTACAGTAGGCAGTGTGAGTATAGATTAGACAGTGTGAGGATACAGTAGGCAGTGTGAGTACAGTAGGCAGTGTGAGTATACAGTAGACAGTGTGAGGATGCAGTAGGCAGTGAGTATACAGTAGACAGTGTGAGTATACAGATGGCAGTGTGAGTACAGTAGACAGTGTGAGTATACAGTAGGCAGTGTGGGTATACAGTAGACAGTGTGAGTATACAGTAGGCAGTGTGAGTATACAGTAGGCAATGTGAGTATATAGTAGTCAGTGTGAGTATACATTAGACACTGAGTATACAGTAGAGACTGTGAGTATACAGTAGGCAGTGTAAGTATATAGTAGGCAATGTGAGTATACAGTAGTCAGTGTGAGTATACAGTAGGCAGTGTAAGGATGCAGTAGGCAGTGTGAGGATACAGTAGGCAGTGTGAGTATAGAGTCGGCAATGTGACTATACAGTAGACAGTGTGAGGATACAGTAGGCAGTGTGAGTACAGTAGGCAGTGTGAGTATACAGTAGGCAGTGTGCTATACATTAGGCATTGTGAGTATACAGTAGGCAATGTGAGTATACAGTAGACAGTGTGTGAATACAGTAGTCAGTGTGAGTATACAGTAGACAGTGAGTATACAGTAGACAGTATGAGTATACAGTAGGCAGTGTGATTATACAGGAATCAGTGTGAGTATACAGTAGGCAGTGTGAGTATACAGTAGGCACTGAGTATACAGTAGGCAGTGTGAGAATATAGTAGGCAGTGTGATTATACAGTAGGCAGTGTGAGTATACAGTAGGCAGTGTGAGAATACAGTAGGCAGTATGAGTATACAGTAGGCAGTGTGAGTATACAGTAGGCAGTGTGAGGATAGAGTAGGCAGTGTGAGTATACAGTAGGCAGTGTGAGTTCAGTGGGCAGTGAGAATACAGTAGGCAGTGTGAGTATACAGTAGGCAGTGAGTATACAGTAGACAGTGTGAGGATACAGTAGGCAGTGTGAGTATACAGTAGGCAATGTGAGTATACAGTAGTCAGTGTGAGTATACATTAGACACTGAGTATACAGTAGACAGTGTGAGTATACAGTAGGCAGTGTGAGTATACAGTATGCAATGTGAGTATACAGTAGTCAGTGTGAGTATAGAGTAGACACTGTGTATACAGTAGGTAGTGTGAGTATACAGTGTGCAGTGTGAGTATACAGGAGACAGTGAGTATACAGTAGACACTGTGTATACAGTAGACAGTGTGAGTATACAGTAGCCAGTGTGAGGATGCAGTAGGCAGTGTGAGGATACAGTAGGCAGTGTGAGCATACAGTAGACACTGAGTATACAGTACAAAGTGTGAGTATACATTATGCAGTGTGAGTATACAGTAGGCAGTGTGAGGATACAGTAGACAGTGTGAGGATATAGTAGACATTGTGAGTATACAGTAGGCAGTGTGAGGATACAGTAGGCAGTGTGAGTACTGTAGGCAGTGTGAGGATACAGTAGGCAGTGTGAGTTTACAGGAATCAGTGTGAGTATACAGTAGGCAGTGTGAGTATACAGTAGGCAGTGTGAGTATACAGTAGGCAGTGTGAGTATACAGTAGGCAGTGTGAGTACAGAAGGCAGTGTGAGGATAGAGTAGACAGTGTGAGTACAGTAGGCAGTGTGAGGATACAGTAGGCAGTGAGTATACCATAGACATTGTGAGGATACAGTAGGCAGTGTCAGGATACAGTAGGCAGTGTGAGTATACATTAGACAGTGTGAGTATACAGTAGGCAGTGTGAGTATACAGTAGACAGTGTGAGAATACAGTAGACAGTGTGAGGATACAGTAGGCAGTGTGAGTATACAGTAGACAGTGAGTATACAGTAGGCAGTGTGAGGATACAGTAGGCAGTGTGAGTATACAGTAGACAGTGTGGGTATACAGTAGACAGTGTGAGGATACAGTAGGCAGTGTGAGTATACAGTAGACCGTGTGAGTATAGAGTAGGCAGTGTGAGGATACAGTAGGCAGTGTGAGTATATAGTAGGCAGTGTGAGGATACATTAGGCAGTGTGAGTATACAGTAGGCATTGTGAGTATACAGTAGGCAGTGTGAGGATTCAGTACACAGTGTGAGGATACAGTAGACAGCGTGAGTACAGTTGCAGTGTGATTTTACAGTAGGCAGTGTAAGTACAGTAGACAGTGTGAGTATACAGTAGGCAGTTAGTATACAGTAGGCAGTGTGAGTACAGTAGACAGTGTGAGGATACAGTAGACAGTGTGAGAATACAGTAGGCAGTGAATATACATTAGACAGTGTGAGTATACAGTAGGCAGTTAGTATACAACAGGCAGTGAGTACAGTAGACAGTGTGAGTATACAGTAGACAGTGTGAGATACAGTAAACAGTGTGAGGATACAGTAGGCAGTGTGAGGATACATTAGGCAGTGTGAGTAAACAGTAGACAGTGTGAGTATACAGTAGGCAGTGTGAGTATGCAGTAGGCAGTGTGATGATACAGTAGACAGTGTGAGTATACAGTAGGCAGTGTGAGGATACAGTAGGCAGTGTGAGGATACATTAGGCAGTGTGAGTAAACAGTAGACAGTGTGAGTATACAGTAGGCAGTGTGAGTATACAGTAGACAGTGTGAGTATGCAGTAGGCAGTGTGATGATACAGTAGACAGTGTGAGCATACAGTAGGCAGTGAGGATACAGTAGCCATTGTGAGTATACAGTATGCACTTTGAGTATACAGTAGGCAGTGTGAGGATACAGTAGGCAGTGAGTATACAGTATGCAATGTGAGTATACAGTAGTCAGAGTGAGTATACAGTAGACACTGTGTATACAGTAGGCATTGTGAGGCTGCAGTAGGCAGTGTGAGGATAGAGTAGGCAGTGTGAGTATACAGTAGACACTGAGAAAACAGTACGCAGTGTGAGTATACAGTATGCAGTGAGTATACAGTAGGCAGTGTGAGGATACAGTACACAGTGTGAGTATACAGTAGACAGTGTGAGTATAGAGTAGGCAGTGTGAGGATACATTAGCAGTGTGTGTATACAGTAGGCAGTGTGATTATACAGGAATCAGTGTGAGGATACAGTAGACAGTGTGAGTATACAGTAGGCAGTGTGAGGATACAGTAGACAGTGTGAGGATATAGTTGGCAGTGTGAGTATACAGTAGACAGTGTGAAATAGAGTGGACAGTGTGAGTATACAGTAGGCAGTGAGTATACTGTAGGCAGTGTGAGTATACAGTAGGCAGCGTGAATATACAGTAGACCGTGTGAGTATTCAGTAGACTGTGTGAGGATACAGTAGGCAGTGTGAGTATACAGTAAACAGTGTGAGTATAGAGTAGGCAGTGTGAGTATACCGTAGACAGTGTGAGGATACAGTAGGCAGTGTGAGTATACAGTAGGCAGTGTGATTATACATCAATCAGTGTGAGGATACAGTAGACAGTGTGGGTATACAGTAGGCAGTGTGAGTATACAGTAGACAGTGTGAGGATACAGTTGGCAGTGTAAGGATAGAGTAGGCAGTGTGAGTATACAGTAGTCAGTGTGAGTATACAGTAGACAGTGTGAGGATACAGTAGGCAGTGTGAGTACAGTAGGCAGTGATTATACAGTAGGCAGTGTGAGGATACAGTAGACAATGTGTATACAGTAGGCAGTGTGAGGATAGAGTAGACAGTGTGAGGATACAGTAGGCAGTAAGTATACAGTAGACAGTGTGAGGATACAGTAGACAGTGTGAGAGTACAGTAGGCAGTGTGAGTATACAGTAGGCAGTGTGATTATACAGTAGGCAGTGTGAGGATACAGTAGACAGTGTGAGAGTACAGTAGGCTGTGAGAATACAGTAGACAGTGTGCGAGTACAGTAGGCAGTGTGAGTATACAGTAGGCAGTGAGTATACCGTACGCAGAGTGAGTACAGATTAGACACTGTGAACGTACAGTAGACAGTGAGTATAGATTAGACAGTGTGAGTATACTGTAGGCAGTGTGGGGATACAGTAGGCAGTGTGCGGATACAGTAGGCAGTGTGAGTATACAATAGGCAGTGTGGGGATACAGTAGGCAGTGTGGGGATACAGTAGGCAGTGTGAGTATACAGTAGACAGTGTGAAGATACAGTCGACAGTGTGACGATACAGTAGGCTGTGTGGGGATACAGTAGGCAGTGTGAGTGTACAATCGACAGTGAGTGTGCAGCAGGATGTGTGAATATCCTGTCATTAACCAGTAAATATTACAAATAGGATTCTAAATTTGCACTTTCATTTTTTCCAACTTCCTGAGAATTCAAAACATTTTGCTTGAAATACATCAGTCTCAGAAAACAAGAACCTAGCAAAACCACTCACAATTAATTTACTGTTTGCATGATTTCGCCCTTTTTTTTGTTTGAGTTTTGTAAATATTTCCATACTACCGATGCAATGCTGGAGAAAATACCAGGCTAAAAGCTTCAGACAGTCGGGTAAAATCACTGGCCTGCTGTTTCCAGTGTAGCTGCCTGCAGCAAGCACAGACATCACTTTAATATGATTGTGAGGGTCCTGTGCTTGAATCAGGACCCTTTTGTTAAATTGGCATCCACGCACGCCTGAAATGTCACTTTCTTAGCCCCCCTACAAATGACGGCGGCAAGAATTGGTCGGCAGCTTTCACAAGCGGTATATTAAAGGCATCCTCACCTCCATCAAGGCAAGTCTCTGGTTAGTCGTTCTAGGCTGCTTTGGTCCAGGATTTTGGCTGTTTTTGGCACGCATTTTTTCTGTTTAATACTTTTGCAGAGTGAGCTTACGGAGGGCAAGAACTGTTTCACAGGCTTTGCTTGTTCTGAATTATTGACCATGGGGATTCCGCTGAGGCACCAAAATCAGGAGGAGAAGCAGCAGCAAGAAAGGCAGCAAAGTGCAGCACAGGCTGCAAGAAGAGGGCGTAGGAGGCATTGCAGCATGCGTGGTAATCAGGAGCCGATCATCAAACCTGGACCTCACAGAGGAGCAGTGTAACAGTAGGCTGTAACTAGTGGGGTACCGCAAGGATCAGTGCTTGGGCCTCAGCTATTCACAATCTACATCGATGATTTGGATGAGGGGACCAAATGTAATATATCCAAGTCTGCTGATGATACAAAGCTGGGTGGGAATGTAAGTTGTGAGCAGGATGCAAAGAGGCTTCAAGGGGATATAGGCAGGCTAAGTGAGTGGGCAAGATCATGGCAAATGGAATATAATGTGGAGAAATGTGAAGTTATCCACTTTGGTAGGAAAAATAGAAAAGCAGAGTATTTTTTAAATGGTGAGAGATTGGGAAACGTTGGTGTTCAGAGTGACCTGGGTGTCCTTGTACACAAATCACTGAAAATTAACATGCAGGTACAGCAAGCAATTAGGAAAGCAAATGGTATGTTGGCCTTTATTACAAGAGGATTTGAGTATAAGAGTAAAGATGTCTTTCTGCAATTATATAGGGCCCTGATGAGACCACGCCTGGAGTATTGTGCACAGTTTTGGTCTCCTTACCTAAGGAAGGATATACTTGCCATAGAGGGAGTGCAACGATGGTTCACCAGACTGATTCCTGGGATGGGGGGATTGCCCTATGAGGATAGATTGAGTAGACTAGGCCTATATTCTCTAGAGTTTAGAAGAATGAGAGGTGATCTCATTGAAACATACAAAGTTCCTTCAGGGCTTGACAGGGTAGATGCAGGGAGGATGTTTTCCCTGGCTGGGGAGACTAGAACCAGGGGTCACAGATTCAGAATAAGGGGTCGGCCCTTAAGGACTGAGATGAGGAGAAATTTCTTCACTCAGAGGGTGGTGAATCTTTGAAATTCTCTACCCCAGAGGGCTGTGGAGGCTCAGTCGTTGAGTATATTCAAGACAGAGATCGATAGTTTTTGGATATTCAGGGAATCAAGGGATATGGGGATAGTGCAGGAAAGTGGAGATGAGGTAGAAGATCAGCCATGATCTTATTGAATGGCGGAGGAGGCTCGAGGGGCCAAATGGCCGACTCCTGCTCCTATTTCTTATGTTCTTATGTAAGGTGGCTGTGATTCAACAGGGGGACTGTCACTTCCCTGTGCCACCTGTGGCAGCGAGATTCAGAGTCCAATACCAGGGTGAGCACTGCACTGCCCGTGCCAGTGAAGGTCCCCGTGGCTTTAAATTTTTATGGCTCTGGTGCCTTCTAAACTGCTGCTGGTGAGGCCAGCAACTTTAATCAGTTTGCTATGCATACGGCCACAGCTTGTGAGGGGTCAACAGTTCATTACCTTCCCCATGGAAGCTGACGAGGAGAAAGAAGGAGCACTGGGATTTGCCCACAGATTCCTGGCACCATAGACTGCATGCACTCAGCCCTGTGAGCTTCCAGTCAGGAACCCGCTCTGTTTCTCTACAGCAAGGGCTTCCGTTTGCTCAATGTTCAACTTGTTTGTGACCACAGGCAGAGAGCCAGGCAAGTCTGTGCACAGATTCCTGGTTGTAGTCATGACGCTTTCATACCGCGCCAGTCCTTAATAACCCCCCTCTGTTCCATCCAGACCATTGGGTGGCAGGTTGGCTGCTAGTGGACAAGGGCTATTCCCCTCGCCAACTGGCTCATGACACCTGTCAAGAACCTGGCCACAAATACGGAGCGCCAATATAGTAAGAGCCATACAGCAACAAGGGTTCTGATTGGTCAGACCATTGGCATCCTGTCTGGACAGCTCGGGAGGGGTCCTTCAGTACAGCCCAAGAGTTACGATTCGTTATCATTTGCTGCAAGTGCCACAATCTTGCCATCCAAAGGGGAGTTGCCTTGGGGCTGCCTCAGATGGATGAAATGGAGCAGGAAGGTGACATAGGGGATGAGGAGCTGGAGGAAGCAAAAGAAGAGCCTGGTCCAGCAGCACAATGAGCTGCCAGAGCTGTAAGGCAGCAAATTATTGAGGAGATATTCTCCTGAACAATCCCTCCCCTGCCCAGAACACCAACACTCCCTCCTTACATTTGACCCCGTCCAGACACCCACCACATTAATGTCTTCAAACAGTGCGCCTTCATGGGGGCGTTCCTGTTACAGTATTAAAATTATGAAGATGAACAGCTATACCAAAACAAATCATTTTAACTTCCAACAGACTCCATTCTTGATGTGACAAATAGTTTCATGACTGCTACATATCTACAAATCACCCTACTGTAAAGCTCTAGTGCCTGTCTTGTGTGTTCTTTTACATATACTAGTGCTCCTACGAGGTGGTTCCTCACTGGCTACAGCTTGTGAGGTGGAAGGCTGCTGAACATCCGTTGAGGACACTTGAGATGGCCGTGGTGGGACGACCCAGCTGCAGAGGGCTGGGACTCAACTTTGGCCTGGGGCCGATCTGGCCCAACTGGCTGGCTGGCACCAGCAAGGACACTGGTTGAAAGGATGGCGGGGGAGCAGGCGGGCTGTCTGCTTGAGATGCCAATCCCACTCTCAGGGGGCTGAGCCTCAGCACTCCCATTGCTCTGCATGAGTACAGAGTACGGCTGTGCTGGGAGGCTCAGGAAGCCTCTACCCATGCTCTCCTTCAGGCTTTGGAAGCCAGAGGAGATGCTGTATATGCACTGCAGGAGGAGCCACAGTGATACACCCTCTGGTGGAAGCTCAGACTGCTGGAAATGAAATGGCAGCAGTCTGAGCTTCCATCAAAGCGGTTACCAGAGGTTGGATTGCTGTGGGTCCCCCCGCAGTGCTTATAGAGCTAACCACTTGCCCATGTTTAACTGCATGGTCTTGATGCACACAAGTTGGATCTGGACTCCTCTCTGCTCTCCGACCTTGTGCACAGGCTCGCAGACAAGCAGCCCAGTGCACTTAGAAGGTCTCTGTGGATTGCCATCCAGTCTTCTTATGTCTGGTGCGCAAATGGTATCTTAGCTTTTGTTACAAAGGGATTAGAGTATAAGAGTAAAGAAGTCTTACTACAATTATACAGGGCATTGGTGAGGCCACACCTGGAATATTATGTACAGTTCTGGTCTCCTTACCTAAGGAAAGACATACTTGCCTTAGATGGAGTTCAATGAAGGTTCACTAGAATGATTCCTGGGATGAGGGGTTGCGCTATGAGGAGAGATTGAGTAGACTAGGCCTATATTCCCTAGAGTTTAGAAGAATGAGAGGTGATCTAATTGAACATATAAAATTCTTAAGGGGCTTGACAGAGTTAACACTGAGAAACTGTTTCCCCTGGCTGGGGAGTCTAGAACACGGGGTCACAGTCTCAGAATAAGGGGTCAGCCATTTAGAACTGAGAAGGTTTGTGAATCTTTGGCATTTTCTACCCCAGAGAGCTGTGGATGCTCAGTCACTAAGTATATTCAAGACAAATGTTGATAAATTTTTGGGAATGAAGGGAATTAAGGGATATGGGGATAGTGTGGGAAGGTGGATTTGAGGTAGAAGACCAGCCATGATCTTGTTGAATGGCAGAGCAGGCTCGACGGGACAAATGGCCTACTCCTGCTCCTATTTCTTACGTTCTTATGGTGGAACCACAATGTCTTCAGCTCCTTCCAACGAGCTACTTCTTAGGCCATCCTATCTCCCTGCTCTTGCTCCTGTGCACTCGTGATGAGTGCATCTCCACATGCAGTCCCCTCTAGCCGACCCTCTCAACTATGTGCGGTGCCAGACTCTGAGCTCTGAGCTGAATATATTCAAGACAGAGATCGATAGATTTTCTGATGCTAAGTGAATCAAGGGATATAGGGAATAGGTGAGAAGGTGAAGTTGAGGTAGAAGATCAGCCATGATCTCATTGAATGGCGGAGCAGGCTCGAAGAGCTGAATGGTTTACTCCTGCTCCTATTTCATGTCCGCAAGCATAAGGTTGAATGGAGGCTCCTGTTGTGCAGTGTTGCCCTATTTGTCTTTGTCTTCTTCTGCTGTTTCCTGAGTGTTGAGTGGAGCTTCTGGAGCAGAATTGGGGGAAAAAAAGGGACAAGAGTTAACATTTAGTGACATGGCTAAGCATAGTCAGATTGGTTGGCTTTTGAAAGCAGCAGCAATTTGCCATGTGTATGGATGGCATTTAAGTGAGAAGGAAATGAGGGAAAGATGGTTTAAACCCTGCAGGACTTCTCCTCCAGCCTCGCCAGACATCACGCCGCTGACACGCTCCCTGCCCGCAATGTCCCTCATTCGCTCTTCAAGTGGGGACAGCACACGGATGACTGGCGGCCCTCCTGCTGTGGCTGCCTGCTCCCGGCTGTTGTGTGCGAGCTTGGCCTGTAACAAAGCAGGAAAGTGTGTCAGCGTTAGAGTAACGAGAGGTTTTTGAGGACGTGCCAGTGAGGGTAGAATAGTGTTGCTGGCGTGTGAAAGATGGCAGAGGTGCGAGGAGGTGAAGGAAGTAATATTGAGGAGAGTAGCAGGTGCAGAGTGCCGCAGTAGGAGCAGAAGGAGGTGGAGTGAAGTGTGCAGTGCACTGTTGCCTGCAGCCAAAGTGCCCCTCCCCTTTAAGAGGCACAGGCTGCCTTTAATTGGCGTCAGCACATGCAGGATTGATGCCCCCGATTAGGCCAGCTGCCAATGAAGGGCGTCAGTAACACAGGCAGCCCATCTGCTTTATTTAAATTAATGAGGGGCATGAAATTGGGGCCTTCTTTGCATCCACGTGATCAGGTGCCACTCCGAGCATGTCGCCCATTCTGCGCACACTTGCAGCAACTTCTACCCCAGAAACGCAGCAGAACACAAAACCTCGGTGGAGTGCAGAGTCTCAGTGCAGTACAAGTGGGCTCCCAATGACTGTGGAGCCATTTACCCCAACACACTTTGGTGAAAGAAAGCCGGATAATTAGATTAATAAAAACAAACCTATAGAAAATTTACAGATGACACTTTTATTACATAATTAGTTCAGAAACAGGCCTGGCAAATGAGAAAGCTGTGTTACATATTTGTTTATATATTTAAAAGGCCATAAAATAAAACCGCAAAAGTGTTTTCTGACACAAGCTTTTTGCTTTAGTGCGGGTCGAAAATATTCACAACTGCTCATGAAAATGTCCTGCAAATAATTGAGCCAAGCTGAGATCTTTTTTTTAAAAATCTGCAGGGAAACAAGTGCGCTGTGATCAGCTGTGCTGGACATGACTGCTACAAAAACCAAAATGCGGGAGACATGTACTGTCCTGTCGGCCAGGACTACTGCAAGGTGAGCTCTATCTAATAGATTTATTCATATTATAATAAAATTGGTGACATCAGTGAGCAAATACTTTACATGTTTGGATGGCATTCCTCTATCCACTCTTTTAGTGGAGACATTAACCGATTTAAACAGCTTAATCCTGAATGACAATAGTGGGCATGGGAGCTCCCATACACACAGAAAGTGAGAGGCCCAAACGTGAGACCCCAATGTACATAAAAAGCAAGACCTTCCCATAGACAGATCTCCCAGGACTAGCATACTGCATGCAGTCTTAAATCAACTCTATTTGTATTTATCCTGTGTTAACACTTTAAGCAGATTTGGATGAATATCTGGTTAGAAATGGGATTGAGGATTAACCCCACTAGTCATTGGCTCCCAGCCAGAACTTTGTTTCCTATTACCAAGTTAATTTTCAATCCCATTAACTAATTTTTCATTCATTCCATGAGCCTTAATCTTTGTAAACCATGGATGTGGAGCTTAATCAAATCTTATGTCTGCTGGATTGCCCTGCCACTTGATGTGCTATGTCCTCAGTATACAACTCCACGACCCTTATTATTTGGTTATATTCACTTCAAAATAGGGAGCGATCTTATCTGTTGAAATGGAGATTTTCAGAATTGTAAAACTTTACAAGCAGAAGCACATTTGTATGTATACATAAAGCCGTCAATCAGCTACGTTTTCTACTGGATGCCATGTCAGGAATATAGGGGGGAATTTTTCGGGGGGTCAGCAGGCACGATCAGTGGCGGGTCGTGGGGAAAAATCTTTTCTTTGGCAGCGGGTAGGGAACCCGCTGTCAACCCATCTCCACGCTAGTCTCCCAGATGTCGGGTCTGTCAGCATTGAACAGGCCTGACACCAAGCGGCCAGAGAGGCAATTAAGATCATTAAGATATTGTTAAGAGGCACAAATACTATTTTAAGCTTACCTTTCAATTTTACGAGTTCCCCCATGGGTTATACGCTACTCGGGGATCACGTCCACTCCACAGGTCGTGAGTGGATTCAGCATTGAATTATCTGATTAATTGTCAGCTGCAAAAGTGGTATAAAAGCTCCCATCTCACAGCTGTTCACTTTCCAAGCTCAGAAACTGCTGTTTACTGCATTTGGAAGACAGATTGAGCTTTATGCAGCTTGCAAGTGTTTGGAGCCAACTCTCTATCCAGTGCCACCTCATTGGCAGATTTGCTTCTGTCATCTCAACTTCACCAGCCATCTATTACATCAGCATCGGTGCCCGTGAAACTCTCTCACCTTGGTCCTCAGAATCCTCAGATCAGCCCCAACACCAGCAGCACCAGGCACGCCAGCAGCACCAGGCAAACCAGCAGCACCAACAACACCAACCTTCTCCGCAATCAACTGATGTTGCACAGGACCCAAGGCATCAGTACCCGACCACATTGCTGCCCGGGATGCCAGGGATGGCTTCACGATGGCCAGATTTACTTCACTTGACGCTGTACACCCTGGCTGCCACATGATGTGCCAGGTTGGCACCACCCCACACCAACACCATAAAGCATCCCTACAATGACCAAGCCATTTCTTTCACACTCATCACCATTGCAGGGGATTCCATTATGTCTCACCATTCACTGCAGCTCACTACGACACTTCCAAAGGTGCACACAGATCTGTCCAAGAACACAAAGTGTTGAAAATAAAGATTTCAATGTTTGACAGCACATGAATGGACATGAACATTGGCTAAACCACCCAAGTGCCTACCCTTGTGTGTTGTTAGTTGGTATGATTGAACTAGGATGATGGTGAATGTGAGGGGTGGCTAGTGAGATGAGAAGTGATAATGTAGATAGAGAGGGATGGGTGGAGGTGCAAGGTAAGTTGGTGTGAGTAAGGATGTGCAGGAGTAGGGTAGGGAAGGCAGAGTGATGTGGATGTGATGAGTGGCACAGGAGGATGAGGTTGAGTGTGGCTTTGAAGTAACATTTGATGATTTGCTGAGATCATTGAAAGGTTTGCGCCACTGCAGTCTGGTCCTCCTGACAACATCCCTGCTTGTGTCCTCCTGTGCAATGTGCAACCAGACTGTGTTGATCTCCTGGGGAGGTCTGTTCCATGGGAAGGGAAGAGAACCTCCCTGTGTACTGTGACTCGAGTCATGCGAGAGTCTGGGTGCAACCCTGCACTCCTGTGCAGTGCTTGTCAGTGTTTGCAGCACCTCAATGCTGTAGAACACTGACAGCACAACTGTCAAAATCAATTTGCACATGGTTCCTTTAAGGAAACTGGCTGATGACACATCATCAAATGACATCATCAGACCCGCTTCCTTCAATTGGCCGGGAAGCACGCTGGGTGGGCTTAACAATCAACATAAGATCACTCCACAGAGTGGGCTGGAGCCAGCAGTGGGCTCGCACCCGACCACCAACTCCGGCCACACTGGACCCACCTCGGTCAGCAAAATTGTGGCCTTTAGAACAGGATTGGACCATTCAGCCCCTCGAGCCTATTCCACCATTTAATTGGATCATGACTGATCTATACCTCAAATCCACTTCCTGCTTTTGATTCATATTCCCTTGATACCCTTGCCTAATAAAATCCTGTTGATCTCAGTCTTGGAAATTTCAATTGATTCATTGAGTATATTCAAGGCTGAGATAGATAGATTTTTGGACTCCAGGGGAATCAAGGGATACGGGGATCAGGTGGGAAAGTGGAGTTGTGGTCAAAGGTCAGCCATGGTCTTATTGAATGGCGGAGTAGGCTCAAAGGACCGTATGACCTACTCCTGCTCCTAATTCTTATGTTCTTATGACCCAGCATTCATTTCCTTTTTGGTTGTCAAACAGAAGAAGTCCTTACTCTGCCAAGAATAATAGAATGATGGTTCATGGTGATGATGAATGATGAATGTTTCATCTCCACATAAAGAATTGCTGATCACACTGTCACAACTTCACAGTGGAGGTGAGCTACCCCCAGATTGGGATAGAGGAAGAATTAGCCCACACCAATCCTGTGCATCACCTTGCATCCATCTCAGGAGCAACATTGGGAAAGGCTTGGGCGAAGGTCAGATTTGTTGGCTAGGAAATGGTGTGCTTTATAGCTACCTAAAGAGAGGTGAGGAACTAAATTTAGCATGAAGCCTTGGAAATAAATGGAGTGGAAGAAGACTTTGAAATAATCATACTTTCAACATGAAATCTGAGTTAAATATCTAAGGTTTTTGATATGGACAGCTTTTGTGACTTCATGTTTTGGATGTGAGGGTTTGGAAAGGTTTCACTGATCGGGAATAGTTTGATGTGTGATTTGAAAAGTTATAGGCACCCCATGTGACCAAACTGATTTTTCAATTGAAAAGTGAGCACCATTAGTGACAAATTAGAATGTGGGAATCTCTAAGCGGTTGTTGAAAGGGGTTGAAATGCTGCTGTATAATTCAAAATTGCTAATAGTTGTACAGGAAACTCTTTATTATCCGGCACCGACGGGACCGGCGTGGTGCCAGTTTATCAAAAAGTCCGGATTACAGAGAGGTATAGTTAAAAGGTACGAGAGCTCCGTACACAGCAACAAATCCAGGCTTCCCTGTTGCTTAGCAACATGTGCAGGAACTCCGGCCACAGACCAAGCGTCCCTGTTGCTTAGCAACAAGTGCACGAACCCCAGTTACACAGCCACAGATCCAGGAACTGCCACTAATATGAAGTAAAACTTACCTGAACCTACTCCTGAATTTTGCTGGTTAAAAGAGAGTTTCCTGTATATAGTGGGCCCTCAGGTGTTGATTGCCTCTTCCTTTCTGGCTATTCATTTAAACTGAGAAGAACGCTGCGATGCCTGGAGCATCATGACTAGACACTCCTACCATCCCCTCTTGAAGGCACGCAGAGAGTCAGCACCTACCACACCAGCCAGTAATACGTTCCAGGGGCTCACTACTCCCTGGGATAAGAAAAACTGCCCAACATCCAGTCTATTCCTACTTTTGCATAGTTTAAACGCATGTCCCTGATCTTCCCCAATCTGTCAAACTGGAATAATCTATCAACAGGCACGCAATCCAGCCCTCTCATTATTTTATAAACCTCTATCAGGCCGCCTCTAAATCTACGCTGCTCTAAAGTAAATAGGCCCAGCTCCTTAAGCCTATCCAAGTAGCTACAGTTCTTTAAGCTATGAATCATTCTCGTAGACCTTTTCCAAGGCCACTATATCATCCACCATGTGAGGGGACCAGTTAAATGCTAATCATTGTACCATTAGCTCCCCCCCCCCCCCACAATCTGCTTGCTGTCTCCCTAGGGTTGCCAACCATCCAGGATTGCCCTGGAGTCTCCAGGAGTGAAAGAATAACCTCCAGGGCACTGCTGCGAGCAACCCAAGAGTAAAATCATAGGGGGCAATAAAAAAAAATTGTGATCTCCGAACAATTTGGTTTACTAGTTATAAAAATGTTGGGCATGGGGAAAAGGATGTTTGATTGACATTCAAGGATCATCTAGTTGTGCATTGAAGAGTCTATTCACATTGCGTTTGGCGTAGGACGGTGATGCCCATGAGAATGGACATGTCGGGCGACCAATGGCGAGAGTGTGGGGTGGGGCGGCTGGAGGTAGGAGGTCATGTGATGAAGCCTCGAGGAATATGTCCAAACAAGGTGACAACCCTATGTCTCCCCCAATAACTAAAGTGAGATATGGAGCTCTTCCCTTGGAAAAATTGTTGGAGCAAAAAATGAATGCCCTACCTCTCTGTAGTACAGTACTTTAATGTACCAATATGACTCCTTAAAACCTATCTCATCGACTAAGTTTTTGGTCACCTGTCCTAATGTCACCTTCTTTGGATCGGTGTCAACTTTTGTCTGATCACGCTCCTGTGAAGCACCTTGGGACATTTCACTACATTAAAGATGCTACATAAATGCAAGTTGTTGTGGTGACCAGCCCATCATCCAATTCTACTTTATGAGTTGCAGCATTAGAAATTTATAGGAAGTAATTTTATAGGTATTGGCCGCGAAATTCGATGTTGTAGCGTTGGCCGTTAAGGCCATTTTTTAAAAAATGGCGGCCGCCTCGCTTCCACCTGCTTCCTGCACAGGACATGCCGCCCACCATTTTGGAGAGGTAGGCAGTGCTGCTGTTGTCTGCATTCGCCTCTCCCATGTAAATGTGCAAATCATGAAGTCAATCGCCGTGCAATGCCTGAATTGCCACACGACTGCGATTTTGGACATTGCCACATTCCATATCGCCCTCTCCGAACCATGCACGGAAGAACGTGCGTGCAGCAGTTGTATAGAAATGCTGTCAGCACTTCTTAAAGGGACATACACATCTTTCAGGTAAGTTTCAATTTCAGCTTTTGGAGTGTTTCTTTGATATTTTTATTGGAGTAGTGGCTTGGTGCAATACATTAAAAAATGTGTTAAAGTGTGCAGGGAGTGCTGCTGGATGCTTGCAATGCTTTGGATGTTAAAGGAAGGCATCTGAGAAGATCACTTGCTCACAGTCCTGGGGGCTCTAGTTACAATCCTCCTTGGGCTGCAACATCACATGCTCAGCCAATAGTTGACCAAAAGAGGGAATGGAGAGGGAGGAATAGGAAGCAGAAGAGGAAGAAGCAGAAGAGGAGAAAGCAGAGAGGAAGCAGTAGAAGAGAGAAAAGCAGAAGAGGAGAAAGCGGAAGGAAGGAGGCAACCCAGACAGCCCCTTTCTGGCCAGGATATCTGCCTGCAGTACCAGTGATCACAACCCCAACTCCCCTTTCAACATTTGTCCCACACCTTACCTTCCCACTGTTACTGACCATCATGGCATCCTCTTGGCCACAATGCTGAAATAAAAGCAAACTTTCCAATCCAACTTTATCCATATATGCATCCAATATTACATCAAAAAAATCAACAAATCACCCTTGAATTTTGTGTGCCTTTGCCTATCCTACTGATGTCACACAGTGCTACCCCAGTGGCTGCAGCATGGCTGGTGGAAGGCTGCTGACTTTCAGTGGGGGAGACTGCAGATGGCCTTGCAGGATGACCTTGAGGAGCTGGTGCCTGGGAGTGTGAAATTGAGTGATGGTGTTTCTTCTTCTTCTTCTTCTTCTTCTTCACTCGCCACTCCCTCTTTTAGTCAACCACTGGCTGAGCAGACTGTATTTCTTGGGTGTTTAATGAGAAAGGCAGGGTTGTGCAAAGGGGAGGGTGGGAAAGCAAGAGGTGCATGCTTACTCCAGGTGCAGCTTGTACATCAGAAGCTAAAGTGGGATGAGGGGGAAGTGGGATGTGAAAAGGAGGATAACATATGTATCCATTCAGCCCCATCGCTGGCCAAGGGCGCAGCCATGCCCCTGCCAAGAATGGCCAGCACCGTCTCCTCCAAGTGGGTGAGGTGAAGCTAGGAATATAAGGTGTGCCTTATGTTTGGTAGAGATTGTTGGTAGGTGAGTGATGGGGGCGGGAGGTGGTCATGCATTGAGCAGTGTGTGAGGCTAGTGGTGCAGTTAGTAGGAGATGGCTTTTAAAGATGCATTCACTGGCCTTGACCACTCGTCTGAGGTCATGACACTTCTTTGGGCAGTGGAGCCAGGTGCTGGGGGCGATATTGCTGGCAGTGACCGCCTCGGCGATCTGGTCCCACATCCTTCTTTCTGTAGGGCCTCCGGGCCCCCTGTGGGTAGAGGACCTCACTTCCAGTGTTGAACCACTGAACAAAGCTCGAGTCCTGCTTTTGAGACCCTGGGTGCCCTTTCCCTGGCCTGTTGAGCCATTTGTGTTGGTGCTGAAGCATTTTTACCATTTTTTACAAATAGAAGGCAGTTCAGTTTTAAGAGCTGGAGACTGCCTAGTTTGGAATGATTTTACTTTTTTTTTAGAAGGCAGTTGAGCTTTAAGGGTTCAAGATTGCTTTCAAAAATGACAGCCCTGCTTTAAGAGCATGCAGGCTCACTCCAGCAATGCTACAGTGACGTGGCATTGACCCTGCTACTGAACGCACAGCCGGAGGCAGCACGTTCGTTGCTGGGCTGTGCACTAAAATCATTCCAATCAGCAGGCAGCACCAAAATAACATGCTGCCTGCGCTTTCTAAACGGGTGCGAGCAAATCTTGCCCCACAGTGCCACCGCCCGTTATCGGGCCTTATCGAATTTCGAGGCCAATATCTGATAAAGAATGAGCAAATATTTTGAACTTTGCATTCAAAGCGTTAAATGAATCTTCTGTCGGTTAAGTTAAAGAACGGTCGTCCTGTTTTGAATGGCTACACTCCATGCTGACATCCATCCTTGGTTGTTTCTGCTTCTTTTGCCCAGCTGGAAAAGAATACAGGATCCACTACATGGACAAGTAGCTGTGACAACAGTTGCAACACTGTGTCCTCTGGCTGTTCATCCAGTAGCAGTTCGACAACATGTATTCAGGAGTGTTGCCAGGCCACCACGGAGTCCTGTCTGAAATTAGATGGAGATGAAAACTTAATTGGATCCGCAAGTATGACACAGTCCATGAAGCTGATGGTGTATACGATTGCTATGTTTGTCTTGACTAATCACTTTGCACCCTTTAGTTTTTAAATGCGGGAGCCAAGAATTCACACCGGACTTTGAATGTTCAATTATGTCAATTTTTATTCAGACATCAGCATAAAACTGCATAAGCCTTTTTATGTCAGTATTCAATCTGAGCAGTTTTTCCAAGAGAATAATCACCCTTAATATAGCTAAAGCAATTGTTTTCTTCATCTACCAATTGGGTCTCAGAATAGGAGATGGCCTAAGGGGACCCTGTAACAATTCTGAGATGGGGGTAATAGCTCTCTCTGTCTATGAGCATCATCACCAATAAGATCAAGGGTTTCAAATACAAAGTCTGAGAAGAGAACAGGCAGAAAAACGTTTCTCTGTAGCTGAAGAATCCGAATTTTAAAAGTCCCACGAATGTCTTACTACTGCAAACACTCCTGAGGTCTCCAATGGAATTTTGCAACAATAAATGGTATCGTCACAAACCATTTTGGGCGTGTATATATATCTTCAATTTATGTAGTGTCTTTAACAAAGTATATTGAAAATAACCACCACATACATTCTAACAGTGTGGAAAAATTAAGCCATTTTCTCCAATGTTTAAGTCTGTTCTAACAAAGAGTAACATTTTGGTCCTCTCAACTTGTGATACAAAATGAGTGAGAAAATGGACACTGTCTTCTTGCCAATCTGAAATGGATACAATCAAACATAGGCCAAATCTAGTAGAGAAAGCAGTGTTTGTTCATTGATATTTAACATCGAAGTGGATATCAATAGTTTGAAACCTCAAGTGTAGACTGCGGATGGTGTGATATGAAACTTATTCCCTTTTTCTCAAATTTGCATCTCCACAGCCCTGCATTATAGAATGCTTGAAGAACTATACAGAAAAGGCTTATGCAGTGTACATAACAGTTCTAAATAGACATAAATCATTGTAATGTAAAGTGATACATTTAGTTAAAGGGTCTGTTCAGCGCTGTGAGTTCGCAGAGTTGAAATCTTTTTGGGTTATTGTAAATAACAACAATTTTTTTGATTTAAAAAATGTTGCTCCTATGGCAGAAAAAAACGTCTGTTGGGTCTTACACTTCATTATTAAAATACGGGAGGTGGGGAAGGAAGTGTGAAAGTGGAATATGCGTGCTATCTCAAAGAGTACAAAGTATTGTCCTCTGAGGGTCCCAGTTTTGCTATGTGAAGGACCAGCATCTAACAGCTGATGTTCTCTGCTCTAATATCACTTTTATGCTGCAGATAGTGCTGAACCAAAGGCAGATACAGTTCATTTCAGTTGATGCACAGCGGCTAAGTAATAATGGAATAGGACTTTCCAGTCAGCAATGTACAGACAAAGCCTCTTTAGTTGGCTTAGAGGTTTAAAATAAAAACAGGAGGTATAATTTTCTTTGTAAAACTCAGCACCATCAGTTTGAGAGCTCTGTCTCGTTCTTCTGTATGTTATAGGTAAAGGGCACTCTACTTCAAACTGCAGGGTGGTAAACTGATTACTTTGTGTTTCTCTCCACCTGAAGGAGGCAATATTAGAAGTGTACAGGAATAACATTCATGTTTGAACACAACAGATGTGAATCAATTTCATATATTTATACTCATATGTGGTTTATCCAAATAGCTACCATGTGAGTACAAAAAGAATAAGCAATATGAAGGCATATATTCCCATTAAGGAAAGTAGAAGGAATGGGAGGGTCAAGTCTTGCAGTGAAAATGTACACAGACAAACATAGAAGTCATAACATGAAACTAGGCCATCGGCCCAACCAGTCCATGTTGATATTTACCCTCCATATAAGTAAACAGTCCTAATCAGATTTACCCACCCTGTTCCCATAGCCTTTCAACCTCTTGTCTTCACCTACCTCTCCAATCCAATCTTCAATGTTGATAGAGTTTCTACTTCAACCACTAACAGTGGAAGTGAATTCCACAGAGAATGGAAGAGATGTTATCATGTGGTTATGTTGGCATTGGAAGCCCTCAGAGTTTTATTTAGCCTTCTGTTTTTCCATAAATGTTGAGGGAAAGAAATCTGTCTGTAAATGCAAGAAAGACCACATTCCACTCCTACCCCACCCCTGCTTCAGGAATGTTTTTCCCAGTTCAAACATCTCTCCACATCCAAGATGGAATGATTTAGTCAGTGCAGCGTTTTTGTTTCCTGTCCTTATCTAAAAGTGATTTCAACTACCTGGCATTGTCTTTCACGTTCAATCTGCGCACACTCACTCCTGAGCAGGCCCTTTAAGAATTGTATGAACAAAGTTGAATGTATTTCTGAACGGTTGTAGCTGCTGTCGTATCCACTGCCAGCCCTGTCATTGCAGAGCACACTGCGAATTCGGATTCTGGCAAGGTCTGGTCACCCTGCTTATATGTGAATATGCAGTTTAAACCCATGTCTTGTGACGTTTGCTTCAACCATAAAATATTTGTTTGACTGGACTGTAATAAAATTAAAACAGAATTATATTTGTATAACTTTAGAGTAATGTATGGAATATGAATAAAGAGTATAAGAAGGATTATATTCCTCTTCTAATGAAAGCAAGAGAAAGCCTGCTTTTCTCCATAAACAACGATGTTGCATTCTCAGAAGATGCATGCTTTCATGATTTTGC
This sequence comes from Somniosus microcephalus, assembly GCF_052327205.1. Classification (NCBI taxonomy): domain Eukaryota; kingdom Metazoa; phylum Chordata; class Chondrichthyes; order Squaliformes; family Somniosidae; genus Somniosus; species Somniosus microcephalus. Next base: position 39,920,296 of record NC_141006.1, on the reverse strand, counting down.
TAATTAAGAAGAAATGCAGACTTTCTCCTGCTTTTGTTAAAGGGGGAATTTCACCTTTCATAGAGAAATAACTGAAAACAGCAGGAGATATCGCTGTGAGCATTGCAAGCATTCACCATTTTACTGTTTCCATTGTGAGAGGCTCATCCCCAAATAAGAACGTTTGAAAATAGGAGTGTGTTCTGCTTGAAAAGTGTCATTCTCATGCTTCTCTTCCTTAATGGTCATTCTTATGAAGCCTCCTCACTCGGGGCTTTGTAACTCTGATCTTACCAAGTCCGCACCAACAGTAGAAACATCAGCCTTGCACCAGGTACTAGTAGCTGGGGGCTTTGTTGTGCTGGTGTATTCCAATTCAGTAAGAAACTGCTCCCTGATCACATCAATGGGAAGTGAGCTCCTTAGAAAGTAGCGATAGGAAAAAAAATTACAACACGAAATATGACTAGAAAGGATTTTGTTTTGGGATTTCAGGCACACTGTGGAAGGATTTTCTTCACTTGGCCCTAGAGTCTCAGAGCTGGCCTCTGATCTATATTGAGTAGGTATATCCAATAGATTGGTTGACTTTTTAAAATTACAATTTGCTATTTTCCATTTGATTGAATAGCCACAGACATCAAAATAAGCTTACCATAATTTAAACAGATACTGAAAATGAAATGGAGGAGTACCAATTGTAAGGAGCTTCAGAAACCTCAGTTGTGATTTATGATTATTAGCTTTTAAAATGACTAATTACAGATGCTGACTCATTGGGAATAACTTTGGCTTTGGTCGATAGTGTAAAACGGGCGATTTGAATCAACCACGCGTTATACATCCCTCCCGATTTTCATTTCAATCGGGGAAATGTATAACAATCCGATATCGCTATCGCCCAAATTCTAAATCATTCCCATTGAGACACCTCCCTGTTAGCTTTTATTTTATTACAATCATTTTCCAGCTAATTCGCCTTTTTAAAAAGCTAAACATTGGAGTGAACTGCTCCTTACTTACAGTCCAAGGAGTTAACTGTGGTGATTCCTAAATTTCCCTGTCTTTTTAATTGCTTGCAACTACTGCCTTATAGTTACCATCATCTCCATTCTCCATTAACTGGTGAAATATCTGTCAGATTTGTACGGTCAATATATATATAAATGGGACTGGATTAAGTCAGAGGTTCTTCGGAAGGTATAACTTGTGTCAGATCCAGAAGGTTGGGAATTTGCATCAATTCACAAAAGACCTGCCCAGGTTGGGGGTAGAAGGGAGGCGGAAGTTAAGAAAACAGATCACTCTGAACTGTCAGGGAATGCAATTAGAAGAAAAACATACTTAAGAAGCAATAACAAAAACACAAGGTGTTCCACAGAAGCATAACCAGACAAAAATCGACGATGATCCAAAGAAGGAGGGTTGACTAAAATCTTAGTTCAAAGAGCAAGTTTTAAGGAGGGTCTTAAAGAAGGAGAGGGAGGTGGAGAGCCAGAGAGGATTAGGGAGGCGATTCCAAAGCTTAGGACCTGGACAACTGAAGGCACAGCCGCCAATGGTGGGATGAAAGCAGTGGGGAATGCACAGGAGGCCAGAGTTGGAGGAACACAGAGTTTGTAGGGCTGGAGAAGGTTACAGTGATAGGAGGAAAAGGTGAGGCCAGGAAAAGATTTAAACACGAGGATGAGAATTTTAAATTTCAGGCAGTGGGGGACCGGAGGTCATTTAATAAGAGGGAGTGGATAATGGAAATCTAATTACATTTCAATTTGATTTACCATTGATTAATTAGTTAACCTACCATTGATTCTTGTGATGACAGCCATTGTGTTGTAGAATGAAAACCACTTATATTCTAGCTTCCAATTTGAAAATTATAGATCCAAAGAAATAATAAAACCCTAGTTTGTTCCGGATTCGATTACTAATTGCAATATATAGACCCAGCCTAGCCTGTTATAACCAAGTTTGGCTACAAATAATTTTTCTTTCTGACTAGTAGATTATTAGTTAATTTTTTTGAGATTATGGACAGAAATGAAATTAAACAGGTTCATGCCTCTATTAAATGCACTGGGTTCATACGCTGAAATCACCAGTAGTAATTCCCAGCCTATAGTTGACCAATAATATACAGTTTCACATCATGTTACTGTACATGTTGCTGTAACAGTGCAACTTGACTGGTAGATCATCAAGGAGGGAAGCTGATGACATTTTGAATGCAGAATTTATGTGAACACAGCACTTAACTATATTCAATACTTCTTGGGTCTGTCTTTTAAAGCAACAACAGGTAAAAGGCCTCCTGTCATTTTTGAGTTTTGACGTCAATACAGGAAGAGAAATTCACAATATCCATACGACATTGAACTGGCTAACTCTCATTTTCCATAGAATATTTTTTAATTAGTTTCTAATGAAATCACAGTTGAACATTGTTTTACTTAATGCGGCTGCAATTGTTTAACTGTGTTATTGTTAGGATAAAGTCATTCTTTTTGTTTCAGATAATGACTATCAGATGTACGACTCTGTGTGGCATCTATGTTTTATCAAATGAGCTTTAATAAAGTTAAATTCAAATACAAATGGTCTGTGCTGTTTAACTTTGCTGCCTTGACTTTACAGAACTTTTAAATTATTTTGTCTTTTAAAGAAAGAAAAAAATACCTTTATTTTGGGGAGTCATATATAATCATACTTGTTGTTGATTTTGGTGTGCATATAGGGCAATTTGTGTGTTCATGTCCACTGGGGTTCAGTTGGTCTGGGTAGCATATTGGTCATAATGGACTTGGCCCCGGGTAATGGGTGTGACTGAGGAAATAGATGTGATAAAGTTGTTTGCGCCCAACAAAAATATTTCAATAAATTTGACGCTGGGTTATGCACAAATTGGAGGTTTTCACAGTTTAGGTATTCCAAGCACAACAAATGATTACTGACACAGGGTATTATACATGCAAATAAGTACGTTTAAAAATAGGAGAGCATTCTACTTGAAAAGTGTCTTTCTCATGCATCTCTGCCTTGATGGTCATTCTCATGAAGTCTCCTCACTCAGGGCTGGCTTACTTCCTCCCCCTGAAGACTGTAGAGTTTACTATTCATTTTTGGCCAAATTAAGGATCTTCTTAGTGATAGAACTGTGTTTGCATCTTTTTATTGTGTATTATTTTAAATGTAGACACACATTTAAAATGCTGTGTCTTCTGCTGCCCTCTCTGTATTTCTGATAACTTTAGAAATGTAACTGTTGCCATTACTGACAACGATTGGCCAGCTATTTATCGTACAGTAAACTGTACAAAATGCTACATTGAATTTGATGGATTTTTTTCATTAAAAAAAATCCTGCTTCACTGAAACGTGGGAGGAGAATTGCATTTGTTCTGATATGGAGCGACATTGTAAGTGTGTTAATTATAAAAAAAACACGTTTATGATATTGCTCGAAACACAGCCCAGAGTAAACCACCAGGAAAGCATTCATGAGGTCACTGCACATATAACCAGAACAGGTTGTCCTCCATGGTTTCCTGTGTCCCTTCCTCATAGCTGCCATTTCCCACTCATTACTTCCAGTATAACGTTAATACATTATAATCATCTGCATAGGCCAATTCTCTCATTTCCATAAGTTATATTGACAACTAACAGCCAACTAGATGTCTTAACTGACTGCCAGATATAAGTTTAGATCCAGAACATTGGAATATTTGGCATTAACAGTATGATTATATGATGACTGACACGAAACTGTGTATTTAAGTCTGACATACTGAATAAGTATGCCATGTGGTTGTCCCAGGGTTAAGATCTTTCTCAGAGCTAAATTTTTCACTTTTATCAAAAAAAAGGAAGAAATTTCTCCTACTCACAGGGCACAAGTTTAGCAAAACTGAAAAGCAAGTGGTAGATCTGTCACTGCCTGTGTAGGGGGAAATCACCCCCAGGATTTTCTAAGTGTATCTGTCTTGATCTTGTAAAATGGAATGAGACCAATCCACTGATCACTGTTAATGATGTGCATTGGCTGTGATAATAATGATAACTTCTGGGAAGTTATGTCACTTCCTGTGAACTGTGAACTTTGTACATACATCACTTCCTGTCACACATCACTTCCTGTTGGACTGGTATAAATACTGAACTGCTCAGTATTGTAAAGGGGCTTCTACCAGAGGCATGGTGAAGACCTTGCTTGTATATAGTGTGATTATAAGTTGCTTAAAGCTTACTTTAAAGTTACTTGATGTGTGAGACTCCTTTTTCTTACATCATTGGCGATTGTTGCTTCTTGGCAGCTCCTGACTGTTAGCATGTTGTGCATTTATTGCTGCAATTGGAGAATGGATTAACTGGTGATGAGTATGTGAACACTACATACTAGAATAAGCTACACAATAGCAAAATACTGCGGATGCTGGAAATCTGAAATAACAACAGATAACGCTGGAAAAACTCAGCAGGCCAGGCAGCATCCGTGGAGAGAGAAACAGAGTTAACGTTTCAGGTCGATGACCTTTCATCAGAACTGGAAACAAGCAGGAAAAGGAACAGATTTTAAAGCAAGTTTAGGGGCTGGGAAATGGGGGAGGGGATGAAAGAACAAAAGGGAAGGTCTGTGATAGGATGGAAGGCAGGAGAAGAAAAGAGGCATTAAGAGATATTCAAGGCAAGAGGAGATGGTAATGGGATAGGTTAAGAAACAAAGGATGGCTCTAGATGGAGTGTAAATTGCGCTGGCAGAATGGAAGACAGCTGTCATGTGGGAGGGGGGAAAAAAAGGCAAGCACAAACAAAAAGTGTGGATAAAAAATATATATGTGATAGGGGCCGAGGTAATGATCTGAAATGGTTGAACTCTATGTTGAGTCCAGAGGGCTGTAAAGTGCCTAATCGAAAGATGAGGTGCTGTTCCTCGAGCTTACACTGAGCTTCCGTGGAACAATGCAAGAGGCCGCGTACGGTGAGGTCTGAGTGGGAATGGAGCGGTGAATTAAAGTGACAGGCGACCGGAAGCTCAGGGTACCCCTTACGGACTGAACGGAGGTGTTCTGCAGAATAAGCTGCAGTGTTTACAAGGCTACTGGGGCTTGGACACTGCAGTTAGCCTTCACCATGCTCGGGGCTGTGTGGGCTTCAAAGTTTTTAGTAGTGCTCATGCTGAACCAGCGGAGACTCATTGCTGAGAGCAGACCAGTGAGAAAATGATACTCAGTTCATGCTGCTCAGCCACGCGGAGATTTGGCAGGGCACATGCATACGGGAAACATGGTTTAGAATTATCCCTTAGGGTAACTTTACTTAATGTGTGGTTACAACTGAATCTTACCATTTGTAAAGTCACACATTTTAAAACAGGCATATTAGTTGGTTTCAGAATCATTAGGAAAAGAGAATAAAATGATAAAAGGATAAAAGTTTTTTTTTAGAAAAAAATCCAAAAGGATGAAAAAATAGAAAACTCATATTTCATCAGGTCTCGCAGGCAGGCTTAAGATGTGACAGAAACTACTGAGGAAAGCTGTTAAACTACAGCAAAAAAAACCCAGGATGGTTAAAATGGCAACAGGTGTATAGGTAACATAGCAAATCCCTCGGATATGTTTGCCTCAGTCATGCCAGCCAGGTTATATCAGACAACACATTGGGTTTTCCAGCTCCTCCAAAGCAGTAACTTTGAGTTTCCAAGAATCATGGAATCATACAGCACAGAGGAGGCTATTCAGCCCATCGTGCCTGTGCCGGCTGTTTGAAAGAGCTATCCAATCAATCCCACTCCCCTGCTCTTTCCCCATAGCCCTGCATTTTTTTCCTTTTCAGTATATATCCAATTCCCTTTGAAAGTTACTATTGAATCCGTCACCCTTTCCAGCATTTAAAATCGTAATGACTTGCAGCATAACAAAAATTCTCCTTGTCTCCCCTCTGGTTCTTTTGCCACGTACCTTAAATCTGTTTCCTCTGGTTACTGATCCTTCTGCCACTGGAAACAGTTTATCCTTTTTTACTCTATCAAAACCCTTCATAATTTTGAACACCTCTAGTAAATCTCCACTTAATCTTCTCTGCTCTAAGGAGAACAACCCCAGCTTCTTTAGTGTCTCCACATAACTGGAGTCCCTCATCCCTGGAAGCCAAACTGTGTGGTCCATGTTGTTTATTATTTACTACATTAAGAGTGTTAGAAACTAAAGATACCTAAAAATGTATATGGCTATGTGATTAAAACTGTGACGTGAAAAATGCTATGTTCGAATTGCAGACTGAAAGTCTCCTCAGGCCAGATAGGTGCTTAGAAGTGCTAATGTTTTGGTTTCCTATGGAGGGTATGTACTATATACTGTAAAGGAAAAAGCCATATTCCAAGAGATACACCATCCTATGAACAGATTTCTGATATTATTAAAACATGACATACTGGGTTTAAAAGTCTGGAAAGCCTCGGTGACACAGGCTGTGTCAATACAGGCTTCTGAGATAAGATGAAGTGTTAACACACAAGCTTTTGAAATGGGAATTGGTTAAAAACACTAAAACAATGGCCCTATTGAAATAGCAGTTTGGCGCTTCCAGAAGGTCTGGAGTTTGTGAGAAACACAATGGAATGACCCAAGTAAAGTGTTAAAAACTGACACTTCAAACAGGAACACAGAATATTAAAAAACCATGTGCCTTTGTAAAAGTAACATCAAATGAAACAGGAAACACGATTATATAACCAATAAGATGGCTAGGAAAACAAATACCCTAGTTGAAGCGTCTTTAATTTACATGTTGTAAATATGATACCAACAGAACACTTTGAAGATATGACTTCAATAGATGACAACAAGCAATCACGTAGTTTTTGTATTGAAAATGGAATAGTTAGTAGACACGACGTCTGCTTTCAAACAGTTAAGCCAATATTAAGAATTGAATGGAAGACCTTCGATAAGAATGACATCAAAGAGATGTCGTAGCCATTTTATGATAAGTTTGGAATGCCTAAACAACTGACAGAAGTCTACAAGCTAACAGTTGAATTGGCAGTAAGAATAGAAAAAAAGTCAACAGGAAGATGACTAGAGATAATTAGCTTACATCAGCAGAAAACTTCAAAGGATAAACCACTAAAAAAAGGTATAAAAATAGAGCTTTTCAGATAGACAGTCAGAAGTCGCTGGAAAGGGGCAAAGCAATTCTCTCAACTTCAGAGGCACGCTCTGTAAGTTTTTAACTCTGAGTCTCGGGGATCAAGGTACTTTTAATTTGATTTTGGTGGATATTCTGGATTAGAATTAAGAATAAGAAATGTAAAAATGTATGAAGTTAAGATTTGAGAATAAGAATCTCTGAGGATAAGAAATGTAAGCTATTTGTTTTTGAAATGTTAAAATTGCGACTGACTCACAAGCTGTTAACTGTATGTCGGCTCCTAAATAAATCTATATATTTTTAGAATTGTCTCAAGTAGTATTTCTGTATCAAACTCGCAAACTCAATTTCTGTACACTCTTTTGTAACGAGTTATAGAATTCTGAGGGGGGTGGTTTCTGGACCCTCATAATATCCGGAAGGTTACAGTTTAGTTAAACATATTATAAGTGCTATCCAGAGGACAGTAACATCTTCACATCATTCCTTTCCTTTAGGGAGAGATAGTCTGAACCTTTAGACCCAATTAAGCATCTTATAGAATTCGACTATCTTTAACTTTAGTTGAAGGTGAACATCTGGGGAATACGCCTGATCTGGGGTAGCCTGAAAAGGGATAGGACTAGTAATTATCCCTTCAATACAAACTCCCTGTTGCTAAGCGATTATCTGTTGTTTTTAAGTTAAGACTTGAACCTTGTTTATGTATTTTATGTATAATGCTATAAGTGACCTCCCAAAAGCTTGTACTCACAGATAGAAGAGAAAGAGAGAGAGAGCTTGTACTCACAGACGGAAGAAAGAGAGAGAGAGAAGGAGGCTCTAGATGAAAGGAATAAGAGAATTGGTCATGTGTGTCAACTGTCTGTCCAATCGGATCGGTATCAGCTTCTTTTTCACGGTCGTATGTTTTTGCTGTATAACTAATGTGTTATATTCCGTCTTAAACTCTGATTAAACACAATGGTCTAGAAATTCAGTGGGCTGCGCCACCAGTTAGCGCCCAAAGAGGGCACTTAGTGGGTTTAGCGCCACTGGCCACGCCTCCCGCGAAATTTAGCGGGGTGCTAATGGCGGCGCTAGCCGTTAGCGCTGCGCCGCCACCAATGACATCATCGGTGTGCGCAGTGCCCCACTACCGCCCCGATCGTGAAATTTGGTAGCACCCCCTGCTGTAACGCCGGTCGCAATTTGCGACCGGTTCAGGGGGGCCTACCTGCGGCGGTAGAGGCACTGAGGTGCGGGGCAGCCATTTTCTTTGCTGGCCGCTTGCCAGTACCTCTTTGCGCAGCCGTCCCCGGCCTCCTGAGCACCCCTCATGTTGTGCCGGCTATCTCCCAAGAGCCCGGCACTTCTCCTCAGTGCCGGGCTCTTTTGCTGGCACTCGCGATCTTAGATCGCGCTGCAGCAGGCCCCTCCCCTTTAAGAAGGGGAGGAAGGCCTGCAGTACCGCAGCGCGCCATGCCGCAGCATGTGGCGCTGCGGCACGTTGTGCTGTGAACTTCAGTTGCAGTGCCCCAAGACGGATGCGGGGCGCCTCGAGTAGCGCCACGCTTCCGTTTGGGGCGCTCAAACTGAATTTCCAGCGGGCGCTCGCGACTCCTTCTGGGGCAGTACTTCCGGCGCCCTGGCAAGACTGGTGCCCCAAACGGGGCGCCACCGAATTTCTAGGCCAATATACCCAGAATATTGATTTGTACTCGAACCTAATTATTTAAAGTGACCAGAGATAACCGTAAGTTGGCTATTTCTAACAAGAGTCAGACTTCTGTTGATTGATATGTAGCGACAAACATCTGTGTTTATGTGTTTCATGACTGCATAATGCACATTAGCTTACAGGATATTGGATCTGGTCTTATGTTTATGAGGGGTTGTGTCAAGTCCTGGCAATGTTCTCTCCACTGCCAAACTAACCATCATAGATTTTAGTGGAGGCAAAATGGTCAGTTTTGATTTGGTAGCTCTGTACTGTTGCCTTGTTATCATTGTAACTTTTTCATGGAGGTCCTAAAACAGCAAGGTAATAAGACGTTTGCCAAAAGTAGTATTGTATTTAGAGCACAGGTTATAATTTTAAAATTCTCATTCTTGTTTTCAAATCCCTCGCCTCGCTCCTCCCTTTCTCTGTAACCTCCTCCAGCCCTACAAGCCTTTGAGAGCTCTGCGTTCCTCCAATTCTTGCATCTTGCCCAACCCCGATTTTAATCGCTCCACCACTGGCGGCCGTGCTTTCAGCTGCCCTGGCCCTAAACTCTGGGATTCCCTCCCTAAACCTCTCGGCCTCTCTACCTCTCTCTCCTCCTTTAAGATGCTCCTTAAAACCTACCTCTTTGACCAAGCTTTTGGGCATCTGTCCTGATATCTCCTTCTATGGCTAGGTGTCAAAATTTTTATTGATAAGTGCCTTGGGACATTTTACTACGTTAAAGGTGCTATATAAATGCAAGTTGTTGTTGTTATAGTATCTGCTTTCTGTGTATCTGTGTACATGTAAATCTGTACCTTTGATTCCCTATATATTGAATATTTACTCTTATTATTGTCACTTTTTTTATATTAATTTTTGTTTAATTATTTTTTAAAAAGTCACCTGATCTTGACTTTGTGGTGATTTAAAGGGGCTTATTCTTGGTGCTGCCATCGGAGTTATTCTTCAGTTTCATGAGTACAAGATCTCAATTGTTGTGCACAGAAGTTGTTTATCTTATTTTATTTTTAATAGAAATTTGAACCACTAAAGGTTCCACTGAAAACATCACTCCCAGAGGAGTTGGCCGCTGCTGGGCATTGTATCATTAGCAACAAGTGATCAAAGTAAACCACTCCAGAGTTCAAGTAGCTGATTTCACCAAATGAAGCCTGATTTACTGCTCAAGAGAACATTCACAACGGGAAAAGTGATTGCTGTATTAATACACCAAGTACCAGGAATGGTGGTTGAGGCCTGAACACTGGACTCACTTAAGAAGCAGCCAGATGCTATAATGAGAAGATGGTAGGATCAGTATTCTAGAAGATTGATATCAAATGGGCCAAATGTCCATCTTCATCCAAAACTATTCTAGTCCTTTAAAAGTCCTTTGCTGCCTTTAACATAATGCTTTATTTAAACCGCATCCATTCTCTTTTCATCTGCTCATTTTAGTCTTCTACTGGCAGTCTGTGTTATTTTAACAAGATGGTGATCAGATGAGATACTCCCATGTATTGAATCCTAGAATCATAGAACCCTAACCTTCTCAAGGGTAATTAGGGATGGGCAATAAATGCTGGCCTTGCCAGTGACGCCCACATCCCATAAACTAATTAAAAAAAAATCTTATAGCACAGAAGGAGGCCATTCGACCTATCGTGCATGTGCCGGCTCTTTGAAAGAGCTGTCCAATTAGTCCCACTCCCCATTGTCCTGCACTTTTTTTCTTTTCGAGTATCTATCCAATTCCCTTTTGAACATTAATATTGAATCTGCTTCCACCGCCCTTTCAGGCAGTGCATTCCAGATCGCAACAACTCGCTGCAGTAAAAAAATTCCCCTCATGTCGCCTCTGGTTCCTTTGCCAATTATCTGCATCTGCTGCACTTCAGTCTATTTTGAGGCATATGACAAAACAACTTGCTATAGGCCTGTCATGAAAAGCAATGCAAACTTGACATTTTAAATGGAGATGGTCCCACTCTCTAGTCTTTAAAAAGAATAGTAACTGATGCCCATTCACAGTATACTTTTCAAAGACATCCTTTACAAGTACAAAATTGAGCTGTAAAATGAAGCAACTGTAAATCAATGATATTCTCTCAATATACATATAAGGGCCAATTTCCCTGACTATAGCCCCCAATCAACACCCATTCTCAAGGTGCAAAGGTCAGGCAAAAGGGGCCTTTGTGTTGCCATCAAGATTTTCAGGGCCTTCCCCAGGAGGACATATGGGGAAATTAAAAATGATTCTTGAGTACATTTTTAACAGGCAAGGTAGTGGCAGGTAACATACTGGGGAAGCCAATGGTTTGGAACAGCTTTTAAATAATGTTTTCCATATAAGGATCTAGAAGCTTTCATCTACAGAAGTATTCCCCAAGCAGATATGTAGAGTGGCAGGGGAGTCATCCACTTTCACAGTGAATACTGTGATCAACAATAATATGGTAATTAAGAAGCTGATGCACTTGTGGGCTCACAAAGGCACCTGAGAGTATATGAAAATAAACGAGTGCAGAAGTTGGGCAGTGGTGGAGGAAATTGTGCAATTGAGCGGAGAGCTAGTACCAAAAGACTGGAGCTACTGAGATCACAATCTTTAAGAAATGTGGCGTTATAGGCATATTGCTTTGCTCTACATAGTGGAAGAATACTGGAGTCTGTTCTCAAGAAAGCAATTCTGATGCATTTAACCAGAGCAATATGTCTTTCCTTGTTGGACTAGAAACTTTCTGATCTATGAAACTGTACAGTTTGTTTTCCATGATCTGATTTTGGAAGTGAAAGGAGTTTCCATCTGGAGATTAAAATGTTCCTTTATACATATAAATATAAATGATCCTTTATATATTTAAATATAGAATAGAATCATAGAAATTTACGGCACAGAAGGAGGCCATTCAGCCCATCGTGTTTGTGCCAGCCATAAAGGAGCTTTCCAGCCTAATCCCACTTTTCAGCTCTTGGTCCGTAGCCCTGTCGGTTAGGGCACTTCAAGTTTCATATCCAAGTACTTTTTAAATGTGATGAGGGTTTCTGCTTCTACCACCCTTTCAGGCAGTGAGTTCCAGACACCCACCACCCTCTGGGTGAATAAAAGTTCTCCTCAAATCCCCTCTAAACCTTCTACCAATTACTTTAAATCTATGCCTCCTGGTTATTGACCTCTCTGCTGAGGGAAATAGGTCCTTTCTATCCACTCTATCTCGGCCCCTCATTTTATACACATATATGTATATTTTTATATACATATATATGTGTAGGATTGCTGCAATGACAAGACATTCAGGCCTAGAAATTTGGGGCGCCAAGCTCGCCTGGGTGCCGGAATTACCACTGAGATCGGAGCCGTTGTGCCCGCCAGAAATTCAGTTTGAGCGCCCCAAGAGGGACGCGGGGTGCTGCTCGAGGCACCCCGTGTCCCTCTTGGGACGCTGAAACTGAATATCGCAGCGCAACGTGCTGCAGCGCCACACGCTGCGGCACGGCGCGCTGCGGTACTGCAGGCCTTCCTCCCCTTCTTAAGGGGGAGGGGCCTGCACCAGCGCGATGACCGATCGCGAGTGCCGGCAAAAGAGCCCGGCACCGAGGAGAAGTGCCGAGCTCTCGGGACACAGCCGGCACTGCCCGGGGGGGGGGGATCAGGAGGCTGGGGACGGAGGTGCTGGCAGGCGGCCACTACCGCCACAGGTAGGCCCCCCGTGAACCGGGCGCGATTTGCGACCAGCGTTACAGAGGCGGGCGCGACCAAATATCGCGATCGGGGTGGTAGCGCGGCACTGCGCACACCGATGACGTCATCGGTGGCGGTGCAGCGCTACAGGCTAACGCCGCCATTAGCGCCCCGCTAAATATCGCGGGAGGCGTGGCCAGTGGCGCTAAAGCCACCGAGTGCCCTCTTTAGGCGCTAACTGGTGGCGCAGCCCACCGAATTTCTAGGCCTCAGTATTTAGAGATTATTTTGATCATAAGATCATCAGTTTACTAACACTTGGTTAAAATATTTGAATAATCCATTTTTTGAAAAGAATATCATCACACAAATTGTATTTCTGTTGTATCGATGTTGATTTATTTCCATGTAGATTATTCTTTAAAAGCTGTAGATAATTGTGAGGTTAAGTACACGGAAAAACAATTTTAAATGATAATGAATGATTAATTCGATACAAAAAATAAAGAAGCTCAGTTATCCGTCTAACTGTGATCCAGCACAAACCAGCTGGTGTTATCAAGCTCCTATTTATTACCATGGAGACAACAAACATTTCTAATGTTCCACTAAAGGCCAACAACTGAAAATATTTTTTACAAAATGTGTTGAATCAGCTGAGCAGCTGTATAAATAGATTAATATTTAACTTCTTGTTAAATTAGGAGCAAAACTAACAGAACATATATTGTAACACAGGGTACATTGATTTATCTATCTATCTTGAGTCGGCCTTTTTGCTGGTTTAGTTTAAAAAGCTTTGATCTATGATTCACTTAAGAAGAATGATTGAAGCCCGTGTAACATTGAGGCTAATGAAGCTTGGAATGGCTCGACCATCAATATTCTCCTTTCTGTTGGGAAGTGGCTAGACTTTGTTTTGCATCTTCTTCTTATGGCGCGGGTCAAGATTAATCAACCATTGGCGTAAACCTTCATCCTACAGCCATGGTTGTTACTATACTGCGCTACATTTGCATCCATTCCTACAATTTTCTTTTACAGCTTTTAAGACAGATCTAAATTATATGGAGCAGAAGGTTCCAGTCCGTACTGAGCCTTATACAATTTGTCCTTTATCTCCCTGGCTGCTTTCAGTTAGGCTTCCAGCACCTGGTCAATAAAGTTGGTTTTTCTCACTCTGTTATACTCAATTCCTTCAGCCATATTGTTCCATTAACAGTTGTAATGGTCTCTCCGGTGCTATTGCAACTCTTTAACTGGCTCCTGATTACAATTCACAACTGATTGCCAGGGTTCCTGCTTCTGCCACTTCATTGGACGGCTCACTGTGCAGGTGTTCACAGCTCCAGACAGGGGGAGACATTTTCATAAATAACAACAGAAGACGCTGGAAAAACTCAGCAGGCCAGGCAACATCCGTGGAGAGAGAAACAGAGTCAACGTTTCAGGTTGAAACCCTTCTTCTTTCATGTCGCTCTTGCATCATTTGCATGCAATTTAAATGCTCCCAAATGTTTCAGGTCGGAGCTTCCCACCACATGCCCGAGGGATTGCAACTCAAGCACAAAGGGGGCGGAGATTCGGCAAAACGGTTCCTGTGGTGTATGTAACCTGTACCACCTTAAGAGAACTACCTTAAGAAGATGGACTACTTTCTCTTGCTACTGTATATTGTAGTACCGGTGGTGACCACACCAGTATATAAGCTCTGTGTAGTAATTGGTAAAGCAGTTCAGCCCTAACCTTCAAGTAGTAAAGACCTGTTTAAGTTTTTCCTGTTGTCTGTGTCCACTTATTTAAAATAAGTATATCTGGAACACACAGACTCAACAGTGGCGACGAGTCGATCTTACCCAGCGGCAATTGCATCCAAGGCAGCTTCGTCCCCAGAACGGGCGTCGAGAAGAGGCATCCGCCCTCATCATCCTGCTGAGCACCGCATTCGCACGGGAGGCATCGAGAACCCGGGTTGGAATTGCTGACCACGAAGTCCACCATCAGCGACAGGCAGTGATCATCCTTCTTCCACGGCGATGGGTAAGCCGATCTAGCGACACGGGCAGAAAGTCAGCCACGTTGTCAGTGGAGAAGGGGGGCGAGACCGGAGGAAAAAGGGCGGAGAACTCGACCGCAGCCGGTGTAAAGGGCTGGGCTGCAATCGGAACAGACGCGCAGCAAGAAAGGAAGCGCTAATACCCACGAGGACAGCGGGGAGTAAAAGCAGCAGCGTCGGGGGAAATTAAGGACCGTTGGGAGGCGAGAACGGCAACAGCGCGGTAATCGCCATTGTAGCCAGCGGGGGAAGAAGCCAAGCGCGGGAAGCCGCCATTTTAGTCGGCGCAGGAAGAAGACAAGCGCGGGAAAAGCCGACAAGCGCGGGAAGCCGCCATTTTGGAAAAAAATTAAATACTTAAAGAAACTTACAAGGATGCCTAAAAACGGTAACATCACTGCTTTTGATAGCGATGTCGAAGATTGGGCCACTTATGTGGAGCGTATTGAAGTTTATTGTACAGCAAATGAGATACCGGCTGAAAAGAAAGCACTAACCCTATTAAACTCGATGGATGCGAAGACGTACGGGTTATTAAGGCACCTTGTAACACCAGATAAACCGACGGATAAGACTTTCGCAAATATTGTTACTATCCTGCAAGAGCATTTAAACCCCACGCCGCTGCTGATAGCGGAACGATTTAAATTTTACAGAAGAACGCAGCTGAAAGAGGAAAGCAACGCTGAATTCTTAATTGAACTGCGCAAGCTATCAAAGTACTGTCAGTTTGGTACAGGACTAGCAGAGGCTCTGAGAGATAAGTTCGTGTGTAGACTATTAAAAGAAGGAACTCAGAAGCGACTGCTAGAGGAAAAGGACCTTACGCTAGATAAAGCTGTCACCATTGCAGCATCGCACGAGGTGGCAGCACGAGGCACCGCGGAAATGCAGCTAAGGCCATCGGAACTCAGCACCAATCACATGGCATTGGGTGCAGTAAAGTGCTATCGTTGCGGAAGGACAACGCATGATCAGAACCAGTGCTGGTTCAAAGATCAAGAATGCAGAAAATGTGGCAGACTTGGTCACATAGCTAAAGTA